>NC_064627.1:88731328-90081759 GCF_023864275.1 Schistocerca cancellata | reverse complement strand
TTAATGCCATCTTCACGCCCCACACGACACAGCCGTAAAATCGCTGTACATGGAAGGAGCCATATAACTGAATCCGTGAATCAAATCGCTATGCAACAGCTCTTGGTGGCCAGGCGACGCAGACTGGGGTGGTTTGCAAACAGAATAGAAAATTTCGAAATGAGGTGCTACGGAAGAATTCTGTAGATTAGAGGGGTTGGACATGTAACTAATGTGAACAGAAGGGGGGGGGGGGGGGGGAAGAGGAATCTGTGGCGCAACGTGACTAGTAAACGGGATCCGCTGATAGGATACGTTCTGAGACATCAAGGGATCATCAATTTAGTATTGGAGGGAAGCACGGAGGGTAAAAATCGTAGAGGGAGAACAAGCCTTGAACACACTAAACAGATTTAGAAGGATGGAGGTTGCAGTAGTTACTCGGAGGTGAAGAAGTATGTGCAGGATAGAGTAGCATGGAGAGCTGCATCAAGCCAGTCTCTAGACTGAAAACCACAACAACAATAACAAGTGGTCCCATAAACTATGTAATGAAAACTTCTGTATTTACGTTTATTTACTTCATAAAATTGTTCGACCCGTTAGTTTTTATTTCTAACCTTCGACGCAAGCATGAATTAATGTGTGTCCCTGTGTATCTGTCTGCGCCATCCTAGCTCCCAGACGGAAGGAGCAATTTGATTATAGTTTTTTTTTCTTAACTGCACTACTGGCAATTAAGCTTGCTACACCAAGAAGAAATGCAGATGATAAACGGGTATTCATTGGACATATACACTATACTAGAACTGACATGTGATTACATTTTCACGCAATTTGGATGCATAGATCCTGAGAAAGCAGTACCCAGAACAACCAAACTCTGGCTGCAATAACGGCCTTGATACGCCTGGGAATTGAGTCATACAGAGCTTGGATGGCGTGTACAGGTACAGCTGCCCATGCAGATTCAACACAATGCCACAGTTCATCAAGAGTAGTGACTGGCGTATTGTGACGAGCCAGTTGCTCGGCTACCATTGACCAGACGTTTTCAGTTGGTGAGAGATCTAGACAATGTGCTGGCCAGGGCAGCAGTAGAACATTTTCTGTATCAGGAAAGGCCCGTACAGGACCAGCAACATGAGGTCGTGCATTATCCTGCTGAAACGTAGGGTTTCGCAAGGATCAAATGAAGGTAGAGCCACGGGTCGCAACACATCTGAAATGTAACGTCCACTGTTCAAAGTGCCGTCAATGCGAACAAGAGGAGAGCGAGACGTTTAACCAATGGCACCCCATACCATCACGCCGGGTGATACGCCAGTATGGCGATGACGAATACACGCTTCGAATGTGCGTTCACCGCGATGTCGCGAAACACGGATGCGACCATCATGGTGCTGTAAACAGAACCTGGATTCATGCGAAAAAATGACGTTTTGCCATTCGTGCACCCAGGTTCGTCGTTGAGTACACCATCGCAGGTGTTCCTGTCTGTGATGCAGCGTCAAGGGTAACCGCAGCCATGGTCTCCGAGCTGATAGTCCATGCTGCTGCAACCGTCGTCGAACTGTTCGTACAGATGGTTGTTGTCTCGCAAACGTCCCCATCTGTTGACTCAGGGATCGAGACGTGGCTGCACGATTCGTTACAGCCATGCGGATAAGATGCCTGTCAATTCGACTGCTAGTGATACGAGGCCATTGGGATCCAGTATGGCGTTCCGTATTACCCTCCTGAACCCACCGATTCCATATTCTGCTCACAGTCATTGGATCTGGACCAACGCGAGCAGCAATGTCGCAGATATGATAAACCGCAATCGCGATAGGCTACAATCCGATCTTTATCAGAGTCGAAATCGTGATGGTACGCATTTCTTCTTACACGAGGCATTACAACAACGTTTCAGCAGGCAACGCCGATCAACTGCTGTTTGTGTATGAGAAATCGGTTGGAAACTTTTCCTCATGTCAGCACGTTGTAGGTGTCGCCCCCGGCGCCAACCTTGTGTGGATGCTGTGAAAAGCTAATCATTTGCATATCACAAGATCTTCTTCCTGTCGGTTAAACTTCGCGTGTGTAGCACGTCATCTTCGTGGTGTAGCAATTTTAATGGCCAGTAGTGTATGTTCAGTGAAAGTCTCTTCAACCGTTTAAACTTCATCGGCTAAATTAAGTAAAAATGTTTTCCGCCAGCGCGCTTTCTTGTTATACCATACGTAATAGATACGAGCTACATCGAGTTACATAGTATCAGTTTGTAGATTTCAAAAAGATCTAAATGAAAGTATGGGAGAATATGTCTTTATCTTTTATGGTTGACTAAAAAAGATGATTTTTGTCCTCTGAAGTCGCCCGTTTCAGCACCTGCAAAACAGAAAAAGAATGATCTTGACTCAAAACTAAGAGATAGATATGTGCTCTTGAAGACATTTTTGTGGTTCTTTCTGAAGTTTGTAATTCAGTACTAATCAAATTGTTTTGCCTTAAAATTTTAGGCCGCCTATTACAAGAGAGCGAAAATACCCCACTTCTTTCCGACTTGATTTAGAATTATCGCCATTGCTTATTGAGTATCTTACCTAAATTATCTAAGTATATACTATAACATATTCAATGAATATATGTGTGAATTACAGAAGAAAAACATAAATCACATAAGTGAAAAAGATCTCATGTCAGAGTTTCGTGTTTCGTCCCGGAAAGAATGTGTGTCAGTGTGATGGCAGAGTGTCGGTCATACCGTGTGTACTAGGAAAATGCAAAGTTTGAAAAGTGTAAGTAGGCTGTTTAGGTTTTCTTATTGGTAACGCCACGTAGCGTTCTGTACGAAAATCACTGGCTGTGCTGTGTGCAGTCTGTGGCTAGTTCGCATTGTTGTCTGCCGTTGTATTGTTGGGCAGCTGGATGTGAACAGCGCGTAGCGTTGCGCAGTTGGAGGTGAGCCGCCATCAGTGGTGGATGTGGGGAAGTGAGATCGCGGATTTTTGAGAGCGGATGAATTGGACGTGTGTCCGTCAGAAACAGTACATTTGTAAGAATGGATGTCATGAACTGCTATATATATTGTGACTTTTGAACACTATTAAGGTAAATACATTGTTTGTTCTCTATCAAAATCTTTCATTTGCTAACTATGCCTATCAGTAGTTAGTGCCTTCAGTAGTTTGAATCTTTTATTTAGCTGGCAGTAGTGGCGCTCGCTGTATTGCAGTAGTCCGTGTAATGTCTCTTGCAGCGGTCTCTCCACGATATTTTCAGAAATTTTGTAAATTATATAACTCAGTACATATCTCGAAATATCTCTTCTTATTATCTCTTCTTATCTTACCGATAAGAAGATAAGGTGGGTAGATCACGTAACTAATGAGGAGGTATTGAATAGGATTGGGGAGAAGAGAAGTTTGTGGCACAACTTGACTAGAAGAAGGGATCGGTTGGTAGGACATGTTTTGAGGCATCAAGGGATCACAAATTTAGCATTGGAGGGCAGTGTGGAGGGTAAAAATTGTAGAGGGAGACCAAGAGATGAATACACTAAGCAGATTCAGAAGGATGTAGGTTGCAGTAGATACTGGGAGATGAAGAAGCTTGCACAGGATAGAGTAGCATGGAGAGCTGCATCAAACCAGTCTCAGGACTGAAGACCACAACAACATCTTACCGATTATCAATGCAAAGTAGTTTCAAGCCCAATTATTCCTTGGAGCGTCCATTTACTCCATGGAATAGCTTCTCTGCTATCTATGTTTTCTCTTATGAAAAGAATAGGGGACTTCTTGCCGATTAGTCGTGAAAGAAGGATGTATATGTATGTATTGTTGAGCTAGTCGCCATCTTGATGAGACTCTGTATGAGAAGGAATTTAATACATGAACTAAACTAAAGTGTGTTCGCGTATTATTTAACTGATTATTATTGACTGTGTTTGCTTTCTACGCTGTGTTGCACGGGATCAGTGGGGAACGTCTGATTTACACTGGACGAACCTGCCGTTTGTATGCTCAAGATATCCAGTTACTTCAAATAAATAGGCTAACACGGTCTTACCAGCAGATCTCCGGTCTTCCCCATGTGATCACCGAAAGTTAATAATTATTACAAATGTTTCCAGGAGACCGACTGACAATTTTCGTCGCACCGAGACTTCGAAATTGCTTCACTGCCTTATGGAATTTAAGTTAAGCTCAATTTAATCAGGATAGAACAGTATTGAACTGTGTGAATGTGATAAGCCTGCTTTGTCAATGAAAATTCCCATAATATACGCATGTTTTTACTATCCTGATCAGTGAAGCTAAATCAGGCCGGTGTGAGAGAGGTTTTTAAATTTTTAGATCCCACACAAAACATATTAAATCCGAGTAACGAAGATTTTTTGTGAGGTAAGTGATTTGTGAAACGTATAGGTTATTGTTAGTCAGGGCCATTCTCTTGCAGGGATTATTGAAAGTCGTATTGTGTTGCGCTAAAAAATATTGTGTGTCAGTTTAAGCACAGTAATTCACTAATTATTCTAAGGAGACGTTTCAAAAGCATGGCATAAAACTTATTTAAAAATTTAAAAAGGCACAAAAAACCTCTAAAAAGTGAAAAAATAATATTTATTGCCCTTTTTAGTTTAATATAAAGAGCACTCTTTGGTCGAACGGTCGTCGCGTCCAGAGACCGCTCAGTAAATAAATTAAAATCAGAATACATGTAAAAATGATAAAATATGAAATTTAAATATGAGTACGCTACTTAGACAACTTAGGTAAATATCAAAACAACATTATCGAATCGTTGATCTAAGCCTTCATTAATTCGCAATATTGGCCAACGACGCACGCCCTCACGTGACTGCCCGTTCGGGTCGCCGCATCATTGCTCACCTCATGCCGCGCGCGCCATGAAGCGCCCACAACGCGACTCGCGGTCGCGGCTGAACCCTTACGGTACCGCCGTATTTTCATAACGCGCAGTTCGAGTACAATGACTTTTCTGGAGACTAGAAATCTACTCTGTAGGAATCAGCATGGGTTTCGAAACAGACGGTCATGTGAAACCCAGCTCGCGCTATTCGTCCACGAGACTCAGAGGGCCATAGACACGGGTTCACAGGTAGATGCCGTGTTTCTTGACTTCCGCAAGGCGTTCGATACTGTGGTGTCACCGCCAGACACCACACTTGCTAGGTGGTAGCTTAAATCGGCCGCGGTCCATTAGTACATGTCGGACCCGCGTGTCGCCACTGTCAGTACTTGCAAACCTAGCGCCACCACATGGCAGGTCTAGAAAGACGGACTAGCACTCGCCCCAGTTGTACGGACGACATTGCTAGCGACTAGACGTACGAAGCCTTCCTCTCATTTGCCGAGAGGCAGTTAGAATAGCCTTCAGCTAAGTCCATAGCTACGACCTAGCAAGGCGCAGTTAACCATATCTGGAGAGAGTCTTACTTGTATTCACCATAGAGATGTACCACACAAGAGAATAAAGTTAAGTATATGAGACGCTCCGTTCTTTTCTTATTAGCATTCATTGAGCATCCTGTTTCAGACTTCACGCCCGTCTGCATTAGTTAGCGTGCCTTTCGGCTACCTCCGAGTGGTGTGGCTGTCTTGCTACGCCACAACAGTTTGATCCCATCCTCGTCGCCAAACTGTTGTGGCGTAGCAAGACAGCCACACCACTCGGAGGTAGCCGAAAGGCACGCTAACTAATGCAGACGGGCGTGAAGTCTGAAACAGGATGCTCAATGAATGCTAATAAGAAAAGAACGGAGCGTCTCATATACTTAACTTTATTCTCTTGTGTGGTACATCTCTATGGTGAATACAAGTAAGACTCTCTCCAGATATGGTTAACTGCGCCTTGCTAGGTCGTAGCTATGGACTTAGCTGAAGGCTATTCTAACTGCCTCTCGGCAAATGAGAGGAAGGCTTCGTACGTCTAGTCGCTAGCAATGTCGTCCGTACAACTGGGGCGAGTGCTAGTCCGTCTTTCTAGACCTGCCATGTGGTGGCGCTAGGTTTGCAAGTACTGACAGTGGCGACACGCGGGTCCGACATGTACTAATGGACCGCGGCCGATTTAAGCTACCACCTAGCAAGTGTGGTGTCTGGCGGTGACACCACAGATACAGTTCCCCACAGTCGTTTAATGAACAAAGTAAGACCATATGGACTATTAGACCAATTGTGTGATTGGATTGAGGAGTTCCTAGATAACAGTACGCAGCGTGTCATTCTCAATGGAGAGAAGTCTTCCGAAGTAAGAGTGATTTCAGGTGTGCCGCAGGGGAGTGTCATAGGACCATCGCTATTCACAATATACATAAATGACCTGGTGGATGACATCGGAAGTTCACTGAGGCTTTTTGCAGATGATGCTGTGGTATATCGAGAGGTTGTAACAATGGAAAATTGTACTGAAATGCAGGAGGATCTGCAGCGAATTGACGCATGGTGCAGGGAATGGCAATTGAATCTCAATGTAGACAAGTGTAATGTGCTGCGAATACACAGAAAGATAGATCCTTTATCATTTAGCTACAAAATAGCAGGTCAGCAACTGGAAGCAGTTAATACCATAAATTATCAGGGAGTACGCATTAGGAGTGATTTAAAATGGAATGATCATATAATGTCGATCGTCGGTAAAGCAGATGCCAGACTGAGATTCACTGGAAGAATCCTAAGGAAATGCAATCCGAAAACAAAGAAAGTAGGTTACAGTACGCTTGTTCGCCCACTGCTTGAATACTGCTCAGCAGTGCGGGATCCGTACCAGATAGGATTGATAGAAGATATAGAGAAGATCCAACGGAGAGCAGCGCGCTTCGTTACAGGATCATTCAGTAATCGCGAAAGCGTTACGGAGATGATAGATAAACTCCAGTGGAAGACTCTACAGGAGAGACGCTCAGTAGCTCGGTACGGGCTTTTGTCAAAGTTTCGAGAACATACCTTCACCGAAGAGTCAAGCAGTATATTGCTCCCTCCTACGTATATCTCGCGAAGAGACCATGAGGATAAAATCAGAGAGATTAGAGCCCACACAGAGGCATACCGACAATCCTTCTTTCCACGAACAATACGAGACTGGAATAGAAGGGAGAACCGATAGAGGTACTCAAGGTACCCTCCGTCACACACCGTCAGGTGGCTTGCGGAGTATGGATGTAGATGTAGATGTAGATGTACCATGAGGAGGGGTGGGGGGTACTTTGTGCACGTCACAAAATCCTTTGTTATTAAAATTTCTTTAATTTTTATTGATCTTTATTAACTAGATATTGTGTAAAGAGCTATCTATGTCTAATGAGGGTCTAGAAACTGTAAATTTCGTTTAGCACTCTTAACGTAAAATACATTGCATTTTACGAAATCTACAAACATTGACTAACATTGTACGGACTTGTGGTATCCACCACCATTAAATATCGGCAGGGAGTAACTTCACGCTCCATTACGCGCGGACTAGAAACTCATCGTTGGCCGAACTTATCCATGCGCTTTCCCGTTGTTGGCATCGCTTTCAAACCACAGCGATTCGCCACCCGAACGTCGCCCCCCGACGTCTACAAGCCAGTTATCATCGTGCTACGCTGCAGTGGATTGCTTTGTCTCCTGGACTGGTGGTCCTGCTGCTCGATGTTGACTTGCCTGCGCTCTGGACTTGTAATCTGGCTGCCGTGCTGGAACTTGGACTTCGACGTTCACTAGGCTTAGTGTCTCAACGGACTTGTGATTTCCGCTAGAATTCCATGTTCTACTTGTACTTCCTGGACGTTGGTATAACATAATCAATTTATATTATTTTCGTGAAGAGTTATCCCTAATTATAACAGCAGTGCGACAGACTTTTTAATTATTTGAATTGTCTGCAAATGCGTTATTATGTGCATAGTGACTCCTACACTTAACAACGTTCCAAATCCATGCAGTTGTACCGCATTCTCGACACTAAACTCAACCCCATGTCTAATTCTGTCTGAAGTTTCCTCCCTTGCTCAAAATTACTTTTCAGTAAACCGAACTTAACCGCAGTGACCTTAGAGTTGCAGGGTAATTTTGCCCCCACATAATACTCACAATCAGACACATTTAGGTTATTCCACTTTGCGAATGACTTCCTGCTTTACGACTACTGTGGTATTCATTCTACACTCATGTTCAGAAAAAACGAAACACGTCCAACGACGTTGATATTCACAGAACATGTACTCTAAGATGTTCTGCAGAAATGATCAGTACTTCAGTCATTTCGAAAAATGGGTCTGTTGTGGTTGGCAGGAGAGCCAACACCGTGTTACTAGAGGAAGCCGAAAGGCACGCGTTTTAGCTCACGCAGGCTGGCGTGAGGTCTGGAACAGGACAAGAAAATTAGAATTTAGAAAAAACGGACTTAGCTGGTGGAATACTTAACCTTAATCCATTAATGGTGAACGTCGCTCTGGACGGTACATTATTCACAGTATCAATAGTAACTGGTAATGGCGCCTTGCTAGGTCGTAGCAAATGACGTAGCTGAAGGCTATGCTAACTATCGTCTCGGCAAATGAGAGCGTATTTTGTCAGTGAAACATCGCTAGCAAAGTCAGTTATACAACTTGGGCGAGTGCTAGGAAGTCTCTCTAGACCTGCCGTGTGGCGGCGCTCGGTCTGCAATCACTGATAGTGGCGACACGCGGGTCCGACGTATACTAACGGACCGCGGCCGATTTAAAGGCTACCACCTAGCAAGTGTGGTGTCTGGCGGTGACACCACAGGGTCAAATGGCTCTGAGCACTATGGGAATTAACATCTGAGGTCATCAGTCCCCTAGAACTTAGAACTACTTAAATCTAAATATCCTAAGGAAGTCACACACATCAATGCCCGAGGCAAGATTCGAACCTGCGACCATAGCGACGTGCGGTTCCATACTGAAACGCCTAGAACCGCTCGTCCACAGCGACCGGCGTCAGTCATCTCGGTTCAGCATGTGTTCTGTTGCCTAGTAGGCACATGATCCGCCATGGTTCTAATGACTTGTACCATGCGTGATAACATAGACGCATATAAGGCGCGAACGGCGTCCTGTGGTATAGTCATCCATGCTGCATTCATCTGGTTCCAAGGTTACCTGTGGTTGTTAACACTGGGTCACAGTACCGCACCTGACGTTCCACCATATCCCACACATTCTCGATTGCTGACATACTTTTACACCAACAACGCACGTATTTGAACAGCAACATGTGGTCCTGCATCGTCTTGGTGAAGAGTGGCGTCTGGAGTCTTGTGCAGAAAGGGTGTCGCTGTCTGTCGCGGGATGTCATTGAGGTAGTTCCTATGATTTGGACAAATGTTTCATCCACATATCGACAGTGGTATTGCACCAACTGTGTTTTGTGGCTGTATCCGATAGAAGCCCACACCATAAGGTATTGAGCTGCTGCTGTGTGTCTTGTGCGAATGCAGTCACTGTGATACTGCTCCCCTTGGCTGTGACGAAACAAGATGCGGCCACCAATCTCAAACAAATAGAATCAGGATTCGTCGTGAATCACTGTCTGATGCCTTTCCTGACCCCAGAGATGTTCCGTGCACTACTGCCGTGTAGTATGTTTACGCACATGCGTAAAAGGTAGAGATTTGGTAGCAGGTCGTCGGTCACTTAAGTTCTCATGCTTATTGCGACGCTCTGTCCAGAGGAGCTTCTTAATTTTCCGTCCCTCGTTAAATTTTCATCTGCCTGCCTTCCCCTCCCAGAATCAAGCCTCGAAATTGCGCAAATAGGGAGGTTTCAACTACATTTACTATATTTTACCGTTTTAAACTCTATTGCAAGTTAAGTTCAACACAGACATATATATTTGGAGTTGCTGCCAATTTCCCAAACATTGAAGCCTGTACAGGTCTGTTTGCTGGGACTTTTTTACATTTATTGTACTCCTGGTAGCCACCACTGTGGCCTGATAGTTTTGAATTGTTTTGGGAGAATTGTAAAATATCTTGATTTATTTCTGTTAAGGAGTTTATTTTAATTTTTTTTAATAAGGCCAAATTTCAAAGTGTTTGGAGCTCTATATTAATCTTGACTTTATTGTCGTACTTAGAATTTTCAGGGCAATTTCTAAGCATTCTGGCGCTTGGTGATTAATGATTTTTATCTTGTTATAAATTTTTCTATGTGAGAATTTTAAATTAAATTCTAAGCCTTCTATCAGTCTGTGATTATTGATGTTGACTTTTTGGTAATTTTTTGAATAGAAAAAAAGGTATAAATTTCAAAGTATATTTTTAAGTCCTTCTTGCACTCTATGATTATTGGATGTTTTTAACTGGCTTTTCCTTCATTTCACTTTAAAGAAAATTTTAAATGTTTTCACAAAATAAATCTAGATTTGTTAACCACAATTGATGTTGAACCTGGGGCTTGGGCCTTCCATGAATTCCAGTTGTCTCCAGAAAAAGTTCATTTCAGATGCGTTAATTTCATGTACTTTTTAGTACACTCTCGTATGACTGTAAATGAGGCAAATATAGTTTTTTAAATATCAGCGTCGTATTTTGTTACCAAAGATGCCAAAAAGTCAAGGATATCACTTCGATTTAGTTTTGCTTTCGATTTGGTAATGCGAGCTATCTATGTATTTCTTTCGCCAAATGTTGAAAAGGTATGTAAATATACAATTAATATATAAGTAAAATGTGTAAATATTAATAGCATAAAACGTGTTGTGTTTCATTTAAAAGGTTGTTTCCCCTTTTGATGAAGATATTTGTAAAAATTTTCGATAAAATATTTGCTTTGTAGGTCGCTTATTTCATTAGAAATATTACTCGGATCTTTTTTCATGTGAAAAAAATTTCTATTTTTTTCCAGAATGTTTAAATATTTACTGGAAAATTTTGTTGTTTTCCCTAGATATGATATGTTTGTGTTAAATTTCTGAGTCAAAAAAATTTATTTTCTTGCTTTTCATGTATGACATAAGTGTAGTTCATTGAATTATGAGTGCAATACATCAATTATTTGTGTAGTTCCTATGATTTGGACAAATGTTTCATCCACATATCGACAGTGGTATTGTATTTTGTTGTTCCATCCTTTATGCTTATTGTGGAAATCATTTTGAACTTTGTCCAGAAATATGTTTTCTAGAGTGCCAGAAAAACATTTTCACTCGCCACTTAAACTTACTTTATCACACGTCTATTTGATCTTTAACAAACAACGCTACATAAAATAGCAAGATCTTGCAATAGGAAAATGTCTCTAACAAAAGTGTAAGATGACACCTTGAATAAATGTTAATTTCACACCTTACGTAAGATTTAATATATTTTAACGAGTAGATGGATATGTCACGTGACATACTACGGTGATAATGAGCAGATTTGCCTATCAAAGTGTACAGAATGTAATACAAAAAGATATGATAGTCAATTCGTCGGTATTAACACACCGAACCCAAATCCGGCATGTCAATGGGCAAAAGGTGAGAAAAGCTTCTGAAAGAGATGCTTTAGCTTGGGACAGACTTGGGTTGCACAGCCATGGCCCGCATACAACGAAAGTCTTTTAACAGGGTGTCGGTGACCTGTGGTGAGGGAGACAACGACCGTACCAGACGCTAAATCGAAGGTAGCAAGTGATGGCCCAGCACTGCCTACGATCGAGAAATTCTTTGGAAAATTGCATTGGGGAATTTTCAGATGGATACAAACAGGCCTGAGACGCAGTTAAAAGAGAGTCGCATTTATTGATCATGTGAAAGTTCCGTGGTGGTCTTGTGATGTATGCGTGTAACTTTCAGGCGTGAGGAGCGGGCACAAAATGTCCGATTGGCTGAAATAAACTGGGAAGGAGTAGAAGTAGCGAGATTATGGCGCAGTTTGAAGGTACACCCTTTGAAATTTGCGGGGTTAGTTTCCATAAGCTGAAAGGAACACTTCCATTGCTCTAAAAAGGCCATGATGCGAAGCACGAAAGGACGTAGTAGGGGGACAGTTTGCTACGACAGACAGAATACCGAAAGCTTCGACTACTCTCCTTTGAACCAGTGTCAAGTGTAGAACAGGGAGCATCACACACTGCACGACGCCAAAGGAGGAATTTTGTGTGAACACTGCGTTAACTTTGGCTGAAGTTCCGCTAGAAATTAGCCGAAGAGTCATTGAGATCCTATAGCGCAGAAACGAAACAGCCACGTAGTTAATTGCTCTTGCGAGAACTGAGAGGGTTGAAATATACACAATGCTCCATCTATGCACGTGTATATCGCAATATTTTCCAGACAGGGGATGAGTGCATGTTTTCTCTCCTAACGAGAAAGATACGGCAGTTTCAGCTGATAAAATTAGTAAGTATATTAACTACCTTTTTATACGATTTTCAGAGGGCGAGAGCAGCGATGCAGCTGACAACACGTCGTTGCTAAGGGTAAATTCCGCTTGCAGAGGCGTAAAATTATTGGATCACCAGCTCGCATCCACTATGAACACGGGAAACCTTGAGTAATCTTCTGCATACCTTGTCACAAAAACTAACCACCCACTGTAGACTTGATTATCATCCTAAATGAACCGAACTAAGAACCAGAATCGGATGATTTGACGTAAGAGAGTCCAACTCAGACAGTGCTTCACCGTCTACATGTAAGAAAAAGCTTGAAGAGAACCTTCTATTTAAATTTGGTATTGTTGTGTAATTTCTGCTAATCTGGAGGTAATACGTTATCTTGACAATTGTCCTGAAATTGTCATTTCACAATCTATGTAAACCAGTGTGCTTCATTGACTACAAAAGAGAAATTGAACAAATTTTTTTACAGCTAAACAGCGATGTGTTCTGTCGTTGAGCAAGGGTCCACTTCTACCGCCAGTAATTTATTCTATTGATGCTAACGCACTCACAGGGTATTTTTGCTGATGTCTGATAAATGTAAAAAGGAGTGGAGTGTCAGAAAATGGCGAACCTTCCAGGATGGCAATTAGTCAAATTAGGAGGAGTAATTAAAAATTGGTAACAAGAACTCAAAAAAAATTTTTTTGGAGAAGAAACTGACACGGTTACGCAATGTATGTGTCTGCATAGTAGTCAGATTACCGAAAAGGTGTGATCCACAGAGTAGAAAAGGTTGTTTTGACGAATAAAGAAAAATGTTTGTGTTTTGGAGTAAAAGTAGCTTGTGCATGAGCTTCCTGGCGTGCGCGAAGTTATCCACGGCGTTGTTAAGTTGGTTTGAGTACCCACAAACTGTGAACGTCGTTGATAACGATGTGTTGATGTCACAAGACACTTTCTATGATATTTTGGAGACTTGTCAGGTCGTATAACTTTATGCTGACTAGCGCTCAGGCACGTTCAAATCGTGAACGACAGATGTCAGTTACACGGTCTGAGATGGGAGACGGACGTAGGTCATCGCGTTAGGGCAAACTGAAAATCTTGATAGGATAGAAAATGACATACAACAAAATGTATCGAAGGTGGGTTTCGAAACCCAACGAAATAACAATGCAGATGGAATGGAGGCAGTTTCGCAATCGGCATCTCAGGTTAAGACCGTACAAAACCGGGCAGATAACGGATCTAGTGGTTCAGATGCAGAATCGGAGGCCGTAAAACATCGGCACGTTGAACCAAATGTTGTAATTCTGAATCAAACGGGACAGTTTCCTACGGAAAGAATGTGTGTATGAGCGTCAGCACTATGCACAGAAGTCGGTAAAATGTCACGTGAGAGACCCGAAAGGCAAAACTTACACCAAATGGCGAAGCGTCTGATAATGTGTTCGCAATGTTGAACCAACTCACTACTGTTGTCGAGCAAACAAGTGAGACGATGAGCGTAGGGTTAGCAGACTTAAAAACAGGAACAAATGCGTGGTTAGCGGCCACAAATGCTGCTTTAAATGGTATCAAAACTGAAACCAATGCTGGTCTCGAAAAAGTTCGCGAAGATCACCAAAAGATGCGAACGGAAGTTAATTTATTGAAATCCGGAAAGAGGCGAGAGACTCGCGCGAACTAATTCAATCGCTTATGGCCGATCAGTAAAAGATGGGTACTGACATTGACCAGGTGCAGGATGCAGTGTCTAAGGTCAACCAAAGAGTTGATCCTTTAGCACGTAAGGCTACTGGTAAGAAGCTACAAATCGTGGAAGAACTTACTGACAGGAATCGTGTCATTAAACCTAACTAACCTAAGGACATCACACACATCCATGCCCGAGGCAGGATTCGAACCTGCGACCGTAGTGGTCGCGCGGTTCCAGACTGAAGCGCCTAGAACCGCTCGGCCACGCCGGCCGGCTACTACATGTTAAGAGAGAATATACTACCATTTCGTCAAATTTCTGCCTACGAAATCATCCACAACAGACTTGGATATCATAAAGTTTGTGCTAGATGGGTCCCAAAACAACTCACACAGTTGCATAAACAATTGCGCTTCGACATCTGCAAAAAACATTTCGATCGCTATGGTAACGTAGGGGACAAATTCCGAGACAGGATCATTACTGGTGACGAAACATGGATCCATCGTTAGGAGTCAGAGAGTAAACGGCGGAGTATGGAATAGCAACATCCAAATTCGCTGTGCAAGAAAAAGTTCAAGACACAGGAAAACTGATGCTTACGGTTTTTTGGGACGCACAAGGTCCAGTACTGGAACATAATGAGGAAAAGGGCACAACAATAAACATTGGACGTTACTGTGAGATGCTTATCGCCAGGCTAAAGCCTGCAATTCGAAGCAAACGCTGAGATTGCTGTCAAACGGTGCTGTTGAACGACACTGCCCACCCGCATACTGCTGCCCACACTGCTGAAACGCTCCAGGAACTCAAATTTGAAATACTGGATCATCCTCCCTATAGTCTCGATTCTGCCCCTTCTGGCTATCACTTGTTTGGTCCAGTCAAACAGGCATTAGGGGCCGTCGATTTGCCTCGGACGAAGCAGTGAAAGAAGCGGTGCATTCCTGGCTCGCAGTTCGACCGAGAACCTTCTTTTATGAGGGCGCCAGGAAGCTTGTGAAACGATGGATCAAGTGCGTTGAAGCACAAGGAGACTATGTCGAAAAATATTGTTCTTGTAAGTTTCCTATTTGATTACAATAACATTTTATAACTACTCTGCGTCGTCTCAGGATCCGAATGTGGTAGTACGAATAAAGGAAAATATGACGCAAGTGAAGGGAAAGGAAAATGATGCGAAAACATAAACGCCATTTGGTGCAACAGCGAAATTTGTCAATGATCAGTATTTGACAGAGAGAAAAATCCAGCATCACAAAGAAAACGGAAATGGCTTACTCCCGCGCACGTTTATCCATCAATTCCAATCGGTTTCCCAGAACATTGCCCACTTACAATAAACTTGATGTCATTTGCGGTCATATGGAAGGCGCAATAGCGGAAACGATGCAATGAGTCGCTGCAAACTGTCATTCGTATGAACAATTCATGTCTGCATTCTTGGAGCAATACTGGTCCACTAAAACCCAAAATAGGATAAAATATATATTGTTACAGAATAGGTCATTTGAAAATTCGGGTGAAAAGAAGCCAGTTAGATTTTCCGAAAAAATGACGAATAACAGTGTTTAGACAATCCATACGGTGATGGGGAAGTGATACATATGTGCACAATGAAGTTACCCTTGCGTTATCAGCAGTCGTCGGTTGGCAGAGCATTTAACGGGATGTTGAGAGAACTTACATTCATCTTTAGTGAAGATGACGCGAAAAAACAACGTGCAGTGAGAGTAACTAGTGGTAGGGGGAATAATAGCAACCGAGTGGCCTTTAATAATGCTTACAATGGCAATAGTAGTGTTGTGAAAGGTAATTAGTTTGGGAATAATAGTAATCGCCCATGGAATAAAATAGCTATGGTTTTGGCAACTCACAGATGTCAAATAATAATTACGGTTTTCGGGAGCCGCAGAATTACAATAATGGCTTTGAATCCAGAAATTAGGTTGATATCTATAATTCGCGATATGATCACCGTGCAAACGAAGCAGAAAGGTTTAGAGGTTCTCCATCACAAAAACCCAAATTATTCGGCTAGAACTAGTATGCCTAGAATGCAGAAAGGTTGGGAGAATCAGACTTCAGCAGGACAACGCACCACAGATGAACTGGTACAGGGAGTCGAGTTGAGGCCGCTAAACCCTGGTAAGAAACAGAATTGACGAGTTGAACGATATGAAGACGAGTGACAAGATATTCAATCGCCAAATGAAGTAGATTTTTTAATTAAGTGTGTAAACAAACTTAGCTTTGATCAACAAGATTATGAAGTAGGTTTAGAGGGTGATCAGATACAAATGCCACCATGCTGGAAAACAGTTGACTGCAAATCGTCCGATGCTGAGGAACAAGAGTTGTCAACAGTTAATACACTCCTGGAAATTGAAATAAGAACACCGTGAATTCATTGTCCCAGGAAGGGGAAACTTTATTGACACATTCCTGGGGTCAGATACATCACATGATCACACTGACAGAACCACAGGCACATAGACACAGGCAACAGAGCATGCACAATGTCGGCATTAGTACAGTGTATATCCACCTTTCGCAGCAATGCAGGCTGCTATTCTCCCATGGAGACGATCGTAGAGATGCTGGATGTAGTCCTGTGGAAGGGCTTGCCATGCCATTTCCACCTGGCGCCTCAGTTGGACCAGCGTTCGTGCTGGACGTGCAGACCGCGTGAGACGACGCTTCATCCAGTCCCAAACATGCTCAATGGGGGACAGATCCGGAGATCTTGCTGGCCAGGGTAGTTGACTTACACCTTCTAGAGCACGTTGGGTGGCACGGGATACATGCGGACGTGCATTGTCCTGTTGGAACAGCAAGTTCCCTTGCCGGTCTAGGAATGGTAGAACGATGGGTTCGATGACGGTTTGGATGTACCGTGCACTATTCAGTGTCCCCTCGACGATCACCAGTGGTGTACGGCCAGTGTAGGAGATCGCTCCCCACACCATGATGCCGGGTGTTGGCCCTGTGTGCCTCGGTCGTATGCAGTCCTGATTGTGGCGCTCACCTGCACGGCGCCAAACACGCATACGACCATCATTGGCACCAAGGCAGAAGCGACTCTCATCGCTGAAGACGACACGTCTCCATTCGTCCCTCCATTCACGCCTGTCGCGACACCACTGGAGGCGGGCTGCACGATGTTGGGGCGTGAGCGGAAGACTGCCTAACGGTGTGCGGGACCGTAGCCCAGCTTCATGGAGACGGTTGCGAATGGTCCTCGCCGATACCCCAGGAGCAACAGTGTACCTAATTTGCTGGGAAGTGGCGGTGCGGTCCCCTACGGCACTGCGTAGGATCCTACGGTCTTGGCGTGCATCCGTGCGTCGCTGCGGTCCGGTCCCAGGTCGACGGGCACGTGCACCTTCCGCCGACCACTGGCGACAACATCGCTGTACTGTGGAGACCTCACGCCCCACGTATTGAGCAATTCGGCGGTACGTCCACCCGGCCTCCCGCATGCCCACTATACGCCCTCGCTCAAAGTCCGTCAACTGCACATACGGTTCACGTCCACGCTGTCGCGGCATGCTACCAGTGTTAAAGACTGCGATGGAGCTCCGTATGCCACGGCAAACCGGCTGACACTGACGGCGGCGATGCACAAATGCTGCGCAGCTAGCGCCATTCGACGGCCAACACCGCGGTGCCTGGTGTGTCCGCTGTGCCGTGCGTGTGATCATTGCTTGTACAGGCCTCTCGCAGTGTCCGGAGCAAGTATGGTGGGTCTGACACACCGGTGTCAATGTGTTCTTTTTTCCATTTCCAGGAGTGTATATGCAGGTGTATAAGAACTAATGATGACCAAATAGTTGAGTATTTAATTCATTTATACGAAACCGAGAGAGAAGGGGTGTGCCAAGAGGATAATGCACAATTGGCAACATTAGTATTGATACACAAGTCAGATGATGTATATAGGACAGGGACTTATGAAGAGATCATAGATGCTTATAATAAAGAATGTGGGCAAATAACCCTACCTCAGAACATTCAGAACATCAACATCTAGTAAAGTTAGTACTGACCAATTTGAAGGATGCAGCGTCAAATAGAAAGAACCGGGCTGACGAAACGGAAACCTCATGAGTGTTTTCACTAGGAACAAAAGTTCTTGTGAAAACCCACCATCTCTCTAGCAAGAAAAAACACCAAAGCCATAAATTCTTTTTGGTATATAAAGCCCCTATGGAAGTAAGGAAGGTGGTTCATATTAATGCAGTGGAATTGGTTAACTCAAAAGCAGGAAAATCGTTGGGCTTGCACCATGTGAGTCACTTGAAAGTGTGCAAAGGGTAAAACAGTAAATATTAACTTCCGAAGAAAAATTAGATGTATCAGATATCCAGATTCCAATGAGAGTAAGATTTAGAAGTCAAAGACTAGGGAAGCTAAGAAAATGCATACAAATAAAAGAAATTTAATTTGTACTTATTTCATTACTAGCGTATCAAAAATATAGTTGTGAAGGAAGAACAATGAAGTAAGAACTAAAGTAATCATTCTGAAGAGGAAACATGTTGTGGGGAATGACGAGAAAGAAAGCAAAAAGACAGAGATCAGCATGGGGAAAATTTGACGAAATGGTAGTATGTTCTCTCTTAACATGTAGTAGCCAGCCGGCGTGGCCGAGCGGTTCTAGGCGCTTCAGTCTGGAGCCGCGTGACCGCTACGGTCGCAGGTTCGAATCCTGCCCCGGGCATGGATGTGTGTGATGTCCTTAGGTTAGTTAGGTTTAAGTAGTTCTAACTTCTAAGGGACTGATGACCTTAGACGTTAAGTCCCATAGTGCTCAGAGCCATTTTTAAAATGTAGTGTAAAGTAGGAAGGAGTTGATTTCTTTGTGGAAGAAAGGAAGCCATGAAATTATGTGTATAAAGAATTGTGTATGAAGGAATTATTTATTTGTGGTTTGTGCCATCGTGGACGGTGAACATATTGTTGAGGAGATACTTTTGGGAAGATGAGAAGTGTTTATGATTTGTGGAAGTTACCATAAGTTGATAGTAAAAGGAGATGGTAGAAAATGGATGTAAAAGGTTTTTAGAGGATGAGAATTTTTAAGACACAGAATTGAATTATTAAGGAAAGCAAGAAGCATGTTATTTCTTCGAAATATATAGATAGAGGGACATGATTTTAACACAGGGATGATTTCAATGAGGAGGATAGAGTGAGAAACTAATATAAAAGTTTACTGTTTATAAGCAGGATATAGGGATAACTACAACTAATAAAAGTACAAACTCTAGAACACTGGAGTTGGACAGTGGAGATAGATTTTAAATGGGAGACATGAAGTAGAGATATATTGTATTTTGAAGTTCTGTTACAATTTATGCTGAAAAGAAGAGATTGTAGAAAAAAAGAGGCCGGAGTTGAAGTCAAGGTGTGGAGTTTTTATAATATGATGAACATGTAGTTAGAAACAATGGGATGTACTAGTACACTAACCTTCATCATCATTAATTTTCCTCTTATTATTCATCCTGACGAACATGAGGAAACTATTAACATTATACTAATAGTGAAAAGAAAAAAGTAGGTGCACATATAGAATGGGGATAAAAGAAGTTGATCTATTAAAATAGATGTAAAGTTATGAAGAGTTTTACTAAAGAAAATCTTATGTGTAGTTTTTAATACAGAATTTTTGTAAAGTCTCTTAGTAGTTTAGTATTTGTGAAGTTTGTACTGTATCTTATGGGAGAAAGGGTTTTGATAATCATTTTTGCTTTGATAAACAGTGGTAGAGCAATCCAAAAATAAGACAGGTGGTAATAACATGTAAATTAGAGAAACTTGGGGCTATAAGATGGACAAAGGTGTGCACAATGGTGTACGCTAAGTCATCAAGGACAATGCATCGTATTCGCGGTCAGATCGACGTCAGAACTAAGTAGAGCGGTTAGGCATGAGAAGAAAAAACACTGAGTGTGGGTGCCTGGTACGTCAGCTTTCAAGATGACGAAAGGAAATGCCTTTGTGGGAGCAACAGTCCAAGAGGATAACACCTCTGTGGGAAAGTATGGGCATCTACGACGAAACCTGGGTAGAATTGACATGTGACATGATGCACTCTTTATTCATGAGGAAATCTCATGCGATCTTCATAACTAAAGTTTTACTTAAGTGATAGATACTTAGCACTTCTGTCGCAAACCGTTTAGAGAAGCATAAGGAGATATGATAGATGTTCATCAAACCGGAATGGAGGCGTACATGATACGTCAATGACAAACAAATGAATGAAGTCACTGGAGGAAAAATACACGCGTTTCTGTAGCACAACAGCTGAAATTATCGTCACACCATACGGAACCCAGCAACTGCGGAACATTCCCTGAACATTCATGAGAGTAAGCAAGAGAACGATGGAAGGATGTCCAATCTATCCTGAAGAACAACCTGATACAGTAAAGGATATTCAACGATTTGAAAGAAAATACTATAAGAAATGATTATACAGTAACGAGGTTAAGCAGGTCTTAAATCCCAATTTCCTGTCCAGAGAAGAATGAAGACACAAGATACCAAGATGCAACAAGAAAAGAAGATTGAATGGAGAATATTAGGAAGAAAAAAGACATCGACCAGAAGAAATCAAGAAACTTTTCTAAATCCCTTCCTATACAAGACCATTATTGCATCTCCCTACCAAAAAAATCCATTTTAACTGTTGCAGCAATACAAATGTCCAATATACTCCTTATGGCAAATTGCAACACTTTCAAGTGTCACACAGAGAGATGAGAGATGGCTATTCGTACAGAAAACTGGAACGAACTAACCAACTATGTATAGGCATAAAGATTCGAGGATTGCTGAAGAATATAAGTTTTTATGCTACTAATAATAGATCGCCAATATAATTTCATCATGGGTACATGCGGAATGGAATGAAGGCAACCATGCATCCACAATACACTCAAACCATCTATAATCTGTCTCTCTGCCAACCATCCTTCTATGCTCAGAGGAGACACGTCAAGGCACATGAAGGTAAGGATGATGACTTCAATGGACCACGTTGAAAATATATGAGAAAAGACTCTGTGACAGGATAACATGTATCTGGTTAAACTGAATAAAAGTTCCGGACACACAGAGTCTGTTATTGTTTAAAAATATTTAATTTTTGAAGGATTTTGCGTGAGAAATAGATTTTTGCTATCAATACTTTTCAGTTTTTTTAAACTTGGTAGCTAAATGATATTTTCTTGTATTTCATACTTTAAGAAAACCAGGTGTTGGTGCTTTCTTTGGAGTCTAAGATTCTAGTATGTAACGTGTTTTGTAGATATATAGGTTATGTACAAAAGAGTTTTGCAATTTAATGATGTTGATTAGATGTTTACAGGCTAATTAGCAGGATTAGGAATTTTATATTTTTGTAATATTCAATTAATAATTTACTTCTTCTGTGAAGTTATAATGCATGAGTTTAAGATTTTTTGGGGATATAAATATGTTTGTGAATGAAATAATGTTAGTGAAATGGTGCTTCTAAAGTTATGGGACTGGTGCATAAATATATAAGATAAATTGAAAAATTATTCTATGAAACTTTCATGGATTATAATTGCATAGAAGCTACTAACAAACATAGAAATTAAGGTTGAGAATAATACATAAGTAATGGAAAAGAGGAGGGTAACTGTAAATGAACTTTTCCTCAAGTTCAATACATCTCCATCATCATTTAACATAAGTCTTCACGTCAAATAAAAATCAGTCTGAAATTTAAAAATTATGAGTGCTACAAATTTATATTACTATCAGATATTAAAACGTAGTATATAAATTGAAAGATAATCTATTTAAATAATTTTAATAAGTCAGAAAACTAGTAAAAACGTATTAAATTCTGGAAAAAAACATTAGTTTTGTGCTCATATCTGTAGTATATAGTAAATCAATTGCGGTGAAAAAACAAAGAGAGACTGAAAGAACACCTGTTTTGACTATGCCAAATGAAAATAGAGAGTTGGTCAATATAAATATAAAACAATTGCTACATTCAACAATTTTGCACTCACTTCAATCAATTTCTCAACCGTTGATTGACCCAGTACAAAATTGATCACGGAAGGAGGCAGAAATGTAAGGTGACAGCTTGAATGACTGTTAATTTCACGTCTTACACGAGATCTTGTGTGTCGTAACAGTCAGACGGATATGTCCTATAACATACTTCGGTGTTAGTCAGCATATTTGCCTATCAAAATGTACTGTATGTAATGCAAAAAGGTATGACACTCGATTCGACAGTATTAAGACACCGAACCCAAATCCTGCTAGCGCACTCACAGGGTGTTTTGCTGATATCTGACGAATGTGAAAAGCAGTGTAGTGCCACAAATACATAACTCTGAAAATGATTCCTTCAGTAAGCACACAAAGTGGAACAGCAAAATACTACTTAAGCTATGTCCTAATCAATGGAACTCAACAAGAGATAATTATCTTCTATTCGCAAATCGACCTACACCCCAACATCACATTCACAATAGTGCTTGAGGAGAAAAACGAACCCTATTTTGTAGACCTACGAACTGGGAAGAAAATTGAGCACATGCCTTCCACATTTTTCAGAAAACTTACAACTACAGATAGAACTCTTGCCATAGTAGATGCTACACAGAAGCCTATTTCGTTCTGGCATTAACAGAATCTACAGATATCCACTAAATCAATATTAACTTAGAAATTCCTACACTTATAGTGTGTAACAATGGATATAACTCTACGACAGTTGACAAAAACCTTTGAACGAGTCCGGTATTTATGCCGCCTACGTTGTGCTAGGCGTTCCCTCTGCGGTCTGCGCCGCATCTGGCATTCTGTCCGTGGTGTGCACCGACCAATGGCAACGGCTGTAGCGTCTCCTACTAGCTGCGGCTGTTCCGAACGCTGTGCGCGTACTTTGAGCTATACTGTCAACGGATAATAACCACAATTAAGTTGTGAATGGCATCCGATGTTCCTGCCCCCCAGGAGCGGCTGCAGTGTTGTTATTTTCAGACCGATTGGGTTCAAATTGTCGCTGGAGTCTCGGAAGAGCGTCCTCAGATACTGTGTCTGTTGCCTGAGGTGCCATTTCACGTACGTCCTTAGTTACATGTACTGGGCTGTGATTTCCAATTCCATCTTTATACTTGTGTCCCTTGAGTCTGTATGTTGCCTATGTTGCGTCTTCAGAAGATCGAGTGCTGGGTTCCAAGCCAAGCTCAGCTCAGCTGGAAACCGGCGTCCCGATTAATGAGCTTCTCCGCAACCTTAATCTCAATAGATTTTTTGATGACGCTGTCCCAGTATCTCGATGTTTGTGTTAAAATCTTGGCATCATTATACTTCATAGTATGATTGAGTTCCAAACAATGCTCGGCAATCGCTGATTTGGTTGCCTGTCTCAGTCTGGTATGCCTTTGGTGCTCTTTGAACTTGATGTTAACGGTCCTGGTCGTCTGGCCGATGTATGTCATACCCCATTCACATGGTACGTGGTAAACGCCTGGTTTCTGTAGACGCAGGTCATCCATCACATTCCCCAGTAGCCTTAATCTTGGTGGGTGGATGGAACACGATTTTAATGCTATGTTTGCGGAGAATTCTGCTGATTTTGGCATATATCGGCCCAGCATATGGCAATGTGCAACCTTTTGCGTTTCTTCTTGTATCTCTTCAGGAACCTCACGTGGTGCAGGAAAGCCGCGAATAACCATCAGAATCCTGATTTATCAGCATGACAACGCCTCGCCGGGAAAGCTTTAAGCACTTCAGAACAAGGTTGATCAAAAGAATTAAACTTAAATGAATTCAAAACAGATGGAGCTAAATCCATAGTTTCATCACAATGGGGAGAAATAGCAGATAAAATGCTGTTTGATCTCTAGGAAACAAATCTGAAAAACTGTTTCAGAACAGAGAACAAAGGAAGAATATGAACATACCAATCTCTAGGCAAACCAACAATATTTTCCAGATCTGGGGTTTATATAAATTAAGATATAAAGACTGTGTATGTCAAACAAGGAGAAACTTTAAAACGAGTCTTCAAGAACACCTGAACAGCAGTGAAAATAATTCATCAGCATTCAGTAAAAATTTGAGAGAGCAAAGCCTAGAAACGAAAGACATAATACAACGTGCGTCAGTTATACAAACTGCTGATAAAGGTGCAGTGCAGAAAAGCTGCATGGTTTGAGGCGCCATGTCACGGATTGCGCAGCCCCTCCCGCCTTCCTCGGGCATGGACGTGTGTGCTGTTCTTGGCATAAGTTAGTTTAAGTAGTGTGTAAGTCTAGGGACGGATGACCTTAGCAGTTTGGTCCCTTACGAATTCGCACACGTTTTAACATTTTTTGCTGATAAATGTAGTTATTTGAACACTCTGGAAGAACTAGAAATTTTTTCTCTTATGAAAATATATCAGAGAAGTATTCTTAAACACTAGCAGACCAAACATTTTGCTGAAAATTATACAAATATCCTTGCCAAAAGATGAAGCAACATTTTAAACGAAATATAACAGGTTTTAAGCTGTTAATATTTACACATTTTACCTCTACATTAATTATGTATTTGTATACACTTTTAATAACGAACGAAAGAAATATATAGATAGCTCACATTACCAAATCCAAAGAAAAATTATACAAGAAGCGATATATTTGATTCTTTGGCACCTTTGACAACAAAATATGTCACTGACATTGGAAAGCATGATTTGCCTCATTTATAATCATATGAAAGTGTGTTAGAAAGTATATAAAATTAATACAGTAGTTGAAAAATTTCTATGAAACCATAAACGTAAACTATAAGTAAGCGCTGAACAGTACAACACATAGTACAGGTATTGTAAACATATATAAAATCTTATGCCGCGTAATCTATGGTATTTATTATGTACTGTATTATTATTACGTTTGTTCCGTAGGAGCACTGGTGATGAACGCGTGTTCGCTACAGTTCAAGTAAATTAAGAAAGGTGAAACTAAACAGCATTAAGATTACACATACAAACAGAAAGTTCCGTAGTCAACTCTTATAGCAGTATATTTGTTCCCGTCTTATTGCATCGATTTTGTAGATGGACGTTGTGGTATTCTTTAATTAGTTACTGCATATTGTTTTATGTATAAAGTATAACAACTACTTTTTATCTGTTTGAATCGTCACAGCGCCTCTACCTCCAATAATTAATAACATTAAATTTGTGTACCTTCGTGGTAGTTCCGTGGAAGCGTTTCACGCTTTGGAATTCGATTGAAGAAATTAGGGTCCGCGACCCCTCGTTAACATTTTTTTTTTCATTGTATTGTTTGCTGAAGTGTTGCAAGCCTAACACGAATGTAGCACAGGTATACCGAGTATGATAACACTCTGTGTGACAGACGGGTGTATGACAGTCATTTACTCTCAGAATGTATCAGCATATGCAAACCACGGGAGACAAAGTCCTGGCACTCGTCCAGTGTGATGGTTTCGTAGAACGTGAAGTGGCAGCCTGGTCATCCTTGCTGTGCGCAGAAGCGAATGACGTGGTGGTGCGAGACAGGGCTAACTGCACAAGTTCGAGAGCCAGGCTGAGGAAAGGTGTCAACGTTTCGGCAAGAAATCGTGTTTGAGAGTTATATGGAACATCCATTTTTAAACGCCGTCCAGCTCAAGAATAGGACCAGTTTTCTTGGATGATCACAAAACGTTCACAGCTGCTTGCGGGATGCTGGCCTTAGAACCCACAGCGCTGCTATTAAAGAGGCCCTCTTTGATAACACAAACTTTATAGGCTTGCCATTGCTGCACTGAATGTAGAACGTGATTGGCACTACCTGACCTTTCCGGGATTAGCTCAGTGAATGAGAATCTGGTGGTGATCTACAGGCCTTGGAGAGCATGCTACAGTCCACAGTTAATGGCACAACATTTGCATATTGGCCAAATTACAGTCTCGCGTTGGTGGTGGTGGCGCCATCAATGGGTCACATTAGTGTATCAACAATGGTTTTCACAACATGCTGACGTCAGCCTGATCGATTGGCGTGTTCAAGCGCCGGACTTGAACACCTTTAAAAATTCGTAATCGAAAATGAAGGGTCACGCGAACTACCACTGGCTCATACAGGCCCCATGCGCACCAACGAAGTTTGGGACCTGATGTTGAATACATGGGAGTCTCTTGGATGATGACACAAATTTCCGAGAGGTTGACCCACCTCCATGTCTCGCCGGATAAGACTGTTGATTGATGCCAATGGTGGGTGGATGTTTGATTAGCCTCATCCCTCATGTGAATCATTCGTCGTCTCACATTACTCCAGTTTATGCTCCAGATTTTGATACAAATGTGTGTTTGTTGGTTGGAAATCTAAATTAAATTAATTTCCTTTAAATTTTAGTAATAGAATTCGTGCTGCTCAACACAAACTAAATGTAAATTTGAAGAGAGTACAAACAAGTCAGAGTAAATCGAATAACTGTGGCAACCTAATGTGAGACAGACAGAGAAAACACTTAATGTTAACTAATATAAGAACAAGAAACCACTGAAACAGAAATATTCTTTTCTTATTACCTCTCCAACATTTACTGCGCTTATTGCGCAGAATAATTGCAACCAGGGCATACAAAAGCCATTTTTGAAGCTTAAGTTCTTTCGGAAACCAAGGACTGCATTGTATGCACGATGTCCTTTTCTCTATGTTAATCTTCCCAGGAACGATCACTGAAGCATAGGTACATCTGAAGCACAGTCCTTAATTAAATTTGTATCAGACTCCAAATGACTGAGTGTTTCCCGATTTCTTTTCCAAGAACAAAACTTCCGATTCTGTCTCCTTTCTTCCACTGCAGCTCATTCCATTTGAATTGTTTCAAACTTTCTCAGTATCCAGATGATGTTAGTCAACAGATTCACAACGTGTTGATTTTACAAATGATGGGTCTTGATATGACTCGCTGATTTTCACACCTTTTTGTTTTCGTATTGTATGTTAAACGTTTTGTGTATTGCATCCAAGCATATGCCTGTTACATTACAACAGTCCCGTTTTCCAGAGGCCTTTTAATACATTTCCCACTGGTACTCCTTTCAAGTAGATTATCTGCCCACCAGGTTTCTATTCCATGCAGATAAGACTTTTAAACTTCCACGAAGTCTATACAAGAGACTGCAGTTTATGAGTAGACAAGGTTTTCTCTTCGCTCGTTAATCACAGAAATGTCATAAGGTGCCCATCAAGTGTTGGCATAACAGGATCTTCGTCAGGTGGCTTCAAAAACTTCAAAAAACTGTCAAACCACTGACTAAATTTGTGTGTCTGAAGCCAGTTACCAGGGTGGCCAGCGTAAGTTATTCTAATAGGGGATTGCGTGACTTAGTGTGTGATTCTTTCGCCTGTTAAGAAATGTATGGTACCGCTTATTAGGAATAAGAAATCTTGCGCTAGAACCTAACCTTATAGTTACGCTAAACTTAGGACAATTCATTATAGCGAATGAATGAATGAATTTGTGACGAACGTAATAACATGAATTCTGTTGCGGCTGCTACCTAACTTCAGATAAAAAGATGTACAACTTGAAATAAAACTTTTTTAAACACAAGGACTTAGAGAAAGTATTTTTCGCAGTACTTTTCTCTCTTCTACTTGTTCTGCCCCATTTCTTCCTGGTGTCATCGTGTCAGCGGCATATAATACTGCATTCCTCACCGTTGCCGTGTAGTGGCTTATCTTTGTGGATGTGTTCTTTTTATTGTATATCTCTCTCGTCATACAGAAGGCTGACCTCTTCTTTATCCTCTCTGTTATTTCCTACTTGCTCCTGTTCCTTCCTGTTAAAAATTCTCCCAGGTACTTAAATATGTCCACCTTTTGCCCAGAGCCTTCCGGTGTTTCCCAGTCTGTAGTGTATTTAATGCCTTTGTCTTGTTATATGCGTTCCTCAGTCCCACCTTTCTGGCTACCTTACTTAAGTGGTCGAGTTATGCCCAGCCAAATTTTGAGTATGTATCAATAACCATTAAAATATATTTGAATCCTTAGTTCTCGGGGGAATATTCCCTCATATCTGCAAGATCAGCCTGCCATAAGTCATCCAAACCTTTAATCATAACACGTCTACGAGTGTATATTTTTCGTGCTGGTTTGTGCAGTTCTCAAACTACTGTCTCCAAACTTATTCGATGATACCTCCCTCTCTAAGCTCAGAGATTACTGAAACAGTCTCATTCGAATGAGCTGTATTACCTGCAGCAGCTGATGCTATGAGCAGCCGTAGTCGAACTATTAGGTCGTCGTAATATATACTATACAGCGAGATTCGATTGTTCACTGCTTTATGTTCAATGTCAATAGCATCGCCGCTGCTTCTGTTGTTGTTGTTGTTGCTGTTTCGCCATCAAGTATTGGTTTTATATTTCCTGTTGCTCAGGCTTTTTTCTATCTTAGTACATCATCAAGTGCAGTATTTCACGGTACATTTCCCTAACGTAAACTGAATAATTTATAAGTTTTTTTTTGTATTTCTTAGGAAAATAAGATTCATTAAGCCAGTTATTATCTCAAATCACCTATCTCTAATCCGTATTGTGTCATCAATAACATTTATAGGTTGCATGCCTAACATATACGGTCTCCCCCTACTAACGCCGAATGTTCTGTCTATCTGACCAGCGGCGTGACGGATGATGAATTCATCTATGGCAACACCATCGCTATCGTGTGGTTTTGCTTTTGCTGAGAGCTGCCTGAGAGATTCAGTGACCGGCTTAAAGGTCCTTCTTAGTGTTTGCTGTCGATCCATATGCCCTAACCTTAGCAACCGTAATTTCTCTCTGTGGTGTCACCGCCAGACACCACACTTGCTAGGTGGTAGCTTTAAATCGGCCGCTGTCCATTAGTACATGTCGGACCCGCGTGTCGCCACTGTCAGTAATTGCAGACCGAGCGCCACCACACGGCAGGTCTAGAGAGACGTACTAGCACTCGCCCCAGTTGTACGGACGACTTTGCTAGCGACTACACGTACGAAGCCTTTCTCTCATTTGCCGAGAGACAGAATAGCCTTCAGCTAAGTCCATGCCTACGACCTAGCAAGGCGCCATTAACAATTTCTAGAGAGAGTCTCACTTGTATCATCAAGAATGCTGTATACAAATGATGGATTAAAGTTAAGTATTCCAGCAGCTACGTACTTTTCTTTATAGCATTCATTACGTATCCTGTTTCAGACCTAACGCCAGCCGGCGTGTGTAAACGCGTGCCTTTCGGTTACCCGTCACTGTGGACTGACTGTCTTGTCAGCCCACTACACTCTCGAACCGGTTTTCATGCTTGAATGACTTGCTGCTTCGTTGACATCTCGGTGTGTACTAATCAGTCGTCTCCGCAGCGTGAGGCTTTCACATATCCTTACAAAATCATTGAACGACATGTCAGTCCCTACATGTCCCTGATAAATGTGTTTTAAATTCAGATTGTCTTGTTTAAAGGCTACAGTGAGGTTTCCAGTATGCCTAATCAACTGATTCGGGATGCTGCACTATAGTGATGTAAATAATTGGACTTCATTTCGTCAAATTTTTCCCTTGCATAGTATTGTACCGTACAGCCAAGGCGTACAAAGGTGGACGTATTCAAGTCTCTTGTGTAGTATATCCAGCTATAGTTTGGCCAGCTTCACTCAAAACCAACATGTAACCTTCCTTCGCTGGAAACCGTAGGACACAAATCAAAGCTGCTCTACTTTCTTCACTTTCACGCAGTTGGTAGCTGTTAATAGCAAGACTGAAATGATTTACTTAAACGAAGATATAAATTGTAGGAAATTTATAATTCTTAAAGCACACAATAAGTTATTGCATTTAAGTGACAGAGTAAAGATTAGAAACAAAAACTCGAATGTTTTTAGAGAGACGACGGAGAAGCTGTGTTCGTCAAAAGAAGACGGAATGTTGAAAAAAGGTTCAAATGCTACATGGAAGTACAGGAACCAACAAGATGCGTCAACAGAAGAAGGCCACGGCCTCTAGCTGGCGTAGTAAGCGAAGTTTCGTCATTGTCTTCGGGTGGACGTCAAACATGAGCGACTGCAGCTCAAAGAACCTACGCATAAAAATTATACTAGAGTTAATTTCGGACATAAACATGACTGCTAGTTTCTTTGCTGCATAGAGAAATGGGTCCAACACAGTCTTAAAACACCACGTCAGTTGGAGACACCATCATTAAACATAGCGATGCATCAATTAAACGGTATCCATATCGAGACCTCAATCGCAATTATTGCTTCCCATGACACAGTCCACCATGTCTCACTCAACCCAAATGAATCATTTCACGTTGTGTCGTGTAGAGATACACATTTCTCGTAAATGGTCAACCTATTCAAACAACTGTCATCTTACATCCAGTATTTGTAATCGATCTACACGCATCAAATAAGTTTTGCATCATCTCGTTTCCGAGAGTTCGCGAACCTGTACAGAAAATTGGAATAGAGATCAACATAAACATCATTTCCGCCTTTTGCTCATGAGAACCACACATTGCATATTGTACAACCAGACAGCGACACCTTCAGAGGTGGTGGTCCAGATTGCTGTACACGCCGTTACCTCGAATACCCAGTAGCACGTCCTCTTACATTGATGCTTCCCTGTATTTGTCGTGGCATACTATCCTCAAGTTCATCAAGGCACTGTTGGTCCGCATTGTCCCACAGCTCAACGTTGATTCTGAGTAGAACCCTCAGAGGAATTGGTGGGTCACCTCGTCCATAAACATCCCTTTTCAATCTAATCCAGGCATGTTCGATAGGGTTAATGTCTGGAGAACATGGTCGCCACTCTAGTCGAGGGAAGTCTTTCACAAGGTGCGCACAATGTGGGCGCGAATTGTCGTCCGTGAAGACGTATGGCTCGCCAATATGCTGCCTATATGGTTGCACTATCGTTCAGAGGATGGCATTCACGTATCGTGCAGACTTTCGGCGCCTTCCATTACCGTCAGCGGCGTACATCGGCCCCACATAGTGCCACCCCAAGACAGCAGGGAATCGTCTGCCCTAGCCGGCTCGGTAGCTCAGTGTGTTCGGTCAGAGGGTTAGCTGCTCTCTGTAATAAAAAAAACTGAGTTAATTGATCAACGACGAACTTTAACAGATGTCTTACGAAGTCCACCCCGAGCAGATGCAACGAACGAAAACGAACAAAATGAGTTAAAAAAAAAAAAGTGGTCAGCGCGACAGAATGTCAGTCCTAAGGGCCCGGGTTCGATTCCCAGCTGGGAGGGAGATTTTCTCCGCTCAGGGACTCGGTGTTGTGTTGTCATAATCATTATCATTTCATCCCCATCGACGCACAAGTCGCCGAAGTCGCGTCAGATCGAAAGACTTGCACCCGGCGAACGGGCAACCCGACGGAAGACTCTAGTCACATGACATTTGAAAGCTTATGCGACACTCATCGGTGAAGGGAACGTGATGCCAATCCTGAATGGTCCATTCGGAATGTTGTTAGGCCCATCTGTACCGCGCTGCATGGTGTCGTGGTTGCAAAGATGGACCTCGCCATGGACGTCGGGAGTGAAGTTGCGCATCATGCAGCCTACTGCGCACAGTTTAAGTCGTAACACGACGTCCTGTGGCTGCACGTAAAACATTATTCAACTTGGTGGCGTTGTTTTCAGAGTTCTTCCGAGCGATAATCCGTAGGTAGCGGTCATCCACTGCAGTAGTAGCCCTTGATCAGCCTGAGCGAGGCATGTCATCGACTGTTCCCGTCTCTCTATATCTCCTCCATGTCCAAACAACATCACTTTGGTTCACTCAGAGACTCCCTTGTTGAGAGCCCTTCCTGGCACAAAGTAAAAATGCGGACGCGATCGGAATGTGGTATTGACCGTCTAGGCATGGTTGAACTACAGACAACACGAGCCGGATATCTCCTTCCTGGTGGAATGACTGGAACTGATCGGCTGTCGGCCCCCCTGCGTCTAATAGGCGCTGCACATGCATAGTTGTTTACATCTTTCAAAACGGTTCAAATGGCTCTGAACACTATGGGACTTAACATCTATGGTCATCAGTCCCCTAGAACTTAGAACTACTTATACCTAACTAACCTAAGGACATCACACACATCCATGCCCGAGACAGGATTCGAACCTGCGACCGTAGCGGTCACGCGGTTCCAGACTGAAGCGCCTAGAACCGCACGGCCACACTGGCCGGCTATTTACATCTTTGGCTGTGTTTAATGGCATCTCTGAACAGTCGAAAGTACTGTGTCTGTGGTAAAATATCCACAGTCGACCTCTGTCTTCAGGAGTTCTGGGAACCAGGATGATGCAAAACTTTTTTTGATGTGCGTAGAATCATTAACGACAGCTCCCTGGCAGCAACCTAGAACACTTGATAAGTAAATAAAACTTGTTGATCAGACCCGTCGCCACTTCTTGTGGCTGTGCCCTTATGTGATGTTTTGTGGTTCCTGGCTGGATAAGGGGAGGGTGGTATGATAGGTAGGTGGAGGGTTTCCTCTCACTACAACACAAAATGCACATGTGGTACTCTACTTCAGTGATGTCCGTGGTTAACAGCAATTAAACATCATGTACTAATTCTTGACTCTTGTCCGTGTCCATATCACAACTATGTACTATGACTAACGTTTCCACATAGCTAGCTAAGTTGCGAGACGACGACTATCGCTGTGGAAGACCAGAGCACAGCGCTGCATATTGAGGCGCAATGCCAGCTGAGTGTCGATGCGACACAGCAGGGCAGTGTACCCAGATGAGAGAATGGGACAGCTCGTTTGTTTTTCTGTATTGGGTTTCGATGCCCCCGGAGGGAGTGGGCTGGCAGCAGGTTAGTACGTCGCTCTTCAGCCTACAGAATATTTGAAAACTTAATAAGAAGATAATAAACAATAAAAGCAGGCGATAAAAACGGTGACTTTTTAAATTGTAAAATTGGAGAAATTCAACATTGAACACTGCACTAAAAAGTTGGAATGGAGATGATACACCACAACCTAAGGCAGATGGAGAGTGGGGAGGGGCGGACAGATGAGGGTAGAAAAGGGGGGCTGAGGAGAGAGGCAGGTCGGTCGTTGACGGCTGCCCATACGCACGCGACTCAGGGGGCGTCATCAGCCCGTAACGTGGGGGCGTGTCCTGGTCTCCTCATAGGGACGCCTAATTCAGCGCCTGCTATACAACGTTTCCTAGTGCTGACCGGTGTGCTGGCGAAGACGTACGCCTGCAAACTGGGGACCTCTGAATACGGAATTCCCTAACGATTACCGAAGTGGAATATCCCATGCGTGAATCTCCAATTACTATCCCGCATTAAAAGGGAAGCATTTTCACGTGAGTCATCTCAGTACAAACGGCAGCTCCGTCAATGCACTAGCCTTTTACACATTTTGCACGCCATACTAACACCGTCTGTGTACGTACATATCGATAACCCACGACCTTTGTCACCTCAGTATAAATGAAACTGAGTTGAGAATATTTTTAAATGACTCTGATACGATTGTCGTATTGACGTAACGAGCCGCCCATTACCACATGTTTCTCTAAATATACACTCCTGGAAATGGAAAAAAGAACACATTGACACCGGTGTGTCAGACCCACCATACTTGCTCCGGACACTGCGAGAGGGCTGTACAAGCAATGATCACACGCACGGCACAGCGGACACACCAGGATCCGCGGTGTTGGCCGTCGAATGGCGCTAGCTGCGCAGCATTTGTGCACCGCCGCCGTCAGTGTCAGCCAGTTTGTCGTGGCATACGGAGCTCCACCGCAGTCTTTAACACTGGTAGCATGCCGCGACAGCGTGGACATGAACCGTATGTGCAGTTGACGGACTTTGAGCGAGGGCGTATAGTGGGCATGCGGGAGGCCGGGTGGACGTACCGCCGAATTGCTCAACACGTGGGGCGTGAGGTCTCCACAGTACATCGATGTTGTCGCCAGTGGTCGGCGGAAGGTGCACGTGCCCGTCGACCTGGGACCGGACCACAGCGACGCACGGATGCACGCCAAGACCGTAGGATCCTACGCAGTGCCGTAGGGGACCGCACCGCCACTTCCCAGCAAATTAGGGACACTGTTGCTCCTGGGGTATCGGCGAGGACCATTCGCAACCGTCTCCATGAAGCTGGGCTACGGTCCCGCACACGGTTAGGCCGTCTTCCGCTCATGCCCCAACAGCGTGCAGCCCGCCTCCAGTGGTGTCGCGACAGGCGTGAATGGAGGAACGAATGGAGACGTGTTGTCTTCAGCGATGGGAGTCGCTTCTGCCTTGGTGCCAATGATGGTCGTATGCGTGTTTGGCGCCGTGCAGGTGAGCGCCACAATCAGGACTGCATACGACCGAGGCACACAGGGTCAACACCCGGCATCATGGTGTGGGGAGCGATCTCCTACACTGGCCGTACACCACTGGTGATCGTCGAGGGGACACTGAATAGTGCACGGTACATCCAAACCGTCATCGAACCCATCGTTCTACCATTCCTAGACCGGCAAGGGAACTTGCTGTTCCAACAGGACAATGCACGTCCGCATGTATCCCGTGCCACCCAACGTGCTCTAGAAGGTGTAAGTCAACTACCCTGGCCAGCAAGATCTCCGGATCTGTCCCCCATTGAGCATGTTTGGGACTGGATGAAGCGTCGTCTCACGCGGTCTGCACGTCCAGCACGAACGCTGGTCCAACTGAGGCGCCAGGTGGAAATGGCATGGCAAGCCGTTCCACAGGACTACATCCAGCATCTCTACGATCGTCTCCATGGGAGAATAGCAGCCTGCATTGCTGCGAAAGGTGGATATACACTGTACTAGTGCCGACATTGTGCATGCTCTGTTGCCTGTGTGTATGTGCCTGTGGTTCTGTCAGTGTGATCATGTGATGTATCTGACCCCAGGAATGTGTCAATAAAGTTTCCCCTTCCTGGGACAATGAATTCACGGTGTTCTTATTTCAATTTCCAGGAGTGTAGTTTTTGGCAGAAACCCCTGAAAACTAGTTCTGTGAAAAGCAGTATTTTGTTGTACGCGCTGGTGAACCCTCGAAAAGTCTCTTATTAAGCAGACAAATTTAATAATACCTCCAGGCTTAGGGGATGAATTTATCTGATATCGAAATTTGTACAATGTTCGATAGCGATCATTCGTAGATAAGAATAACGAAAATGGAAAGCTGGTGATCATTAACTGTAACGCTGCTTGTCCTATGAGTTCTACTGATTATACATACTTATTTTAAGAAGCAATAGTAAGGAATTCGGCCCTTTCTCGTGTCTAAACTGTCTTGCGGGAATTAACGCTGAACTTTGCCTAGCTCATGAATTGCACCTCATAATACTAATAATACCAATACTGCTACTATCATTACTAAAGAAAGTGAATGTATGCTGTTACAGTAATGCCGGTGCTATCAAAATTGTGTTGAATACACTACTGGCCATTAAAATTGCTACACCAAGAAGAAGTGCAGATAATAAACGGGTATTCATTGGACAAATATATTACAATGGAACTGACATGTGATTACATTTTCACGCAATTTGGGTGCAGACATCCTGAGAAATCAGTGCCCAGAACAACCATCTCTGGCCGTAGTAACGACCTTGATACGCCTGGGCATTGAGTCAAACGGAGCTGGGATGGCGTGTACAGGTACAGCTGCCCATGCAGCTACAACATGATACCACAGATCATCAAGAGTAATGACTGGCGTATTGTGACGAGCCAGTTGCTCGGCCACCATTGACCAGACGTTTTCAATTGGTGAGAGACTGGAGAATGTGCTGGCCACGGCAGCAGTCGAACATTTTCCATATCCAGAAAGGCCCATACAGGACCTGCAACACGCGGTCGTGCATTATCCTGCTGAAATGTAGGGTTTCGCACGGATCGAATGGAGGGTAGAGCCACGGGTCGTAACACATCTGAAATGTAACGTCCACTGTTCAAAGTGTCGTCAATGGAAACAAGAGGTGATCGAGACGTGTAACCATTGGCACCCCATACCATCACGCCGGGTGATACGTCAGTATGGCGATGACGAATACACTCTTCCAATGTGCGTTCACCGCGATGTCGCCAAACACGGATGCGACCATCATGATGCTGTAACAGAACCTGGATTCATCCGAAAAAATGACGTTCTGCCATTCGTGTCCACGGCTTCGTCGTTGAGTACACCATCGCAGGCGCTCCTGTGTGTGATGCAGCGTCAGGGGTAACCGCAGCAATGGTCTCCGAGATGATAGTCCTTGCTGCTGCAAACGTCGCTGAACTGTTCGTGCAGATGATTGTTGTCTTGCAAACGTCCCCATCTGTTGACTCAGAGATTGAGACGTGGCTGCACGATCCGTTACAGCCATGCGGATAAGATGCCTGTCATCCCGACTGCTAGTGATTCGTGGCCGTTGGTATCCAGCACGGCGTTCGGTATTACCCTCCTAAACCCACCTATTCCATATTCTGCTAACAGTCATTGGCTCTCGACCAACGAGAGCAGCAATATCACGATACGATAAACCACAATCGCGATAGGCCTACAATCCGACATTTATCAAAGTCGGAAACCTGATGGTACGCATTTCTCCTCCTTACACGAGGCATCTCAATAACGTTTCAGCAGGCAACGCCGGTCAACTGCTGTTTGTGTAAGAGAAATCGGTTGTAAAATGGTTCAAATGGCTGTGAGCACTATGGGACTTAACATCTATGGTCATCAGTCCCCTAGAACTTAGAACTACTTAAACCTAACTAACCTAAGGACAGCACACAACACCCAGCCATCACGAGGCAGAGAAAATCCCTGACCCCGCCGGGAATCGAACCCGGGAACCCGGGCGTGGGAAGCGAGAACGCTACCGCACGACCACGAGATGCGGGCCAAATCGGTTGTAAACTTTCCTCATGTCAGCATGTTGTATGTGTCGCCACCGGCGCCAACCTTGTGTGAATCCTCTGAAAAGCTAATCATTTGCGTATCACAGCATCTTCTTCCTGCCGGTTAAATTTCGCGTCTGTAGCACGTCATCTTCGTGGTGTAGCAATTTTAATGGCCAGTAGTGTAATTATCACTTTATGTTTCATTCCTTTCGATTGGAAACAATGATAAACAGTAGTACAAGTCCACTAGTTATGATGGAGTAATATCCGAGGATCTAGATGACAGCTCGGGGGAAGAGAAAGTAATAATACTGAAAAATTAGCAGATGGTTATAAGGGAATAATTAAAGAAATAGGTAGTTTTGAAGAAATCTGGGACAGTGTTGACTATGAGACAGAAATACTGATTCTCTGGTTGACGGAAGAAAGACAGTGGGGATATACCAAGAAGGAAGCTATGTCGACGGTAACATGTTAAGCTTTAATCTGCTGTTGAATAGAAGGTGGTTTTGGGTAAGATGCGGGTTAATGGGTGGTTTGTGAATTTGACTACACTATAAAAAAAAGGGCAGACGAATGGACTCGCAAAATTACAGACCAATATCTCTAACACCGGCTTGCTGCAGAATCTGCGAACGTATTCCCAGTTTGAATATAATAAATTTTCTTGATGCCGAGATGCTTATGTCCACGAGTCAGCATGGTTTCAGAAAGCATTGCTCATGCGAAACTCAGATTGCTCTTTTCTCACATGCTATACTGCGAATTACGCATAAAGGAAACAGGCAGATTCCATATGGAATAGATCCCCAGATATGCGAGTGTCTCGAAGATTTCTTAAGTAATAGAACCCAGTATGTTGTCCTCAACGGCGAACTTTCATCAGAGACAAGAGCATCGTCAGGAGTGCCCCAGGGAAGTGAGGCAGAACGTAACGTTCCAGAGCGATATGAAATGGAACGAGAATGGTAGGGAATGCGAATGGTCTGTTCCGGTTCATTGGGAGAATTTTGGGAAAGTGTGATTCATCCGTAAGGGAGACCGCATGTAGGACACTAGTACGACCTATTCTTGAATTCTGCTTATTTGGTTTGGATACGTACCAGGTCGGATTAAAAACGAGGACATCGAAGCAATTCAGAGACACGCTGCTAGATTTGTTACTGGTAGGTCCGAACAATACGCAAGTATTACGGAGATGGTTCCTGGAGGAAAAGCGTTTCTTCGAATTTACAGAATGTTCCATAAGGTATGATAAATGATGATCTGTGACATATCTGCCGTAAGAGTAGAATGCTGGTGCACGCAAAGGTATTTCGGAGCACCCCGTTCATCGTATGTTGTTGACCATGGAGCTCCGCAGCAGACCACGCCTACATGTTCGCATGTTGATCCAACGACATCGTCAATTATGATTGCAATGGGCAAAGGCCATCGGGATTCTACAGTCGATTAATAGAAACGCATGGAGCCTTACGGTGGATCACATTTTTGCTACGTTGAGTCACTGGTTGTCTCCACAAGCGCCGTCATCGAAGTGAGCAGAGGCTCGAGACGTGCAGCACAGCACGGACACAGGATGGTTGGAGCAGTATTACGCTTTTGGCAGACATTCCCCTCTGCATCCCTTAACGCTTGATGTCTTTCCAGCCGGCGATGTCATCTTCCAGCAGTATAATTGCTCGTGTCTCGGAACAAGATCCTTGCTACAATGGTTTCAGGAGTGAACTCACGTAAATGTCTAGACGACCAAAATCACCTGACGTAAATCCTATGGAACCATCTGGGTCGATATCTGGCCCCTTCACCACGTATGTAAACCAGCGGACTTTTATTTATGCGAGTTACATGACCTGTTCGTAGACACAGGATGCAACATACATCCACAAACCTATCAACAAATTGCAGGATCCCAGATACGCAGAATGAGTGATGTATTTCGTTCCAGAGACGAACAGATACGCTATTAAGCACGTGGGCATAACTTCCGGCTCATCAGTGCACAGACAGTCGTTTTCGCCTCGTTCTGTCTGCGTGTGGAACAGACATGGAGGTGACTAGTATTGGTTCAGGGTACGACGGTACTCTCAACTACGCACCGCACGGTGGCTTGCGCAGTATGTATCTAGATGTACTGTATAGACGCTAAACGTGCTCGTCGACGTGCTTTACGCACCTTTAAACGCCACCCTACAGTGGCGAATTGTATCAATTATAAACGATTACGTGCGCAGTGTCGTCGTATTATTAAAGAAAGCAAGAAAGCCAGCTGGGCTGCTTTCACAAGCTCCTTCAACAGTTTTACTCCTCCTGTTGTCTGGGATAGCCTGCGCTGGCTATCTGGCACTAAGGTCCACTCACCAGTCTCTGGCTTGACAGTCGCGAATGACGTCCTTGTGGCCCCTGAGGATGTCTCTAATGGCTTCAGCCGATTTTTCGCAGAGGTTTCGAGCTCCGCCCATTACCACGCTGCCTTCCTCCCCCGAAAACAGGCAAAGGAGGCAAGGCCATCTAACTTCCACTCCTCGAATCATGAAAGTTATAATGCCTTATTCACCATGCGGGAACTCTCCAGTCCTCCGCTCCGGGGATAGATTCTATTCATATTCAGATGCTGAAGAACCTTTCTCCTGCGGATAAAGGTTTTGTTCTTCGTACTTAGATTTGCGCCAGCATGTGGGAACATGAGCCTCAATCCAGATGCGATTATATTGTTGTCCCTATTCCTCAGCCGGGGAAGGACAAGCACTTGCCTTCCAGTTATCGACCCATCTCGCTTACCAGCTGTGTCTGTAAGGTGATGGAGCGAATGGTTAACTCTCGTTTGGTTTGGCTGCTCGAATCTCGGCGCCTACTTACCAATGTACAATGTGGATTTCGTAGGCGCCGCTCTGCTGTTGACCATCTGGTTACCTTGTCGACCTTCATTATGAATAACTTCTTGCGGAAGCGCCCGACCGCAGCTGTGTTCTTCGATTTGGAGAAGGCTTACGACACCTGTTGGAGGGCGGGCATTCTCCGCACCATGCATACATGGGGCCTTCGCGGTCGCCTCCCTCTTTTTATTCGTTCCTTTTTAATGGATCGACAGTTCAGGGTACGTGTGGGTTCTGTCCTGTCAGACTCCTTTCGCCAGGAGAATGGGGTGCCACAGGGCTCCGTTTTGAGCGTCGCTCTCTTCGCCATAGCGATCAATCCAATAATGGATTCCCTGCCAGCTGATGTCTCAGGCTCCCTTTTCGTAGACGATTTTACCATCTATTGCAGCGCGCAGCGTACATGTTTCCTGGAGCGCTGTCGTCAGCGTTCTCTTGGCCGTCTTTACTCCTGGAGTGTCGCCAATGGCTTCCGTTTTTCTGCCGAGAAGACGGTCTGTATCAACTTCTGGCGCTACGAAGAGTTTCTCCCACCGTCCTTACATCTCGGGCCCGTTGCTCTCCCATTCGTGGAGACAACAAAATTCTTACGTCTTACATTTGATAGGAAACTTAGCTGGTCTCCACATGTGTCAAATTTGGCTGCCCGTTGTACCTGTTCTCTAAATGTCCTCCGTGTTCTCAGCGGCACGTCGTGGGGAGCGGATCGCAACGTCCTACGTCGCCTATATCGGTCGATCGTCCGCTCCAAGCTTGATTACGGGAGCTTTGCATACTCCTCTGCACGGCCGTCCATCTTACGCCGCCTCAACCCTATACAACATCGGGGTTTACGTCTTGCGATCGGAGCGTTCTATACTCGTCCCGTCGAGAGTCTTCATGCTGAAGCCGGTGAATTGCCACTAACCTACCGGCGCGATATACTGCTTTGTCGGTATACCTGTCGTCTACTGTCATTGCCCGACCACCCGTCTTATCGTTCCTTTTTTGACGACTCTCTCGACCGTCAATACGGGTTGTATGTCTCTGCCCTGCTACCAACTGGAGTTTGTTTTCGTCGCCTCCTTCAGCAATTTGATTTTCCACTCCCTGCAACCTTTAGAGTGGGCGAGAGCCAAACGCCACCTTGGCTCCAGGCTCAGGTTCTCGTTCACCTTGACCTCAGCTCGCTCCCAAAGGAGGTTACCCCAGCTTCGGTATACCGCTCGCGGTTTGTCGGACTTCGTATTAATGAACTTCGAACGATCTTCATTTATACAGAACGCTCTAAGACCAGTGACGGTGTCGGGTGTTCTTTTACTGTCGGGGCACACAGTTTCAAATACAGGCTCCATGGCCATTGTTCGGTCTTCACAGCTGAGCTATTTGCCCTCTACCAGGCTGCTCTTTACATCTGCCGCCACCGACATTCTGCTTTTTTTATGTTTTTAGGGCGCAAAACTGCTACGGTCATTAGCGCCCGGTCTGTGACTTAGGAAAAGCTAAAAAACGAAACTTGAAACCAGCAGCAATGGGAACAAAACTCAAAATATTAGAGAAACTATACTGCGGAGCTTTCCTTCTGTTTTTAAACAGAACACTGGTCGGGATGCCGAAATTGATTTGGGGTGTCGCCAACAATATAGGCACTCCTAACACCCAACGATGTTTTTGAGCGATCTGTGTAAATATATGTGGCATCCTTCATTTGTGCGCATAGAACAGCAAATGCCCGACGATAAACAAGTGAAGGGAAACTGACAAAGGTCACGGAGCAGGCAGGACCGGGGACGGAACCATGGCGGTGCTGTACCCCAAATTGTCAAGAAAGTTTTAGGAAAGCGGAAGGAAAGAGAGTGGAGCAGTTGACCTAAGCGGAGTCCCGGTGGTAGTAGGAAGGAAGGGCGGCCTGTGTACCCTAAATCCAAGGAGGCGTCGAAAAAAAATGTCATGAGCCGGATTTGCAGGCATGGAAGACAGTTGGCTAGCATAACGACTCAGAAGGACGGCTCGCTTATTGGACAGCGGAGGTTCAGCAGTCTCAGCACAAAGGCTTTCCACAGGGCTGGTGTAAAAAGCTCCAGACACTAAACGTAATCCACGGTGGTGGATAAAGTCGAGACGCCGAAGAATAGACGGCCGAGCAGAGGAGTAGACTAAGCTTCCATAGTCCAATTTCGAGCGCACTAAGGCGCGATAGAGGTGGAGAAGGACCACTCGGTCCGCTCCCCAGGAGGCACCATTCAGGACACGGAGGGTGTTGAGGGATCGCAGACAGCGAGCCGAAAGATAGGAAACGTGGGAGGACCAGCACAGTTTTCTGTCAAACATAAGATCCAAGAATTTAGCGACGTCCGAAAACGGAAGGTTGACAGGTCCTAGATGTAAGGAGGGTGGAAGAAACTCCTAACGTCGCCAAAAATTGACACAAACGGTTATACTGGGAGAAAAACGGAAGCCGGTTTCAAAGCTCCAAGAGTAGAGGCGATCGAGACATCCTTGAAGACGTCGTTCGAGAAGGCTGGTCCATTGAGAGCTGTAGCAGATTGCAAAATCGTCCACAAAGAGGGAGCCCGAGACATCAGGAAGGAGACAATCCATAATGGGATTTATGGCAATGGCAAACAGTACAATACTCAGCACGGAGCGCTGGGTACCCCGTTTTCTTGGGAGAAAGTACGGGAGAGAGTAGTGTTCACCCGCACTCTAAACGTGAGCTCTGCCATAAATTTGCGAAGAAAAAGGGGCAGCCGACCTCGAAAGCCCCCAAGAGAACAGTGTGCACAGGATGCCTGTCCTCCAACAGGTATCGTATGCTCTCTCCAGATCAAAAAATAATGCTACCGTTTGGCGTTTCAGGATATAAGAGGAGAGGGCAACAAGATGGTCAACTGCAGAACGATGCTTCCGGAAACCGCATTGGGCAGGTGTTAAAAGACTGCGGGACTCCAGCCACCAAGCTAAACGGCAATTCACCATACGCTCCAAAACCTTACATACACTACTCGTGAGAGAAATGGGGCGATAGCTAGAGGGGAGATGTTTGTATTTTCCAGGTTTCGGAACAGGAACGACGATAGCTTCCCGCCACCGTCGTCTGGGAAAAGTACTGTCGGTCCAAATTCGATTATAAAGGCGAAGGAGGTAACGCAGACTATGGTATGGTAAATGCAGCAACATTTGGATGTGCATACCATCCGGTCCTGGGGCGGAATTGCGAGAAGAGAGTGCATGTTGGAGTTCCCGCATGGAGAAAACAGTGTTGTAGCTTTCGCGATTTTGAGAGGAGAAGGCAAGAGGTTGCCTTTCCGCGGCGCGTATCTTCCGGAGAAACGCTGGCGGGTAATTTGCTGAGATTTCGAGCTCTTCAAAGTGTTGACCCAAAGGGTTAGAAATTGCGACGGGGTCCACTAATGCACCACGCGCGACAGTGAGCCCAGAGACCGGGGAGAAACTAGGCGCGCCAGATAACCGTCGAATCCGACGCCAAACTTCCGAGGAGGGAGTGAAGGTGTTAAATGAGCTAGTAAAGAATTTCCAGCTTGCCTTCTTGCTATCGCGGATGACACGACGGCATCGCGCACGGAGCTGCTTATAGCGGATACAGTTGGCCAATGTAGGATGGTGTCTGAAAACGCGAAGAGCACGTCGCCGCTCACGTATTGCGTCACGGCATGCCTCGTTCCACCAAGGAGCTGGGGGACGCCGGGGCAAAAAGGAGGTGCGAGGTATTGAACGTTCCGCAGCTGAAAGAATAACGTCTGTAATGTGAGTGACCTCATCGTCGACGCTAGGAAAGTGACTGTCACCGAATATCGCTTGAGACGAAAAAAAGTGTCCAATCGACTTGGGCAAACTTCCAGTGTAGCGGGCGCATATATGGCAGTTGAGGCTGCAATCGAAGGACACATGGAAAGTGGTCACTCGAGTGTGTATCAGCAAGGGCGAACCATTTGAAGCGCCGAGCTAGCGGAACAGTACCGACAACAAGGTCCAAATGAGAGTAATTTGTCGTGGAGGCAGACATAAATGTAGGGTCCCCAGTGTTGAGGCAAACAAAATCCGGTTGGTGAAAGATGTCTAGCAATAGTGAGCCACGCGGACAATGATGTGGAGATCCCCATAGCGGGTGGTGAGCATTGAAGTCCTCAACCAGCAAATAGGGGGGGTGGAAGCTGACCAAGAAGATGAAGGAGATCAGCTCGTGCTATTGGTGTGGACGATGGAATGTATACAGTACAAAGAGAGAAGGTGTATCCAGAATGGAAAAGATGGACAGCGACTGCTTGGAAGGAAGTCTTTAAGTGGATTGGGTGATACTCTCCATTATCATGGAGAAGAATCATGAGTCCTCCATGGGCTGGAGTGCCTTGAACAGAGGGGAGATCAAATCGGACGGACTGAAAATGGGGGAAAACAAAGCGGTCGTGGGGATGCATCTTTGTTTCCTGAAGACAGAAGATGACCGGCGAGTAGGATCGTAAGAGGATCGACAATTCATCCCGATTGGCTCGAATACCGCGTATATTCCAATAGATAATGGGCATAGGGAGGACAGAAGATGGAAGAATGTGACCAAGATTGCCCTCAACTCAAAGACAGCTCAGAGATTGCGACTGACAGCGTGGAACGGCAGTCAGCCGAAGGCAGAAGATCCTGGTCCATATGTTGTGCAGGAGCAGCTCCTGAAACCAGCGATCGGCCGGTTGATCGGCCGCCAGCAATGCGCGTCGGCGACACAGAAGACGGCCGAGGGCGGCTACCGCCAGGTGGTGCTGCAGATGAGACACGCCGTGGCGGAGAAGGAGAGGAACTGGGTTTCTTATTAGCCTTCTTGGAACCATGATGTTTAGATGAAGGAGGAACCAATGGTTGTGAAGTTGGGGTACGTAAAAAATATTCACGAGTATGCTCTTTTTTGGAGGTCTTGGTGTCTGACTTTGGGGCTCGAGATTTAGCAGAACCCTATGAAGGGTGAGCCACAAAGTGAGCAGGCGAAAGTGGGGAGGTTGAACGCGGGCGATCTTTGCGCTGGCCGATCTGACGACAGTGGCACTAAAGGTGAGATCAAAAGTCAGCGTGGCCGCCTCCTTTGTTGGCCGCGGAGAGGCAAGGACAGTGCTGTATTTACCTGTCTGAGGCACAGTGGACTTTCGACTGGCGAATAATTTTCGAGCAGCAAAGGTCGACACCTTTTCCATCACTCTGATTTCCTGAATGAGCCTTTCGTCTTTAAAAATGGGGCAATTTCGAGAGGAAGCAGCGTGGTCACCCATACAGTTGATGAAACGAGGGGATGGAGGTGGACAAGCACCCTCATGGACATCCTTGCCACACGTAACACATTTGGCCGGATTGGAACAGGACTGGCTGGTATGACTGAACCGCCGACACTGATAGCAACGAGTAGTGTTTGGGATGTAAGGGCGAACGAAAATTATCTCATAGCTCGCTTTGATGTTCGATGGGAGTTGAACTTTGTCAAATGTCAAGAAGACAGTGCGGGTTGGAATGATGTTCGTGTCAACCCTTTTCATGACTATGAACAGCCGTTACGCCCTGGTCAGACAGGTAGTGTTGAATGTCCTCGTCGGACAATCCGTCGAGGGAGCGTGTATGAACGACTCCACGTGAGGAATTTAAAGTGCGGTGCGCTTCCACCCGGACAGGGAAGGTGTGGAGCAGTGAAGTATGCAGCAATTATTGTGACTGGAGGGCAATGACCGTTTCTAACAACAAGGTGCCATTTCGTAATCTGGAACAAGACTTTACAGGACCTGCAATTGCGTCGACGCCTTTCTGAGTAATGAAAGGGTTGACCGTGGAGAAGTAGTGACCTTCGTCGGACCAAGAAACAACAAGGAACTGTGACTCTCACAGCCACAGACAATTCTTCCATCGTTGCCCTTGAACTTACGCTTTTGAACAGACATAGTAGAAGATGAGGAAACCATTGCGAAAGTATCCCCCATGATTACCGGCGTCTCCAATGGCATGCTCCTCCCTTGTGGGGGCCTCTCTGAGGGCTCTCCCACCTTAGGTGATTGTTCACACCTCAGGTCACACATCCCGAGAAACGGACGGAGGGACCAATCGGCACTTTTGGAAGGTATCAGCTCGGGTAATCACCCCTCCCTGGGCCTGGCCGTTACCAGGGGGTACGTACGTGTCATACCTGTCTACCCGGGGTGGGGAATTACGCGTTTCCCCATCACCGGCTACGCATGGAAATGCGTGGGTCGGCCTTCAGACACGCACAGGGAGGAAAAAAGAGACAGGGAAAAACGAAGAAAGGGAAAGGAAAGAAGAGAGGTCTCAAACGCCGCAGAGGAGAAAGGGTAAAGAGAAGAGGTAAAGAAAAGAGAAGGACAGAGGAAGGACGAAGACTTGCAAGCAGAGAAAGTAAAGAATGTGTTACATTTTCGAGTGTCCATCTCCGGATGTAGGCACAAAACATACTCCCAGAGGGGAATAAACGGAAGGAAAGAGGTGGAGGTGATGGGGGGGGGGGCGAAGATGGGGGATGGGGAAGGATGCGGAAAAGCAAGGTATGCAGCCCGGAAAAGAAGGAGGGGCACATTAGCTCGGGGTCCCGTGCTCGCTACGCACGTATCCACAAAAGAGTTGTGGATCCCCTGGTGTGGACATTCTGCTTATGTCATCTGCTCTGATTCCCTGAGCGCCATCGAGAGCCTCAGTAATCAGTATCCGGTTCACCCTTTCGTGCACCGGCTCCTACGCTCTCTTCAGCAGCTGGCGGACGACTGTTCTCCAGTTACCTTTATGTGGGTTCCTGGCCATGTCGGTATCCCTGGGAACGAAGCTGCAGATGACGTGGCCAAGGCTGCGGTTCTCCAGCCTCTGACAGCTTCTTATTGTGTGCCTTCATCTGATTTTAGGAGGGTCATTTGTCAGCGCATTTTATCGCTGTGGCATGCCGATTGGTCTACGCTTATTGAAAACAAGCTTCGGGCCTTGAAACCTCTCCCCATGGCTTGGACGACCTCTTCACACCCTTCTCTTCACACCCTTCTCCCGGTTACGGATTGGACACTGCCGGTTCAGCCACCGCCATCTGCTGACGGCTGCTCCGGCCCCGTTCTGCCCGTGTGGGCAATTGCTGACGGTACGCCACATTTTAACGCCCTGTCCGAATTTTAATACACTGAGCATTGATCTTGGCCTGCCATGTACTCTGGATGAAATTTTAGTGGATGACCAGGAGCAGCTGCTCGCGTTCTTCGTTTTATCCACTTGACAAACCTGTCTAAGGATATCTGATTATGCTGTTTTCTTTTAATCCCTTGCATGTTAATGTGCCTTTTATAGTGTTGTCCTTTTTAGTTGCTGTTTTAACATTGTGCCTCGCAGTGCATTCATAATTTAGTCTGAGCGCTAAGACCACTGTAGTTGTGCGCCCTAAAATCACAAAAAAGAGCAGTAATATTAAGTATTATAGCTGTCGAAACTTCCTGACAGATTAAAAGTGTGTACTGGAACACAGTTTTAATCTGTCAGGAAGTTTCATATCGGCGCACACTCCGCTGCAGAGTGAAAATGTCATTCTGGATTATTAATGTCTATGTACATACAGGAATGATGACAAATTATTAGTCTGTAGCAGTGGATGACAGTGAGCTTTTGGTGATAGATGTTGTTTATACTAATGGTGAACTTTTATTTTACAGGCCACTTCTACCGCCACGACGTGCAGCCTGGGTCATCCCAGAGACCCGCGCTCACGTACGTAGTACCAAACGTGGCAGCAGGTAAGGTTCAAGAGAGGCAAGGCAGTAGAATCGGTCTGCAGTCAGTTAGAAAATCCGTTTCCCTAAATTTTCTCAGTCGCGTTGCCAGTTGGGTTCAAGAAGCACTTCAGTGAATCGAACCTACCAGTAATAAACCTAGCAGCTTGCCTCGAAAATGCTTCGATGTCTTCCTCTCATCCGACCTGTTGGCGAATTCCAAACACTTGAACAACGCTGAAGAATTGGTGGCACTAGTGTTCTGTACGCGGTCCCATTCACATAAGAGTCACTCTTTCCTAAAATCCTCCCAACAAACCTATCTCGACCGATCGTCTTCCCTGTTACTGTGTTTCCGTTCTCGCTCCATTTCAGATTTCCTATTTTACTTCCCGATATTTAATCGACCTGACTGTCAGGCAGTCCACTACTGATGCTGTATTCGAACATTACGAGATTTTTTTCCTAGTCATCTGGATTTCCTTACATTTTTCCATAATTAGAGCATGCTGCCATTTATGGTATCAACTGGAAATTTGGTGTAAGTGGTCTTGTATCCTCATACAGTCACTAAACGACGACAGCTTACAGCTTACGATACACCACAGCATCATCAGCAAACAACCGGAGATCGCAGCCCATCCTGTCCGCCAAATCATTTATGTATATAGATATCAATAGCGGTCCTGTCGCACTTCCCTCGAGCTCTCCAAACCGTGCCCTTTTCTGTAATGAGCACTTGCCGTCGAGGACAACAAACTGAGTTCTGTTATTTAAGAAGTCTTCGAGCCATTTTCGTATTCTCTGTATCTTCGAACCTTTTTTAACAGTTTGTATGACATAGTGCCCCACTGCAGTTTCCGGATATCTAGGAATATGGAATCTGTCGGTCGCCCCTCATCTGTGGCTTGCAGTATATCGTGTGAGAAAAGGGCAATATGAGCTTCGCAACTGCGATGCTTTCTAAATTCGAGCAGATTGTGAACAGAAGACGCTCCGTTTGAAGTAATTTTATTATATTCGACTGATAACATCCGTTTGCTGCAGGATTCTTGAACGTATTAAGGATATTGGTTTGTAATTTTATGGGTTCCTTCTTTCACCCTTCTTATATAAAGGAGGCACCCCCGTATGCTTCCAGTCCCTTCGGACTTTGCGCAGGGTGAGTAATTAGAGATAAATGCTGTAAAATCGAACTTTGACTCCTTTCAGACCTTGTGATTTCTTTGTTTTCAACCCTTTCAGTTGCTTCTGTACGTCAGTGAAGTCTACTAATCTGTCCTCTATACGGTAATTTGTGCGACGGTCCGACGACGATATGTTTGAACGATCATCCTGGGTGAATGATTCCTTAAAAGCTAGGTTCAAAACTTCGGCTTTCCTTTCGTTGACTTACGTGGCAACGTTGCCACACTAGACTGGTCACAAAGTTAATGGGTAGATGTCTTAGTCCCGTCGACAGATTTTATGTGGGACTAGAATTTTCTCGGGTTCTCGGGAAGATCTTTAGCTAGGTGATGGTGTTAGACAGCAAAATCGTGCATCTGCAAGAAGACCGATGCGCGAAACATACAACTGTCATCATTTGCGCGTTCTGTTTTGAAGCGAGAGAGCAACAGCGTCTGTTTTATCAACAATTTTAAAACTAAAACGTGCCGCGTTTCTTCTGCCTTTAATGAACTCGGCAGGTACTTGCCATGGCGCGATTTACAATCAGTTTAAGCTTTGCCCGTAATTCCTCTAAGTCTTGATACACGTCACAGTCTATTAAATACAGCCACGAGACACTCTGGTGCGAAAGTTATTAACGTTTGACAGCTGCAGCGACAGTAACGCTCCAAGCGGTGAGAAAGCAGTCAGGTGCGTCTTGAGGATAATGTTGATATTTAATTATTTTCTACTCGATTAACGAAACGGTTGTTATAATTGTGCTTTCCTTGCGTTAGTAAATTGCCTAAAGACCTGAAACATCGTGAAACTCATGTGAAACCAGCCTAATTACGTTAATTCAAAAACATAAGCTACAATGTGTTTGTGAAGTTATACTTTCAAGTACGTACATATTTGCATATTTACTCCACTAAAAGCAAGGGAATATAAACGTGTATTTCGAGCATGTGAGGACCATATATCTGATGTCAGTTGTTATTATCATAAACACTTTCCTTAACAAACAATTTTATGGAGTCAAACGATTCGCCTATTCTTAAACTTCACTCGTCTCTCTAACGCACGAATAATTTAGCAGAACTAGTTACTTCTGCTTGAGAAACGAACGTGTTGATGTTCCTTTCCATTTGTGGATCAAATTTAGCAACACGTGTGGAACTGGTTCCTTCTGTATTGGGCAACAGTTTTATTGCTTTGGATGACTTTTTATCAAGTCTGTGTCGTTTTATCTAAGCCTACAGCTGCGGTGGTGTATTTCGTACATTAAATAATGTAGATGAAATCATGTTCCAAATTCACTGATGTTTTCCTTTAATAACAAGTCGAATTTTGTGCACTACACTTCAGGCCACATCATTCCGTAAATATCTGTACGGTACAACAGAATCGTAAATAAACAGTTCTGTGATGTACCGTTTCGTAACTTCCAAGGCCTTTGGAAAACTAAAGAATGACAAATGTGGTGTGATTTTGTAGTTATTGTCGATTTGTATGGTAGTTAAGGTACCCAACCTGGGGGTAATTACCCCTGAGGGACAAAATGAAATTTTCTGAGGGATGAAAACAAAAATGGTTCTATTGTGTTCGTCACGAATTTAAATTATTTTTAAAATAATATTTCTATTATTAGTACTGAAATGTTTATGACTCTTTGCCGTACCTGTTGTACTGTGTGAGCGTCGACTGAGGATCTGCAGCGGTTTCGTTTTGCAAGCCACGCACGTGAACTCAACACGCAAATGACGAAACAAGCGATTCTGACCTCAGGGAGAATCCAAACAATAATACAAATGTCAAATTTATAAGTATTGATATTGCTAAGTGGTAATGCACGTGAAGTTTCGTTATTCCCAAAATAAAATTTTATTCGGTTCGTCTAACATTCCAAATTAAAAGAAAATAAGGTGTAGTGTCACCTCTGTTGTATCGGAAACACCGTCATATTGAGACTGCACTTCAGTGAGCTGGGGTCCTTTGACGATATTTTTTATTAAAAGGGTCGCTTCATAAGAACTTGGTGGGATAAGCTGACAGAGTGAGGAAAAGTCATCTTCAAAATTATTGATTGAGAAAAAATAAATCAACTTAAAAATAATTTAAAGTTGGATTGAATTAAAATTACTTTCATCAAAAAATTTAAACCGCAATAATTGTAGAAGGTTAAGATTTTTCTCAATCACCAGCGTAGTAACATGCAAGTCGCCTCCCAAAGGCTTCTCAGCTCACAAAAGCGACGTACTGGATAGCTTTGAGTTCTGATCCCAGTATTAGAGAGAACTAACGATAAAAATCAGTCACAAAGTCACGAAAGAGACTCGCAAAGTGTACGCAGTGCACAGACAACGCAAACGCGAGTCTCACTCAAAAACACCGAAAGAAGCGTGACGCTGCAGCAGTGCGCCGCAAAGCGACTCTCGAGCGGCGAGACACGACCGACGCCGTGTACTCGCCCCAAAATACTGCTCCGACATACTTCTCCAAATTACCGCAAGAGGGGGAAATTTCTTCCCCAGTACTTGTGTTTTCTGTCAACAAACAAAAAGTAGCCAGTGTCCTGGCTCTCACCTCACGATTGGTGGCATGATGTCTGGGCGTGTAAATGCAGTTCACTTCCCATACCGTTCACAGAAACATTGTGGTGTCTGGCGGTGACACCACAAGAACACCGGTGTTGCTAGGTGGTAGCCTTTAAATCGGCCGCGGTCCGCTAGTATACGTCGGACCTGCGTGTCGCCACTATCAGTGATTGCAGACCGAGCATCGCCACACGGCAGGTCTACTCTAGAGAGATTCCCTAGCACTTGCCCCAGTTGTACAGCCGACTTTGCAAATGAGAGCGTACTTAGTGAACCATCGTTAGCAGAGACAATTTAGCATAGCCTTCAGCTGCGTCATTTGCTACGACCTAGCAAGGCGCCATGTTCAGTTACTATAATCTGAACAGATAATATTCTAAATCATGTACCGTCAAGAGCGACGTTCATCATTAATGGATTAAAGTTTAGTTTGATACTTATTACGTCCGGTTTCTGGATTCTCATTCCTTGTCATATTCCAGACCCCACGTCAGTATAGTTCTTCCCTCCTCACGCCAGCCTGCGTGAGCTAAAACGCGTGCATTTCGGCCTCCTCTAGTAACACGGTGTTGGCTCTTCAGCCAACACAACTGTTCTCTTCTCTGCTTCCGTTTTTGGAAGAACCTGTGAGCTTTTCTTGAAACTGTGACTGTGACTTGCACTGCTTTAAAAGGCTCTTTTGAAGTACTCTGGATTACGAGGTACTCAGAGTGGCTCACTCACACGACCACTGTCCATGGGAACTTCTGGTGGTAAACCTCTCGGATTCTGCCAATGTCTTGCCAACACGTAAAACTTGCAGGTAGCACATTTCGCCACATTCCAACAGCTGGAAGAAACAGGAGTTAAAATGCTAGACTTCACAGGCCCTACTCTTCTATTTATATACATATTGTCACTTGGTGACATGTGACAAACTAGTACTGCCATACTATTTAAAAAGACTGTAATACTAATTACATAGTTTTTCAGGTACTAGCATTGGCCCTTGCCTCAATATGGTGACGGCTACGCCTTCTGAAAGGAATTTATAAATTTCATTGTCCTCATCTAGTCCCTCCACTACACACATACTTCGTGTTTTATACCATGCATCTATGAGAGTAAGCATGTTTTACGTATATATCCCAATTTTAAACATCGCACGAGAAGCCTCCGAGTTGTGGATAGTTTCGCAATAAACTATAAAATGCTTCATCATTCACTTGGCAGCAGCTAAACAAATAATTGACAACGCAACAATGACTACGGATATGGCCATTGTATTGCTGTAAGACCTACACTGTGCTGTTATTATTATTATTATTATTATTATTATTATTATTATTATTAAACACTGTCAGTCTGAATTCTGCTAATCGCTTTCATTTCCAAAGTAAAGAATTCAGCAATGAAGTGATTTACAAACTATGTACAGTTCATTTTAAATTGGGGTGCAGTAAGTGAGTGAAGCCATCTGCTGCTAGGGAGAGGATTGGTGCAAAGAAACCGTGTCTTGTAACAAGTGGCTACCCTCAATGCGAGTAGTCAGCAGTCAGCTTTCTTCTCTGAGAAGGACTTTGGGCAGAACTCGTGACGCTCTGGCAGCTGCTCCACCATGCTATTAAAAATGTTCTAGCAGCTATCTCATTGACGCAATAGTTTGTGGTTTAATGGAACACCTACAAAATCTAAATATTGTTTGTTTTTTATCATTTTATAAATAAAACTGTTCGAAGACAATTTTATTTCATTCGAAAATTTGGTCAGTTGCTAATGCTGATAGGTACTAGCAAATATCTGATTGCTCTCAGGGGGTAATTGAATACGACATCGGATGAGTGAGGATACTAACGTTTATACTGATCTCCAGTACATTTTTTACAATAGAGCGTCTATTTAGTGCAGTGGTTTCTGAGACAGAGTGTTCCTTGCTGGCCGCTTGACACGCTGCTGTCGGTGTGGGTCACGAAACCGAGACAGAGTCTGTTCCGGCAGTGCAATTTTCGGCCGTTGCATGAATATTTGGGTGCCTTGCTGACCGTTCCTGCTGGGTCTAAATTAATTATACGTTTTCCTGATGGTGCCCTGTAGGTAGCCTACACTGAGTTCACGATTACGCGGCGCTCAAAGAGCGAGGTTCAAATGTCAGTCAGTTCCTTTAAAAGGTTCCTTTATGTAGCTCACTTGCATTGGTTTGGAGCATTCATCAGTGGTTAATTCAATCATGCCATGCAAGAGTAAATTGCAGTTAATTGTGTAATATCTTTAAATCAAGTGCCATTTAACTCTTTCGGATGATATTAATCATGCTTGGCGCCAAGTTAATTTCGACCAACACTGATTCAATACAACCGCTAGGTGGCCGACCGTTGTATCGTTTAGGCGGACTGCAGTCCACGAGGATCTGCCAGTCTTGTGCATTCTGGCAGCTTTCCTCGCTTGCCGTGAGCTCTCGTGTCCGCCATAAGGGCCGCGGTAGCTGTGCTGTGCCCACTGACGCTTGTGTGTGATCCGTTCCCGGGCTTGTTGATGGCCTCTCTGCATCTTAAAACATCGCATGTGATAACAAATTACGCAGACACAACCCATGTAAGAACAGGTTATGTTATCTTTGCCCTCACTGGTCGTTCAGGCAGAGCCTTACTGTTTTGTAGACCTACCTTTCCACGTTTCTGGCCTTCCCAACTGCGGGTGCAGTGAAGGCGCCTCGTCGTGCTGTCCAAGTGTTTGGCAACACCTTAGGGGTAGTTGCTCGGTTATGCTATTGCCGTATTGTAAAACTGGCTGACTGCCAGGTGTGAGTTTTTTGGAAGTATGATGTTGATATCTGTTAAAGTGTTTGTTAGCATGTATGGCTAAAATTTTCTGTCATTAATTACTGTAGTTCGAATGAGTTTTTTGTCTTACTATTATTGACATTTGGGCGTAACATTTTATAGCTCTCAGGGTTTACTATTTTGGATTTGAAACATATTAAATAATTCCTGCATTAAAAATCATTTGTTTTGTATTTTAGTATTTAGTACTTTAAGAAAGATCTTGTCTTATTGCTAACCCTATTTGTGCACATAATTTTTATTGCTGGCAGCGTTAGATTCCGTAACGGAAGTAGATTTGAAATTTTGTAATTAAATTAACAGTATGAGCGAATGTTTATTACCATTACTATTAACGACACTTTGGGAGCAAGATGTTAATTATTTTGCAATTGGAAGCTGAAGTATTAGGTATCTCCAGTATATAGAATCAGATTTCATGTTTTATTATTTGCTGAACTTACTGTTTTACTATTGTTCCCACCTGGTTGTGTTGATGTTGTGGTCTTCAGTCGGATGGCTACTTTGATGCAGCTCTCCTTGCTACTCAATCCTGTGAAAGCTTCTTCATCTACGAGTAATAACTGCCACCTACATCGTTCCGAATCTGCTTACTGTATTCATCTCTTCGTCTCCCTCTACGATTTTCCCGTCCCCCACGCTTCCCTCCAACACTAAATTGGTGATCCCTTGATGCCTGAGATTGTGTTCTACCAACCGATCCCTTATTCTAGTCAGATTGTGCCACAAATTTCTCTTCTCCCTAATTCTATTCAGTACCTCGTCAATTACAAGGTCTATCCATCTAATCGTCAGCATTCTTCTGTAGCACCACATTTCAAAAGGTTCGGTTCTCTTCTTCTATAAACTGTTTAACCATATATGGAAGTGAAACATGGACGATACACTCTATAGAAATGCTTTCGTGAAAGACTTCCCCATACTTAAATCTATACTAGATGTTGAAAAATTACTGTTCTTCATAAACGCTTTTCTTGGCATTGTCAGTCTACATTTTGTGTGGGGTCCTATCCACTTGTCGCGTATAGGGTGCCTAAGGGATGCCACGTTCTCGGAATGCTATACAGAAATTCAAGCAAATAACGTTAGTGGTTTTATTTCAATAAAGCAGATTGACAGCTCTTGAATCTGTACAAATAATGGTGTCGCAAGCGATGGACGACATGCATATAAGTCTGTGTCAAACTTGCATGAACCTTGTACACAGGAAAGGACTCTCAGTTTGCTATCGTAGCGTTCTCTGCTAGGCCTGTACGAATACTGAGCGGCCGAGGCTGGCAAGAGCGGCGCTTATATTCTCCTCTTGCAGAGGCCGCTGCTGTAGTGGTGCGGTCCTAATCACTGCACCATTGGCCGACTTCATTTGACCGCCTTCTCTTCTCTTGCATTCTTCGTTCCGCTGCTTGTGCTTACGCCAGAATATTTTGTATCCTCCGTACTTCGACCGTCATCAGTTATTTTGCTCCCCAAATAGCAAAACTCATTTACTACTTTAAGCGTCTCATTTTCTAATCTAATTCCCTCAGTATCACCTGATTTAATTCGACTACATTCCATTATTCTCGTTTTGCTTTTGTTGATGTTCATCTTATACCCCCCTTTCAAGACACTGTCCATTCCGTTCAACTACTCTTCCAAGTCCTTTGCTTTGTCTGTCAGAATCACAATGTCAGCAGCAAAACTCAAACTTTTTATTTCTTCTCCCTGGATTATACTTTCTACTCCAAATTTTTTCTTTTGTTTCCTTTACTGCTTGCTCAATATACAATTTGATAACCCTGGGAATAGGCTAAACCCTGTCTCTCTCCCTTCTCCACTACTGCTTCCCTTTGATGCTCTTCGACTCTTAACTGCCATCTGGTTTCTGTACAAATTGTACATAGGCTCTCTCTCCCTGTATTTTACCCCTGCCACCTGTACGGTTTGAAAGAGTATTCCAATCAACATTGCCAAAGGCTTTCTCTAAGGCTACAAATGCTATAAACGTAAGCTTGCCTTTCCTTAACTTTCTTCTAAGGTAAGTCATAGGATCTGTTTTGCCTCGTTTATTCCTACGTTTCACCTGAATCCAAACTGATCTTCGTCAAGGTCGGCCTTTCAGTTTTTCCATTCTTCTTAAAAGATTCGTGTTAGTATTTTGCAACCGTGACTTACTTTCACAATGTCAGGATATGCTTTCTTTGGAACTGGAATTGTTATATTGGTTCAAATGGCTCTGAGCACTATGGGACTCAACTGCTGTGGTCATAAGTCCCCTAGAACTTAGAACTACTTAAACCTAACTAACCTAAGGACATCACACACAGCCATGCCCGAGGCAGGATTCGAACCTGCGACCGTAGCGGTCGTGCGGTCCCAGACTGTAGCGCCTTTAACCGCTCGGCCACTCCGGCCGGCAGGAATTGTTATATTCTTGGTTCAAATGGCTCTGAGCACTGTGGGACTTAACTTCTGAGGTCATCAGTCCCCTAGAACTTTGTCCTTAGGTTAGTTACGTTTAAAGTAGTTCTTTGACACACATCCATGCCCGAGGCAGGATTCGAACCTGCGACCGATTATATTCTTGCGGTCGAAGGGCATTTCGCTCACCAGATGAAAGAGTTTGCCATGAGTGGCTCTCCCAAGGCTCTCAGTAGCTCTAACGGAAAGTTGTCTACTCCTGGGCCCTTGTTTCGACTTAAGTCTTTCAGTGCTTTGTCAAATTATTCACGCAGTATCATGTCTCCCTTCTCATCTTCATCTACGTCCTCTTCCATTTACATATATTTGGCCTGAAGTATATCTCCCTCTATATACTCCCTCCACCTTTCTTTCTCTTCTTTGCTTAGGACTGGTTTTCAATCTGAGATCTTTATATTCGTACAGGTCGTTCTCTTTTCTCTAAAGGTCTCTTTATTTTAATCCTTTAGGGGGTAAGATAGATGCTGTCTAGTGATATATACTTATACACCTTACGTTTGTCCTCTAGCCATTTCTGCTCAGCCATTCTGCGCTTACTGTCGATCTCACTTTTTAGACGTTTGGATTCCATTGTGCCTAATTCAGCTATTGCATTTTTATATTTTCTCCTTTCATCGATGAAATTCAATATCTCTTCTGTTGCCCAAAGGTTTCCACATGCCCTCGGGTTTTTATCCACTTCATCCTCTGCTGCCTTCACTACTTCATCTCTCAAAGCTACCCATTCTTTTACTGTATTCCTTCCTCCAGTTCTTATAAATCGTTCCCGAATGCTCCTTCTGAAACTCTACATCCTCTATTTCGTTAAGTTTATTCGTATCCATATCCTTAAGTTTAAAACTGGAGTAACTCCAAAAAGGCATAATCTGCAGTTCATAACCTATAAATCTAATCATACATTTCTTCGATTTCATCATCGTCTGCGGAACTAGTTAGCATATAAACTTGTACTATTGTGGTGGGTGTGGACTGTGTTTATTTTTGGTTGGTTGGTTTGGGGGATGAAAGGGACCAGACTGCTACGGTCATCGGTCCCTTTTTTCCAAAGACAAAGAACATCCACAGAGAATAAAAACGAGGAACAGAATAGACACAGACGATACAGAACAAAAGAAACGGAGACAAGGACAAGACAAAACGAACTAAAACCACACAGAGTGTGACAGCGGTTGGCCGACCATAGAAATAAAAAAGGAAAAGCCAACCACTTAGAAACACATTAAAAGATCAGTGTAAAATCATAGGCCAAAGGCCAGAATCAAAAGAAAAAATAAAATGAAACAGAAACACTCAGAGGAAAGAATAAAAACTCCCTGCCCGAATAAAACGTAAAACTAAGGCAGCCATAACAGGGTCATCGGATAAAACGGCAGGGAGCGTATCAGGCAGCGCAAATGTCTGCCTGACCACAGCTAAAAGGGGGCAGGCCAACAGAATGTGGGCCACCGTCAAAGCCGCCCCGCAGCGACATACAGGAGGGTCCTCCTGGCGCAGTAAATAACTGTGTGTTAGCCGGGAGTGGCCAATGCGGAGCCGACAAAGGATGACTGAGTCCCTGCGGTTGGCTCGCATGGAGGACCGCCACACAGTCGTCGTCTCCTTAATGGCACGGAGTTTATTGGGTGTAATCCGATCGCGCCATTCAGCGTCCCAAAGCGCAAAAACTTTTCGGCGGAGGACTGCCCGCAAATCAGCCTCTGGGAGGCCAACATCCAGAGATGGTTTATTCGTGGCCTCTTTCGCCAGGCGGTCAACATGTTCATTGCCCGGGATACCGACATGACCGGGGGTCCACACAAAGACCACAGAGCGGCCGCAGCGCGCAAGAGTATGCAGGGACTCATGGATAGCCATCACCAGACGAGAACGAGGAAAACACTGGTGCCGGCCGAAGTGGCCGTGCGGTTAAAGGCGCTGCAGTCTGGAACCGCAAGACCGCTACGGTCGCAGGTTCGAATCCTGCCTCGGGCATGGATGTTTGTGATGTCCTTAGGTTAGTTAGGTTTAACTAGTTCTAAGTTCTAGGGGACTAATGACCTCAGCAGTTGAGTCCCATAGTGCTCAGAGCCATTTGAACCATTTTGAAAACACTGGTCGAGAGCTCGTAAACCGCTCAGGGAATCGCTACAGATAACGAAGGACTCACCTGAGCAGGAGCGGATATACTCTAGGGCTCTAAAGATGGCGACTAGCTCAGCAGTGTAAACGCTGCAGCCAGCCGCCAAGGACCGTTGTTCGGAATGGTCCCCTAGAGTTAGCGCATACCCGACACGACCAGCAACCATCGAACCGTCGGTGTAAACAATTCCAGAGCCCTGATACGTGGCCAGGATGGAATAAAAGCGGCGGCGGAAGGCCTCTGGAGGGACCGAGTCCTTCGAGCCCTGTGCCAAGTCGAGCCGAAGGCAAGGGCGAGGAACACACCACGGGGGTGTACGCAGAGGCGCCCGGAAAGGAGGTGGAACAGGGAAAAACCCAAGCCCACAGAGAAGCTCCTTGACGCGTACGGCGATCGGACAACCCGACCGGGGCCGACGGTCTGGCAGATGGACGACTGACTGCGGGAACAGGACACGATAATTTGGATGCCCGGGCAAGCTTAGAACATGGGCAGCATAAGCGGCCAGCAAACGTTGGCGCCGGAACCACAGTGGGGGTACACCTGCCTCCACTAGCACACTGTCCACAGGGCTGGTGCGGAAAGCACCAGTGGCAAGGCGTATCCCGCTGTGGAGAATTGGGTCCAGCACCCGTAACGCAGATGGGGATGCTGAGCCATAAGCCAGGCTCCCATAATCCAGACGGGACTGGATTAACGCCTGGTAGAGCCGCAACAGGGTAGAGCGGTCGGCGCCCCAGCGGGTGTGGCTCAAGCATCTCACAGCGTTGAGATGCCGCCAACACGTCTGTTTAAGCTGCCGGATATGAGGCAGCCAAGTCAACCGGGCATCGAAAACCACCCCCAAAAACCTGTGGGTTTCCACCACAGCAAGGAGTTCGTCGCCAAGATAAAGCCGCGGCTCAGGATGGACTGTTCGGCGCCGGCAGAAATGCATAACGCGGGTCTTGGCTGCCGAAAACTGAAACCCATGCGCTACAGCCCAAGACTGCGCCGTACGGATAGCGCCCTGTAGCTGACGTTCAACAGCTGCAATGCCAGTAGAGCTGTAATAAAGGCAGAAGTCGTCAGCATACAGGGAAGCAGAGACAGAAGTTCCCACGGCCGCAGCGAGCCCGTTAATGGCTATTAAAAACAGACAGACACTTAAAACAGAACCCTGTGGCACACCGTTCTCCTGGACGTGGGTGGAACTATAGGAGGCTGCGACTTGCACGCGGAAGGTACGATACGACAGGAAATTGCGGATAAAGATCGGCAGAGGGCCCCGAAGACCCCATCCATGAAGCGTAGAAAGGATGTGATGACGCCATGTCGTATCGTACGCCTTCCGCATGTCGAAAAAGACAGCGACCAGGTGCTGACGGCGGGCAAAGGCAGTACGGATGGCCGACTCCAGGCTCACCAGATTGTCGGCGGCGGAGCGGCCTTTCCGGAACCCACCCTGAGACGGAGCCAGAAGACCCCGAGACTCCAGTACCCAATTTAAGCGCCGGCTCACCATCCGTTCGAGAAGCTTACAAAGAACGTTGGTGAGGCTAATGGGGCGGTAGCTGTCCACCTCCAGAGGGTTCTTTCCAGGTTTCAAAATGGGGATGACAATACTTTCCCGCCATTGCGATGGAAACTCACCCTCGACCCAGAGACGGTTGTAAAGGTCGAGGAGGCGTCGCTTGCAGTCCACTGAAAGGTGTTTCAGCATCTGACAGTGGATGCGATCTGGCCCGGGAGCGGTATCAGGGCAAGCGGCAAGGGCACTCTGAAATTCCCACTCACTGAATGGAGCGTTGTAGGGTTCAGAAGCGTTGGTGCGAAAAGAAAGGCTCCGACGTTCCATCCGCTCTTTAATGGAGCGGAAGGCCTGGGGGTAATTCGCAGAAGCGGAACTCATAGCAAAATGCTCTGCTAAGCGGTTTGCAATGACGTCAGAGTCAGTACAAACTGCTCCATTCAGTGAGAGCGCAGGGACGCTGGCAGGGGTCCGATAGCCGAAGACCCGTCGAATCTTGGCCCAGACCTGCGATGGAGTGACATGGAGTCCAATGGTGGACACATACCGCTCCCAGCACTCCTTCTTGCCTTGGCGGATAAGGAGGCGGGCCCGCGCACGCAGCCGTTTAAAGGCGATAAGGTGGGCCATGGAGGGATGTCGCTTGTGACGCTGGAGTGCCCGCCGGCGATCCTTAATCGCTTCAGCGATCTCAGGCGACCACCAAGGCACAGCCCTCCGCCGAGGGGACCCAGAAGAACGGGGAATGGCAGACTCGGCGGCAGTGACGATGCCGGCGGTGACCGATGTAACCACCACATCAATGGCATCAGTTGAGAGAGGCTCAATAGCGGCAGTGGAGGAGAACAAGTCCCAGTCAGCCTTATTCATAGCCCATCTGCTAGGGCGCCCAGAAGAGTGACGCTGTGGTAGTGACAGAAAAATCGGAAAGTGGTCACTACCACACAGGTCGTCATGCACACTCCAGTGGACAGATGGTAAGAGGCTAGGGCTACAGATTGAAAGGTCAATGGCGGAGTAGGTGCCATGCGCCACACTGAAGTGTGTGGAGGCACCATCATTCAAAATCGAGAGATCGAGCTGCGACAATAAATGCTCAACGGTGGCGCCTCGACCTGTTGCCACTGACCCACCCCACAGAGGGTTATGGGCGTTAAAGTCGCCCAGTAATAAAAAAGGTGGCGGCAATTGGGCTATCAGCGCAGCCAGGACATGCTGCGCGACATCACCCTCCGGTGGAAGGTAAAGACTGCAGATGGTAAGAGCCTGCGGCGTCCACACCCTAACAGCGACAGCCTCTAAAGCTGTTTGGAGAGGGACAGACTCGCTGTGAAGTGAGTTAAGGACATAGATGCAGACGCCACCAGACACCCTTTCATAAGCTGCTCGGTTCTTATAATAACCCCGATAGCCACGGAGGGCGGGGGTGCGCATTGCTGGAAACCAAGTTTCCTGCAGAGCAATGCAGAGGAAAGGGTGAAGGCTGATAAGTTGGCGGAGCTCAGCTAGATGGTGGAAGAAACCGCTGCAGTTCCACTGGAGGATGGTTTTGTCCATGGCTGAGAAAGGCGTGCCGGGACTGGGACGGCAGATTACGCCGCTGGGTCACCTGCTGCCTCCGATTGAGCACCCGTGCTAGTGCTATTGCTATTCACGGCGTCTGAGGGACCGGCGAGATCGAGGTCCTCAGCGGACGCCAGAATCTCCACCGCGTCCTCAGACGCAGAGCTAGAAGGTTGCGATGGGGTGGCTACCACCGCGCGTTCCTTGGGCTTAGAGCTGCTCTTCTTTGATTTCTCACGCTGCTCCTTGGGTTTAACTGTCTGGGAGGGCTTCACCGATTCAGTCTCCGGGACTGAGGAGGATCGGGAAGCCCTTCGACCTGCAGATTGTGGGCACTTACGCCACTGTCTATCGTCAGCCTTCCCGCCGGTGGAAACCTGGGAAGGGAGGGACCCAAGGGACCCCTTGCGAGCGTGAGAAGCCGAAGAAGTTGGACACTTCTCCGGCGTAGAAGCGGGGACCGACGTCCCCGATGGGGGGGATGGTGTTGCTCCTGAGGTAGGTGGCACAGGAGCAATCGGGTGGGTAGAGCCCCCCACTGGCAAGGGGGCAGGAGGAGTTGTACCACTCGTCGATCCGGCCGAAAGGCGCGAAACTGATGGGGCTAGCACAGGTGTTGTAACAGCGGCGTAGGAAGTTGTCATTCTCACTGGATGTAATCGGTCGTATTTCCGTTTGGCCTCAGTATAAGTCAGTCGGTCCAGGGTCTTATATTCCATGAATTTGCGCTCTTTCTGGAATATTCTGCAGTCTGGCGAGCAAGGTGAATGGTGCTCCCCGCAGTTGACGCAGATGGGAGGCGGGGCACATGGAGTATCGGGATGAGATGGGCGTCCGCAATCTCGACATGTGAGGCTGGAAGTGCAGCGGGAAGACATATGGCCGAACTTCCAGCACTTGAAGCACCGCATCGGGGGAGGGATATAGGGCTTGACGTCACATCGGTAGACCATCACCTTGACCTTTTCCGGTAACGTATCACCCTCGAAGGCCAAGATGAAGGCACCGGTAGCAACCTGATTGTCCCTCGGACCCCGATGAACGCGCCGGACGAAATGAACACCTCTACGTTCTAAGTTGGCGCGCAGCTCGTCATCAGACTGCAAAAGGAGGTCCCTATGGAAAATAACACCCTGGACCATATTTAAACTCTTATGTGGAGTAATAGTAACGTTAACATCCCCCAACTTGTCACAAGCAAGTAACCTGCGTGACTGGGCGGAGGATGCCGTTTGTATCAGTACTGAGCCAGAGCGCATTTTAGACAAGCCCTCCACCTCCCCAAACTTGTCCTCTAAATGCTCGACGAAGAACTGAGGCTTTGTGGAGAGAAAAGACTCCCCATCAGCTCTGGTGCAAACTAAGAATCGGGGCGAATAACTGTTACCTCCATCCTGGGACTTACGCTCTTCCCACGGCGTGGCCAGGGAGGGGAACGTTTTCGGATCGTACTTCTGAGCATTAAATTGAGCCCGAGAACGCTTAGAGACTGCTGGCGGCTGGCCGCCAGCGAGAGATGATGTACCACGCTTCATTGCGGGTCATCCGCCCTGATGCCACCTACTCCGACCAAGGGCCCTCCCCACGGGCGCCACCCAGCCACAGCAAAGGCCACCTGGCAGGATGGCCGTTGCCGGGAGTCCTGATACCCCAGGAGGATAGGCATCTACTCCTTGGCATACGTGGGGAGTTAACGGCGCAGGCATCAGTAGAGCGATCCCTGTGTTGTCAGGGGGCTACAACCAAGAGGGTACATGGCGGCCCCACCACAACGGACTGGCTACCGTGCTGGATCTTAGGTGCAAAACTGTCCAAGGTCGTCGCCGCAGTTAAAAGAAACACTGCAGAGGGCAGCGTGGTAATCGCACCCAGGGACGTATCCCCGCCCTAAAGATCGAAAACGAGCGGGACACCATGGCAACGACGTGAAAGCCGGCTAAAGGTCTAATTGCACGACGGATACAGTGCACCACGTAAGGCGCCCTTCCCCAATTGGCTCGCTCTTCGGAATAATTTAGAAAGATGGAGGTCAAACCCGAGAGGGGACCATCACATAAGGCCAAAACATGTGAGACTCCTTTTAGTCGCCTCTTACGACAGGCAGGAATACCGCGGGCCTATTCTAACCCCCGAACCCGCAGGGGGGGTTTATTTTTGCTACAATAATGCGTTCACTATGCTGTTCGTAGCAGCTTATCCGCGTAACTATTTTTTATTGATTATTAAACGTTCTCCTGCATAACTCCTATTTGATTTTATATTTATAACCCTGTATTTACCTGACCAGAAGTCCTTTTCCTCCTTCCACCGAACTTCACTAATTCCCACTATATCTAACTCTAACCTATCCATTTCTCTTTTTAAATTTTCTAACCTACCTTCCCGATTAAGGGATCTGATATTCCACGCTCCGATCCGTAGAACGCCAGTTTTCTTTCTCCTGATTACGGCGTCGTCCTGACTAGTCCCCGCCCGGAGATCCGAATGAGGGCCTATTTTACCTCCGGAATATTTTACCCAAGGGGACGCCATCATCATTTAACCATACAGCAAATTACGACTGTAGTTTCCCCTTGCTTTCAGCCGTTCACAGTACCAGCACGGCAAGGCCGTTTTGGTTAGTGTTACAAGGCCAGATCTGTCAATCATCCAGACTGTTGCTCCTGTATCGCTGAGGCACGCAAGCCTCCCCACCAACGGCAATGGCCATGGTTCATGGGGGAGAGGGGGGGGAGGGTGCATTTGTTCATAAGTATTTATTACTTTCACTGTCAAGTATTGTAATTGAAGTTGATTTCAAATTTTCATTCGTTTAAACTCTGTGTAACTAATCATGACCATTACTAATAAAGCCTTTTTTGGTGCAAGATTACTGCAGCCTGAGTTACCGGTTTGGTAAAAGTACTGAATTTGTGATTAAGGTCAATAATCACAACCGAAGAGTTGTATATTCTATGGGAATAGGACTGCCTTGCGTATTTCGGTAATGTATGTATTACAGCTCAGTAATCAGTTGAAATTTGAATGCTTGTTGATCTATTATGATTCTGATACATGTAAACGTTCAAAATTGAATGGCCTACAGGCATAACTCTTGACTTTAAATAACGTTTCCACCAGAATTTTGTAGTTTAGACAATAAGGGACTCTGTGTGCCGGCCGCTGTGACCGAGCAGTTGTAGGCGCTTCAGTCTGGAGCCACGCGACCGCTACGGTCGCACGGTCGAATCCTGCCTCGGGCATGGATGTGTGTGATGTCCTTAGCACTACTTAAACCTAACTAACTTAAGTTATAGGTGACTGATGACCTCAGATGTTAAGTCCCATAGTGCTCAGAGAGAGAGAGAGAGAGAGAGAGAGAGAGAGAGAAACACGCACAGAGAGAAACATGGCTCTCTGTGCGTGTGTGCGGGTGTGTGAATGCTGCTGCTTCTGTGTGTTTACCTCGCTCAGCTCTCACTCCCCACCGTCGTCTGCTGCTCCTTGCGTCGCCCTTTTTTATTATTTAATTTAAAGGCTACTTTCTTTCGATTCCTTTGACTGATATCCCTATCTTTGGCTGATATGTTTCATGCACGTATTGCATTTACCTTTTGAAGTGACTGCGGATGGGAAACCACTAGGCGAAAAATGCAGGTTTACTCTGAAAGAAATTGTGTTTTCCTGATAACTATCCCGTAAAATAGCTGAAGAAAATCAAAGAATTTGAGGCAATGAAACGTCCTTTGTGGATAGGAGCAATAACAAAAAATACAAAGAATTTAGAGCTAATGAGACGTGCTGTGGGGGCAGTTTCCTCCACCCCCCCCCCCACACACACTCACACACACTATCCACTGACCAAACACTATGGCATAATCTGTTTCTGAAAAATTACATGTAAATACAGCAGAAGAAATGAGACGTATTCACATTAACAATCAGTACCAGAACCTGTTGTAAATGCAACTAAGCCCACATTCAGGTTTCTTGCAAATCCTGGTCTAGTGTGGAAGTCTCTTCATGGAACGACACAGAATCCAAATGGAAGCCTCAGTACTTTAATTTGGATTACATACTCAAAAGGACATTGAAGTACCCAAAACGGGTGTCATTGATGTAGATTTATGTTTTAATGACGGAAATCATGGCAGAATTTACGGCTGACGGGATTTGGTATAGATACAGGAGTGGTTATAACGAAACTATTTTATATCATAGATGTGAGCAGGGTCAACAAAGCTGGCAGGTCACTGTCTTGCCCATAACGCAGGACAGCAAGACTAGAAGGGGAGAGAAGCGATAACTGGAGGACTAGGAGTGTCAATATGGAGGATTTTAAATTTGAGGTAAGGTTATTATATGTAGAGGTATGCGAAGAAAAGCTTTCAAGCCCATTTGATCGGTTTTACGTTTTTTGCATTATTATAAGCCTTTTCTCAAAAGGCTATGCGCTAATGCTATGAAATTTTCTGGAGGTGTTCTAAACATATTTCTGTCTTGTTGGAACGAAAATATACGATATCCTACGATTAAATTCTCATTTTTGTAGGGTTCTGTATAAAAAAGAAAAGATTAATTTTGGATGTGCTAAATTCATAATCATTAATAATACAATTTGTACCCTACGTTGATGTTTGTAATTACGTGGTCTTATAACTTTCTTAGCACACTACAATAACATTTTCAAATTCACTGAATGATTAGAATTTGAATTTTTAATTTTGGTTATTGTCTTTTGTACAAAAAGCCATAAGTCAAATTTATGACAAAATATGAATCCAGCGTCTTATCTTTTTCCATTGAAATACAGCTCCTCCTTTAAACATGCAAAATTTTAGATGTGTAAATTAATAATTATGGCTGTAATGATTCTCTTAAATAAATATTTACATTTTCTGTTACATCCACCCTTAACCAGGATGCTAACAACTGCCTATCAGCTTTTTCTATCAAAAATATTCTCCTAGTCTTCTTGTGAGTGATTTGTATACATTGACAACCAACGTTGCTATGATATCATGATCACTAATTTCTGTCTCTATACTGACACAGTCCATAAGGTCAAGTTTGTTCATGGCTACAAGATTTGAAACATTCCCATTACGTATGGACTCTCGAACTAGATGCTCGACATATTTTCGGAAAACTTGTCGAAAAGTACTTCACAAGACTTCCTGTCTGCGAAACGACAACCATCAACCGACGCAGAACCTACGGATTCGTTGTTTCCCTAGCATCTCGTGGAATCCCTATGGAACGGTCTCATCAAACTACTGATACTGACAGGATGGATGTACCATCAGGCAGTGCCTACACCTACTCATCACAGAGAGCCAGGTTGGTCCGTCCTCCCGAAAATTCTCAGGGCATTAGTGTGTCATAACACTGTCATTGTAATTATGCAAACTCGGGGAACAGTTTCCAAGTTCACAAGGCACTGGAAGATAATGCGGGGGGTCTAAAAATTGTCAAGCACGTTTCACGTTTGTAGTGGAATACCTCTAGTTGAAACTGCTAATTCAACCCAAATGTCTAAACTTCTAGGCTGTAAGGCGTTACGTGACTACCCAGTTGAGTCTGAGTTGCATAATACCCTTAACTTTAGTAAGGGCGTGGTTACCTGCTCCGACCTAATGGAAGTGGACCCCGCAGAGTTACGTGAAGAGTGGAAAAATATGGGCGACACGGAAGTGCAGAATTATGGCAAATTAGAGATATCGGCAGCACTCTAACGTTTAGTACTCCGAAATTACCTGAACAAATCCTTGCAGGCTATATCCGTCTTAGGTTAGAAAGAAATAGGTGAACCTTAATGTGATGCTACATATGGCAATGTTTGGACAAAGCACTATGGGCTGTAATTGGAGGGCTACATGTGGCAATTGTGGAGGCTCAGGAATCAGGCGGGGGAGGGGGAAGCTCCAATAGAAACTGAAGTCGTTCAGAAGTCATCAGTAATGGGCTTACCACCTAAGCCACATACCACTACCCAGCGCCACAAGACAATCAAGCTGTCCCCGCAACCCAGGCAACCACCTCCTTCCATCAGTAAAGAAAAACGTCCTTCAAAAGTTCTAAGTCCAAGATAGCGATAGCTAAACCTTCAAATCGTCGAGCTGTTTCCCTCTCTGATGGGACTATGGAAGTCCGTATCCTCAAGAGCAGTCAGAAGAACCAGAGAGCAGGGAACCGGCTAACGTTCTCCCTGACCTCGGCGGTCAATATCCATTCAAATTCCATTGCAACAATCAAGTCCTCAATCGCTCACATTTGGAAGAATTACAGCTCCAGGTGAAACCGTTCTCCATCTGCTTACGAGAAATGCATCTTACAGTCAGCTACACACCTGCATTATGGGGTTACCACACATATAGGAAGGACGATACTACTTGAGACAGGGCTAACGGAGGAGTGGCTGTTTCCATTGATACCAGATGACACTTGCGAGTGCTGGCTTTCTCAGCGAATTTCAAGTATGAAGACTTCATATACAGATGACACTTCTCTTCTGTCCCTCTTGCCACGACTATACAAGCAATTGCTGTGAAAGTCGTGATATAGAAGGGTGTGACAGTGTTCCTTGTACCTTACCACTAATGAAGCTTCGAATGCAGATGCGCTGACAGAACTCTTTCGGGCACTCCCACGACCATTCCGCCTTGTGGGGGACTTCAATACACACAATGTACAGCGGCGCTCGGCTACCACTCGCTACAGAGGTCGGATGATCGAGCGACTCGTCCCTTCTGAGATTATCTGATCTCTGAACGCAGGTCGGATGACACACTTTTCTGTAGCAACAGGGTCTTTTTCAGCCATTGACCTCCGTTTTCGTTCCCCAGGTATTGCAGACTCATTTCATTGGGACGTGGGTACAGATTCACATCCTAGTGACCACTTCCCAGTGTGGTTCCATCTGCAGACTAGGATGGTGGCTGACAGGAGCCCATGCAGATGGGTGATACCAAGGGCAAATTGCTTACAGTACAATCGACAGGATATTTTTGGACAAAAGGATGGAGCACAGAAGACAGTGGCTAATATCACTTGTGAGATCCAACCGGCTGCAGCAGAGTCTATCTCCAAATCTAGCAACCACCTCAGACGATGGCCTATACCTTTGCCAATCGACAGTCGTCATTCCACCATCAGGGCCAGACGAACAGCTCTGCGGAATTTCAAACACTGTCCAACTACATAAAATCTTCGTGACTCAGATCTGCTAGAGCACATGCGAGGCAAGTGATAAAAGAATGGAAGAAGGCTTCCTGGAGGAAAGTAACGACTTCCATTAATCGGTCCACTTCCACTGCGGAGGTTTGGGAATCAATAAGATGGATTTCAGGCAAGAGTAGTACTACACATCCCCTTATGGCCTTATCAGGTAATGGGCTCTCGGTGACGACGCCAGACGACATGGCTCAGGTTTTAGCGGAACACTTCCTTACTGCCACTACATCATTCACAGAAGCTCCTGCTTTTCAGGTGTTGCATCAGACTGCAGAGACGAGGAAGTTCAGTTTCTTCTCGCACAATAAGGAAGACTACAATCTTCCATTCTCCGTGTAGTAACTGGAATAAGATTTGTCTGCAGCCAGGGATACTGCTCCAGAACCTGGTGAGATTGTCATTGGTTCCGTCAATGATTGACCCTGCAGCACTCACTAGCGCCTAGGTACAGATAAGCCCAAAAATATGCTAATTCCCCAAGTCATCAGTCAAGATGGCATGGTAGGCTGACAGCGGTTATCCACATGGAAGGAAGAGACTCCCGATGATTCAGTGATTTATGATCGAATGTCGATTAAAAGGAAACCTCGCCCTAGCAGGTTTTGCATCTGTCATTAAATTATGGTTGGCCTGACGCTGGTACTTCTGAGCGCTGAATGATGCCCAGGACTGCAGATGGCCAACACATCTTGAGAAGCTTATCTCTATAGAAAACTAGCAGTTTTTCCACAAAAGCTATTTTAAGCACTATGTTATCTTCCACTAACAGGAAGCCCGCTCACTCCACTCTAAGGTCGTAAAATGTTTTCGCCAGGAGCTCACTCTACACATGAGGTGGCTGGACGTCCTAGGGCGACGCCAAAGAGATGATAGAAGTCCATTGGGCTACTGACACTCGGCTTTCCATCGTCAACCCTCTAAGGGGCGGTTGAATCTACTGACCCCCGGCAGTCCATGTTATTCCTCGCCATTCTGAATGCTTTCAACGTTTTCTCACTTCTACCAGATAAGCAAAATGCAGATTGGAGCTAGGAGTAAAAGAGTAGTAAGGTTATATCACTCAGATTCTGACAATCAACAATACTGCTGCTTTTCGTGTAACTTAAATATTCTAATCAAATGGGACTTCCATTATGAATCAGCATACGTTAGGGGACCTTTTTTCCAGAACCAGTCACCTAACATCAACCCCTCCTTCCGGTTTTAAATTTATGCCAATGCAGTTGTGCCCCAAACTTGTTAAAGTACCAGTGCATCATAGAAACTTTGGTCCTGTGTGACATTGGAATTATGTGCACAGTAGACACTGTTGACGATATGCACCCATCAATTTTGTTGGTGTATTTAATCCGCACTTTGATCTAGTACGATAATGCATACTCATTTACGTATCTTGAAAATTTCCTTTACAATTAATTCTTACTTATCTTACATGAAATCATATTCTCTATCCACACATACTGATCGTTTGTAGCATGCACTCTTTCCATCATTCTAAAGAATAATTAATTTCCAGTTACTATTCAGACAGTTTCATATTTACCCCATTCCCTCTCCCACAAAACTCGTAACATCCAATACCATGAAAAACTTTATTACTTGACAATAAGACGTAAGAAAAAGATTGCAAAGTGCATAAAACTGTAAGAATAAATCTTCATAAAACACATCACAAAATTTTACTACTCGGTAGAAATTATACTGTGTACATTCACTAAAACTGCTGTTCATTCACACTCAATGCCAACTAAAGGAATAAAAAGTACTAATCTCAAGGTTAAACCATCATTCTATACGTGAAATTCTATTGGCATTGGGTATGGATTGGCGTAAAAGTCTAAAGATGTAATATACATATTTTTCAAATTTATCTTGTTAGTGCATTCACAATTCAGTTTTCCAGGAAACACAGTTGTCCATTTAAAATTACAATACAGTTAACAAATCAATACAAACATTACCATTCCTGAAAAATCATCACACCATAGAAAAATTTACGTCAGTTCGAGGCACAATTAATGCGTCACATGAGAAGCAGAATATCACTGTCTGGTTATAAGAGGACGCAGTTAGGGTATATAATTATTTTTCATTGGAAGTCTGTTTATATTAAACTAGCAGATGGTGCTCAGTTAGACATAAAGCAACCTGTTTGCAATACATGATCATCCGCAGCATAATGTTCTTCCTTAGTCTGTTGCACATACACATATACTAATGAAAACTCTCTACTCACAGCGTAGGTGACCTGGGTATGGTTAGATAAATTCAAGTCTCTGATCGGATCACGGCTGGGTACATTGAAATTTTTAGGAGCAGGTATTGAATGACTTGAGTAGTGTCTTCTGACGTTGAATTAAGTAGTGTCTTTTAATAGTGAAGGGTTGCTGCTGTCCAGCAGAATTTGATATTATGGGCTACAGAAAGTGTCTAAACAAGGAAAGTGGTCGGTTTCTGTTCTTGCACAGTAACAGTTTGGGTTCATTAGTGTAAGTGTATTTTCCTTGCAACACGGAATATAGTTTCCCATGGTCTGTGAAACATTCAGTAAATAGTCAACAGGCTACTTTAAGTGTTTTCTGGCATTGCAGACAGTGCATCTGTAAATGACGTCGCTGCCGTTAGCTGATTTGCGTAGTGGCAAAGCGGCAACACTCCCTGAGGCTACAACAGCTGATCGGGGATCTTCCGGCGGACAGCGACCCTTTCCTCTCCTGCCTATTGTAGCCAGCTTCGGCTGTGTTGGGCAAGTACCAGAGCTCCAAGCAATATTAGAAAGCACTGATGCTCAAATCGTTGTTGGCACTTAAAGCTGGCTAAAACCGGAGCTATGTTCTGCCGAAATTTTTGCGAAGAGCGCAACGGTATTCAGAAAGGATAGGCTAAATACAGCTGGCGGTGGCGAGTTTGTTGCTGTTGGAAGCAGTTTATCTGGTAGCGAAATTGATGTAAATACTTCCTGAGTTACTAACGGTAGAGATCATACTTGGCAACCTGAATAAAACAGTGATTGGATCCTTTTACCGATCTCCCGACACAGATGGTAAAATTGCTGAAAGTTTCAGAGGAAACTTGTGTCTAATTTCAATAACGTACCCAAATCATACAATTATAGTTGGTGGTAAGTCTCATAGTGCTCAGAGCCATTTGAAGTTAACATCTGAGGTCATCAGTCCCCTAGAACTTAGAACTACTTAAACCTAACTAACCTAAGGACATCACACACATCCATGCCCGAGGCAGGATTCGAACATGCGACCGTAACGGTCGCGAGGTTCCAGACTCAAGCACCTAGAACCGCTAGGCCACACCGGCCGGTGGGGATGACTTCAATTTACCCTTGAAATGTTGGCAAAAATACATGTTTATATCAAGAGATACACATAAAAAAATGATCAGAAATTGTGCTAAATTCATTGTCTGAAAGTTATTTCGAGGATTTAGTTTATGAGCCCACTCGAATAGTAAACATTTGTGAAAGCACATTTGACCTCTTAGTAACAAATCAGCTAATATCGAGCATCCAAAAGAATACAGATACTAGTGAGTGCGGAATTGCCTTCTTGGAGAGACTGAATATTGTAATTCCCAAATCCTCCCAAAATAAAGGAAACGTACGTCTATTGAAAAAAGCAGATAAAAGTTCGCTTGACGCCTTCCTCAGGACAATCTCTACTCCTTCCAAATTAACAATGTAAGTGTGGACCAGATATGGCTTGAATTCAAAGAAATAGCATCAACAGCAGTTGATACATTTATGCTAAATAAACAAACGATGTAGCTTATCCCCCCATGGTACACAAAACAGGTCGGAACACAGTTGCAGAAACAACGAAAATAACATGCGAAGACTAAACGAAAGCAAAATCACCAATATAGGCGATCTTTTACAGAAACTCGAAATTTAGCGCGGACTTCGATACGAGATGCATATAGTTTCCACAACGAAACCTTGTGTCGAAACCTGGCAGAAAATCCAAAGAGATTCTGGTCGTATGTAAAGTATGCTAGCCGCAAGACACAATCGATATCTTCTCAGGGCGATAACAATGGATATACTATCGTTGTCAGTGCTCCTACAGCAGAGCTACTAAAGACAACATTTCGAAATTCCCTCGCCAAGGAAAACAATACGGCTGGCCGCTGTGGCCGAGCGGTTCTAGGCGCTTCAGTCTGGAACCGCGCTGCTGCTACGGTCCCAGGTTCGAATCCTGCCTCGGGCATGGATGTGTGTGATGTTTTTAGGTTGGTTAGATGTAAGTAGTTCTAAATCTAGGGACTCATGACCTCAGATGTTGTCCCATAGTGCTTAGAGCCAATTGAACCATTTTTTGAAAATAACAGGTAGAAGTGACGGTCAGCACACACTCTTTCACTTCTGGGCAGGAAGTCAATGAGCAGAATGCCCTTCCTGTCTCAGAACACCATGCACATCACTTTCTGGACAGACACAGTCTGTTTGAATTTCGTTTTCACCGGAGATCCACCGCGATGCCAATGCGTTGACTGCAGCTTGGTTTCCGTGATCAAGTGAGAAATCAACGTCTTATAGCCCGTGATGATCCTCTGGAGGAACTCGTCGCCGTCATCGTGATGCCCCTGCAGCAGTGTTAGTACCGCTTTGGAGCAGCGTATTGTCGGCTTGTGTGTCAGGTTTTTTCGGCAGCCACCTGACGTACAGTGTCTCGAGCCGCTGGTGCTTAGTGACAATTTGTTCTCCAGTATGAGCCGCTGCACCAGCTCAACCAGGTTATCATTGATGAGGGACGCTAGCCCATGGACACTTTGACGATCTTCGGAGAAAATCCTCTAGACTTGACAAAGCCTGATGATGGATTTAGACGAGCGCCGTGCTTTGTGCATTGAGGAACCTTATAACTAGACCACGGATTTTTAGGTCGTAACAAAGTGTGTTTTAGGCACCTAAAATTGGCTCCTTCAGTAGTTCATGTAGGCTATATAAAACCTAACATAGGCTCTAATAAAAATTATGCAGAGAAAATAAAAAAAATAAAAATAATAAGATGTTCATACTGTCAACACTGTGTAGTCATTAAAACCAGGAGAATGAATATTTACACAGTTACAGAGCACAGCAATCTACAACATTAATGTTGGACACAATTCCAAATATTTTTGAGTTCCTGCAAGATAAAGATCTCCGTAAAAAAGATGTGGCAATGGTTTAATTAATACATTCGTAATTTCACATATTCTGACCACAGTTGGCTTCACAATAAATAGCAAAAATCGTTTCTAGGTTTTCTAGTGAAAAACTGTGGCGCTTGTCAGTCAGAACCAAATTATACACTGAAAAAGAACGTTCTACATCAACAGATGTGACAGGGGCATACTTCATTTTCGGCACATGTTTGACAGGAATGCTGCAGTCAGGAGCGCTGGATTTTCCACTAAGTATGTCGGCAGCTGCACACAACTCTTTCAGGCCAGTGTTCTTCTGCAAACCCGATTGCATTTTTGCCCGCACTTTTTCCCTTACTTCACCTGGCGCTTCATTAATTTTCATTTTGACTCCTTCAAGCAAAGAAATATTGTCGTAGATAGGTCTCCCTGAGCCTTCTAATTGTGAAATTATTCTTGCCATAAATGTGTAGTGGGCCCTAATGTAAGATAAGTCCCGTTTCAAAGAAGAATCTTTGAGTAACTCCATTGCTGCAGTTACGGATGCAGCATCGTCCGGTATATTTTCAGCCACCTTCTGGACAGCTGAGAGATGCGTACTATAGTATTCTGCTGCTATCAGCCACGTGCCCCAGCGGGTGACAACAGGCTCTGGCGGCAATGGGACATCTGGAAACTGTTCTTTGAATGCCTGTATTCTTGATGGTGCTTTAACAAAAATTTTCTTCACCATAGATATTACTTTATTTACTTTAGGAAATTGTAGCCTTACTTGCTCTGCTATGCGGTTGATCCCATGCACTACACAAGTTACGTGCAGCATAAGTGGGTAGAATATTTCTACTAATTGAAACGCTGCTATCATATATGCAGCAGCATCAGTGACGGCCAGAAGCACCTTATTCTCATCCACTCCGTTTGGGTATATTGTTCACAAACTGTGCTATTGTTTGTTGGTTAGTTTTTGCAAGCTGTTTTGATTAAATCAAATGAGCCCTGGATGGAGCATCTGGATCTAGCTTGCCAGTAATCAGGTTTGCAATGTAACGGTCAAGACAGTCAGTAGTTTCATCCACAGAAATCCATATACAAGATTCTCCAACATCATCTCGGATTCTGTGCAATGCAGCATTGTAAGCTGAATCCACATAATTCTTACTTAAAGTTGACTCTGCAGGAATAGACTGATGGCAGTACTTCTCAAGAAAACCTCTGAAAATAGGGTTTTCTAGTTTCCGAAAGGGGATGTTTGCTGCCACAAGTGCATGACACAAATCACTGCAGAACTTTGGAGCATTCACCAGATTTATTGGTTAAAAGAGTTTGCTTCAATTTTGACTTTCGTTCAACATTAGCTTTATGTGCGATTTGATCTGCATGCTGAGTTAAGTGAGATTTCTTAACACTTGAAACCTAATACGAGAGAAAGCGGAAATGCAGTTTAGAATCGCATATAAAGAGTATTTTGTATTACTAAAGGATAGCGATAAAAAAGAATCCTAAGTGACAGGAAAATAAGAAGTCTAAGAAAAACATCAACTAACCTCCTTGTTGCATGCTTGGCAGAAAATAATTTTCCCATCTGTTGTATAATGCGGAAAATCTTGCAGCCACTGCCTTATATGAGTAGACTTTGAACTAGCCGTTTTCGGCATGGCGTAGTATTCTCACACAGAAACTAGAATTTATTTTGCACTTAGAACGTCAGTAACACTTAATCAGTACATTGTGTAGCGACCGACGTGTTGTTTTCGCTGGGAAAAAGTGAACGATGACTCTTTTTTTTCCTTTTACTGCGGTGCATGGGAGCGGTAGTGGAAGTACCGTACTCCTCGTTGCTGGACATATGGCACCTGACAGATGGCCGCCCCTTCTGAACAAGCGAATGGAATCTACCGGTGCTTCAGATGAAAACATCTGACTACTGGCAAATTATTTTTCGAACCGGAAAATTCACTTACAATACCTTTCACGGAACAGAGTAGTTTGATACGACTGCCTGTAGACAGCAGCGAGAAAATGCGCGAAGGGCAGTAATTTAGCTATAGAGGGCGTCTACGATTAACACTGTGATTTTTTAATCCCTGCTCAGCTTAAGGCCTATGAAACCGTTTCTTTGTGAAAATACAGAGCTGGCCAAAATCCTACGAACTAAATATTTTCAAATATAACTTTTAGTACTCCCACATTCGATTCTAATGTGTAACTCAAATCTTTGATCGGTTCCCATTCGCTCACCGAAGTTAGCACTGTCGCGCTCGGCGCGTACTTGGATGGATCACCATTCAACCGTGCCGAGTGCTGTTGGTAGTAAGGCAAGCAAAGGAATTGTAAACAGTCTCTAACGATCTTCGCCTTCGACGAGACGTAAAGCCCTAACTTTACTTCCTTTACGTTTTAAAACACAAGAACTACGTCAGATTAACGAAATAGGTACTTTTTAGGATTCTGATGCCGAAATAGGCAAAATTAGGCGTCAACGTCGAAATACGCAATTTTAGGTCCTATTGAACTAACGGTATTCAGTTTAGTTAGTCATGAAATACTTAAGTAGCAACTTATAAGCAAATTGGAGCTTAGGGAAAAAAATAGGTTTAAACCTAAAGATCCGTGATCTATTTATTACATATGAATAATAAAACACCTATAAAGAGTATTTGGTATTAACAGGAATAGCGATATAAAACAAAGACCGAAGTTTTAGAAAAATGCGAAGCATGAGAGCATATCAACTAGCCACCTTGCACGCTGGGCAGAAAATATTTTTTTCCATTTGTCGTACAGTGTGGAAAAACTTGGAGCCACTGTCTTATACGATGAAATAGGCACTTTTTAGGATATTAAAGCCGAAATAGGCAAAAATAGGCACTAACGTCGAAATAGGCTTTTTTAGGTCCTATAGAATTTACGCTATTAAGTGTAAATAGTCATGAAACGCTTAAGCACAAATTTTTATGCAAGTAGGTTTTTACGTAAAATCCGCGGTCTACTTGAGTTCCTATTTTGTTCATATCACTCACCGAACCTCGCAGACGGCGGGAGAATGGATAGGAGAAGCCATTCAGGGTCAGTGCTGGCGCGGTACTGAGACCAGGCGGAAACTGTCTGGCCGACATTAGATTTTCACGTCACAGATCTGTTGCACATGTGCAATTTTCCCGTGTAAAAACGTCTACTTTAAAGGAAACATCGGGAAACTCACTTTGGATACGCCCAGCATTATGCTATACCAGAGAGATCTAATGTGATAAAAGAAATTCAAAAGGTTTATGTTTTTGTCTTCTTTAAAGGCAAAGAGAAAAGATGAAGCGGCAGCCCATCATAGAGCCTATGCCTACCGTCAGGTAATTTTGATTTTCAATTGTTAAAAAACAGGAGTTTTTCTTGTACCAGTAGGAGGAAGGAAGGATTCGCGCTCAGCTAGTGAACGAGTGAGAAGCACGTCATTTTAAGCGAGTAATTGTAGACCGCCTATTGGGGTCGCTATGAATACGTGACAAGTATTTTTTTCATATGTGCACCGTTTAGAAAAATACAGTATTGTTTTATTAACAGAAAGGTCGTGTGAGTTGTTATTTCAAATAGTACGATAATTACAAGAACTGAAGCCCCCTGTGTACTTTGGAAAATCACGAAGATCCGATAAGCTCAATGGGAACACGGTCAAGACTTCGAAGGTGAACACGGCGACCAAACGTAGCATTATAAAGAAGGGTAAGCACAAATCTACAGCGGAGAAAGAAACTACTTCCCCCTACTAAAAATGTGAACTAATACGAACTTATTTCCAGGCATAGCTCAACTTATTGTGCTTGTCATTCATGCAGGAAAATTAATCTCATTAATTCAATACATTTTAAAAAGCCACGCATTTCAACATTTTATCATCGTGTATTCCAGTATTTCATTATATTATTCTACCAATATCTTGAAGTTCTCTCCAAAATACCCTCACTTGCCATGCATTACTTCACCTCAAAACTACTGTGGCGACACAAAGCTTTATAATTTTACCCCCAATTTTGTTCGTTCTGGTCGTCAGCCTTTCCATTTATCATCCCCTGTATCTGATGTAAAATTCGTCATTGAGCCTTCTACCATTTCAGTTCCTCCTCTACTCATTGTCTATTTCCTTCAAATTGGAGATCAGTCTGCAACAAGGTCACAAACGTAGTTTGGCCCTCAGCACATACAAAATTTATTCAATATCAGTTCATTTTAATTTTTACATCTTCACAGTACCTGTACGTTTTGCTTATAGCTATTTATATTTTCGTTTTACCTTTTGTACCACATCGCACTCTTATTTGTCTGTCTCCATACTCAGTAGCAGACCTAGCATTTGTGACCACACCTTCTTCTAACATGGGTGTTCTCGTTTATTTCCTCCACTGTTTGAACTATAAAAATTGAACAAAGAGGTTATCCATGTAATATAACGACATAAACAATTCTTACAGATAGAGTAAATCCGTATACATCATACACTCATTAACTAATAGAAAACTCGTATCAGCGTACTGAACTCATATATATCCATACAAAATCATTCTCAAATGGCAGCATCTCCCTACGTCTGCTGAAACTCACTTAACAGCGTCTCTACGGATCTGGTGAAACCTAACTTGGCAACGTCCCTTTGAGTCTACTAAAAATATTACTCACTGAGCATCCTGGCTTCTTGCCCAGCACATCATTACATCTGGTGTGCCTACAGAAATTAACCATCAATATGCATTTCTCCATCAGGGCACCTATGGCCAACGATCTGTCTGATGTTCCTCTTTTTCGTGTCTCTCGCCTGCATCATCGCCTTGGCTCTTACCGGTGATCTAGCTTATCCCACATAAAACTGTCCCTTGCCCATATATTTTACTGCATAGGATCTCTTGATGTTAACTCTATTACTTCTTCCTTACGCCAGAATGGAGACTATATATTAGCTCATAGTTCAGTTTTCTATCACTTTTTATTAAACTGTGTAGGCGGAAGTTAATAACAAAATTAAGATTGTGCCTTTCCACTTGTTTGAGCTTTTCTGCCCACGTCCCGGTCCTAATCCGTTACGTATGGAAACACTTCCATATGGCTTTCTTGCATTCACAGCGCCAGGTTTGCATCGGTTCCACATTATCTCATTACCTACCAAGTTTCGCTGCCATACGATGACTGCAGCCCACACTGGACCTCTGTGATATTAATTTGCACACAGTATTTCGTTTCGCTATGTGAGACACAAAAACGTCTACGTTAATAGTTGCATGCTGTATCTGAACAGCTTCCACACATCCGTCAGAAGTTTATGTTTGACACAAATGAAAACCAATTTAGGTAACGGAAACACAGCGAAACGAATGTAGCAATTACGAATCTATTCCTTCCTCGTACCGTGATGAAACAGAGCCTGTGAGGTCGTTGAATTACTGCAGTTAAAAGTTCTGTCTTTGACACTCCAGATTTTCTGCAGCTTGTAAAACCAAAGAACTAACTGTATTCTAGGTATCTTTGGCTTCTGATTCGTATGTACCCGCTTTAAATTGTTTCGGGAAATACACGATTCTTCCTACAAGTTCATTCTCATGCCCCTCTAATCTGTAAGCGGAATTCGTACGCTTCACAAAACAGCAACTTCATTGCACAGTGTGTGGACGGACTCTAGCATAGTGCACAAGCTGTTCCAACTTTGGCTCCAAGAATGAGCACAAACCGCTGTTCTTCGTATCATTTAACAGCGCAATTGTGGCTGAGTGCTGTTTTACAATGAGCACCACAGAGAAGGCTTTCGCGATTTTCCAAAGCTGTTATTTCGTTAGAACCATGGTCGGAGATAAAAACAAAATTATGCAACATGTCCGGTGAAATTTTCGTATCAGTTATCCTCCCCTGTGCGTCTTTGATAATATTTAGTCCCATCAGCTTAACGCCCGGGAATTTAGTTATAAATAAAACGTTATACACATGAGGGCACTCTGTATTTATGTAATGTGTTATAAGTGTCAAATAATCCACCTTTTGTAAGAATCAGTCCACGTATCAACTGTCGCAGACAATGTTTTATTAATAACTTACTTAGTAACAGAAGCCCTTTTTCGGATTCGGACTGCAAGAAGCCTCTTCTTTGATATGTCTACGTACAGTAACAATATTTGACGTAACAACTGAAATGCTGACTTCTCGATAATGCGCACCTAGATGAATTAATTCTTGGCCTATTTCTTGAAACCTTCCTCAGAAACACCTCTCACGTCTAAAAGGTGGTGTCTCTTTAGCACACATTGTAACAAACTTCGTAGTTGTTTTTTGTGGTGTCACCGCCAGACACCACACTTGCTAGGTGGTAGCCTTTAAATCGGCCACGGTCCGCTAGTATACGTCGGACCCGCGTGTTACCACTGTCAGTATTGCAGACCGAGCGCCGCCACATGGCAGGTCTAGAGACACGTCCTAGCACTCGCCCCAGTTGTACAGCCGACTTTGTCAGTGTAGCTTCGCTAGCAAATACGCTCTCATTTGCCGAGACGATAGTTAGCATAGCTACGTCATTTGCTACGACCTAGCAAGGCGCCATAGCATTTGATAATTATAACTGTGAAGCCTGTACAGTAACGAGAGATGTTCACCAATTGTGGATTAAAGTTAAGTATTCTACCAGTTACTCTTGTTTTGCTAGTCTTATTTCTCTGACCTGTTCCAGACCTGACGCCAGCCGGCGTGAGCTGAAACGCGTGCCTTTCGGCTTTCTCTATTAATAGGGTGTTGGCTCTCCTGCCAACCCACAACATTTTTTCTTAGCCGTCCGGTGTTGCCTAGCGGTTCTAGGCTCTTCAGTCTGGATACACGCGTCCGCTACGGTCGCAGGTTCGAATCCTGCCTCGGGCATGGATGTGTGTGATATCCTTAAGTTAGATGAAGTAGTTCTAAGGGACTGATGACCTCTGTTGTTATGTCCCATAGTGCTCAGAGCCATTTGAACCATTTGAGTTTTGTGTTACTACCTACACTCCTGAAGGACGCGTGTCAGTGTGGGATTTCTTACAACTATATTTCTTTAAATAAGATGTTTCCGACTTCAACATAGAAAGTTACAGGATATGTGTCATGCGTAAATTGATCAATGTCACTGTTTTAGCTTGCAACAAATATTTGTTCCTTCTTTCGCTTTTTAGACTCTCCCGGTTCTTCTACGTTCATGCATTGGTTTCAGTGTTACTTGTTACTACACATACTTCCTCACTCTGCACGATTACAAATACACCACGAATCAGGATCCTGTGCTGGATGTAGTCGTGCAGGGATAAAGACACGTTTAACATTTATGTAATCAAACATTACCTGGGGCCCGGCCATGGCCACTATAACTAGCCGGGCAGGCTGTCCAGTTAGGCTGTGCTCAGCACACCTCGCATTTTGTGCTCGATTACTCAGTCATGCAGGACTAGCCCGTCCCATTAACTGCTGTACTAGCTACAAATCTGTCAAAATTTATCGACCGACTGACAAATTTCGTGGCAGTCTACACAACGCACGTTCCGATCGACTACACTCAACGACTTCAGCGCCCCCCGGCTCCTAGTGCCGGTTGTGACGATCTACGAGACACCACTTAGTATTACACAGAAAACAGCCAAATCAAATCCCAATTCTTTTCCTATCTAGAAAGGCCAGAAAAAGCCGTGATAAAGCCGTGGGTAAAGAACTGGCTAATGCAATGGATGCAATGCACCTACGCTGGGTAACTTACGGAGATGGGGTCCGAAGATTTTCGAAATTATTTAAGAATGGATGAAAGATGTTTTTCGGAGCTCCTGAACGTCGTCAAACGGTAGCTACATTACGATTTCTACCCACTATCAGTAGTTACGAGAACCTCAGATGCAGCGCAATTGGTCCCTACAAACACTATCTAAAATGATTCCTGGAACGTGGAAGGTCATTCATAGCTGCAAACGAAAATTAAATCAATTAAATTCATGAAGTTTACATGAACATATGTTCGTACTTAATATTAATGATATCCCCTGCAAATCCAAGAAACCCATTTCAAATTACAAGAAGGAAGACTGCAGATGGCAGCGGCGCATATTATGTAATAAGGTCAGCAACAGGTTTATAAGCAATGACGCATTTAGAAGCTGTTAGAACTTTAGAACAGTCCTTCACTTTGCTCTTCATAGCACAAGGGGTGACGATAGGTTGGATTTCTGTAACACTTCTAATAATGAACCAAGTGTATTTCATGAGTAAAAGTCCATCTACTGTCTATAATTCGGATTTTAGATTTTATTTTCGATACCTAACGAAAATGAAATAAAAATCTAATCTCTCGTTATTTACGTTTTCATATGAGTATCGGAAATAAAACCGGAAAAACAAACAGTCGACTGACAGTTATTCACACAAGGGTGTATCCTTTACTTTCTCTGTTTGCCACATGAAACCATTATGGCTCTAAGCACTACGGGACTTAACATCTGAGGTCATCAGTCCCCTAGACTTAGAACTACTTAAACATTACTAATCTAAGGACAACACACACATCCATGCCCGAGGCAGGATTCGAACCTGCGACCGTAGCAGCAGCGCTGTTCCGGACTGAAGTGCCTAGAACAGGTTGGCCACAGCGGCCGGCTGAAACCATTATGGATTCGTTAAAAAGAAGCGCTTCATTTCTTGCATCTCTATTGCTATAGAGCTCGTACGACGTGTCCCACAGACATCTGAAGACTTGAAATTTTGATGACAGACTTTCCAGAAAGTTTTGGTCTGCGTCGCACACTGTCATGTTAGCCATATTTGGACTGCGTTGAACACCGCGCGCAGTGACTGAAAACGAACTACTGCTGGGCGGTTTGCACGACAGACTACACACTACATAATTTGTGTGGCGGATGGGGGACGTGGGGAGGGGTGGGGGGCGTCTGCGGTCGGTTGGTTAGGTAAGACCAGCAACCAAAGAAAAATCGGTCGGTCTTCGACCAATAAGACTACTCGCGTGCAGTTAGTCGGACGGTCGGCTAACAAACTACACATGCACAATTTGTCGGTCGGCCGATAAACAGGAAACTGCGTAGGGTCCTTTACTGAGACATGACACTACTGCCTCCGTATAGTTTGTTGAACATATAAATCCTTGTGCTTGTTTTACTTTCCCTTTGTAGTTAGAGTAATATCAACAATGATTACCAATCATGACTACCGAAACCAGTTTCTATGTTGGCATCCTCAGTGATCTATGTGATTTCGCGAGTGTTGTCGCTTGCGCTTAGTCACTATCGTGCAATGAGTAATTTGCAACAGATAGACTGGATTTGCTTGCACACATTCAAAAGACTGTGATAATGTAGGTGGTGATGCTCATAACCGATTACTTTAGGGACTTGCGTTACCGCGGAAACGAGAGCTTAAGAGTGCTTTATTTCCAGCGTTTAATTTGTGTTGTGGTAGTAGCGGCCGGCCGCAGTGGTCTAGCGGTTCTGGCGCTGCAGTCCGGAACCGCGGGACTGCTACGGTCGCAGGTTCGAATCCTGCCTCGGGCATGGGTGTGTGTGATGTCCTTAGGTTAGTTAGGTTTAAGTAGTCCTAAGTTCTAGGGGACTTATGATCTAAGATGTTGAGTCCCATAGTGCTCAGAGCCATTTGAACCATTTTTTTGGTAGTAGCGCGAGTGATAGCGCAGCACGCGCAATGGAAGAAAGGAAGAAACATTTTAACAAATGTGATATCCATAGAAGAAGCGTAAAGACTCTAGAAAACTTCCACCACGGAAGTAGTATGGAGATAAATGTACACTTACTGATGAAGTTGTTTCTAATGATTAGATAAAGCCAGTTTATAGAATTTCTTAATGGAATGAGAAACGCTCGTCTGGAAAACATGAGTATGAAATTTCAGGTAGGTAATAAACATCATTGCAGTCAGTAGTCATCAACGAAATAACGTCTGCAAAAAGATTAAAGTAATAAAATAGCACTTAAGTCTCGTGAAATTGCTTTAATACTGGAATACACAATCAGATCAGGGGTTTATTACATTACAGAACGGGTTAGATGTGGCGAAGACGACTTTCGAAAGTAGATTAATTTGTGTGTAATTTTACAGAGAATTTACAATTATCTCAGGGAAACATTCGGATACCCTCTGCTTGCAGTATCAGTCTGGCATTCTTCGATAAACCGCAAATTGCGTTGCCATCCAGGCATTGCATAGGATGTTTTAGTGATGATGAAAACTGCAGATGGAACACTGAGTGACTGGGAACGTATTAGAATTTTGTCGTTTAGTGAAATGAGCATAATAAATTCTACTGTCGATGTTCAACGTGATGACAGGCTTTGCTGTGAGGTGCACGCTTCGTGATTTGTAATATTGCGAGGGTTGTTTGCAACGTGGAAGCAGTCTGTCTACTTCAGTTTTCATATTCAAATCGTAGCTGCGCTCGTGTTCCAGGCAATTGCTTTCGTTGGCCAGTATTTGTACCAATGCCTGCTACCGCAGCCACAGCAGTACAGCAAAGAATGAGCTTGGCGTTAGCTACAAAAACACCTGTTCTCCTCGTCAAGTGATTCTCTGAAACGCGTGAGTATGCTCGCTGACGCCTCACATTTGCTCAAACTCTTAAGGAACCACTTAATGCCTTCATCCAGTATGTTGGAAACCGAGCAGTGACAAAAACCGTGATTTAGAGTTATCTCAGACCACATTACAATGAACTGCACAGACCGACAGCGAGTGTCCTTTGCAGTAGTGTAAGATATTAGGGAATCGTCTTAGCAGCTGAACTACTAATTCCTGCAGAAGGGCACGCAAGTGATTTCATAGAGATGGAGGATGAGGCTTTAGATGTGCTCAGTTCAAAATCACACGAAAATAAATAACTGCACGCCTCTGGATGTGATACTCATTTTCAATCCCAAGAACGATGCCTACTTTTATAAATGCTGCGAGGACATGCGCGTTGGGTCCTCAGAATATCTCCTACATCAAAAAGGTTTTTCGGAAACAATTCCGCCACGTTCCGTTCTGTTCAGTGAGTTGGCAAGATTATGATAGCATGGCAGTGAAAATGTGTTTGATAAGTCCAGATTATTCTGAATTTTATTTTCCTCGTAAGAGGCCTCGGACATTTATATTTGTGATATCACATATCGATACAGCCCTACTGGCGTTTCACAGTTGGCAACGAAACTGCAAATCTCCCTCAGATGCTGGTGCAGGCTGCGCTCTATTCGGTAAGTTGTGTCCGCGCCGACTACGCGGAACTATGTACACAACAGGTCCGAAGGCGCGTCCACCAGCAGGAATGCTGGGTGAGGTTTTTGATAGCCATTCCCATCACAAGCACAGACGTAGACATACAGAAGAATGGAACAAATGCACTGCATATGTAGAGTAACTGTTTGTGAGTTACTAGGTGCATCAGATTAGTGGTACACCGTCTGACTAATAGGTCGTCTGTACTTTGCATAACAATAATAGCCGGCCAGTGTGGCCGAGTGGTTCTAGGCGCTTCAGTCTGGAACCGCGCGACCGCTACGGTCGCAGGTTCGAATCCTGCCTCGGGCATGGATGTGTGTGATGTCCTTAGGTTAGTTAGGTTTAAGTAGTTCTAAGTTCTAGGGGACTGATGACCTCAGATGTTAAGTCCCATAGTGCTCAGAGCCATCTGAACCATTTTAACAATAATAAGGACGAAGGATTGACGCTCTCCATCCTATGGATACCCAGCACACAAAATAGTGGAATGGCGATGACCGTGTTCCATCATCGTGGATCTATTATGCTCTTAAAGTAGGTGTGAAAGACAGAGTAGGATGCTGTGCTTTGTTTTTATTACTGCCGAATCTCGACAATATTGTTACGATACATCGGTAATATGCTCTTTAGCAGGATGTTTAAATGTGCTGACATCCCCTACAGAATCGCTTTCCGAAGAGTTTTTCTGTATTTGGCTGTAGCACTGTCGAAAATCGCCTAGAAGACGTTGAAATAGAGACGTCGGGATTGGTAATATGCATGCATAGTCTATATGTATATGTGTAGTGGAAATTTGGAAATTTGTGGTAACATCCTATGGGACAGTACTGCTTAGGTCATCCGTCCCTAAGCTTACACACTACATAATCGAACTTCTACCAAGGAACACACACACACACACACACACACACACACACACACACACACACACACACACACACACACACACAAGACGCCCAGAATGCTAGGCTACCTCGTGCGGCTACTTGTAGTGTTGCCAGTGGTTGACGGTTGTGGTTCGAATGCATAACATGCTAAGCGTTCGTCTATTACGCTACCAGGGATGTGCACTCTGTAGGTATGGGGACGGGAAACTCTCGTGGTACAGGACGCTACGTGCAGTCGACGCATTGTCAACTACCGAATAACTTATTACTAGGAGAAAAAATACCCCAAACCTACAGTTTGGAGATGTTCTGACACGGTTGTGGGGGCCTGTCGGAGTTGGGAGGTGTAAACAAAAGTAGCGATGCTCATGTGGTAAGCGATTAGAGCACATACATATGGAAAGAAAGAATATCAGAAAACAGGAGAAATCACTTCTGTACACATGTCAGCTCCCCGTTGCAGATCCCTACACGGTGGAGTGGAAGTCAGATGAACGTATAGAATTGTATCAGACTGAGTTTCCATCAAGTGTGGGGCTACATGAGTCTGCAGACAAGCTCTCGCATGTGCCACAGCAATACACGGATTTCTTTCCAGTCTACGAGTTTCCAACCGGCACCACTTGCTGGGTCTCATCAAGGTATGAGCCGAGTGTTACTATACTTTTCATGACTTTTCTATGCAAAATGCGTGCATGTAGATCATCAGGAGAAGGGGAATTATTAGGGTTTTTAAAAGGCATGTGTATAGGGGAGGCAGATATCGTCACATAAAGTTTAACAAAACATGGGCATGACCATACATGCAATATATTATAAAATTTATCACCATAGTGAATGGGGTAACATACTTGCGGGGTGGTTGTTATGGCGGATGTTGGACAAATATATACTCCATTAGAGTATTAAGAGCATTGCATTCCACGTGACTAATACTTCTGGAATTGTACACTTTTAAAGCCACACATTTTTTAGGTGCAGAACCGCGTAATCATTGAAGTGTGCTTTTACGCTCTCTGATCATTTCTCTCATGCCGGTAACTCCAGATGGTGGAATAATGCTACAGAAATGATTGCACGGTTGATTTACATGAATTGTTTCAAACTCCATACGTCTGGATCGCATAGCAATGCAACACTTTCATGTCTATTATACACCAATGAGAGGTGCGACCCTTCAAGAACACGCAGGCATACAGGGACATCTCGTATTTTTGGATGGGTGCCGTGGGTAAGATTAGTGTTGCAGGAAGCATTGGTCGAGGACAATGTGGGAGGGAACTGTCAAGCTCCGACTTTATCCTACAAATGCGACAATACTCTGTGGCGCCCACACATACAGGGAAAGATGACCAGGCATAATCGTAAATTCTGCAACGTGACTGATGCGCTGGAAATATTTAGTAACCACTTTTTATCGGTATAGGACGCTGCCTGGTATTCTTTGGTGTCACGATGAAGAACAATGCACAGTGACATTTTGTTAGAGCTCATCCTGTTCCCCACGCTCTTCGAGACTTGCAGAGCATAAGTTCCTGAGCCACTTACAAGTTAGACAGTTGTATCGTGCTGCCCATTACTGCCAGTCAGTGGATGCCTCCTCTTGCTATTCTAAAGAAGCCGTGCGGCAGTCTCTGGTTGTGCACTGTTTTCAAGAAAACTATGAATCCTCGAACAGTCGTTGACTGCTGTCCCTTGCCACATCCGGAAGAATTGATGGATAAACTGGGTGGCGTTTGGTGCTTTTCCAAAATTTATTTGCACGACGCTTACTTGAAACTCTGTATGAGCAATCGCAAGAGATCTTCATTAATACTCATGTAGGTCTTTTCAAATTTTTGAAATTGTCGTTTGGCAGTGCTTGCCCACCCGCCATGTTCCAGCGCTTTCTGGAGCAGCTGACTGCAGAGTTTCCTTTTTGCTGGAACGACATTTTCATCTCAGGTCGCACTCCTGACGAAAACATTAGCAATCTTCGCACCCTGTTTCAAGTGTTGTCTGCAGCTAGCCTTAAATGTAACAGAGACAAACGTGTGTTTATTTTGGACTCTAATACTTAGGAAAGGTAATTAATAGCGAGAGTGTTCACCCATTGCAGTAACGTTTTCTTGTTACCCATGACCTTCCAACCCCACACAATGTGCGGAAGTTGCAGTCTGTTAGTGGAGGTCATGCACTACATCCGGTTTATTCGAATCGCCGCTCAAATCGCGGCTGCCTTGCATCGCTTGCACAGGAAGAATGACACTATTGCGACCAAACAAAATGAACGGTTTACTTCCCTGAAGCGGAAAGATGCGTAGGTTAGTGATAGATACCTTGTTCATTTTGGTCCAGCCAAACCTTTCATAATAGCTGCGCATACTTCCTTGTATGGGATCGGTGCTTTTGTCCCATAAATTTGGTTCTGTTGACAGGCTGATTGCCTTTGCGTCGGAATTTTTGAACAAAACTCACTGCAATTGTTTACATATTTAAAAGGAGGCTATCATCATTGCTATGGTGTCTAGTATGTTTTTGGCCGAAAATTTTACTTGGTCACTGACCATAAACCTCGTCAATCTTTGTTTAGCCCTTCTCACTCATTCGTAACTCACACGGCGTAGAAGCTACAGTGGTCCTCTTTTTTCAAATTACCAATATGAGATTGTGTATTGGACCATTTCTAAGCTTGCTAACACAGATGCTCTTTCTCACTTCGCCGTTGGCCCAGCGACGACTTATTTGATTCTTGTTGCTACATTAATGCACAAGACAGAGGTGATTTGCATACTTTTCCGCTTAATCACCGGAAAATTCCCGAATTCACATTATCGGCAAACATGGATCCAATGGTGCTGCACTACACCCACACAGATTGGCAACTTTATTATGTCTCCATACTCGTCTTCAAATGTGGGGTGTCTAGGAAACTTGCTTACTCGGATTACATTCAAACAAATCGTATCAATGAGTTGTATTAGAAAATGAAGAGAGACAATACTCAACTTTTTCAACTACACTGACTTGTTATACTAAAGAGACTGCTTATTTTGTATGTCGCCCTTTGCTTGCAACAATTCCCAAGTCTGTGTCACATAGAGTGTACAAACGAAGTAACAAGAGTTGACGCTTCCATCCAAACCGGTAGTCCTGAAGCTACTATTCAACTGCGGCGGCGCCAGTCGGTAGCGGCGCTTATGTCGTCTACTCATAGTGGCCGCTACTGTAGCGTTGTCCCCCTGGTGAGGGTCAGTCAGCGTGTGATTGACTCACGTGCCGGCGCTTGACTTTATGCTGTACCCGCTTTTAGCGGGACACATTCGTAGCTCTGTGGTTTGACACTTTTCTGAGCTCCAAGCGCATGCCAATGGGCAAAATATTGGCATTTTCCTTCGTACCAATAACGACCAGTGACATACTGTGTTTCCCCAGGCTCTCCAGCACGACGTGCTTTTTCTCGTACACCGAGGTCACTGGGCTGTCGTTGACACACAGCAGTTGGCATAACATCATTGTGCATGACATGGTGCAGATGCAGAAATGAACAGTTGACCTCTCCGTGACAAGTTTGTGCTGAACAGCACTCAACCCCACCTCAGCAGTTCTTTGAATGGTCTGGACCTCAAACGCCTTGGCAACTTTGCTGAAATTGTCAACAATGATGCGCCGAATTTTTATTCCAGCAAGCTTCCACGAAACTGAAGTGCCAATTTTCCTTTGTGATTCCTTTTCTCTATGCTCTGACTCGTTCCACAAGGCAGGTCTTGATGTTTTGCCTCAAGGGATTGTCAGTCACAATGACCCCTGGCATTTGACCTATTAATTTGTTGCCACCAAGTCTGCACCCATGATGTAGATAATTCCAGAGGTGGTGCAAACCCCTTCACTGTTCCACTCACAAAATGACCCGCTCCGCTGTTGGATTGTATGATCACTTAAGCAACAGATAGACAAATTTCGTACCTCCCACAGAAGTAATCAAGCCCTTGTTTCTCTTCTTGTCTTCCTACCACCCCCAGCCATCCGAAGGGCCATTGCTGATGGAGTTGTTACAAGTACAGTGCAACCAACCTTGCTCGAGTTGCTGCAACTGCCTTAGGAGCGGCACCCACTCCACTCAGACAGGTAAAATATCACACTAGCAAAGCGGTCTTTTGCAGACTGTGTGGAGGACAGAGGTGCTGGGAAAGAGGCTCCATTGTACGGCTTCGTAGACGTTCTCTTTTTTCTGCAGTGATCACATCGAATTTGAGTCTGATGGCGTTCAGCAATCATTCATGTTAATTGCATTATCTTGCCACAGGATTTGTGCTTTCAGATTCCATGCCTACCTGAACTCAGCAGCCCTCACTTTCATCCAGCTCCCGTGGGCCACGTGCCATCGTTAGCAGTCCCCAGAGTCGATGGGAGTCTACGCCCTTTCACAGCTGTCGCTGTACTGACAGCCAACGTAGTCTGGGGATGGTCCCCTCTTACCAGTGGCTGCAACACGCGCCGCCTCGGGTCCCTCTGCAGTCATCGAGAAGCCTCCATCTCTGTTTGCTGCCTCGTCTCTGGATGAGGGTGCGCACCCTCTGGCTGATTTTTTGGCTGGTGTTCCTGGGTGGGCTCAGGGCGTATGCCGGTGGGAGCTCGGCACTGGCCTCAGTTTCGGTACCCGTCTCCTCACTGTCGCCTACATCCAGCCCTCCCCCAGGTCGTCGTTTGCTCATTTACACTACACGACGATGATGAGTTTGGGGGAGAGGAATTCACTACCACGTATTGATTCCATCCTCCAGGCATTTCACAGTTGGCAAAAGAACTGCGAATTTCAGCTAGATGCCGATAGTGCTCGTGCAGGATCCGGCAGACCCAGTGGTGTGTGCCTTCTGAGCCACACTCCAGCAGCTCTGTACCACGACCACCCTCTGCTGCCATGATGTAGGACGGCCAGCGGCAGCCACTCACCTCCACTCGCTAACAGAGCTACTTTGCTGCCAGAGCCGCAACTGCGTAGCTTAACGTAGCAATGTTAGTGCAGTAGTACAGTGAGCCTCTTTCCTGCTGACATTGTGTTACCTCGTATTTCGCCAAGTCTATGAAGACTCATTAGAATTCTGCGGCAAGGGGAAGAGTAGAGCTAAGTAAATCGCCCCTTTTTTGTGTTAACTTCGTCGCTATTAATTTCCGCTCCTATCCAGCTTTCCCATGACGACAGTTACGACACCAGTCTGTAGCTCACTTCCCATTACTCTTGTGTATGAATTCGTATACAAAAATATTATCAACCATTTCCAGTTGAGTTAAAGAGCCACATACGACACCCACTATTCCTCTTTCAAATTCATCGTGTGCTGTGCCGGGTGAAGAAGGGAGATTTGGGACTGCGACGGTGTTTTTCAGTATCCTGCCAGGTATGTCCAAGACTGACAGTAACTGAATGAGAGAAAGAGCTCGAAAATCTATATTTCGCAGCACCAGATTCCGATATCTGCTAACAGGCTTCTGACCGCAATATTGAAGGATTTGAAACCTGCATGGGTATATTACGTACCTGGCAAGGTACAAACATTACGACAGATCACTGCCCACTGGAGAGTTACTGGCAATGCTTGAGGGAAGTTCTGTGGGGTGGCTGAGCACGATTCCTCGCGGATGTTTGCTTGTAACCTCAGAACAGTTCCTCGAAACTACTACCAAATTATCTAGCGAGGTAACGCAGTGGTTAGCACACTGGACTCGCACTCTGGAGGTTGACAGTTCAAACCTGCGTCCGGCCATTCAGGTACAGGTTTTCCCTGATTTTCCTAAATTGTTTGCAGCAAATGCCGGGATGGTTCCTTTGAAAGGGGCACGGCCGACTTCCTACTTAGATATTTAGATTTTTAGATATCCTTTCCGATAAGTATCGGGAATAAAACCTAACAGCAGAAATAAAGAAGGTCGACAGGCTTAACCTCGTGTTGCACATAGGAAAACCATTATGTATTCATAACGTGTAGGCTTTCACGGCCGGCGTATTCAATAGTTAAAACCAATTTTTAACTAATAATTATGTATTCGTTAAAAAATGAAACGATTTCTTCATTTCTTGACCCTCCTCGCACGATATGTTGCGCAAACAAGGACAGAGTTATCAGAAATTTAGACTGCAGTTAAATATTGTTCTAATATACATGTCGATGTCCGACGCGGACGAAACTGTATTTCTTCACGCTGTTTCAAATCACGAATTATAGTCGGGCTGTTGGACCGATCGCCCTACACACGACACACAGTGTTGGGTTGGATGTCGAGTGGTCCGACGCGCCCGAAAGTGAAAGTTCGTTGGACGGTTGTTTAATGAAGCGATACGAGAGGCGCTGACGGCGAGTCACGTGATCTGTCTGACGGATACGACAGACGAAAGGAAACGCTGTGGGTCATTCTTCTTGCTTTGCTAGCGTTCTGCGATGGAAGTATTGCAGTACTGGTGGTGTTTGGAGAAGTGTTGAGCGAGTTTTGGAGTATTGGGTGGGAATTTGCTGTTTCCACGGAGGAGTTTGCTATTTCAATAGAGTCCATTTGACATATACAGAAGCGCATGGGGGCTCGCTTGCACAAACTAAAGCAGACGTTGGGATACCAGAAGCTTAGTGATGGCAAGACCCTTGGAGGATGAGGAAGACTGACAGACGAAGCTATTGATGCATTGCAGAGGTACTATGGGTCTGCAACTGGGTAAAATTCAAGAAGCATTGAGTATATGAGGAGAGCAGTATCGGCATTATTTTTCATACTGCATCAATGAATGAGCACCCACAACATGCACTGTGCCCCATGGTGTAAGTACCAAACAGGAAAGGAATATACCAATAAAAACAGTTTTCCGAATGCTGTAATTGATGTAATTAAGCCCATACTCAGAGATTTATCACAGCTAAGTTTTTTGGAAAAGTGTTTCATTTGGATTTTGTGCTTTCCCATGTAAAGTGTTTATTGCATTTTGGAGTGCATGATGCAGTGGCAACATACAGTGAATGAAACTTTATCAAATGTGATGTGCTGAAACGTTTAGGTTTCGAACCAGGACACAACACCATTTCCACAGTGCACCTAATCGATGAAGAAAGACTAAGAGGTACAGAAAGAAGAGAAAAGCCGACAACATGCAGCAAAAGGGCAGGAAAGACCAGTGAAATGGAAGCTAACACTGGAAAAAGATGAGAATGCTGACAATTCATCATACGGGGCAGGAATGTATTAAAAATCTTTGGAAGCCGTTTTGCATAACTTGAAAATTTTCATTTTTGAGGAACATTTTCTCAAAAACTGCTAACAGTATATCAATAAAATTTATACACAACATTTTTTACATCTTTTCCTCAATTTTTATAACAAATTGTAAAAAAATATTGTATAATTCAAGAGTTATAGAAGAAAAAGTAAAAATTTTAGAGAAAAAAATAAGCATCTGTTTAAAAAAATTGTAAAACAAAAACCAATAAATATTTGTTAACATGGCATTATGACTTTGACTACATGTTCAGTGAATATTTCTCTACAAATTTCAGAGCAGTATGTTTAATGGTTTTAGAAAAAATGTTCCTTCTATTTGTTAAAATTAACATGGAGGAGTTGGATAGTTCCGGCTCCCCTTCAGTGTTGGGCCTTCAGCCGATTTTGAATTTAAATTGTTTGCTCATAAAGTGTCAGGCTGAAGCCCCAAAGAATCTAAGTAAGGAACCGCTTTAAAATAAGGCTTGACCTTTTAAATTTCTGTTTTTGGTTGCACTTTAATTTAAAAACGGCTGAAAACTAATAACTTAAAGTGGTCTTCCCCTTAATTAGCGGATTAATGCGCCTTACAATCTGATACCTTAAGGTCCAAAACTAAAGGAGTGGTTTTTTTAATTTTGTTAAAAAAATTCTTGGCTCTTGTAATGCTTGATCAAATAAAAGGCCGAATGTTCAAGTGTAACTGACAGTCCCTTATTTTGGCTCCTTTCCACAACTTAAACTACCTGTCGTGTCCCGCAGGTTTATCAGGGCGTATCAGTATGATTGAGAAGTGGAATGGGAGGAATCAACTAGCTTGCGATGCTTGAAAATCAGGGCTCCCTGTGTGAGGAGGTGATCTATGGAGGAGGTGGTGTGAACACACACATCACTAAGATAGGGCTAGAGTTGTTACGGATACATCACCCTCTTTCCAGAGTCTCTGTGGGGGATAAGCTGAGTGATGAGGGGACTGGGCATATAGTTGCAGATTTCTACAGTAAGGATGTGGGCTTCGAGGAATTAGGATTAGGGTTGGAAAGGACGAATATATACAGGGTGGGGTCTGGGGAGGCGGAAGGAGGGGTGGTGTCCATTTGGGGATCGGAAGGAAGAGAGGTGGGCGATGGTTTCTTGGAGGAGTGGGTGTAGGTGAGATCAGCACTCGTGCATTTGGGGGGGGGGGGGCTTTTTGGAGGACTTGGCCTGGGATGAACTACTGTTTATACTGCACTGTGTACAAAATAATGTTAGCTTCAAATGATTCAGTACTATTGTTTAATTGGACTTGCATCTGTCCTCCCAGTCCAGCAGCTTGAGTCCTTTTTCCGCTATTTTCCCCCAGACTACTATCTTGTATTACATCACAGGAGAGGAGAGGGGGAGGGGCGACAGCACCCTCTGGTGGCAGTGTTGTAAACTAGGTCAGTTTGTGCTGGGCTGCCCGATAAAATGGACGTAACTCTATTTTATTCAGTGTATTCACCACGAGGTCCAGTGTCTGGCAGGAAAAGTACTCAGTCAATTTGCAGATGGGGGAGGAGGGTTAGGTCAATTGGACTACCTCCATTAACCTATTTCCCCGCCAAAATTTGAACTGTCGACAATGACATCACTATGACGTTTCCACATCTATGACACCCATTTTGTACCCACCATCTTGAATAAATTTGGCAGTGCAGAGTGGGGTGGCACCAGCATTGATCTACTACCGATGACATCTTCAGTAACAGTAAGGTCTTTCTGGAGTTTTGATTCCAGCTGCAACAGCTGAACAAGTTAAAATCACATACGAAATAGAATATCCGGAAAGGTTAAGTGACTGCCTTCTCGAGCTTACCCTGCCTTGTCATCTAACGTAATGAACCCAAGAATCTATTTCCATACGAGAGTTTGCGAAAACTAACCATATTTTGTTTTCTGAACGTTTATATTCCATCAGTAATTCACTACTCTTGATAGCTTGGCCTCACGTGGTTACGCACTTCTTGTAACTCAGTGGTAGTTTACTAGACGTAAGGTTGTAAATTTTCCCTCTTTCTTGGGATGATTTTTGTTCTTGGTTGTTGTGCAATTTAAATTACGAACCTTTACTTAATCCGAGTGGGTCTTATTTAAGGGCCTTACAGCTGCTTAAAATTTGTGGTTACCTTCACTCGATGTCTACTGAGTTTTAAGAGTGGTCCCTGCAGGGCTAAGATTGGCTTAGGCCTGCTTATTGTGATAAACAGTAATTATTTGAATTATTATTGTTCCGTTTTTAAATTTGCTTGTATAAGTGAAGCTGGTTGTTGTTGAAGCCGATATTTCTCGTGTGATAAAGGCTGCTTACGTAAGAGAAACTTACTGTTCATTATTATATATCACGTGCAAGAGAAGATTGAAATTGGCAATCACCAAAATCTGCTCTGAATGTCGAAACATTATTTCCTCAGGAACTTACATTATTATTATTATTATTATTATTATTATTATTTCTTTCTATTCTCAGATGTTATGTCTGGTCAAAAATGGACAGTGACACAGACCTTGATCAAGCGTGACTTCCTTTTAACTGTACGGTATATGTTATATTGCATTTAGGAACTTTCGGGTCATTGACCATGTATCAATAATTACAGATTTTTGTAGTTGTATATATATGTTTGGATGTAGCTGTATTGCATTGATGTACTGGTAGATATTGTGATGTATGACTCCTGTAGTTGATAATATAATTGGTATAATGTCGACTTTATCCTGATGCCACATGTCCTTGACTTCCTCCGCCAGTTGGATGTATTTTTCAATTTTTTCTCCTGTTTTCTTCTGTATATTTGTTGTGTTGGGTATGGATATTTCAATTAGTTGTGTTAATTTCTTCTTTTTATTGGTGAGTATGATGTCAGGTTTGTTATGTAGTGTTGTTTTATCTGTTATAATGGTTCTGTTCCAGTATAATTTGTATTCATCATTCTCCAGTACATTTTGTGGTGCATACTTGTATGTGGGAACGTGTTGTTTTATTAGTTTATGTTTTATGGCAAGTTGCTGATGTATTACTTTTGCTACATAGTCATGTCTTCTGGGGTATTCTGTATTTGCTAGTATTGTACATCCGATTGTGATGTGATCTACTGTTTCTATTTGTTGTTTGCAAAGTCTGCATTTATCTGTTGTGGTATTGGGATCTTTAATAATATGCTTGCTGTAATATCTGGTGTTTATTGTTTGATCCTGTATTGCAATCATGAATCCTTCCGTCTCACTGTATATATTGCTTTTTCTTAGCCATGTGTTGGATGCGTCTTGATCTATGTGTGGCTGTGTTAGATATTATGGGTGCTTGCCATGTAGTGATTTTTTTTTCCAATTTACTTTCTTTGTATCTGTTGATGTTATGTGATGAAGTGGTTATGAAATTGCAATGGTGTAGCTGATGTATTTATATGAGTGATTGCTTTGTGTATTTTGCTAGTTTCTGCTCGTTCTAGAAAGAATTTTCTTAAATTGTCTACCTGTCCATAATGTAGGTTTTTTATATCTATAAATCCCCTTCCACCTTCCTTTCTGCTTAATGTGAATCTTTCTGTTGCTGAATGTATGTGATGTATTCTATATTTGTGGCATTGTGATCGTGTAAGTGTATTGAGTGCTTCTAGGTCTGTGTCACTCCATTTCACTACTCCAAATGAGTAGGTCAATACTGGTATAGCATAAGTATTTATAGCTTTTGTCTTGTTTCTTGCTGTCAATTCTGTTTTCAGTATTTTTGTTAGTCTTTGTCTATATTTTTCTTTTAGTTATTCTTTAATATGTGTATTATCTATTCCTATTTTTTGTCTGTATCCTAGATATTTATAGGTATCTGTTTTTTCCATCGCTTCTATGCAGTCGCTGTGGTTATCCAATATGTAATCTTCTTGTTTAGTGTGTTTTCCCTTGACTATGCTATTTTTCTTACATTTGTCTGTTCCAAAAGCCATATTTATATCATTGCTGAATACTTCTGTTATCTTTAGTAATTGGTTGAGTGGTTGATTTGTTGCTGCCAGTAGTTTTAGATCATCCATGTATAGCAAATGTGTGATTTTGTGTGGGTATGTTCCAGTAATATTGTATCCATAATTTGTATTATTTAGCATGTTGGATAGTGGGTTCAGAGCAAGACAGAACCAGAAAGGACTTAATGAGTCTCCTTGGTATATTCCACGCTTAATCTGTATTGGCTGTGATGTGATGTTATCTGAATTTGTTTGGATATTAAGTGTGGTTTTCCAGTTTTTCATTACTATGTTTAGAAACTGTATCAATTTAGGATGTACTTTGTATATTTCCAATATCTGTAGTAACCATGAGTGGGGTACACTATCAAAGGCTTTTTGGTAATCAATGTATGCGTAGTGTAGGGACCTTTGTTTAGTTTTAGCTTGGTATGTCACCTCTGTATCTATTATCAGTTGCTCTTTACATCCTCGTGCTCCTTTGCAGCAGCCTTTTTGTTCTTCATTTATAATTTTGTTCTGTGTTGTATGTGTCATTAATTTCTGTGTGATGACTGAAGTTAATATTTTGTATATTGTTGGTAGGCATGTTATGGGGCGATATTTAGCTGGGTTTGCTGTGTCTGCTTGATCTTTAGGTTTCAGATAAGTTATTCCTTGTGTAAGCGTATCAGGGACTGTGTATGGGTCTGCAATGTAACTGTTAAATAATTTAGTTAGATGTGAATGCGTTGAGGTGAACTTCTTTAGCCAGTAATTTGCTATTTTATCATTTCCAGGGACTTTCCAATTGTGTGCAGAATTAATTGCTCGGGTGACTTCATGTTGCAAAATTATCACTTCAGGCATTTGTGGTATCATCTTGTATGTGTGTGTTTCTGCTTGTATCCACCGTGCATACCTGTTATGTTGTACCGGGTTTGACCATATGTTGCTCCAGAAGTGTTCCATGTCTGTTATGTTTGGTGGATTGTCTATTTTAATGTGTGTGTTATCCATTGTTTGGTAAAATCTCTTTTGGTTTGTGTTGAATGTTTGGTTTTGTTTCCTTCTATTTTCACTTTTTTTGTATCTTCTAAGTCGTTTGGCCAATGCTTGCAATTTCTGCTTTTTTCATCTAATTGCTCTATTGCTTCTTGTTGTGAGATTTTACCTAACCTTTTTCGTTTTTTGTCTGATATTTCATTTCTTATAAATTGTGTTAGCTGTCCGATGTCTTTTCTCAGTTTTTCTATTCTGATCTGTAGCCTGTGTTGCCATGCTGGTTTTGTGCGTTTCTTCTGTGTGTTGGTTTGTTCTGATCTCTGCCTAGTGTGTATATTTAGTGTAGTGAGTGCTCCTATATAAACCAGTAGTTGTAACTCTTCCATAGTTGTGTTTTCATTTATTTTGTTGTGTATGATTGTGTTGATAGTCTTTATTGTTGTTTCGATTTGTGGGTTATTTGGCGGTCTATGCAAGAATGGTCTAATGTCTGTATTTGTGTCTTTGTATTCTATATATGTCAGCTGAAATTTCTCTTTTATATCTAACACGTGTGTCTCTTCGTGTTCTATTTGTGCTTGTTCTGGTGGCTGTCTTAAGATTTCATTTTCCTCTGATTGTTTAATTGATGCGTGTTGGTCTTTGTTTGTTTGCTCTGGGATGTTTGAGTCCATTACTGTATTTTCTTCTTCTACTGATTGCACAGTATTTGTTGTACTTGTTGTTTGATGTTTTCTAATTCTGACTGGGGTATCCTGTTATTTTTTATTATTACACGGATCTGATCAGCTAGTCGTTGTTCAGTTAAAAATTTTAATTCCGGGTATCTGGTAATAAATGTTGTGTATACTTGTGATCTGTATCCAGTTGTGTTGGTTCCTAGGTTTGTTGCTTGGTAATAACAGAACATGAGGTGTCGATTAACTTCATCTGACCATCTCATCCTCTGTCTTTGTTTTCCTTCTAGGGTGGTTGCAGGAAGCATATCCTCCAAAACACCTCTATTTGGATTTAAATCATTTTCCAGTTGGCTAGCAGTGTCGTTACCATTGTGGGCGGGCATAGGGTTCAAGCGTCGTCCCCGACCATGACGGCACTTGTCCGAGGCTTCTTTAGTTCTGTCCTGAACCAAGTAATCACACTAAAAGGGGGGTTAGCCCTATTAGGTATGTTCTGCCAGTCGTAAAAGGCGACGAAAAGAACAAACCACTGAGGCCTATTCTTTTCCCGGGCCTCCACGGGGTTTATTATTATTATCATTGTTATTTCTTCCCGTGTAATTCAGGGCTTGTGAGCAAAGATGTAAGTGGTCCTTTTTCCCGCACGCTGTTAAAGAGTGGGCCGGTAGAGAAATAGTCCGAAGGTGGTTCGAAGAACCCTCTGCCAGGAACGTAAGTCAGGATTTCTTTGCAATCCTGTAGATGTAGTCATGAAGATGTAACAACGAAATTATGTTGTAATTGCGGCATGTGAGTGACATTTGATTTGAATATCGAAGCTGTTTGCTGTTCATTGTTATTGGTCCATGCATGACTCTTTATGTCAGTATAAATTTAACACACCTAGGTGTATGTCTATGGCTGAAAATAACGAACAAAAAATAAATTAATTATTAACTACTTGTTATGGCACCGAAGTATCTGCCAGTGTCTTCAGAAGTGGATATCGCATACGACGTTTCTAGGGTGTTGATAAGTGGATATTGCAGACGACATCAAACAAAGTTTACGAAGCTGCATTCAAACGTTCCGTGATCAAACGATCTCAGCTGCTGGCGAATACAGTTTATCCTCACAAGACAGAATATATGATCATTATACATGAGGTGAAAAGTGTTTTGCCGGGTGCGGAGGCCGAACGGTTCTTGTCGCTTCAGTCGCAGGTTCGAATCCTACCTCGGGCATGGATGTGTATGATGTCCTTAGGTTATGTCGGTTTAAGTAGTTCTAGGTCTATTGGACTTACTACGTAAGCAGTTTGGTCGCATAGTTCGTAGAGCCATTTTTTGACCTTTCGCGTAAGTTTTCTTTACATAAACGGCCCTATTTTTAGATTGCGTTCACATAGAAGCTCACGTTTTTACACCACCAAGGGACCGTATACCGCAGGAAGTGCGATACATTTCCGCTTATTATGTCTACCCGTACTCGAGGTAAACGGATTTTAAGAGTTGGGTAGACAGATAGACGGTCGAGATAGTGGGACTAGTGGTGTTCCATTTTTACCGATTTAGGTGACGAAATCGTAACAACGAAAATAGCTACGACAGTTACTGAAGATGAGGGCAGCATAAATAACTCCCCCTACTCTTTATTCGAAATGTTCTAGTTGCAGTCGATACATCAGCACATTAATCGTAGCTACGATTTCAATCCAAATCACGTTTACAGGAATGCAAATAAAATCCATTTGCCTACACACGTGGTAATTCACATCCCAGTATTAATGCCACCGAGCATTCCCATTGCTAGCTAGCTTAAGAAACACTTCGGCTAATGAACGTTTTCTGGATGTGGCGAGTCTAATGGAGAATTCCAAACATTGTAGAATACGTTTGCCAGCTATGTCACCGTTTATTTCCTGCGGTTGTGCAGAATTATCCTACTAAAGTTACTCGCTAATAACAGTATTTTGTTATTTCGATAAACATCGAGAATGATTGTCACATAAGCGATGACATTAAGGTAGAAAATTCATGTTTTTGAGTCCAGAAAGCGCTTTCCAACAGAAACTGCTGATCATTATGCCATTTTCATTGCGAAATTGCCGGCTTATTCATGACTGGGGTAATAATAGAGGGCTGTTTGCCTGGGTTGTCTGCTAGCGTAGTGAAAGGAAGGTCTGGTTTGTTTTCGGTTCTAATCTCGATGGAGGCAGGTAGAATATCAGTAAAGCAATTTTGAGAAATTCTCGCGCCTTGTGGATGTCACTATGAAACTCTTGTAGAATTTCATACTTGTTACTGCCTACTTTTTCCGCTTCTGTCAATAACTGCATTGACTGAAGTGTGGCACTGAATGAAATTTGCTCACTTTCATGGTAGGTCAGCAGCGGTAATCCAGTATGACCTGTCTGAACGTAGACACAGACCGTTTCGCGGCCGAATGCGCATAATATTTTGCTAATGCGTAACGATTTTGGGGTACTTTGTCTTACTAAAACGGGTATGTTATCTCGATAAGCTGAAATTCATTTTTATTAGTACAGTTCATACTAATTCGTCTTTCATTTATAGCTTACATTTACTTGTGTTTAACGTATTAATCAGCATTAATATAGTCTTACACGTGACGAAAACAATCTGAGAAACTATCCGAACTTAGTCAATTTCACACCTGTGCATAGTGTTCGTAGCACTTAGTCGCCTTGCGTGTTATGCAGTATAGCAGACTTTAAAGCTGTGCAAATCAGCATAACGAAAAGGCGAGGTGTCTCGCTCGTTTTGTCCACGACTGTACGTTTAGAGTGTCACGCTGATGCATCACAAGTTTGTAAACGTGTTCAAATGGCTCTGAGCACTATGGGACTTAACTGCTGTGGTCGTTAGTCCCCTATAACTTAGAACTACTTAAACCTAACTAACCTAAGGACATCACACACATCCATGCCCGAGGCAGGACGCGAAACTGCGACCGTAGCGGTCGCTCGGCTCCAGACTGTAGCGCCTAGAACCGCTTGGCCACTCCGGCCGGTTTGTAAATGTGTTATTCTTTCCTTGTGGTATCCTTCGTCTTGAGGTTTGTTGAGAACTTATCGTGTAGTGTCCTTGTAAATCACTGATCCTTGTGTGAACTTAGGTCTCGAATAGGTAGAGAGCGAGGCAACGACCGGTATTGGCAAGTTCAAGGTTTTAATGAGGTGGGGATTAAATATACTGATCGTGTTCACATGGCTGTTACTGTCTCATATATGAATATTAGCGAATAGGATAGCGTCTCTGATATTTTGGAAGGCATCAGGCTGAAGATGGGTTGCGTTTGCTATTCGCTAATAAATCGGTAACCTTTGCTGAGTTAAATCAGGTACTTGCAACTAGTGAGGGCTTCAGGTTTGCTGCTGAGCAGTGCGAGCAGAATAAGGGTTCTCAATTCACGTCCATGGTTTCTAGAAGTGATGGTCGTCGTTCATCTCGTGGATATCCAAGTGAAAGAGTTGTTTTCGTTGTGGAGCCCGAAATCTCTTGGTGTGTGGGTGTGCTGTTGGGGGGGGGGGGGGCGGAATTTCTCTGGGTGAACCTTTGCACGCTGTGTTCCTATTTATGGTGTCCGTGAATGTTGGTTTCAGATAGTTCTGTCTCACTGCTTGATTCCGTTTGGTATCTCGAGTTCCGCAATTTCTGTGAATCCACGCCCATGAAAGCTACCTCCCAGGGATCTCACGTGGCAAATGGCCAAGAGTTGCCCCTGGTTGGAGACATGCCGGGGAGTTTGTCAGTCAGCGTTTTTTCTTGGCCGTTTAGATTATTTGTGGTAAGGAATCTGTCTTCAACCTGACTCTTGGGTTGGTTTGTTTGGGGAGGAGACCAGACAGCGAGGTCATCGGTCTCATCGGATTAGGGAAGGACGGGGAAGGAAGTCGGCCATGGCCTTTCAAAGGAACCATCCCGGCATTTGTCTGCAGCGATACAGGGAAATCACGGAAAACCTAAATCAGGGTGGCCGGACGCGGGATTGACTGTCGTCCTCCCGAATGCGAGTCCAGTGTGCTAGCCACTGCGCCACCTCGCTCGGTCCTTACTCTTGGGATGTGACTGGTATAGTTTTACATTTTTCCAGCAATACCTTTTATTTTAAATTCCGTCCGTCTTGTCACATAGCAGTCTGTTCTTGCAAATTTCAGAACAACATCAGTTCCTTAAGTACAGAACGGTCTGATTTTCAAATAAATCATGTTGATGATAAGCGAGCAGTCTTAGATGAATTTCCTGATGTGCTGACGGAGAGTTTGGAGATGACTGGTAAAATCCAATACGAGATTCGTCTCACCGTCACCATTCCGTGCGTCATGCCCCTTACCGTCCTTCGCTTCCCAAAACGAATATATTGAGGCGGAAGATCGATGATACGTTGCGCCACGAGGTTTGTTAGATCGTCCACTTCCCCGTGTGCTTCGCCTATATTTTTAGTGCCTACACGAGAGTGTTGTGGCTGTTGTTGACTATAGAGTTCTCAATGAAAAGATAGTTTTGGTATGAAGCCCTTGCCTAACTCTACAATTGTTTTATTTGGTTTGCCGGCGCTGTGTTTTATCGGTGCTTGACTTGAATCAAGCGTACTACCAATTACCACTGAGTGATGAATCTAAACAGGTTACTGCCTTTTGCACAGACTGGAACATGTACGAATTTAACCAGGTTCCATTTGGCTTGGCCACTGGCGCTACTTTCCTTTCACCCCTTCTGAGCCATATCTCCGGCGATCTTAAGTTCGTGTATGTGTTTACAATTATTTAGATGATGTCATTAATAGTCACTCTTTTGAGAGTCATGTTTCTTATCTTGAGCAATTGTTAATTAAAACTTCGTTCACCCGGTCTGACCTTTAAGCCTTTCAATGTCACCCTTGCTAGGGGGCAGATTTAGTTCTCACAAGGGAACCTCCCCATCTCACCCGCCTCAGATTTAGTTACAAGTTGGCACAGTGGATAGGCCTTGAGAAACTGAACACAGATCAATCGAGAAAACAGGAAGAAGTTCTGTGGAACTATGAAAAAAAAAATAAGCAAAATATACTAACTGAGTAGTCCATGGGGAAGATAGGCAACATCAAGGAGCGTAAAAGCTCTGGAGCGCCGTGGTCCCATGGTTGGCGTCAGCAGCTGCGAAACGAGAGGTTGTTGGTTCAAATCTGTCTGCGAAAATAAAGTAAAATTTTCACTCGCCAAGTTATGATCTGTCCGTTCGTTCATTGACGTCTCTGTGCACTGTAATAGGTTCAGTGTTTGTTTTGCGACCGCACCGCAAAACCGTGCGATTAGTAGACGAAAGGACGTGCCTCTCCAATGAGAACCGAAAACATTCGATCGCAAGGTCATAGATCAACCGATTCCTCCACAGGAAAACACGTCTGATATATTCTATACGACAATGGTGACGGCATGTGCATCACATGACAGGAATATGTTGTCGACCCACCTAACGTGTACACTTGGCGAATGGGTAAAAAGATTCTTCTACCTTGTCTGATTTAGGTTTTCTTGTGGATGTGATGATCACTCCCAAAAAAGTGATGACAACATAAACTCTTATGTGACAAACTGCAACAAATGCTCCGACAGAGCACAGGGAAAACTGTGCGACTGTGAAACTTGCATTCATATGTTTTAACGTTTTCAGATTTTTCCGTGTGTAGACCGTCAAATCCATCGGACGGACGGACAGATAATTGTTGTCTGAAAATAAAAAATTAAACTTTTCTCTCGAGGGAAGACTTATACCAACTACCTTTCGTTCCGTAGCTGTTCACACTAACCACGAGACCACGGCGCTCCTGAGCTCAGGCAATCCTAGATGTTGCCTATCTTGCGCATGGACTACTCAGTTTGTATATTTTGCTTATTTTTTTCATAGTTCCACACAACTTCTTCCTGTTTTCTTGATTGATCTGTGTTCAGTTTTTCAAGCCCTATGCACTGTGCCAACTTATAACTTAATCTGAGGGGGGTGCGATGGGGAGGTTCCCTTGTCAGGTCATCTTGTTTCCTGGGACGCTATTAAGATACCGCCTTGGCTGCCTTGTTTGCTCTCAATAAATTCAAATTTTGTCTCGAGCGCAGGGAGGTTAAGATGGAAACCGACAAACAGGCACTGGACTGGGCCTTTGCGTGCCGCAGGAAAAAGGGGCAGGATAAGAAGGTGGGCTGTTCGCATATCCACATTGCGGGTTAAAGTCTTCAACGGAGGCACGGAGAATCAGTAGGCCAATGCGCTTAGTCGCTCTTTTGATGAGGGAGATGGGAATTGGCGGCTGATGACTTGTTGGACAGTCCGCCTGCCTGCAGTGTTGCGACTGAGGTACCTCAGCTCTTCACTGAGCTCAGGCTCAGGCTGGATCGAGATCACCATTTTGGCCCAATTAGGAAGTGATTGTTAGCTGTCAAACAGATTCCCGGTCATATCCTATGAAAGGGTATATTGCGTAATAATGTCAGTAAGCCTGCTGAGCCTAAAATTCGTTTACCCATTGAACTCATTCCCATCGTCTTCCACCATTTTCACAATTCCTTGGTAGGTGGACACTTGGGCATCTAAAAGTCTTTGACTAAAATTCGAGAACATCTCACCTGGCCAACATTGTATAAGGATGTTCGTTTGGTTAATGTGTGTGGGCTTTGCAAGGTGGTAAACGACGCTCTTATTTGTGTAAGGGACTGCTACAATCCTAAAGGGAGCGGGCTCCCATACATAAATTATCTATTAATTATGTGGGTCCTCTTCCGCATACTAAGGCTGGGAACTATTGTGTTGTAGTTGCTGTCTATGGCTTCTCTCGTTTTATTTAGTAGATTCCTAAAAGTGTGACTGCCTGACTTACTATACGCCGTTTATCTGGCATATTTTCTTGGTTTGGACCCCATATAGCACTTGTGAGTGATAATGCTTCAGCACTCCTTTCTAGTGATCTTGAACGTTTCTATTTTAATAATGCCATCCAGCATATTACCACTACCCCGGATTACCCTCAGCCTTCATTTTCTGAACATGTCAGTACGAACTTTAAGGCCGCTCTTTTTTTTGTTATGGTTTTAGCGCGCGAAACCGCTACGGTCATTAGCGCCCGGTCTGTGATGTAGCAAAAGGTAAAAAACGAAACTGGAAACCAGCAGCAATGGCAACAAAACTCAAAAAATTGGAGAAACTAGAAACAGAAGGAAAGCTTTCAAAACCCACTATAGAAAGGGGGTTGGTTGTCCCGAAAAAGAGCTTCAAATGACGGACTTCATCTCACTGGCACTAATAAACTCCTGAACGCGATCGGCTGAGCTCGTGTCATCTGCTAAAATGGAAGATATATCAGGCGACAGCTGTAGACGGACGCGTAACGGAGTAAAATAGGGGCACTCAAGTAAAAGGTGTCTTACTGTCCACAGCTGAGAGCAGTGGGGACAGAGTGCGAGAGGATCACCACTTCAAAGATGTCGATGGCTAAAAAGACTGTGCCCTATCCGGAGTCTAGTTAAAAGTTCCTCCTCTCGACGACGCGTTCGGGAGGAAGAGGTCCAAGCACAGGGAAGAGCTTCCACGTCCCGCAATTTATTATTGGGAAGTGTCGACCAATGTGCATGCTACAAAAAGAGTAACACGACTACATAAAACACTCCGTAGATCGGCGAAGGGAATCATGCAAATAGCTGGCTGAAGAAGAGAGACTGCAGCCTCGGCCGCTATATCGGCCGCCTCATTTCCACAGATACCAACGTATCCTGGGATCCAGAGGAACGCCACAGAGATGCCCCCCCAAGTGGAGCAAGTGGAGGCAGTCCTGAATCCGGTGGACCTGAGAGTGGACAGGGTACAGAGCTTGGAGACTGAGGAGAGAGCTGAGAGAATCTGATCAGATAACATACTGTATCCGCAGATGGCGACGGATGTATTGGACAGCCTGGAGAACAGTGTAAAGCTCCGCAGTATAAACCGAACACTGGTCGGGAAGCCGAAATAGATTTGGGGTGTCGCCAACAATATAGGCACTCCCAACACCTAACGATGTTTTTGAGCCATCAGTATAAATAAATGTGGCACCCTTCATTTGTGTGCATAGAGCAGCAAATTCCCGACGATAAGCAAGTGAAGGGGTACCATCCTTGGGAAACTGACAAAGGTCACGGAGCAGGCAGTTCCGGGGGCGGAGCCAAGGCGGTGCTGTACCCCAAGTCGTCAAGAAAGTTTTAGGAAAGCGGAAGGCCGCTCTTGTCATTTACTGCGGCCAAGCTAAAACGAAATGGGCTAAATCCTTACCGTGGGTCAATTTTGCCTTTAACTCAGCCCAGCATGGGGCCTGTAACACAGTGCCAGCGGCATTGATGTTTGCTTACCCTTTTGATTCGTCGCTTGCAGAACTATGGAAAATATGTGATCTTCTCCTGTGCATGCCACTCCCGTAATCAAACAGAATTGGCGTCAGGCCAGAAATAACATCAAGTTATCTCACAACGTCAGGAGGAATGCTGCGATCACGGTAGGCTGCCCTTCTGAGGTTCGGTAGGGCATAACGTTTTTGTCTGCAACTTGAATGTAGGTGGTGGTCAGCATAGGGGGATCACTGGTAAGCTAGCTCCAAAATGTATTGGGTCTTGTTCAGTCGTCAGGTTTGTGTGTCTCGCAACCTACTTGTGTGTGATATCGCAGCTCGGAAAACCTTTAAGGTGCATGTAAACCAAGTTCAACAGGCCAGTTAGTTCTTTACTCTTCCACTGACTGGAAATAAAGGGAGAGAGTGGGTGCCCCCTGTGGTCCTTCGGTTTGAGTGGGGGAGCTTGAGCTGTGAGAGCGTTGTGCTGTCTTTGGCACCTCCGACAGACTGACGCCCCTGTAGGAGGCGCGATTGCCGCACAGATTGGCACGGTTTCTCGCTGTTAGCGAGTGAGGAACAGGCGGGACCCATGCGGCGGCTGGAAACTGTGTTGGTATGAGGCGGCAGCACGTATAGACTGAGGGGCCGGTCTGTCGACACGGTGACCATTGCGCCCTCTTCGCGTACTCGCAGCCGTTTGCACAGTAGCATCCACTGCGTCTTATTTCTGGGTTTTCGAGGTAGAGTGCACCAAAATTTGCTTCCTGTCCTGTTCTCGCCATGTGCAATTTGGGTGTTAGCTGCAGGTATAGTGCTTTCAATAATGGCATGTGGCGTATTAAAGAAGTTATGATGCGTTTTGTGCTTATTCTCTGTGAACCTTGCCGATGTTTTTATTTGCAGTTATTTTAACTTATCTATTTGAAGCATCGAGTGTAACTTGCTGATTCGCTTAGTGATTTCTATTTATGTGTGTATAAGAAGTGTTATGTGGGCAGCTGGTCTGTTAGAATCTGCTAGTTAGTCTCGGGTTACACGAGTGGTTATTTGTTTTGTCTTTGAACTGTTCCGCTCCGATTCTGACGTTGGTACTTAATGTGCACTGGTGTTTGCATTTATTGTTCCTTAGCTTTAACCCTTAACTGGTCCGGTGAAACGAAATTGCATTAAAACTCTAGTGGGGTCTGAGAAAATAAGATGTTACCACAAATAATTGCATTTACTTGTCAAGTAAGATACATATTATAAAATGTGGATGTGTAATACATGAACTATGCGTATATACATAAATTAGGTGTGATTACTTAATTAAATTGTGCATGTAAAATAAGCCATGTTATTTTGCACTGTCTGGGCAAATACATACGCTGTGTTCCAAACAAAGCCACTTAGACAGAAATGACACTTCACAGAAGAAAATTTTGCCTATCTCGAGGGCACAACTGACAACGCCACTTTCTGACACGCGGCTCTGAACTCTCCACTCCTTCGTCTCCACCTCTATTTTTTGCAACAACCTGCTGCAGCTCCCTTGGATGATATCAGGTTTCATGTCTATCCATATGCTCTTTGATAAGTGCCATGTCTAATGAAGTCAAAAATTTCCTTCTTGGCATCTACTGTGCTGTTGAATTAGGCTTGCAGTATGACACAATAGCACTGTTTACACCAGCAATGTCCAATATTGCGAAGAAAATAGCCATAGGTCATCTCCTTGTGCGTCTCTAAGTAGTGTATGTACCACACAGCTGGTCAAGGGTATCCACCCCACCCTTTCTCTCATTGTATCATTTCAGGTTTTCCAGAGTCTGGTCGTGATGCATGCTGGACAATAAAATAACTGCTTTGTTCTTCTTCGGAACATGTGAACGAGGCGTGAAGTCTTCAGTATGTCCAAAGAGAGTAGATCCAATTTGTCTAGGCCGGCTAGTTTTGAATTCTTGTGGAATTTCACATTTTTTGGCTGTCACTGTTGCCAGGATGGTGAGCTGTGTTTACAATTTCTCAGCACGATCAATGGAGATGAACCAATTGTCAACAATCAACAGACATTACGATTTGTCCCTTTGATGGGTTCAATTATTCGCAGCACTGTTTGCGTTGGCACTGACCTATATCAATAATGCTTTCATTTATATTGGTTCAGAAAGTGAAGTTCGCAGAAATATAAGTCCCTGGAATCTACAAGGCACAGAACATTTATTCCACATTTATTAGGTTTTTTAGGCATGTACGTTTTAAAAGGGCATCGTCCCCGAAATGGTACCAGAATTTCGTGAACAGTCACAAAGCTTCCAACAACAAAATATTGAATACAATTATGGACGAATGCATCCCAAATCGCACGAATAGGAGCATGTTTATCTGTTTCCATTCGCTCTACTCGTGACTGGGCACAGTCAAACTGCAAGGCTGCGAGAATGAACAGGAATCTTGATACACATAGTGGCCCGGAAGATCTCTCTACCTGTACCATCTGAAGCAAAAAGTCTAAAAACATCTTCGTTTCCTGATTTCAATACAGCTGCCAAGTATAACATTCTTAAAACTGCTTTGATTTCAATCATAGATAATACCAAAACCGCCAGCGCCATCTGTTGCCTAGATATAGAGGTATGTGTAGGAAAAAAGTCCTGGGCTCTGTCAACCCTTAACTGGTCTGGTGGTGTTGAACTCTTCCTTATCTGTAGTAAGTTTTGAGCAGTGCTTGATTAGCTTTTGATGTTTCGATGTTCTGATGTTCTGATGTTTAGATTTCAGTTGGGTTTAAATCTTATGGGTCTGCAACGTCAATGTTATCTGTAACTTAAGCCTGAAGTCAGTGCCAGGCGGGAAAGCTTGTACCTGTTATTCTGCAGTTTCAAAGTAGCATTCGATGTCTATTGGTAAATCTCCTACTGTTTATAGCAAGTGTCCTATCCTTTTATATTAGCAGTTTTAGTACTGCAGTTAAAATCTCTCCATATAATTAAAAGATTTGAACCTTACTTAACTTTTAACTTAATTGCTTAGCAAACGTTACGTTACTTTGAGTCTTAAAAGACATGAAGATCTTGTTGCCGACGCTCTCGACTTTAGTGTCTTAATGTGTATGGTATATGCAGACAGCCTGGGCTTCTGTAATTCCGGCGGCGCTTGCCTGCGTGCACGTACCCGTGTACTTGGGCCTGCGCTTGTTCCCGGACGGCGTCTCCGTTGACCGTTAGCTCTCACTGAAGTTTCGATCCCAGCTGCCGCTGCTGCTGCTAAACAACTTAAGCTTTCCGGATATCCTGCCAGGTGGGAGATTTAGGTTCGTTACGTTGGAAGACAAGACACAAAAAAATAGACTCTTTAAGTGACTGCTTTTTCGAGCTTGCTGTATCTGAGTGTACGAACGTTTACCATACTTCAGTTTTGAACGTTTAAATTCCATCTGTAACTAACTGCTCTCGATGGTCAGCTTGGCCTAACTTGGTTGCATACTTCTTGAGACTCATTGGAAGATTACCAGAACATAAGGTTGTAAATTTTCTCTCTGCCTCGGAGTATTGATTCTTGTTCTTGGTGGTTGTTTAATTTAAATTACGAATCTTTGCTTAATTCGACTGTTATACCTGTGTGGGTGTTATTTAAGGGCCTTGTTGTCCGAGTTCTAAGAGAGGACCCTGCAGGAGTAAGCGTGTCTTCGGCCTACTTATTGTGATAAACAGTAACCATTTCAATTATTGTTGTTTCTTTTTAAACTTACGTAAGTAAGTGAAGGATGCTGTTTAATTGAAATTTCTCTTGTCTTACAGACTGCTTATGTAGGAGAAAACTTGCTGTTCATTATTATGTATGACGTGCAATAGAAGATCGTGGTTTTATTTATCGCTCTGTTGGCATATTCTGAAATAAATTTGTTATTTCTTAAAGGAAAAAGATGTGCTCAGCCTGCGTTCGCCGTTCCAAGTCTCCTATCCTTCGTCCATCCTATGTTTGAACATTTCACTACTCTTCAGGAAAAGCTGGTGAGTAATTGTCCATCGTTGTCCTGAGTGCTCATCATATTTTGGGTGAAATATTTGTGTGTGTTTGGGCATAGTTTTATTGTGCCTCCTGACCTGTAAGTGAGGAAGATTTTGTCTTATTCGTTGTCTGAAAATAGTCAATAATTTGGCCTCGCCTTAGTGAAACGGTACTGATAGGAGCCTTCCAAGGCTTATGGTTTGTGACGTGCTTAAGATCTGGGTGTGATTAAGTTTTTGTGAAGATTTTCGGACACAATCAGTTGTTTTATTACTCAAATGTGCGACATCCTTCTGCCTTTCTTGTAAAATAAATCACCATCAGTTATTGCACAATGTACACAACATCCTTTACATTCAATTTCATGCAGCAATTGTAAGGAGAAGAGTTTATTTTCCTTTTTGAAGAGTGCGGTGGAGTTTATTGCTGCGCTGAGGAAATAGATCGTGACGTCTTCTCAGGCAGCGGAAACGTCCCACATTCATCTTCACTGCTATTTATTAGCATCCAGGCACTTCTCCTTGATTGTCTCCGGAAGGCAAATGAAAATCTCAAGGGGATAGTCGAAAAGGCAGATGAACATTGAGAAAGTTGGACGAATAATTAGAGAAGGCAGAGCAGCGCTACCGTAAGACTCCATTTCTTTCTCGTCTTGTTCAATGACACCTTCGTCTGTCTTTTTGAAACTATCGTCTGTATTTTTAAGAAGTCGGAAGAGATAACGAAATTCATTATTGAAGATCAAATCAGTAATTGCGAAAAGAAGTAAGGTGCGACAGCGCAGTCGGTGAGAGAAATAATCGATTAGAACTGCTAAAGTTTGACCTGTTTTAGTAAAAGACCAGAAAGCTGTTCTTGGGGAAAGTTAACAGTCCAGGTTGTCAAGGCTAACGCTCGGTAACTGGAATTACCGTGAAAGAGACCAGATGAACGAAAGAACATCTGCTCAAGAAGACGGAATCCAGATTAGAGAGCATACTGAAATGCACGATGCTACACATGATAGAGACGAGGTGGTTTCTGTGCCTGGTGAGCATAAAGTGCAGGTTAACCAGATGACAGAGGATACAGTTAACGAAGCAAATTACGGAGCATATTGAACTGCAGGATGTTACTGACGATCTAGAGAATACTGCACGGTAACCTGTCTATTTCTGCACCTGAAGAACGTTCAATTAGAAGATGTAGCTCCCTTTGTGTTAATTAATAACGTATCAGAAGTAGGACAGCAATGCCAGTTCTAGCACATATAACTATCTCATCACATGTGGTGACGTGTTACACACCTGGCGTCAGTCACCTACCTGCCCTCCTTGGAACCCTCACTCCCTCTCCCACAGGAAACCACCGGGAATCGATCGAGGTCCCACAGGGGGATCACCCAGGCAATTGTGCTACTCATATTCTACGATCAAGCTCGTTCTCTGGATCCCCTCCGTCGTCATCCCCCTCACCCCAAACCCTCTTTCTGGACCGATGGTGATCATGCAGCTTTCTGCTCCCCCTCCTCCTCCGCCTCCCCAGTCGTCTTTTATAACGACCTCTTGTGGGAGGGGGTGTCAGTTTGGAGCTGGGCGACATAGGGAGAAAATGTGTCTATTTCTTAATACAAATATTATGCGATACCAGCAGACACCACACTGATTTTGAGATATTTTTTCCGCATTCTCCTGAACTGTACACACATTTGACACACTTTCCCATTTTATAACTGGAGGAACTCTGTTACAAACAAACAGCCTACCACCTATACCTATGCTTCAAATTACGTCACATGATGGCTGGTGCCACGTAATACTAAACTCTGACAAGACTACACCCAGGCTGATACGTAAGCACTCATCCGTCACCCGTTTTATGTATTTTTACCGGATTTTTCACAGTTTTAAATATTTTGTACAATTATGCAGGACTGTTCCCGACATCGCGTCGACGTCATGATCCTCGCAGGCCATTACAATGCAACATGTGGCGGAATTAGATTTCGCTGATACTGAAACACACCTCCCAACGCCATCTTTCGTAACTGGGCACCTAAATGGGCACAACAGGCATACACAATCTGTTTGTTAATATCAAATGACGTCACATGAGGACTATTTGTTGATAAATTAAATTTCGAGGGACCAGCAGAAGCCACTACCGATTTTTAACCAAAGATGTTGTGTAAGAAATACCACACTACAATACTATATTGTGTAACGTCATAATAAAATTCTGATCCCTCCAGCCGAAGACACTGTATTCATAGCACAGCACAACAAAAATACTTCTCTAGAGAGTCGTTCAGCATTCGCGACAACCGCATCGAAAATCATGTGGCCTGCAGGGTAGACCGCCCGCCTCAGACTCTGACGTGGGCGTGCGTAGGCGGGAACGCCGATGCTCGCGGACGCAGTGTCCAGGAGGGGTCGATAAATCTGTGGTCTGGTGGCCGACACTGCTGTTGTATCAGTTCGGAGCGAGAGATCTCCCACCCGTGCTAATAACGGCGATCAGATCCCCACACGTAGGTGCAAATATCACAGACTGGTGGCAAATATCCAGCGTATAGGCGGAGGAGGGAGGTGGGTAAGTTGGTACGGTACGGAATTACGCGACCTGGTGGCCACAATCGTACGAGAACGAGAGTTCTCCACATTGCGGCAGACCATCTGCCCAGTAGTGGTCGGCCGCTGTGGCGGATCGGTTCTAGGCACTTCGGTCCGAAAGCACGCTGCTGCTATCGTCGCAGGTTCGAATGCTGCCTCGGGCATGGATATGTGTGCTGTCCTGAGGTTTACGTAGTTCTAAGTCTAGTGGACTGATGATCTCAGATGTTAAATCCCTTAGTGATTAGTGCCATTTGAACCCAGTAGTGGCAAAGATATTTGCACGATGTATGAGCATCGTTTGTGCCAGCTACCATACTGGAGGTGATTACACAGTCATTCAGCGGAGGTCATCGCACTACAGAAGAACCTGTCGCAACTCGCTGACGTCTTTGCAGAGAAACGTTGCTGACTGTGTGAGCACTAAGCAGTCCCCTCCCCGCCCTTCCGTCCTTTCTCTCTCTCTCTGGGCATCCAAGACAACTGTCGTAACTCGGAGACAGCTATATGCTCAGCAGATAACAAATGCTAACAATTTAAGGGCCAAGAGCATCTCTAACCACCACACTTTGTTGCACCAGTCCTGCTGATGAAAGAGACATACACCCCCCCCCCCCCCAATTAGACGTGAACCATACCGATAAGTCGGGGAAAATGTTACCGACCAAACATAGTCGTAGGACCAGATCTGCCAGGTGTAACTGTCGCAGTATTATAGTGCAGCCTTACTGTAACTCTCGCAAATGGACGCGGAAGCAGTCAGGAGTGTGTGCGACGCCGCCACATGCCAACGAGTCTGAGATGTGCTCAATGTGAAGCGGCCCGCTTCGTTTAACCATTAACATTTAATTTTAGGATGAAAACTCTGTTTTTAATAGTCACAATTTTTCCATGCCTTGCAGTGTGAAAGCTGTTAGTGACAGACGGAAAATGGATAGGACATTTTAGTGGGAAATTCGATGCAATTTAGTTTTACATCGGGAAACAATTTCGCTAGAAGTTGCAGTGTGTGTTATTCGAGAAAAACAAAGTGACGTTCAACAGCCCGGCCCACCCCCACGCTCAAACCCCACCTGTCACGACTTCGGCATCAGGGTGTGTCACGAACAACACGCCAACGCAGCAAATTTCGCGACTACAAGAATTTTGCCTGATCGACCTTACTCGGTCTTCCTCGACTAGGCTGTACTGTATATCGGCGTCACCTAGCTGCTCAAATCTCGGCTGACAGAAATCACTGTTCACACTCTCTCGGATGTTTTGGTCATCTACAAATCTGGTATTCGTATTCTAAAGTATTCGTTGTAATTGCGAAAGAATATTGCAGGCTTCAGTTCCACAAAGCGCGACGTCCACACAGATAATGTGATCCCATTAATAGGAATTTGGTGTACTTTTAATTGTAACTAAACATGTGGAACGCAACTTACATTTCAGTCAGAATGATCTGCACTTTTCCTCTGGCACCCCACGGGCTCCACTCTTGTGCCGCCCCCCGCCCCACAGAGCTGCTGCTGCTGCTGCTGCTGCTGCCAGCGCCCCCAGTGACCTCCAGACTAGCCCTCTCGAATGGTGCAGAGGCTGAAAGCCGCGCACAGAGGCAGTCATTCCTCGATGTCTTATCCCTGTCTCCCACCGTCCCGTCCCTTATCATCATCATGTCCCACATGTTCCTCTCCTCAACGATTCCGAGGAGAACCTCGTCATTCCTTATTTTATCACCTCCATCTAATTCTCAACATTGATCTGTACCAGCGCATCTAAACGGCTTCGATTCTCCCTGTTCCGGTTTTTCCAGAGGCCGTGGTTAACTTCTCTACAACGTTGTGTGATGTGTACATAGTGCCGCATAGTCAGCACGTACACAACTTTCCCACTAGAGCGCGCCCCGCTAAGCACAACAGCGCAGGCGCAGCGCTCGTCCGTCTCCGCACTGTGAGATGGCGCTGCCTTAGAGACGGACCAAATTCTGCTTCCGCCAATCCGCATATTAATATGTAACGCAGCCAACGAGAGTGCTGCTAATGTAGAACCTTTTCTCCTCACGGATCACACTCGTGCAGTGATACCTGAATGCGCGAAGTATTATAACGAGTGTACAGGCCCCCGATTAGTCAGTCTGCATTAGTCTGTACCACTCTATAGTCAAGCCTCAGTCTGCACTTAAGAAGATCATCATATTCCTGTACATAGCCATAAAGATAAATGTATAGACACTTTGTCAAGTATCAGAGATATGTGAGAATTAGATTAACGTACCAAGACCAAAGGAACTTCAGATTGTCAATTGTAAACAGCATCCAGAATCAAGTATCTATGCTTTTTTATTTTAATAAATGTATGTGAAAATTAATCAAGTTCTGTTTAAAGTTGGTCACCGTCAATCTGCTACTCTAAGCGTGTGGCATTTCTATCGTCTGACTTAACGGCAGTAGATAAACACGCCACGATAAGACCACGAGACATATTGCTGACACTCGCCTACTTCGTTAGAGCGACAAGTCAAATAATCTGATGGCGTGTGTACTGAAGACCTTACAGTACGCACACCACATTGTGCTTCATTCGTACGGTCTCAGAAAATTCTCCTGCAAATTAAGGCCAGCGTTTGCTACTACCAGACTTCTTTCGGCCAGGAATGGCACCTTTGCCACTGCCAGTTTACTTGTCACGAACGACAGTAGCTTCAACGGCGTGCTAGTTTCTGCCGATTAAACATACTGGCCTCAGGACGAGGGCGTGGTGAAAAGTAATGCCTCCACATTTTTTGTGCGAAAACTGTTAAAGCTACTTAAATTAAACAAATTTTATGAGCATTGTAGAATTTTAGAACATGTTTTTTGCTCGAGTATCATGTCATTTTTGGAAACCCAGAGTCTACTCTTTAGGAATCAACATGGGTCTCAAACTATCGCTGTTTCCGGAATCCAACTCGCTTTATTTGTTCATGAGACCCTGAAAATATTAGATACAGGCTCCCAGGTAGATGCTATTTTCCTTGACTTCCGGAAGGCGTTCGATACAGTTCCGCACTGTCGCCTGATAAACAAACTAAGAGCCTACGGAATATCAGACCAGCTGTGTGGTTGGATTGAAGAGTTTTTAGCAAACAGAACACAGCATGTTGTTATCAATGGAGAGACGTCTACAGACGTTAAAGTAACCTCTGGCGTGCCACAGGGGAGTGTTATGGGACCATTGCTTTTCACAATATATATAAATGACCTAGTAGATAGTGTCGGAAGTTCCATGCGGCTTTTCGCGGATGATGCTGTAGTATACAGAGAAGTTGCAGCATTAGAGAATTGTAGCGAAATGCAGGAAGATCTGCAGCGGATAGGCACTTGGTGCAGGGAGTGGCAACTGACCCTCAACATATACAAGTGTAATGTATTACGAATACATAGAAAGAAGGATCCTTTATTGTATGATTATATGATAGCGGAACAGACACCGGTAGCAGTTACTTCTGTAAAATATCTGGGAGTATGCGTGCGGAACGATTTGAAGTGGAACGATCATATAAAATTAATTGTTGGTAAGGCGGGTACCAGGTTGAGATGAATTGGGAGAGTCCTTAGAAAATGTAGTCCATCAACAAAGGGAGTGGCCTACAAAACACTCGTTCGACCTATACTTGAGTATTGCTCATCCGTGTGGGATCCGTACCAGATCGGGTTGACGGAGGAGATAGAGAAGATCCAAAGAAGAGCGGCACGTTTCGTCACAGGGTTATTCGGTAACCGTGATTGCTAAACATCTCTGTAAAGCTAACTCACGTGGCAGACTCTGCAAGAGAGGCGCTCTGCATCGCGGTGTAGCTTGCTCGCCAGGTTTCGAGAGGGTGCGTTTCTGGACGAGGTATCGAATATATTGCTTCCCCTACTTATACCTCCCGAGGAGATCACGAATGTAAAATTAGAGAGATTAGAGCGCGCACGGAGGCTTTCAGACAGTCGTTCTTCCCACGAACCATACGCGACTGGAACAGGGAAGGGAGGTAATGACAGTGGCACGTAAAATGCCCTCCGCCACACACCGTTGGGTGGCTTGCGGAGTATAAATGTAGATGTAGATGTAGATGTAGATTTGTTCTTCACGTCTACGTATTTATTTCTCGACATAGTCATCCTGGCGATGTCCATATTTCTCCCGATGAGGACCAATTTGTTGATACGGCTACTGTAGAGTGGTTGACTTTGTTGACAGCCTCAAGTCTGCTTGTACTGCTTCACCACTACCAAAGTCAAGTTCTCGAAGGTGTTCTCCAAGTTCTGGAAAGAGACAAACTCTTATGTGGCCAAGATGGGATTATATGGAAGATGGTCGATGACGGTGAGCACGAGACGCCGAGCTGTTGCAGATACAGCAGTGCTCGTCCGTCGTCTGGCATCGTCATGCTGAAGAAGGGGATTTACAACACAGAGTGCGACGTTACTCAGATGAAGATAACTAAAAACTGATGCAGTTGTCGAATGGATGGCCGATAGCCTTTGTTAGATTGTGGGTATGTCAGAGCAGAGTAATAGGCGAATAAATACTGGTAATCATAATACGTCTAACAAGTCTCAGACAATCCACAATTAATGCAAATGAGCCTTTAAATACTTAATGCTACATACGTAATTATGACAACCAGTGGCAACTTCTAAATAAACATTTAATAATGAGGACCTGTGGCAACGCAAATCTGATAAATCTTACATGAGAGTCGGGAGGGGGGAAGAGGGAGGGGAAATCGAGTATAATCGTGTAGGTATCTAGTGACTGTCATAAAAGTAATCCGTACACAAGAGAATATCTTAAAGTAATACATAGGACTACAGAAGGTAATACGTCACAGTTCTAAATTTTGCAGGTAAATTGTTTACGGTGTCACGGTGCCAGAGCCTCACTCTGAACATCTGCCGTGTAACATTATAAATTGGCTCAAAATTCCCTACGCCTCACACGGTAGCAGCTGTGGGCGACGGAAGTGCTGCGACGTCAGCAGCCCTAGCCTGCGGCTGAGGGTCGGACGCCCGAACATTTTCCACGATCAGCTGCTGGCTGAAGCTCGCGAATCAGCAGTCGAGGTTATGAAGAGGATGTTATAAGACGAAGATACGAAATTCAGTTGAGAGACGTAATTTCTTTCCAACAGGCAAACCTAAATCTGATTGGCTGGGCTCTTAAGGGTCTGAGTTCTGAATGATCACAATTCTCCTGGGAGAGCTCGCGCCCGCTTCTCTGGGCTATGTTTCACTCGGTTAAGCTTGTGAAGCTCGAGGCTCCGTTTCCACTTGCGTGATACGTCCCCACGTCTGGCGGACGATAGCGCCGCTCGGCGAAGCTTCTGCCTCACTGCAGCTCGTGAGAGCCTCCCCCAGCGCTAACCTCCCACCCTCTCGGAAGCACGCTGCAGGCTGGCCGCCTGTGTTGGCCACTGTGGATCCAAAACGTTTCTCTTGTTCCCTGCTGTTATCTGAATGTGTTTTAGGATAACACGACAGCTGACAATCACTTGTAATCTACAGCTGCAATTTATTATTCAGTTCGATAGTGGACTAATGTGAGGTTATGAGAATCTGCTTATTGTACGGTGTTACGGAACGGTTTCCAGAAACAGTCCTGCAACATATGCAAACACTGAACTGTGTTTTAAATCACAGGTATGAAAGAGCTTCCAATTAAAGAGTACTCTCCAGGTAAAGTCTAGTATTTGCCTAAAGATATTGGGTTTGTCATTAACTCTTTATTCCAAGCGGTGAGTGGAGGCAGTCAAGTTTTAGTAACAAAATTCACGTGAAATTAGTCTCCTCATTCTGCTTCTGCACAGAGACAAGTAACAAGTAGAAAAGTTACTAAACCTTTTGGATACTTGTACGACCGTCAGCCGAATACACTGACACCATACTACCGCAGAGTAGAGAGTCAGTGTGTAGCTGATTTTTCTTTAGTCAAAGAAAACTCTGCAGGTGAACAGGACCTTATGCTCTTTCAGATGTTCTGGTCGCTCAAGGATTTTCTAGTTATTGCATGTCCGGCTTGTTGCACTTGTTATCACGAATCATTCTGTAACTTCGCTGTGTTGCGAATTAATTTCAAATACAGGGTGTTTCAGAAGTGATGGTCAATATTTCACACATAGAGAGCACGGGCAAAAACTAGTCAAACGTTCCAATACACATGCGTACATAAATCAACCGTTGTAGACATACAGCACATTGACTCTTCCAGTTTATCAGTCTCAAGGAACACATGGCATCTCTAAACGTTAAAGTAGGTGTTCAAAATGTGGTCCATGCGTCTGAATGCAACAATGAACTCGTCTCTAAAATGAGTTACGAATCCTCTCAGGCAGTTCTAGGAAATTCCGTACTTGCTGGAGCGCTGCTTCAGTCCACAAGTCTAGGTCCTCAAGAGGGTTGATCTCGGTAGCGTAGACCTGGCTTTTGACATGACCCCACCACAGCAATCCGTGATATTTGAATCCGGAGACTTTAGATAGGCAGAGCAATGCCTATTCTGTGGCCTCCAATGTTGACCGTACGTCCAAATTAGAAGCAGGCGCACTCGTAGATGAAAATGTGCTGTAGCGCCGTCATGCATCAGCCACATGTTCAGGCGTTGGTTCAGTGGGACATCATCGTGTGAATCTGGAAGTATAGTCCGCAGAAACCGCATGCACTGCTGCCCGGTTAGTCTTTGTGGTGTGAAGAGTGGTCTAGTTACATGGTGTCTGAGCAGTCCTGCCTTCAACTTCATCGAATAATGCTGCTGATGTTGTCATACATGTGCTCCGTTAGGACTGAAATCGGCATAAATGTGACACTTATCGTAATTAAAAATGCCCTCACGGGTAAATCCAGCCTCATCTTTGTATCCTGAATCCCTGCCTGCAAGCCGTATTTTGTTCACTGTTGTTTCACCCATTAGTAGAAATTCGCTCTAACAGGGAAGTCTCCATTGTTGAGGGCTTGCACTCGCTGGAGATGATATGGATAGATGTAAAATCCACCAAACACTGCTACTGCTCAGGACACACTCTTGGGTAGCAATCCTCGTTGAAATACTCGGATGTTAGTGTACAATGCGTAACACCCTTTTCTCAGCATCGGGTGGTATGGATGTGGGTCCACCTTCTCGTACCTATGCGAAAGTCCAGGTTCCTCTAAGGCTTTGATATAGCCAGCTTAATGTACGCCTGTTGGGCTGCCTGCAGAGAGAGAAAGCTTCTTCATAGTATACCCTGACGTCCGTTGTGTTGTTGTATTTTAAGGCGCCACGTATACCGTTTGCATATGTATACGTGTATGTCGTCGTCTCTTCTTTCCCTCTTCCGTATCAGAGCATGAGAAATGTTTATGTTTGAGTTTACTTATTTGTTGTCCACAACACAACTACACGGCCACGGTATCACCTGATTCCGGAATAGCTAGCGTAATATACACTCCTGGAAATTGAAATAAGAACACCGTGAATTCATTGTCCCAGGAAGGGGAAACTTTATTGACACATTCCTGGGGTCAGATACATCACATGATCACACTGACAGAACCACAGAGCATGCACAATGTCGGCACTAGTACAGTGTATATCCACCTTTCGCAGCAATGCAGGCTGCTATTCTCCCATGGAGACGATCGTAGAGATGCTGGATGTAGTCCTGTGGAACGGCTTGCCATGCCATTTCCACCTGGCGCCTCAGTTGGACCAGCGTTCGTGCTGGACGTGCAGACCGTGTGAGACGACGCTTCATCCAGTCCCAAACATGCTCAATGGGGGACAGATCCGGAGATCTTGCTTGCCAGGGTAGTTAACTTACACCTTCTAGAGCACGTTGGGTGGCACGGGATACATGCGGACGTGCATTGTCCTGTTGGAACAGCAAGTTCCCTTGCCGGTCTAGGAATGGTAGAACGATGGGTTCGATGACGGTTTGGATGTACCGTGCACTATTCAGTGTCCCCTCGACGATCACCAGTGGTGTACGGCCAGTGTAGGAGATCGCTCCCCACACCATGATGTCGGGTGTTGGCCCTGTGTGCCTCGGTCGTATGCAGTCCTGATTGTGGCGCTCACCTGCACGGCGCCAAACACGCATACGACCATCATTGGCACCAAGGCCGAAGCGACTCTCATCGCTGAAGACGACACGTCTCCATTCGTCCCTCCATTCACGCCTGTCGCGACACCACTGGAGGCGGGCTGCACGATGTTGGGGCGTGAGCGGAAGACGGCCTAACGGTGTGCGGGACCGTAGCCCAGCTTCATGGAGACGGTTGCGAATGGTCCTCGCCGATACCCCAGGAGCAACAGTGTCCCTAATTTGCTGGGAAGTGGCGGTGCGGTCTCCTACGGCACTGCGTAGGATCCTACGGTCTTGGCGTGCATCCGTGCGTCGCTGCGGTCCGGTCCCAGGTCGACGGGCACGTGCACCTTCCGCCGACCACTGGCGACAACATCGATGTACTGTGGAGACCTCACGCCCCACGTGTTGAGCAATTCGGCGGTACGTCCACCCGGCCTCCCGCATGCCCACTATACGCCCTCGCTCAAATTCCGTCAACTGCACATACGGTTCACGTCCACGCTGTCGCGGCATGCTACCAGTGTTAAAGACTGCGATGGAGCTCCGTATGCCACGGCAAACTGGCTGACACTGACGGCGGCGGTGCACAAATGCTGCGCAGCTAGCGCCATTCGACGGCCAACACCGCGGTTCCTGGTGTGTCCGCTGTGCCGTGCGTGTGATCATTGCTTGTACAGCCCTCTCGCAGTGTCCGGAGCAAGTATGGTGGGTCTGACACACCGGTGTCAATGTGTTCTTTTTTCCATTTCCAGGAGTGTATTATTAAGGTAGTGGGTTTCGATACAGCGTTATTTAAGTGTGATATTATTCTTCACTTAAGCTTTGAGACTTTAACAACCAGCTACTCGTTAATCAGGCCCAATACTTGACTTGTAACGAGAGCACTTGTGACAGACTGATCGTAATATTAATATGTTAGGCTCTACACCACTATAAGAAAATATCACTGTTCATGAAATAAAATATTCGAATAAACTCCTTTATATTTTTCCTTTTATTTAATCAAATGCTTTCAAATGTTTATTTCGCGCCCACAAATCATCCACACCTCGATATAGAGTGTAAACGTGCGCATGAAAAATAGTACACTGTTTCTGCTGATCACCACGTATGAGCTTTTGGGTTCATAGTTACCGCGAAAGGGTAGAATATTTGATGAGCCATTGTGGAGGACGTAAGTTTGGATACAAAGATCATTTTCAAAATCCAATATAAATGCTGTTGATTGTAGTAGCCTAAGAATTCGCGTAAATTGTATTTTCGCGAGTTTATAGCAAACCATCGGCCGCGACACACTCGGGACGGTTACCAGCCTGTCACGAAATTGACCTGCACACATCTACAACCAATTTTCAAGGTCATAATTCGCCCTACACGACTGTGTGCAATTGAACTTCGACCAATCAATTATTTCTGGAATCGTAATCACTGATCCCGACACTGACCGTCCACAAACGCCCAATTAACACTCGTTTTTCTTCTGAGAGTAAACGAATGACGTCACGTCATCTACATAGTTGTTAAAATACTTTTCCAAATGATCTCGAACAATTATCGTCATTATATGTTAATGGTAATCAGAAAAAAAATTTGATTTATTATCGGAAAGTAACACATAACAGATCGCAAATCACAGGTAACTAAATGACGGCTTTCCATAGCGTCAGGACTTAATCACGCAAAACTATATAAAGAAATCCCCCAAATTTCTCCATACCAACTGACAGATACAAGTAAGATATTCAACACGTCACAGATCAATCCCATGAACATCAACAAAAGCAAAACGAGGATAATGGAATGCAGTCAAATTAAATCAGGTGATGCTGAGGGAATTAGATTAGGAAATGAGACACTTAAAGTAGTAAAGGAGTTTTGCTATTTGGGGAGGAAAATAACTGATGATGGTCGAAGTAGAGAGGATATAAAATGTAGACTGGCAATGGCAAGGAAAGCGTTTCTGAAGAAGAGAAGTTTGTTAACATCGAGTGTTGATTTAAGTGTCAGGAAGTCGTTTCTGAAAGTATTTGTATTGAGTGTAGCCATGTATGGAAGTGAAACATAGACGATAAGTAGTTTATACAAGAAGAGAATAGAAGCTTTAGAAATGTGGTGCTACAGAAGAATGCTGAAGATTAGATGGGTAGATCACATAGCTAATGAGGAGGTATTGAATAGAATTGGGGAGAAGAGGAGTTCGTGGCACAACTTGACTAGAAGAAGGGACCGGTTGGTAGGACATGTTCCGAGGCATCAAGGGATCACCAATTTGGTACTGGACGGCAGCGTGGAGGGTAAAAATCGTAGAGGGAGACCAAGAGATGAATACACTAAGCAGATTCAGAAGGATGTAGGCTGCAGTAGGTACTGGGAGATGATGAAACTTGCACAAGATAGAGTAGCATGGAGAGCTGCATCAAACCAGTCTCAGGACTGAAGAATGCACGATCCTATTATAACATTACAGGTCGGGATTGATCTGTTGTTGTAGTCTCAAGGGCACTGCCATCCGCTTTGCCACACATGAAGGTCATTCCAGCGTATTCTTCATTGGTGTAACCTCTCTCTCTCTCTCTCTCTCTCTCTCTCTCTCTCTCTCTCTCTCCATGATGTCTTCATATTCGTAACTGATTGTGAGGCCAGAGTGCACGGGGAAGGAGGTGGGGGGGCGGAGGAGATGGGAGGGAATTAGTGGGGGGATGCGTAAACGATTAGTCGATTCCAAACTTTAGGATACCAATGTAAATACCGTGGCAGCCATCGGCATTTATAGTTTGTTGCCATCTATAATTAATATGATAACCTGGCAAGCGATGATATGCGCACCTGCGTTTACTGGATCTCTTTAGCTACTTTTGGCCTGTACTTTCCATGTGCACTACTGAAACACCCTGTATATTGGTATGATGTAATATAGCTGTTGTGCAGAATAGTGATCCTTGACGAGTATGTTTATCGTTCTACATGAATCTTTATCCCTTTTGAAGCGTTTTCAATGGCAGTATCGCTTTACTCTTTTTATTGTTACTATGAAAGTCGAAAACTGAGGTGGTTTATGAGACATAGTGCCGCTTTTTACTTGAGGATAGAAACGTAGGGTTTCCTGCACGTCCCAGTACAAACACGCATGGATGCATGCGTGCCCTTACACTTTAGTTCAGCTGGTGGTTTTGGGTACGATCCTCACGACTATCCCCTCAGGGCTCGCCGCTCTTTGGCGAGTTGGTGCATGGCTACCACAGGGCCCCAGCCTTGGCAGCATTTTTTTTCCTTCCCCGCTACGTGTCTATCCTCTTGCTTTTCTTTTTCCCATCCCTTGGGGAACATGTCTGCTCTGTATTTTCAGTAGCCTGACATCGCCATATTCCCAAAAAGATCCCACTTATTTTAGTTCCATTCTTCTTTATTTGTTCCCTTTGTCTCATCCGTCCTCTGCTTCGGCGTTTGAGGTTCCTCTTTTCCTTCTTCCACCCTCTCTGCTCCCGAAGGCCGGCCCAAGCATCTGATGCATAACAGGTGATGTGTAACGCGTAATTCCCAGCCCCAGGTGGAAAGGTAGAGTTTGCACATACCCCTGGTACAGGACAGGCCCTGGGAGGGGTGAGTGCCTGAGATGTTACCTTCTCAAATTGCCAATCGGTCCCTCTGTCAAGTGTTCGTGAGGTGTGACCTGAGGTGTGAACAATCACCTAAGGCGGGTAAGCCCCTACTGATGGGTGGCCCCACAGTTGGAAAGAGCGCGCCGTCAGAGACACTGGCAATCATTGGCGATTTTCTCACAATGAGTCAATCATCTCCTTCACAGTCTACACCTACTACACACAAACGAAATGTGGCTAACGATTCAAAGACCCTACCAGCTGCACCACGGTTCATTGTGGTTTCCCGTACTGAAAATGGTCAGTCCTCCATTTATTATTCAGAGAGGTGCTGATGCAACTGCTGGCCCTGTGAAATCCTCCTCTAGTTTACGCAATGGCACTTGTCCTTGAGAATCAGTAGTAGTCGTCTCCAAAAGCAAACAACTGCTTGCTGCTTTGCTCCTCCATTGCGATCATATTCGTGTCAACGCCCATCGAATGCTCAATTCTTCACGTTGTGGTATTTACTATAGGCTGCTCGATGGTCTAACCGAGGCAGAAATCCAAAGATACCTCTCTGAGAAGGGCGTTATTGCAGTACATCGAATGATGGAAAAGGTAGATGCATCCTCAGTGCCCATAGGCTCTCTTTTCTCACTTTTGTCAGAGTAGTACTTCCATCAAATATCAAAGCAGGCTATGAAGTTATCACAGTCCATCTGTACATTCTGAAGCTGACGTGCTGCTACCAATGTCATCGTTACAACACTAACATCCTGCCAACTCCTGGTCATATGTGTAACCTGTCGTAGGGATGCTCATGAGGACGATTGTCCACCTCCTCCTCTCCACTGTATCAATTGCTATGGCGCCTTTGCAACCTCCTCCCGAAATTGTCCCACGTATCTCAATGAGTAGGCCGTCCAGGAGCTCCAGGTGAAGGTTAAACGCCGGGTTACTGACTAGCCAACAACTTGCGAGCGACAGGACAAGGCACTTTTTCCATCTGGCACTTACAGTACTCTTTTTGCCACATCTCGCTCCATGAAGAACATGGCCACAGAGACATGCAACCTCAAATTCAGCACCGCAGTTGTAAATGGCAACCTCCCCGTCTCCTTCTCCTCCTCCTCCTCCTCCTCCTCCTCCAGCTGTGTGGCAAGCCACGAAACTTCGCCTCATGGGGCGAAGTCACATGCTACACAACAAGCAGGCCGAAAAGGACAGAAGTAATACTCCTGCAAAACCTTTTTACGTCCCTCCAGCCAACAAACATCAATCGTCATCTGCCACCCGCAAAGGTTTGAAAAAGTCAAAGACAAATGGTCATCGTCTTCGCCGAATTAGAGTCACCACATGATACCCTCACCCAGCCTACCTCCTTGTCGCCGGTGCGCACTGCCAACAGATTTTCTTCCCTCGACTCTGCAGACCAATGGAGGGAGAATGCCGACGCCTCTGTAGATTTAATGGAGCAGGATCCTCGAGCCTCCTTGCTCTGTAGCAGTGAGTCTTTCTCGGCAGCCAATGAGATGACGTCTCTTCAAACTTGAGTCATTCTTTCCCTCCTCCCCTATCCTCGTCATGACTCTCCTCGAGTGGAATGTTTGGCAGCGTTCTCTGAGCAACAGTAAGTCCTCTTTGCTGGATGCAACACCGCATTCTATGTCTCCAGGAAACAAAATTTCGTCCTCACGACTGCTTTGAGCTCTCGTATTTCTTCCTGGTATACTTTAAACTTCCCCCTGAGGACGGCATTCCATCTCATGGGGGCGTCATGCTACTCTTCCAGAATGACGTTCATAGTCAACCCATCTCCCATACTACCCACCTTCAAATTGTTGCAGTTTGTATGTTCCTTCCTCAAAAAAAAAATGGTTCAAATGGCTCTGAGCACTATGGGACTTAACATCTATGGTCATCAGTCCCCTAGAACTTAGAACTACTTAAACCTAACTAGCCTAAGGAAAGCACACAACACCCAGGCATCACGAGGCAGAGAAAATCCCTGACCCCGCCGGGAATCGAACCCGGGAACCCGGGCGTGGGAAGTGAGAAGTGAGAACGCTACCGCACGACCACGAGATGCGGGCGTTCCTTCCTCACTTCAGCTTTCCCTTTGTACCGTTTACATCCTTCTGTCATCCGTTGTCAAAAGGACAGATTCATGCAGCTTATTGGGCACTCCCTCACCCCTTTCTGCTGCTCGGTGACTAATGAGCACCATGCCGTTTGGGGGCTCTCCCAGAACCTGTCCGAGAGGTGCCTTCTTGGCTGACCCTCTCAATCAATTTAAGCACCCACGTTTCCTTCCAACTCCTCATACAACAATTCCCATTTGGACCTCTTCTTCACTGTCCAGATTGCCCGTCGTCTCGAGAGGTCCGTTCTCTGACACGTACTCAAGCGATCGTTTCCCCATCTTCTATACGTTTGCTGACTCATAACCCACTTATATCCACGTCCAAATGGCGGCTTTGTAAGGCTGAGAGGAGACTTTACTTCTCCCTGGCGCCTTTTGACGAACAGTATCTCCCAAGACCAGGCAGACTACCTTACGAACGCTGTCATCACCTCCACAGAATGTTCCATTCCTCGCACTTCATCTTTACCACGCTGTGAGGTATGCGGCGACGCAATTTGCGCGTGAAGACATGCTCTCTGTGTTTTAGCCGTCATCCTACAATCGTTAACTGTATTCGTTATAAACAGTGGTGTGTGCCGTGTCGTCTCGTTTTTGGGATAGCAAAAAAGCTAGCTGAATTTCATTTACTAGTTCTTTCAACAGTTCCGCTCCCTCTTCCGTCATGTGGGCCTACCTCCCACGGCTCTCCGTGACCGAGGTCCATTCCCCAATATCCATCCTGACAGCAGCAGATGATAACACTGCTATCACCAAGACCTGCGATCGGTATTTTAACCAATACTAAGAACGTTGCTAGCTTCAAGCTTCCATCCACTATCATCAAGCCTTCCTCCATCGGAAACGAGTGGAGGAGGCTCAGATGAAACCCATCTCTTCTAAGAATAGTGAGTGTTAGGACGCCGCTTTCACCATGAGAGAGCTAGGTCATCCCAATCCTCCACGCCAGGTCCAGAAGATGTTAACATTCAGATGTTACAGCACCTTTCTCTTGCAGGCAAGAACTTTCACCACCATATGTACAATCGCATCTGGGCAGAGGGCACATTTCGCAGATGTTGACGTGAAGCCACTATCATCCCTGTACATAAGGCAGGTAAGGCTTATCCTTCTCTCTCACCAGCTGTGTTTGCAAGGTGCTGGAATGTATGATTTATGAGCGGCTGGTATGGTGGTTCAAGTCCCGCAATTTACTGACCACTGCACTATGTTGATCTTGAGCATGCCGTTCTGCAGTTGACCATTTCGTCACTTTGTAGAAAAACGTTCAGAGGAGGGCCGTTTGACAGAGATACCAGACTGACGCCTTGTTTTTTTGATTTGGAGGAAGCCTGGAACACTCGGTAGAGAACTGGAATCCTCTGGAATTTAAGGATAAAGAAACGGGGCAGGCGACTTCGAAAGCCCCACATGTACTGCAAAGTTTTCAACGTACGTGTGCGTTCTGCCTTGTCTGACACGTTACCCAGGGTGCCGCCCTGAGCGTCGTCCTCCTTGCTATCGCCATTAATCACATAATGGTCTTGTCACCCCCCGGGCATCTCCAGCTCCCTGTTCGTTTGAAGATTTTGTCTTCTATTGCTGTGGTCCACGGACCTGTCTCATTAAGCAGCGTGATCAGTGCTTTCTCGATCGTCTTGACACATGGAGCATCGACAATGGCTTTCGTTTTTCCGCTGACAAAACCGTTTGTATGAATTTCTGGTGGCCCAATTGGTTTCTTCCACTGTATTTACATCTTGAAGCTGTCACTCTACCGTTCGACGAAACTACAAAATTCCCGGGGCTCATGCTTGACAGGAAACGTTGTTGGTCCTCGCAAGTGCCTTATCTGGCCGCCTACTGTACGCAGTCCCTGAACGTCCTAGGTGTCCTCTACGCTACATCCAGAGGATTATGCAGAAGCTGCCAAACTACTGCTGTCACACCACTGTGGTTTTTCACCTCAGCAGATATGCATACTGTTTCTCTGCCATTCCTAGCCACCCACCCTATGCCTCCTTCATCAATGACTCCTTTGATTGTAAGTATGGGATGCATTCCTCTTCTCTGTTACCTCCTGGTGTTGGCTTTTGGCTATTGCTCCAGCAGCTTAACTCCACGCTACCTGCCATTTTCACAGTTGGTGTGAGCCCTTCACCACCATGGCTTCGTGCAGTGACCCGTGTTCACCTTGGACTTCATTTGCTTCCTAAGGACACTACCACAGACTCGCTTTATCGCCAGAAGTTTCTCGACCTTCGCACGGACCTTCGCAATATTACCTCTGTTTACATTGATGGCTCTCGTACCGACTGTTTTGCTCTGTGTGCCTTCGTCATTGGCACTGACGATAGATATGCGGTATCGGCTTTCGAAACACTGCTCAGTACGAGGTGCATTCAAGTTCTAAGGCCTCCGATTTTTTTTCTAATTAACTACTCACCCGAAATCGATGAAACTGGCGTTACTTCTCGACGCAATCGCCCTTGCAGATGTACACATTTTTCACAACGCTGACGCCATGATTCCTAAAGAAGCCTTCGCTGCTGCCATGGAGTGTTTTGACCACTGAAAAATCGCTGAGGCAATAGCAGCACGGCTGGTGAATGTGCGGCCACAGAGAGTGTCTTTCATTGTTGGAAAAAGCCAAAAGTCACTAGGAGCCAGGTCAGGTGAGTAGGGGGCATGTTGCAGTGCAAGGAGGAATTTGTTCTTCAAAACATTTTCGTAGGATGCACCTGTTACCGTAGTGCCCTTTGGAACACAATGGATAAGGCTTACGCCCTCGCTGTCCCAGAACATGGACACCATTTTTTCAGCACTGGCGGTTACCCGAAATTTTGATGGCGGTGAATCTGTGTGCTTCCATTGATCTGACTGGCGCTTTGTTTCTGGATTGAAAAATGGCATCCACGACTCATCCATTGTCACAACCGACGAAAAGAAAGTCCCATTCATGCTGTCGTTGCGCGTCAACATTGCTTGGAAACATGCCACACGGGCAGCCATGTGGTCGTCCGTCAGCATTCGTGGCAGCCACCTGGATGACACTTCGCATTTTCAGGTCATCATGCAGGATTGTGTGCACAGAACCCACAGAAATGCCAACTCTGGACGTGATCTATTCAACAGTCATTTGACGGTCCCCCAAAACAATTCTCTCCACTTTCTCGATCATAACCTCGGGCTCGCACAAGCCGGTCTGAGGACGTTTCGGTCTGTTGTCACACGATGTTCTGCCTTCATTAAACTGCCGCATCCATAACTCCATCACCACATATCTCCTTCAACTGACGATAAATTTCAATTGGTTTCACACCACGCAAACTCAGAAAACGAATGATTGCACGCTGTTCAAGTAAGGAAAACGTCGCCATTTTAAGTATTTAAAAAAGTTCTCATTCTCGCCGCTGGCGGTAAAATTCCATCTGCCGTACGGTGCTGCCATCTCTGGGACGTATTGACAATGATCGCGGCCTCCTTTTAAAACAATGCGCATGTTTCCATCTCTTTCCAGTCTGGAGAAAAAAAATCGGAGGCCTTAGAACTTGAATGCACCTCGTATTGACAGTGGAGCTCTTCGCCCCCATGTCAGTCCAAGCAGTACGTCTGGCAACACAGGCTTTTCAGTTGTGTCATCTGCTCCAACTCTCTCAGTTGCCTTCAAAGCCTCTGTGTGCTGAACACCATCCATCCCTTAGTGCAACGGGTCCAGGAATGCTTTCACTCGGTCACTCTTGATGGGGCCACTGCGATGCTAGTGTGGGTTCCTGGTCACGTCGGTCTGACGGGAAACGAGGCCTCTGACGCTGCTGTCCTCGTGCCTCAACCCGCTAGTTCTTCCGTTCCCTCCAGTGACCTCTGTGTTGCCGTCGGTCAGCAGGTGGTGTCACGTTGGCGTCACCACTCGTCTTCCCCTTCGTGGGAACAGGCTCTTGGTAATTTAACCCCTCCCAGCTGGCTTGGCCGACCTCCTCTTGGCCCTTTCGAGGCGAAATCATTCTAGCTGGGTTGCGTATTGGGCACTGTCTTTTTGACCATCGCCATTTGTTGGGCGGTGAACCCCCGCCACTATGAACCATATCTGAACAAGGAGCACAAATGGCTCTGAGCACTATGGGACTTGACCTCGGATGTTTTCAGTCCCCTAGAACTTTGAACTACTTAAACCTAACTAACCTAAGGACATCACTCACATCCATGCCCGAGGCAGGATTCGAACCTGCGACCGTAGCGGTCGCGAGGTTCCAGACTGAAGCGCCTAGAACCTCTTGACCACATTGGCCGGTTGTGCTCATTGTCTTTTACCTTTGACGGTTCGCCGTTTCCTGACGGAATGCCAATTTCTCAAGCACCTACATTCCAATTTATGTCTGCCGTCAGAGTTGTCGGCAGTCTTAGCGAAAGACGCGCGAGCTTTCGACCGCGTATTATCGGTCGTAGCAATATGGCGAAGGACGCTTAATCTTTTTCGTCTTAGTGTTCTTTGGTTCTGACATGAGTTCGGTTGATCCTAGTTGTTTTGTGCCCTAAAACAAAACAAACACAAAGAAACTGTACCTGTCATGGCTGCAATTGAATTGAGTAACGAAAGCAGACTAAAGCTAACTGCTTAAACACCTTCCAGGCCTATTTTAGTTTAAATAATGCTACCTTTTCATGGAAAGGTGTTTTATGTTTTCAGGGGGTGTCATGGTCGTATGCAGGTGGATTCCTTCACCTTTATAGGGTTGAACATTGTCGGGTGTTTTCTTTTTCATTCCACTGGATTGGGCAGCTTGCATAAAACATTACAAATGTTTTATTTCTATTGGGTTTTCGCATTACTCAAATCTGTAAGTGTGGATTACCTGAATTACCTGTCTGTGATTTTATTGTGATTTAGTCGTTATATGTTTAAAATACCGAATATAAGTCCCATTGAAACAGTGTCTGCATGGAGGCTTGAAGCAAGCAGCGATCTTTGTCAACGGCCTTAACCAATACTTTTTTATATGCATTTATGACAATTGGCTTTCTGATGACAATCTGTTCTTTTCGTTTGTTCAAGGTACGGGTACACGTTTCATTTTTAGCAGCAGCTTTGGGTAGCATCATCACTTTGTATTGGAATATTATTTCACATATTTTTAGGACGAAGATGAAGCGACGACCAGCAGGAAATGTCATTAGAGTTACGCTACACCACTTTTACAAGACGTCACAGCTTGGTTTAGTGTTTAGGATTTAAAGTACTGAAATAGCAAAACGCTTTAATTATTTTGCGTGGATTCTGAGACAGAGAGGTGTCACTCTCAGTGACCAACCTCACAGAAGAAGAATCTCATACTGAATAGGAAGGCGAAGCAAGAACATAAATGTCTCTGTTACTAGATGGGCTGTTATCCAATTGGGCTAAGAAATGGAAGTCGAGCACATAAAGGTCGCCTCTTCAGGCTTGCGGGAGACACGACATTGTCCACGAGAACGCATTATACCTACGTCATTAAGTACACTCTATGGTGTCGTCAGCTACGATGCCACAATGTAGGTGCGCTCTGCTAGATTGGCACTACGACAGACACCGACGACAGCGCACTCTGGCCGGAGTGGGAGACGACACTTCGCACCTCATTGAAATGTTATGTAATCTTCTTGCTAGAAGAAAGGTGATTTAAAATCATACTGCTGTACCGACGTGTATTACCTTTTCACGCTCCTACCCACGCACCGCCTTCCAGGTGGGATACAAAAGTGGCGACGAGGCTACTTTTTTTCCATCTCCTAGCATTTCCTATTTTTGCTCGGTACTGCTTTCTTATCGTGCTAGCCTCAGTATAAAACTTTCACTTGTGTAAACCAAGGCTTCTACAAGATCGGACAGCGAAGCCTGTTCGTGTGACGGTTTTCAGGCTCAGCAAATGACGCTGCTGCTTGCTGCCATAAATGGACTGGTCACACTACAAACTGCAGCTACTTCGGCGCCTCCGACGCCACCGCCTGTACCGACGCCGTCGCCATTTCGTGCCTTCCGTCCTGACGTTGAACGCTGGCCAGAATACATCGCCCAGCTCGAGGCACACTTCGCAGCATAAAACATACCAGGTACGGAGCGGCTTGCTTTTTCTCATTGCCAACGCGGGTGTTGTGTTGTACCGTGTGCTCGTGAAGCTGTTTCCCACCACCCGCCCAGAAACTTACGATGAAGTGATAGAAGCTTTGAACTCCCACTTCCGTGACAGTGTAAGTTTTAATGTTGTAGCTGCACACTACAAATTGCTTCGCCTCTAGGTGGCCCTACTCAGTCCAGTAAATTTTGATTAGCGAACCTTCAGCGACTAACTTCTGATTGTGACTAATCATTATATCCGCATATGAGCGTCCACACGAGCAATTAGAGATGCTAATGCGCAGAATCCGGCTGATCACCGCATCCGCGAACGAGTCCTCAGTTTTAAAAAGCCGCCTTTGCAGAAAGTAGTGGACTTGCTAGACAGACCAGATACAGTAGACATGGCTACCTCCGCTTTAGACGTGACCCCGGATCCCGGGTGTGTGTGTACTGTCAGCGCCAGCACTGCCAGCCACGTCGCGCTGCTCGCGCGCACCTAAACAGGTTTCACGCCCGGCACCTACTCAGAAACTGAAATTGTGTCCGAACTGCTTTCGCGCCCACCCACGGGACAGTTGCCCATCCTGTCAAGCACAGTGTTATTTTTGTAGTAGAAAGGCCATGTGCAAGTTGGGTGCAGTAAGAGGAACACTAATTCACAACTTGTCTCCCGTTCGCGTGACTCGCGTGGGCGTCACCGCAACGCAAACCGCCACGATCATGATTCACATCAGCCTATGGACGTCAATGCCTTTTATTCAAAGCCTTCTGCTTCACGTGCGTCAACGGCTCGTCGTGAGGATCAAGTTTTGCCAGACACTTCCTCTCGCATTCATTCAGCGCGATGCGAGGAAACTGTGTCACTTTGCACATTTGTGGACCTTCTGTTCGCCTGCAGCTGGACAATGGTGCGTCTGTTTCTTTACTGAACAGATCGACGTATGACTTGCTCGGTTCGCCCTTGCTTCCTCGTTCACATTCCACACTCACTGCATTTACTGGACAAGAAATCTCAGTGCTCGGCGTTTCCCTTACCGCGTCCTGAAGACATTTTTGATAAGCTTGGTGCGGGAAAATTCTTTTCCACGATTGATTAGCGGGACGCATACTTTCAGATTCCGCTCGACGAACAGTCGCGGCACTATTTTGTGATCAACACTCACCTTGGGTTGTTCAAGTTTCGCCGCCTTCCGTTCGGTTGTGCTCCGGCTCCTGCTATTTTTCAGTCTTATTTGCAGCTGTTGTGTGCCACTGTCCCTGGTTGTGCCAATTATCTGGACGATATAGTTGTATCAGATCGCATCCCTGACTAACATTTGCAGAATTTGCGTGCCTTATTTACTGTACTTCTACAGGAAGGGCTGAAGTGTAACAGAGACGAAGTCCAAATTTTTTCAAACTGAGATTCAGTATTTAGGATATATGATCAATGGACAGGGTATCCACCCCTCGCCGTCACATCTCAGTGCGGTTAGAGACTTGCCAACACCCAGGAACTTGAAAGAACTGCAGTCTGAGTTGGGCAAAATTACATGTTATATTCGGTTTATACTATATGCAGTGCAGATTACAGCGCCTTTGCCTCGCCTTCGGCGTAAGAACGTCCCTTTTGTTTGGTCTCCGGAATGTGGCGCTGCTTTCCACAAGCTCAAATCTGCTTTGTTGAGTGATCGCTGTTTGATTCCTTTCGATCCCTCCAAACCAGTTGTTTTGGCTGTCGATGCATCTTCGCACGGCATCGGAGCGGTTTTCTTGTATCGCATTAATTCTTTCTCGATTTGAGAAAATTTTTGCGATCGACAGAAGCTTTAGCTATTGTCTATGGAGTAACCAAGTTTCGTGATTTTGTTTGTACGGTCGCAAGTTTTATTTGGTCACAGACCATAAGCCTCTGACGTTGTTTCACCCGCCAAAGCCAGTTCAGGCCTAGACTGCCCAAAAGTTGCAACGTTGGCCCTTGCTTTTGTCTAACTACAATTACGAAAATTTGTTTCGGTCTGCCTATAGGTCCTCACGAAGTGTTTGATTCTTCCGAATTGTGCTGCATGTTTACCGGAAAACCATCGGCTAATCCCTTATCTTGTGAATTGGTAGATTTTCGTCGCATTGCTACCGTGACAGCTACCGATGCTTCTTTGCAGATTCTTTTGCAGTATATTCGTACTCAACGGCCTCACCCTGATATGCAGATTCGAGATCCCCTTGTACGGCGTTACTTTGCGCAACGTCACAACGTTTCTGTACCCCACGGTGTTATCTTGTTACGAACTGAATGATCAGTCGCGTGTGGTTGTACCTGGTTCGTTACAGTCGGAAATCCTCCGATTGCTGCACTCTGGTCATTGGGGTACAGTGCAGACGAAGCAATTAGTGCGTCGTCACTGCACTTGGCTCGGCATTAATAAACACATTGAGAATTTGCTTGCTAATTGTAGCTCTTGCGCCAAGCATCAATCTACTCCCCGCCAGCGCTTCTTTGCGTGGCGGACTCTTACTGCACCTTGGCAGCGCGTTCATATTGATTTTGCGGGTCCTTTTTTATTGATGCGTACAGCACCTTTCCTTTTGCTGTATTATGTCTGCTTCTACATCTGCCAGTACTATTGGGGCTTTGACATCTATTTTTTGCATTGAGGGCCTTCTTGAAGTTATTGTCTCCGACAATGGCCCCCAATTCGTGTCCTCAGAGTTCTAAACTTTCTGTGCTGCTAATGGTATTCGCTATCTGACCTCAGCCCCGTTCTACCCCCCGTCGAACGGCGAGGCTGAACGCTTTGTGCGTACGCTTAAGTCGCAGGTGAGCAAGTTGCGTGCAACGCACTCTCTGGACTTTGCTTGCTTCCTATCTCTCTCAGACACGCGGCACCCGTTCCCCAGCGGAATTGGTACATGGCCACGGCCATCGGTCGCACCTGCAGCTACTGCACCGCCGCCACGCGCTCCCCCCCTGCTCCGCCCCGTTCTGGCTCGGCGTCACACGATTTGGTGTTCTATCACGTTTTCTCTGGCAGGCAACGCTGGCGCATTCTTCGCCAGAATGGCCATACCTTATTTGTCACTTCTGGTCCCTCCGGCACTGTCAAGCGACACCGGAACCAGATCCGTTTGTGCCGACCTCGGTTTTCTGCTGCTGGAAACCAGCAGCAACGGGAGTAAAACTCAAAAAGTAGGGGAAACCAAAAACAGAAGAAAAGCTTAAAAAACCACTATAAAAGGGGGGGTTGTTTGTCCCCAAAAAGAGCTTCAAATGACAGACGTCATCTCACTGGCACTAATAAACTCGAGAACGCGATCGGCTGAGCGCGTGTCATCTGCTAAAATGGAAGGTATATCAGGCGACAGCTGTAGACGGACGCGTAACGGAGTAAAATAGGGGCACTCAAGTAAAAGATGTCTTACTGTCCACAGCTGAGAGCAGTGGGGACAGAGTGGGGGAGGATCACCACTTAAAAGATGCCGATGGCTAAAAGGACAGTGCCCTATCCGGAGTCTAGTTAAAATTACCTCCTCCCGACGACGCGTTCGGGAGGAAGAGGTCCAAGCACAGGGAAGAGCTTTCACGTCCCGCAATTTATTATGGGGAAGTGTCGACCAATGTGCGTGCCATAAAAGAGCAACACGACCACATAAAACACTCCGTAGATCGGCGAAGGGAATCATGCGAATATCAGGCTGAAGAAGAGAGACTGCTGCCTTGGCCGCTATATCGGCCGCCTCATTTCCACAGATATCAACGTGTCCTGGGATCCAGAGGAACGAAGGTTTCAAGAAAGTTTTAGGAAAGAGAACGTAGCAGTTGACGCACTGATACCAGTCTTACTCCTCACTGCAATGGCTGTCTCATGCTGCAAGGTTATTTACACATAAATGAGAAGACATTGCTGCATGTGGCCAAGCACTATTCTGGTTGACGTAATTCGTGTGTAATATTCTCTGCAATGCCTCACTTTTTTTTGTTAAATGAAGCGAACTCTGTATCTAAGGCATTTGTCACCTTTTGTTCATTTTTGTCTCTGTGTGCTGTAAATCAGAACTACTTCTTACATTTTAGATAAGATCTGAGTGTCGATGATAGTTATTGATATACCTTTATTTATATTTTCAGGAGTGCCTGATGAGATAAAGAGGAGATTTTTTAAAGGGTGTACCTCGACGTTGGAGACACTACTGTTCAGAGTGGACAAAGAATGAAGGTACTTAACTAGCTTCAGCAAAAACAACAAATGAAATTTATTTACAGTTCACAATGAAGTCGCCATTGGCGAAACATTCTGGATTAATCCCCCATTTCAATCTACGTAAGGGAAGGTAAATATGAGAAAAAGATGAAATAACGAATTTATTTAAGGCATATGTTAACAGATTTTCAACCAAATGATACATATACAAACTACTACATTCCGACACAGTTCTCAAATGTAATAGGACACAAATGGCAGTAGGTGTAATTTCAGAGGGTTACTCTGTAAATGAAAAGATTTGACATGAGATGACTAATTACTTCTTTATTTGTGCTTTACAGATTACTCACACCTGTAGCTCTGTTATGTAGTTCATCACATTAATCATCACTGTCAGAAATTCTTCAAAACGACCCTTGTAGGCGCTTGTGGGGGCATGTTCATAACACATGAGCTACTATCTGCCATCACACACCACAGTCCCAAGATGGTAATGAAGATTTACCTCGCTTGTGGAACGTGTTTACACATCTTCCGTGCACCATTCAAATCCACAAATTTCTCAGGGCTTGTCAAGTCCGTGGATTTTCTTGTGGGTGCAAGACAGTTTCAGGCATGGCTGAGAACACTTTTGTTGCTGATTGCATTTCTGTTTATCGGTGGCATTGAATTCATTTTCAGGAAGAAACCCAGCCATGATAAGGATTCTGATATGTGTGTAGTAGAGCACTTTTTCACCTTACGTAATGATGTGGAATGTGACCTGAGATAGGTAACTAATGTGTGGAAATATATTGTACAGACCTACTGACAGTGGATGCGGATCAGTTAAGATGTACATACATCTTTTTCACATACATACTATTCCACTAAATGGGCACACAGTAGATGTACTGTGCTATTGACTGAAGAGTGTTTGCTGACACTGCCCGACTAGACCACAGAGCTTGTGCAGAATGTTGTATGTGCTTCTGAGCTTTCCAGGTGTTGGTGTTAAGTGCTACTTAAAAGGAAGTGTCTGTCCCAAGGTATTTTGGGTGCATGTTATGATACTCTGGCACACAGAACCCTTGATGCCCATTTTGAGAGATACAGTCTGTTAGACAGTTGAAAACGTGCAACGTAAGTTTTGCTTACATTAGGTTTTAACCTACTTTTTTGGAAGTATTGGCTGAATATGGCTAGATCAGAAGATGTTGACCAGTCATCTGCATAGCCAATATATATGGGCTGTATTGGAGAAATATCACATTCATTTAAATGAAACAAGAGGGAAGTGACTACTGATCTGTGTGGTAAGCCGTTATGCAAAACTTCTGTTCAGATGCTGTCATTCCCTGTAGTCATAGCAAATATCTTTCCAACTAATATGTTGTCAAATAGTTTCAATGTCAATTTTCATGGAATAATTTGTAATAATTCATGGCAGAAATCTGAAGCCAAGAAGCAGAGGCCATCAGATAATTCCAAAGATTTCCTTGGCTAAAATCAAATGAGTCATTGTATGTTCTAATCCCACAAGAGCACACTATGTGGTGACAGACACAATGACCTTTATTACGCCTAGACACAGCTTGTTACAATAGATACACTAGCAATGGAGAGGTGCACAATAACAGTGAGGTAACACACACATCAAGGCAAACATGACAGAGCTGGCCAGTCCTGTCTCCAAAAGCTGTTAGCTGGCCAGTAGGGTGCACAGATGAGAGGCTCTTTGAGCATCCATGAGTGACAGCCTCTGGCTGTTGTTGAACTTCTAGCTGTGTCTGCTGACTTTTGTGATGCACATTACAACTGCTTACCCAGATTTGGGTGTGGATCTGTGTGGGTAAATACAGTGGGCAGTTCAGTAATAAGATTATGCTCATCAGAATTGACAGGGGAAAAAAACCACTAATGGTTCAAGTATATCTGCCAATGTCACAATCTGATAGAGAGTGAAAGTATATGACAAAATGTTTATGAAAGGAAGATGGAAATCTAATAACCGCGAGTTATTGGAATGCTGTAGTAGGCGATGTAATAGAAGACAGAATTGTAGAACAGTATGAACTTGGCAGTGTGAATGACAAAGTAAAAATCACAGATTCAATTGTTCTACAAGTTTATTATTAATTATGAATATGCTATTCGAAAATTACTAGAGGAGGTGGTATATTTCGAAAAGTTTTAGAGTAGTGAGAAGATTTTAGCTGGATTACATCATTTTGAGACCTTCTGCAAAATCTGATATTGGATTGCAAGGTGTACCCAGGAGCAGATATAGAGCCATATGACAATTTAGTAATGATGTTAGTAATGATGAAGAATAGACTGAAGCTTACGAGAATTGTCCAGAACTATTAGTGGGAAAAGAAGTGGGGTACATGGAAGAATTGTGTGTGTGTTTGAAGTTCTCTGAAGCAGTAAATACTGTGGTCAGTTGAAGAGGACGGGATTTATCTGAAAAGGATAATCACAGAAGTTGAACAGACAAATGTAAGTATGCACAAGGTGACTGTAAAGAAACATTGTGTTACAGAGGAAATACTGAAATTGATTTGTTAAGTAAGGAAATACATAAATGTGCAGTAAGAGATAGAAATACATCATTATAAGTCATTTAAGTGTAAAATAAATAGGAAAGCAGAAAAGCCAAAGTGAAATGACTGCAGAAAAAAATGTGAAGAAATCAAAAGTGAAATAGTCATTGGTAGGACTATTGAGCATATAAAAAGTCAAAGCAACCTTTGGTGAAATTAAACCAAAGGAACAAACATTAAGAGTGCAAAAGTAGTTTCACTGTTGAACTCAGAGTTTGAGCTGATAGGTGGAAAGTGTATATTAAGGCATCTACATGGGGTACAATTTGTCTGTTTAACTCTTAATCTTCATTGGATAACCAATGCCTTCTAACTCCTCTTCTATTGTGTCACCAAAGTATTGGGAGACGTGAAGAAATGTTAACTGTGCCTCCAGCGTTATTTGATTGCACAAGTCATAAAAGACTGGGCGGCATGAGGGTCAGGGTGGGGGAGCATTGTAAATTTGAAAGGACCACAGAATTGTATAGACGTCAATTAAGTATTGTGGGAAAACCAGGAAAAGACAGAATCATAGTGTTAGAGATATGGTTCTACATAGAAATGTTGAAAATTCAGTGGCCCAAATTATTAGAAACGAAGAGTTTCACCACAGAAACAGTGACAAGAAGGGACAAAATGACAGGCCACATGTTAAGAGAGCAATGAGTATCTTCCATCATACCTGGGGGAGCTACAGAGAAAAGAACTTTAGGAGAAGCGAGAGATTAGATTAGCCCACAAAATAATTGAGTGTGTTACACTGCGAGGTGAAATAGTTGGGATAGGAGAGTAGTTCCGGATGGGCCACAACAAAACAGTCAGAAGACTGATGAACTCCTCTGGACCATGAACAACAAATTTGGTAGGAGAGAACTTTTACTGTAAATCTTTAGATAAAATACCGAACCCCTCAGTCAGTTTAAACCAAGGAAGAATACCGCATAATATTCTTATGGCATCCTGTCTTGCTTCATGTGTGTAATTCCACGATCTAATTCACTCACAATCACTTGATTTAATTGGACTACTTTCCATTACATTTGTTTTGCTTTTGTTGTTCATCTTATAATCTCTTTAAAAAGATTTATTTAACTGCTCTCCCTAGTGATTTTCCATCTCTCACAAAATTAAAATTCATTCAAAAACCTCAATGTTTTCCTTTCATCTTCTTTTTTAAACTTATTATTCATTGTACAGACTGAATAGAATTGTGGCTCTCTCTCTCCTCCCAAACACTGTTCCCCTTCTGTGCTTTTCAACACTTGTATCTGTGGTGTGGCATCTGTACAATTTTCAAATAACATTTTTCTCCAGGTACAGAGTGTCAAATTAACACTTGTTAGCCATCTCAATTGCCAAATTGAAAAACAGTATTCTCTGTAAAATAACAATGTGTTGGAAGATTCCCACGTCTGAATATTGGCCTTTGTTCTGAATGGATCAATGACTGGCACCTGTAGATTTTTAATACAGTGATCACTTGCAGCATCACCTACTGGCTGTTCAATTGTACAGATTAGACAGTCCATACTGAAAATCCAAGGCCCACAACCATCTGTGAGAAGATGGATGTGTAGAATCTTCCACTCCATGTGTTTTGTAGAGTTCAAATGCTCCATTTGTGTGTTTGTATGTGACATCCTGTATGTGGCTAATTTTTGTGCATTAAAACTAAAGGCCTACTCATTGTTCTTCACTACAGTATGTCCATTTGCCCTATTCTCTGAGTAGTGAGTCATGTTTCTTTGTTAGTAAATATATTCATTTAAAATTGGACCTCTCCCTCCCACCCACCTGTAGCTCTGTAAAATATTCTGCATGCCTCCATTATTGTGGTCAAGGCCTTAGAGATGAGCACCTTAAACTAGATTCACTCAAGTACTCCACACATAGTACTTGTATCATATTCTGAAGCTGCTGTAAGTCTGGCCAACATTTTGCAGTATATGCTTCTGTGAGTTAAAAGTATACACACCTTTTCCTCATTTCTGTATAATTAACCTAGTGTTTATTTAGTCTGATACAGAAAATGGAACATTCACATGAATGTCACCAATCCTTGTTTTCTAAAGAGTTAATCTATCTTGTTACTTTCACCTACCTTCACTTTGCAAATGGAGCTGTTTTTATTTTTTTTTTTTTGTTTCATGCAGTTTGTCTGATGTCCTGGACTTAACATTGACTTTTCTAAATTTTTAGAATACATGATATTACTGGGCTGAGAGTTTGATTATAAGCTTACATGGATGTCATACTTCTGACTTGAATCATAATTCCTTATGTAATACATATTTTAAAGTAGGTTCATTAAGGTAGACTGTGGGGAACAGACCATGCTTTCTTGTCTGTTCCAATTCCACATAACTAGCTCTGCAGTCCCAGCTTTGTTATGTATGCATACTTAATGTATCTTCTAGACACCTGAACCATAATTCATTTTATACTTTACACAAGGAGAGAATCAAATGGACCATGAAATAAGGTCATTTTGTATGGAAGACACCTGAGGAATGTACTACTTGTCAAAGAAAATTATTCGTGATAAGAATTTCACTGCTGAGTCCGATACTTTCTGAAGGTAGGCTCGTCTTGTCTATTAATGTCTGGGCATGACGAATAACTGTTTTTACTCAACTCTTCAATTCATCCGCCAGACCCAATGTCAGTTGGTGTCCTTCAAATAGATCTTAGCTTTCTGTGGGTGCATAATGATCACTAAACTTCACATTAGAATGAGTGTCTGGTGAATCTATCGTTTGATTTGAATGTGTACAACATCTAAAAACCACAACTGTAAAACAACTTTCTCTACAGCATGAGATTTGTCACCTAAATCCCTTCTTGGTTTCCTCCACTTCCATGAGATTACCACTCCGTGACATCCTTAAACCCCCTGCATTCCCTCTGCCACTTTATCACATGTGTTTCATGTTGGGCAAAGTCTCTTCTAGTTCTATGTTACAATTATTTGTTCCCCATTTGGTATCTTGTTATATCTTTTTTCTGATGACACTTTGCCCTTTTCTGTATATTGACAAGGCACTCTTCTGGGGTGGAATTCCTGCAGGGCACATTTTACATGGTTTATACACTAATACGTTCATTAGTGAGGCATAGTGGACTACTCAGTATTTGTTTCTCTCTTTAGTTTTGTTTGATTGTGGGCTGCTTAATCAGAAAATATTTGAAGCTTGGGCTTTTGGTCTCTTCTCGAGCAACTAAGGAGGGATGACAGATTTAAGTCAAAACAGACATGTCAACTGAACTTTAAACTGACAGTTGCCTTTCCAACCCCCCCCCCCACCTCCCCACCATCCTCATCCCCTTCACCACCCCATTAGCCAAACACAAGCACACACTAGAACAGAAAGTCCTAGTAATTATTAAGACAAGCAACTTTATAAAATTAAAACAGTGAATACTAGCAAATAGTGTCACGTAACACGTTCTTTATCTCTAGTGTACTTTTAAGATTTTATTATTTAAAATGTAATTACTTTTGAATCACATTTCAGTTACCTATTTGGTTTTTTTACCCATCAGCTGTGTTACAGGTGCACTACTTTTATTTTTCAGAGTTGTTTGTTATACATCTGAATTAATTTACATTTTTTTATTTTTATCATAAAGAAACTCCTAACTAAGTAACACTACACTACTAAAAAGAACATTTACACAGAATGTGCCTTTGTCTTATAGCAAATGACAGCAGTGTTTTGGACGAGGCGACACTGCAAGCTGCTGGCATCAGAACGAGCAAACGTGGCCGTCCGCAGATCCGGTGCATGAAACACTGGCTAGGTAGTAACATTATACTAATTTACACCTCTTTGAGTATCTATCAGAGTTGTTTACAATCAACAGAGTTATGTCATAATATTTACAAAAATTACTCCTCGGATTAAAATTTTTTTTGGCTTGTGGTAAGTGTTCAATACCTGTGGCTTTGGAAGCTGTGATAAATGTCCCCATAGTGAATATTTCACTCTCCAGTAGTGTGTGCTGTGATATGAAAATTGCTGGCAGATTACAACTGTGTGGAGTTCTCCAACTTGCACTGTGAACCTTTGCCTTTCACTTGCATGTGTTCTGCTGACTGAGCTACTCAAGTAAAAGTCATTTCTGCCAATAAATATCTTTCAGAAACGTTTTCATCTGTTTCTGTTCACATTTTAGCTATTCTACATACATCTGTTCTTATACATTATGTTCTTTGTGCAGGTGAAGACAGTGCCACCTACATAGAGCAGAGGGTGAAGAGGATAAGACGAGTAGAGGAAGAGAACATATTATAGAGGTATGAAGTAGATTATTAAAATATCCTTAAAATAATGCGAAGTAATTTGGCCACAAAATTTGTTGTTTAAAGCAGAAGTTCTCATTAATGTGTCCAACTCTCAAAGCTATCTTTCTCTGGGTATACTTTCAGGATGGTAACTTGATTTTAGGATCTGTTCAATATCATAAACATGCATGAACTTTTTACATTTTACACTAGTAAAGTATTGTCCATTATCAGAAATGATTACTTCTTGATTCCCAACATGTGGAGTGTAATTTTTAATCGCCTGCCGTATTGTCACTGCACTAGTGGCACTTTCCAATATATGTACGTTGACATATTAGGAAGATAGCTCTCATATTCCAACAATGTGTTTAACACGTGCACAGCACCAGGAAAGGGGACCACCCTAAGTGAATGGCAAGTATTTGCAGGGGTTTCTTGGTAATGATTAGGTGTAGCTCACCTTTGGAACCATGGTTCAAAGGTTCAACATTTTGACAGACTAGGCATTTCTGGATAATCCATTACATGCTGCTTTGGAGGAAAGGAAAATAGCAATAGTCATTGATTTTCTCAGCACGTTTAGCCACTCCAGGATCCCCAGTGCTCTATGGGTGCACCAGATTAGCTTCTCCAGACTGTCCTGTGCAACTCAATTGCACCAGTTATCATACCTCATGAGACAGCAATAACATAATACATTATTGTGAAGCACACAGTATGTAACTAGTGCCTCAGGTGGGTTAAGGGTAAATTGTATTCAGATTTCTCTCCACCTGCGATCTCTGTCACGGAGATGAGACACGTAACTAAAGATATTTAATGCAGATGATAAATGTTATCTTGCATCAGTAAGACTTTATATTTAGTACTTTATCCCTCAGATCCCAAGTTACTACATCATTCTCTCCCTTTACGTAAACTATTTCAAAACCATATTCTAGAACTGAACCAGTGTTGCGTGCAGTAATTTGCAATTGAGAAGGAAGCTTAAAGGCTGGTTATCACAGTATACTTTGGTGTGATTACCAACAAAACAGTGGCGGAATTTCCCAAAAGTGCATATAATGGTGAGAACTTTTAACTCAGTGGTCGTGTAGGCTCACTAGCAAAGAGTATTGTACAGACAGTTCATGTACTGTCAATGCCTCTGATTTGGAATTGACAAGCTCCCAACCTGGTACATATCCAGATGGTACAACAATTTTGAATTAGCTAGTGCATTTTTTATTTTACTGAAAGCAGATTGGCCTACTTCTGACCACATCTATGATATATGTTTGTGTAGAAAGTTCAGTAATGGATTTGCGTTTAATAATTGGTCTGGAATGAAGTTACACTAGAAGTTGGATAAATCTAAAGGTTCTTTTAATTGCCTCTTTGTCTGGGTGACTGGAAAGTAATGAAATGGTTGTATTTTTGTAGTCAGTTAGGACACTTTAAGGCATAATAATGTGCTCCAAGAAATTATTTTCTCACCACCAAATTTCATTTTTTGAAATTGCCTGTAACGTCATGTTGCTGAAATTGATATAAAACTTTCTCTACCATTTCCTCATGCTCTTCCCAAGTTAGTGTGGCAGTCAACAAATCATCCACAAGTAAAGTAATTCTTTTTAGTAATTCCAGGCCTAATAAATAATCCATTGGTGCTATAATCAAAACACCACACACATTGAGAGTAAATGACATCATTCTAAACTGGTAGGTATGACCTGTAAAGATAAAAGCATGGTCTTACTAGAAGTATCTGCGAGTATGACACTCAAATTAATTGAAATTAAGTACTTGATCCCTTGAATCTGCTGGATTTGTTGATTTAAAATTTTATGGTCAGATTCACACAGGATTACCATTTCATTAATTTCCCTCATGGGCAATACCAGCCTAATACTTCTTCCAGCCTTAGCTGCAGCTAACAAGAGGTTAGAGATTGGGCTGTTTTATGGCCCAATTGCTTCCCAATATACCATCATGTGCATCTCTTTCACTACAGCTGTCCGTTTTTAAACAAGGAATGGGCAGAAAGGTAGACAGAATGGTTCATGTGCTAAAATATTCATATAACACTAGCTTTTTCTTCAAATATCTCCACTCATTTCCCTGAAATATTAACTAAACCTTTTCTCTGAATTTTAGTTAAACACTGAGATTCTCATTTCTTTTAATTTTCTGTTCAGTATTCAGTCGAGTGAGTATTTCGGTATGCTGGTGTCAAGATTTGTTATTTTCTATGTCGACGAACTGCAATTTGATCACCTGGCAATTTTCATCCCAATGAGATGACTGTGCTTTACATTTGTGAACATTATATATAATTTCTTCCATGTAGGCATCTACTGTAATAGCCTTCTCACAAGACAAATGAACATCTATTAGGCAGTCCATCATTAATGCTTTTGCTATGAGCAACATGCCTATCATTGCTACATTCCCTATCACCAGCAGAACACAGGTCTGCCATTTAATTATCTGAGATTGTGTGCTATGCTATAACTACTAAAATCCTGCCACAAATTAGGCAGGTTAATCAAGTGTGTAATGTAATTAACTGTCGGAGATAATGAAGTTACCTTAACTCTTTACTGTGGACATCGTACGTTTCGCATGAGATAAACATTATGTTGCCATACAATGTGTTTATTTATTTATGAATATTTTCTTTTATGATAAATAATGGATTTGTTTGAGATGTTAAATGTTGTATATTTATATGTATTTATTTATGTGTGTCTTTGGAGTTTATTAAGGTCAGGAGACCAAAGAATCTGGAATGCAGGAATGTCTGCAACTTCCGGGCACATGTTGGCTTGCCCGCCACTTCTTTGTCGGTATTGGAGGGACATGGACGTGTTTACGTGATCAGTACAGTATAATGCATTTTTAGGGTATCAATGTTCGTAGTGAAAATATTGTAGTTACTAAACAAAAAGTACGAATATTATTTTTAGCCGAAAGTAATTCGAATCCGGTAGTGTTTATTTCAAACAAGAAGAAAACCCAGACCATGCTTGTTAGAGTAATGATTTTGCAGACAAAACTTCGAAAACCCCTAGACAAACGAGATCTGCAGTGTGTAATCTTTCAGCAGCTACTAATAAATAAGCCTTGCTGAAATTGTGCTGGAACTACTCGTACTATTCTCAATTACAAACACGTGGTGCGAATGTGGTCCTACCACAATATACCGCGTAAGATTCCACATCATTCGGTTATCAAGAACCGAGATAGGTAACAACCAGTGCAAGTGACACTATTTTTCAAACAGGCCTCGGGAAATAATACTTTCTGCGTCACCCATGGCTATTGTCAATATCATAAGTATGCCTCCCACCACAGCATGTATGGCAGCCTGCAACACAGTTTGTGTGCGTCCCCTCCTGCTCTGCTGAGTAGATTTTTTATCTATCTAATGGAGACATAGTCTGTGATAGTGTCAAACACACACTTTTGGAGCCACTGGTTTCATCCTCAGAAGGGTTGAAAGAGAAGGAAGAGGAATGAAGGGAAAGGAACTGGAGAAGTTTAGGAAAAGGGATAGAGTTCAGAAAAGTCACCTAGAGCCTTGGGTTAGTGAAGACTTCCCAGACAGGATGAGAAAAGAAGACTGTTTGGAACTCTACCTGACGATAACTTTGAGGTGGGAGACAGAGCAATCTGCAAGAAAGAGCTTAGTTTTTTGCTCTTATTAACTCGTGCACAATGTTTCAGCACTGAGTCCATTGTTTATATTTTCCACTGTCCCATCTCTGTTATTGTTATACAGGTCAGAAAGTGAAAACTGTAGAAAACTAAAACGGAGTGAAGAAAGTAGTAATTAATGTGAAGAAATGCTGAGATGCAAGACATTGATGTGCACTCACAAACTGTGTATAACTTTCCTGGCTGTGGCCTGTTAAGTAGCATATACTGTGATCGTGTAGTTGGAGTTGTCTGCTAAGCAGAAGCAGCAGTACTTACTGCAGCCTACATCCTTCTGAATCTGCTTAGTGTATTCATCTCTTTGTCTCCCTCTACGATTTTTACCCTCCACACTGCCCTACAATGATACATTTGTGATCCCTTGATGCCTCAGAACATGTCCTACCAACCAATCCCTTCTTCTAGTCAAGTTGTGCCACAAACTTCTCTTCTCAACAATCCTATTCCATGTCTCCTCATTATTTATGTGACATACCGATCTAATCTTCAGCATTCTTCTGTAGAACCACATTTCAAAAGCTTTTATTCTCTTCTTGTCTAAACTATTTAACGTCCATGTTTCACTTCCATACATGGCTACACTCCATACAAATACTTTCAGAAACGACTTCATGACAAATCTATACTCGATGTTAACAAATTTCTCTTCTTCAGAAACGCTTTCCTTGGCATTGCCAGTCTACATTTTATATCCTCTCTACTTCGACCATCATCAGTTATTTTGCTCCCCAAATAACAAAACTCCTTTACTACTTTAAGTGTCTCATTTCCTAAACTAATTCCCTCAGCATCCCTTAATTCGACTACATTCCATTATCCTCATTTTGCTTTTGTTGAAGTTCATCTTACACCCTCCTTTCAAGACACTGTCCATTCCGTTCAATTGCTCTTCCAAGTCCTTTGCTGACTGACAGAATTACAATGTCATCGGCGAACCTCAACGTTTTTATTTCTTCTCCATGGATTTTAATACCTGCTCCGAATTTTTCTTTTGTTTCCTTTACTGTTTGCTCAATATACAGATTGTAGTGATTTGGAAGGGATTGAGACAGGGTTGTAGCATCTCCCTGATGTTATTCAATTTTTACAGAAACCACATAGCAGTTATAAGAGTTTAGGGGCACAAAATGGAAGCGAATAGCCTTTCGCTCCCTGTATTTTACCACTGCCACCTTTAGAATTTGGAAAGAGACATCTAACTCCTCATTAAACTGTGCCTATTCAGTCATGTCTGCAATACATGACTAAGGTTTAAATTATTGAACCTTATGGGGCTCTTACTTGTGGGGTGTAAGTTTCAGGTAACTATTTATTTCTCACTATGATTATAAACATAGAATCCAAAAAAGCTGTCAAATCCAATAGATTACGTGATTAATGAATAATTTTTACTTTTTTGTTGTTTTGTTGGTATGGGATTTATTATTAACCCGAGTGCAGAATTGTGAGTTATGGCTCCATCCACATCAGGTACCCTGTCTTATTCCCCATTCTGGTAAGACGATATCTGTTATGTAGTTAGTTTGATTATCGTAGTAGGCTGTAGATTTTAACAAACACAAAGTTCACTAGTCTGTGCTTGTGCCGTTCTTTCTTCAACTTTGTCAAAATGTTCACATTATGGGTGTGAGTGTACCACTTTAGTAAGTTTTGGAAAAACAATTGCCTTCTTCTTCCCCTTCATGACTCTGTGCGTCATCTTTCTGGTTTTGACTAGTGATTCTTTTAAAGTTCTGCCAAAAGTCTGCTGAGTTTCTAGGATTGACACCTTGGATTTTGTTGCTTGGGGTCCTTCTGTTGCTTGGTCTTTGAAAAAGCAATGGAATCAGTCGGACTAAGAGTTGTTTTGTACTGTGTATCAATATGTGTTTTTTGTTTAATGATCGCCCAAATGTTTCTAGGGGTTACAGCTGCACCTCTTTTCTTACTTCTTTCATGTGAGCACTGAAGATCATTGTGGTACGTACTGTGTTTGTAATAGAGGTATTTTGTTTCTCTAGAACATTTACGTTATGTGCTTTTTCCAAAAAACTTCATCCGTTACATACGATACAGCCTGTAACTGAAAGTTTTTTTGTGGCGTCTTAGGTTTTAAGGAAAAATTATGCTAAGTGGTGGTGATGTTAGGAAGACTGGGAGGTGTTGTCTGACAGTGCTCACAGTGCATGTTTTTGTGTTGGTGTATTCATGTGCCTGTGTTATATGTGAAAATTTGTCTTCACTGGGTTGCCTACAAACATTGGTTTACTGAATCTAGTCTTCTAGCAGACATCTATTCCAGTCGGTTCTTCTGTCTCAAATTACGGGTTTAGCATTGAACTCTTGAGAGGTAATGCACTCAAACTGATGAAATTTACTTATACCAATCTGTGTTTGACTTTTGACCATTTTAATTTGAAGGAACACTCATTAGTCTTCAGTAAGCACAGTGCTAAAAACAACTATTCTGTATGTTATGCATCACTCATAACTGTGGAAAATGGGAGTAACAACACATTTTCTTCACTCTGTTGCCAACTGATTTCTTTGACTGTGGACATAATTTTCCAATGTTGACATTTACATATTGTGTACAAGTTCTGAAGATATTGCTGAAGTCAGTTCTGTGTATGCATTAAATATTTTTATTATAATATTAAATGTATAAATCATGGAGAAAAGTACTTAAAAGACGTTTTCCTGGAGAGCTAATATGAGCGGACAGGGCAAGCATTGGATCAAATGCCGCGAATATTCCAATGAAGAAGTGCCATTGTGAGAAGAAAAAGAGAAAGGTGAAGCAAGAAGGGGTCACCTCGGAGGCCGCTAACGGCCTGGCTTTGGGCGGGCACTGCTGCCGCTATCAATAGGTGGAGAGTCATCATCCATTTGTTCAATAGGTTCGTAAGCCACCATGTTAAGATGGTTGGGAGTGGGAGCTTCCTCTGCCGGTGAACGACCACATGTCCGGCTATCCGCGGTGCAGCCAGGCGAAACAAATGACGGCCTGGGGCGGCAACTGCTGTGTGGCGCAGGAGAAGAAACGCGGAGTGGAAGAGAAGGAGAACTTCGACTAAACGACCTTCAAGAAGGCTCATATGAAGCGAAGTACTGGTCGATGGCTGGGAGTTCAAGAAGGAACCGTCCCATGAAGATGTCTTACATACCCCCTGAAGGCCCGTGCATCTGATTTCTGGGTCTTAGTCCTGGAGCAAGAGGAGACGTTGACCGGGCGATCTTAGCACTGGCCGGACGCACGACCGTTATGCGATCTGACCTTTAGCACGTCTGCGTCGACACCACCCTGGTAGGCCGAGGAGAGGCAAGGAGGGGCAAGGACGGTACTGTATTTCCCAGCTAGGAGCAGTGTGGGCCTCCTACCGGGGTGGACACTTTCGCAACTGTCCCATCTACAAGGATGAACATTGTATACAGGAAATTCGGGTCAAAGAGAAAGGGCACTGCATGGTCACCCTGACAGTTCACGGAACAAAGAGACGGAGGCGGACAGTCACCTTCATGGGCGTCACTGCCACGAGTGACACATTTAGCCGCATTAGAACAAGACTGGCGGGCGTGGTTAAAATGCCGACACTTGTATCAGCGCGTAGGTGTCGGGACATAGGGGCGAACAGAAATAACCTCATAGCTAGCTTTGATGCGCGATGGCAGCTGAACACTATCAAAGGTCAAGAAAAGTGTCCGGGTCGGTACAAGGTCATTGACCTTTTTCATGACCCTATTGACAGCCGTCACGCCCTGCTCAGCGAGGTAAGACTGAATCTCGTCGTCAGTCAATCCATCGAATGATCTAGTATATCCACACCAGGAGACGAATTCAAAGTGCGATGAGCCTCCACCTGGACAGGGAACGTGGACAGGAGTGTGGTCCAAAGTAGTTTTTGTGCCTGAATGGTGCTCTTATTTTCAAACAACAAGGTACTGTTATGCATCCTGGTACAAGATGTGACAGATCCGGCTATGGCATCTACGCCCTTCTGAATAACGAAAGGGTTGACAGATGAAAAATCCTTTCCGTCCTCAGATCTAGAAACTACGAGGAACTTTGGGGCAGGCGGTAGCACTGTTGTCACTTGTGGCTGGCCAAGTTTCAGTTTTTGGGCAGAAGTCGAGAGGAGAAGAGAAATCCATTGCGGATGAATCCATGATTGCCAGTGTCTCTGATGGCGCGCTTCTTCCTTGTGCGGACTCTCCCAGAGGGCACTCCCACCTAAGGTGAATGTTTTACACCTCAGGTCACACCTCCCGAGAAACGGATGGAGGGACCAATCGGCATGGTCGGAAGGTGTCAGCTGGGGCAATCACCCCCTCCCGGGCCTGGCCTTTACCAGGGGGGTAAGCATGGGCCTTACTTGTCTACCCAGAGAGGGGAATTACGCTTTACCCCATCACCAGCAATGTGTGCGAACGCGTAGGTTGGCCTTCAAGCACATATAGGGAGGAGAGGAGAACACGGCTAGGTATAAACTAAGCAAGACAGAGAGAGGGAGAACAACAAAGAAAGGAAACAGAGGAAGGAAGAAACCAGAATAAGTGAAAACCAAGATGACCACAAATGTGAGTCGTTGAACCATCTGTCTCCGGATGCATGCGCTAACTACCCCTTTGAGGGGGAGGGACTCCGTTTAGTCGCCTCCTACAACAGGCAGGCATACCTCATGCCTATTCTTACCCTGGACCCGCAGGGGGACTCTCATTCATTGAGCATAATACTACATGCTACTGTGTTTTAATTATATTGTGGAAAGGAAAGTTGGTACTCACCATATACCGGAGATGCTGAGTGGCAGATAGGCACAATAAAAAGACTGTCTCAAATATAGCTGATAATAGTACACTACTGGCCATTAAAATTGCTAAACAAAGAAGAAATGCAGATAAACGGGTTGGACAAATATGTCATTTCTAGTATAATATGTCATTACATTTTCACGCAATATGGGTGCATAGATCCTGAGAAATCAGTACCCAGAACAACCACCGCTGGCCGTAATAATGGCCTTGATATGCCTGGGCATTGAGTCAGACAGAGCTTGGATGGCGTGTACAGGTACAGCTGCCCATGCAGCTTCAACATGATACCACAGTTCATTGAGAGTAGTGACTGGCGTATTGTGACGAGCCAGTTGGTCGGCCACCATTGACAAGATGTTTTCAATTGGTGAGAGATCTGGAGCATGTGCTGGCAAAGGCAGCAGTCAAACATTTTCTGTATCCAGAAAGGCCCGTACAAGACCTGCAACATGCAGTCGTGTATTATCCTGCTGAAATGTAGGGTTTCGCAGGGATCGAACGAAGGATAGAGCCACAGGTTGTGACATATCTGAAATGTAACGTCCACTGTTCAAAGTGCCGTCAATGCAAAAACGAGGTGACCGATACGTGTAACCAATGGCACCCCATACCATCACGCCAGGTGATATGCCAGTATGGCGATGACGAATACACGCTTCCAATGTGCGTTCACCGCGGTCTCGCCAAACACGGATGCGACCATCATGATGCTGTAAACAGAACCTGGATTCATCCAAAAAAATGACGTTCTGCCATTCGTGCATCCAGGTTTGTCGTTCAGTACACCATCGCAAGCCCTCCTGTCTGGCTGTGGTTACCCTTCGTGCTGCATCAGTCACCGAGCTGGTAGTCCATGCTGCTGGAAACATCGAACTGTTCGTGCAGATGGTTGTCGTCTTGAAAACTTCCCTATGTGTTGACTCAGACATCAAGACATGGCTGCATGATCCGCTACAGCCATGCGAATAATATGCCTGTCATCTCATCTGCTAGTGATGTGAGTCCGTTGGGATCCACCACGGCATTCCGTATTACCCTCCTTAACCCACCGATTCCATACTCTGCTAACAGTCATTAGATCCCGACCAACGCGAGCAGCAATGTGGCGATACAATAAACTGCAGTCGCAATAGGCTTGGTATGCATTTCTCCTCGTCACACAAGGCATCACAAAAACGTTTCACCAGGCAATGCCGGTCAACTGCTGTTTGTGTATGAGAAATCTGATGGAAATGTTCCTCATACCAGCACGTTTTAGGTGGTGCCACCGGCCCCAACCTTGTGTGAATGGCCTTAAAAGCTAATCATTTGCGTATCACAGCATCATCTTTCTGTCGGTTAAATTTCATGTCTGTAGCACATCATCTTCATCGTGTAGAGATTTTAATGGCCAGTAGTGTAGTTACCGATACTCCTTTTAGGGTATACAGTATTGTAATGCAGTGTAACATAAACGAATATTGACAAATAGTTACATGTTTGTCTTTTCTTGTACTTCCAGTTCCAAGAACGTCTGCCAGCCAGGACAAGTAGCTGTTTTTTATGCTGCGATGTGGTGGGAACGACAGGGGCACCCGGGATTGCCCTCACCAGCACCAACAGAATCAGCCAGAGGCTGGCTGAAATTACATACATGTGGAATGTGGAAATTGATAGGAAAGGAATGCTCTGTTAAGCATGCTGTTCACAAATTAATGAGGTAGACAAAAAGGAAATGTGGGTACAGCAGCTAAAGAAATTAATTATACTCTGTATGCTCCCCAGGGACCCTGATTACGGTAAGCAGAGCAGACACTCCACAAATGAGTCACAAATTGTGATTTCAGCACAACATGGGAAAAAGGGGGGGGGGGGATGGTGTGATCATTCTAGTTGAGAGTCGTTTATGGCCGTTATGGAACACAGAACCCTGCTATTTCAGTGGACCACCTTGCTTATTTTGAATGTTACTAAATGTGAAAGACTGAGAATCCTGTTTTATTCAGGGAATGTAACGTTTGTATACAACAATGAAAGCTTAGATTCTACTCATACAGCAGCATTGGCAAACAATGCATTGTTGAAACTGTTTTAAGGTTGTAACAGTCAGTAGACAAGTTAGTATGGAAGTGTGATGTGATTATGTAGTATACTACGTGCAGTCTTCGTCAGTTTATAACATGAAAAGAAGTATTCGTGCCCAAACAAAATGTCCAAAAAACAAACTTTAATCTCTTTCTTTTCAAATAAAGACAGTGTATTGCAAAAAGACAGACGAGTGCGAGTCTGATGACTTGGTAGACTTACGCAGTTCGTCACAATCACTACCACTTCTTTCCGTAGTTTCCCTTCCACAGTTTTCAAATGATAAATGTGCTATTTCTGGCCCATCCATAAATTGCAATTCTAAACGAAGTATTGAACGTGAGATTAAGTATCAGCAAAAGTGGGAGAGTAAGTACAATTGGTTGCACTTTAATCGCTAGCGGGGTGGAGCTTTCAGCAAATTGTGTGAAATGCATTTTAAAAAACGATATCAAAGCTCTACAGAAAACAGGAGTGTTCATTTCTGTACTTCTCACTAAATTTAGAAAATCTACTGGAAGCACGGGAAAACTAGGAAGCACACCAAATCAGAAAAACATGCAAGAGCCATTGCAGTTGAAAATTGTTGATTACAGGGATTAAATGCTCCAATTCATACACATATTTAAACAAAATGAAAACGCAAAAGCTTTAAATTGCAAAGCATTGACATCATTAATTTGGAGTCTATTTCCTTAGTAAGGAGGAAATACCCCATACAACAAAATATGAACCTCTAATTAGTAAGGTAGTACTGAGAAGCGACATTAACCTTGGAAAGTTGTTAAAAGCTCAGAGCGAAAGGTCCACATATCTTAGTAAGTATACTGCATCAGAATTGTTGACTTGTTTGGGAGAGCCTTTAGACTTTCAAGATGTAACACTTCTCCATGACAAATATTTTTCATTAATGGCAGACAAACCTACAAATATATCCAACTCAAGTCAACTGTCTTTAGTAGTTCAATATATTGCACCGTCTCCATTGTTTGAATTGAAGGACAGATTTTTACGTCTCGAGTTGAAAAGCACTTCACCTCAATCCGTATTTACAGCAATTGATACTGAACTAAAGAAAAAACGCTCTTATGACAGATTATCATATTGTTTTTTCAACGGTGCTCGTAATTTTAGTGCTTCTATCTCAGGAGTCCGTGCTCGATTGTCAGAGAGGAAGGGCCATAAGCTGCGATACATTCACTGTAGAGCACATGTTTTGTCAATTGCTGCCACTAACTCTAAGAATAAACACCCCATTATAAAACGCACATTACATGTTATTCAAGCCACAAACTTTTTCATGGTTCTTCCAAATGAGAAAATGTTTTGCATGAAATTCAGTGTGCTTTATAGCAATCTGTTTTAAAAATACCCAAAGCTGTTTACATCCGATGGTTTAGTACCTATCGCATAGTTCATGCTATTTTGCTAACCTACAAGTCCATTATAATGGCATGTGAACATATACACAAGGATGGCACGGATTTAACAAGTTTAGCTGGACGAATCTTGTTAGACAATATGTTAACCATTTCTAAAATAATTAAACCTACAATGAAAATGGAATTAAACGCAGTCTCAAACTCCCGTAAAGTTTTGCAGAGACAGTCACTTAAAATTTAGCGAATCCCTCTACTTGTTTCTGGAACTCTCGGATATTTAAGACACATTGTCTTTGTGACTGCTGATGTCTCAGCTGTGGAGGGGCTACCACCAAATGGATAGATCATTGCCCCACCACAACGGACTGGCTACTGTGCTGCATATTGAGCGGAGAGGAATCTAACGGTGTCTTGGAGGCGAAAGAGGAGAGGAGACAATGGAAGTGGATTACATACCTCCAGTAAATGTCTTCGCCCGAATAGTTGAATAACGGGTGGAGATGCAAAACCATGACAAGAGGTTCACTAGATCAAATCGAAGGATACTATGTATAACTCGTGCACCACATAAGGTGTCCTCCTTCCCCATAGAGCGCACACTTCTGTGGATTTAGGAAATTGGCACGTCAAACAATAGAATGGGATTTCAACTTGGGCGACTAAACGGAATCTCACACTTCTCAGCCATATATTGCGACAGGCAGGAATACTTCGAGCCACAGGCCTACCATCTGCAAGAATATCACGACGAACGAAAGCAGGGTAGTATTACCGTATTTTTTAACAGCCACCATTATCATTGCAGCACTAGCACTCATTTGTGAAGTTTATGTATTCGGAAGACTAAAACAAAGTTATGAAACACACACGAGATCCCTCTGGAATGGACTGTACCAGAAAAAATACAGCAATGTTAATATTAGGTGTGCTTGGTAACGAATTTTGTAACTAGGGGAGGGTTTTTATCTTTAAGGTTAAAATCTCGGCGGACTTGAGCAGGAATATAGTGGACCTCTACAGCTGGACACCATCTTGTCAAGTTTACTACTTCATGAAAGAATCACTGTTGCTAATGCAGCAACGCATACATAGATTTTTATTGTCCTGTTGCATATTATAATAAATACTATAAGCAATTATGGCGGAGAGAACTGCTGATACCATTGTATTAGCGAGAGCTGAGCTGTCATGACAAATGACGTCAGTGAAACAGTAGTCACTACCTAGCTCCAAATATACTCCATTTGTTTGGAAGGCAGTTGGGTTATGTATGTTACGTATGTCAGGCATCACTTAATCCGTAATCAGGGAATCGGTAAGACAGATCTGTCACCAGTATGATGCAGATTTCCTGCAGCTATTCAGAAAGACATTTCTAATTTGGAGAGATGGCTCCCCATGAACTCCGCGAATGATGATTAACATCACAGCTTGTTGCTGTCGCCGATTTGTGGATCCATGGGTCTATCCTATTGCCAAACTTAGGACAACAGCGTTCCTTATACGTCGGCGTATAGGAAAGGGCCTACAACAGCAGGCCAGGATTCCAGTACCACACAGTTACATCAAAAGCGTCATTACGGTTCAGCAGCTAATGATGAATTATCTTAAGCCAGAGCAGGCACAGCACATCCCAAATAGGGTTCATTGAGTCAACCACATATTCCACTTGAACTCACTCATGGGGCATCTTAATATGGCAACGACCTGTGATGAACCACTGTATCAGCTGCTGGGCATAATAAATTAGCGTCACTGAACTACCTCCTTCGAAAACAAGAAGTAACTGTGTAAACCAAAACCAGTTTAAAGTACGTCCAGGTAAGTTCCCCATGGGGCACGAATCTTACGGATGGTATTTTATTCTATTGTAAATAAATGAGTTTTCGAAACACTGGTGCCGTACAAATGGAGGCAGTAATGTGTAGTGTGACGGTGTTGTGTACAATAACATGCCAACAGATGGTTGCGATACGAGGCTCCACTGTACAGTTGTTACGGATTTATGACCAGTCTGTGCTTATCGAATGACAAAACAAAGCATTGGTGAAAACTTGGATAACCCACTTCCCTCTTCGCTTCTTTTATTATTGCTGACGGCCACTATAGTAGGTCCTCTTCTGCGCGGTACCTTAGCGAAGTCAAAGGTCATCTCTCCCCTACCCCTGGCCCCCTTGAGAAACACCACAATTCTATGGTGGAGAAGAAAGAGCTGTTGACTCGTCACTCATTACCCACCCATTTGACGTTAGAATGCGGAAGAACAATGTGCTAGCAACAGTGACTATTATAAATGCGTTTTTACTGGGGTCTTGACTGCTGTAGTTGTGCCAACGGATGCGTATGTACAAAGTGAACTTAACAATACGCAGCATAAAACAGTAAAGCTGCAAGACAAAAGTTCTTGACGGATTCGTATGACGAGTTACAAAACGTTTAGGGACAGTATCATATCAAATATAATCAAATATATTATAATATTTTGGTTTAAATATATATTTTTCCTTTCAGTGCCCAATACACATTTCGTAGTCAGTATGAGGATGTTTAGCCTTAGTAGTGGAGAGCCGAGCCAATGCCTTCAAATCAGGAACCACAGTTGGCGTTGAAAGGTAATATGAGGGAGCAGTCGTGAGAAGATGCACTGGCCACAAAGGAGACATTTCCTTAACCCTCATTCTCTGAAGAGCCACGTACATCGAGGTTGCAGTGCAATCCTATGGCAGTCAGTATGGGGCTCTTAGAAGAGGATTAAGCGTTCAGATGAGAGAGATGTTACTGTGTCTCGTTTCAGTGTTGAACAACCAGGAACTTTCATCAGAGGTAGAGGTAGCTTGGTAGCTCTATGGTTTCTTGATGATGCTCCGCCTGGAAGATTGTTTTTCAGCCTTGTAGATGAAAGCAGAGAAAGAGTTCGCAGTAGTAGGGAGCATTCTTTACAAAGTGTGTTCTCAGATGCATTGTTCGTAGATTATGAAGAGTTACTCGCTGAACTTAAGGCACCATAGTGAGAGGAACTCCTCTGTTCTATCTTCGAGCAGTGCAATTTTAGGTAGTGAAGGTGTAAATGAAGTCCGCTGCTTTACGTCAATCGTCAGGTCCTTAACGAAGAAAAATTCTTACAGATAAAAAGGTGAATAGAAAGGTGAATAGAAACGTGTAGTACAAGCGGCTATATTTTTTGAACTGTTGCTCCATTACGCTACACAGTGATCTGCCGCTTAATAACTTCCTTATGGAAGAGGGAGACACTATGAACCATGCTCTCTTCCAGTTGTTTCGCATTTGTGCCCTCACCCATGAGATGAAGGTGAGGAGACAATACTGGTTGGTTGCCGACCTCACAGAAGGCACAAGACAGGCTGAGTGTCACGAACTTCATTGCCACAGAAGAAGTCATGTGGCGTTTGCTCCCTAGATCTGCGGGGCCACTGCATATTGTCAGCTGCATAATCTCCGATCTATAAAAGAATGGTCTGTTTCCCTCTTTTTTAGTGAGGGCAACTTATCTTAACGACGAAACGAAGGAGAAAGTAAAATATTCGCTGCAACGGGTTTCCATGGTCACTCATTAACAGGGTGACGGCTTCTCAGTAATCAAAGTTTGAATCGTCGATGCTAGCAATCAAAAATGCTTTAACAAATCGTCATCAGACCACGTAAATCATGATAAGATAACGAAGGATTGAAATGATAAATGGACACCCTAGCTGCAACCGGGCGTTGACGTACTTCATTGGGGACATGTTGAAAATGTGTGCCCCGACCGGGACTCGAACGCGGGAACAGATACTACCGTCATATGTAATGAAGGATGGTTCTTTCATCACACAAAATTGCACATAGGAGGCTGTAACGGCATCTGATCTATCTTATCAAAGTAGTAAGACTGCCATGTCGGCTCGTCCTACAAACTATAAATCAAATGGAAAGTGGAGTATGACAAGGGAACTGAATATATTAGTAAACATTAGTATTCCACTTTAACATATACTGTCACCATGTACAAGCACAATGGAATAGCGCACTTCCATTATTACTTCAGTTATCAGTGAAGAGAAAAGAAGGCTAGTGAGCTGGCGCGTGACTAGGGATACAAAATCCCTCGCCAAGGAATTTAATGTCATTTGTTTCTAACGTTTCAACGTCGCGTTGTGCCATATATTGAATAATCGATAGTGGACTTCACTTTGAAGAAAAAGTGGTGACAGATGCCTGACGCTTGTCACCTTGGATACTCGCACAAGGCGCTCATTAAGGGTGCAGCTGGCTTCCAGTATTTATGTGCTGCACAGCTTACGTAAGGTTTAATTCCGTGCATGGAAGGGGAGCTCTTCAGGTGTGTATCATAAGCAAGGGGGAGTGGCATTCGTGATATTTCATCGTATTCTGTGTTTCGTCATGCACTTACAGGAGATAAGCGCTCAACGTCGTAACTGTGCATGTAAAACCTTTTATCACCATGCTTGACCGTTAGCCTTATTTTAAGGTCACACTCCTGTCAATGGTGAGGTTTGAGTGAAGGAGGGGTTATGGGGAGGGGGTGAGTTGTCCGGGGGGGGGGGGGGGGGAGAGATCATCGGTACCATCGCGTCACTTGCCAACAGCACGTAATTCAAAACTCCTGCTGCCCATCTGGGCGTTTCCTGGAGGGACTGTAAGAGAACTTTCTGCCATGGCGCAAAAACTGGAACAGCTGCATCCCCTTGACTGTCTCCAGAAGTCTCCACCCTAAGGTCAGTCACCTCCGAGTGGAACCTCAGAGGGCTCAATAACAATTTTCTGGTTTTGGTTTGCATCTCATAATCTGAAGCATATTAATGGAACGTCTTGTACATCAAGGAAACTCTTCTGTGCCGTAGGGCACCATTTTGATTCTGTTGCTGACTAATAACCTTCACAGCTAGTCAGGCAGGCGCTAACTTTAGGCTGTAACAAAATGCTCTTGGAACGGTTACTAAAATTAAACCAGGAAAGTCCTGAGTCATACGCAAATATTACAGCCTGAAGTCAGCGCCTGCCCGCCAATCCGGAAGAAAAGTGAAGAGACGGTCTGAGAAGAGGTCAGCCAATCGCACGCTGGCTGACCGACCTTTTTGTGTTCTTTTGTTTTAGGGTGCAAAAAGCAACTGGAGTCATAGGTGCAGAAGTCAAAACTACAGAACACAAACACAGAGAGGAGTTTAACGTCTGTACGTCAGTCCCAATGGACAGAATACGAGACAGCTAAAAACAAGCACGCAGAAAGAGGGCTGAAGAGCAACAGATACAAATGGACGTCCAGAACTAAAAATTCAATGACCTGACGGCAAACACAAGCTGGAACTTGTATTGTTAAAAAAAGGGCATTCCAGCAGGAAGTGGCGGACAGTTAAAACTTGGACGCAATGTGTACAATGTGGTGGGACAGCGCAACTTAGCAAATGACGATGGCTAAAAAGGTAGTGCCCAATACGCAGCCTAGTTGAAGTAATCTTCTCCCAGCGGAAGAACCAAAAGGAGGTCGTCCAAGCCACTGGGAGAGGCTTAATAAGCCTAAGCTTATTCCCGCGAAGGGAAAACCACTGGCGATGCCAAACGGACACCACATCCTGACAGATGGCAACGCAGACATCATCGGAAGGAATAGTGGTACTCACCGGCTGAGGTAGGAAAACGAGATGGACAATAGCCCTTGTGCGAATCCCTACCACAAATTACACATTTGGCCGGGTTTTGACGAGACATTCTGGTGTGGTTGATGACAATGGTAGCAGCACTTCGTGTTCGGAATATACAATCTGACTGATAATTTCATCGCCTGCTCTTATCTTTGGTGGAAGTATTACTTTATCAAAAGTGAGGAAATGAGTGCGTGTGGGCAATAAGGAGTAAGCTACCTTTCTCATCACCCCATGGACGCCAGTGACACCCGGATCAGAGGTATGTGTATGAACTTCAGCCACTGTCAGACCGCCGAGCAGCATAGTGTAAACACCACCACAGTAAGAGTTCATCATTCTATGCGTCTTGACATAAACGGGATAGTTGTGGGGAAGTGAAGCAGCAAGCAGTTTTACTGAAGGTGAATCACAGGTAGTCTCCAAAAGCAAAGTTCCACTCTGTAAGCGAGAGGATGATTTCACAGGACCGGTAATTGCATGAAGGTCTTTCTGAATAAAGTGATTTACGTCGTAGGACGTGAAACCACGAGGAACCGTGGTGCAGCTGGAAGGGTCTTCGAATCGTTAGCCTCATTTCGTTGACGTTCAATAGACGTAAATTGTGGAGATGATTGGCAATCATGAGATTTCCTGCCAATGAGACGACGTCTCCAATGGCGTGCTTCCTCAATCTGGGGATCCCTTTCACATGGAGGTGCACCTGCCTTAGGCGATTGTTCACAACTCAGGTCACACCACCTGAACACCTGACGGCCTGAGCTGCCACCTTCTCAAACTGCCGATTGGTCCATCACCACTCTCTGGGCCTGGCCTGTACCAGGGGGTACGTGCGAAACCTTTGTGTCGAGCCAGGGCTGGAAATAACGAGTTATCAAGTCACCTGTTACATGGCAGACACGTGGTCCGGCCTTAAGGAGTGCACAGAGGAATAAGAGGAACCTCAAACGTCGAAGCAGGGGAAGGTTAGGAGAAGGTGAACGAAGAAAGGGAAAGGGAACGAGCAACAGTGGTGAAATTGTTCTTCTGTGAGCTGGAGACAATGTGGAACATTCCCAAAAACATCCCAGAGAAAGGTTCGAGTCTGCTCCCACTCCTAAGAGACTACCTCTCACAGAACTTATCTTTGTCAGTACGACAAGCAGTACACAGCCTCCCCGAGGATCAGGCTGAAGAAATAAAGGGCTATTACAAATGATTGAAGCGATTTCATAAATTCACTGTAGCTCCATTCATTGACATGGTCACGACACACTACAGATACGTAGAAAAAGTCAAAGTTTTGTTCGGCTGAAGCCGCACATCAGGTTTCTGCCGCCAGAGCGCTCGAAAACGCAGTGAGACAAAATGGCGACAGGAGCCGAGAATGCGTATGTCGTGCTTGAAATGCACTCACATCAGTCAGTCATAACAGTGCAACGACACTTCAGGACGAAGTTCAACAAAGATCCACCAACTGCTAACTCCATTCGGCGATGGTATGCGCAGTTTAAAGCTTCTGGATGCCTCTGTAAGGGGAAATCAACGGGTCGGCCTGCAGTGAGCGAAGAAACGGTTGTACGCGTGCGGGCAACTTTCACCCGTAGCCCGCGGAAGTCGACGAATAAAGCAAGCAGGGAGCTAAACGTACCACAGCCGACGGTTTGGAAAATCTTACGGAAAAGGCTAAAGCAGAAGCCTTACCGTTTACATTTGCTACAAGCCCTGACACCCGATGACAAAGTCACACGCTTTGAATTTTCGGCGCGTTTGCAATAGCTCATGGAAGAGGATGCGTTCAGTGCGAAACTTTTTTTCAGTGATGAAGCAACATTTTTTCTTAATGGTGTAGTGAACAGACACAATGTGCCGATCTGGGCGGTAGAGAATCACCACCCATTCGTGCAGGAAATTCGCAATTCACCATACGTTAACGTGTTTTGTGCAATCTCACGGTTTAAAGTTTACGGCCCCTTTTTCTTCTGCGAAAAAAAAGGTTACAGGACACATGTATCTGGACATGCTGGAAAATTGGCTCATGCCACAACTGGAGATCGACAGCGCCGAATTCATCTTTCAACAGGATGGTGCTCCACCGCACTTCCATCATGATGTTCGGCATTTCTTAAACAGGAGATTGGAAAACCGATGGATCGGTCGTGGTGGAGATCATGATCAGCATTTCATGTCATGGGCTCCACGCTCTCCAGACTTAACCCCATGCGATTTCTTTCTGTGGGGTTATGTGATAGATTCAGTGTTTAAACCTCCTCTACCAAGAAACGTGCCAGAACTGAGAGCTCGCATCAACGATGCTTTCGAACTCTTTGATGGGGACATGCTGCGCCGAGTGTGGAAGGAACTTTATTATCAGCTTGATGTCTGCCGAATCACCAAAGGGGCACATATCGAACATTTATTTGTAAATGCCTAAAAAAACAGTTTGTATGTGTGTGCAAAGCATTGTGAAAATATCTCAGATAATAAAGTTATTGTAGAGCTGTGAAATCGCTTCAATCATTTGTAATACCCTTTTAAGGCTAGTACTGTTCCACACATTACATCGGACTACGCCATCGCGGGTCACGACTCATCTGCAGAGGGAGCAACGTTTCGTTCGTTTGGGGACGATGATGAAATTTTACCAGCTGACAAGGGGAATGCCACGGTTGTAACGACACTGGACGATTACGTCCTTACAATGGATTTATTATTAAACAACACGGCTTACAGAGGAGTGTCTAGTGACCCCACAGGAAGGATTAAGCGCAAGACACCTTCACTCTTGAAAGAAAACTCCTTGTCCGTAAATTTACGTAACGAACTTCATCCTGGTGCTGCCGTACAACCTAGATTTTGTCTGCAAAAGCTGCATAAGGAAGGGGTTCCTGTACACCCTATCATTAGCAATTTAGGTGCACCCACTTATAACCTGGCCAGGTATTTAACATGTGTATTCAGTCCATATGTTGGCAAGTGTGAAGACCGTATCTCCAATTCGGTGGATTTTATGCGATGATTGTTATCTTTGAGGCAGGGTCCTTCAGATTTATTGGTGTGTTTTGATGTATCTATTTTTACACAAGTCCCTCTGAAAGAATGCCTTGGTGTGTTTAGTGAAAAACTTGAGGAGCTGATGAATCTTTGTCATGTGCTGACATCCACGTATTTTTCATTGAACGACAATATTTTTGAACAGAACGACGGGGTGGCTATGGACAGTCCTTTGTCACCAATAGTCGTCTTCTTACTTACGGAGTACTTCGAGGAGATGGCACTGAGGACTTTGGGCTTGCAACGAACGTGCTTCTTGAGGTATGTGCATGACACCCCCTCCGTCTGGCCACATGGACGTGACGATCCAAAAATCTCTTTAGAACTGGTCAACTGTCTTCAAACCAGCAATAAATTTACCACGGACGTTGAAAGTGATTTGAATCTTCTATTCGTCGTCGTTACGGTTTACAAAAAAGAAAGCAGATGGTATGCTGCAGGGACACGTCAACTGTTCCGAAATGTCAGCAAGTTAAGAAGACGTTCCGCTCGGCACAAGCTCATCGAATTTACAGCCGCGTGGAATCAGCAATGTTACGAGAGAGGATTCACCAGACGCGGCGAGCACTGGCGGAAACCAACAGTAAGCTACTTCAACTTCATATTCTCATTAGTAATTCCACGCAGTATGACGATTGGAGACTGAATACCTTACATTTAGAACTATGGAAGTAAGTGCAGAAATATCAGTGGTCAGACGAAAGAGGAAGTTTGATAGCTTACAGAGGATCACGTCTGGAGGCATTAGAGAGGATATTTCTCCTCCAACAGTTATTAACCTGTCAGACGAAATCTTGACTGTAGATGAAGTTTCAGTACTTGTTAAGGGTGGAAATATCGGAGTGACGCTCCGAGTGGTTCCCACTGAAGGTACTGTGGCTAATGTTGAGGCAGGTATCCGTCAGCTGCTACAGCAGTCCGCTGATGTAAGAATGGAAAACTATTAGGTGGCTTACACGTGCTCGAGATTCTGTCACAGGCAGAAAGGAAGGCACTGTGGGACATCAACGCAGATGAAATCATCTTGTTTTCTGTAGATAAAGGCAACGCTACTGTCGTAATGAAGAGTAAAGGTTATGAAAAAACCATGGACATTTTGGATCCCAACAATTACAAACAACTCCAGAAGGATCCGACATCGAGGATTTTAAAAATGATCCATTAATTGGTAAAAGCGTCTTCCCTCTCTTTAGCGGACAAGAAGCAACTATTTAAATCAGAAGCTTACTCGACCAGACTCTTTGGGATACCAAAGGTACACAAACCGCTGGTACTTTCTGAGACCTATAGTCAGCGCAATAAGGTCTCCCACACATGAATTAGCTGGACACCTTGCGTCGCTGCTAAAATCTCATGGTGGTGGAACTGACAGTATGTTAAAAATTCGTGTAACTTCCTCGATATTAAGGAAATTAGTGTGGGCTCTAATGATATCCTGGTCAGTTTTGATGTGGTGTCGTCGAATACCATGATTCCGGTGAATGAAGCGATCACATGTATAGCGGACATTGTTCGTAGTGATATTTTGGCATTATTCAGAAATTTCCCTCCAACAACTTATTTTCAATATAATGTTTTTTATGAAACGGGGTGGCTATGGGAAGTCATCTTAGTTCAGCTGTGGATAACTTTTTCATGGAGGACTTGGAAGCGCCCGTTTTTCAAACAGCTAGAATAAGACCAGCCAGATGGTATCGTTGTGTAGATGTTTTATATATACCCATGGGGAAGAGGATCTGGATGCCTTTCTGTTACATCTGACCAGTGTTAATCCAAGCATTAAATGCACTATGGGAAAGGAAATCGATGGTCACCTGAACTACTTAGATGTGACTAATCAAACGAGAGGACAGATCATTTAGTCATAAGGTTTTCAGAAAAAAAGAAACCACACACACACACACACACACACACACACACACACACACACACACACCCCATTATCTGCAGAAAGATTCTAACCACCACCCAAGACATGAAATAGGGGTGATTAAAACATTAATGGACAGGGCGCAGAAAATATGTGAACCCGCTCACTTAGATGGTGAGACTGAACACGTTAGAACGACCTTCAAGAAGAATGGGTATTCCAACAGAGGGATAGATCGTTCACTACGCCCGAGACTGACAACCAAAACGGACGAGGACTGACTCCAACCTAAGGGGAATGTCTTCTTGCCATTCATCAGTAAGGTCACTGATCGCATTGGAAAATTTTTGGGAAGTACGATGTGGAAACTGTCATCAGACCCACCACGAAAATAAAAGCATGTTAAAAATCCGCAAAAGACAAACGACATCCTCTAGCCACACTAGTTGTCTATAAAATTCCGTGCAATTGTGGAAAGGTCTATATAGGCACAACAAAAGGAAGCGTCAACACCCGTCTGGGTGAACATAAAAGGAACTGCCGCCGCGAATATAGTGATAAATCGGCTGTGGCGGAACAGGTGTTTCAGGAAGGTGGTCATGAAAGAAAGTTTAGTGAGACGACCGTAATAGCAAAGACGTCGCATTATTATGCGCGAATGTACAGAGAGGCCATTGAGATTGCCGAACACTGCAATAATTTTAATAGGAAAGATCAAGGTATTAAGCTGGATAAGATACGGATGTCAACATTGCAGCAACGGAGTGACAATCGATTAACTGCAATTGAGAAAGTTGGCAGTATCAGAGATCATAGCACAGGCGTCAAGTGATTGACAGCGGCGCCCTGTGGATGGATTATATATGCGGTGCTTACTCGCACTCTCGTTGCAGTTCGCCGATTGTCCTCAGAGGATGCCTTCCGCAGGCGAAGGTGAAGTTGAAGTTGAAACGTCAGGGGAGAGAGTTATGTATGGACCACGGCACGTCAGCCCAGACATGTTAAGTGATGACTCTGGGATAGTGTTCACCGAAAGCCGATGCACACTGATCGGTACCTGCAGGCAAAGAGTTGTCATCCACCATACCAATGCCGTGGCATCCTTAGGATCCTGGTACGCAGAGCATATGCTATTTCCGACGCGGACAGTTTACCTTAAGAACTTGCGCATTTCTTGGCAGTAGGAAAACAATTCGTATTGTATTCGTCGGATTATGGAGTTTTTTGGAGCATCACCGGAGGTGCATTAAGAGGAGCACAGATCGGTGGATTTTGTTCCTTAACATCTGAAGAACTTAAAGCGTTTTAACAGTTTGTTCCGTTGACCTTCCAATATTAGGGCACTACGCGGCTCCGTGGAAGATAGGGAGCTTAGAAAGCCTGGTATATACAAAGTATCATGTGGATGTGGAAAGGCTTACATCGGCTGTTAGATACACACAGTTCATGATATTACAGATGCATGGAACATCGCCGTCATACGACGCTACAAGAGCCGGTAAAACCGGCGGTAGCAGAACATCGTTCAAACGAGGGACACGGTATGAAATTTGACCAAACTGTGGTAGTTACCAACACTTCCGATATTTTGAGCAGTGTTTATGAAGAGCAAGTGATATTTGGCTGGCAGATAATTTGATTAATGGAGACAATATGTTTCCTGTAGCAAGATGTGGAACCTTGTACTACTGAACTTTCTTCGGTGTGGCCACTCCGAATGTTCGAGAACCGTCGTAGTGCGATAAATCGTTACCGCCGGTGTTCCAAGGGCGGCGCCACCTGTCCATTCTTTGAGGGCAGCAACCCATGTACGGTACGGATGCCTATAAAGGACATCGACTTGCAGCCTTGGCATCAGTACTCATTTTTAGTATCCGGCAGCAAACGCGAAGAGGCTTTTAAGATTTATTACGCCAGGAAAGCCTACGGAGTCACACTCTTAGACACGTTACAAGGGAGGGGAAGAAGAGTAAGAGCATACAAATGCAGCACGGAAGGGAAAGGATGCTGTAAAGCCTGGGGCCCCGTTGTGGCAAGCGACACTAGGATCACGTGATGTGTACCTATGAACAAACCGTCTACGTGTTGTACCAAATGAACACATGTTACGACTGTTGCGTTCCTTTTTGGAAGTCTTAACTTATTCCTTTGCTGTAGCATAGTTCACGTCCGTTTAGTTGTTTTCACTTCCGTGAGAAGTCTATGCGGCATCTCGTCTTCTCTCAATATTCATCATTTCCTAGCGACAGTAGTGTATTTTTAGCACACGACTCATTTTACAACCAATCTGTTGTGTTGCAACTGCCAAGACTACAGAAAGAAAACTGATATGTTAATGACCGGACGGCCAGCTCATAATTTTATGGGAAAACAATTGGGGCACAAGGTAGATTTGAACACCGATCTTCCTCTTTGCAGTCCAACGCCGTGACCACATAACGACCCGTGTCCCTGTGCTAGTCCCTCGATGTGATACATCGATAGCTTGGACCGTTCCCTGTTTCTATTTCGCTTCTTTTTGCACAGCTCCGCACACCTTGTTTTCATTCCATGCTCGACCTGTGTTTAGTTTTTGACGGGCTATCCGCGTACCATTTCGCGTGAGAGGGTGTGATGGGGAGTTCCCTTGGGGGTCGCCAGCTGCAGCTCTTTGTAAAACTGTCTGCCTCTCAGGAGGCTGCTTCACTGCGACACCTGACAGACCCTTCAACATTTTCAAGCTGGACTATATAAAAACACCTGTCCAACAACAACATTTACTTAGCGATCACTTCACAGTTCATATGCATGGAAGTTATTAAAAAGTAGACGTTTCCCTGTTTTAATTATATGTCCACGTACAATACAAATCACACGCAGTAAAAGAATGCGCTGGAAGAAAATTTACTTTTTATATTTGCTTTTTACTTCTGCAGTAAAAACGAGAGTATAGAGAAACTGGTAGAAGTAAGAGCCAAATGTGGAGCAAACCTCTGGGAATTGACAATGGTATCTTACACAAACTCAGACATATACTGATAATGGTATGTCAGTGTGATAACCTTAATTCACGTTTAATCCATATGAGTTTAGGCCTATACAGCGAAACAATTAATGCGCAGCACGCTTCAGACTAGAGAAAGCTGGAGTGCAGCGAGCTAACTGCAACATGCACAACATGTACAGTGACCTATTTCAGTTGCATAGCAAACGGTAATGTTTGTTAAGAAATTATCTGCAAAATTACTTTAATTACCACAAGAATGAACCCTGTACCTGCTTGGTGGTAATGAGACTGAAGCTTCGTATATAGTTGTCTCTGCTCATTCATGGGTGTCTCCCTTCTAATGTACATTCTGTGCTTGTTCTTGGTAGAAACGTGAGGCAGTGTAGCAGGGCAGATATTCCCAGTTGCTCATCTGTTTACAGTGCCCGCTTGCTCGCGGAGCATGATTTTCGAACCATTTCCTGACAAATTGGGCACAGTTGTTGCCTGTCACCTGGACTACGGAACGCGTTGTGCTATCTGGCAGTCAGAGCTGAAAGCACACTACTTCGCTGCACGTTCTCGAAACCGCAATTGCTAAAATAACGAAAGGTTCATTAGAAGATCAAAGATGTCCAAATGTTCTTAAATAACCGTCTGCGAGCGGTAGTAATGCATGAAAGCAAACAGGCTGTTGCACGAAACAGCAGAACTCACTGCTTTTTTTCAGTAATGCTCAAATGTGTGTGAATTCCTAAGGGACCAAACTGCTGACCTCATCGGTCCCTCGACTTACGCACTACTTAAACTGACTTATTCTAGGAGCAACACACTCATGATTAAGGAAGGACCCGCAACCTCCGGCGCGAGATGCCGCGTAATCCGCGAGGTGGTGCCTCAAACCGTGTGGTCTCTCCGCGCGGTCCTAATTTTCTTCAACGTTTGTGACTGGGACTACGGTAGTAATCACATTATGCTACAGATCCCGAAAATTTTAATTTTCTCACTTCATACCACACCAAAGTAGGTGGGAGGATAAAAATGAATCATGAACTTCTGAGAAGAAAATATTTTTGTCCCACTATGTAGTGCGGGACAGATTAATTTCTTTTGTATAATGTTTAAATTGTTATCACCTCATCTTACTGTTCTAGGAATCAACAGCGTTGGAGAGTTCCACTGGTTGACACCCTGATGACTAATGACGTGTTTCCTCCTGCTCCTTCGAATCTGTGAATAGAGTTTCACGTTGACTACGCGACGAACGTGCAAGTAGTATTGCCCACATGTTGACATCGTAGCGAAGATGATGTCTTCATGTATTTCTAGGATGATATGACCAGAAGTAAATGAAACTGTGATACTGCGGACATTAGGAAAATACCAAGCAACAGCATGGGGCTACTTGCTGCTGTCCCGAGAAGCCGCGTGTTCTATCCTGGCGGTGCGAGACGAGTGGGACGAGTTGACGGGACAAGGCTGTAAGCTCTTGCTATGAACACCCGGGGGCCGCGGCTGTGGTTCCGAATCACTACTTGGTGGGAGCGGCAACGGATGTCTTAATTTTTCCATATGGAGGCGGGAATGATGGACTAGTAACTCGCCTAACCTGAGGACTGGTATTTCGCCGTGAGAAGACGAGGGCTCCGGTGACAGAGCGCGTGGCTGCGTGACTGTGCCCACCTGGGTACGCTGGCAACGTGTACACGGTCGGGTGTGAGGAACCTTTGCATCGGAGCTCACCTGCTGTTTCTCTGATAAACCGCAAGTTGGTTAAATGTTCAGACGTTAATTGAAGGATTTTGTTTTGTGCAACCAGCGTCTTTTCTGCCTTGTGGCCTCCTGCGTTCGGGTTTCCTGTCCCTGTCGCCGGTGTATTTGTAGACAGTGATCTGTCAGTCCGCTTCTAGCCTGAGCATCCTTTGGGAGACAATTGTGGCCGCCCTTACACCCGGTCGATTAATTATTTCTATCCCAGGACATGGTATTAAAGTTTTTAGTTATTGTAAAGTTCTTAAATGGTTGTTGGATTTCACACTGTTTTTGGCCACTCTTTGGAAAGGTTAACTTTGCCTTTCGTTGGTGATTTTTTTTTAAATTACGTGGCTTTAAAATTGTTAGTGTAAAAGGTGAATGTATCTTTAATTTGATTGTTTTAATCTACTTGGCATCTTCTGAAAATGCTAGTTCTGCCTCCCTGTTAGCGTGCCCTTGTAATTTAATATCTTGTTGTGCCAGAATTTAAAAGAAGTGGTTCCCTACATGTTCGGTAGCGAAATCGTATGCAAATTGGTGTTTTCCTTTCATTACTTGGTAAGTTTGATTTGTTATTAAATGCTTTATCAAAGTCGGTTTCAAGTAAAATGGCTTGGCTATTGACAGTAAAGTGAAGTTTTTTAATTTGATTAGTAGGAAAATTTTGATTTGTTATCCAATGTTTTATTGAAGCCGGTTTTAAGTAGAATGGCTTGGCCGTTAACTGTAAAGTGTTTTGAAAAGGCACTCATGCCCGCTAGCTTTTTTGGATCTGTTCCTCGTCAAGTGGTAAAGAAATGACTTAATGGTTGAAATAATCAATAAAGAAATTGTAAATTGCAACTCGACAGTAACCAACTAATTTTGGCCCCGTTTCCCAACTGGGGGGGGGGGGGGGGGGCTTTCCTTGGTTAGTCGTCTCAGCAGAGGACGCAGTTTTGTAGGAATTCTGCACATATGGGAATAGGATGCTTTTTGAGCTTACGAGTTGTGGTGGTCACAGTGTCTCTATCTTCGTTTCCCATCGGTAGAGTAAGGGAGAGGGGAGAGTGCCAGAAGGAGAGGGTGGCAGAATGAGCCGGTGTCAGTGAGGGGATAGAGTCCATGGGGGCGATACAAGTGCCTACGGATGAAGCGAAGGAGGAGCCAAATGCATACCAGTCGCCGTGTCCGCTATTTCTGGGAGGGTGTAGGGGGAGGACTTGTCTGCTTCCCCAGTTCTCCTACAACCAAGTGTAAGTTCCCTGGTCCATGGAGTATGTAGGCGTAACAGAGAGATTGAGTACAAATATTTACAGTGTTCTGTATTAGAAGAGCGCGAGTATGTTCGCATGCCACTATTTCTGGTGAAGTCGGAATGAGACAGCTGCTTTCAAACATTTGTCAGTGTCTATTAAAGATAAACATACGCACTTTTGTGCTCTGACAGGAGCAGCATTCGACTTGTGTAATATTTCATGTGATCATAGAGGGAACGCATGAATAAACGAATTCGCTGAGGGTAAATATGTAACGAATGAGAAGTGTAATAAAAGCATGCAAGAAACACAGATGGAAATGTAGTGACATTAATAACTCAGGCTTAATATATTGAAGTCACTATATGCTCAGTCAAAATATCATGAAGCTAACTTCGATGATTGTAGCCAAAGCTGTTACTGTGACTTGCAAAACAAAAATGCTGTCACTGGAATAGCTGTTACGGTAGCTGACACTCAAATGTTCCGTATGCCTGTGTACACACACCTGTAAGACCTGCATTACTGACCAACTATCCTGAAGCCCTGTACTTTCAGATGTCCGAAATAATGGCTTCGAAGGGCAACAAAAAATTTTATTTTCATTACATTGCATAATTATTGACCAAATTTAGGAATTTAAAATGCCATGTATCCTTATATGCAATATAGTCTTATAAAGATCTGTGGACTAAAGTATTACTGTCATGTAGTAACTTAGTGCTTGACGCAGCATAACTGATGGCACATATATACCGTGACTATTCATCTAGTATATGGGAATGAGAGCACTTTGTGACTTGAAAAGAACGTACTTCAACACGTAACTTTTAGCAAAGGATTGACATTATGAACAATTAAGGAACAGATGAACTCATTTGCGGAGCAATCAGAAGTTTGCAGCTGTTTTGTGTGTGGGAGCTCGTAAAACCTCTATGTTAAGGTATAAAATATTCAGATAAACTATACAGACATGTTATTGCACTAGTTTAGCATGTTAGTGTTCAAAATATAACACAGGTTTGTTGTTCGTAAGTAATCTATATCCACATATGATCTTAATAAGATAAATGTACATTATCTTGCAAAGCAGTATGTGATAACACTATCCGAGTGCTTATATTACGAACAAAGTAAGTATTCGTTCACACTCTTACTCAATAAAGCCACTGCTTGAATTCGTAAGGAAACATAATTCAGTTTTACAGCTGGGGTGAAATTTCTGCAATAAAATCTGAACGTACCATTATATGGGCATCCCACGATAGTCTTTTATACCACTGCATGCCGACATTCAGTAACGGAGACTGAAGCGAAGCTTTGGAAGTGCATGTAATTTATCGCACCATGCACATAAATTACTCCAAAACACAGTTTCAAACTTTACATGAACATGAGAATACGCTTTTCACAAATAACGAGCTTCGAAAGCATCCTACTGACAACGTAAGACTTTATAAATGAACATTGTGCATGGTTTTGTGTGTACTAGTAGCACAAATTGAAATGCGTACAGTATCTTATGTTCCCAAATTAGATGTAAGGGACACTAAATTACAAACACTTAGTAAGCTACATGAGACATTTGCAAGCAATATGGTCGCTAATAAATATGGTGCATTTCGAAATTCCTGACACGTTCGCAAGGGTTGTAGAGCTAGCTTAGTTGATAAAGTTTTGATAGTGAACCAATGTTTGACAATGGATCAAGGAGCGTACAACCTGTAGAAACCTGCAACAGGAATTTTGAAACACACTGCACATAACGGACAAGAACGAGAGAAACTTGCTGATTTAGTATTCTGCTTGCGCCAGTGAGGACCTTTAGTGGTCCTAACAGTTAAGAACAAAAATATCCTTATTACAAAAATATCCTTATTACAAAAATATCCTTATTACAAAAATATCCTTATTACAAAAATATCCTTATTACAAAAATATCCTTATTACAAAAATATCCTTATTACAAAAATATCCTTATTACAAAAATATCCTTATTACAAAAATATCCTTATTACAAAAATATCCTTATTACAAAAATATCCTTATTACAAAAATATCCTTATTACAAAAATATCCTTATTACAAAAATATCCTTATTACAAAAATATCCTTATTACAAAAATATCCTTATTACAAAAATATCCTTATTACAAAAATATCCTTATTACAAAAATATCCTTATTACAAAAATATCCTTATTACAAAAATATCCTTATTACAAAAATATCCTTATTACAAAAATATCCTTATTACAAAAATATCCTTATTACAAAAATATCCTTATTACAAAAATATCCTTACAACCAGATGCAACTGCCCAATTGGCTTTCTTGAAAGATTTGAGAGATTTTCTCCATACATTCAGACATACAGAACACCTCATGTATGAAAATATAATTACAAATCGCTTCTTAATTTCTTGGGTTTACGAAATTGACTGCGATAGTACAACTAACAAGTAGAATTCAGTATGAAAGGTTGAAGTTCCCAAACAATTTCAGTGACTTACAAAAAGGGAGTCGAAAACTAGATTTCACAATGTCTCAAATATGACAATTGAAAACAGTAATATCAGACGACATATGTATTGAAACATTAATTGTGACCACAGCTCGTTAAGCGACATTTTGTCATAACAATAGCACACCGAACTAGTTGCAGAGTAATGGTATAACGTTCAACAGCTTGGTGTGGTTATTCTGCAACAAATTGCGCCTATATTAAACTATGTATCGGCACTGGGCGGAGTATACAGAAACTGGTGCAGCGTTTTAGACTATACAAACAGACGGTCCAAGTATGGACAGTGCCCTTTCATTGGGGGATTTAATTCTGAAGTTCGAGTACTCTGCCTGTAGATTATCGGTAGAATTCTTGTTTTTTGTTATATTGTAGCTGCAAAGTAACCTGAACACTCATCCAGTGCCTTCATTTGAATATGCACATTACATACAAAAAGTTATGTTACAAAAGTGGTAACTATATTGCCCACATATTCATCTGAGACACATTTTATCACCTGTGCCAAGTGGGCATTCCACAGATTCTCTGCTGCAGTATTGTACCAGAACGAAGGCAGAGAATAATAATATAATCACATGTTTATGTACATATTCTTTTGTTAAACAATTTACAGTTCATGGGCAAAGAACCTAAATAGCAAAGCTGTAGAAAAGGTACACAAATAGAATGTGAAATCCATCTGAAGTGAAATTAAACAGTCATTTTATCCCAGTAATGGGAACTGCGCTCATGGAATGTTTTTCCTCCTCCTGATCATAACTGATGCCCAAAAGTGGTAACTGTGGCTGATACTACAGTGAAGACAGGTTGACGGAAGTGATGAGGACAGAGCAATTTATTCCTGGTGACGATAGGTTTCTTTTTAGTCTTTTCTTGAAAGTTGTTCAATGTGAAACAGATACAGACCTTGGAAGGTGGGTCGTAGTTTGCCATACCCTACACTGCACTGTTTATCCTGTCTCCCTCGAGAAATTTTTGTATGCGAGTCCAGCTCTGTTTTCTTAGGTACAATGAGCCATTAAGCTACTGTTGGCCGTTCAGCCTTTTATAGAACGAACACACAGCGACTGCTCCACCGCATCTCGCTAACTGGCCCACGATACATTCGGGAAGCATTTCCTCATCTGAGATGTTTGGCAAAGGCTGGTATCTTGCACTGAATTAATTCAAAGCTGTCTGCTTCCACGTCAGACGAAAGTAGTAGTACACTGCGTTCAGTTGAATACTCGTTGAAATACCACCACGTGTTGCGACTAGTGTAGCATCTTGTCAGAATCCACGGCGTGTTGTCAGAGGCACGCGTGAACTGCATCGTACCTCTGTAACGTCCCCGTTATAATGCTGATTGACGTTTTAGGAAAGGTGAGGCAGGTACGTAACCCGGAGACCCAGGCTGCTTGGCAGGTAGAGCTTATGATTTGTCACAGTTTCAACGCTTCTGTGGAAGGATATTTGTCCACAGGCAGCTAATGTCAATTTCCCAAGTGAAAGACAGCAGGTGGAGATGCTTCAGGCATCTAGTTAAGCTGGTTGGATCCATGTCATTTTCCCGTTAACGGACGTGCAGCACAATATTCTGCAGTAACGATGTTCCTCCCTGTAGTAGTCACCACAACGCAGTTTAAGACGTTAGGTGTAGACGTCCAGGATGATTGGTAATTCGGGAACAGTATCATCTGGGAGACTGTAGGCAACTGAGGTACCACCGTACTCCCTCCCACGACACATATTTTCAGCAATGATACTCCACAATGTTTCGTTACCTCACCAATTTCCAACCTGGTGCATAAAGTCACCAGAATTTTGAACAACAGCCTTCTCTGCGTCGCAATTTTTCACTTGCAATCAAAGTCACATCGGTATTGTGCTGAAGCGCTGTCCTCTCCAATATTGTCCCTGTAGTGATGGCACCGTTTGACGTATTCCTCATTATTTGTTGACACTTTCGAGAGCAGTAACAATTGCTTACATATCCGCATATTTCAATTTTCTCTGCATGAAACTTCTCCAATTCCAGGTCAAATTTTATTCCCATACCTGAGTTCTTGTGAGCATGTGATCGCCGAAACTCTGCTGTCTACACACTCAGCACGATTTGGCCTCACCATCTCTCTCAGCCATTATGTCCGAGACTTAGTTGAGGCTTGTGAGTATGGGTAGTCTTACACCAACAGTTTACCAGCGTTTACACACAACCACAGTGGGCAGGACCAGGCATTTTCTTGTGAGTTTACAATCCCAGGAAAGCTCGCTTCACTGCACGTGAGGAAGTCGCCATCTGCCACTGAATGTAGGATTGGAAAAGGAAAATGAACGACACCCTCGGGCCTCGCAACCTAATACCGTCGGGGTCGAAGAAAGCAAGAGTTGGCCAAGAGAGGCCGACAGACAATAGAAACAGAACTGTGATGAAGAGGAAGCGGTTTCGGCAGTTACACACGTGCTGGTCTTTCGAAAAATGGTCGAACACATCTGACAGACAGGAAATATTACTGTAGTAATCATTACACTGTGATGATTACTTCGATTTGCTTGCGTGAATTACTGAGATTACTGGCATCGTTTTTACTAGTGGATAAAAAAGATATCAGTTATCACTTTACATTCATGGAGTAACAGTTCTGTTACAGTTAATTTTCAAAACATATAGACACTTTATAAGGGACTTACATTCAATGATACAGCGAAAGCAGTCAACATTACCTCCCGCATGTAAGTTACATCTTTACTAAAAATTAATACCAAATTTAAACCATTCTATCTGAAATCTCTGAAATACTGAATTTTACACACATTTAATTTGTGCCATGAAACAGAAATAATGCTGTGCATATTTAACACAAAGCTGGGTGATTTTGGAGCTGATATGTATCCATCAGTTGAAAAATTTTACAGTGAAATGGATTATCGTGGCAACTCGAATGAGTTTGGTTAATATCTTAATTTAGCTAAATCGAACTATGTTATCTGCATATATTCACAGGTTATGGAACAGAAAGTACTATTTTCGGCAAGTTCCTCCATACTAACAGAGAAATTAAAGGTTTCTGTAAATAAACCAAATTTTGATATTAACAATAATATTTAGAAGTTGATTGACATTCTGAACTGCAGCTGCATCGTCTTTGAGAACTATTCCTGCATCTACCGTTTAACAAGATTGATAGATTTTTTATAAATGGGTCCACCGACTAAGTAGTTCATGAAAGAAAACGTCGACAGTAATTGACTTATTCCTATCACTTATTTACTGTACTACAGGCCTATTTTATTACAATATCATTACGAACCATCTATAAAATCAACATGTCAATATACCAACATACAAGATTAATACTGAATTTCTATATAGTCCAAAAGTTGAAAAACGTAACATGACAGATCTAATTTCAGCTTAAGTTATCGGTCATTATTTAAAAATATGTGAGCAATATGCACCATGTCGCACAAGATACCACATGAATTCTCAATCCACGTATGAAACCACCTACGCGTTGCAGTATGCCCTGTGGACAGTTTGATATTTATGATTTTCACGGGTTTGCAGCCGGGTTCCATCGTCCTGGCAACACGATATTTCTGAGGAAGCCTGGGGTGTAAAAGATGCCCTGTCACTGCGGAAAGGCCTACATTCGACAGACTTTTCGTACAGTTCAAGATCGATGTGTCTAACATCAACGGCATACACGTCTGCTCTAGCTGGAAAAATAGCCGTTGCTGAACACTGTCTTAATGAAGGTCACAGTATGTCGTACAATGAGACGCAAATCATTGCCTCGGCTTCCCGTTACTGGGATTGCGTATTGAAAGAATCAATTGAAATACGTCTGTCTGATGATATTAATAGAGATAAAGGTTTTCTTTTAAGTAAGACGTGGAATCCTATTCTATCACAGATAAAAAACGGTCTGGTTTCCGACCGGCTGCATTTTAATTTTGCCATTCCTCACTTGACAGTTTTCACCACTGGCGCTGCTGCAATTCTTCGCCTCACGCGCAATGGCCAGTACCCGCGGTATAAAAGAGCCGCCGAATCTGAGGTATCTTCAGTTCCGGTGTAATTGTGCACTCAATCTTGTGAAGATGGCGGCCAGATGGTCCACCGAAATATCGTGTTGTCAGGACGATGGAACCCGGCTGCAAACCCGTGAAAATAATCAGCATTTGATACGCCGGGAAAATCTACTTTGTCACAGTTTTTTATATTGCTGAGCTAGTCGTACAATGGTTTTTAAATCCACACACCGTTATTTATATACGACCCAGGTTCCGGCATTTTATGCCATTTTTAAGTGATTAAATTTATGTTTTTAACATATATTGCAGGTCCGCAAGCTCAAAATTGACCCTGAATTGAGAAAAACTTTCGCTCCCAGCATCTGCTGTTTCGTGGGGAGCGAATATTCTATTACTTGAAAATGGCATTGAAGGCCGAAACCTGGGTCGTAATTAAATAAACAACAATACACTAAAATGGCGGTGTGTTCATAAAGAAAGTATGCTCTTTATCAGACACCCAGTGAACAGCAGTAAAATATGTCACAGATTCATACATTCTTGCTGTATAATTTTAGGAGGACGATTCCGTCCTTTTACTCCAGGACCTCTTCGTATCATGTGTAAACCACAACTAACTTACATACAAATAACATACAGGCATATCCTTATCAGCAGTTCTACCTTCCGCCAACAAGAGCCTAAAACACTATACAAGTCAATCGGTAATGTATGCTTATGGGTCTTAAATTAATCGTTGGCAAGCTAACTGGTGACAGTTAAATTAACATTGCAAAATCCACTAGCCAACATTTCTAACGTCAAAAACGTACGTATACAACTACATGAATGTGAACATAAGGTATAAATAGTGATTAAACTGCTCTATGTACATTTCTGTTAACGACTGTACTGAACTATTATCTAACTGCTTGTCAGAGTTGTCATGTATGTAACCTGGACACAGACAAATCAGCTAGTTCTGAACAATGTAACTGTCAGTTGTGTCTGTTACAACCACGTATCACAGGTATGTATCTATGACCTAAAGTTTTAAGACTTAAGTAACATATATCATTAAACACATCTTTAAAGGTGGCGAATAATGTCGTAGATGCAGCTGGTACGAGAATTTCAGGCACAAGTGACGAGTAACATGTTAAATATTTCATAACTATGAAATATTCAGCGACAGTACTAGCAGTATATTAAATGATCGGTTAATACCATTTTCTACATAAATGGCATTTATGTTCATGTAGTACGTACATCGGCAAATATCGTTACATATACATTGAAGATACAAAATAAGACTTTGCATAATCTGACTTGATAAGATACTGACTGTTACAAATACATCTTGAACACTTGTTTTTACATTGCTTGGACGAACAGATACTAATGTAATGATAATATGGAATATTCCCGTTTCCTTTCAAGAAGTGGAAATTCAACTGACTTAACTGGTAGTACAAATTTATATTGCGATAAATTTATGCAATACAGATATTTTAGAGCATTTTCCTTAGTAGAGGCACAATCTTTTCAAATCGAAAAGAATACTTTAAGCACAGAGCGAATACCAGTTTCGTTGACTACTGTGAAGAACTCAAGTTGATAATAGTAATAAAAGTTATTAAAATGCAGATGAACAGGAAAAATTATTTAACTTCACCCAAACTGTTCGTATGACAGACTGTAACTAACTATGGAAAGACATTTCATACTGAGAAATTAGTGATGTCAACAGGAAAATCCACCTGAAAAAGCTATGCCTTCTCACTAGTAATTCCTTCGACCAGAAAGATTGATTCATTGGCAGAGGTTAAACAAACAGAAGATAGCCACTCAGAACCGAGGATGAGAAGGATCCGCCTATAGTGGCTTTGAGGATACAGGATGATGGAACATACATACATAATACACACATAATACATATATACATTCAAATGTGTGTGTTGGTAATAAATTCCATCTTCATACAACGAATTTTACACACTACGACAAAGGCTTGACGAAAGTATTATAATACTTATTAGGGATGGTTTCGTCATATAAAGTCCTCACTGCACTCCACAAAAACATAGGACACTTAACATTAAAACGTAAGAGAAGATCCCTTTAGATTACACAACCTACTTTAAATACTTTTGAAGTAATCACAATTTTTTGTCACGTCTATTTTTTGACAAATGAACGATTATCATCAAAATTTGTTGAACAGTGAAAAGCTTCCAGTACTACAGAAAAACATTGGCTTTGAGGTGCACAGATACGATGTAAATATCTTACAAATAAAGAGCATATATGCACATAGTAGCATCATTTATACTGTACGATTAAGTTATTAGTACATAGAAGTAGGACAGTGAAACATGTATGTCCAAAGAAGGGAATCAGTTTCTTGAAATGTCCACATAACCGAACACACGCCATCCTAACGTAATACACAAACCTGTTTACATGGCATAGAATTCAAATTTCATAGTGAGCACAATCGTTAATTATATCATGTTTAGGAATATGGTTACAGAGCCATGTCCAATATTTCTGTCGTATGACATCACAAAGCGATGGCACTATGGGAATCAGATACTCTTGTGAAATACCTAACCATGCATAAGCTTATGCACTATCACATTACATTACCAGCAACAAATCAATATAAGTTCACGTCCTTAATAATTTAACCAAATCTAAGATTCCCATCAAACTTAGGCAGTAAGTTTTGAAGATGATACTAAGAGTGCATGGTTTTATTCCATATCCACAATATGTAACTATAAATTAAACTATTCGCAACTTAACCAAAACAATGTGCATAAAAGTAAATTTACAGCAAAGTACATTATACTAAGCCCCTAATTTCTGGAGTAGGCATTCTTATAAACTGAAGAAATGGGGCGGGATGATAACCACGACAGTAATAATACATTCTATAGTATCTATACAAATTTCAACTTGCACTGAAAACAAAATTGTTAACAGAAAACTAAGCTGAAACTATCATGTGATGTACTTAACTAAAACCTATTATCTAATATGACAAAACTGAAGTCGTAACAGAATATTGTTACTATTTAAGAACATAGGAAATGAAGTTACAGTATACAGTAAGTGCCACAGTTAAAGTAAAGGCTAAAGGGCACAAAAGCAGGAACATAAAAGTTTGGCTTTATTTCAAATGCTTATTACAGAATTGAAAATTAAGCAATAGGATAGCAAAGTTTGTGCTAAAATCTAAAATGAAAACTTAGTTCTGGTACATCAAAATTTATTAGAGCTAATGCAGATTTTGGGTAATATTAAATGAAGTCAAATATGAACTGGAGGAAGATACTTTTGTAAGCAGCAACATTAACAGTACGAGAGTAATTAGTGAACCTCCAATTCTTTGAAGTTATTTTATACTTTGGTGATTGAACTTCTGATTGCTTTACAGATGAGTTTATGTCTTGAAGAACCATGTATCTGTCATCAAGCATTTACAAAATGATTGCAATTGTGTTGGAAGTCTGTTGGTAGCAACTGAGTGCTGTCATGAAATCTGGTTGTACACCATGAGCCGTACTGCATGAAGTCCTCCACAGTTTCTGGCTGAAACTTTTCTTACTGTGCCAAACCTGTAACGTCAGATGGTAACTCTTCCTTAGTAGATCGTGACAGGAATGTTATTTTCGGTATTTCGTGTAACTGTGGATTGTATTTTAAAAAACTAGATTTTTGTTGCCCCTGGAAGTCTTAATATAGGCGACATGAAGCTGTTCATTCATGTCAAACAGGTTTAGTCTTAATATTATCACTGGAACAGTGTCTGGCCTCCTGTCCTCGGTCCTCCATCTAGCCTGCTTTACCCTGATTATCTACCTGGAGTTGTGAATGGCACAGAGCACGAATATGCCATGTTAGCAGGTAACACCAGCATTGTGACATACCTGTATGACTAAATGCGGAACTGAAATTTCGCCATCTTTACCCGCGCTAGTGACGCCATCAGAGTTCCTGAGAAGCAGCATTGATGAAGGGCGGAATCGAGTGATAAAGGTCGATCCAGTGAGACGAAGTCAGCAGTATACGAACAGTACTAGAGTGTTCGAAGTAATTATCTGACGAATGGCTGTTATCCCAACACTTACACAGGTTTATGTCTTAACCTGCATGATGAGATGTCTTACAATTGTGGAGTGAGGTGGGGATCCAGGAGGATCATTGGCCCTCTTACGTAAAACACTTTCAAATTTGTACCCGGCATAAAACATTCTATGTGACAAGTTGTACATACCGATCTTAGATACTTCGTTGTGTTTAAACGCTTCTGATCTTTTACTGGTTTCATTTGCGGAGAAGGAAGGGAAGATAATTCCCTGTATCGAAGTATTTCCGATTATCTAGGCCGTGTCAATGATTTGGCATTATGAAATTGGTTCAAATGTCTGAGCAGTATGGGACTTCTCAGGTCATCAGTCCCCTACAACTTAGAACTAAATTTAACTAACCTAAGGACATCACACACATCCATGCCCGAGGCAGGATTCGAACCTGCGACCGCAGCAGTCGCGCGGTTCCAGAACCGCTCTGACACTACGGCCGGCTGACATTATGAGTCTAATATATTAATCTGTTACCCAAAATCGTTCCGACCTTGCTATAGCGTTTCCGAGATTTAAATACCACGCCATTACTTGTTGGTCGGATACGGCATATAGTATTGTATGTATGTTGTGAATCTGAAGCCTTTTATTACTTCTACATACGGACACACAATACGGAGTTCTGGATTCTCATTAGTCACAGGAAGTGGAAGATTACTGAAGCATTGCCGCTAACTTTCGATTGATTTTGTTATAATCCGTATATGTATCTGTGTACAGTCTTATCTGAAGATCCTAGGAATATTTCAGTAATGACGGAGACAGCTGTGTGATTAGTATGGCGAGTAAATTTGAAAATGAGGGTATCCTCAATGAGGTTATGATTTTTTGTTTTGGTTTTAGGGCGCAAAACTGCTATGGTCATTAGCGCCCGGATCGGGACTTAACAGTAAAAAGCCGAAAATGGAAACGAGCAGCAATGGGAACGAAAGTCATAAAATTGGAGAAACTCAAAACAGAAGGAAGGCTTAAAAATCCTCTACAGAAAGGGGTTGGTTGTCCCCAAAAAAGCTTCAAATGACTGACGTCATTTCACTGGCACCAATAAACTCGAGAACGCGATCGGCTGAGCGCGTGTCATCTGCTAAAATCGACGATATATCAGGCGACAGCTGTAGACGGGAGCGTAAAGGATTAAAATAGGAGCACTCAATTAAAAGGTGTCTTACCGTCCACAGCTGAGAGCAGTGGGGACAGAGTGGGGAAGGATCGCCGCTTAAAAGATGTCAATGGCTAGAAAGACAGTGCCCTATCCGGAGTCTAGTCAAAATTACCTTCTCCCGAAGACGCGTTCGGGAGGAAGAGGTCCAAGCACAAGGAAGAGCTTTCACGTCCCGCAATTTATTTTGGGGAAGTGTCGACCAGTGCGCGTGCCATAAATTAACAACACGACGACATAAAACGCTCTTTTCTTTTGTGGTTTCAGGGCGCACAACTTCAATGGTCATTAGCGCCCTGACTACTCTAAGAATGCACCGCGAGGCACAAGTGGACAACAACAACTAAAAGGGAAAACACTATAAAAGAGACTGACAGGCATAGGATTAAAAAACAGCATCATCAAATGTCCTGAGAGAGGTTTGTCAAATTGATAAAACGAAGAACACGAGCAACTGCTCGTGGGTCATCCGCTAAAATGGCATCGAAAGTACTTGGCAGGTTAAGATCTAGACACTGTGTTAAAATATGGACAGGACATTAAAATGTGTCGAACCGTCAGCAAGTGCCCACATGGGCAGAACGGCGCTGGCGCAGCCGTCAGCAGATGGCGATGGCTGAACCGGCAGTGTCCAATTCTTAACCGGGCCAAAACTACCTCCTCCCGCCGAGAAGGGCGTGAGGAGGACGTCCAAGCCACGGGAAGAGGTTTTAAGGCCCGAAACTTGTTGTCTGTAAGTGCAGCCCAATCGGCATGCCACAGCGACACAATGCGCCGACAAATGACCCTGCTAAAATCGGACGAAGGGACACAACAAGAAGCTGTCCGAGGCTGGAGGACCGAAGCCTTGGCCGCGGCATCTGCAGCTTCGTTCCCAGGGATACCGACATCGCCAGGAAGCCACATAAAGCTAACCGGAGAACCGACGTCCACCAGCTGCTGAAGAGAGCGTTGGATCCGGTGTACGAAAGGGTAAACCGGGTACGGATCACTGAGGCTCTGGATGGCGCTCAGGGAGTCGGAGCAGATGACATAAGCAGAATGTCGGTGGCGGCAGATGTAAAGAACAGCCTGGTAGAGGGCAAAGAGCTCAGCTGTGAAGACCGAACAATGGCCATGGAGCCGGTATTTGAAACTTTGTGCCCCAACAATAAAGGAACACCCGACCCCGTCATTGGTCTTAGAGCCATCTGTATAAATAAAAGTCATGTTGATGAACTTCGAACGAAGTTCCAAAAAACGGGAGTGGTAGACCGAACCGGGGGTAACCTCTTTCGGGAGCGAGCTGAGGTCAAGGTGAACGCGGACCTGAGCCTGGAGCCAAGGTGGCGTGCGGCTCTCGCCCACTCGAAAGGTTGCAGGGAGTGAAAAATTAAGGTGTTGAAGGAGGCGACGAAAGCGAACTCCAGGGGGTAGCAGGGCAGAGACATACAACCCGTATTGACGGTCAAGAGAGTCGTCAAAAAAGGAACGATAAGACGGATGGTCGGGCATTGACAGTAGCCGACAGGCATACCGACAAAGCAGTATATCGCGCCGGTAGGTGAGTGGCAATTCGCCAGCGTCAGCATGAAGACTCTCTACGGGACTGGTATAAAATACTCCGATCGCAAGTCGTAAACCCCGATGTTGTAAGGAGTTGAGGCGGCGTAAGATGGATGGCCGTGCAGAGGAGTATACGAAGCTCCCATAATCCAGCTTGGAGCGGACGATCGACCGATGTAGACGAAGTAGGACGGTTCGATCCGCTCCCCACGACATACCACTGAGAACACGGAGGACATTTAAAGAACGGGTACAACGGGCGGCCAAATATGACATGTGGAGACCAGCTAAGTTTCCTGTCAAAGGTAAGGCCTAAAAATTTGGTTGTCTCCACGATTGGGAGAGCAACGGGACCGAGTCTTAAGGACGGTGGAGGAAACTCTTTGTAGCGCCAGAAGTTAATACAGACCGTCTTCTTGGCAGAAAAACGGAAGCCATTGGCGACACTCCAGGAGTAAAGACGGTCAAGAGAACGCTGAAGACAGCGCTCCAGGACACGTGTACACTGCGCGCTGCAATAGATGGTAAAATCGTCCACAAAAAGGGAGCCTGATACATCAGCTGGGAGGCAATCCATTATTGGATTGATCGCGATGGCGAAGAGAGCGACGCTCAGAACTGAGCCCTGTGGCACCCCATTCTCCTGGCGAAAGGTGTCGGACAGGACAGAACCCACACGTACCCTGAACTGTCGATCCATTAAAAAGGAACGAATAAAAAGAGGGAGGCGACTGCGAAGGCCCCATGTATGCATGGTGCGGAGAATGCCCGCCCTCCAACAGGTGTCGTAAGCCTTCTCCAAATCAAAGAACACAGCCGCGGTCGGGCGCTTCCGCAAGAAGTTATTCATAATGAAGGTCGACAAGGTAACCAGATGGTCAACAGCAGAGCGGCGCCTACGAAATCCACATTGTACATTGGTAAGTAGGCGTCGAGACTCGAGCAGCCAAACCAATCGAGAGTTAACCATTCGCTCCATCACTTTACAGACACAGCTGGTAAGCGAGATAGGTCGATAACTGGAAGGCAAGTGCTTGTCCTTCCCCGGCTTAGGAATCGGGACAACAATAGACTCGCGCCAGCATGTGGGAACATGTCCCTCAATCCAGATGCGATTGTATGTACGAAGAAGAAAACCTTTACCCGCAGGAGAAAGGTTCTTCAGCATCTGAATATGAATAGATTCAGGCCCTGGAGAGCAGGACCGTGATCGGCTAAGTGCGGTTTCGAGTTCCCGCATGGTGAATGGGGCATTATAACTTTCACAATTGGAGGAGCGAGGTCAGGTGGCCTAGCCTCCTCTGCCTGTTTGCGGGGGAGGAAGGCAGGGTGGTAATGAGCGGAGCTCGAAACCTCTGCGAAAAAGCGGCCGAAGGCATTGTAGACAGCCTCAGGGGCCACAAGGACTTCATTCGCGACCTTCAAGCCAGAAACTGGGGAGTGGACCTTAGTGCCAGATAGCCGGCGCAGGCTACCCCAGACAACAGAAGGAGCAAAACTGTTGAAGGTGCTTGTGAAAGCAGCCCAGCTAGCTTTCTTGCTTTCTTTGATAATACGACACTGAGCACGTAATCTTTTATAATTAATACAATTCGCCACTGTAGGGTGGCGTTTAAATGTGCGTAAAGCACGTCGACGAGCACGTAAAGCGTCTCTACATGCTGCGGTCCACCAGGGGACCGGTACGCGACGTGGAGGAGGAGGGTGAGGGATGGAATATTCAGCAGCAGCGAGAATGACTTCCGTGAGGTGTGCGACCTGACGATCGCAGCTTGTGAAGGTTTGATCCTGAAAGGTCGCCCTGGAAGAGAAGAGCCCCCAGTCTGCCTTGGAGATGGTCCAACTAGAGGAGCACGGAGAGGGAGTATGCTGCAGGAGATGGATAACACACGGGAAGTGGTCGCTCGAATATGTATCAGAAAGTGCATACCACTCAAACCGGCGTGCAAGTTGGGGAGTACATATAGAGAGGTCTAAATGGGAATAGGTGTGACATGTGTCCGAAAGAAAAGTAAGGGCGCCAGTATTGAGGCAGACAAGATTGAGCTGGTTGAAAAGGTCTGCTAACAAGGAGCCCCTTGGGCAGGATGCTGGAGAGCCTCAAAGGGGATGGTGGGCATTGAAGTCTCCAGTTAACAAAAATGGTCCAAGTAGCTGAGCAGTAAGTTGCATCATGTCTGCCCTGGTAACGACAGATGACTATGGAGTGTAAACGGTACAAAAGGAAAACGTAAAAGTGGGGAGAGTAATGCGGATGGCAACTGCCTGCAGGCCGGTGTGCAACGTGATGGGATCGTAGTAAATATCATCCCGGACCAGCAACATAACCCCTCCATGAGCTGGGATACCTACCACAGGGGGTAGGTCAAAACGCACAGAGGTGTAGTGTGCCAAGGCAATTCGATCGCATGGGCGTAGCTTCGTTTCCTGGAGGGCTACGACGAGCGGACGATGCAAGCGGAGCAGCAACTTCAAGTCCTCTCGGTTGGAGCGAATGCTGCGAATATTCCAGTGGACAAATGCCATCGTAAGAAAAGGAAGATGAAAGAAGGGGTCACCTCGAAGGCCGCTTAGGGCCTGGCTTCGAGCGAGCACTGCCGCCGCTATCAGTAGGCGGACCGTCATCGTCCATGGGGTCTATAGGTTCATCGGCCATCTCGGGAGGATGGCCGGGAGGGGGAGCTTCCTCCGCCGGTTAACGGCCAGAGGTACGGGTACCAGCGGTGCGGCCAGGCGAAACGGATGACGGCCTGGGGCGGCAACCGCTGGGTGGCGCAGGAGAAGAAATGCGCCGTGTCGGAGAAGGAGAACTGTGCTTCCTATGCGCCTTTTTGGAAGGACGTTTGGTGGAAGTACCGGTCGAAGGCTGGGAGGTCGAAGGACGGAGAAAGTCTGCACGGGATGGTTCCTTCTTGAAGGCCTGTGCATCTGACTTCAGGGTCTTCGACTTAGCAGAAGCTGAGGAAGGGGCTGGTGTCTGTGGGGTGATGGGAGGAAGAGGAGACGTCGACCGCGCGATCTTAGCACTGGCCGAACGGACGACCGTGGTGCTGAAGGTCAGATCGCATGTCTGGGTTGCTATCTCCTGGGTAGTCCGAGGAGAGGCGAGGACAGTACTGTATTTCCCCGCTGGGAGCAGCGTGGGCTTCCTACTAGCCAATAGCTTGCGAGCAGCCGAGGTGGACACTTTCTCTTTGACCCGAATTTCTTGGATACAGCGTTCTTCCTTATAGACAGGACAGTCGCGGGAGGATGCGGCATGGTCACCCTGACAGTTCACACAACGTGGAGACGGAGGTGGACAGTCACCCTCATGGGCATCCCTGCCACAAGTGACACATTTGGCCGCATTGGAACAAGACTGTCGAGTGTGATTGAAACGCTGACACTGGTAGCAACGCGTAGGTGTCGGGACATAGGGGCGAACAGAAATAACCTCGTAGCCCGCCTTGATGCGCGATGGCAGCTTAACACTATCGAAGGTCAAGAAAAGTATCCAGGTCGGTACAAGGTCATTGTTGACCTTTCTCATGACCCGATGGACAGCCGTCACGCCCTGCTCAGCAAGGAAAGATTGAAGCTCCTCGTCAGTCAATCCGTCGAGGGAGCTGGTATAGACCACACCACGAGACGAATTCAAAGTTCGGTGGGCCTCCACCCGGACAGGGAACGTGTACAGGAGGGTGGCCCAAAGCAGTTTTTGTGCCTGAAAGGCACTCTCAGTTTCTAGTAATAAGGTGCCGTTACGCAACCTGGTACAAGATTTGACAGATCCGGCTATGGCATCTACGCCCTTCTGAATAACGAAAGGGTTGACAGAGGAAAAATCCTTTCCGTCCTCAGATCGAGAAACTACGAGGAACTGTGGGGCAGGCGGTAGTACTTTTGTCACTGTTGGCTGGTCACGTTTCCGTTTTTGGGTCGAAGTCGAGAGACATGGAGTAGAATCCATTGCGGAGGAATCCCCCATGATTGCCAGCGTCTCCAATGGCGCGCTCCTTCCTTGTGGGGACCCTCTCAGAGGGCACTCCCGCCTTAGGTGAATGTTTACACCTCAGGTCACACCTCCCAAGAAACAGACGGAGGGACCAATCGGCATGGTCAGAAGGTATCAGCTCAGGCAATCACCCCTCCCCGGGCCTGGCCTTTACCAGGGGGTACGCGCGTGCCTTATATGTCTACCCAGGGCATGGACTTACGCGTTACCCCGTCACCGGCTACGCGTGCGAACGCGTGGGTCGGCCTTCAGGCACGCACAGGGAGGAAGGAAGAAGAGGAAAAAGAAGAGAGGGAGAAAGAGGACAGACTGTCTCAAACGCCAAGGCGGAGACCAGAGAAGGCAAGGAAAAGAAGGCAATGAGAAGGCAAGGAGAAAAAGGCTATGAGAAGGCAAGGAGAAAAAGGCTATGAGAAGGCAAGGAGAAAAAGGCTATGAGAAGGCAAGGAGAAAAAGGCTATGAGAAGGCAAGGAGAAAAAGGCTATGAGAAGGCAAGGAGAAAAAGGCTATGAGAAGGCAAGGAGAAAAAGGCTATGAGAAGGCAAGGAGAAAAAGGCTATGAGAAGGCAAGGAGAAAAAGGCTATGAGAAGGCAAGGAGAAAAAGGCTATGAGAAGGCAAGGAGAAAAAGGCTATGAGAAGGCAAGGAGAAAAAGGCTATGAGAAGGCAAGGAGAAAAAGGCTATGAGAAGGCAAGGAGAAAAAGGCTATGAGAAGGCAAGGAGAAAAAGGCTATGAGAAGGCAAGGAGAAAAAGGCTATGAGAAGGCAAGGAGAAAAAGGCTATGAGAAGGCAAGGAGAAAAAGGCTATGAGAAGGCAAGGAGAAAAAGGCTATGAGAAGGCAAGGAGAAAAAGGCTATGAGAAGGCAAGGAGAAAAAGGCTATGAGAAGGCAAGGAGAAAAAGGCTATGAGAAGGCAAGGAGAAAAAGGCTATGAGAAGGCAAGGAGAAAAAGGCTATGAGAAGGCAAGGAGAAAAAGGCTATGAGAAGGCAAGGAGAAAAAGGCTATGAGAAGGCAAGGAGAAAAAGGCTATGAGAAGGCAAGGAGAAAAAGGCTATGAGAAGGCAAGGAGAAAAAGGCTATGAGAAGGCAAGGAGAAAAAGGCTATGAGAAGGCAAGGAGAAAAAGGCTATGAGAAGGCAAGGAGAAAAAGGCTATGAGAAGGCAAGGAGAAAAAGGCTATGAGAAGGCAAGGAGAAAAAGGCTATGAGAAGGCAAGGAGAAAAAGGCTATGAGAAGGCAAGGAGAAAAAGGCTATGAGAAGGCAAGGAGAAAAAGGCTATGAGAAGGCAAGGAGAAAAAGGCTATGAGAAGGCAAGGAGAAAAAGGCTATGAGAAGGCAAGGAGAAAAAGGCTATGAGAAGGCAAGGAGAAAAAGGCTATGAGAAGGCAAGGAGAAAAAGGCAATGAGAAGGCAAGGAGAAAAAGGCTATGAGAAGGCAAGGAGAAAAAGGCTATGAGAAGGCAAGGAGAAAAAGGCTATGAGAAGGCAAGGAGAAAAAGGCTATGAGAAGGCAAGGAGAAAAAGGCTATGAGAAGGCAAGGAGAAAAAGGCTATGAGAAGGCAAGGAGAAAAAGGCTATGAGAAGGCAAGGAGAAAAAGGCTATGAGAAGGCAAGGAGAAAAAGGCTATGAGAAGGCAAGGAGAAAAAGGCTATGAGAAGGCAAGGAGAAAAAGGCTATGAGAAGGCAAGGAGAAAAAGGCTATGAGAAGGCAAGGAGAAAAAGGCTATGAGAAGGCAAGGAGAAAAAGGCTATGAGAAGGCAAGGAGAAAAAGGCTATGAGAAGGCAAGGAGAAAAAGGCTACGAGAAGGCAAGGAGAAAAAGGCTACGAGAAGGCAAGGAGAAAAAGGCTACGAGAAGGCAAGGAGAAAAAGGCTACGAGAAGGCAAGGAGAAAAAGGCTACGAGAAGGCAAGGAGAAAAAGGCTACGAGAAGGCAAGGAGAAAAAGGCTACGAGAAGGCAAGGAGAAAAAGGCTACGAGAAGGCAAGGAGAAAAAGGCTACGAGAAGGCAAGGAGAAAAAGGCTACGAGAAGGCAAGGAGAAAAAGGCTACGAGAAGGCAAGGAGAAAAAGGCTACGAGAAGGCAAGGAGAAAAAGGCTACGAGAAGGCAAGGAGAAAAAGGCTACGAGAAGGCAAGGAGAAAAAGGCTACGAGAAGGCAAGGAGAAAAAGGCTACGAGAAGGCAAGGAGAAAAAGGCTACGAGAAGGCAAGGAGAAAAAGGCTACGAGAAGGCAAGGAGAAAAAGGCTACGAGAAGGCAAGGAGAAAAAGGCTACGAGAAGGCAAGGAGAAAAAGGCTACGAGAAGGCAAGGAGAAAAAGGCTACGAGAAGGCAAGGAGAAAAAGGCTACGAGAAGGCAAGGAGAAAAAGGCTACGAGAAGGCAAGGAGAAAAAGGCTACGAGAAGGCAAGGAGAAAAAGGCTACGAGAAGGCAAGGAGAAAAAGGCTACGAGAAGGCAAGGAGAAAAAGGCTACGAGAAGGCAAGGAGAAAAAGGCTACGAGAAGGCAAGGAGAAAAAGGCTACGAGAAGGCAAGGAGAAAAAGGCTACGAGAAGGCAAGGAGAAAAAGGCTACGAGAAGGCAAGGAGAAAAAGGCTACGAGAAGGCAAGGAGAAAAAGGCTACGAGAAGGCAAGGAGAAAAAGGCTACGAGAAGGCAAGGAGAAAAAGGCTACGAGAAGGCAAGGAGAAAAAGGCTACGAGAAGGCAAGGAGAAAAAGGCTACGAGAAGGCAAGGAGAAAAAGGCTACGAGAAGGCAAGGAGAAAAAGGCTACGAGAAGGCAAGGAGAAAGAGGCTACGAGAAGGCAAGGAGAAAGAGGCTACGAGAAGGCAAGGAGAAAGAGGCTACGAGAAGGCAAGGAGAAAGAGGCTACGAGAAGGCAAGGAGAAAGAGGCTACGAGAAGGCAAGGAGAAAGAGGCTACGAGAAGGCAAGGAGAAAGAGGCTACGAGAAGGCAAGGAGAAAAAGGCTACGAGAAGGCAAGGAGAAAAAGGCTACGAGAAGGCAAGGAGAAAAAGGCTACGAGAAGGCAAGGAGAAAAAGGCAATGAGAAGGCAAGGAGAAAAAGGCAATGAGAAGGCAAGGAGAAAAAGGCAATGAGAAGGCAAGGAGAAAAAGGCAATGAGAAGGCAAGGAGAAAAAGGCAATGAGAAGGCAAGGAGAAAAAGGCAATGAGAAGGCAAGGAGAAAAAGGCAATGAGAAGGCAAGGAGAAAAAGGCAATGAGAAGGCAAGGAGAAAAAGGCAATGAGAAGGCAAGGAGAAAAAGGCAATGAGAAGGCAAGGAGAAAAAGGCAATGAGAAGGCAAGGAGAAAAAGGCAATGAGAAGGCAAGGAGAAAAAGGCAATGAGAAGGCAAGGAGAAAAAGGCAATGAGAAGGCAAGGAGAAAAAGGCAATGAGAAGGCAAGGAGAAAAAGGCAATGAGAAGGCAAGGAGAAAAAGGCAATGAGAAGGCAAGGAGAAAAAGGCAATGAGAAGGCAAGGAGAAAAAGGCAATGAGAAGGCAAGGAGAAAAAGGCAATGAGAAGGCAAGGAGAAAAAGGCAATGAGAAGGCAAGGAGAAAAAGGCAATGAGAAGGCAAGGAGAAAAAGGCAATGAGAAGGCAAGGAGAAAAAGGCTATGAGAAGGCAAGGAGAAAAAGGCTATGAGAAGGCAAGGAGAAAAAGGCTATGAGAAGGCAAGGAGAAAAAGGCAATGAGAAGGCAAGGAGAAAAAGGCAATGAGAAGGCAAGGAGAAAAAGGCAATGAGAAGGCAAGGAGAAAAAGGCAATGAGAAGGCAAGGAGAAAAAGGCAATGAGAAGGCAAGGAGAAAAAGGCAATGAGAAGGCAAGGAGAAAAAGGCAATGAGAAGGCAAGGAGAAAAAGGCAATGAGAAGGCAAGGAGAAAAAGGCAATGAGAAGGCAAGGAGAAAAAGGCAATGAGAAGGCAAGGAGAAAAAGGCAATGAGAAGGCAAGGAGAAAAAGGCAATGAGAAGGCAAGGAGAAAAAGGCAATGAGAAGGCAAGGAGAAAAAGGCAATGAGAAGGCAAGGAGAAAAAGGCAATGAGAAGGCAAGGAGAAAAAGGCAATGAGAAGGCAAGGAGAAAAAGGCAATGAGAAGGCAAGGAGAAAAAGGCAATGAGAAGGCAAGGAGAAAAAGGCAATGAGAAGGCAAGGAGAAAAAGGCAATGAGAAGGCAAGGAGAAAAAGGCAATGAGAAGGCAAGGAGAAAAAGGCAATGAGAAGGCAAGGAGAAAAAGGCAATGAGAAGGCAAGGAGAAAAAGGCAATGAGAAGGCAAGGAGAAAAAGGCAATGAGAAGGCAAGGAGAAAAAGGCAATGAGAAGGCAAGGAGAAAAAGGCAATGAGAAGGCAAGGAGAAAAAGGCAATGAGAAGGCAAGGAGAAAAAGGCAATGAGAAGGCAAGGAGAAAAAGGCAATGAGAAGGCAAGGAGAAAAAGGCAATGAGAAGGCAAGGAGAAAAAGGCAATGAGAAGGCAAGGAGAAAAAGGCAATGAGAAGGCAAGGAGAAAAAGGCAATGAGAAGGCAAGGAGAAAAAGGCAATGAGAAGGCAAGGAGAAAAAGGCAATGAGAAGGCAAGGAGAAAAAGGCAATGAGAAGGCAAGGAGAAAAAGGCTATGAGAAGGCAAGGAGAAAAAGGCTATGAGAAGGCAAGGAGAAAAAGGCTATGAGAAGGCAAGGAGAAAAAGGCTATGAGAAGGCAAGGAGAAAAAGGCAATGAGAAGGCAAGGAGAAAAAGGCTATGAGAAGGCAAGGAGAAAAAGGCTATGAGAAGGCAAGGAGAAAAAGGCAATGAGAAGGCAAGGAGAAAAAGGCAATGAGAAGGCAAAGAGAAAAAGGCAATGAGAAGGCAAAGAGAAAAAGGCAATGAGAAGGCAAAGAGAAAAAGGCAATGAGAAGGCAAGGAGAAGTCAAGGGAAAGAGTAAGGAGGACAGTGAGGTGGAGAAGAGCAAAGAAAGGAACCAACAAAAGGAAGGAAGAAACGAGAAGTGAAAACCAAAAAGACCGCGATTATAGGTCGTGGAACCGTCCGTCTCCGGACGCAGGCGCTAACTACCCCCGTGATGGGGATGGACTCCTTTTAGTCGCCTCTTACGACAGGCAGGAATACCTCGGGCCTATTCTAATCCCCGGACCCGCAGGGGGGAACTGGAGCCCATGAGCTACAGCCCAAGACTGCGCCTTGCGGATAGCACCCTGTAGCTGACATTCAATAGCTGCAATGCCAGTAGAGCTGTAATAAAGGCAGAAGTCGTCAGCATACAGGAAAGCAGAGACAGAATTTCCCACGGCCGCAGCGAGCCCGTTAATCTCTATTAAAAACAGGCAGACACTTAAAACAGAACCCTGTGGCACACCGTTCTCCTGGACGTGGGTGGAACTATAGGAGGCTGCGACTTGCACGCGGAAGGTACGATACGACAGGAAATTGCGGATAAAGATCGGCAGAGGGTCCCTAAGACCCCATCCATGAAGCGTAGAAAGGATGTGATGACGCCATGTCGTATCGTACGCCTTCCGCATGTCGAAAAAGACAGCGACCAGGTGCTGACGGCGGCCAAAGGCAGTACGGATGGGCGACTCCAGGCTCACCAGATTGTCGGCGGCGGAGCGGCCTTTCCGGAACCCACCCTGAGACGGAGCCAGAAGGCCCGGAGACTCCAGTACCCAATTCAAGCGCCGGCTCACCATCCGTTCGAGAAGCTTACAAAGAACGTTGGTGAGGCTAATGGGGCGGTAGCTGTCCAACTCCAAAGGGCTCTTGCCCAGTTTCAAAACAGGGATGACAATGCTGTCCCGCCATTGCGACGGAAACTCACCCTCGACCCAGAGACGGTTGTAAAGGTCGAGGAGGCATCGCTTGCAGTCCACTGAAAGGTGTTTCAGCATCTGACAGTGGATGCGATCGGGCCCGGGAGCGGTATCAGGGCAAGCGGCAAGGGCACTGTGAAATTCCCACTCACTGAATGGAGCATTGTAGGATTCAGAAGTGTGGGTGCGAAAAGAAAATCTCCGACGTTCCATCCGCTCTTTAATGGAGCGGAAGGCCTGAGGGGTAATTCACAGAAGCGGAACTCCTAGCAAAATGCTCTGCTAAGCCGTTTGCAATGACCTTGGATTCAGTACAAATTGCTCCATTCAGTGAGAGCGCAGGGACGCTGGCAGGTGTCCGATAGCCGTAGACGCATCGAATCTTGGCCCAGACCTGCGATGGAGTGACATGGAGGCCAATGGTGGACACATACCGCTCCCAGCACTCCTCCTTGCCTTGGCGGATAAGGAGGCGGGCCCGTGCACGCAGCCGTTTGAAGGTGATGAGGTGTTCAATGCAGGGATGTTGCTTGTGACGCTGTAGCGCCCGCCAGCGATCTTTAATTGCTGCAGCGATCTCAGGTGACCACCAAGGCACAGTCCGCTGCCGAAGGGACCCAGAGGCACGGGGAATGGCAGAGTCGGTGGCAGTAACGATGCCGGTGGTGACCGATGTAACCACCGCATCAATGTCATCATTTGAGAGAGGCTCAATAGCGGCAGTGGAGGAGAACAAGTCCCAGTCAGCCTTATTCATAGCCCATCTGCTAGGGCGCCCAGAAGAGTTGACGCTGTGGTAGTGACAAAGATCGGAAAGTGATCACTAACACACAGGTCGTCATGCACACTCCATTGGACAGACGGTAGGAGGCTAGGGCTACAGATTGAAAGGTCAATGGCGGAGTATGTGCCATGCGCTACACAGAAGTGTGTGAAGGCACCATCATTCAAAATCGAGAGATCGAGCTGCGACAATAAATGCTCAACGGTGGCGCCTCGACCTGTTGCCACTGATCCACCCCACAGAGGGTTATGGGCGTTAAAGTCGCCCAGTAACAAGAAAGGTGCCGGCAATTGGGCTATCAGCGCAGCCAGGACATGCTGCGCGACATCAGCCTCCAGTGGAAGGTGAAGACTGCAGACGGTAATAGCTTGCAGCGTCCACACCCTAACAGCGACAGCCTCTAAAGCTGTTTGTAGAGGGACAGACTCGCTGTGAAGAGAGTTAAGGACATAGATGCAGACGCCACCAGACACCCTTTCATAAGCTGCTCGGTTCTTATAATAACCCCGGTAGCCACGGAGGGCGGGGGTGCGCATTGCTGGAAACCAAGTTTCCTGCAGAGCAATGCAGAGGAAAGGCTGAAGGCTGATAAGTTGGCGGAGCTCAGCTAGATGGTGGAAGAAACCGCTGCAGTTCCACTCGAGGATGGGTTTGTCCATGGCTGAGAAAGGCGTGACGGGACTGGGAAGGCAGATTACGCCGCTGGGTCACCTGCTGCCTCCGATTGAGCACCTGTGCTAGTGCTATTCATGGCGTCTCAGGGACCGGCGAGATCGAGGTCCTCAGCGGACGCCAGAATCTCCACCTCGGCCTCAGATGCAGAGCTGGAAGTTTGCAGTGGGGTGGCTGCCACCCAGAGTTCCTTGGGCTTAGAGCTCTTCTTGGATTTCTCACACTGCTCCTTGGGTTTAACTGGCTGGGAGGGCTTCTCCGATTCAGTCTCCGGGACTGAGGAGGATCGTGAAGCCCTTCGACCAGCTGATTGTGGGCACTTACGCCACTGTCGGTCGTCAGCCTTCCCCTTGGTGGAAACCTGGGAAGGGAGGGACCCAAGGGACCCCTTGCGAGCGTGAGAAGCCGAAGAAGTTGGACACTTCTCCGGCTTAGAAGCAGGGACCGACGTCCCCGAAGAGGGGGATGGTGTTGCTCCTGAGGTAGGGGGCACAGGAGCAACCCAGTGGGTAGAGCCCCCCACTGGCAAGGGGGCGGGAGGAGTTTTACCACTCATCGATCCGGCCGGAATTCGCGAAACTGATGGGGCGAGCACAGGTGTTGTAGCAGCGGCGTAAGATGTCATTCTCACTGGATGTAATCGGTCGTATTTCCTTTTGGCCTCAGTATAAGTCAGTCGGTCCAGGGTCTTATATTCCATGATTTTGCGCTCTTTCTGGAATATTCTGCAGCATGGCGAGCTAGGTGATTGGTGCTCCCCGCAGTTGACGCAGATGGGAGGCGGGGCACATGAAGTATCGGGACGAGATGGGTGGCCGCAATCTCGACATGTGAGGCTGGAAGTGCAGCGGGAAGACATATGGCCGAACTTCCAGCACTTGAAGCACCGCATCGGGGGAGGGATATAGGGCTTGACATCACATCAGTAGACCATCACCTTGACCTTTTCCGGTAACGTATCACCCTCGAAGGCCAAGATGAAGGCACCGGTAGCAACCTGATTGTCCCTCGGACCCCGATGAACGCGCCAGACGAAATGAACACCTCTACGTTCTAAGTTGGCGCGCAGCTCGTCATCAGACTGCAAAAGGAGGTCCCTATGGAAAATAACACCCTGGACCATATTTAAACTCTTATGTGGTGTAATAGTAACGGTAACATCCCCCAACTTGTCACAAGCAAGTAACCTGCATGACTGGGCGGAGGATGCCGTTTGTATCAGTACTGACCTAGAGCGCATTTTAGACAAGCCCTCCACCTCCCCAAACTTGTCCTCTAAATGCTCGACGAAGAACTGAGGTTTTGTGGAGAGAAAAGACTCCCCATCAGCTCTTGTGCAAACTAAGAATCGGGGGGCGAATAACTTACCTCCATCCTGAGACTTACGCTCTTCCCACGGCGTGGCCAGGGAGGGGAACGTTTTCGTATCGTACTTCTGAGCATTAAAATGAACCCGAGAATGCTTAGAGACTGCTGGCGGCTGGCCGCCAGCGAGAGATGATGTACCACGCTTAATTGCGGGTCATCCGCCCTGATGCCACCTACTCTGACCAAGGACCCTCCCCACGGGCGCCACCCAGCCACAGCAAAGGACACCTGGCAGGATGGCCGTTGCCGGGAATCCCGATACCCCAGGAGGATAGGCATCTACTCCTTGGCATACGTGGGGAGTTAACGGCGCAGGCATCAGTAGAGCGATCCCTGTGTTGTCAGGGGGCTACAACCAACAGGGTACATGGCGGCCCCACCACAACGGACTGGCTACCGTGCTGGATCTTAGGTGCAAAATAGTCCAAGGTCGTCGTCGCAGGTAAAAGAAACACTGCAGAGTGCAGCGTGGTAATCGCACCCAGGGACGTATCCTCGCCCAAGAGATCGAAAACGAGCGGGACACCATTGCAACGACGAGAAAGCCAGCTAAAGGTCTAATTGCACGACGGATACAGTGCACCATGTAAGGCGCCCTTCCCCAATTGGCTCGCTCTTCGGAATAATTTAGAAAGATGGAGGTCAAACCCGAGAGGGGACCATCACATAAGGCCGAAACATTTGAGACTCCTTTTAGTCGCCTCTTACGACAGGCAGGAATACCGCAGGCCTATTCAAACCCCCGAACCTGCAGGGGGGTCTGGAGGAAGATATACATTGCACACTTATTTCCTGTGTCGTCATTCTGACAGCCACAGCTTCAAGAGGGGTTTGAAAGGGCGCAGGTTCACTACAGAGTTTAGGACAAACATGAACACCACCTGACACTGTTATAGACGCTACAGTTCCTGTCATATCCCTTATAACCGCGTAGGGCAGGTGCCCACATTGCTGGAAACCAGGATTCCTGGAGGGCAACGCTGATAGCAGGTATAAAGTTTAACAGTTACCGTAGCTCAGCCAGGTGATGGAAAAAACTGCCACAGTTCCACTGGAGGATGACATCGTGAGACTGGGAAGGCATGAAACATTCATTCATTGAGGTAGTTTACGCCTCAGTGTCACCTGCTGCCACCGACTTATTGCCTGAGCAGCCTATATTCATTGTGTCTGAGGGTCTGGCGAGATCTAGGTCCTCAGCAGACGCCAAAATCGCCGCTCCATTCTCAGACACAGAGCTTGTAGGTAGTGTTGTGGGTGCCACCACAATTTCCTTGGTCTTAGGGGGGTTTTCTTTTTGGATTTGTCACGCTGTTCCTTTGGTTTCCCTGGCTGGAGGACTTCACAGGCTCAAGTCTTTGGATAAGCGTAAAGCCCTGCGACCAGCTACTTTTGGGCTCTTCAGCCATTGACCGGTGTCATCTTTCCCATTAGCAGAAACCTGGTAGGAGAGTGACTCAAATGACTCCTCTCTAGCAAGAGGAGCCAAAGAAGCCTTGACTCAGAAGTGGGGACTGAAATCCCAGATGGTTGGGGGGGGGGGTTTGCTCCTGAAGTAGGTAGTGCAGGGAGGTAAGTGGTAGTGCAGGGAGGTAAGTGGTAGTGCAGGGAGGTAAGTGGTAGTGCAGGGAGGTAAGTGGTAGTGCAGGGAGGTAAGTGGTAGTGCAGGGAGGTAAGTGGTAGTGCAGGGAGGTAAGTGGTAGTGCAGGGAGGTAAGTGGTAGTGCAGGGAGGTAAGTGGTAGTGCAGGGAGGTAAGTGGTAGTGCAGGGAGGTAAGTGGTAGTGCAGGGAGGTAAGTGGTAGTGCAGGGAGGTAAGTGGTAGTGCAGGGAGGTAAGTGGTAGTGCAGGGAGGTAAGTGGTAGTGCAGGGAGGTAAGTGGTAGTGCAGGGAGGTAAGTGGTAGTGCAGGGAGGTAAGTGGTAGTGCAGGGAGGTAAGTGGTAGTGCAGGGAGGTAAGTGGTAGTGCAGGGAGGTAAGTGGTAGTGCAGGGAGGTAAGTGGTAGTGCAGGGAGGTAAGTGGTAGTGCAGGGAGGTAAGTGGTAGTGCAGGGAGGTAAGTGGTAGTGCAGGGAGGTAAGTGGTAGTGCAGGGAGGTAAGTGGTAGTGCAGGGAGGTAAGTGGTAGTGCAGGGAGGTAAGTGGTAGTGCAGGGAGGTAAGTGGTAGTGCAGGGAGGTAAGTGGTAGTGCAGGGAGGTAAGTGGTAGTGCAGGGAGGTAAGTGGTAGTGCAGGGAGGTAAGTGGTAGTGCAGGGAGGTAAGTGGTAGTGCAGGGAGGTAAGTGGTAGTGCAGGGAGGTAAGTGGTAGTGCAGGGAGGTAAGTGGTAGTGCAGGGAGGTAAGTGGTAGTGCAGGGAGGTAAGTGGTAGTGCAGGGAGGTAAGTGGTAGTGCAGGGAGGTAAGTGGTAGTGCAGGGAGGTAAGTGGTAGTGCAGGGAGGTAAGTGGTAGTGCAGGGAGGTAAGTGGTAGTGCAGGGAGGTAAGTGGTAGTGCAGGGAGGTAAGTGGTAGTGCAGGGAGGTAAGTGGTAGTGCAGGGAGGTAAGTGGTAGTGCAGGGAGGTAAGTGGTAGTGCAGGGAGGTAAGTGGTAGTGCAGGGAGGTAAGTGGTAGTGCAGGGAGGTAAGTGGTAGTGCAGGGAGGTAAGTGGTAGTGCAGGGAGGTAAGTGGTAGTGCAGGGAGGTAAGTGGTAGTGCAGGGAGGTAAGTGGTAGTGCAGGGAGGTAAGTGGTAGTGCAGGGAGGTAAGTGGTAGTGCAGGGAGGTAAGTGGTAGTGCAGGGAGGTAAGTGGTAGTGCAGGGAGGTAAGTGGTAGTGCAGGGAGGTAAGTGGTAGTGCAGGGAGGTAAGTGGTAGTGCAGGGAGGTAAGTGGTAGTGCAGGGAGGTAAGTGGTAGTGCAGGGAGGTAAGTGGTAGTGCAGGGAGGTAAGTGGTAGTGCAGGGAGGTAAGTGGTAGTGCAGGGAGGTAAGTGGTAGTGCAGGGAGGTAAGTGGTAGTGCAGGGAGGTAAGTGGTAGTGCAGGGAGGTAAGTGGTAGTGCAGGGAGGTAAGTGGTAGTGCAGGGAGGTAAGTGGTAGTGCAGGGAGGTAAGTGGTAGTGCAGGGAGGTAAGTGGTAGTGCAGGGAGGTAAGTGGTAGTGCAGGGAGGTAAGTGGTAGTGCAGGGAGGTAAGTGGTAGTGCAGGGAGGTAAGTGGTAGTGCAGGGAGGTAAGTGGTAGTGCAGGGAGGTAAGTGGTAGTGCAGGGAGGTAAGTGGTCCCACCATCAGGGGGACAGGTGTAGTCTCTTGGTTCTGAGAGGCGACAGCAGTTTGAGGAACTGATAGGGCGACAACTGTTCTTGTAGCAGCAGCGTATGACGTGGTCATAGCCACAGGATGTAGGTGCTCAAATTTCCTCTTAGCCTGTGTGTAAGATAGTCAGTCCAGGGTCTTATATTCCACGATTTTCCTGTTTCTCTGTAAAATCCTGCAATCTGGCGGGCAAGGTGAATGATGCTCTCCACAGTTGACACAGATGGGAATCAGGGCACATGGTTGTGGACATCCATCCATCCATACATCCCTCCCTCCCAATACTCCTTGACAGGTGGGCTGGAAGTACAGTGGGAAGACATGGCTGAACTTCCAGCACTTAGAGCATCACATCAGATGAGGGATATATGGTTTGGCATCACAGTGGTAGACCACCTTGACCTCGTTGGGCAATGGGTCACTCTCGACAGCCAAGATGAAGGCAACAGTGGCAACCTGGTTATCCCTTGGACCCCAAAGGATGTGCCAGACGAAATAAACACCTCGCCCCTCTAAATTGGAGCACAGCTCGTAATCAGACTGCAATGGAAGGTCGATGTGGAATATAATAATCTGAACCATATTTGAGCTCTTATCGGGTGTGATGGTAACAAACATCCCCAGCTTGTTGCAAGTGAGTAATGCCTGTGACTGGGCAGAGGATGCTGTTTTTATCGAAACTGTCCCTAAGCGCATTTTGGACAACCCTCCACCTCCACTAAATTACCCTCCAAATGCTCCACAAAAAACTGAGGCTTCATGGGCATCAAATATTCGCCATTAACTCTCGTACATACGAGGTACCAGTGCAAGCAAGCTTCACTGCCATCCTTAGCCTGGCATTCCTGCCACAGTGTGGTCAGGGAAGGGAACGACTTGGGGTCATATTTCTTAGCATTGAAGTTTGACTTTGCCCACTTGGAGACTGCTGGCAGCAGACCACCAGCAAGGGATGACACTATGCTTCATGGTGTCATCTGCCTTTATGCCACCCACTCCAACAAGGGGTCCTCTCCACAAGCGCCACCCAGCTGCAGCAATGGCCACCTGGCAGGATGGCCATTGCCAGGAGTCCCGATGCCCTACGGTGACTGGCATCAACTCCTTGGCATATATATAGAGTTAATGACACAGGCAACAGCAGAGCGATTGCTGTGTTGTCAGGGGGCTACAACCAACCGGGTACATGGCGGCCCCACCAAAACAGACAGGCTTCTGTGCTGGATATGAGGTACAAAAAAGTCCATGGTCATCATCGCCACAGAAATGGACATTGCATAGTGCATGGTGGGAAACGCACCCAGGAAGGTGTCCTCGCCCAAGAGATGGAGAATGGGTAGGACTGCAATGCGACGATGAGAAAGTGGGCCAAAGATCTCAATGCATGAGAGAGATGATGCACCATGTAGGGCTACCTTCCCCAGTTGGCTAGCTCTTCAGGAAAGTTTTGAAAAATTGAGGTCAAACCCTACAGGGCACAATCACAAAGGTCGAAATGTGAGAGACTTTTAGTCTCCTCCTATGACACGCAGGAATTCCTCGGGCCTATTCTAACCCCCAGACCTGCGGGGGTCTTCTCATGTTGCAAAAATTTCTACAAAGTTGCTGCCACAGAAGTAAAAGAACAATGCAACATATAGGACCCTGTCGGGTCAAATTTACAAGTATTCAAACCAGAATCAGGGCTCTCACCATGTCACGAGCTGTTTCCCAATACTAATGCCTCTTATTGTAGTGGTTCCACTTATAATTGCACCAGATGATCATGCAAAAAAAAACAAAAAGAAACAAGTAGACGATCAATGGAGACGGCTGCCAAAGACACAAGCTCGGTATCCTGAAGGAATGAATGAATCAGTGAGCCTGATATGTTTTGGGATCTTCTACTGAGAACTAAAGATTTTTCTGAGCTGGCTCTTCCTGCTCTGACTGCTCTGTTCTTACCTCATGCAAATGCTGACTACAAGCTATTTTCACTAAGGTTAATTTGATAAAAACAGACATAAGAAACCGTCTAACTGTGGGAAGTGTGAGTGAGACACTTCATGCTGCAAACAGCATACGGAAAATGAGTCAATTTTGAACCGACAAAACCTGTACAGCCGTATGACTAGAGAAAAATTGTACGGCAACATAAATTAGAACGATGTCAGTGCGCTGAGGATGTACCTGGTATTTGGAGACTAGAAAATACCACTAAAAATTGCATACTCTTATGCAAATGGGGGTTAGATGGCGCCACAGTTTAGTGATCTGTGGTGGTGTTGTGGCCTAAGTCGCACATCTAATGGCAGACAAGGAACGAAAAACGTTTCAATGTCACCAAAGGTTTGCCAAAGCAACGGAGATTTTTTTCCGCCATTGATAGGGGAATATATTCCCATCAGCTAACAACACAGTTACCTAAAGTGCCTTAAAGATCGAATAATATGTACCTATGTAATTTTATAAACTGCTATATTATCACCTAATTGTTATATCACGTTGTGAAATTTATTAATGTGCATTCTCATTTAATCCCAGTGTATAATTAGCTTTTGTGAATCCTTAATACTGCCAAGAGTGAAATAAAATTGTAGCCTATCGTAGTTGTTGATCAATATTAAGCGTTCACGCATTCCAGTAAGTTTCTTCTCACTGCCTCTAACCCCTCCTCCTAACACCCCCCCCCCCTTCCCGCCGCCCTAACGGCCGAGACTAGTAATGCGTCCAGAACTTGGGCCTAGAAAGTAATTACAAGAATATTTTATTTAATTCAAAATTTTTAAATTAACAAGTGTCTGCTATATTGACCCTCATTAATACGTCTTATTTTTGGTTTTTTAACACTTTAAATGGTTAATAAATGTACGAGGTTTTAAAACCAAAGTACAAGACTTAGTAGTTTATGTACAACCCTGGTAACAAGGCCAAAAACGCCAAGAGAAATCTGGGCAAAGAAGTGCCTAATGCAAGGAAAGATTCACGTACTTCGTTACATAAACGGATGGGAACCTATGCTTTTCATAATCATGTCAGAATTGTGTAACATCAAACCATTTTAGCGAAAAGTACATTCGCAGTAGGTTGTAAGTTGAGAGGAGAGGCTGCTCGTTACATAATGATTTCTAGCCACTTGCTAATTTAACTAAACCTCAAATACAGTGCTGTTGTATCGCCAATTATCGACTGAAATGATTCACTTTTCTGCAATGCGATTTATACTTGACTGAGGAGATACAAAACGGCAAAGCAAAATAAAAGACATTGAAATAAACTTAATTCCAGTGGTGAAGAGTGGCATTTTTCGTACGGTAGGCTGAGAATTATGAATTGCGAAAAAGAAAAATCTTAAAACAAATTTTGTAAAACAGGAACACCTCAAAAGCGACTTAGTAGAAAAATGTAACTAAGAAACGAGTACATGAATGCACGAATATATTAAACACCTACACATTCATTAAAATGTAATACATAGTGAAGCACCGTTAGGCCTACACTTTTTTGTAAAATTGTTCCACCCTCCTATCCTTTATCTGGGTGTAAACGTCGATGACACGAGGTATGAAATCCTGCCGATGTGTTTCAGATTCACAGTTCCCCTCTACCGATACAGCCAAAACCGTAAAGTTTGATGGTGCCATTTGTGTTGTGAAAGTAGGCCATAACGCTTTTAACGTAATCATGCTTCTTTTGCAAGACAGTGGTCGCTGGAATTGCAAGAACCAACGACAGTAAATTTCACACATTTAGAGAAATTTTTAATCCATTGTTTATTATGCATTTAAGGAGGTCCTGAGGCTCTAGACGCTTATCCTCACTGCTGTAAATAAAAGTAAGTTCTCTTTTCAGTTTTTAATTGTCGAAGGATATATTGTAAGTATTTTTTCAACATTATATATAGGGAAATTGTTTGGCTTACTATAACCTGCGAACTTTGTCATTTACATGGTGTGTAAAATAGTTTCAGGGGAGCCCTGGAATCCGATACTACTATCGTGTAAATTATTTCTAAAACTAGCCTTCTCAATATCTGAACACTTCTGTTTCGTTAGAATTAATTTTAGCTTCTAAATTTGTAAGGCTCTTACCTTCCACAATGCATTTCACAATAATTTCCTCCCATCTTAAGTGTTTCAACTGTCTTAATGCGGTTTTCAATTTCAAGCTCAGGGCCGTCTTCTGTCCACAGTTTTACTTTGGAAAATGTAGAATAAGATATTTGTAATGGAGGGAAATCTTATTATACAGCTGCAGTAGAAAAAGAAGCCAGATCATCCAGAATCTTTAGCCCAATTGCTCGATGTAAGAAATTATCTCACCCTCCATTGTCTATCGCATCATTAAATGCTGATCATGTCTATAGTGAATAATCGTTTCTATAGCGCGTGAATTAAAATACCTTGTTACACATGAACATGGTAATTTAAATCCCCATTCCTCAGTAGTTCACTTTTTACTGGAACGGCTCAAAATGTGTGAAATCCTGGTTTGCCACAAAAATGTTTAATCGATAAATTTTTAGAAGCACAGAGGAGGGTTTAACTGATGTGCATAGCAGTGGATAGAGAGCGCATGAGGATACGCTTTTGTCACGATAAAATGGACAATTTTTCCGTGCCACTGCACTGCAGCCGCTGTATGTTTGCGATACTTTATCAGTATTGTAACTGCTTAACAATTGCAACGAAACAGTGGCTGTGCCTTGTGCAGTCCGGTTTTTGGGCGAGTTATAAAATCTCGTTATCTCCTGGTTCAATATCTGAAGAACGATAATTTACATTTATTTGACTTCCAGCTGAGACATCAGTTGTTTCATCGGCTTGTACGCTGCCACTTAACCACCATTTTGAATTGTACCCTTGTGTTTGGAATCTTACAAATTTTCCTTAAGATTTTTTAGTGAAATGAGATGTTTTGTGGCCAGGGTCTCCTGTCAGACCAGTCGCCTGGTTCAAGTGGACGCCACTTCGGGGACTGGCGTGTCGATGAGGATGCAATGAAGAAAGTACCCAGTCCCTGAGTGGAGACAATCACCGACCCAGCCGAGAATCGAACCCGAGCCCCTTTGCGCGGCATGCAGTCGCGCTGACCACTCAGCTATGGAGCCGGACAGACTCCTGGTGGAAGAAAGAAGCTGGCGCAAAGTTTATCTTCCAAAGGAAGACGAGAGAATAATGCAGGGTTTTCAATTGGAAAATTCTGTGGGTCATGTGCTGAAATAAATGCGTATATGGGAGTTGTAGTGTCAATTACCATGCCTTGCGACAGATTGATTTAAATATTGTACATCTTACACCGTTTTCCTTTCGACAACAGAGTCGAGACATTATCGATGACACCTGAGGTAACAGGGCACGCCGGAACATCACTAGTCACTACCACTACTTACATTGTAACTACTTAATTCATGTTATAACTTTCACCATAAGCATGTCTATGTTAATTTCCGATTTAATCTGTATTGCTCGAAATCACTGTGGATTCGTTAAAATTCAGGAAGGGCTTAATTTATTCATCTATAGTGTCTCTCGTATGTGTCCCACAAACATCTGCAGATTTCTCATGAAACCTCGACTAAAGACAAACTGACAGGCGATTGGCACAACCGCCAAACATCCAGACATGGAAAGTTGGTTAGTCGGTCAAAACGCCTACACGCGTTCAATATGTCTCTTGGTCGGTGCGTGTGCCAACTGATTCTCTCACATCTATTACCTTTGCCAACTCATCTTTCAACCTAATCTAGACCTCTAGCTATGCTACAGATCGATCTGAAGCCATTACCATGATTCCAAGCGGGCGGGGACAGGGGGGGTTCGCAAATTCACAGTCTGCACTTCATACATGGTAATTTCTCAGGCAACAGTTGCCACCAAAACCACCAGTCCCAACCTATAGTTCAGACGCCAAAAGAGGCAGATTGTCGCGAGCGTAAATGTGAATTTAATGCTTCCAACAAATGTGGGGGAGGAACAAGATAGACCATGGCGCGCATCCACTTCGTGGCGTTGGCTGCCTACACCCTTGTTCTGCGTTTCTGCTGAGAGTCATTGTCACAGGGAAATCCGATCCCCTGTGCTGAAAGTTAAGCACTTAGAAACGACAAAATTTTGACGAATCCTCAAACAATGGCAAATTTGACAACCAAACCCGTACAGGATCGAAGTTTGTCAGTATAATCTCACTTTGAAGTATACACTGCTCGTATTTTGACACAGAATGGCACTAATGCAGATAAAGCAGTTCTGGCTTTTACTTCGACGCTGTTTAGTGATGAGAAAACGGGCACTTAGCGAGTTAAGGGGGACAATTTTCGAAAATTGTCTCACTTTTTGATCAGTTAGACTGTTGATCTAAGATGTGGAAATACGGAAGCGTCCGATCCAACCCGTCGGCTTTGACCCATGAAGTCACAAATATGGCGGAAACGACAATTCCAATATGGCGGATATAAAAACGTTGCATACGTATCACAAAGACGAAAACACATAGAAAAACAACACACACACAAAGGTTTCACAAGAACAATCTGCTAACATTGATAGCAAACAAATATAATAATAAACAAGTGGTACTCAAGGCCTGGCAGGGGGGGGGGCTGCGCCCCCCCCTGACCCTCCCTGCCAAAAAAAACTCCCAACCTAACCTCGTATTCAGGGCTACGCTACAGATCAATGTGTAGGTCAATCAAAAGATAAAAAATAAACAAAAAAAGAAAAAACAATATTGATTCATTACACATAACGAGTAACGACAAAACGTAGACCATAAAGATTGAACAATCTAATGGCAAACTGATAAAAGCCTCAGACGACGTTAAAACAAAAAGTACAGTAAAAAGGTGAACTATATATTACAGGCCCTAAAACTCCTACTAAGGTAACGTCAACGAGGCAACATCTACAAACACGCCACACTCACAAGCCGAACTTCGCGCCGTAATGACGTCACACACCACAACACCCTTACGTCACTGGTTAAAGCCGACGCGTGAGATCGGATGTTTCTGTTGACCCTAAGATGTTTGGTTTCATCCACGATAAAAACTAATATATCGAAAGAAAAATTTAAATGAAAATTTAAATGAAAATCTCGTTTTTTGACCGGACCACGAATATGTTATTTGCAAACATCATTCGAGCTAAATCGTAGCACATCAAAGCACTGATAAAATCGCCTCATTCAGTTTACATGAAAGTCAAATAACAGTGTATTTAAATGTTACGTATTTCTTCGGTGCGTTTGTTCTAACTGTTAACGACTAGAATTATTCCTGATTTGGCCGAATTTCGTATGGCAAATTTGTTCGACGTTTGCCGTGATAGTGTTTCAGCTATTGAACAGGCTTTCGGTCATGGTTTGCTGAAACGTGAGAGATTCTGTGAAGATGGACAATGTCTTGGCGGTGCGAATAAAATGTTCTTAGAACGTAAGCAATCTGCCGACGGTCGTACTGTAAGACGCATTTGCAGGAAGATTTCAATTCGCAAAGATTCTTTTTTTTACAGGTAGTCTTCGGTCTATCGAATGCATTATCAAAATGGCTTACTTCTGTAGCTTCGAACTGTATAAAGAGGAATTTTTGATGAGTGAACTGCAAATCTCTGCTAATACGGCTGTGGCTTGGAAACAGTCCTGCGGAGATATTTTCCACGGGTATTTCGTGCAAGAACCGATTGTTTTAGGCTGTCAAGGGCGTACAGTTGAGGTCGGCGAAAGCTGTTTTGTCCGAAAATACTATCGAGGTGACAAGGTTAAGGAACAGTGGGTATTCGGCGGATACGACACCAACACCAGAGAATGATTCCTCGTTCCTTTAGTTCGAAGAGGTGCTGCAACTTTGCTGCCGATTCCACAACAATATGTGCGGAGTGGGACCACTATTGTTTCCGATTTGTGGTGACGTTAACAGTCCAGAATCTAGGTTAACATTTGACTGTTAATCATTCCATGCATTTCGTTCATCCAATTTTTCACGCAACTACCAGTCTTGTTGAAAGCGTATGGCAGAAAGCGAAACAGAAAAACAAGCGTATGTTTGGTACTCATCGCAATATGCTGTACAACTATTTGGCCGAGTTTCTTTGGATCAAACACATTTCACAATTTGATTGATCACATCAGGCGCGTTTGTCCGAATGCTGCGATTTAGCTTGCTGCAATTTAATTTTAATGATCTTTACGCAGTGTTATATTTCGATTACATGAGAATGTTTTATTGTTTCAATCACATTTTTATGTTGTATTGTTACATTTGGATTACAAGACAATATGTTGCTTTACTGTTTCAAAACTGATGACAAACATGTCATATTCGTGATCAGCATAGTCAAACTGACTACAATCCGTAAAAAATCAAAGTTTTGGTGGGTGTCCCCCTAAACTCGGTAAGTGTCCAAAAACGTTCAGGGAATGGCTTAAAATTGAAGGAAGATTTATCCACAACTCCCAGTATACATAAGTGGTAGAAACGGTGAAAAAATTCTCAAAAGTATCAGTGACTTGTTTTCTGCAAATAGTTTCACCCTGAATTTCACGTTCATTTCCCAAAAACGTGCTGTAAGAATAGTATGTGGCGCTCACCCGCTATCATCTTTAAGACATCAGTTGAAGGAGCTGGGCACTGACTACTACGCAGTTTACTAATTCCTCATGAAGTTAACAATGAGGTACATAATTACAATACCAGAAGACAAAATGACGTTCATTCATCAGCATTAAGATTGTCTTTAGCACAGAAAGGGGTGCACAACGCTGCAACAAATTTTTGACCACTTACCCTGTGATGTAAAATGTCTTACAGCAAGGTAACCTGAAATAAATTGAAAAAGTCTCCTTGACAACTATTTCGTAGAAGAATTTCTCTATTTGTAATGTGTAAAAGCTAGTGGGTTGGAATTGCTAACTCAATCTGTATATATTCATTTCGGGAAAGGGGGGAAATTGTATTGTGATGTTTATAGTATAAATTTGCAATATGAATGTAAAATGACTCGTTCCACATGACGATTTATCGTGCAAAATGATCCATGAACACTTACAGCACTAATTCTCCGAAAGGAAATAATTTTATTAAAACCGGATTACACGAACTTTCTTCGAATGGTTGATGAAACCGTTAATAACTGTTTACGCAGCTTCGTCCTCACAGTGGAACAGGCACACGGATGCGAAGATTTATCCCCATACTTCGTCCTCTTACGGCAGTTCCTTAAAATACAACGCAAGAACATACAACCACATTGTCCGTAGGCGAACCGGAGAATTCTATTACTTATTTCACTAAGCTTCCACCTTTATTGTGTGGGTGGAATACATTCCCATCTTAATCTCTTCATGAAAGATGCAACATCACTCCCCTTTTGGTAATTAAGAGGTATAATTTCTTTTTACCTTTGTAGCTTCTACAGTTGTGGAAACTCACGACACGGTGGGATAAATTCTAATAAAGCTATTTTCACTGAACATGAGCAGCGAAACTTCGGTAACTGCTGGCATCTTGGTAAGCTTTTTGTCGAAAAGCTCTCGCAAACACGATCTATGCTTGACAAGTTACACAGCACAGTAAAAATATAGTAACGTTTATTAATTTTAGTGAAATCTGTTTTATAGCGTACGGGGGTGGGGGATCTTCACGCTACCCTAGTGGTGTACCCACTACTCCGCCATAAACTGGAACGTTCTAGCAGCCACGCTATTTGTAGAAGCTGTGGCTGGCTCAATGCTTTACGCACGATTATTTACTTGCAATTACGGGACACCGTTTGTGCTCGTCTTCCAACACCGTTGCTAACTGTGGTTAATCTTTCCAGTAAGTATTTTATGCTATGAAAGTTCTGCGACATTTGACTACAGAGCGCAACTACGAAGCTAAATGTCCCTAAGCAATTTTTGCATAAACCGTTAAAAACCCGAATTAACATTTATTCAAACAAGTTTCACTACTAACAGTATGCTGAAGCAACTAATTTTTCACCTTTTTCCGAAGTGTAAGTGAAAATTCTCTAAGGAATTAAAGTAAACCAAAGTTCGCTAAACACATCACGCATTAGCTTCTTCGTTGCCCGCACATAAACAATGAATACTCTCTAACAGCTGCACTGTGAGGTGTATCAGCAAAGAATGATCCGTACTTACCGAGAACTGCGCAGTCAGACAGCAAACAGCAAAGAGATACAGACCCAGGAGACACTGCTCGCCGAATACGGACAATCGCCTTCGTAGCTGTCGTCCTCGTCTCCATTTCGTTATCTACGTGCAAGTCGTCGAACTGGAGTAGTTTCTTCGTTTAATAGTTTCGCGGCAGGCGGCCCAACACCCAAAAACGGAACTCCCGTCCAGAATACGCACATTTTACCATAAACTCTGGTACAACTACTCACACACACTACGCAAACTAAAGCCTCGCGCCATAAGGCAGAACTGCGGCACTCAACGCCAACACAGAGTTAATGGGGTTCCACCGCTTGCACAGACACCAAGTGAATCGACCCTAGCGCCTTCCCTACCAGCAATCGACACGAATCACATATCGATATCAGATATCGCTATCTACAAATTGGTAAAGGACTCTCAGGGCAGGCTTTCGAGTCATGATTGTATATACCGGATGTATATTTTAATATGAAGAGACTTGGTTTCTAGCACTGTTCAGCGTATTAAGTAATGGATGAGGTATTACCAGTAGTAATTCGCTGGGCTATGGAAAAAAGTTTCAGTTAACCTCTGAAGGAAATTTAATCAACGCGATATTCGACTTTCGTAGGGAAGAGGGCACACTATCTTCCACCGCAACGTTTCTTTCCTTATTGGGAGATAAAACTGAGGGAAATATTCAAATTAATAAAAAATATTGTGCGCATGGTTATGAGTTTGCCACGGGAAAGACACTTTACAACTGCGATCCCATGATGTGGTTAGTAACCTTACGCATATCTACGCAAATATAATTAAACCTTTCAGCACACTGAGTCGTTACTATGTTTTTTAACCTTCAAGCCGTCGATGTTACATTCTCTCTGTGTATTAGACCCTGGTTGTTACTGAGCACGATCGACCATCGCTGTTTGAAGGCTCGTTGACCGTGAAACACTACTGTGCATTCCACGTAAAAAGTAAATATTCGATCGGACTTCGTAAAAATAGATCTTCAGGTCCGACCAGTGAAGAATCGTTCGTTTCGCCTTCAAATAACGTGACTACAATTCCGTGATACATCTACCTGGAAAATATAAAATCATTAAAGAAATTCAATACGGTAAAGCTAAAAGGTTCACTGCAATAATTGCAGACCCCGATATTTGTGAATAATAACCTTATGGAACATAAAAATATGTGTAACATACGGATTTCGGCAACCTGCCTTTTAGTACACCGAATGTCAAAACGGAAGTGAATCATAAGAAGAGAAAGTCTCCGTTTCTTCCCAAAATCACTTGCTTATTTCGAAAAATTAACGTAGTTTTTGCTACAGAGGTTTCCTTTTTAGGTTTTTAAGTTTTTCGTTAATATCTGTTAATCATTGACATTATATGTACTACTCGTGAGACAGGAGGTTTAACGATTTGAAAGTTTCTGCGTAAAGGAGCGACTTAAATGTCTTTTTATTTACGCTTCACTGACCTCCTGAATTCTTCATGTTTCCGTATAAGAGCACCTCCCATCTAGGATATGGCTGGAATTATTAAAATGGAAATTTGGGGTGGTTACTTGACTAAAGTACACGCAGTTTCCGACGTTCACACAATCTTAACAAGTTACAAAAACTGATTACTCTGCGCCAAACATTTGAGCATTTAATGACTCATCCAGGAAGTCTGGAAACATTTTGTCCTTAGTCTGGACAGATATTTTGGTTTTTTAACCAGTTTGAATGCGTATTGAGGAAACCGGACTAAAAACATCAATATGAATCTTCTTCAGACTTCCTGATTTTCAATATTTTTCATTACGTGACTTTCGGTGACTGGTACATTTATGTAACTTGGGAAACGCCATGGAATAAGTGCTCAGTTTCTAAAAATGCAAAGAATAATTTTAGTATTTTTAGTTGCAAGGTAAGTAGAATTAATTATTGAGTAGGTTTCCTTGATATTTCGCAATAGTACTTTGAAATTTAGAGTTCATTTGCGTTAAGGAAGTGAATTTAAAGGCATTTTCTAGAACGACTTTTCTTTATGTTTCATTGTGAACGTATTATACAGCTTTGATTTCAGTTTGCAGATTAGATAAGTATGTTTTGCAGGAGTGGGTTTATAGTGAATAAGAAAATAGTAATGCAGGTAAGCTACTGTGAACATCATAGTGAACGTTCTACCGTAGCCAAAATAGACACGAAGCCCCTACTTACTACCGTTGTACAAGTTTATATGCCAACTAGCTCCGGGGATGATGATGATGATGATGATGATTATTGAAGAAATGTATGATGAGAAGAAAGAAATTATTCAGGTAGCTAAAGAAGACGAAGATTTAATTGTGATGGGGACTGGTTTTTGCCAGTAGGTAAAGGAAGCGAAGAAAGAATAGATGGTGAATATGGAATGGGAGGAAGGAATGGGAGGAAGGAATGAAAGAGGAAGCTGGCTGGAAGAATTTTGCACAGAGCATAACTTGATCATTGTTGACACTTGGTTTAAGAATCATAAAAGAAGGGCATATACGTGGAGACATCGGAAGGTTTCATGTTAATTCTATAATAGTAAGATAGATCTAAGGGCCAAATATTAAATTGTAAGATTTTTCCTGGGGCAGATGTGCACTCTGGCATTTTATTGGTTATGAAATGCCGACTGAAACTGAAGAAATTGGAAGAAGACAGGAAATTAAGCGATGGGAAGTGAATAACGTAAAGAAAATTAATATTTTTTTATTGTTGATGTACAGATAATTGATTATTCAACACTCATACCAAAGGTTAATTTGAAAAGGATTTAACACTGGCGAACAAAATAAGATTTACGCCTTCGTTTATTAGTTTTAGTAACAGTTACCGTTCGTTGTTATGTCCTTGTAATTAGACGTATAAACGAAGTGCTCGGTATTGTCAAGTGAAATTGTGCTAAATAATGAAAGCAACTTCTGAAACAATATGAGTTTCTAATTTACGATACCATGGATCCCAGTTGCTGTAATTGTTATTAATTTAATTTTGGATGGGGAATTTAGATGCAGGCGACGATCTTCATGACGGCGCTGCTCAACTATAGAGGTGCGTGAATGTGTTTATCCCTTTCCCTTCGTGCCCAATTTCAATATTTAGGTCATATTTACCGCGACATTCAGAACATGCAATCTTTCTTTTCATTTAATTATGAAGTCCGATCATTTTCTTACTCAGGCGAATAAATGCGTTTCAACCACAATTCTTTTTACGCACGCCTCTGGGAATGATGGTACCTAGAATGTACGTGCCTCTTTCCCGATCGTGCGTTCGCGTACAACTGAGTATGTACCATTGTAACTATACTTATGACCCATTTCCCTGACAGTATTAATTCTTATTTTGAAGCACTCAGTCGCGAATGTACGCGCCCTTTTGTTTTGTGTAGTCAGTCCTTAATAGCGCTATTTTTAATATTCAGTGGCTTAGTTTCCACAATTGACCTTTGCCTATGTCGCAACGGCGCTTCACGCGAAACATTTACTACGCGATATTCGTACTAACTCTTATTTAAAAATTAAGACACCGGCTGACTACGTTTCTAACAATTTAACAGGGCGGTTACAGTAAGTTAACAGAACCAGAGGTTGCTCTAAGTCTCACGAGGAGACGGCACGACCGTGGGGTCGGGGATTTGTCCGAAATTGTGTGTGGTGAAAGAGGACCCCTAACACCTCACGTTGTTAAAGTATTAGGACGCACTACTCGGAAAATCCCGAGAAAAATCGATCCAAAGTTTCTTAGGTGGCTTATGAGTATACAATGTTAGTCCACTGCCGAGCCGCCGTCAGGAGTAGATGGTTAGGGCTCGGAGACTTACGCCAGATGTTTCGGGTTCGATTCCTCCTCCGGCACTTTTTTTCTTCTGTTTCATTTCCTTTTGTTATTCCACCAATTATTCAAAAAGTTTCTCGAACCTACATTATTTTTAAAATATTATTTTAACTCAAGAACGTAAAGTTTTTCATTCACTGAAAAATATACGTGCTCGTAGTTATATTTGGTTTTATGGGGTTTCAAGGTTTAAAGGGACTTTGTAAGGGTCTCCTTGAGATTATAACGGTCATCTGCGCATAGGACTGCGCGCGAGCCGCGAGAAGTAAATGACTGTTTTCCGATTTCGTCGTGAACAGACTTCTCTGTTCCAAATTTCAACGTGTTATTCCGATCAGAGGTTAAACATGTCGACTGAAGAAGTTGCTGGCTCGTCTGGAATAGGAAAAGAAATTACTGAAGAATCCATTCATAGCGATCTATCAAAATTACGATTGAAGGACGCAGATGTGTATTATGAAAAGCTGTTGATGGAAAATAATTTAATTGCATCGACATCTTCGGAAAAAATCTCTCGAGATATTATATGTATAAAAATTGAATGTTTCCCAATCGACTTTGTTATTCTGATTAAAAGCCCAATGTTCCCCCTCATACACTTTACAATGAAAAATGGAAAACCCACTGCCATGAATTGTGTTGTTAGACAAAAAGAAAATAATTTTTATTCAATAATGTAACTAATTCGGTAAAGATAATGTAGGTTTGGGAAACTTTCTGAATAATTGGTGGAATAACAAAAGAAAATGAAACAGAAGAAAAAAGTGCCAGAGGAGGAATCGAACCCGAGACCTCTGGCGTAAGAGTCCGAATCCTAACCACCTACGCCGGACGGTGGCTCGGCGACAGTCTAATATTATATACTCATAAGGACCCTAAGAAATTTTGGATCGATTTTTCCCGGGATTTTCCAGGTAGTGCGTCCTAATATTTTAACCATGTGACGTGTTAGGGGTCCTCTTCCACCACACAAAATTTTGGACAAATCCCCAACCCCACGGTCGTGCCGTCTCCTTGTAAGAGGCAGCATTGAGCAACAGTTGACTAGAACAGGAGAAAAGAACACAGTAGAAGACAAACACGTAGCTTCAAGAGATGAAATAGTGACCAGGCAGCAGAGGATCAGATAGGTAAAGAGATAATGCCTAGCAGAAATCCTCGGATAACACGACATACATTCAGTTTAATTGATGAAAGGAGAAAATATAAAAATGCAGCGAATGAAGCAGGCGAAACGGAATAGAAACGTTTAAAAAAATCAAATTGACAGGAAGTGCGAAATGGCGAAGCAAGACTGGCTAGAGGACAAATGTAAGGGTCAAGGGAACAAGATAGGCCGTTCCGGCTTGTCGTGCTGCTACTGGCTAAAGCGAATGACGTCAGCAGGTCTACTGTTCTACTGCGGTACTGATGCACATTATTAAGCATCGCTTGAATCTAAAATTATAATAAATGAACACCTCCATGTCACAATAACAGTCACCTTGAAGGACTTAAAATTAAGAGCTAGAACTCACTGTAACACACTGTAATTCAGGAAGATCACGAAGCAACTCACTAAAGATTTTACTTCATGGGGAATTTTATAAGTTCCCTGTTTTAGTTTGTGTGTACATATGCCTTTTTCTAACGAAGGTTCTTGGTCTTAAGTAGAGAGAAACCATTTTGTGATGCATTTCGGTAAACTTTGAAGATGTTGTAGAAATTATCTTTTGCATCGTACGTCACACTTAGCAATATGTCGCCCATGAAAACTGCAAAATATCACTTAAAACTCCATTAATTAATTGAACCGATCAATTGAAGGAGAATAGAGCTTATACCAGTCATTAATGGTGATGTAGTCTGAACCCGGAAGAAGTTTCTCTGAGAGTGAACCCAAGAAACTGTCAATGTAAGATAGAATCTGTCTGATTGTTGTTTTATTGCGGAAAAAACTGACGATTGACTCTAAATAACTGAAAGTATGAAGTCATCCACATGAGTACTAAATGAAATCCTCCAGATTTGCGTCATTTATCGTGTAACGGGAATTTAAAGGCTGTAAATTCAAGTAAATAGTTAGGGACTACAATTCCGAATAACTTAAATGGGAACGATCACACAGATAATGTTGTTGGGAAAACAAACCAAAGACCGCAATTTATTGATACAACTCTTAGAAAGCGCAACAGGTCTGTTAAAGAGACTGCTTACATTACGCCTATCCGCCCTCGTCTGGCGTATTGCTGTGTAGCGTGCGATCCGCTTCAGACAGGATTGACGGAGGACTTCGAAAAAGTTTGAAGAAAGGCAGTTCGTTTTGTACTATCGCAAAATAGGGGAGAGAATGCCTTGCATATGATATGTGAACTGGAATGGCTATCACTAAAACAAAGCCTTCTTCCGTTGCAGTGGAATCTTCTCGTGAAATTTCCAACACTAACTTTTTCCACCGAATTGGAAAATATTATCTTGGCGCCCATCTACATAGGGAGAAATGAGCAGCGTAGTAAAATAAGAGGAATCAGAGTTCGCACAGGAGTATTTACGAGCTCGTTTCTTCCGCGATCAGGCTGAGTGGAATAATAGAGGAATAGCTTGAAGGTGATAGGATCAACCGTCAGCCACTTAATTACGAAATGCAGTGTAGTCACGTAGATGTAACATAAGCACGTCTCTTTACTTCCACAACATACTTCGAATACTTAGCTTGCAGGCCCGTCTTAATTTTTTCAAAAATTGGCTCTAAGTACTATGGGACTTAAAACCTGAGGTCATCAGTCCCCTAGACTTAGAACTACTTAAACCTAACTAAACTAAGGACATCACACACATCCATGTCCGAAGCAGGATTCAAACCTACGACCGTAGCAGCAGTGCGGTTCCGGACTGAAGCGCCTAGAACCGCTCAGCCACAACGGCCGGCCTTTACTTCTTTCAGAGCGTAGTTTTCTCTCTTCAACAGTTTTATCTCAGTTTTTAAACTTTCAATTTCGTGTTTAACAGCAACGCCTAGGTCAAGAACTACCTCTGTACCAGTCAACTGATCTAATTTAGTTTTCATCGGAGATAAAGCTTTCAAGGCAGGCAGCGTACGCTTCTCTTTTCATATCGGCGATCTCTTGCCCATGATACTTATTAATACACAATATTTTATAACAGCATTGTCATTGGTATAGAAATGAAACTGCAACGCTATAAAGAAACAATTCGCGAATAATTCCATAGGCGATGAAACACAAATATTTTTCTAAACTGGATGAATATCTGGAAGTTACCTTGCTGGTGCTTGCGACAGCCTCGAATGAATATCCATACCAACTCGGAATTTTGTGTGATGGCAAAAAGGTACCATGTAATTATCGTTTCACATGAAGCCCCGCTAACTCTTTCTCTGATTCCCGTTCATAATTCTGGAAAGGAATTTTAACAAATCCGTGCGTTATTCACATTAACAAGATTAGTTATTTTAAAGCAAGGCACCCATTTGCGCTGCAGTTCCTTGTCTTTTGGAAATCGGTGGTAAACGACGTAAGCAGTTTTATGCGAAACATTTTAGCATTCAGCATAGCAGCAATGTTTACTTTCGGTCATAACGCGACAAAACGACCACCAAGAAGAACAGCAAGTAAGCAGTTACTGCATTCCATCTATTTCAACGCAGGGATCTGGGAATTTGCATTAGCAATGCTCGTGCAGTGTTCTCGCATAGCGTTTCTCGCTTCCTATATTCCTTATAACGTCACGGCGTTTCGCCAGCAGTCTGCACGGGAAGCCGATACGGTATTACCTGTGTAAGGATTTTGAAGCTTATTTCACTAGGGGAAAGATAGTTGCCGCCTACAGGAAAATAAAAGGCCTTTCGGGAAAAGAGAAGCAACTATATGAATATCAAGAGATCAGATAGAATGACAGTCCTAAGCAAGGAAGGGAAAGCTGAAATGCGGAAGGAATATACAGAGACTAGTTACACGGGAGATGAATTTGAAGGCAATGTTATAGAAATGGAAGAAGATATAGATGAAGACGAGACGCATTTGACGGAACTATGAAAGGTCTAAGTCGAAACAAGGCCCTGGGAGTAGACGATATTCCATCAGGACTGCTGATAGCCTTGGGAGAGCCAGCCGTATTTAACTCTTTGATCTGGTGTGCATGATATGAGACAGGCGAAATACCTCAGACTTGAAGAAAAGTGTAATAATTCCAGTTCTAATGAAAACTGTTACTGACAGATGTGAATATTACCGAACTATCTGTTCAATGAGTCAAAATTGCAAAATAATAACATGAATTCCTTGCAGAAGACTGGAAAGGCTGGTAGAAGCTGACCTTGGACAAGATTAGCTTCGATTAGGAGCGCGCGAGTCAGCACTGACCCTACAACTTATTTTAGAATGAAGGTCAAGAAAAGCAAACCTACCTTTATAGCATTTGTAGACTTAGAGAAAGCTTTTGACAATGTTGACTGGAATACTCTCTTTCAAATTCTGAAGGTGGCAGGGGTAAAATACAGGGAGCGAAAGGCTATTTACAATTTGTACAGAAAGCAGATGGCAGTTATAAGAGTCGAGGAACATGAAAGGGAAGCAATGGTTGGGAAGGAAGTGAGAGAGGGTTGTAGTCTCTCCCCGATGCTATTCAATCTGTATATTGAGCAAGCAGTAAAGGAAACAAAACAAAAATTCAGAGTAGGTATTAAAATCCATGGAGAAGAAATAAAAATTTTGAGGTTCGCCGATGACATTGTAGTTCTGTCAGAGACAACAAAGGACTTTGAAGAGCAGTTGAACGGAATGAACAGTGTTTTCAAAGGAGGGTATAAGATGAACTTCAACGAAAGCAAAATGAGGATAACGGAATGTAGTCGAATTAAGTTCGGTGGTGCTGAGGGAATTAGATTAGGAAATGAGACACTAAGTAGTAAAGGAGTTTTGCTATTTGGGGAGCAAAATAACTGACGATGGTCGAAGTAGAGGGGATATAAAATGTAGACTGGCAATGGCAAGGAATGCGTTTCTGAAGAAGAGGAATTTGTTAACATCAAGTAAAGATTTAAGTGTCAGGAAGTTGTTTCTGAAAGTATTTGTATGGAGTGTAGCCATGTATGAAAGTGAAACATGGACGATAAATAGTTTGGACAGGAAGAGAATAGAAGCTTTCGAAATGTGGTGCTACAGAAGAATGCTGAAGATTGGATGGATAGATCACGTAACTAATGAGTAGGTATTGAATGGAATAGGGGAGAAGAGGAGTTTGTGGCACAACTTGACAAGAAGAAGGGACCGGTTGGTAGGGCATGTTCTGAGGCATCAAGGGATCACAAATTTAGCATTGGAGGGCAGCGTGGAGGGTAAAAATCGTGGAGGGAGACCAAGAGATGAATACACTAAGCAGATGCAGAAGGATGTAGGTTGCAGTAAGTACTGAGAGATGAAGCTTGAACATGATAGAGTAGCCTGGAGAGCTGCATCAAACCAGTCTTAGGACTGAAGACCACAACAACAACATGGATACCAGAATTTGCCCACGGAACGTGGTGTCACTAAAAACCTGTGCGCCATAATTTGCGAACGATTCTCCGCTGTTCATCAGGAAGTAATTAAAGTTTGTGCCAGAACGAAAACATTTATCCGGCTGTGTTGGCTATCAGAGACCAGGTGAAGGAAACAGAGGCAGCTCAGCGTCGGAAAGCACGGAAGTATCATTTGTCATTGGTTTAAGTATAAACGAACAATATTTGCGTAAATTAGGGTGTATATAACACCCCTTCACACGCACCAATTTACTGGCTCACAGACGACCAATTCCCTGACAGCCTACACACGTCCCGACCGACTGAACTCCGCGATTATAGTGCGGGTTCAAATGGTTCAAATTGCTCTGAGCACTATGGGACTCAACTGCTGTGGTCATAAGTCCCCTAGAACTTAGAACTACTTAAACCTAACCAACCTAAGTACAGCACACAACACCCAGCCATCACGAGGCAGAGAAAATCCCCGACCCCGCCGGGAATCGAACCCGGGAACCCGGGCGTGGGAAGCGAGAACGCTACCGCACGACCACGAGATGCGGGCTATAGTGCGGGCCTTCTGTCTTGATTTGTTTGTTTTATGTTTAGTTCATTGTGTTTGCCCTACGGGATCCCGCTCGGTTTTTCACAAAAGCAAAAACGGGTGACTCGTGCATCATGGAACTGCTGAACTTCATAAAACCATTCTTAAGGGAAAATAGTGCAATCCTGACAGAGGTTGTAAACTCCAAGGAGAGAGTGTTACCTACGTATATTACGATTTCTCGCCAACGGCAGCAGGCGTAAGATTCAGTGCTCTTCTGCCGCCACAATTGTTAACTAAAATTGTTCCTGAAATGAGCAACGTGATTTATAGTTGACTGAGAAAATACATCAGCAAAATACAAAAAGAGACGTTCGTGAAAACATTTATTTATGGTTGTAGCACAACAAGATGACCTGTAAATTTCAGAGACTCATCTTCGAAGAAGAAAGCCTACACATGGTGGCGGCGCGCGTCATCTAATAAATACAACAGATGCGTAAGAAATGAAGCATTTGGCGACTGTTAGAACTGAAAAAAAAACTACATAGAAGATGGCGTGGATATAGGCTGGAATTTTTCAGTACTTACAACAATGAAGGAAGTACATTTTATGAACTAACGTCCATGGCATGTCGATACTTCGGATTTTAGATTTCATTTCCGGTAAGTGTCGGAAATAAAACCTAAAAACAGAAATAAAGAAGGTCGACAGACTTAACCTCGTGTTGCACATAGTGAAACCATTATGTAATCGGTAAAAAATGGAACAGGTGCTTCATTTCTCGCATCTCTATTGTTAATAATCCTCGCACGACGTGCCTCGATTCCATCAGGAGTCCTTAAATTTCTTTAAAAACTCTGTCCTTATAGTTCCATCCGCCTCTGACGTCGACATGTATATTAGAATAGTATTTAATTCCGTTGGCTGTGACAAAACATGAATTTTAGTCGGGCGGCTGGCACGATGGCGCTACACTCGACACAGTCTGTTGGGTCGGCTGTCGAGTGGTGCGACGCGCCCGACAGTAAAGTTCGTCGGTCGGTCCTTCAAAACACCGACACGCAGCCAATTTGTCGGACGGTCGGTGGTTGAGGCATCACGAGAGGCGCTGCTGGCGAGTCCTGTGATCAGGCTGACGGCTGCGACAGACGAAAGGAAGAGCTGTGAATCATTCTTCCTGCTTTGCTCGCAGAGATAAAGTTCGAAGTGCTTTCTTGAGTTGTTTGGTGGAGTTGGTGGAGTAGTTTTTGTCGTTGGAGTAGTTTTCGCTGTTGTTGGAGTTTTTCAATAACGTGATCAGATCTATGTGTGCAATGATTTACAAGCTTTAAGGTGTTTGCTGGAGACAAATCTTGCGCAGAATTAAGCACAATTTGAGGTGGCTTGAAGAGCTACCCTGACAACTCTGAGAAGAGCAAAGAGGAAGTATATCGAGGACATCATGGTGGAGGCAGAAACAGATGAGAGCAGACAGTGTCACAGTAATACTTATAACGGTGAAGGGTTTTATTAAAGGGTCAGAGGTTACAAAGGATTTTGTCAAATTGGTTGTAAAATAGTTGCAAACGACTGAAATCGCCAAAAGATGGAAGGAGTACTTCTACCATCCCCAATTGTAATGAAACCAAAGTAGGATTCTATTTCCATTCTAAACATGGCCGACCCACACCTCTTTCGCCTCTTCCCCCTCTCCCCCCCCCCCCCCACCCGCACACACACAATCCAAACGAATCAAATAGCTTAAGAAGGCTGAAAACAATACAAACCAAGATGATCCAGACGGGAGGTGAGGAACTTGCAGCAGACTACACCAGCAGATAATTGTAAGGACCAAAGAAGAAATACCAGAAAGGAAAACGCTGCTAATCTATGCAGTCCATAAACGAGGATGACAGAGAAATGTGTGCGTTATTGTTGAATGGCCCTGCTTAGTCAAGGGCACGTCATCCTTTCCAGATGCCCGTATAGAGAACTCAACTCTTGAAAATTAGTAATTGGTGAATTCAGGGAAGTTTGCAGCCAGGGTTCTGAACAGTAGATCAGATCTTCGTTCTGATAATTCACAGAAAAACAGATGACACAGTAAGGAACCAGAGTTAATCTGTCTATGATTGCATACACCAGAGAAGCCTGTTCATTAGCACTCGTCGACAAGGTCAATATACTGGTCAAGTAGTTACTGTGGGTGGAAGACTGGTCCTGCAACTGCGTTTCTCAATGGGAACCCTTCATATTAAGTAGTGATCAGCTCCATCATCCATGCAGGGAACCACTCCTCCTACAGCCCAATGCAACTGTTTTGGCCGAGGTAAATGTAGAGACCGTTAAAGATTCAGCTATAACAAAATATTGATCCTACAAATAGTACTATATTCCTGAAACAAGTCGAGTAACTTTTAACCACATGCTGTCCTTTGGGTCTGACTGCATGGAACTTAATTAAGGAAGAACATATTCGCATTTTGACAGACAGTAGCAGAGAGACACTGGAACAGAGGCGATAGTGGCAGTGGTAGAGGTAGAGAACAGGTGGAGACAGCTGCAGCGAGTGAGTGGAGCCTAGACTTTCTCCCGTCATCGTCTCCACTTTCATGTGGTGGGGCGGCGAGGTGGTAGGGGGAAGTATTTTCCTGTTTTCCACATCCCTACAGCCATGTTTTTGTTCCCCAATCTAGCGGAGTATGAATACTTAGAGAGATTGGGTGAAAGGATGTACAATGTTCCGTGTTACAACAGCGTGCGTTCATGTGCCAAAATGTTTGGTGAAGAAACGAGAATGAGATTGAGATTGAGCAGCTGGTTCCCCACTTTTCTGTCATTGTTTTACAGAGAAACATATTCACCTGTTTGTGCTCAGGGGAGCATTTTTAAACTGCTGGTATACTACAAAAATATCAGTGTAGAGGGGACACCCTCTTACATGAATGAATACATACATCTTACTGGGGGGGGGGGGGGGAGGGGTGACATCGGTAGCCAGTAGCTGGTGTAATAAAAACATTGAAGTAACAAGTGAAAATGCAGTGCCAGTAACTCAAGGTTCAATATGTTAAAGTCATTATGCAGGCAGTCAGAGCATACTGTAAATCTAACTTTCGTCTTCTTGTTATGTGAGTACTTTGGTTACAACAATTATAATAACTGTTACAGTAACGTATTCAATCATGTCTTCCATGTCCCTATATGTCACTAAGATGGTGACACTAATAACCGTCCCAGAGCCGGATACCAGTTTCAGATTGCCTACATTACAGCTTCCAAGGACAACAGAATTTTTATGATTATTATTTCACATAATTGACCAAATTCAGACATTCAGAAAGCCATAATTTACTCATTAAGATGTGTAATACAGTGGAAGTTCAACGGAATAACACAAATAGTTAGGAACTTGAGGAACCGAGTGCCTTTTGACTCTCCGGAGATCCATTCATTGTTGGCGAAAGAGCGCTTACCAACTTCCAAACTTGACACTCAACTTCAAACCTTTCCCGAACTTTTTCTTGATTACATGTTTCAAGTCAATTAACACATTTTACGGAGCGATGAGTCTGCTACTCTCATGCGTGGGAATCTTTGGAAAATCGAGTTTTACTGGTACATTTTTAAGACCAGTGTAAGGCACAAAATTTTCAGATACATTACACAAACACGGTAGTATCACTGCAGTAATAAGTTTGCATTCAAAATTACGTAAGCCCACATAGTAACTTTTAACAAACTTTTTTGTTCTTTTTGAGAGAATTAAAGTGTCTTGCAAACCAGTATTTGCATAATTCATTACTTCGTTCATAAATATTATCTGAGTGTTAATACTACTGTGAAGAAACTAAGTGTATTGTTCACATCCATAAGCCGTAAAGTCATTGGTGTAATTCATATGGGGAACTTTGCTATAAATTTTACAGACTTTGGTAATATTTCTACAATGAAACCTGGACAGAGAATTTTATGGGCATCACAGAATAACAAGGTATTTTTATTACTGCATACTGATGTTCATTAAGGAAGACTGAAGGAAAGCTTGTGAAGTGGAAGGACGTTTATACATCGCCAAATTTCTCTCCAACAAAAACCCCATTTACAACTCTCCAAACTTAGTTCATTACGTTAGCTATGTTAGCTTTCCAATGAACAATATACTTCCAAAGATCCCAACTGGTAACACTGGAAGAAACATAGCAATTAGACGTTAACTTCGTAATTGTGTGTGTAATAATTGGACGTAATTCCACTTGCTACATAGTAGCAGATGCTGCAAAACTAGATATACAAGACACTAATACTGAGGCTCAGTAATCTATGCACAGCATCTGTCGTCAATCTGATCACTAATAAATGCAGGGCATCTCACGATTCCTGTTACAGGTTTTGATAGAAAGCTCAGTAGACGAAGTCTTGTTAATGCGCTCATGTCCAGAAATGTACGCAGTCTCCTCTACAAACCGTGAAGGCCTGTATTAGGAATTGTGAAACACACTGCACACGGACAACAGCGAGAGCAAACTGCAGATTTTGTATCTTGCCTGTGGTGGCGTGGAGACATTGTTAATTCACATCACCTTCAGTGCATCCAAACAATGAGCAGTAAGAAATTCTTAATGAACAGATGCAACATCCAAATTGGCAGTCTCAATTTATCAGAAGTTGTTCATAGTATACTTCAATGTACCTGATTTATAGACACGAAACTGCAACTCTTCAGTTCTTGTATAGCTTGGCATTGTAGCAAATCTCCTGACTGTAGTGCCAAAACTAACGAGTGCATTACAGAGGATGTTCACATTCATGGAGATACAGAGGACATTAACGAGATGAGGCTGCATGGCCGCCATTGTAATTTATGCAGCAGGGAGAAGGTGGTGGGCAACTGCACTCATGAGCATCCGTACCACAAGTAACACATTCGGTTGTGCTTCGACAAGATATTTGAGTATGGTTGTAATGTAGACACCAGCAAGAGCTCATTGGGCTTGTCATGTGGCACGTGATGAACTACTTAGCTTGCCCTGATCTGATAGAAGCACTACTATATCGGACATGGAATAGTGTGTGTAGGCACTATGGTTTCATCAACCTGTTTCATTGCCTAATGGTCTTCATCCATCCAGGTAACACTCGCTGCAGGAAAACCAGAAATATCAGTGGAAGATTGAAAAAATACCTCCCACAGGTGAGAGTATTAAAATCCTAATGGTAAACTTCATTTTCAACGAAGTGCCAGATTTTGAGGTGCTCATCAAAAGCAGCGATGCTCACATTATGGTAGGTACAGAAAGCTGTTTCAAACCCAAAATTGTAGACTTTCAGGGAAAAATTTAGGTGTACATCGAGAGTATAGCCAAATGACAAATGGAGGTCGTGTATTTGTCGCAATACAGTAACTCAAATCCACAGAGAGAAATTGAAGTTGCATGTGAGTGACTGTGCAAGACAGAGTATCACGGGTGGGTATAAAAGGATCTTATCGCCCAACAGACTCCTCTCCTGATGTAACCGAACACTTCAACAAAACTTAATTTTCCCAATTAATTGTTGGATGATTATAGTCTCCACCAATGATTATAGTATGATTTGGGAACTTGTTGAGAAGTGAACTGAGGTTTCGTCTAGTGGTGGGTGTGTTAGTACGTTCTGTGAAAGTTCACTAACAATTATGTATAACTGACAGTTAAGAACCCCAGTCATGACGGAAATATATTGGATTTAATGCAACGAACATACCTGAACTCTGAGGCTATCTACATCGAAACTGGGATCAGTGACCATGTTGGGGTTCTGGCAACAATGATTATTGAAGTACAGAGGTCAACTAAAGCAGAAAGATATGTATGTTCTGTAAACTAGATAAAAATGAATGTTGTCATATGTCAATGAGGAAATTTCAACAAGGCAGGAGCATGTAGAGGAAATATGGCTCAAATTTGAAAGGGTAATTGACCACATGCTGGATAGATGTGTGTCCCACAGAACAGTTCATAATGGGAGATAACCTCCATGGTATAGAATCGCTGTAACGGAACTTCTAAAGGAACATTACTGCATAATAGGTCTGAAAGCGTAGGGCTATAGATAGATGCTGAATGAAATGTTTGCCTGTCAACAGAGCAATGAGTGATCCTTCAGTGACTACCGTAGCAAAATATGTGAATGTAGCCTTTCCCGGCGTATACTCCTGATTAAATCTTCTCGGGCTTCCATCCGGGTATCTGCGTCGAAAACCCGCGACGTTTCGATGAGTGTCGTTCTCAAAATCTTCTGGCGAAATTTCGATGGACCCCGGCCGTCCTCTGTAGGTTGTCAGCGGCCTGCAGCCTGCAGTGGCCCACTATAGGTTTTAGCAGCGAGGCTAGATGCTTTGCCACTCCGTATGTAGGTGCATTAATGTTGCTCACTATTGGGCAAAGAGGCACCCTACCCTTGTGAACCATGGGCAGTCCATGTAGCCGTGGAGGTCCTGGGGCCCTGCGCTGGAGTCGTCTGACATCTTTTGTTAGATCCGCTTGGTTCAGCAAGGCTATGGTTTTCCTTGTTATCTTCGGTGTTGGATCTTACTTTAGCTTCTTGTAGACCGAATCCTACAGCAAAGTATTTACCTTGTGGTGATAGTCTTCAGACAGACAATAGAACTGTAGCATTTCCTCTATCAGCATTAAGGATTATGGTGTTTTCTTCATCTCTTAGCGCCCTTAGTGCTTTCCGTTCTGCTAACTTCATATTTCGGTAGCCGGGATTTGTCAATTATTCTGCATGTTTCAGGCGTGATTTCTTCCGCTTTTCCGCAGGCAGTCCAGGGATGGCTTCTTCCACGCCGACGATAATGTCCTGTTTCGGTATTGTCTTCGGAACAGGAGGGCAATTCAGCCCCTTACACAGGGCCGAGGTTGTAGCAGCGTCAACGCAGAAAGAACCGAGGGTGGGGAGGTACGGCCGCCCCGCGCCGCTGACCAGTCATATATAGAGGACGGTCGCGGTCCATCGACACTTCGCCAGAAGATGATGAGAATGACACTCACCGAAACGTCGCGGATTTTCGACGCAGCTACCTTAATGGAATCCCAAGAAGATTTCATCTACCGTCGCAAAATATTGTCAAATGGCATTTTACAAAATCCAAAGAAATTCTGGTCATATGTAGAGGCTTTCAGTGGCGCCAGAGTTAGGGTCCAGTCCGTAGAGAAAGAGAGAGACTGAAATTGAGGATAGCATAGCAAAAGTTTAAATGCGTTACTCCGTTTCCAAATCTTCCTGTAAAACGGAAAACCTAGGAGAATTTCGGGATCGTTTAAATTTAACGAAGCTTCAGGCCCGCATGTTATCTCTGACTGCTTCGATACTGAATTTGCGGCTGAGTTAACCCTCTTCTAATGATTATCAATCTTAAATCCCTTGAACACGAAACTACCTAGTTCTTGGAATAAGGCACAGGTCATACCCATCTACAAGGAGCGCAATAGAAATGAACCACAGAACTACCGTCCACTATCCTTGAAATCTATTTTTTGTAGAATCTTAGATGATGTTCCGAGCTCAAAGATAACAGGTACTTCGTTTTGAACAGAATGACCTCAGTTCCAACTAGCATGGCTTTCGGAAAATCTCTCGTGTGTGACCCAACTTGCACTTCTCAGATGACAAACCTAAAGCTTTTGATCAAGGCGACCAGGCAGATGTAGTTTTTCTTGATTTCCAATAAGCATTTGACTCAGTATCAGCTACAGGTATGGTCCAAAGTACCATCATGTGGGGTATCAAGTGAAATATGTGACTGGCTTGAGGAACGTTTGGTAGGGAGGCCACAGCATGACGTTTTGGATGGAGACACATCGTGTGATGAAATAACATCCCGTGTGCCCCCAGGGAAGTGCGCTGGGACCCTTCCTGTTGGTATGTGTATTAATGAGCTCGCAGACGGTACTAGTAGTAAAATCAGACTTTCTGCAGATGATGCAGTCGTCTATAATGAATTACTATATGGGAGAAGTTGCACAAATATTCAGTAGGATGTTAAGGCTTCAACGTGGTGCAAAGATTGGAAACTTGGTCTAAATGTTGAGTGAAGTGAAATTTTGCACTTCACCAAACAAAAAGATTAGTACCCTTTGACTGTAATATTAGTGAGTCACTGTTGGAATAGGACAGCTCATACAGCTACCTGGGTGTAATACTGCGCAGAGATATGAAATGGAATGATCACAGGTTCAGCCGTGGGTAAAGCTGGCCGCAGACTGGTTTATTGGTACAATACTGACCAAGTGCAATCTGTGTACAACGTAGATTGCTCACAGATCATCGTGCGACCAGTTCTAGAATATTGCTCAAGTATGTGGGACCTGTACCACATATGATTAACGGAGGGTATTTAACGTATATAGAGATGTGCAGCACGAATGGTCACAGAGTTAATTCGTGGGAGAGATAATGAAGGAACAAACACTACAAGACAGAAGCTAACTATCCCGAGAAAGTCTGTTAAAGTTTCAAGAACCGGCTTTAAATGATTACTCTAGGATATACTACCATCCCAGTTGCTCTCATTGGGATCGTGAGTACATGATTAGAGTAAGAACTGCACGCACAGAGGCATACGAACGATCGTTCTTCCCGTGCTGTATACGTTAATACAAGAGGAAGAAGCCCTAGTAACTGGTACAATGGGTCATAACCTCTGCCATGGACCTCATGGTGATTTGCGGAGTATGGGTGCAGATGTAGACGTAGACGATACAATCTTGAAACTCATCTGCATCGTCCTCTTGTTTCCTCCCATACAAGCCAATCATCTTACTTTTCCTTTTGGCAGTCAACAACTGGCGGAACTGTTGTCGCAGCTCTCTTCTTTTTTGATATGTCCTCTTTACTTGGGCGCCCTCGCTTTGATTTCTCTTGCCCTATAACGGTCCACCCGCTAACAGTCCACCCACAATTTCCGCTTTTAATTTGCGCAGTGGAATGTATCGTTCTTGAAGTAACCCGCAGTCCTTACTACATCCGAGTAACCTGGTGGCAATATTAATTGTATGCCGGAAACTGTATAAATACTACATCATCGGTGTTACATAGTATTTCTATAGTGATGATAATTTGTCAATCATATCAATACCACCCGTACAGGTGTTGTAAGGTGTAATAACCTATCTTGGGACTTGCACGCATTGTCTTTGTGGTATGTTCCACCCGTGTCTCATCCTGGGTCTCAATACCAACGAGAGATGACAGAGTAAGACGTTTGTTATCGTACCGTATTACTACAATGGATCTCCCTGTGTCGTCTATTGGACATGCTATTGCTCCTCGTTCTCCAGTCTTCATGTCTTTTCGTTGGGGAGGTCAATCTTTCAGCCCATTTGCTCTTAGTGTTTCAATCGAAAAGATGCCTCTATTCAACAGGTACTAAAGTGTGTCACTCGTAAAGAAGTTGTCTGCGTGTACCTTGAAATTAGGGTTTTCTGGTGACGTTTATTTTACGACTACTTCACATGCGAGCTCTTTCCATGTTATTCTGTTCCATTTTACATTTTCCCTGCTACATCCTAAGGAATGTCAGTCGTGTAAGTAGCCAGAATTTCGTGCCCTACCCTTTGAATCCTCGCCTTATATGTTTGTGTTTGCGTATGTTGTTTCATGGTTTGTTTGCCTTTAAAAGCAATCATTACTTCGACACCGAAGTGCTGTTCTGGAAGTTTTTCAAACAATTTTTTCTGAATTGATTCAGTCATCGTCGAATTTTCCAGTGGTTATCAGTTTTAGTGTCTTAAGCCGCTAATGAATTTTCGAAGTGGAGGACACTCAACAGTTTCTCAAATCTATTTCTTGTCATAACGTTACAAATCAATGGGTGGGCCATACGAGTCTCCCAGTAGCAGCGAATGCTAAGCATTTGCTCAAGTCCCATTCTGAAATACATGCCTAACATTTTTTCCAGTTCCAAGTTGTGTATGACCACTGCTATGGTCTTTTGTATGCTGTACTGATTTGATTGGTGTACCAAGTTGTGAAGCACGTCATCTACCCCGTGAGTTCTAAAATATTCCAGAAGAGTCAAGTCCAGCAGCAGCTCATGCAAGAAGAGGAACAAATAGCTCTGTGACTGGAGCAACATCCCCTTCTTCCAGAAAAGTATCAGACTTTTCTGCAGAATTGTCGTCCACTGTATGGACACTTCCTAAGCTAAATAATCTTCAGCATCCTTTTCAGCAGAGATTGGAGTGTAGGGTACACTCGTTCACGTCCTTGCGAGTCTTGTCAGAACTGCAGTGGTTTCATCAGTCATCAGCATCATCTGTATACAAATCTGTTACTGACATCAGGCTCGTGGATATTAGGAAGTGTATCTTCGGTGGAGAGCTACAAAGCGATAGAGCGTCACTGTTACTTTGATTGAATCACGAATTCAAATGTTTCAATGAAATGAAATATGGGCTTCATCCACAACTACGTTATTCATTGCCCGAACTAACATTTGTAACATCCATTTTCAGCCCTGTTACAGCACACTACAGAATGGTTATTATATTCTGGAACAATATTTACGGTTTGAGGAATGGCAACATAAAATATATTAAAATATTCCAAAATTGGAAGCAATAGAACGAGAATGAATGTACCTATGTTACATGGTGTGACGTGGCTATTCACAGCAGCCGTCGGATGGCGAAGCTATTTTCGTGCGCCTTGTCCTCACCACTGATTCATGTGAATGACACCAGAGGTTGCTAGGGAGGCTGTAACATGTATTACGCCATGCAATAAGCAGAAAGGAAGCGAATTTTAATCTCTCCAGTACTTCAAACCCTGTGTGACATGTTTCACGCAGGACACTAGAGGGTTATGTGAAGACCAAGCAGCATAGAGTCTCCGCTTGCAAAATAATTGAAAGTAAGTGGTACTTCTCTGTTGGGGTTTGATAACAGTTTTGCGCAAACAGTGTGGCACTAGTTACCCAACGTTTCTCAGTACGTCTAGATGGCCAATTAGGCTAGAATCCTTTATGGGTGTACAGGGAAGCCCGTGCTGTCGTGTCACCAGGATAATGTTCTTGTTTTTGTAATCGTTTTCAACGAAACATCCTAGCAGTTTGAAACTGTGTACCACAATGGGACTAACCTGCGATTTTGGTCTACCGAGCTATCAAAGTACAACTCATGAGGGGTTAGACACTGGACTCGCATTCGGGAGGACGACGGTTCAATCCCGCGTCCGGCCATCCTGATTTAGGTTTTCCGTGATTTCCCTAAATCACTCCAGGCAAATGCCGGGATGGTTCCTCTGAAAGGGCACGGCCGACTTCCTTCCCCATCCTTCCCTAATTCGATGAGACCGATGACCACGCTGTCTGGTCTCCTTCCCCAAAACAACCAACTACAACTCATGATCCGTCCTCAGCGTTCTCTAGTACAAGGTCTTCCATGGTTCACAGAATTTGTCCTGCATACCTTGTGGAACCAACGATAGCCAATAAAGATGATGTGGACACGTGGCTTAGCCACAGCCTGAGAGATTGTTTGCAGGATTGCCAGCCCACGAGGTATGCAGGAAAACTTCTGTGGAGGTCGGGAGATGGGAGTTGAGGCAATGGCGGCAGTGCAGCTGCGGGGGGTCGTGAGCAGCGCTCTAGCAGCTCAGAGTACTCCCACCAGAAGCAAGGTACCAGGTTAGAGTCCCAGTATGGTACACAGTTTTACTATCTCAGGAAGTTTCGTTTTAGCCTACAGTCCACTGCAGACTAGAAACTCATTTCGGAACTCGCGCTAAAGTTGGTAATTAAGAAGGTTCCTCAGATATCGAGACTGGTCGATATTTGTAAGTGTCAGGCATTGGGGAACAGAGGCAAAGGGAACACTAAAAATTGTACATGGCCTTGAGAAGCTAAAGAAATGCTCTTTGACCACGCAATGAGCTCCTAAGAAAGATTACTGCGAACTTGACATAGCCTGCACGCAGTTTGATGCACGGCTGCCGGCCTAGCATTAAGCTAATACGAGAAGGCGCAACTAATCGCAAGGAACGAGTGAACAAAGGTAGATTCATACACAGTATAAAACAACCCTCAAACCTAACTCTGGAAAATCAGTGGAATGAATTAGTCCCCTATCAATCACCAAATAACAAAATTCAAAACTTCAATCCTAGACTTTTGTTGGAATTTGTAGAGAATCACTAGTCAACAACGGAAAGAAGATCCACCAGTAATTAACGGAAATGTGGCAGCTGTCTTCTTAGAAGTACTTTAAGTGGTAAAGTCACACCTAGAAGACGAAAATTTTGACTATTTACACGAAGGAACTACGGAAGCACAAACAAATTAATGCTTAATTGAACATGAGCCACAGCATAGGATGAATAATCTCAGAAATCAACTCGACACAACGGAGAAAGAATCATTGCACCACGTGCGGACAGAACCATCCCCTAACCCCTGAGGCTAGTGCCATCACACACATTAACACCCTGGACGATAATGCATTCAGACGCTGGAGTAAAACTTGTTCCTAAAGCCTAGAAGACAAAAAAGCCACAAAATCAAACAGACGGATCACCCTGCGAAAGGATTACAAGATTTAACAATCATAAATTGTGGAACTCATTTAAAACTACGTGGAACGATAAAATATTAACTGGAAAATAGTCATCCGAAGCTTACACCTCACGTGCTGGAGTCCCTCAAGGCGTAATGACATGGCTCTTCGTTTACAACTTAGGTATGACGTATATCTCAGACCGGTAGCATTTGACGAGAAACAAGACCTGTGCGGCCTACAGGTGCCACGCTGCTGCCAACAAATTTATATCTGCCAATACAAGTAAACACACTGAAATATTAGAAGCGTGTACCGCGAAATGGCGCGGGAGGCCGAAAAGTGCCAAGTGAGAATGTCGACCGCGGTAGGTTGCCCAACTCACCTTTTCAGTCGCTGCTGGTTTTTCATCTAAACTCAACTGTGCGATCACAGAATGCCGTACTGAGTAGGGCAGGTGCGCGCAGCTGTTGCACGTGGCTTGTGAACGCACGGTGGTGCACGTGAGCATCGCAGTTTCTGAGTTGTTTTCGAGGGTGTGTTTCTGTAAATGAGGCTTTTTTTTTGTTTTAGGGCGCAAAACTGCTATGGTCATTCGCGCCCGGTCCGTGACTTAGGAAACAGTAAAAACCGAAAATGGAAACCAGCAGCAATGGGAACGAAACTCAAAAAATTGGAGAAACTTAAAGCAGAAGGAAGGCTTAAAAATCCACTACAGAAAGGGGTTGGTTGTCCCCAAAAAAAGCTTCAAACGACTAACGTCATTTCACTGGCACTAATAAACTCGACAACGCAATCGGCCGAAGGCGTGTCATCTGCTAAAATTGACGATATATCAGGCGACAGCTGTAGACGGGCGCGTAACGGAGTAAAATAGGGGCACTCAATTAAAAGGTGTCTTACCGTCCAGAGCTGAGAGCAGTAGGGACAGAGTGGGGGGAGGATCGCCGCAGCCGGCCGGTGTGGCCGTGCGGTTCTAAGCGCTTCAGTTTGGAACCGCGTGACCGCTACGGTCGCAGGTTCGAATCCTGCCTCGGGCATGGATGTGTGTGATGTCCTTAGGTTAGTTAGGTTTAAGTAGTTCTAAGTTCTAGGGGACTGATGACCACAGCAGTTGAGTCCCATAGTGCTCAGAGCCATTTTTTGAGGATCGCCGCTTAAAAGATGTCGATGGCTAAAAAGACAGTGCCCTATCGGGAGTCTAGTTAAAATTACCTCCTCCCGACGACGAGTTCGGGAGGAAGAGGTCCAAGCACAGGGAAGAGCTTTCACGACCCGCAATTTATTATTGGGAAATGTCGATCAATGTGCGTGCCTTAAAAGAGCAACACGACGACATAAAACACTCCGTAGATGGGGCGAAGGGAATCATGCGAATAGCTGGCCGGAGAAGAGAGACTGCAGCCTTGGCCGCTATATCGGCCGCCTCATTTCCACAGATACCAACATGTCCTGGGATCCAGAGGAACGCCACAGAGACGCCCCAGAAGTGGAGGCAGTCCTGAATCCGGTGGACCAGAGGGTGGACAGGGTAGAGAGCTTGGAGACTGAGGGGAGAGCTGAGAGAATCTCAACAGATAACATACTGTTTCCGCTGATGGCGACGGATGTATTGGACAGCCTGGAGAACAGCGTAAAGCTCCGCAGTATAAGCCGAACACTGGTCGGGAGGCCGAAATTGATGTTGGGTGTCGCCAACAATATAGGCACTCCCTACACCTAACGATGTTTTCTAGCCATCAGTGTAAATAAACGTGGCTTCCCTCATTTGTGCACATAGAGCAGCAAATGCCCGACGATATACAAGTGAAGGGGTACCATCCTTGGGAAATTGACAAAGGTCACGGAGCAGGCAGATCCGGGGACGGAGCCAAGGCGGTGCTGTACTCCAAGTTGTCAAGAAGGTTTTACGAAAGCGGAAGGAAAGAGAATGGAGCAGTTGACGGAAGCGGACTCCCGGTGGTAGTAGGGAGGAGGGGCGGCCTCCATACCCTACATCAAAGGAGGCGTCGATAAAAATGTCATGGGCTGGATTAGCAGGCATGGAAGACAGATGGCTAGCGTAACGACTCACAAGGACTGCTCGCCGATTGGACAGCGGAGGTTCAGCAGTCTCAGCATAAAGGCTTTCCACAGGGCTGGTGTAAAAAGCTCCAGACACTAAACGTAATCCACGGTGATGGATAGAGTCGAGACGACGAAGAATAGACGGCCGAGCACGTGAGTAAACTATGCTTCCATAGTCCAATTTCGAGCGCACTAAGGCGCGATAGAGGCGGAGAAGGACCACTCGGTCCGCTCCCCAGGAGGTACCATTCAGGACACGGAGGGTGTTGAGGGATCGCATACAGCGAGCCGAAAGATACGAAATGTGGGAGGACCAGCATAGTTTTCTGTCAAACATAAGACCCAAGAATTTAGCGACGTCCGTAAACGGAAGGTTGACAGGTCCTAGATGTAAGGAGAGTGGAAGAAACTCTTAACATCGCCAAAATTTGACACAAACGGTCTTACTGGGAGAAAAACGGAAGCCGGTTTCAAAGCTCCAAGAGTAGAGGCGATCGAGACATCCTTGAAGACGTCGTTCGAGAAGGCTGGTCCGTTGAGAGCTGTAGGAGATCGCAAAATCGTCCACAAAGAGGGAGCCCGAGACATCAGGAAGGAGACAATCCATAATGGGATTTATGGCAATGGCAAACAGTACAACACTTAGCACGGAGCCCTGGGGTACCCCGTTTTCTTGGGAGAAAGTACGGGAGAGAGTAGTGTTCACCCGCACACTAAACGTGCGCTCTGCCATAAATTCGCGAAGAAAAAGGGGCAGCCGACCTCGAAAATCCCAAGAGAACAGTGTGCGGAGGATGCCTGTCCTACAACAGGTATCGTATGCTCTCTCCAGATCAAAAAATATTGCTACTGTTTGGCGTTTCGAAGAAAATTGTTCATGATATAAGTGGAGAGAGCGCAACAAGATGGCCAACTGCAGAACGATGCTTTCGGAATCCGCATTGGGCAGGTGTTAAAAGATTGCGGGATTCCAGCCACCAAGCTAAACGGCATTTCACCATACGCTCCAAAACCTTACATACACTACTCGTGGGAGAAATGGGGCGATAGCTAGAGGGTTGATGTTTGTCCTTTCCAGGTTTCGGAACAGGAACGAAGATAGATTCCCGCCATCGTCTGGGAAAAGTACTGTCGGTCCAAATTCGATTATAAATGCGAAGGAGGTAACGCAGACCTTGGGTTGATAAATGCAGCAACATTTGGATGTGGATACCATCCGGCCCTGGGGCGGAGGAGCGAGAAGAATAGAGTGCATGTTGGAGTTCCCGCATGGAGAAAACAGTATTATAGCTTTCGCGATTTTGAGAGGAGAAAGCAAGAGGTTGCACTTCCGCTGCACGTTTCTTCGGGGAGAAACGCTGGCGAGTAATTTGAAGAGCTCGAAATCTCAGCAAAGTATTGACCCAAAGAGTTAGAAATTGCGATGGGGTCCACTAATTAGCACGCGCGACAGTCAGCCAGGAGACCGGGGAGAAACTAGGCGCGCCTGAGATCCGTCGAATCCGACTCCAAACTTCCGAGGAGGGAGTGAAGGCGTTAAATGAGCTGGTAATGAAGTCCCAGCTTGCCTTCTTGCTATCGCGGATGACGCGACGGCATCGCGCACGGAACTGCTTATAGTGGATACAGTTGGCCAAAGTAGGATGGTGGCGGAAAACGCGAAGAGCAAGTCGCCGCTCACGTATTGCGTCACGGCACCCCTCGTTCCACCAAGGAACTGGGGGTCGCCGGAGCAATGCGGAGGTGCGAGGTATTGAACGTTCCGCAGCTGTAAGAATAACGTCTGTAATACGAGTGACCTCATCGTCGACGCTAGGAAAGTGACGGTCATCGAATGTCGCTAGAGACAAAAAAAGTGTCCAATCGGCTTCGCCAAACTTCCAGCGTCGCGGGCGCATATATGGCTGTTGAGGCTGCAGTCTAAGGACACATGGAAAGTCGTCACTCGAGTGTGTATCATCAGGGGAGAGCCATTCGAGGCGACGAGCTAGCGGAACAGTACTGACCGAGAGGTCCAAATGAGAGAAATTTGTTGTGGAGGCCGACAAAAATGTATGGTCCACATTGTTGAAGCAAACTAGATCCGCTTGGTAGAAGACGTCTAGCAATAGTGAGCCACGTGGACAAGAATGTGGAGATCCCCAAAGCGGGTGGTGGGCATTGAAGTCCCCAACCAGCAAATAGGGGCGTGGAAGCTGACCAAGAAGATGAAGGAGATCAGCTCGTGCTATTGGTGTGGACGATGGAATGTATACAGTACAAAGAGAAAAGGTATATCCAGAAAAGGAAAGACGGACAGCGACAGCTTGGAAGGAAGTGTTTAAGGGGATTGGGTGATAATGGACAATACCATGGAGAATAATCATGAGTCCTCCATGTGCTGGAGTGCCTTCACCAGAGGGGAGATCAAATTCGACGGACTGAAAATGGGGGAGAACAAATCGGTCATGAGGACGCAGCTTTGTTTCCTGAAGACAGAAGATGACCGGCGAGTAGGATCGTAAGAGGATCGACAATTCATCCCGATTGGCTCGAAGGCCGCGGATATTCCAGTGGATAATGGACATAGGGTGAACAGAAGAATGTGACCAAGGTTGCGACTGCTTAGAGCTTGCGACCGACAGCATCGAATGGCTTTCAGCCGAAGGCAGAAGATTCTGATCCATAGGTTGGTCAGGAGCAGCTCCTGCCACCAGCGATCGGCCGGTTGACTGGCCACCAGCAGTGCGCCTCGGCGACACAGAAGACGGCCGAAGGCGATTACCGCCAGGTGGTGCTGTAGATGAGACACGCCTTGGCGGAGAAGGATATGAACTGGGTTTCTTACTAGCCTTCTTGAAAACATGATGTTTAGATGAAGGAGGAACCGATGGTTGTGAAGTTGGGGTACGTAAAAAAATCTTCACGAGTATGTTCTATTTTTCGAAGTCTTGGTGTCTTATTTTTGGGCTCGAGATTTAGCAGAACCCGATGAAGGGTGAGCCAGAGAGTGGGCAGGTGAGAGTGGGGAGGCTGAACGGGCGATTTTTGCGCTGGCCGATCTGACGAATGTGGCATCCTTGCCACACAACACATTTGGCCGGATTGGAACAGGACTGGCTGGTGTGATTGAACCGCCGACACCGATAGCAACGCGTAGGGTTTGGGATGTAAGGGCGAACGGAAATTATCTCATAGCCTGCTTTGATTTTCGATGGGAGTTGAACTTTGTCAAATGTCAAGAAGACAGTACGGGTTGGAATGATGTTTGTGTCAACAATTTTCATGACTATGAACAGCCGTTACGCCCTGGTCAGACAGGTAGTGTTGAATTTCCTCGTCGGACAATCCATCGAGGGAGCGTGTATAAACGACCCCACGTGATGAATTTAAAGTGCGGTGCGCTTCCACCCGGACAGGGAAGGTGTGGAGCAGTGAAGTATGCAGCAATTATTGTGCCTGGAGGGCAATGACCGTTTCTAACAACAAGGTGCGATTTCGTAATCTGGAACAAGACTTTACAGGACCTGCAATTGCGTCGACACCTTTCTGAATAATGAAAGGGTTAACCGTGGAGAAGTCGTGGCCTTCGTCAGACCGAGAAACAACAAGGAACTGTGGCAACGATGGAAGAACTGTCTGTGGCTGAGACTCATTGAACCTACGCTTGTGAGCTGACATAGTAGAAGATGAGGAAACCACTGCGAAAGTATCCCCCATGATTACCAGCGTCTCCGATGGCGTGCTCCTTCCTTGTAGGGGCCCTCTCTGAGGGCACTCCCGCCTTAGGTGATTGTTGACACCTCAGGTCACACCTCCCGACAAATGGACGGAGGGACCAATCGGCACTTTCGGAAGGTATCAGCTCGGGTAATCACCCCTCCCTGGGCCTGGCCGTTACCAGGGGGTACGTACGTGTCCTACCTGTCTACCCGGGGCAGGGAATTACGCGTTACCCCGTCACCAGCTATGCATGGAAATGCGTGGGTCGGCCTTCAGATATGCACAGGGAGGAAGAAAGGGAAAGGGAAAGGAAAGAACAGAGGTCTCAAACGCCGCAGCAGAGAAAAGTGCAAAGACAAGAGGTAAGGAAAAGAGAAGGACAAGGGAAGGACGAAGACTTTCAAGCGGAGAAAGCAGAGAATTTTTTACAGTTTCGAGCGTCCGTCTCCGGACGTAGGCACGAAACATACTCCCAGAGGGGGAGAAAGGGAAAGAAAGAGGCGGCGGTGGGGGGGGGGGGGAGGGGCGAAGATGGGGGATGGGGAAGGATGCGGAAAGGGAAGGTATGCAGCCTGGTAAGGAAGGAAGGCCACATTTGCTTGGGGCTCCGTGCTCGCTACGGACGTATCCACAAAAGAGTTGTGGACCCCCTGGGGTGGGGGGAGGGTCCACACCTATGTAGTGTGAACCATCCCCCACTTCATTGTTGAGCTTTTTAATTCTGTCATTGCATTACCTCAACGCAGGATTGAAGTGTAAAGGCTAGTGCATTAGCTGATTCGTTCCAAACCGGTATTTTAATATCCAAAATAATGGGACTAACTATTCACTATGCGTGACAACTCATCCAGATCATTTTGTCGGAAGTGCCAAGAGGGTCTGTTACTGTTCGAGAAGAGGGAAACCCCACATAACCTTCGTGATGTGCTTCTTAATTGTCGCAGACAGATTCTCTCTAATAGTAATCCTTGGAACTGTTGTATAGATGTCCTGAGATTCTCCCATCTTTCAGCCTAGCGAAAAGGTAAGGCAAGAAGAGGATGCTGAATTTACCTATCGTAGCATCGCAGATATTTTGCCTCTGAAGTTGTTATGAGGCTTCGCTCTACGGTAGTTCCATCTTCGACTGCCTCTCCCAAGTCCATTTTAATGGATATGGTGGTCATGGCCAATCAGCACTAAGGCTGGCTCAGGTTGTGTTCAGAGGCACCGACAGTCGTCAGAGGCTCCTTAAAGATCGCCCGACAACTGTCATGGTGCGTCCAATCTCTTCTTCATTTTTTGGCGGGTGGGGTCAAGGACGTTACGTTCGAATATATTCTATGACTGAGGCAGGTTGGATTTTAATCTGTAAGGGTGGGGATGGTACCAGGACGCCTCAGCTTTGAGGCGTGTGCTCCAATGCGGCTTTTCCCATTAATGTTTCGAATGCTTATAAATGAGCTGTATTTGCCTCAGGAAGAACATGATCAGTACTGTAGTCACTGTCCCCAGTCACTGGTATTTCCAGACCAGATTTACGTGAATGAGATTAAGGGAAAACACCAGACCACGAAAGTTGTAAGCGCTTTCATTTTGTGACGCCTGTTTACTTCTCCAATCACCGATTAGCGGCAGAAGGGGCCGCCGCTTCTCAAGCTAAAAAGCAATATCCAATGTATTTGGTATTTGTAGATGTTTATTACAGCAATACGTAATTTCAGTGATGCATTGCATTAAGGATCTCTAAAACAACTTGTTCCCTTTGTGGTTCATTCTGCTACAGTGATTTTTGTGACTTCACTGTACTGCTTGAAGGTTTTTCCAGTGAGGCTGGGAGCACATAATTTACCTGGCGAAACTAGACATTGTATGTTTCATTTATGACATTTGTGAGTAACCAACTATTATTTCATTAACGAAAGGTGGACTCTTGTTTTCACAACAGCGTACTTCATTCTATAAAATGGCGAATATTAACGCAAAACTGGCAAGTATATTCAGATGTTCGGATTCTAGTACCGGAAACTTAAATGCTTCTGCGCCTGTAACATTCAGGCTGAGTGCAGCTTTTAAGAAAGGAAATCTACTATTACTGTGTACGTGTACTTGAACGAAGCGTAGCTCCAAAATTCGGTATGGAAAAAATACAATACTTAGTCGTACTTTATGTGGGTCGCAGTAGTGAAGTAAACAGCTTTTAAGTAAATCTTCAGGGCATCGGAGCCTGAATATCACGCAACACATGACAAGAACTTGTCAGAACGTCGTATAGGTCTCAGTATTGGAAAGATATAAACGCCAGACTTGTGATTTCCCGTTTTAAGTTAGCCAGAACTGCAGCCTCAGATTATCTGATTGTAGTAGACCCTAATCACACCTCTGCAGTTGTTCAAATTCCGAAAGTGAGCCACCTACAAGTCTTTGGTGCAACATACTTTAGATGATTCGTGGTAACCTTCAATATCTCTTACTTCACGGAAGTATTTAGCAGGCATACCGGCCACCAAGCTTCCCCTTTTCTGCCGACTGCTAAAATCATCTTTTTCCATACTGAAGGCGCACTTCCCTCTAGCCTCTTAGCACCTCCACGCGCCCGTTGCCATGTCTACGTGATTCCTCTTCGTTGCTGTTATCGCTGCACTGACCATCTCCCGCGTGAAGGGAATTTTGGTATCCTGTCAGTACGAAATATGGTCAATCTGTTGACCCAGTGACTCAAAACCCCAGTAACAAAAACCAGCAGCACGGTGTCATCAGAGCTCACATCTGTCCGCTTACCCACTCACGGAGTAGAGTTTCAGTTGGCAAACCAACTGTTCAGGGCACCAAACGGGCGGCACTGGTAGTTCGTATGTAGGTCTACGTGCGAGATGCGCCTATTTTCTCACATAAGGGCCACGGAAGACGGGAAAACTTGATCGCATCTTTCCTGGATCCTCTGACGGTCTGTTCGAAATGGTGACGGCTGTACAGACTGTTCTGATAACCTCATCGGCAAAGTGTGATCGCTCTCTCATGTAACGCATGCTGTTCTTACTGGTGACCATGTCCACAAATAGTAAATGTAAGACTTATGAAGAGTTTGTAGCACTTACTCAGCTTTCCACGAGTGCCTGAGTTCATCATCCAGCGAAGGTAGCCCAGTATTGCGACACAAAACATTCTCCATTTGTTCCAGAATTGTTAACATGGCGGATGGAAGTTCATGTTCCTTGTTACAACGAATAGTACGTCTTAGAACGATGTCCGAATTTCAGTATTTTTCCCCTGTTGCCTTCTAATGTCAGCATTCCGCCTTCTGTTCTGTATGTAAGTGAATTCCATTTCGTTCGATTCCCAGAGACCGATGATACGCTGTTCTTGCTCTCTAAACTGGTATTCTTATCTTTCGAATTTGTCACTTTTTTTGTGGTTTTAGGGCGCACAACTACAGTAGTCATTAGCGCCCAGACTATATTATGAATGAACTGCGAGGCACAAGGTTAAAACAGCAACTAAAAAGGACAACACTATAAAAGGCACATTAACAGGCAAGGGATTAAAAGTAAACAGCATAATCAAATGTCCTTAGGCAGGTTTGTCAAGTTGATAAAACGAAGAACGCGAGCAGCTGCTCCTAGGTTATTCGCTAAAATGGCATCCAGAGTACATGGCAGGCCAAGATCAAGACGCAGTGTAGTAAAATCCGGACAGGACGTTAAAATGTGGCGGACCGTCAGCAATTGACCACAGGGGCAGAACGGCGCCAGCGCAGCCGTCAGCAGATGGCGATGGCTGAACCGGCAGTGTCCAATTCGTAACCGGGCCAAAACTACCTCCTCCCGCCGTGAAGGGCGTGAGGAGGACGTCCAAGCCACGAGAAGAGGTTTCAAGGCCCGAAGCTTTTTGTCCCTAAGTGCAGCCCAATCGGCATGCCACAGCGATAAAATGCGCCGACAAATGACCCCGCTACAATCTGATGAAGGGACACAACAAGAAGCCATCCGAGGCTGGAGAACCGCAGCCTTGGCCGCGGCATCTGCAGCTTCGTTCGCAGGGATACCGATATGGCCAGGAACCCACATAAAGCTAACTGGAGAACCGTCGTCCACCATCTGCTGAAGAGAGCATTGGATCCGGTGCACGAAAGGGTAAACCGGATACGGATCACTGAGGCTCTGGATGGCGCTCAGGGGATCGGAGCAGATGACATAAGCAGAATGTCTGTGGCAACAGATGTAAAGAACAACCTGGTAGAGGGCAAAGAGCTCAGCTGTGAAGACCGAACAATGGCATTGGAGCCGGTATTTGAAACTCTGTGCCCTGGCAATAAAAGAACACCCGACCCCGTCATTGGTCTTAGAGCCATCTGTATAAATGAAGGTCATATTAATGAACTTCGAACGAAGTTCGACAAAACGGGAGTGGTATACCGAACCGGGGGTAACCTCTTTTGTGAGCGAGCTGACGTCAAGGTGAACGCGAACCTGAGCCTGAAGCCAAGGTAGCGTGTGGCTCTCGCCTACTCGAAAGGTTGCAGGGCGTGAAAAGCAAGGTGATGAAGGAGGCGACGAAAGCGAACTCCAGGGGGTAGCAGGGCAGAGACATACAATCCGTATTGACGGTCGAGAGAGTCGTCAAAAAAGGAACGATAAGACGGGTGGTCAGGCATTGACAGTAGCCGACAGGTCGGTTGATTGGTTTGGGGAAGGAGTCCAGACAGCGTGGTCATCGGTCTCATCGGATTAGGGAAGGATGGGGAAGGAAGTCGGCCGTGCCCTTTCATAGGAACCATCCCGGCATTTGCCTGGAGTGATTTAGGGAAATCACGGAAAACCTAAATCAGGATGGCCGGACGCGGGATTGAACCGTCGTCCTTCCGAATGCGAGTCCAGCCGACAGGCATACCGACAAAGCAATATATCGCGCCGGTAGGTGAGTAGCAATTCACCGGCTTCAGCATGAAGACTCTCGACGGGACTAGTATAAAACGCTCCGATCGCAAGACGTAAATCCCGCTGTTGTATGGAGTTGAGGCGGCGTAAGATGGACGGCCGTGCAGAGGAGTATACGAAGCTCCCATAATCCAGCTTGGAGCGGACGATCGACCGATACAGGCAAAGTAGGACGGTTTCTTTCCGCTCCCCACGACATACCACTGAGAACACGGAGGACATTTAGAGAACGGGTACAATGGGCAGCCAAATATGACGTGGAGACCAGCTAAGTTTCCTGTCAAATGTTGTTTTTGTTGTCTCCACGAATGGGTGAGCAACGGGACCGAGTCGTAAGGACGGTGGGAGAAACTCTTTGTAGCGCCAGAAGTTAATACAGACCGTCTTCTCGGCAGAAAAACGGAAGCCATTGGCGACAGTCCTGGAGTAAAGACGGTCACGACAACGCTGAAGACAGCGCTCCAGGAAACATGTACGCTGCGCGCTGCAATAGATGGTAAAATCGTCCACGAAAAGGGAGCCTGATACATCAGCTGGGAGGCAATCCATTATTGGATTGATCACTAAGGCGAAGATAGCGACGCCCAAAACTGAGCCTTGTGGCACCCCATTCTCCTGGCGAAAGGTGTCTGACAGGACAGAACCCACACGTACCCTGAACTGTCGATCCATTAAAAAGGAACGAATAAAAAGAGGGAGGCGACCGCGAAGGCCTCGTGTATGCAAGGTGCGGAGAATGCCCGCCCTCCCAACAGGTGTCGTAAGCCTTCTCCAAATCAAAGAACACAGAGGCGGTCGGGCGCTTCCGCAAGAAGTTATCAATAATGAAGGTCGACAAGGTAACCAGATGGTCAACAGCAGAGCGGCGCCTACGAAATCCGCATAGTACATTGGTAAGTAGTCGTCGAGATTCGAGCAGCCAAACCAAACGAGAGTTAACTATTCGCTCCGTCACCTTACAGACAGCTGGTAAGCGAGATGGGTCGATAACTGGAAGGCAAGTGCTTGTCCTTCCCCGGCATAGGAATCGGTACAACAATAGACTCGCGCCAGCATGCGGGAACATGCCCCTCAATCCAGAAGCGATTATAAGTACGAAGAAGGAGAAAGGTTCTTCAGCATCTGAATATGAATAGAATCAGGCCCTGGAGCGGAGGACCGTGACCAGGCAAGTGCATTTTCGACTTCTCGCATGGTGAATGGGGCATTATAACTTTCACGATTCGAAAAGCGGAAATTAGGGGGCCGAGCCCCCTCTGCCTATTTTCGGGGGAGGAAGGCAGGGTGGTAATGAGCGGAGCTGGAAACCTCTGCGAAAAAGCGGCCAAAGGCATTGGAGACAGTCTCAAGTGCCACAAGGACGTCATTTGCGACCGTCAAGCCAGAAACTGGTGAGTGGACCTTAGTGCCAGATAGCCGGCGCAGGCTACCCCAGACAACAGAAGGAGTAAAACTGTTGAAGGTGCTTGTGAAAGCAGCCCAGCTGGCCTTCTTGCTTTCTTTAATAACACGAAGACACTGCGCACGTAATCGTTTGTAATTGATACAATTCGCCACTGTAGGGCGGCGTTTAAAGGTGTGTAAAGCACATCGACGAGCACGTAAAGCGTCTCTACACGCTGCGGTCCACCAGGGGACCGGTACGCGACGTGGAGAAGAAGTAGTGTGAGGGATGGAATATTCAGCAGCAGTGAGAATGACTTCCGTGAGATATGCGACCTGACTATCGCAGCTTGTGAAGGTTTGATCCTGAAAGGTCATCCTGGAAGAGAAGAGCCCCCAGTCTGCTTTGGAGATGTTCCAACTAGTTGAGCATGGAGATGGGGTATGATGCAGGAGATGGATAACACAAGGGAGGTGGTCGGCCGAATCTGTATCAGAAAGTACGTACCACTCAAACTGGTGTGCAAGTTGGGTAGTACATATAGACAGGTCTAAATGGGAATAGGTGTGAGATGTGTCCAAAAGAAAAGTAGGGGCGCCAGTATTGAGGCAGACAAGATTGAGCTGGTTGAAAAGGTCTGCTAACAGGGAGCCCCTCGGGCAGGATGCTGAAGAGCCCCAAAGGGGATGGTGGGCATTGAAGTCTCCAGTGAACAAAAATGGTGCAGGTAGCTGAGCAATAATTTGCATCATGTCTGCCCTGGTAACGGCAGACGACGATGGAGTGTAAACGGTACAAATGGAAAATGGAAAAGTGGGGAGAGTAATTCGGTGTAGGTCAAAACGCACAGATGTGTAGTGTGCCATGGCAATTTGATCGCATGGGCGTAGCTTCGTTTCCTGGAGGGCTACGACGAGCGGACGGTGGAAGCGGAGCAGCAACTTCAAGTCGTCTCGGTTGGAGCGAATGCTGCGAATATTCTAGTGAATAAGTGCCATCGTGAGAAGAAAAGGAAGATGAAAGAAGGGGTCACCTCGAAGGCGGCTGAGGGCCTGGCTTCGAGTGAGCACTGCCGCCGCTATCAGTAGGCGGACAGTCACCGTCCATTGGTTCTATAGGTTCATCGGCCATCTTTTTAAGATGGCCGGGAGGGGAGCTTCCTCTGCAGGTGAACGGCCAGATGTTCGGCTACCAGCGGTGCGGCCAGGCGAAACGGATGACGGCCTGGGGCGGCAGCCGCTGGGTGGCGCAGGAGAAGAAATGCGCCGTGGTGGAGAAGGAGAACTGTGCTTCCTATGAGCCTTCTTGGAAGGTCGTTTAGTGGAAGTACTGGTCGATGGCTGGGAGTTCGAGGTACGTAGCAAGTCTGCACAGGACGGTTCCTTCTTGAAGGCCTGTGCATCTGACTTCTGTGTCTCCGTCTTGGCAGAAGCCGAAAAGGTGCTAGTGTCTGAGGGTTGATGGGAGGAAGAGGTGACGTCGAATGCGCAATCTTAGCACGGGCCGAACGGACGACCGTAGTGCTGAAGGTCAGATCGCATGTCTGCGTCGCCACCTCTCTGATAGTCCGAGGAGAGGCGAGGACAGTACTGTATTTCCCCACTGGGAGCAGCGTGGGCTTCCTACTAGCAAATAGCTTGCGAGCAGCCGAGGTGGACACTTTCTCTTTGACCCGAATTTCTTGGATACAGCGTTCTTCCTTGTAGATGGGACAGTCGTGGGAGGAGGCTGCATGGTCACCCTGACCGTTCACACAACGAGGAGACGGCGGTGGAAAGTCACCCTCATGGGCATCCCTGCCACAAGTGACACATCTAGCCGCATTGGAACAAGACTGGCGAGTGTGATTAAAACGCTGACACTGGTAGCAGCGCGTAGTTGTCGGGACATAGGGGCGAACAGAAATAACCTCGTAGCCCGCTTTGATGCGCGACGGCAGCTGAACACTATCAGAGGTCAAGAAAAGTGTCCGGGTCAGTACAAGGTCATTGTTGACCTTTTTCATGACCCTATGGACAGCCGTCACGCCCTGCTCAGCGAGGAAAGACTGAATCTCCTCGTCAGTCAATCCGTCGAGTGATCTAGTATATACCACACCACAAAACGAATTCAAAGTGCGGTGAGCCTCCACCCGGACAGGGAACACGTACAGGAGTGTGGCCCAAAGCAGTTTTTGTGCCTGAAAATTGCACCGGAAATAAATACAAAAGGCACAATGGCGACTTAAGTATAAGAAGACTGACTCTTTTTACTGTCTATTTTTTGAGCCTTTCCTGTGCGACCAGTTTTAGATTCCGACGCTTCACTTCAGGTTTACTGTGTCCCTTGGACCTTCACATAGACGATGACACACAAAAATTGCATCGGAATTAAATACAAAAGGCACAATGCCGACTTAAGTACAAGAAGACTGACTTTTCTTAGTGTCTATGTTTTGAGCCTTTCCTGTGTCACCAGTTTTAGATTCCGATGCACAACTGCAGGTTTACTGTATCCCTTGGACATTCAAATTGACGATGAAACAAAGAAATTGCAGCGGAATTAAATGCAAAATGCAAAATGTCGACTTAAGTACAAGATGACTGACTTTTCTTACTGTCTATGTTTTTAGCCTTTCCTGTGAGACAAGATTTAGATTCCGATGCTTCACTTCGTGTTTACTGTATCCGTTGGACCTTCACTATGACGATGAAACACAGAAATTGCTTCGGAATTAAATACAAGAGGCACAATGCCTACTTAAGTACAATAATACTCACTTTTCTTTGTGTCTCTTTTTTGAGCCTTTCCTGTGTCACCAGTTTTAGATTCCGATGCACAAGTGCAGGTTTAGTGTATCCCTTGAAACATCACATTGACGATGAAACACAGAGATTGCATCAGAATTATATACAAAAGGCACAATGCCGACATAAGTACAAGAATACTGACCTTTCTTAGTGTCTATGTTTGGAGCCTTTCCTGTGTCACCAGTTTTAGATTCCGATGCACAACTTCAACTTTACTGTATCGCTTGGACCATCTCTTTCTTGATGAAACACAGAAATTGCATCGGAATTAAATACAAGAGGCACAATGCCGACTTAAGTACTAGAAGACGGACTTTTCTTAATGTCTATGTTTTGAGCTTTTCCTGTGTCACCAGTTTTTGTTTCCGATGCACAACTGCAGGTTTACTGTATCCCTTGGGTCTTCACATTGAGGATGAAACACACAAATTGCATCGGAATTATATACAAAAGGCACAATACCGACTTAAGTACAAGAAGACTGATACTTCTTAGTGACTATTATTTGAGCCTTTCCTGTGAGACCGGTTATAGACTCAGATGGTTCACTACAGGTTTACTGTATCCCTTGGACCTTCACAATGACGATGAAACACAGAAATTGCATCGTAATTAAATACAAAAGGCACAATGCCTACTTTAGTACAAGAATACTCACTTTTCTTATGGTCTATTTTTTGAGCCTTTCCTGTGTCACCAGTTTTAGATCCCGATGCACAAGTGCAGGTTTAGTGTATCCCTTGAAACATCACATTGACGATGAAACACAGAGATTGCATCGGAATTAAATACAAAAGGGACAATGCCGACTTAAGTACAAGAAGACTTAGTCTTCTAAGTGTCTATGCTTTGAGCCTTTCCTGTGAGACCAGTTTTAGATACGGATGCTTCACGTCATGTGTACTATATCCCTTGGACCTCCACTTTGACGATGAATCACATAAATTGCATCGGAATTAAATACAAAAGGCACAATGCCGACTTAAGTACAAGAAGACTGACTCTTCTTACTCTCTGTGTTTTGAGCGTTTCCTGTGAGACCAGTTATAGATTCCGACGCTTCACTTCAGGTTTACTGTATCCCTTGGACCGTCACAATGACCACGAAATACAGAAATTGCATCGGAATTAAATACAAAAGGCACAATGCCGACTTAAGTACAAGAAGACTGACATTTCTTAGTGTCTATGTTTTGAAAAATTCCTGTGACATCAGTTTCGATTCCGATGCACAACTGCAGCTTTACTGTATCCCTTGGACCTTCATTTTGACGATGAAACACAGAAATTGCATCGGAATTATATACAAAAGGCACAATGCCGACTTAAGTACAAGAAGACTGACTTTTCTAAGTGACTATGTTTTGAGTTTTCCCTGTGTCACCAGTTTTAGATTCCGATGCACAATTGCTGGTTAACTGTATCCCTTGGACCTTCACATTGACGATGAAACACAGACATTGCATCGGAAGTAAATACAAAAGGCACAATGCTGACTTAAGTACAAGAAGACGGATCCTTTTAAGTGTCTATCATTTGAGCCTTTCCTGCAAGACCACTTATAGTTTCCGATGCTTCCCTTCAGGTTTACTGTACCCCTTGGACCTTCACATTGACAATGACACACAAAAATTGCATCGGAATTAAATACAAAAGGGACAATGCCGACTTAAGTACAAGAAGACTTAGTCTTCTAAATGTCTATGCTTTGAGCCTTTCCTGTGAGACCAGTTTTAGATACGGATGCTTCACGTCATGTGTACTATATCCCTTGGACCTCCACTTTGACGATGAATCACATAAATTGCATCGGAATTAAATACAAAAGGCACAATGCCGACTTAAGTACAAGAAGACTGACTCTTCTTACTCTCTGTGTTTTGAGCGTTTCCTGTGAGACCATTTATAGATTCCGACGCTTCACTTCAGGTTTACTGTATCCCTTGGACCGTCACAATGACGATGAAAAACAGAAATTGCATCGGAATTAAATACAAAAGGCACAATGCCGACTTAAGTACAAGAAGACAGACATTTCTTAGTGTCTATGTTTTGAAAAATTCCTGTGACATCAGTTTCGATTCCGATGCACAACTGCAGCTTTACTGTATCCCTTGGACCTTCACTTTGACGATGAAACACAGAAATTGCATCGGAATTATATACAAAAGGCACAATGCCGACTTAAGTACAAGAAGACTGACTTTTCTAAGTGACTATGTTTTGAGTTTTCCCTGTGTCACCAGTTTTAGATTCCGATGCACAATTGCTGGTTAACTGTATCCCTTGGACCTTCACATTGACGATGAAACACAGACACTGCATCGGAAGTAAATACAAAAGGCACAATGCTGACTTAAGTACAAGAAGATGGATCCTTTTAAGTGTCTATCTTTTGAGCCTTTCCTGCAAGACCACTTATAGTTTGCGATGCTTCACTTCAGGTTTACTGTACCCCTTGGACCTTCACATTGACAATGACACACAAAAATTGCATCGGAATTAAATACAAAAGGGACAATGCCGACTTAAGTACAAGAAGACTGACCTTTCTTAGTGTCTATGTTTGGAGCCTTTCCTGTGTCACCAGTTTTAGATTCCGATGCACAACTTCAACTTTACTGTATCGCTTGGACCATCTCTTTCTTGATGAAACACAGAAATTGCATTGGAATTAAATAAAAGAGGCACAATGCCGACTTAAGTACTAGAAGACGGACTTTTCTTAGTGTCTATGTTTTGAGCTTTTCCTGTGTCACCAGTTTTTGTTTCCGATGCACAACTGCAGGTTTACTGTATCCCTTGGGTCTTCACATTGAGGATGAAACACAGAAATTGCATCGGAATTATATACAAAAGGCACAATGCCGACTTAAGTACAAGAAGACTGATACTTCTTAGTGACTATTATTTGAGCCTTTCCTGTGAGACCGGTTATAGACTCAGATGGTTCACTACAGGTTTACTGTATCCCTTGGACCTTCACAATGACGATGAAACACAGAAATTGCATCGTAATTAAATACAAAAGGCACAATGCCTACTTTAGTACAAGAATACTCACTTTTCTTATGGTCTATTTTTTGAGCCTTTCCTGTGTCACCAGTTTTAGATCCCGATGCACAAGTGCAGGTTTAGTGTATCCCTTGAAACATCACATTGACGATGAAACACAGAGATTGCATCGGAATTAAATACAAAAGGGACAATGCCGACTTAAGTATAAGAAGACTTAGTCTTCTAAGTGTCTATGCTTTGAGCCTTTCCTGTGAGACCAGTTTTAGATACGGATGCTTCACGTCATGTGTACTAAATCCCTTGGACCTCCACTTTGACGATGAATCACATAATTTGCATCGGAATTAAATACAAAAGGCACAATACCGACTTAAGTACAAGAAGACTTAGTCTTCTAAATGTCTATGCTTTGAGCCTTTCCTGTGAGACCAGTTTTAGATACGGATGCTTCACGTCATGTGTACTATATCCCTTGGTCCTCCACTTTGACGATGAATCACATAAATTGCATCGGAATTAAATACAAAAGGCACAATGCCGACTTAAGTACAAGAAGACTGACTCTTCTTACTCTCTGTGTTTTGAGCGTTTCCTGTGAGACCAGTTATAGATTCCGACGCTTCACTTCAGGTTTACTGTATCCCTTGGACCGTCACAATGACGATGAAAAACAGAAATTGCATCGGAATTAAATACAAAAGGCACAATGCCGACTTAAGTACAAGGAGGCTGACATTTCTTAGTGTCTATGTTTTGAAAAATTCCTGTGACATCAGTTTCGATTCCGATGCACAACTGCAGCTTTACTGTATCCCTTGGACCTTCACTTTGACGATGAAACACAGAAATTGCATCGGAATTATATACAAAAGGCACAATGCCGACTTAAGTACAAGAAGACTGACGTTTCTAAGTGACTATGTTTTGAGTTTTCCCTGTGTCACCAGTTTTAGATTCCGATGCACAATTGCTGGTTAACTGTATCCCTTGGACCTTCACATTGACGATGAAACACAGACACTGCATCGGAAGTAAATACAAAAGGCACAATGCTGACTTAAGTACAAGAAGACGGATCCTTTTAAGTGTCTATCTTTTGAGCCTTTCCTGCAAGACCACTTATAGTTTCCGATGCTTCCCTTCAGGTTTACTGTACCCCTTGGACCTTCACATTGACAATGACACACAAAAATTGCATCGGAATTAAATACAAAAGGGACAATGCCGACTTAAGTACAAGAAGACTTAGTCTTCTAAATGTCTATGCTTTGAGCCTTTCCTGTGAGACCAGTTTTAGATACGGATGCTTCACGTCATAAGTACTATATCCCTTGGACCTCCACTTTGACGATGAATCACATAAATTGCATCGGAATTAAATACAAAAGGCACAATGCCGACTTAAGTACAAGAAGACTGACATTTCTTAGTGTCTATGTTTTGAAAAATTCCTGTGACATCAGTTTCGATTCCGATGCACAACTGCAGCTTTACTGTATCCCTTGGACCTTCATTTTGACGATGAAACACAGAAATTGCATCGGAATTATATACAAAAGGCACAATGCCGACTTAAGTACAAGAAGACTGACTTTTCTAAGTGACAATGTTTTGAGTTTTCCCTGTGTCACCAGTTTTAGATTCCGATGCACAATTGCTGGTTAACTGTATCCCTTGGACCTTCACATTGACGATGAAACACAGACATTACATCGGAAGTAAATACAAAAGGCACAATGCTGACTTAAGTACAAGAAGACGGATCCTTTTAAGTTTCTATCTTTTGAGCCTTTCCTGCAAGACCACTTATAGTTTCCGATGCTTCCCTTCAGGTTTACTGTACCCCTTGGACCTTCACATTGACAATGACACACAAAAATTGCATCGGAATTAAATACAAAAGGGACAATGCCGACTTAAGTACAAGAAGACTTAGTCTTCTAAATGTCTATGCTTTGAGCCTTTCCTGTGAGACCAGTTTTAGATACGGATGCTTCACGTCATAAGTACTATATCCCTTGGACCTCCACTTTGACGATGAATCACATAAATTGCATCGGAATTAAATACAAAAGGCACAATGCCGACTTAAGTACAAGAAGACTGACATTTATTAGTGTCTATGTTTTGAAAAATTCCTGTGACATCAGTTTCGATTCCGATGCACAACTGCAGCTTTACTGTATCCCTTGGACCTTCACTTTGACGATGAAACACAGAAATTGCATCGGAATTATATACAAAAGGCACAATGCCGACTTAAGTACAAGAAGACTGACTTTTCTAAGTGACTATGTTTTGAGTTTTCCCTGTGTCACCAGTTTTAGATTCCGATGCACAATTGCTGGTTAACTGTATCCCTTGGACCTTCTCATTGACGATGAAACACAGACACTGCATCGGAAGTAAATACAAAAGGCACAATGCTGACTTAAGTACAAGAAGACGGGACCTTTTAAGTGTCTATCTTTTGAGCCTTTGCTGCAAGACCACTTATAGTTTCCGATGCTTCACTTCAGGTTTACTGTACCCCTTGGACCTTCACATTGACAATGACACACAAAAATTGCATCGGAATTAAATACAAAAGGGACAATGCCGACTTAAGTACAAGAAGACTGACCTTTCTTAGTGTCTATGTTTGGAGCCTTTCCTGTGTCACCAGTTTTAGATTCCGATGCACAACTTCAACTTTACTGTATCGCTTGGACCATCTCTTTCTTGATGAAACACAGAAATTGCATCGGAATTAAATACAAGAGGCACAATGCCGACTTAAGTACTAGAAGACGGACTTTTCTTAGTGTCTATGTTTTGAGCTTTTCCTGTGTCACCAGTTTTTGTTTCCGATGCACAACTGCAGGTTTACTGTATCCCTTGGGTCTTCACATTGAGGATGAAACACAGAAATTGCATCGGAATTATATACAAAAGGCACAATGCCGACTTAAGTACAAGAAGACTGATACTTCTTAGTGACTATTATTTGAGCCTTTCCTGTGAGACCGGTTATAGACTCAGATGGTTCACTACAGGTTTACTGTATCCCTTGGACCTTCACAATGACGATGAAACACAGAAATTGCATCGTAATTAAATACAAAAGGCACAATGCCTACTTTAGTACAAGAATACTCTCTTTTCTTATGGTCTATTTTTTGAGCCTTTCCTGTGTCACCAGTTTTAGATCCCGATGCACAAGTGCAGGTTTAGTGTATCCCTTGAAACATCACATTGACGATGAAACACAGAGATTGCATCGGAATTAAATACAAAAGGGACAATGCCGACTTAATTATAAGAAGACTTAGTCTTCTAAGTGTCTATGCTTTGAGCCTTTCCTGTGAGACCAGTTTTAGATACGGATGCTTCACGTCATGTGTACTATATCCCTTGGACCTCCACTTTGACGATGAATCACATAAATTGCATCGGAATTAAATACAAAAGGCACAATGCCGACTTAAGTACAAGAAGACTGACATTTCTTAGTGTCTATGTTTTGAAAAATTCCTGTGACATCAGTTTCGATTCCGATGCACAACTGCAGCTTTACTGTATTCCTTGGACCTTCATTTTGACGATGAAACACAGAAATTGCATCGGAATTATATACAAAAGGCACAATGCCGACTTAAGTACAAGAAGACTGACTTTTCTAAGTGACTATGTTTTGAGTTTTCCATGTGTCACCAGTTTTAGATTCCGATGCACAATTGCTGGTTAACTGTATCCCTTGGACCTTCACATTGACGATGAAACACAGACATTGCATCGGAAGTAAATACAAAAGGCACAATGCTGACTTAAGTACAAGAAGACGGATCCTTTTAAGTGTCTATCTTTTGAGCCTTTCCTGCCAGACCACTTATAGTTTCCGATGCTTCCCTTCAGGTTTACTGTACCCCTTGGACCTTCACATTGACAATGACACACAAAAATTGCATCGGAATGAAATACAAAAGGGACAATGCCGACTTAAGTACATGAAGACTTAGTCTTCTAAATGTCTATGCTTTGAGCCTTTCCTGTGAGACCAGTTTTAGATACGGATGCTTCACGTCATAAGTACTATATCCCTTGGACCTCCACTTTGACGATGAATCACATAAATTGCATCGGAATTAAATACAAAAGGCACAATGCCGACTTAAGTACAAGAAGACTGACATTTCTTAGTGTCTATGTTTTGAAAAATTCCTGTGACATCAGTTTCGTTTCCGATGCACAACTGCAGCTTTACTGTATCCCTTGGACCTTCACTTTGACGATGAAACACAGAAATTGCATCGGAATTATATACAAAAGGCACAATGCCGACTTAAGTACAAGAAGACTGACTTTTCTAAGTGACTATGTTTTGAGTTTTCCCTGTGTCACCAGTTTTAGATTCCGATGCACAATTGCTGGTTAACTGTACCCCTTGGACCTTCACATTGACAATGACACACAAAAATTGCATCGGCATTAAATACAAAAGGGACAATGCCGACTTAAGTACAAGAAGACTGACCTTTCTTAGTGTCTATGTTTGGAGCCTTTCCTGTGTCACCAGTTTTAGATTCCGATGCACAACTTCAACTTTACTGTATCGCTTGGACCATCTCTTTCTTGATGAAACACAGAAATTGCATCGGAATTAAATACAAGAGGCACAATGCCGACTTAAGTACTAGAAGACGGACTTTTCTTAGTGTCTATGTTTTGAGCTTCTCCTGTGTCACCAGTTTTTGTTTCCGATGCACAACTGCAGGTTTACTGTATCCCTTTGGTCTTCACATTGAGGATGAAACACACAAATTGCATCGGAATTATATACAAAAGGCACAATGCCGACTTAAGTACAAGAAGACTGATACTTCTTAGTGACTATTATTTGAGCCTTTCCTGTGAGACCGGTTATAGACTCAGATGGTTCACTACAGGTTTACTGTATCCCTTGGACCTTCACAATGACGATGAAACACAGAAATTTCATCGTAATTAAATACAAAAGGCACAATGCCTACTTTAGTACAAGAATACTCACTTTTCTTATGGTCTATTTTTTGAGCCTTTCCTGTGTCACCAGTTTTAGATCCCGATGCACAAGTGCAGGTTTAGTGTATCCCTTGAAACATCACATTGACGATGAAACACAGAGATTGCATCGGAATTAAATACAAAAGGGACAATGCCGACTTAAGTACAAGAAGACTTAGTCTTCTAAGTGTCTATGCTTTGAGCCTTTCCTGTGAGACCAGTTTTAGATACGGATGCTTCACGTCATGTGTACTACACTCCTGGAAATTGAAATGAGAACACCGTGAATTGATTGTCCCAGGAAGGGGAAACTTTATTGACACATTCCTGGGGTCAGATACATCACATGATCACACTGACAGAACCACAGGCACATAGACACAGGCAACAGAGCATGCTCAATGTCGGCACTAGTACAGTGTATATCCACCTTTCGCACCAATGCAGGCTGCTATTCTCCCATGGAGACGATCGTAGAGATGCTGGATGTAGTCCTGTGGAACGGCTTGCCATGCCATTTCCACCTGGCGCCTCAGTTGGACCAGCGTTCGTGCTGGACGTGCAGACCGCGTGAGACGACGCTTCATCCAGTCCCAAACATGCTCAATGGGGGACAGATCCGGAGATCTTGCTGGCCAGGGTAGTTGACTTACACCTTCTAGAGCACGTTGGGTGGCACGAGATACATGCGGACGTGCATTGTCCTGTTGGAACAGCAAGTTCCCTTGCCGGTCTAGGAATGGTAGAACGATGGGTTCGACGACGGTTTGGATGTACCATGCACTATTCAGTGTCCCCTCGACGATCACCAGTGGTGTACGGCCAGTGTAGGAGATCGCTCCCCACACCATGATGCCGGGTGTTGGCCCTGTGTGCCTCGGTCGTATGCAGTCCTGATTGTGGCGCTCACCTGCACGGCGCCAAACACGCATACGACCATCATTGGCACCAAGGCAGAAGCGACTCTCATCGCTGAAGACGACACGTCTCCATTCGTCCCTCCATTCACGCCTGTCGCGACACCACTGGAGGCGGGCTGCACGATGTTGGGGCGTGAGCGGAAGACGGCCTAACGGTGTGCGGGACCGTAGCCCAGCTTCATGGAGACGGTTGCGAATGGTCCTCGGCGATACCCCAGGAGCAACAGTGTCCCTAATTTGCTGGGAAGTGGCGGTGCGGTCCCCTACGGCACTGCGTAGGATCCTACGGTCTTGGCGTGCATCCGTGCGTCGCTGCGGTCCGGTCCCAGGTCGACGGGCACGTGCACCTTCCGCCGACCACTGGCGACAACATCGATGTACTGTGGAGACCTCACGCCCCACGTGTTGAGCAATTCGGCGGTACGTCCACCCGGCCTCCCGCATGCCCACTATACGCCCTCGCTCAAAGTCCGTCAATTGCACATACGGTTCACGTCCACGCTGTCGCGGCATGCTACCAGTGTTAAAGACTGCGATGGAGCTCCGTATGCCACGGCAAACTGGCTAACACTGACGGCGGCGGTGCACAAATGCTGCGCAGCTAGCGCCATTCGACGGCCAACACCGCGGTTCCTGGTGTGTCCGCTGTGCCGTGCGTGTGATCATTGCTTGTACAGCCCTCTCGCAGTGTCCGGAGCAAGTATGGTGGGTCTGACACACCGGTGTCAATGTGTTCTTTTTTCCATTTCCAGGAGTGTATATCCCTTGGACCTCCACTTTGACGATGAATCACATAAATTGCATCGGAATTAAATACAAAAGGCACAATGCCGACTTAAGTACAAAAAGACTGACTCTTCTTACTCTCTGTGTTTTGAGCGTTTCCTGTGAGACCAGTTATAGATTCCGACGCTTCACTTCAGGTTTACTGTATCCCTTGGACCGTCACAATGACCACGAAATACAGAAATTGCATCGGAATTAAATACAAAAGGCACAATGCCGACTTAAGTACAAGAAGACTGACATTTCTTAGTGTCTATGTTTTGAAAAATTCCTGTGACATCAGTTTCGATTCCGATGCACAACTGCAGCTTTACTGTATCCCTTGGACCTTCATTTTGACGATGAAACACAGAAATTGCATCGGAATTATATACAAAAGGCACAATGCCGACTTAAGTACAAGAAGACTGACTTTTCTAAGTGACTATGTTTTGAGTTTTCCCTGCGTCACCAGTTTTAGATTCCGATGCACAATTGCTGGTTAACTGTATCCCTTGGACCTTCACATTGACGATGAAACACAGACATTACATCGGAAGTAAATACAAAAGGCACAATGCTGACTTAAGTACAAGAAGACGGATCCTTTTAAGTGTCTATCTTTTGAGCCTTTCCTGCAAGACCACTTATAGTTTCCGATGCTTCACTTCAGGTTTACTGTACCCCTTGGACCTTCACATTGACAATGACACACAAAAATTGCATCGGAATTAAATACAAAAGGGACAATGCCGACTTAAGTACAAGAAGACTGACCTTTCTTAGTGTCTATGTTTGGAGCCTTTCCTGTGTCACCAGTTTTAGATTCCGATGCACAACTTCAACTTTACTGTATCGCTTGGACCATCTCTTTCTTGATGAAACACAGAAATTGCATCGGAATTAAATACAAGAGGCACAATGCCGACTTAAGTACTAGAAGACGGACTTTTCTTAGTGTCTTTGTTTTGAGCTTTTCCTGTGTCACCAGTTTTTGTTTCCGATGCACAACTGCAGGTTTACTGTATCCCTTGGGTCTTCACATTGAGGATGAAACACAGAAATTGCATCGGAATTGTATACAAAAGGCACAATGCCGACTTAAGTACAAGAAGACTGATACTTCTTAGTGACTATTATTTGAGCCTTTCCTGTGAGACCGGTTATAGACTCAGATGGTTCACTACAGGTTTACTGTATCCCTTGGACCTTCACAATGACGATGAAACACAGAAATTGCATCGTAATTAAATACAAAAGGCACAATGCCTACTTTAGTACAAGAATACTCACTTTTCTTATGGTCTATTTTTTGAGCCTTTCCTGTGTCACCAGTTTTAGATCCCGATGCACAAGTGCAGGTTTAGTGTATCCCTTGAAACATCACATTGACGATGAAACACAGAGATTGCATCGGAATTAAATACAAAAGGGACAATGCCGACTTAAGTATAAGAAGACTTAGTCTTCTAAGTGTCTATGCTTTGAGCCTTTCCTGTGAGACCAGTTTTAGATACGGATGCTTCACGTCATGTGTACTATATCCCTTGGACCTCCACTTTGACGATGAATCACATAAATTGCATCGGAATTAAATACAAAAGGCACAATGCCGACTTAAGTACAAGAAGACTGACATTTCTTAGTGTCTATGTTTTGAAAAATTCCTGTGACATCAGTTTCGATTCCGATGCACAACTGCAGCTTTACTGTATTCCTTGGACCTTCATTTTGACGATGAAACACAGAAATTGCATCGGAATTATATACAAAAGGCACATGCCGACTTAAGTACAAGAAGACTGACTTTTCTAAGTGACTATGTTTTGAGTTTTCCCTGTGTCACCAGTTTTAGATTCCGATGCACAATTGCTGTTTAACTGTATCCCTTGGACCTTCACATTGACGATGAAACACAGACATTGCATCGGAAGTAAATACAAAAGGCACAATGCTGACTTAAGTACAAGAAGACGGATCCTTTTAAGTGTCTATCTTTTGAGCCTTTCCTGCAAGACCACTTATAGTTTCCGATGCTTCCCTTCAGGTTTACTGTACCCCTTGGACCTTCACATTGACAATGACACACAAAAATTGCATCGGAATTAAATACAAAAGGGACAATGCCGACTTAAGTACAAGAAGACTTAGTCTTCTAAATGTCTATGCTTTGAGCCTTTCCTGTGAGACCAGTTTTAGATACGGATGCTTCACGTCATGTGTACTATATCCCTTGGACCTCCACTTTGACGATGAATCACATAAATTGCATCGGAATTAAATACAAAAGGCACAATGCCGACTTAAGTACAAGAAGACTGACATTTCTTAGTGTCTATGTTTTGAAAAATTCCTGTGACATCAGTTTCGATTCCGATGCACAACTGCAGCTTTACTGTATTCCTTGGACCTTCATTTTGACGATGAAACACAGAAATTGCATCGGAATTATATACAAAAGGCACAATGCCGACTTAAGTACAAGAAGACTGACTTTTCTAAGTGACTATGTTTTGAGTTTTCCCTGTGTCACCAGTTTTAGATTCCGATGCACAATTGCTGGTTATCTGTATCCCTTGGACCTTCACATTGACGATGAAACACAGACATTGCATCGGAAGTAAATACAAAAGGCACAATGCTGACTTAAGTACAAGAAGACGGATCCTTTTAAGTGTCTATCTTTTGAGCCTTTCCTGCAAGACCACTTATAGTTTCCGATGCTTCCCTTCAGGTTTACTGTACCCCTTGGACCTTCACATTGACAATGACACACAAAAATTGCATCGGAATTAAATACAAAAGGGACAATTCCGACTTAACTACAAGAAGACTTAGTCTTCTAAATGTCTATGCTTTGAGCCTTTCCTGTGAGACCAGTTTTAGATACGGATGCTTCACGTCATGTGTACTATACCCCCTGGACCTCCACTTTGACGATGAATCACATAAATTGCATCGGAATTAAATACAAAAGGCACAATGCCGACTTAAGTACAAGAAGACTGACTTTTCTAAGTGACTATGTTTTGAGTTTTCCCTGTGTCACCAGTTTTAGATTCCGATGCACAATTGCTGGTTAACTGTACCCCTTGGACCTTCACATTGACAATGACACATAAAAATTGCATCGGCATTAAATACAAAAGGGACAATGCCGACTTAAGTACAAGAAGACTGACCTTTCTTAGTGTCTATGTTTGGAGCCTTTCCTGTGTCACCAGTTTTAGATTCCGATGCACAACTTCAACTTTACTGTATCGCTTGGACCATCTCTTTCTTGATGAAACACAGAAATTGCATTGGAATTAAATAAAAGAGGCACAATGCCGACTTAAGTACTAGAAGACGGACTTTTCTTAGTGTCTATGTTTTGAGCTTCTCCTGTGTCACCAGTTTTTGTTTCCGATGCACAACTGCAGGTTTACTGTATCCCTTTGGTCTTCACATTGAGGATGAAACACACAAATTGCATCGGAATTATATACAAAAGGCACAATGCCGACTTAAGTACAAGAAGACTGATACTTCTTAGTGACTATTATTTGAGCCTTTCCTGTGAGACCGGTTATAGACTCAGATGGTTCACTACAGGTTTACTGTATCCCTTGGACCTTCACAATGACGATGAAACACAGAAATTGCATCGTAATTAAATACAAAAGGCACAATGCCTACTTTAGTACAAGAATACTCACTTTTCTTATGGTCTATTTTTTGAGCCTTTCCTGTGTCACCAGTTTTAGATCCCGATGCACAAGTGCAGGTTTAGTGTATCCCTTGAAACATCACATTGACGATGAAACACAGAGATTACATCGGAAGTAAATACAAAAGGCACAATGCTGACTTAAGTACAAGAAGACGGATCCTTTTAAGTTTCTATCTTTTGAGCCTTTCCTGCAAGACCACTTATAGTTTCCGATGCTTCCCTTCAGGTTTACTGTACCCCTTGGACCTTCACATTGACAATGACACACAAAAATTGCATCGGAATTAAATACAAAAGGGACAATGCCGACTTAAGTACAAGAAGACTTAGTCTTCTAAATGTCTATGCTTTGAGCCTTTCCTGTGAGACCAGTTTTAGATACGGATGCTTCACGTCATGTGTACTATATCCCTTGGACCTCCACTTTGACGATGAATCACATAAATTGCATCGGAATTAAATACAAAAGGCACAATGCCGACTTAAGTACAAGAAGACTGATTCTTCTTACTCTCTGTGTTTTGAGCGTTTCCTGTGAGACCAGTTATAGATTCCGACGCTTCACTTCAGGTTTACTGTATCCCTTGGACCGTCACAATGACGATGAAAAACAGAAATTGCATCGGAATTAAATACAAAAGGCACAATGCCGACTTAAGTACAAGAAGACTGACATTTCTTAGTGTCTATGTTTCGAAAAATTCCTGTGACATGAGTTTCGATTCCGATGCACAACTGCAGTTTTATTGTATCCCTTGAACCTTCACTTTGACGATGAAACTCAGAAATTGCATCGGAATTATATACAAAAGGCACAATGCCGACTTAAGTACAAGAAGACTGACTTTTCTATGTGACTATGTTTTGAGTTTTCCCTGTGTCACCAGTTTTAGATTCCGATGCACAATTGCTGGTTAACTGTATCCCTTGGACCTTCACATTGACGATGAAACACAGACATTGCATCGGAAGTAAATACAAAAGGCACAATGCTGACTTAAGTACAAGAAGACGGATCCTTTTAAGTGTCTATCTTTTGAGCCTTTCCTGCAAGACCACTTATAGTTTCCGATGCTTCCCTTCAGGTTTACTGTACCCCTTGGACCTTCACATTGACAATGACACACAAAAATTGCATCGGAATTAAATACAAAAGGCACAATGCCGACTTAAGTACAAGAAGACTGACCTTTCTTAGTGTCTATGTTTGGAGCCTTTCCTGTGTCACCAGTTTTAGATTCCGATCCACAACTGCAGGTTTACTGTATCGCTTGGACCTTCACATTGACGATGAAACCCAGAAATTGCATCGGAATTAAATACAAAAGGCACACTGCCGACTTAAGCACAAGAAGACTGAGTCTTCTTACTGTCTATGATTTGAGTCTTTCCTGTGTCACCAATTTTCGATTCCGACGCAAAACTGCACGTTTACTGTATCCCTTGGACATTCTCATTGACGATGACACACAAAAATTGCGTCGGAATTAAATACAAAAGGCTCAATGTCGACTCAAGTACAAGGAGACTGCGTCTTCTTACAGTCTATGTTTTGAGCCTGTCCGCTGACACCAGTTTTAGATTCCGATGCTTCACTTCAGGTTTACTGTATCACTTGGACCCTCACATTGACGATGAAACACAGAAATTGCATCGGAATGAAATACAAATGGCACAATGCCGACTTCAAGAAGGCTGACTCTTCTTAGTGTCTACGTTTTGAGCCTTTCCTGTGACATCAGTTTTAGATTACGGTGCTTCACTTCAGGTTCACTGTATCCCTTTGACCTCATAACTCCAGATTACCGATGCAATACTCGTGGTGAAGAGGCATTGGCTACCTTAAGAGAGTCATAGTTACTCGTTCAAGTTGCTCCCCCAGTTCCATACTTTTTGTTACGGTGGCCAGTCTGCCAGATGCGATACGTCACTAGTTGTGTATCATAAGAGAGTTATCGTTACTCCTGCCAGTGACTACTCGAGTTTACTGATATAACCTGTTGATGACGAGGCATTGGCGACTTCAGGAAGGTCATAGTTATTCTAGCCAGTTTCTTACTCCATTTCACGTTACTTTGTTACTGTGGACAGTCTGCCAGAAGCGCCATGTCACTAGTTGTGTATCTTAAGTGCGTAATCTTTGCTCCTGCGAGGTATAACTCCAGAATGCCGATGCAATACTCGTGATGACGAGGCATTGACTACCTTAAGAGAGTCATAGTACTCGTCCAAGTTGCTCACCCAGTTCCACACTTTTTGTAACTGTGGCCAGGTGCCACAAGCGATACGTTACTAGTTGTGTATCATAAGAGAGTTGTCGTTACTCCTGCCAGTGACTACTCGAGTTTACTGATGTAATACTATTTTGACAAGGCATTTATTCCCTCAGGAGGTTCATAGATATTCCTGCCAAATTCTCACACCATATTACATTATTTTGTTCCTGTGGACTGGCTGCCAGAAGCGATACGTCACTAGTTGTGTTTCATAAGAGAGTAATCGTTACTCCTGCCAGTGACTACTCGAGTTTACTGATGTAAACTCTTGGTGACGAGGCATTGGCGACTTCAGGAAGGTCATAGTTATTCCTTCCAGTTTCTTACCCCTTTTTACATTATTTTGTTACTGTGGACAGTCTGCCAGAAGCGCCATGTCACTAGTTGTGTATCTTAAGAGCGTAATCTTTACTCCTGCGTGGTATAACTCCAGATTACCGATGCAATACTCGTGATGACGAGGCATTGGCTACCTTATGAGAGTCATAGTTATTCGTCCTAGTTGCTCACCCAGTTCCACACTTTTTTTACTGTGGCCAGGCTGACAGAAGCGATACGACACTACTTGTGTATCATAAGAGTGTTATCATTAATCCTGCCAGTGATTACTCGAGTTTACTGATGTATTAGTCATGGTGACGAGGCATTTATTACCCCAGAAACTTCATAGTTATTCCTGTCAGTTTCTCACATCATTTTAATTATTTTGTTCCTGTGGGCTGGCTGCCAGAAGCGATGTCACTAGTTGTGTATCAGGAGAGCGTAATCGTTACTGCTGCCAGGTGTAACTCTAGATAACTGATGAAATACTCGTGATGATGAGGCATCGGCTACCTTAAGAGTTTCATAGTTATACGTCCAAGTTGCTCAATCAGTTCCACATTTTTGTTACTGTGGCCAGTCTGCCAGAAGCGATACGTCATTAGTTGTGTATCACAAGAGAGTTATCGTTACTCCTGCCAGTGACTACTCGAGTTTACTGATATAACCTCTTGGTGACGAGGCATTGGCGACTTCAGTAAGGTCATAGTCATTCCTGCCAGTTTCTTACCCCATTTTACATTATTTTGATACTATGGACAGTCTGCCAGAAGCGCCATGTCACTAGTTGTGTATCTTAAGAGCGTAATCATTACTCCTGCGAGGTATAACTCCAGAATGCCGATGCAATATTCGTGATGACGAGGCATTGGCTACCTTGAGAGAGTAATAGTTATTCGTCCAAGTTGCTCACCCAGTTCCACATTTTTATTACTGTGGCCAGTCTGCCAGAAGCGATACGTCACTAGTTGTGTATCATAAGAGTATTATCGTTACTTCTGCCAGTGACTACTCTAGTTTATTGATGTAATACAATTTGTGACGAGGCATTTACTCCCTCAGGCGGGTCATAGTTATTCCTGCCAAATTTTCACACCATATTACATTATTTTGTTCCTGTGGACTGACTGCCAGAAGCGATATGTCACTAGTTTTGTATCAGAAGAGCGTAATCGTTTCTGCTGCCAGGTGTAACTCTAGGTAACTGATGAAATACTCGTGATGACGAGGCATTGGCTACCTTACGAGAAACATACACTCCTGGAAATGAAAAAAAGAACACATTGACACCGATGTGTCAGACCCACCATACTTGCTCCGGACACTGCGAGAGGGCTGTACAAGCAATGATCACACGCACGGCACAGCGGACACACCAGGAACCGCGGTGTTGGCCGTCGAATGGCGCTAGCTGCGCAGCATTTGTGCACCGCCGCCGTCAGTGTCAGCCAGTTTGCCGTGGCATACGGAGCTCCATCGCACTCTTTAACACTGGTAGCATGCCGCGACAGCGTGGACGTGAACCGTATGTGCAGGGCGTATAGTGGGCATGCGGGAGGCCGGGTGGACGTACCGCCGAATTGCTCAACACGTGGGGCGTGAGGTCTCCACAGTACATCGATGTTGTCGCCAGTGGTCGGCGGAAGGTGCACGTGCCCGTCGACCTGGGACCGGACCGCAGCGACGCACGGATGCACGCCAAGACCGTAGGATCCTACGCAGTGCCGTAGGGGACCGCACCGCCACTTCCCAGCAAATTAGGGACACTGTTGCTCCTGGGGTATCGCCGAGGACCATTCGCAACCGTCTCCATGAAGCTGGGCTACGGTCCCGCACACCGTTAGGGCGTCTTCCGCTCACGCCCCAACATAGTGCAGCCCGCCTCCAGTGGTGTCGCGACAGGCGTGAATGGAGGGACGAATGGAGACGTGTCGTCTTCAGCGATGAGAGTCGCTTCTGCCTTGGTGCCAATGATGGTCGTATGTGTGTTTGGCGCCGTGCAGGTGAGCGTCACAATCAGGACTGCTTACGACCGAGGCACACAGGGCCAACACCCGGCATCATGGTGTGGGGAGCGATCTCCTACACTGGCCGTACACCACTGGTGATCGTCGAGGGGACACTGAATAGTGCACAGTACATCCAAACCGTCATCGAACCCATCGTTCTACCATTCCTCGACCGGCAAGGGATCTTGCTGTTCCAACAGGACAATGCACGTCCGCATGTATCCCGTGCCACCCAACGTCCTCTAGAAGGTGTAAGTCAACTACCCTGGCCAGCAAGATCTCCGGATCTGTCCCCCATTGAGCATGTTTGGGACTGGATGAAGCGTCGTCTCACGCGGTCTGCACGTCCAGCACGAACGCTGATCCAACTGAGGCGCCAGGTGGAAATGGCATGGCAAGCCGTTCCACAGGACTACATCCAGCATCTCTACGATCGTCTCCATGGGAGAATAGCAGCCTGCATTGCTGCGAAAGGTGGATATACACTGTAATAGTGCCGACATTGTGCATGCTCTGTTGCCTGTGTCTATGTGCCTGTGGTTCTGTCAGTGTGATCATGTGATGTATCTGACACCAGGAATGTGTCAATAAAGTTTGCCCTTCCTGGGACAATGGATTCACGGTGTTCTTATTTCAATTTCCAGGAGTGTAGTTATTCGTCCAAGTTGCCTACCCCGGTCCACATTTTTGTTACTGTGGCCAGTCTGCCAGAAGCGAAACGTCACTAGTTGTGTATCATAAGAGTGTTATCGTTACTTCTGCCAGTGACTACTCTAGTTTATTGATGTCATACTGTTGGTGACGAGACATTTATTACCTCAGGAGGGTCATAGTTATTCCTGTCAGTTTCTCACACCATTTTACATTACTTTGTTACTGTTGAGAGTCTGCCAGAAGCAATATGTCACTAGTTGTGTGTCAGAATAGCGTAATCGGTACTGCTGCCAGGTGTAACTATAGGTAACTGATGAAATATTCGTGATGCCGAGGCATTGGCTACCTTACGAGAAACATAGTTATTCGTCCAAGTTGCCTACCCTGGTCCACATTTTTGTTACTGTGGCCAGTCTGCCAGAAGCGATACGTCACTAGTTGTGTTTCATAAGAGAGTTATCGATATTCCAGCCAGTGACTACTCGAGTTTACAGACGTAATACTCTTAGTGACGAGGCATTTATTACCTCAGGAGGGTCATAGCTATTCCTGTCAGTTTCTCACACCATTTCACATTACTTTGTTACTGTGGACAGTCTGCCAGAAGCGATATGTCACTAGTTGTGTATCAGGAGAGCGTAATCGTTACTGCTGCCAGGTGTAACTCTAGATAACTGATGAAATACTCGTGATGATGAGGCATCGGCTACCTTAAGAGTTTCATAGTTATACGTCCAAGTTGCTCAATCAGTTCCACATTTTTGTTACTGTGGCCAGTCTGCCAGAAGCGATACGTCATTAGTTGTGTATCACAAGAGAGTTATCGTTACTCCTGCCAGTGACTACTCGAGTTTACTGATATAACCTCTTGGTGACGAGGCATTGGCGACTTCAGGAATGTCATAGTTATTCCTGCCAGTTTCTTACTCCATTTTACATTATTTTGTTACTGTGGACAGTCTGCCAGAAGTGCCATGTCACTAGTTTTGTATCATAAGAGAGTTATCGATACTCCTGCCAGTGACTACTCGACTTTACAGATCTAATACTCTTGGTGATGAGGAATTTATTACCTCAGGAGTGTCATAGTTATTACTGTCAGTTTCGCACACCATTTTCATTACTTTGTTACTGTGGACAGTCTGCCAGAAGCGATACGTCACTAATTGTGTATCATAAGAGAGTTATCGTTACTCCTGCCAGTGACTACTCGAGTTTATTGATGTAATTCTCTTGGTGACTAGGCATTTATTTCCTCAGGAGTGTCATAGTTATTACTGTCAGTTTCTCACACCATTTTCATTACTTTGTTACTGTGGACACTCTGCCAGAAGCGATACGTCACTAATTGTGTATCATAAGAGAGTTATCGTTACTCCTGCCAGTGACTACTCGAGTTTATTGATGTAATTCTCTTGGTGACGAGGCATTTATTACCTCAGGAGGGTCATACTTATTCCTGTCAGTTCCTCACACCATTTTACATTACTTTGTTACTGTGGACAGTCTGCCAGAAGCAATTTGACACTAGTTGTGTGTCAGAAGAGCGTAGTCGTTACTGCTGCGAGGTGTAACTCTATGTAACTGATGAAATACTATAGTTCAATTCTTTTATCTTGGCGGTTCGCGCATGCCCGCCCAGAAGCGGCAGATTGCTGCGTTGCCAGTTGTACGCGCCAAGAGAAGCAGCGCCATAGTATAGTTCGCGAACTTACGTTTAGGGGGGAGCGCGCAGTTTAACAAGTAAAGCCACTACGGCCGCATTAAGCCTTTCGCTGCTACGGAGACGTGCTCCCCGCATTCCGCGATGTGCGCGATTTTGTCAGCATTGCATTGCTCGCCTGTGCAGACACATGGTGTTTCGACTGCTTTGACACACTTTATCATTCGATTTCATAAAAACTATTCAGCCCAAAAATTTGATTTTTACATATCTTCTTGACTGATACCTTCCCCCCATAAATGACTTAATTTTGTTTCGATATTCAACGCAGTTATTGTGCAGCATTAGATGTAGTAAACCACTGCACGAAATTTTGAAGAGTTTGCAGAGGTAAAAGTCCATAGCGTATACTTTCCGTATGGTTGATTTCAGTTGCCACTAGATATTTCAAAAAATTACATTCAAACGAATAAAAATCATGAAGTAAGACACTTCGATATTATTTTTAAAAAAATAAAATATTAAGCACTGAACAAGGTTTGAACTCAAAACCTTTCACTTGGCAGCTAAACACTTTTTTATTTATTTATTATTTTTTTATTTATTTATTTTTTTATTTATTTATTATTTATTTATTTATTTATTTATTTATTATTTTTTTTAATGGAGCATGAAAGTATTCTGTGGGCAATATGAATCCAGCAAATATAGCTTGCGAAAATAAACTGTTCACTCGAGGAAAGATTTGAACCAAGGACTCTCCTCCCTTTTTTTTTAAGAAAAACAAATAAAAACCTCTTGTGTATGAAAATAAGATGACGTTCTTCATAAAATAACACAATATCCTTTGAAATCGTAAAACATAAAAGGTAGCTATATGTCCATAACGGCCTTCTTTTTTTATTCTTTTTTATTTTTTTATTTTTTTTTGTTATCATAACTGAGAATACAGTCTCACCATCAGCAGCAACCGCTTTTTTTTATTTTTGGGAGCACAGGAGAAAGAAAACAAATAGGCTGCAGATAGAGAGCTATGTGTGAAAAGGATAAACATGTGTAAGGAGAAAGAAAACTTAAAAGAGGAGAAAAGAGAAGCTAAATAAAATAGGAATACTTTCCGCGCCATGCTCCACTTTGGCGCGCCATCAGAACAAAATGCATTCTATCATTGACCATTGAAGGGGAAGGTGGAATCGTCCAGTCTTGGCTGGCACGGTTCGTTGAGATGCCAGCTTTGAGGCGGGTTGGTGAAAATACTCTGTAAATAAATCGCTAAAGTGGCCCGATAGTGTCGATTTCGGCGAAGGGTGTGGTGATGTACTTGGAGGCGTGTCCAAAAGTCCGCCGGATCGACGATGTGTCCCGGAAGAGGTAGTTGACAGCCATGCCACTGATCCATGTGATGGCGTGCCACTTAGCCGATGGAAAGTAGGTCGAGTCGGGATATATCATCATGGTAGGAGAAACGTGCTGTGGTGGTACTCGGAGGTAGAAAGCCACAATCTTCTGTACGAGGGTCCAGACAGCTGCTGCTGGCGCACACTCAAAACGATGTAAATTGCACTTGAGGCACAGGGGTGAGTCCACCAGTGCGACGCGATCCAGTTTCTGTCTTGTAGTATACTTGCCGTTGACGAGAAGGTACCACATAGAGGTGGTGTCAGTGGTGTGATACGGTTGGTGGATCGTTTTCCAAACTGTAGGCCATGAAACCTGGGGGTGACGCGTTTCGACGGGGTTGCGGGGTGGAGACTTTCGGAGAAGGCGGTAGATGTCGCGGGTGGTCGTCTTCCTGGTCCTGGGGAGCTCGGTGCATGTGTAGCTGTACTCCAAAAAGAAACGGCCGATATGTGACATCGGGTTTCGGATCCGAAGGCCCACTCGTGTACCCTTGATGACTGCACGACACAAAGCTTTACGCCCGTCAACACCATCACTGGACTGTTGATGATTGGAAACGCGTTGCCTGGTCGGACGAATCTCCTTCCACATTGTATCGAGTGGATGGACGCGTACGGATGTGGATACAACCTCATGAATCTAAGGACCCTGCATTTCAGCAGGGGACTGTTCAAGCTGGTGGAGGCGCTGTACTGGTGCAGCTGGAGTGATATGGGACCCGTGACACGTCTAGGTACGACCCTGACAGGTGACAAGTACGTAACCATCCTGTCTGATCACCTGCGTCCATTCACGTCCGTTGTGCACAACGACGGACTTCGGCAATTCCAGCAGGACAATGCGACATCCCGCACGTCCAGAACTGCTACAGAATGTCTCCAGGAACACTCTTCTGATTTTAAACACTTCCGCCGGCTGTCAAACTTGCAGCATACTGTTCAGAGGAGATCTCCACCCCCTGGTACTCTTACGTGATTCATGGACAGCCCTGCAGGATTCATGGTGTCAGTTCCCTCCAGCACTACTTCAGATATTAGGCGAGTCCATACCACGTCGTGTTGCGGCACTTCTGCATAAAATGTGTCGATTTGAACAGCAAATTTTAAGTGTGTCTTTAGGTTTACATCTACTCGTTTTCCTGAAACTGCTCCTCTACCTTTAGTCTTTTCTAATGGGACTGTAGGGCAAGAATTATTCGGATTGCGTTTATTACATACTGCATCACTAATCAATGTAACTGGAGATCCATAGTCAGTTACCGCGGTGAAATTACATGAATCAATTGATATGTTGATAATCGCACGATACACATTCTTTTGTGGCTGTTCTTTTCCCTGCAATAACGTGACTATTATATCTTCCAGTGTGATAATACGTTCTGTTACTGTGTTCATATTGTAAAAATGTGCAAACTGATTAAATCCTGTTTAGTATTAACCTCTTTAATACAAACAAAGTGGTCCCCCTGCCTTAATGCTCTGGAAATACTAATGTTCGTGAAATGGTCCCTGTCCGTTAGTAATTTTCGTAGCAAACAGATCCTGAAATGAAAATATCTTACCGCATAATGTAATTGTTTCGTAAGTAGAGGCGCCTACTCGCTCATAAATTATTTTGCAGAAAGCTTCGTCCATTTCGTGCTCAGGTGAGCACTATGTCAAGTTACAAATGTTGTTTACATATGTGCTCAGGTGTACTCAGAATACGTTACATTTCGTTTGAAAGAAGTGTGCGCAAGTTGAGAAAATCGTCTCCTCATTATTGTGCACTAGTTATAAAGTTATCAATTGAGGGAAAAAATTAATTCTGGTATTTTTGATCGTTATGCTGCACAAAATCTCGTGAGACTTGGTGTGATTATATTGTCTTTTAGCCGTAGCAAATATGTATCGAAGCAATGTCTTTTCGTGGTTTTCACACACGCAGCTGTTGGCCTGAGAGTACACACTACGCTATGTAGCACATGTTGAAGTGTCTTCCAGCACTCATGACGTTGTGACACCTCACCAGGTGAAAGCGTCGTATCGTGACTATGTGGGAGGCGGCTGAGAGCAGACTTAATGCACTCCGTACGTGTCAGTGACAAATCCAGTGACAACTCAGAGCCAGACCGCTCACAAAAGGTACCTCCATGTCACTTTTAACAAAATGTCTGTTAAGTCACGTAAAATCACGATAATCGAAGCGGCATGTCGTGGTAATGAAAATGTTAATAATACCCCCAAGTTTCTCACAGTCCAGAGAATAACTATACTCGAGTCCACGAATGTGCCGCTTTCACAAAGTACGTATATTCTGTTACAATACAGTGAAAGAAAATAAAGCTAAGACGTTTATACTGTGTGAGAGAAAAGGAACATTAAAATATAGTAATCATTACATGTACAATGCATCGTGAAAATATCGATAGGCAAACATTCTTATCAGTCTTCTTACATTTTACACGTGCATGAGTCGACCACTCGTGTTGTTATGCAAGAGTACAATACTGATTTCTGCACAGTGTATGTTTTTATATACTTGAGTACACTCGTGGAAGGATACAGCCTAAAGGGAACGACAGGAAAGAAATGTGAACAATATTTTACTGCTGTAGAGGAAAAAAGAAATTATCACATTTGTCTGTCATCTGTCACTCATAAAACAAAGCAAATGAAAATGTATTCCGAAAACTTTAACTTGTGCACACGCCAATTACTTATAATTAGCCCAAATGCAAAATTTAAGTAGTATCAAGACGAGTACTTAATGTCTGTGAACAAGTAAAGTCAACGTGCAGAATGAAAATAAATAGGAAATTATATCTTTGCGATGAAGTCGATTAACTATAGGCGAAAAACAATGAGAAATGATATTATCCTGTGAATGAGAAGAAAACCGATTAGCTCAAGCAAAGTCACAAATTGATCAAGGCAAGTACATGGCATGGCAATAAGGGGCTTCACTCCTTCACGTTGCTGTTCACAAAAAGATGCATTCTGCTGAATGAAAGTGTTTATCTTCCCGTAACTTCATAGCCTCGTATTATCGTTTTGCAGCACCTTGTCACAGGCCGTTAGAAATAGCAGTCGTCAGAGATACGCAGCAAAACACAATCAACAAATCACGCACCAAGGCTAAAAACATCATGTAATCCGTAACAACTTCTAGCATCAATATGCCACACTTCATATAAATCATAAACGCCTGCATAATAGTCATAAAAAGTTCGCTATCCTCACTTCCTATTATTTCATCACATCTTCAATATAAAATTCCATAATTCATTGCTACACATACTTCATCTATTATTAATCCTTGTCTTCACTTCACATACGACATCTATAGTAAATCTCTTACAGTCAGTGAAGAAACCCTGATTGTACCTCCGTGTTAGAGTATCTCAGTGGAAGACGCTGAAATTAAATATCTCCTCCGATTGTTGAGAGTACGTGTTATGCCTGTGCAAATAAATGTACTCTACCTGTTTTCTCAGTACTGTCTGGAATCCGTTACTGCATACTTCTGTACGTTATCCTGTAAGAGAAAATGCATTACGACGAGCAAAATTCGATGTTATTGTTTCTCATGTTGCTTTTATCTTCTGTGATGCCTTTTCTTCTTCGAAAAACTCATTGCTGTCTTCTTTTACGTAACCTTTGCTTGTAAATTGATGTATTCTAAAGATCTGGGTCAGTTATGTTAGAACATGACGTGGTATATGCTCTGTAACGATCATTGTATCTGTTACATAAAAGTCATAAGGCAGTGAAAATACACGTACGAAATGGCTTGTACTTATAGTACTGTATCAGTAAAAATATTATTTTCGTCATTTACGTGCGAATGAAAGAAAACCCATAGAAACAGCTTGACTACTGTGTACAAACGGTTGATGTCATAAGAAAATGAAATACGTGTTGTCAGAACGTAATTGTTATATGTCGGTATGGTGGTGTCATCATTAAGGAGTAGGAAGTCAACCAATTATTTAGTGAAAGGTTTTATATTGGTGATGTGATGAAGACCTCTCGAAGCTTTCGTTGTGAGTGTTTCAAGATGTCCTGGGTTCGGAAGTGGGATTCGTCCAGTCCGAAATTGTCCGTTATAAAGTAATACAAATTTGTGACACCTGTTCTTTGCTGTACCAGATAATGGATGTGCTCGAACTAAAACTGTTTGTCGAACTTGAGATTTTCCAGTGCGACTTACCTTCTTTTGTAGCATTTCCTCTTCTCAGCTGACTCTTTTGTATTAGCCATTGCAATGTCAATCAGTTCACGATGACGTAGACGCTGTGACCAGGGGAAAGAAACAAGTTCTTTTATTTTGACTGGCGGATTTTTATTCTTCAAAACTAAATGTCGCGAGAGCAAAGTTGAATCAGTAGGAAGTGTATTAACGGTGTGCTGGGAAATCTGTCCCATTCAGTGTGTTGTTGGGACCGTCTGTTGGTGCTTCAAAGCTGTCAACCTTGTCTTTGATTACTCATCTGCATTGCCGGCCGTCTGCCCTTGATCAAATGGGCCTGTCACAATGCGTCCTTCCGGCTTTTTTTCTACGTCCTTCAGTTACTGTGTTCGTGAAGAGTCTCACTGAAAAAGGCGCAAAATCTGCATTACGAAACTCTGCACTTGGCCGGTGGCCACCCGAGCGAGAAGCAGAAGGCGTACTTCTGCGCATGCGCGGGCGTATCGAATCCGTCTGCTGGTTCTGTGATGCTGGCACCCTTTCTGCCTCCAGACGGCTGTCGCGCTGGACCTGTACCGTACGTTTTTGACAGCTCCGTCACTCTCTTAATAGTAACTGGTTCCAGAACAGAGGAGCGTTCCGTTCGCACAGCTAGGCTAACAAATTTCATTACAATCGCTGTAAGGTACAATGATTGTCACAATCTATCTGTGAAAATATATCATTTTAGATGTTTCACACAGGTAAATGAAGTCTAAACATGAAGATGAACACTATTCAGGGCCAACATTTTAATCGGAGTCATTTGTTTTGGAGACAAATGACATGTACAAATTAGATTGAAATCGGCCTGCTGTCTCGCAGGCGAATTGTTTGACGTACTGACTAGCCTCTAATTCGCATCGTGTAGCGTGTGCTTCACATACACATATTTACCAAAAGATGTGGGACATCTTGATTAAAAAATAGTCCGATCGTGCATGTGTAACGTCAGTCCCGGATGGCGCGTAAATATTTAAGCGGAATGTCTCAGCGACAGAACATGCAATTGCACGTCTGCTGGGATAAAGTTGGACGTTTTCAGGTGTAAACCCATCCCTTAAAAGATCCACCGTTGCACTGTTTATTTCTGCATCGATAGTAATGACAGCTTGAAAGTCAGCGGATGTTCCTACACCTGTCATTGAGACTTGCTGCAAAAATAATACATTACATGTATTAAATCATCTAGCGCACTAATTGTAACAGAGGTTGTTATCGAAGTAATGTTTAGTGTTAGTACATCGTGGGCTGCCATTAGAGAGATGTAGCGTGCTGTGACATAACTGCAGATGGTGTGAGCATGATGTGCTATGAGCACTGCTACAAATGTGACATTACAGTTAAACATGAAAAGTACTTGTGCGGTGCACGCACAGAAGTGAATTCAGTGTGAAGTCGGAAGTGAAGATACATTCTAACTAAACAGCTTATAAGGCAGTAATCTGAGTATGGTGCAGTTCGCAGTGATGTGATGTAGCAACATAGACACTGCTAGCAAATAGTTTGCAGTAATTAGGTAATGTAGCGGACTGGTGGAAAGAAGTGACGTTATTGCGGCTGGCCGATGTGTTACACAACAACCGCTATTCTCGCATTTGTCTCTTGGAAGAGATTGGGTGTTTACGTTTCGAAATACAGCCGGTTGTGAGAGACGTCGGCTGTGTTCTTGTAAGCTGTTTGAATATTGTATGTGGGACGAGAAACACAAGACCGAGAGGGAGAGAGAAGTGGAGTTTATTAATGATTGGGTGATTGTCAATTGTTGCTGAGCTTTTGCAGAAATTGCTTGTGAAATGATTTACAGAGTGAATTCTCCATAGGAAGGTTTGTCACGCTGGTTTACAGATATCTCCTGTTGTTGCAGTAGTTTTGGTGTTACTGGAGAAATTGTGTTGACTGCAAAAGGTAGAAATGAATAGAGAAAGTGTTAATTCTTCAATTTTTTTATTTTAATATCATGTAGAATGAAGTACATGATGTCATTTCCCCTACTGGCACGTATTAACGCTCTGTTAGCATCTGGACGAGCTGGTGATGGTTGTACCGCCTGGCGATGTCCAGGGGGGTCTGCCCATTATCGGCCCTCGCCCCCTTGTCGGCTCCGGCCTGCAGCAACGCAGCCGCCACTTCTTCGTGGCCATAGCATGCCGCACCGTGCAGCGGCGTCCGCACCCAGTGAGTCCTGGCGCTGGGGTCGGACGCCGCAGAGAGCAGCAGCCGCACCACAGCCGCGTGGCCGTTCAGTGCAGCCGAGTGCAGGGGGGTCCGCCCGCCCCCGCTTCTCGCCCCCACGTCCGCCCCAGCCGCGAGCAACGCCCGCACCTCCTCCACCTCCCCATCCCCAGCCGCCTGTATCAGCCTCCTGCCTCGCTCTGCATCAGAAAGCCTCCTGCACAAAACATCTACACACTTACTCCCTACTATCGAGACACACACACCAAATGAAAGAAACTGTCACAGCCGCAAAACTGCCAACAATTCTGAATACACTTCTTCCGAGCGACAAGTCACAAATCTAGAAATCTCGCTTCTGCGATACGGGTTAACCAGCGTATTACAGACAGATCCACAGCACTAGCCCATAATCAAAAACTTCAGCCATCTGCCATTAAAAATAGGTGCACTCCATCTCCTAACAAATTCATTTGGCACATTTCCTCATAATTCACTCCACAGATCCGCCTCCTTTCACCTCGGCATGCAGTTGCTACCCAATCCTTCATCTACATTCAAATACACCCCTGAAACTACCTTCTCTGGGTACCAATTCCTTCTCTCACTTAGGAAGAAAACACTGGAAACTAAACGCATCTGCAAGTACTGAAATACAATTTCCTCACCAGACAGCTAAGTCATTCAGACCAGTAACACGGAAATTTTCTGACATACCGACAAAAAATATAAAAGTCACTGCTTCGTACACAATAAGTTGGTCGACATATTTCAAATACAACAAGGGCACCAGGTCAACTCTCCCTGACACACACACACACACACACACACACACACACACAGTCCTCCTTAGCCATTTTCCACTTCTTGTCAATAATTTGTTAAACATTCATATTTCCTTTTGCCTGCTTTATTTGCTGAATTTTTATAGTTTCTTCTTTTAACAGTTGAACTCAGTATCTCCTGCATTAACCCAGGATTTCTATTTGGCCCTGTTTTTACCTATTTGACCTTTTTCTACCTTCTCTGAAAGCTACCGATTCATCCCCCAAAACTTTATTCTTTGTTTGTCATTGTCCTAGTTTGTTATTGTGTGTGGTGTAAGTCCATTGCTTCCTTCTCTAACACTAAATTTCTCACTTTTTTCATTGTAACATAACCTGTTGTGTTTGCATCCCAAACATGTCCCCACTTCCTACCTTTCCAAGTCTTGCATCTCATCCTGGCGTTCTATTGTTTTCTCCTTTGTTTCACGTTCTCTACGGAGCATACTGATTTTAATATCAGCAAGTGCTGCCTAATTAATACTATTATCCTGGATACCAAGTATACAATTCGACACTATCGAAGATGTTTTCAGTGTGCATGTAGCACATTTAGGTGTGTGTCATCTTATATTGAGCATTTTTAAAATTTGCTTTGCTTGTAAATATGTACTTCCTGCGCCAAATTACGCGTTATTACCAGCGTGATTTGTATGCATGAAAATTGAAAAAATTCTATTTGTTGCCTGCTCCTGATATAGTTTCAACACTAATTCTCTGTCTCTTCCATGACTGCCAGTCGACATGGGTGTGCTTCTGTTGCCTGCCTGAGGTGCAGGAGGGTTTTAAATGTTCAGTGGATTCCAAAGTCGATATCTGCAGCTGATTATCTTGGTCAATCAAAGCAGGAAGTACTTGACTCTCTATACAGGAGGGAATCAACATCTACATCTACATGGTTACTCTGCAATTCACACTGAAGTGCCTGGCAGAGGGTTCAATGAACCTGTTTCATAATATTTCTCTACCATTCCACTCTCAAATGGCGCTTAGGAAAGAGGAACACCTCAATCTTTCCATTGGAGCTCTGATTTCTCTTATTATGTTGATCATTTCGCCCTACATAGGTGGATGTCAACAAAATATTTTCCATCGGAAAAGAAAGCTGGCAATTGAAATTTCGTAAACAGATCTCGTCGCAAAGAAAACCGTCTGTTTCAGTGACTGCCACACCAACTCGCGTATCGTATCAGTGACACTCTCATCCATATTGCGCGATAACACGAAACGAACTGCCCTTCTTTGCACTTTTTCGCTGTCCTCCGCCAATCGTACCTGGTAAGGATCCCACACCGCGCAGCAATATTCCAGCAGAGGACGTACAAGTGTAATGTAGACTCTCTTTGGTAGGTTTGTCCCATCTTCTAAGTTTCTGCCAACAAAGCGCAGTCTTTGTTTCGCCTTTCCCACAATATTATCTATGTGGTCATTCCAATTTAAGTTGCTCGTAATTGTAATTCCTAGGTATTTAGTCGAATTGACAGCCCTTAAATTTTTCCGATTTATCGTATACCAAAAATTTTGCGGATTTCTCGTAGTACCCATGTCGATGACCTCGCACTTTTCTTTGTTTGGTGCCAATTGCCACTTCCCGCATCGTAAAGAAATTCTCTCTAGATCATTTTGTAATTGGAGTTGATCGTCTGATGATTTTACTAGACGGTAAATTACAGCATCATCTGCAAACAATCTAAGGGGGCAGCTCAGATTATCACCTAGATCATTTATGTAAATCAGGAACAGCAGAGGGCCTATGACACTACCTCGCGGAACGCCGTATATGACTTCTATTCTACTCGATGATTTGCCGTCTATCAGTATGAACTGTGACATCTCTGCGAGGAAATCAAGAATCCAGTCTCACAATAGAGACGATACTTCATATGTATTAAATTTGATTAATACTGGATGTATACGTGGACAAGGAAAAAATTCCCGGATTTTCCGCTTAAAAATACACTTTCTACCGCGTGAAAACACTTTTTCCGTCTTAAGGGACAGTATACTTTCCCTCGGAAGTGCAAAACTTATCAATCCTTTGAATGGTTATGGTTTTGGACATGGGCATAGAATTTCCTGGCACTTTAGAAAACGAAACTCAGGGAAAAAGACACGTTTTGGAAATATCTTTGATGTGCAGCAACATGTACGTTGCGTATTTTCGTATTACAACAGCACACATTGGAATTCCACCAAACACCACATGTTACTTTCCGAATCACTGATATCAAGATTGCGATGCGCTTTTGTAAGCCAGTCACAGCTCATGTCACGTGATCTCGCCAGCTTATGACAGCGAGTATTCAGAGCATAGGACGCGTGATGTAGTCAGCCAATAGCAACATCCCTGTTAAGCAGCGGTAACACACGAGTTAATGGCTTACATTAATACACATAGTGTTGCTACAAGAAAAGCAAAGCTTCCACATATAATATTGGTCACAAGGGTTAATAAGCTGCAAGAGAAGCTAGTCTTTCGATATAATGTTTATTTTTTGCGCGCGTTACACTTTAAGATACATCACACAAATGTGGCAGTAAAATTTTCAATAATGACATAAATGTTCTCCAGGGTTCGAAATTCTTCTACATGGCTTATCAAAGAGTTGATTTTTAAATGGAGTCAAACACTGTGATTTAAGAATTTCATGGTACATCCTCGTGCATAGTCCAACTTACGTTAAAAGATATTTACTTTGAAAGTAACGCTTTTCAAACCAACATTCGCAGTATTTTTCCACGACCTGCTGGAAACAGGTTCGTTCCAGCAGCTGCCGGAGAGCGCCAGGTAAGAGGCGCCCCGATCTTGCGCAGCTAACATGACGTAGGAAGCCCGTATGTACGTACATGTAAAACATTAAAAGATCTTACATTACGTTGTAAAAGCAGTAAGACGTCACAGGGTACTCCAAGAGATCAGAATTTCGTGAACCATACTAAAATGTGCACATTTAAACTGCAGCTTAAAGCGCACATTCGTAAGTCCAGATTCAGAAGTAAATTTTCTTGGAGTACCAGTGCTGTATTATCTCATGTTTGGTTCATTATTATGGCATAATGCCATACGTGCTAGGAGATGAAAACTTGCACTTGAAATGCAGCGACCTGTTGAAACTAGCCAGTACTGTGGAATTAAACATTTCGTTTCAAATACATTGGATGCCTCTGCGGAAAAGGTTAATGAAAGCCAAATTTCTTTAGCAAACAGACAAAAATAACTTCATTGTTCTGCAAGGCGATTGGTGCTTGACTGTCAGAAAGGTGGAAACAAAATAAAGTCTGAAACTAATAGCGTATATCAGCCTTTGGTAATTATGAGAATGTATTTTAATTCACTTGATACCTCCCGGCCAAAGATATCCGTTTTGCTTTCATGTGACGCGAGAGTAAACGAAGGAGAAACAGCAAAACCACTGAACGTTAACACGGGCCACGTGGAGAATGCCCACTGTAGTTCAGACTTCTCTGCGCATCAGCCTCGGATCTACGATATTTGCGAATCGCGTCAACACAAAAAAAAATCGAATTTTCAAAAGTACCCTATGTGCATCTTGTGAAACACATCATTCTGAAAAATTTGAAACAAAAACATACGTGTTCGAGAAAATATAAGACATGTTATTTGGCCTTAAGTGTGCCTAAGTGCAGTGCCACGCCTCTTCGTACAGCGTTCTCCTATCGCACGTCACTGTATTTCGCTCTGTGGATTTGAAACGTGTATATTTTGTAAGCGATGACATTAAACTATATTCAGGACTGTGGAAATAGAAATGTCCTATGGTGCCTCTCCTGCTCCCAGTCAGCCAGTTTGACAGCCTGCCCCTCTTTATTTTTTAAAAAACTCGCCATTAATAGCGGATGGGATTATTTGTGATCGGGAGAACAAGAACTCCTCAGAAAATTTGGACTCTTTATTGCCTAATAGCTAACAACTTCCTGTTTTGTGTGACAAAAGTAAAATATAGGATGCATAAAATCAATATAGACAAGAGACAAGCAAGAAAGTACACATTTCAATACTTACCTCCTAACATTTTTTCTGTCTAATCTTGCTACAGCTTTAAATGGCGTGCTTTGCTTTCTGCACAAGAATCTATTACCTCACCAAAGTTCGTCAAACTTTTTGCTGCATGAAAAATCGAAATTTCGTTATCTAATACTGAAAAAGCTGTTAATACAAATAATACCCAAGACTGGTGTGGTTTCTGGATCTGATTACGTCAGGCCTTTCTAATATTGTAGCAAATTTTGTAACACACACACCAAATTAGCGAGACTGTTTTGGCACAAATGGTCATTTTTAAAACACGACAGAATATAATTCACTAAGTACCAATATCAAATGTCTATTAGGCCTACAACAAGCAAAAAGCTTTATGTTAGGAAATAGTTTCACACTTCATTCATACGCACCAGTTTCACAAGCATGAGATCGGAAAGTAGTATTCCGAAATTCTTATATAAATTTGGAATAGTCTCGTTGTTCCATAATTTGTGTGATGTCCCCCTTTATTCTGCTTCCTCGTTCTAACAATCTTCTCATCACCAATTCTGTGGACATTCCTGCCACTGTCAAAATTTGTTGGCCGATTAACTTCAGTAACCCTGCCTGAATCACCGGTTTAGTTACCCCGCGATTGTTCTGCCATTAGGCGTTGTTACAAATTCGTACAAAACGTTTTCTGCGTTACTTCCGAATCAGAACTTAAGCAGCTGCTAGCCGGCGACTGTACAACTGGTCCTTACTAGTGTAGCAATCTGGGCAGAAAGTTCCTGTCAAAATTTCATTTTCTTGGATGACAACGAGAAGATAATACGTAATCTTACCCACTTGTTATTCCTGCAGTCGTTTATTTCCATTCTGGTAGACTCAATCTATGGATTTCGCTACGAATTATAACAAAGCTGATCATTCGAAAACCCAATCAACCACATAATCAGGCAGCGACTGGCATTCATCCGTTCGGCTTTACTCCGCCCCATCCCCTTTTGTCTGCAGAAAGTTTATTTTCTAGATGCGATGAGGATTCTCCTGGCAGAGACATCACGTACACTAAGCACGTATTCAAAAATCAACTTACGATTCATTCAGAAATGAACTTAAAATGTGTTCAGAAACCAAGAAGAATGCGTTTCAAAATCACATAAATGATCGATAGATTAACGTGCACTGGATGCTAGGCACTTTGTGAAACAAGTTTTTTGTCCTTGAGAATATGAATTTGGCGCCCCCTTTTCCTGGTACCTATCTAGCTGCTTGCTGCGACTGCTTGCACAGCGAAGAGCCACATTCCTGTAGCCGGAAGCGGGAGAATCTGCTTCTCAAACGCGACTCAACTGCGCATGCGCATGAGCTCGCTCGTAACTGCTAACACGAATGTAATGTAAACAGTTGTGACTTCACGGTCATCGGAAGGAATTTGTTGTTATGAAGTATTGCACAGTCTTCCTAAAGCCTTTGACACATTTTGCTGTTGGCAGACGCTTGCATGAGGACTCTGTGTCGTCGTCGTATATGGCGCATTTCGTTTGCATTTTAAGTTATTTTGGTTTTTTCTCTCGTTAAGTTTCATTGTTGCAATATTATTATGCAGTTGCGGGATACAGTAATATCATTTGTTTGAGTAACGGTTCTTCCCAGTCAGAATTACAATAATTTAACTGAAAACTAAAACAATGAAAAATTCCCAGAATTCTAAAAAATTCCCGGGTTTTTCCTGGTTTTCTCCCGGATGAAAAAGTTCCCGGGTTTTTCCCAGATCTCCCGGTTGTCCCGGGTCGTATACACCCTGTAGAAGATGAAAACGTGCCCTTGAAATGCAGCGAACAGTTGAAACTAGCCAATAGTGTGGAATTGAAGACTTTGTTTCAAACAAACTGGCTGCCTCAGCGGAAAAGATCAATAAAAGCCAAATTACTTCAGCAAAGCGACAAAAGTAACTTCATTGTTCTGCAAGATAATTAATGCTTGACTGTCAGATAGGTGGAAATTGTATTAACATCTGGAACTAATGACATATTTTAGTCTTCCATAATTGTGTGAATGTATATTAATTCGCTTGATATCTCCCAGCCACAGAAACCACCCTTTTTCATTTGACATGAGAACAGTGAACGAAGAGGAAACAGCAAAGTCACTAAATGTGAACACAGATCACGTGGAGCTCCCTTTCGTACCGGGGCAATACTAGACGGTTAGATGGTGGCGCCCCCCCCCCCCCCCCCCGCTCCACCCCTCCCTCGAGCGCTTGAGATAGGGCGTCAAGAAAAACTTTTCAAAAAATGTTCATTTTGTATAGCACTTCTTCCTGAAGAGTCCTATGCATAAAACATATAACTTCGAAGAAATTTTAGACGCGTTATTTGGTCTTAAGTGTGCCGAAGTGCGGTGCCACGCCTTTTAACACAGCTTTCTCTTACTGCACTGCACGTCACTGCACTTCGCACTCTGGAACTCAAATGTGTATTTTGTATTTTGTAACGGATGCCATCGAACTACATTCAGGACAGCGGAAATTAAAATGTCCTTTGTTTTTTAAACAAAAGAACCTCGCAATTAATACTGGATGGAATTATTTGTAACCGGAAGAAGAACTCTTCAGAAAATTTGGATTCTTTATTGCCTAATAGCTAATAACTTTCTGTTCGGTGTCATAAAATGAAGTATAGGATACACAAAACCAGATGAGACAAGCAAGACACTACATATTTCTTCAATCCTTGCGTTCTTTTCTCACTAATCTTGCTCTAGCTTTACATGCCGTGCTTTCCTTTCTGCGAAAGAATCTGTTACCTCATGAAAATTCGTCAAATGTTTTGCTACATGAAAAATCGAAATGTCGTCGTCTAGTACTCGAAAAGCTTTTAATACAAATAGTACCAAGGACTGGTGAGGTTTCTTGATCTCATTACGTCTATAGTCACTGTTTGGAGGACGAAAGAAAATAGGACTTTCTAATATTGCAGCAGCTGTAACACACCAAACAAGCGAGATTGTTTTGGTAATAATGGTCATTTTTATAATACGGCAGAATATAACTCTGCCAAGTAATAATATGAAATGCCTGTTTGGCCTACTACAAGCAAAAGGCTTTATGTTAGGAAATAGTTTCATGTTTCATTCATAAGCTCCAGTTTCTTAAGCATGAGCTCGAAAAGTAGAAAAGTAGTAGTACGAAATTTTTGTATAAATTTGGAACTGCCCCGTTTCTTCTCCTTCCTCGTTCTAACAAAATCTTCTCATCCCTAATTCTGTAACTTTTCCTATCATTGTCAAGGCTCATTCTCCAGTTAACTCTACTAACTCTGCCAGAATCACCGGTTTAGTAATTATTCAGCGATTATTCTCCGGTTAGGCGTTATTACGTGTTCGTACAACGCGTTTTCCGCGCTACGCCCAGAATGGAACTTAAGCGGCTGCTAACCAGGAAGTGTGCAACTTGCCCTCTCTAGTGAAGCTAGCTGGTCAAAAACTTTGTCGAACTTTCATTTTCTTTGATACAGCGACAAGATAATACGTTAATATTTCGTATCTGTTATTCCTGTTGGTCGTTCATTTCCACTCTGGTAGTCTGAATCTATGGACGTAGCTATTCGCTCATCATCTGCATACCAGTCAGTCACATACACACACTACATTCACCCGTGCGGCTTTATTCCACTCAGCTCGTGTAGCCCCGTCCCCTTTGGTCTGCAGGAAAGTTTATTTCCAGGTGCGACGAGGAATCCCCTGGCAGGTACATCACGTACACTATGCACGCATTCAAGAATCAACTTATGATTCATTCAGAGATCAACTTAGAATGTGATCAAGAATGTTCAAAAAGCAAAAGGGATGAGCTTCAAACTCTTTTGAATAATCGATAGACCAATGTGCTCTAGATGCTAGGTGCTTTGTGAAACAAGGTTATTTTTCCTCAACAATACGAATTTTCCCCCCTCGCCACCGAAATTGCCGCCTGGTTCAGATACTCCGATTTGCTGCGTACAGAATGAAGCGACAGTTCTGTTTCCAGAAGCGAGAGAAGGTACTACTCAGACACGACTCAACTGCGCATGCGCATGATTCCGCTCGTAACTGCTTAAATGAATCCAATGTAAACAGTTGTGACATCACGCTCATCGGTGGTAATTTGTTGTAACGAAGTACTGCATTGCCTTCTTACAGCCTTTCACACATTTTGCTGTTGGCAGTCGCTTGTATGAGCGCTGTGTGTTTTTTGTTTATATATGAAGCATTTCCTTTGCAATTTAAATTTCATTCCCTCGTTCATATTTTGTTGCTGCAGTATTATTCTGCAGTAGCGGGATACAGTAATGTCCTTTGTTAGAGTATCGGTTATTACCAGTCAAAATGACAAAAAATTGACTGAAAACTAAATCAATGAAAAACTCCCGGGATTCTAGAAAATTCCCGTTTTTCCCGGTTTTCTCACAGATGAAAAAATTCCTGGGACTTTCCCAGATCTCCCGGGCCATATATACCATGTAATAGTCTCTTGTTAGGAATGGTATCAAAACCCTTCTGGAAATCTAGGAATATGGAATCGATCTTAGATCCCTCGTCGACAGCACTCATTACTTCATGGGAATAAATAGCTAGCTGTGTTGCACAAGAACGATATTTTGTGAATCAGTGTTGGTTATGTATCAATAAGTCATTTTCTTCAAGGTGAGTCATAATGTTCGAGTACAGTATATTCTCCAAAATCCTACTGCAAATTGAGGTCAGTAATATGTGTCTGTAATTCAATAGGTTACTCCTATTTCCATGCTTGAGTATTGGTGTGACCTGTGCTACTTTCCAGTCTTTAGGAACAGACCTTTCGTCAAGTGAACGGTTGTATATGATTGCTAAGAAAGGCACTATTGTGTCTGCATACTCTGAAAGGAACCTGATTCGTACTCCATCTGGACCAGAAGACTCGCCTTTCTTAAGTGATTTGAGTTGCTTCACAACACGTAAAATATGTACTTTTATGTCACTCATGCTAACAGCTGTTCTGGTTTTGAATTCTTGAATAGTTACTTTGCCTTTTTTCGTGAAGGAATTAAGGAAAATTGTATTTAGTAACTCCGCTCTAGTGGCAGCACCATCATTGTGGAAACTCTGCTGTTGGTTTTTTTTTTATATATATATATATATATATATTTCAGTAGGACCAACTATCTTTGCCCACGTCGGTTGCTGTTTTCTAAAAATAAAAGTTAACTATGCCATGGAATTATGCAAAACTTCTCCTCGGTGAACCAAACCCACTACTCATGACACCTTGTGACCTCCATCATCCATCAGTTTGTTTAAGAGTGATGAGCCATACAGTGCTGTACGCATCTCCACTCAGCCACACCCACTGCATTTCTCACTTCTCGAGAGCAGATGCCTCAACCATTAGACCAGCTGAGTGCGTTTGCTGCCGTAGATGGAATTACCATTGTGGATGATGTTTTTTACCCATGATTTACTAATACTACCGCCAGAGGTTCTCATGTACATCCTCTGCAGTAGGGTAACATCCACCGATTCGATTTCCCTTTTGCTGCTCTTCCCACAAGTCCCCCGGGATAAACTCTAGTGCAAGTGTCGATGAGACACAGAGTCAGAAGTGGATGTGTACTCAGGCAGCCGACTGCTCAAGGAGACTGCCTGCAATAAGCAGCAAATCTGCACAGATTTCCAATAGTCACTACAGATGTAACTGACCAGGGAACCATTTAAGGAATATTCGAATTACATTTTAAGATATACCCAAAACAAGCTGTATCCTCATTACTGTACTAAATATTAACTTTTTGTCATTATTACTTCTATTTCTGTTTACCTTATTTTCGCCATCTCTTCCTCAGTGTCTTCAATAACTTATATCTACAACCATTCACATAGGTTTTGTTGAGTGGAATTGTGTGAAAAATCCCGTTTCCACACCCATTTCGTTCAGAATCAATTTGTAAGACACAATATCATCACTAAAAACAAAATCTAGATTCAACACATCAATATATAAAGAATCTTTGGAAATGGGTATGATTTGTATGGGACACTTCCTACGCAACTACAGTTGAGTGACTCTGAACTGAACGTAATTCTCACTGCAAATACAGAGAACGAGAAATCTTCTGCATATGTGCTCAATCTTCAAAATATCATAGCCAAAAAAATGAGAAAGGAGTAATGTTTAATGACAACTGTAACCTCCATCCAAAAACTGATGGAATCTGTATTTTATTTTATTTACTATATCGGCTGGTTACTGCCAAAATAAGCAGTACTGCGAGGGTAAGACTTGGGCACGTGTGGTAACACAACTCACCGGAAGCGAGAGGTGGCTGCGTCATCAGGTGGAGGGGTGTGTCGGGCAGACGTGTGAGGCGCAGCTGCAGCAGGAGTCCGGCTGTGGCCGCTGTGGGGTTGACGGTCAGAGTTGTGGCGGTCGTCGAGCTGCACAGAGAAACACTGTGTGGGTGGGCGTGTTCACACAGTGCCAACAACACCAGCCCGTCACTTAATGTGACTGTGCCACTAATTAACTGGTCTTTTTCTGCACTACTTCTGCCATATTCCCCATTGGCGTAGCTTAAGATGCAAAACAACAAATTGTTCACAATGAAGCATAAACCAAATCCCAAATATAAGGGCCAACAATTTTGCTGCCCCGACAGAACAACTATCAGACAGAATTTAGAAGCAGTTAAAGTCAACTGGCTGCTACTTTTGGTTGTGAGGTAATTTGAAAACTGATATATGGATGCTGAATTATATCACTGGAGGGAGATAGAGAGAGAGAGAGAGAGAGAGAGAGAGAGAGAGAGAGAGAGAGAGAGAGAGAGAGAAACAAACTGATAAGTTGGGGGATCAACTTACTGTTGAAACTACATGGTCATGGATATGCAGGCGCTGTTTATTGTGAAGCCTGAGGGAATGAAGAAGATGGACAAGAATTACAAGAGCTATGCTATAAAAGTTATCAAGAGTATATTCAAAATCTGCATGTGAGTAAAGCAAATACAACTGTATATATGCATGTAATGTCTCCACAGTTTGATTCATTGAAAAGACAGCAGTGGTGATGTGTTTCTTAAACAACAATTTTCGTGTTGAGCAGTTTGCAGTAGACGCCACCATTAAAAGAAAAAAATGGGTTATGCAGTGTATGCAATTTTATCTGATGGACAACGTTTACAACTTGTGAAGTAACCTGTAGTCTATTGAATATGGTTTTTTTTTAATTGAAAAGCAAACAAAATAGACTTGTATGGAGCATATGTATCCGAGAGACAGAGGCAACAAATGATAGCTGGATGAAAAGTCATATCAATACTGACGTTGTGGGAGATATGTCGTATACCTGTAGGTGGACAGCGAATATAATCTGCTATATCCCAGTAGCAGAAAACCTGATAGGATTCCCTGGACGACCTCGTAACGCCACAGGGAACTTCAAACAAGAAAGGGGGCGGGGGGGGGGGGGGGGGAGAGAGATTGCCTGTCTGTTTAGTGAAAGGGAATGCACGGAAAATATTCAGGGCGATAGTTGAACAGAGACGAGAAGGAAATGTGATTGTAAGGTACAGGCTTGAGTGCAACAATATTATTGTGCTGGCTGGAGTATTCTCTTCTTGTTTGCCCCCAGTGTGCACGACTAGCCCCAGTGCTCATAGCTCCTGCTTTACTGGACATCTCATCTCAGGGAGTCATACCCTGCTCTTTGGGGCCAGTCACTTAGGGGTAACGTCTTTTTTAGTAATCAGGAAAGTCCTCAGTCCCAGCTTTGAACTTCACAGTCGCTTAAATTTTGAATAAGAATCATCAGCATTGGTGTCTGAAGACTTCCAGCATAAGGTGTCACCCTCTTTCAGCCAACAGCCTTTCCAAAGAGGGCGGAGGGGCCGACAGAGGTCGGAAACTGGTCCTAAATGAGGAAGAATTGGCAATGATCAACAACGTGAGGATACAGAAGGAAATGTAAACCACTGCTTAAAGATACATAACGTCCGTCAATGAGGCATGTGATTCAATAAGTCTGTGCTGTACAGACTCTCCACTGGGAAGACTAATCCCCCATTCAAACCTCCAGGCGAGGAGGCCCAAGGGGGAGGTGACCATGAGAAAAAAGTTGAGTAATCAACAAAAGGATAACGTTCTACGAGTCGTGATGTGGAAAGTTAGGAATTTGTATGTGGTTGGGAAGCTAGAAAATAAGAAAAGGGAAATGCTGAGGACGTATCTAGCTGTAGTGGGTGTCAGTGACGCGGAAAGGAAAGAAAAGTAAAGTAAAGGAAAGGAAAGGAAAGGAAAGGATTGCTGGTCACATGAGAATAGGGTAGTAGCAACAGCAGCAGATAACAGGAGTAGGGTTCAGTATCAATAGAAAGGCAGGGCAGAAAGTGAGATACTGTGAACGGATGAGTATAGATGTTCTCGTGAAAATGGAAGAAAAGAAGGCATAAGGTATAGACAACATTCAATCACAAGTTCTAAAATCATTGGAGGAGGTGGCAAAAGGTCTATTCTCACTCTTGTGTAGAATGTATGAGTCTGGCAATATACAATCTGACTTTGAGAGAAATATAATCTGCACGATTTGGAAAACTGCAAGAGCAGAGAAGTGTGAGAATTATCGGACAATCAGCTTAACAGCTCAAGCATCCCAGTTGCTAAGAAGGATAATACACAGGAGAACGGAAAAGAAAATTGACGTTCTGTAATGTTCATAGGATTTGTGGTCCTGGCGAAAGCGTTCGCAATATCAAATGTTGCAAGATGTTTGAAATTCTGGGAAAAATACGAGTAAGCCAGAGGAAGTCGAGTAATTTGCAGTATGTACAAGAGGCAAGAAGGTAAAGTAAGAGTGGAAGACCAAGAACGAAGCACTCGGGTTAAAAAGGGTCAGACAGAGATGTAATCTTTCGCCTCTACTGTTCAATCTATATACCGAAGAAGCGATGACGGAAATAATGGAAAGATTGAAGTGGAATTAAAAGTCAGGATGAAATGATAAGATTTGTTGATGACTGATTCCCTCAGTGACAGTGAAGAAGAATTACAGGGTTTGCTGAATGGAATGAACAGTGTAATGAATACAGAATATGGAATCAGAGTAAATCAGAGAAAGGCGAAATTGATAGAAGCAGTAGAAGTGTAAACAGCGAGAGACTTAGCATCGTGACTGACGATCAGTAAGTAGATGACGTTAAGGTGCTATGCAACTTAGGCAGGAAAGAAACCCATGACGAACAAAGCAAGGACGACGTCAAATTCACACTAGCACTGCCAAAAAGGGAATCGTGCTTGCCTGGCTTCTGCTGTTGGCTCACTGAGGAGACGGATGACTCGGTTGACTTCTTGCGGGTACTCGAGCACAGCGTCCGCCCAGCCCCGCGTGGTCCTTTATGAAGGCGACGGCAGCCCTGGTGGCGTCCGGGCACGAGTGCCTCACTGCCGTGACGGCCGTCGCCGCTGCGGTCTCGACGGCCAACTGCGAGATCAGCTGCCGCTCGCAGGCAGCCTTGAGGCCCGACAAGCCGTACTTCTCGCCCGCCACCAGCAACTGGGGGGCCGTGTCGGGCAGCTGGGGGGCCTGCAGGGTATACGTGTAGGCCACCAGGAGCCTCAGCACCGGGCCCTCCACGTCGTCGATGCTCACCTGGCCGCAGCTGGCCTCCAGCACGTCGTGCGCGCACATCGCTGCGAACACGGGGCTCGCGGCTGCCAACACGGCCCTGTGAGCCGCCACCCTCGTGTCGCCCGCCACCAGCGTCACCAGGGCGCCTTCACCCCCGTCTGGCAGGGCGGCCAGGGCCTCGGTTGTGGTGTTCTGAACCTCCGTAACTGCCGACATGGCGGGCGGTCCTGAAACACAGTGCCACTGAGCAGCCCTCACACTGCACCCTCAACACTTGTACGACGCGCATGCAGACCTGTATGAAATGAAACAACAGCTGGTGAGTGTTGTCCACCCTAAATCAACTGCAACGTCACCAGTTTCCTTAACATGACAAGGGTCCGTTCTGCTTCGTGATCACCTACGGTTTGTAACTACCAGCGCAGTGCTACGATAGACTGCTTTCACCTTCTAAAAATGTTATCGCTCTCAGTCAAAAGATGGTTTATTTATGTCATAGCAAAAAAATTGGCAAAGCAACAAACGTCTTTCAGCCCTAAAGTTACAGGACTTATATTTAAATCCAAGCTCATGGCACCTCTGAGAAAAATTTTCTTCCTCCTTATCTCAGGTTCCACAGATCAGTGACACATCAGAAGCAATGTACATGTAATGCAGAAATCAGTTTCCTCGGTGAATGTCTCAGGGTAGGCACGATTAAACTTGACCGGCCGCCTTGACCGAGCGGTTTTAGTCGCTTCAATCCGGAACCGCGCGCCTGCTACGGTCGCAGGTTCGAATCCTGCCTCGGGTATGGATGTGTGTGATGTCCTTAGGTTAGTTAGGTTCAAGTAGTTCTAGGTTCTATTGAACTGATGACCTCCGATGTTAAGTCCAATAGTGCTCAGAGCCATTTGAACCCTTCTGAACCACTGTAAGAGTCTAAATTCATTAGTATGTTTAACTCTCCTTTTAACAGACTGATATCTTTGTCTTCTTCCTTAAGAAAAAGATTCAGCACCCACCTCCGTGGTAAACAATGCTGCATAATACATTTATAAATCATGTCGCCATTTTATCCGAATGTTGCAAGCTATGGTGTACCCAGGTATTTCCAGGTTGAGCAGTTTAGGAATGAAACTCGTTACCTCCATTTCCAGAACGTGTGTTGTGGAACTTTCGCACAAATATATATTTCTATCTCCTTTTGGCGTGGACGTGTTTGTATAGCATCTTTGCCCCACAGAACGTTCGGATACTTATTAGATGACAGATACGTCATGGCTAAACCAAAGTAAGCTCTATCACAGCTCCGACATCACTCTTTACTCTCCTGGTCGTATGAGTGGCAAACGACGGAGTCAGTGAAATAGTTCCACACCCTACAGTGTAAACTGGTTTCGTAAACTCAGACAATTGGGTTTCGCGAGAACGGAGTCCACTTTTTTCGAATCGTGCCGAATCAGCACCTCCATTCCACCAGCGTAAGACGTCTGCTGGACCGTTACGGTGCCAGGAGAGCGCCTAAGAATTCGTCCGAAGGCTTCTGTCGCGGCCGCTCGACGTGGATCGAGACACCGAGGCAGTGATGTAAAGAGCGTAGCGCCGGAGGTCAGCGCAGGGTCGCAGGCCAACACGTACACTGCAGGCTTCTGGAAGCCACCCGTTCAACCCAAGTCTTCCTTTCCCATCCCTCGTTAGTTAATTGTACATTTGCTTGTTTTATATCGCTTTGCGGTTTTTTTCGCCTCCCCGTACCAAGTATGCACTCAATGTTATAGGCTCAAAACTTTCGACACTGGCGTTGTAATCGCACAATGAACGACTTTTTACTGTTGTTTACAGGTATTGTTACCGTATTTTCCTACATCCAAGTGCTGCTGCATGTCAGTAAACGAAGTGGTAAAAGCTGTAAAGCCGTTTGCATTTCCATAGTCTTAGAGCATCGACATGTTCCTCGTCTAAGAATCAGACGTCATTGTCTTATAAATCTTTAATGTATCCTGAGATCAGTGGTGTAGTATTTTAATTTATTGTGGCACTCTCAATGCGACTGTAGTTTACAATGAGCTTTCGCAGATTCTTTCACTCAAACGGTTTTCTAGGTAATCACAAATTTGCCAAGATACTGAGCGGGATCGCGTCTGAATTATTAGTAGACAGAGAGCCATGGTCCCGATCACCTTCAGCATATTTTGGAGACACAATCTTCGTGTGTGTCGGCCCCATGTAACCGGCAGAGAAACGTGTGTGAAATGCAAGTACTGGACTGGATTGCAGGGCGCGGCGGTGAGACACTGGGCTCACATTCGGGAGGACAGTGGTTCGACCACACACCCTGCAGTGGTCTGCAGACGAAGGGCGAATGAGCGGATGTGGCTGCTTGTTATTTGTGTCTTCTGGACCGGTTTTCTGTTTGCTGTCCACCCACACAGGTTTTTCTTCATAGAGTCTCTCTCAATAGGAGTGCCGTGATGGTGCCCTAGGAGAGGCATGACCTTTAAGGTAGCCCTACCGGTCTTCATTACCGAATGTTCCACAAATTGCAACAGGTATTTAGCTGTCTGTGGTCTCATTTCGTCCATCATTAAAGTTGTTTACAAGCTTTCCAATGAGTACGACTTGCATTAAACTACTTTTCAATATTTATGTAACTTCCAATGGTGGTGATGTTTTCTTCTACAGTGTAATTTCTGTGTGTGGGTCACACAAGTCAAACGATTTCACGGTGCCATCAATTTGGAATCTTTACAGTCGCCTCATCAGTATGAATTGCTGACTTCTTTATTCTTTTTCCATCCAAATTAGAAATTAATCAGCGAAAGCACTCGACGCCCTCTCGAAGGTTTTTTATTAATGAGAAAACATTTGACTGAGCTTTTGATATTAATAGATCACTTTCTTCCGCCCCTCAGAGGCGTTTTTCATGTGATGGGGCCTTCCACTGTAATTCCAAACGTCTGATGGCATCTGGTCTCTATCAACCAACTGGTCCAGAAATAGGCAAATAATCGACGAAACTCTAGTTTTTCGGACAGTATTTTCTGAATAGACAGCCAACCATGGTCCAATATTTCTAAGACAATATATCGTACTCTGGATAGATTGTTAGATAACAATGTCTTTCTTCGTTTTTCTTAAGAGGGGACTTCTTTCCACGTCGTTGATAAAAATGAAAATTGCAACTCGTAATCTCTGGTTCAGGAAATAAATTTCCAGCTGATTGGAATGGACATCAGCAATTTCCCGAGTCATTATGAGAGAAGCAGGGTTCCATCCGAGCACATTTTTATTTGTTAAGTAATAGTAAATATTAGGACTATGTAGTATGTATCAAATAGTGAGGTGCATTCTGACTCCCAACATGTACACAATTGTCTTTCATGATTCAAACGAACTGTTAGCAGTGGTTAAATTGTGCTCTAAGCAAAATTCTGCCAGGCGGCTTCCCCTTTCATTCCCTTACTTCAGTTCTTTTCTCCCCAAACTTTTCTTCCACTTCGTATTCCGACTATCGATTTCGAGTGCCGCATCACAAGTTGTCATCTCGCTTAACGATCTGACCAATTTCTTTTCTCTCAAAAAGCATTTCCTTAATATCTTCGTCATTTTCGGAACTAGTTGACGTGCAAGCCAGTACTTCTGTAACTGGTTTGGCTGTGTGTCTGTCCTGGCTGTGGTAGCGACTTCACTGTGCAGCTCAGATAGCAATAAGATTTTAGTGTTTTCGGCCGAGAACGATATTAAACAAATTTCCAGTGACCTCACGGAGAAATCTAAGGAGGAGCTATTCTCAAACACACGCATTTCTTGCTACCAGATGCCGAGACGAAGACAGGCATTGTGAAGAATCTAGCCACATCAAGATCAAGGACCCAGACTAAAATACATAAGCACAATCATCGTCCAACTGAGCTACTTATAAAATTACGGGAGCATTCGATCTGCAACGCTACACTTTCTTCTCGGCCAATTTCTGTTGGAAAAATGCGAAATTTATGAGACATCGTGGAATATTCCTTCAGCCCCTACAGCTTAATGAAATTCCAACAGCTGACAGCACCGTATGTAGCCTCCAAAATGGCGTCCGTAAAGGAGGTGCGACCCAAGCAGAGAGCTGTCACAGAGTTTCTTTCGGATGAAAACCAGAGCATCGGAGATGTTCATACCCGCTTGCAGAATGTCTGAGGAGATTTGGCACCCTGAGTCGTAGTGCGAGGTGTCAGTCAGCGTCAGAAGAGCTTACTGGTGATCAACGCCTGGCCTAGCAGCGTCATCGTCGCAGCAAGGTTGTGCATATCTGGCCGACCCCCCACGTGTCGGCCAGCTGCAGACGGCTGTGACTCCTGCGATGTGGGAACGTGCTCTGCTTCGAGGTGACCGGTGGATCACTCAGAGCTGAACAACCCGCATCTCGCACCTTCCGACTTCCGTCTGTTTGGTCCAACGAAGGATGCACTCCACGGCAAGCAGTACACGGATGATGGGCAGGTCACTGATGCAGCAAGACGTGAGGGGCTGATCAACTGTTTACTCACTATCAGTTTAATGGAACAACCAGATGAAACTGGCCATGACAGCTATATGAACACTTTTTCAACCACTCTCTGGGTTTGTAATGTAGCTAATTATTACGAATTGTCATCTTACATCGAAAGCGTAGCATACCACGGAGCTGGGAGGAGAGCAGAATTTTGGTTCTGACGCTGGCACAGCTGATTTCAAGTGAATAACTTCAGTACTTTCGGAGATATAAATTTTTACCCAAGGGACGACTGTGATGGATTCATCTATAGCATCAATTGAAACTACAACCAGAAGTACAGGTCCATAAGATCTAATTGTCTGGAATTTTCCTTCGTTTCATTACCACAGATTTCTGACTAAATAGAAAGTACTTTGGAAAATTATTATTTCATTGTGTTATGGTTATGTAAGTGTTTTGCAGGGTCTGAGGAGATACGTTGAAATTTTATGGAAATTAAGTAAATGTATGTGTGAAAACATTTCTTGTACAATAGTGGAATTTGTGGCGTATGCCCGACTTAGTTTGGTTTTGTAAAAGGCAGCCAGAAGGGTGCTCTGAGCTATGTCAAATATAATTTTTGTGTGTGGCACACACGATCAGCATTTATTTGCTAAAACACTGATCAGCCAACACCAACGCTGAATATTGTGTTACCGCAGCACAAAACTACGAAAGGTGACTTGGAAATGGAGGAGATAAAATACTGTCCACTGAAGATGCTTCAAAAGAGAGAAACGCGTCTGGTCTAAGTAAGTCGCTTATTAAAAGTTGCAGAAGAGGAATATATTTCAGTACCATTGGTAAAACTGCGACTGTGGAACAAAAATAAGAAAGAACATGAGTACCATTGTGTATGTGCCATACCTTTCATTGACTGAAGTGCTTTAAAATAAAGCCAAACGCGTCCAGTGTAAATAGAACTTTTATTACAGTCGCGACAGACGGAATATTTCTTAATATTACGTAAGACACCTATGTGGTACTTAAATGAGATATTGTTATAGAGTAAATTTTATATTAAATTTAGGTATCTTGTCCACATATCATTCTCAACATTGTGGCAACTAAAATCGACCATACCGGAAGTATACGCTGTGGACCCTTACCTCTGCAAACTCTTCAAACTTTCGTGCAATGGTTTACTACATATAATGCTACATAATAACTGGGTTGAACATCGAAACAAAATTAAGTCATTTATGGGGGGAAGGTATCAGTCAAGAAGATGTGTAAAAATCTAATTTTTGGGCCAAATAGTTTTTGTGGAATCGAATGATAAGTGTGTCAAAGCAGTCGAATCACCATGTGTCTGCACAGGGCGAGCAGTGCAGTGATGACCAAATCGCGCACAGCGCGGAATGCGGGGAGTACGTGTCTGCAGCAGCGAAAGGGTTAATGAAGAGACAAAGCACTAGAAATTTCAAAAAATTGCATTCAAACGAATGTAATTCGTGAAGTAAGGCACTTCGATATTGTTTTTAAATAATGAAAATATTAAGCTCCGCACAAGGTTTAACTCATAACCTTTCGCGTAGAAGCGCAACACTTTACCCGTTGCGCTAACGCAGCTCGTCTGTGTAGAACACGCCATGAAGAGTCTAAAGCGTCACGCAAAATACTGACGAACAATGTTGGTAAGACTATGAATTATTCACGCTTCGTCGAAGTACAATAGGAAATAAACAATTACCGCTGTTCTTTATTGCGAAAAAGCGCTTCGTGAGATTGATACAAACACCTTTCCTTGTTATTGCCTGAATTAGGAGTCTTATTGCTTGTTTGGTTTAATTAATTAATAGAATATGAAGCAACTGGTACAAACAATGCTTTTTCCAAACTTTCTATAAAAGAAAGTCTGCTATCAAGACAGTGCTTTTGATCTATTACTTTATTTATGACTGAACGTTACTAAAATTGAAGACACTCGTCCATGCTCTGCACTGCAGTCGAGATCTGGCAACGTCGTTCTCTGTTCATTGGCTGACTGTTTTTTGTGACGTCAGATGCTCAGAACGAACCTAAACTCGGCCGCCAACATATATGACGCGCACTTTAGTGAAGTATGATTCGGTGTGTCCTGTCAGGTGTCATCGACAATGTCTTGACACCGTTGTCGAAAGGGAATGGTGAGATGCCTAGTATTTAAATTATTGTTGCAAAGCATGGTATTTCCGACTACGTCAAACTCCCATGGACGCATTTATTTCATCACAAGTCCCTCAAAATATTTTTAACTGAAAACACTGCATCCTTTACTCGTCTCTCTGCAAGAGTGTAAGAAAGAAAGCTGACGCAGTTTGTCTATTAAATTTTATGGAAAATTTGTAAGAAGCTTTCAAACACAATAGTAAAATTCAAAGCGGTGGTTAAGTGGCAGCGTTGTAAGGAGCAACTTTTGTTCTTACTGTGTGTTATTTGGAATGGTTAATGGCGTAAGTGGGGACTAGGCGAAGAGGCATCAATTTTATTTAGAATGCTAAAAAGCACCAAGGTTCGATTTGACATGTTACAGCAGCTGTTAAATACAATCAGCTAAGCACAGTAAGAATTGACCATGCTCTTTCAGAAGCAGCACGACTGGAACTTTGAAACACAACGAGAAGGTTAACGAAACAGGAGCGTAATAGATGCATTACGACTACCTGCTTTTCAGCATGGCAAAAGTTGTCTCCGAACTCGTGAAGAATCTGAGGCATCAGTAAATAAAATTTTTAGAACTTTTGAAATTCTTCGCAGGATAAGAACCACACACGAAAAATCATTTACCATAATGGAGTACTTGAAGGCACTTCATGACAATGATTTAACAACTTGTATTATGAATGTTGTTAAAGAACAGATTTCAAGTGAAGTTAAAAATAGTCCTCTAGAGCAAGTTTCAAGCCGACGAAATAACGGATGTCTGAACTCAGCTATTAGTAATTTTTCGTTTTGCAAATCAGGAGAAATAAGAGATGCATAGGGTTTTATGAGTTAGCTAAAAACTGGTGTGCACAAGCCATAGCCGCTGTTTAGCTGCAAGTGCTAAGCAGTTAGAATATTAATAAAAACAAATTACTATCGCAAACATAAGACGGCTGTAGTGCAATAACACGGAAAAATTGTGTATATCCTATAGCGAAATAGGCACACCCTCGTGCTGTCTGTATCCACTGCTGTGCACATCAGTTGTGGACCAACGTCGGTGCTTCTAAAAATTACGCAATTAAAAATTTTTCTAGCAAACCAGGATTTAACGAATTTTTAGCCGTTGTGGTAAAACAAGTTAACTTCTGGGGCAAGGGGGATTTAAACTATAAGGTCCTTGCCAAAAAAGGTATTTTCATTTACACACTGTAAAAACCATTATTCTTCAATATACGGACATGAGCAGCATTCAATGTGATAAAGCAAGACTGGATTATATTTTTTCACATCGACCAATTGGGCCAAATAGTATACTTGACCGCCAGCCTTCTTTTTTTCTACTGCAGCTGTACAATTAGATTTTCCTGCATACCAGTATCTTGTTCGACATTCTGCAAAGTGAAACTGTGGACATACGAGGCTATAAGCCTGAAATAGAAAACTGTATTAACGCTAGTGAAGGACTAATGTGTATGAAACGCAAAGTGGAAGGTAAGAGCCTTACAAATTCAGCAGGAGTATCTGAAATGAAGTGTAGCGAAACAGAAGTACGTATTCAGAAATGGAGAACACTAGTATTAGAGGTAATTGACACAGTAATAGTAAACACGGAAACTAGATTCCAGGACTACCGTGAAACAATTTCCCTATACGTAATGTTGAAAAGCTACTTAAAATATATCCTTTGACAATGAAAAACTGAAGAGAAGAAAGTTTATTTACAGCAGTGAGGATAAACGTCTGGAGCTTCAGTCCTTCAGTCCATTATAAACAATTGATTAAAAAAACCGTGTTCTCCGGAGGAGTGAAAAGACTGTCGTTGGTTCTTGCAATTCCACGAACCACCGTGTCTTGGAAAAGAAGCGTGGGTACGTTGCAACTCGTTCAAGCCTACTTTCACAACACAATGACAAATGACACTGTCAAACTTCACTGTGTTGGCTGTAGAGAAGAGAACTCCGAAATCAAATCGGCAGGATTTCATACCTCTCGTCACCGGTCTACGCCCAGGAAAAAGGGCTGCAGGATAGAACTTTATAAAAAGGTGTAACGGTGTATTACTATTATATGTTGATGAATGTGTACCTGTTAAATACATTTTGCTTTTATTTATAACAATTGCTGTAGTAATTTGTCTTAGTGGAAGTATGTAAGTTACTTTCGCCTTGTTTATTGGAATTAATAACGTTTATGTCAACATCTTTTATTTTGCTTAACCGTGCTATACTTCTTCAGTCAAGGGAAATGAATCATTTTAGTCAATAATTGTGGGGGTACAAAAGCACTGAATTTGAGGTGCGCTTAAATCCTGCCATTGGCTAGAAATCTTAATGTAGGGAGATGCTCGTCCTTGCAGCTTACATCCTATGATGAATTTATTTTTGGTTAAAAACGGTTTGATGTTCAGCAGTTCTCAGATAATTACGAAAATTATAAGGTACCGTCTAAGTAACAAAGTAGGTAAATTTCTTTCCTTCCGTTAGCCGCATCTTTGCCAGCATTTATCTTGGATTTTCTAGCCTTGTTACTCATCAAACAGCCAAGGCAAACTCAAGTTTCTGCTCCTGTGTAAAACCAACTATTTATCATATGAACAAATCACAACAGAGGCACCGCCAGCTTCAGAACCGGAAGGCCGGAATGGAGAGGAGTACTCCCATAAACACTTCCTCCATCCCTCCAGCCTAAAACACAAGTGTCTTCATCTAACTGGAAAGGCTCTAAGAAGTCCACAAAAGTCATACCTTAGGCCGGCCAGCCTATCTGTCGCCGGTGCGCACCAACAACCATTTTCTGGCGTTTAATTCCACAGCCTGACAGCACAAACAAGCTGATGCTTCTGTGGATCCCATGGAGCAGGATCCTCCTGCTTCTGTGCTCTGCAGTAGCGCCTCTTCCCCAGCTGTCACTCGGCAGCCGCAGAGGTGACACCCCTACGTCTATTGACCATGACTCTTCTCCAGTGGAATGCTCACAGCCTTTGGTCCCACAAAGTGGATTTACAGCTGCTTCTAGCACTGCAGCGTCCCTTGTACTCTGCCTTTAGGAAACTAAATTGTGCCCTTGCGACCGCTTCGAGCTGTCACATTACATACTGATTGGTTTTGACCTTCCCCCTGAGGTTGGCATTCTAAATCGTGGGGGCGTCATGCTGCACGTATGGGATGACCTCCATAGGCAACCCATCTCCCTGACTACCTGTCTTCAAGCTCTTGCAGTTCCCCTTCCCCTTCTCCTTCCCTGCCTGACTTTTTCCGTGTGTACCATTTGTCCTTGCGCCATTCGCTATCACCAGGGCAGACTTCCTTCAGCTTATTGGGCAGCTACTTACCCCACTTTCGCTACTCAGTGACTTTAATGCACATCATCCCCTGTCAGAGAGGTGCCCTCATGGCTGACCCTCTTAACCAACTTAACCTCTTCTGCCTTAACAATCGAGCACCCATTTTACAGTGCCCAGCTCGCCCATTGTCTTAAGTGGTCAATTTTTTCTGACACCTACTCGAGCGCCCATTTTCTGTGTGCTCTCCGTTTGCTGACTCCTACCCGACCTGTGTACACACCCAAATGGCACCTTACTAAGGCTGACTGGCGGTTTTACTCTTCCCTGGCGACCTTCGAAGAACAAAATTTCCCCAGTTGTGATGAGCAGGTGGACTATCTAACCAACGTTATCCTTACTGTTGCAAAACGTTCCATTCCTCACACTTCCTCTTTACCACGTCGTGTCGCAGTCCCTCAGTGGACTGAGGAATGCCGCGATGAAATTCGCACACGGAGACGTGCTCTCCGCGTGTCTAACTGCCACCCTACGCTGCAAACTGCATTCGTTATGAACAGATGTGTGCAAAGTGTCATAGTTCTTCGGTATAGCAAAAGAGCTAGTTGTATTTCATTCACTAGTTCTTTTAACAGTTCCTCACCTTGCTCTGTTGTGTGGGCCAACCTCGGACGGCTCTCTGGAACCACGCTACATTCCCCAATTACCAGCCTGACCGAGCTGACGGTGTTATTGTGGACTCTGTTGCTATCTCCAACACCTTGGGCCGCCATTTTCCGGAAGTTTCGAGCTCTTCCCACTGTCACCCTGCCTTCCTCCATCGGAAACGATCGGAGGCGGCTCGGGCGGTACCCTTCCCTTCTCCGAATCGTGAGTGCTACAATGCCGCCTTTACTATGATGGATGCAGATCATGCTAAAAGGAACTCGCTAAACTTCGGTTACACGATGAGTCAGGCTAATCTAAAAGACGCAAAGTCAACTAAATACCTAGGTATTACAGTTACGAACAACTTGAATTGGAAGGAACACACACAAAATGTTGTGGGGAAGGCTAACTGAAGACTGCGTTTTAGTGGCAGGGCACTTTGAAAATGTAACAGACCTACTAAGGAGACTGCCTACACTACGCTTGTCCGTCCTCTTTTAGAATACTGCTGCGCGGTGTGGGGTCCTTACCAGATAGGACTGACTGAGTACATCGAAGTAGTTGTCGAACACCCTTATCCAGGAAATTGGTGTGCCTCAGAGTTCAGTCCTGAGTGACGTCCTCTTTGCTAACGCCATTAACCGTATAACAGCCTGTCTCCCGCCGGGCATCTCCAGCTATATTTTTATTGACGATTTTGCCGTCTGTTGCAGTTCTCCACGGACCTGTCTGACTCCTGGAGCATCGACAACGGCTTTCGCTTTTCCCCTGACAAAACCGTCTGTATGAGTTCCTGCAGGTGCAAATGGTTTCTCACGATGTCTACACCTTATGCGTCTTGCCCTTCCATTCGTTGATACTACGGAATTTCTGGGGGGTCATGCTCGATAGGAAACTTCCTTGGTCCTCCCATGTCTCCTACGTGGCAGCCCGCTGAATGGGGTCGCTCCATGTCCTACGTGTCCTCAATGGTTCTTCCTGGGGTGCCGATCAAACCACCCTCCTCCGTTTGTACTGGTCCCTTGTCCGTTCGAAACTAGACTATGGGTGCTTTGTTTATGCGTCTGCACACCCATCCCTCTGTCATCTCAACACTATGCACAATCATGGCATCTGTTGGGCCACAGGCGCCTTCGACACCAGCCCGGTTGAGAGTCTGTATGCTGAAGCTGCTGAATTACCATTGTCCTACCGCTGTGACCTCCTGAGCAGGTTTGCATGCCGTTTTTCTACCATGTGTGGCTACCCCTCCTATGCCTCCTTCTTTGGTGATTATTTTGATCGTCAGTGTGGGGCTCGTCCCTCGTCCGTGTTACCTGATGGAGTCCGCTTTCGCCACTTGCTGCAGGCACTTAACTTCACGCTACCTGCAATTTTCCCAGTGGGTGCCTTTGTGAAGTGAAGTGGCCCATGTTAACCATGGCCTTCATTTTCTTTCTAAGGACACTACTCCAGCCTCGGTCTATCGCCTCCAGTTTCACGGCCTTCGCATGGAACATCACAATAGTACCATGTATACACAGATGGCTCTCGGAGTGACTGTGGGTCGGGTGTGCCTTCATCATAGGCTCTCGTGTCTTTAAATATCAGCATCTGGCACACTCCTCAGTATTTACAGCCGTGCTCTTCCCTTGATCAGGGAACGGAGTAAATCCAGCGACACTGTCTTTCCAATTGTGTCCTCTGCTAGCTCACTCACTCAGCGCCCTACAAAGTCTCTGTGTACTGTACGCTGTTCATCGCTTAGTGCAGTGGGCCCAGGAAAACTGTCACTTGCTCACTTTTGGTGGAGCCAATGTCGTGTTTCTGTGGGTCCCTGGGCATGTCGGTCTGCTAGGAAGCGAGGCTGCTGACGCTGCTGCCAATGCTGCAGTCCTCGTACCTCAGCCCGCGAGTACCTATATTCCCTCCGATCTGTGCATTGCCGTCTGTCAGGTGGTGGTGTCCCATTGGCATCGCCAATGGTCCTCCCTTTACGGGAATAAGCTTAGGCTTAAGCCTCTCCCAGCACCTTGGATGACCACCTCTCGCCCCCCCCCCCCCTCCCGGGGAGGAGATTATTTTAATTCGGCTGCGTATAGAGCACTGCCCTTTTAGCCCTCGTCATCTGCTCAGTGGCGCTACCGCACCACTTTGTAAACATTGCACCCAAATTTTAACTGTCCGCCAATTCCTGCTGGAATGCCCTTTTTTAACAATTTACATTCCAGCTTGGGTTTGCCGTCTGATTTATCAGCCGTTTCAGTTAGTGACGCGCGGACTGTCGATCGCGTTTTACTTTTTATCCGCCGAAGCAATATGGCGAAACCCATTTATAGTTCAGTTTTGGTCCTCCACTTCTGTAAGGTTTTTTAGCCCTTTATTCACGTGCCTGTTTTCGGCTGTCTCCTATTGTGATGATGACGATGTTTGGTTTGTGGGGCGCTCAACTGCGTGGTTATCAGCGCCCGTACAATTTCCCAACCTTTGCTCAGTCCAATTTCGCCACTTTCCTGGATGATGATGAAATGATGAGGACAACACAAACACGCAGTCATCTCGAGGCAGGTGAAAATCCCTGACCCCGCCGGGAATCGAACCCGGGACCCCGTGCTCGGGAAGCGAGAACGCTACCGCGAGACCACGAGCGGCGGACAGTCTCCTATTGTGTCCTTTGCGACTGACGTATAGTTGTTTGACTCCTGTCTTCGTGTTTTATAGTTTTGACTTGGGCGCGTATGGTCCCCAGTTGTTTTTTGCGCATAAGCAGCTGCAGGAAGTTTCCCGTTCACGAATTGTTGGGTTGGTGTAAGATTCGCTAAACAGATCCTTGAAGACTTCATAAATACATCACGCTCTCGAACGTCTTGTTACTCCGTTACATGATTTAGTGCGGACATCGCGTTAGCATATGAGCATACAAAACTAGGACGGACGTTGTTATCGTTGCTGTTTTTATCTGTTGCCGAGTTTGTCTTCACTGTGAAGACTGGTTTCAGGCAGCTCTCCACTCTGCCATGTTCTGTGCAAGCCGCCTCATCATCATTATTGTTGTTGTTGTTGTTTCCTGTTACATTACCGAATTATTTCACAAATTTCTAAATATTGTGAACTATAATTTATTGTACCATGCCAAAACTTGTACTTTAATGGCAACATCTGTTGCAGTGCCGCAAACTGCAAAATCTCTGCCGTGATATTTTGTAAGGATTTAAATCAATAGTGTCAAGTCACCTGGTAGGAATAGCTGTGGAGTTCGCATTGCATGCTGTGCATGCGGGAAACATCAAAGATGAACTAGTTGCAATACTACAGTATAACGTTGTTTTCTGTCTTTTTACAGTAAGACCGGACCTATGACATTACTTGTTTGTTCAGTTCATACAGATTAAGTAGTAACAGAAATGACGAATGATTGTTACTGCTGCACATACAGGGTGTTTCAAAAATGACCGGTATATTTGAAACGGCAATAAAAACTAAAGGAGCAGCGATAGACACACACAGTTTGTTGCAATATGCTTGGGACAACAGTACATTTTCAGGCGGACAAACTTTCGAAATTAAAGTAGTTACAATTTTCAACAACAGATGGCGCTGCAAGTGATGTGAAAGATATACAAGACAACGCAGTCTGTGGGTGCGCCATTCTGTACGTCGTCTTTCTGCTGTAAGCGTGTGCTGTTCACAACGTGCAAGTGTGCTGTAGACAACATGGTTTATTCCTTAGAACAGAGGATTTTTTTGGTGTTGGAATTCCACCGCCTAGAACAGTGTAGTTGCAACAAGACGAAGTTTTCAACGGAGGTTTAATGTAACCAAAGGACCGAAAAGCGATACAATAAAGGATCTGTTTGAAAATTTCAACGGACTGGGAACGTGACGGATGAACGTGCTGGAAAGGTAGGGCGACCGCGTACGGCAACCAGAGAGGGCAACGCGCAGCTAGTGCAGCAGGTGATCCAACAGCGGCCTCGGGTTTCCGTTCGCCGTGTTGCAGCTGCGGTCCAAATGACGCCAACGTCCACGTATCGTCTCATGCGCCAGAGTTTACACCTCTGTCCATACAAAATTCAAACGCGGCAACCCCTCAGCGCCGCTACCATTGCTGCACGAGAGACATTCGCTAACGATATACTGCACAGGATTGATGACGGCGATATGCATGTGGGCAGCATTTGGTTTACTGACGAAGCTTATTTTTACCTGGACGGCTTCGTCAATAAACAGAACTGGCACATATGGGGAACCGAAAAGCCCCATGTTGCAGTCCCATCGTCCCTGCATCCTCAAAAAGTACTGGTCTGGGCCGCCATTTCTTCCAGAGGAATCATTGGCCCATTTTTCAGATCCGAAACGATTACTGCATCACGCTATCTGGACATTCTTCGTGAATTTGTGGCGGTACAAACTGCCTTAGACGACACTGCGAACACCTCGTGGTTTATGCAAGATGGTGCCCGGCCACATCGCACGGCCGACGTCTTTAATTTCCTGAATGAATATTTCGATGATCGTGTGATTGCTTTGGGCTATCCGAAACATACAGGAGGCGGCGTGGATTGGCCTCCCTATTCGCCAGACATGAACCCCTGTGACTTCTTTCTGTGGGGACACTTGAAAGACCAGGTGTACCGCCAGAATCCAGAAACAATTGAACAGCTGAAGCAGTACATCTCATCTGCATGTGAAGCCATTCCGCCAGACACGTTGTCAATGGTTTCGGGTAATTTCATTCAGAGACTACGCCATATTATTGCTACGCATGGTGGATATGTGGAAAATATCGTACTATAGAGTTTCCCAGACCGCAGCTCCATCTGTTGTTGAAAATTGTAACTACTGTAATTTCGAAAGTTTGTCTGCCTGAAAATGTACTGTTGTCCCAAGCATATTGCAACAAACGGTGCATTTCTATCGCTGCTCGTTTAGTTTTTATTGCCGTTTCAAATATACCGGTCATTTTTGAAGTACCCTGTAGAAACCTAAATACAAGATGATCAGAAAGCACCAGAAATGATAGTAAGCGTGTTGCAGCGTAGGTTGTGCACCGAAATAACAAAAATATTCAATGCTAACTCTGAAACTGAGCAATGTATTGAATTCAGCAAATAAGGTCGTTGTGCGCGCAAATTTAAGTGGCCCGCCAAGAGATGGTATCGCCAAACGTGTTCTTAGTTTGGTTTCCTGAAGCGGAGCAAGGGAGTGATACGATGACCGGACACTCGACGGTAGTAAGAATCGAACCCGATCCAAAAGCTGAGCAGTGGCGTGCGCTGACACCTACATTAAGAAAACTGACGCTGACTGTATGTGGCAGGACGCTTAAATTCGTCCGCAAAACGGCCTGGTGGGCCAATTTCAGTGTTAACTCGAAAACGGCACAGCGTATCGAATTCTTCGCTTCACAACTATTTTTGGGCACAACCTGCCCTGCAACACCATTAAAAGCCGTACAGTCAGTTTCTGACCATCGTGTGTATCGAAACACAAACTGCTTCGCGGCCTTGGAGGCGGAGTAACTTGGCGACGAAAATCGTTTCGCGCATCTAAATGTTGACTGCAGACACCTGACGATTGTCACAGCTGTAGTAGTTCAATCATTCTTTCTGTTTGTCCTCATTACTGCTCAAATATGCCGTGACGTCTGTATGAAATGTAATGACTTAATAGCTGTAACTTCTCAAACTCCGTAACAGACTGATATACTACACAATGACAAAGTAATTGTTACATACGTTAAACTCGGCGGATTCTATTTTGGCCATACCATTAATACAAATGGTATTTGACTGCAGATATTGTCACGCAACAGTTACGATGCGAGAAAGATGTCAGTGGAAGCATGGGTAAACGGAATTTATATGTTGCTTTGTATCGGTATCCACGACAACAACGGTGTAAGATAGTGATAAATCCCCCCCCCCCCCTGCGGGTCCGGGGTTTAGAGTAGGCCCGAGGTATTCCTGCCTGTCGTAAGAGGCGACTAAAATGAGTCCCTCCCCCTCAAGGGGGTAGTAAGCGCCTGCGTCCGGAGACGGACGGTTCCACGACCTACATTTGCGGTCATTTTGGTTTTTCACTTCTTCTCGTTTCTTCCTTCCTTTGGTTGGTTCCTTTCTTTGTTCTTCTCCATCACACTGTCTTACTTACTCTTTCCCTTGCCGTCTTCTCCTTGCCGTCTTCTCCTTGCCGTCTTCTCCTTACCGTCTTCTACTTGCCGTCTTCTCCTTGCCGTCTTCACCTTGTTACATACGTTTAACTCGGCGGATTCTATTTTGGCCATACCATTAATACAAATGGTATTTGACTGCAGATATTGTCACGCAACAGTTACGATGCAAGAAAGATGTCAGTGGAAGCATGGGTAAACGGAATTTATATGTTGCTTTTTATCGGTATCCACGGCAACAACGGTGTAAGATAGTGACAAATTCCCCCCCCCCCCCCCCCCTGCGGGTCCGGGGTTTAGAATAGGCCCGAGGTATTCCTGCCTGTCGTAAGAGGCGACTAAAATGAGTCCCTCCCCCTCAAGGGGGTAGTTAGCGCCTGCGTCCGGAGACGGGCGGTTCCACGACCTACATTTGCGGTCATTTTGGTTTTTCACTTCTTCTCGTTTCTTCCTTCCTTTGGTTGGTTCCTTTCTTTGTTCTTCTCCATCACACTGTCTTACTTACTCTTTCCCTTGCCGTCTTCTCCTGGCCGTCTTCTCCTTGCCGTCCTCTCCTTGCCGTCTTCTCCTTGCCGTCTTCTCCTTGCCGTCTTCTCCTTGCCGTCTTCACCTTGTTACATACGTTAAACTCGGCGGATTCTATTTTGGCCATACCATTAATACAAATGGTATTTGACTGCAGATATTGTAACGCAACAGTTACGATGCAAGAAAGATGTCAGTGGAAGCATGGGTAAACGGAATTTATATGTTGCTTTGTATCGGTATCCACGACAACAACGGTGTAAGATAGTGACAAATCCCCCCCGCCTGCGGGTCCGGGGTTTAGAGTAGGCCCAAGGTATTCCTGCCTGTCGTAAGAGGCGACTAAAATGAGTCCCTCCCCCTCAAGGGGGTAGTTAGCGCCTGCGTCCGGAGACGGACGGTTCCACGACCTACATTTGCGGTCATTTTGGTTTTTCACTTCTTCTCCTTTCTTCCTTCCTTTGGTTGGTTCCTTTCTTTGTTCTTCTCCATCACACTGTCTTACTTACTCTTTCCCTTGCCGTCTTCTCCTTGCCGTCTTCTCCTTGCCGTCTTCTCCTTGCCGTCTTCTCCTTGCCGTCTTCTCCTTGCTGTCTTCTCCTTGTTACATACGTTAAACTCGGCGGATTCTATTTTGCCCATACCATTAATACAAATGGTATTTGACTGCAGATATTGTCACGCAACAGTTACGATGCAAGAATGATGTCAGTGGAAGCATGGGTAAACAGAATTTATATGTTGCTTTGTATCGGTATCCACGGCAACAACGGTGTAAGATAGTGACAAATCCCCCCCCACCCTGCGGGTCCGGGGTTTAGAATAGGCCCGAGGTATTCCTGCCTGTCGTAAGAGGCGACTAAAATGAGTCCCTCCCCCTCAAGGGGGTAGTTAGCGCCTGCGTCCGGAGACGGACGGTTCCACGACCTACATTTGCGGTCATTTTGGTTTTTCACTTCTTCTCCTTTCTTCCTTCCTTTGGTTGGTTCCTTTCTTTGTTCTTCTCCATCACACTGTCTTACTTACTCTTTCCCTTGCCGTCTTCTCCTTGCCGTCTTCTCCTTGCCGTCTTCTCCTTGCCGTCTTCTCCTTGCCATCTTCTCCTTGCTGTCTTCTCCTTGTTACATACGTTAAACTCGGCGGATTCTATTTTGCCCATACCATTAATACAAATGGTATTTGACTGCAGATATTGTCACGCAACAGTTACGATGCAAGAATGATGTCAGTGGAAGCATGGGTAAACAGAATTTATATGTTGCTTTGTATCGGTATCCACGGCAACAACGGTGTAAGATAGTGACAAATCCCCCCCCACCCTGCGGGTCCGGGGTTTAGAATAGGCCCGAGGTATTCCTGCCTGTCGTAAGAGGCGACTAAAATGAGTCCCTCCCCCTCAAGGGGGTAGTTAGCGCCTGCGTCCGGAGACGGACGGTTCCACGACCTACATTTGCGGTCATTTTGGTTTTTCACTTCTTCTCGTTTCTTCCTTCCTTTGGTTGGTTCCTTTCTTTGTTCTTTTCCATCACACTGTCTTACTTACTCTTTCCCTTGCCGTCTTCTCCTTGCCGTCTTCTCCTTGCCGTCTTCTCCTTGCCGTCTTCTCCTTGCCGTCTTCTCCTTGCCGTCTTCTCCATCTCTCTCTTCCTTCCTCTCTGTGCGTGCCTGAAGGTTGACCCACTCGTTCGCACGCATAGCCGGTGACGGGATAACGCGTAATTCCCCGCCCTGGGTAGACAAGTAAGGCACGCACGTACCCCCTGGTAAAGGCCAGGCCCAGGGAGGGGTGATTGCCTGAGCTGATACCTTCTGACCATGCCGAATGGTCCCGCCGTCTGTTTCTCGGGAGCTGTGACCTGAGGTGTAAACATTCACCTAAGGCGGGAGTGCCCTCTGAGAGGGTCCCCACAAGGAAGGAGCGCGCCATCGGAGACGCTAGCAATCATGGGGGATTCCTCCGCAATGGATTTCTCTTATTCTCTCGACATCTGCCCACAAACGGAAACTTTACCAGCCACCAGTGACAAAAGTACTACCGCCTGCCCCACAGTTCCTCATAGTTTCTCGATCTGTGGACGGAAAGGATTTTTCCTCTGTCAACCCTTTCGTAATCCAGAAGGGCGTAGATGCCATAGCCGGATCTGTCAAGTCTTGTAGCAGGTTGCGTAACGGTACCTTGTTACTAGAAACTGGGAGCACCTTTCAGGCACAAAAACTGCTTCGGGCCACACTCCTGTACATGTTCCCTGTCCGGGTGGAGGCTCACCGCACTTTGAATTCGTTTCGTGGTGTGGTATATACTAGATCACTCGACGGATTGATTGACGAGGAGATTCAGTCTTTCCTCGCTGAGCAGGGCGTGACGGCTGTCCATAGGGTCATGAAAAAGGTCAACAATGACCTTGTACTGACACGGACACTTTTCTTCACCTCTGATAGTGTTCAGCTGCCGTCGCGCATCAAAGCGGGCTACGAGGTTATTTCTGTTCGCCCCTATGTCCCGACAACTACGCGCTGCTACCAGTGTCAGCGTTTTAATCACACTCGCCAGTCTTGTTCCAATGCGGCTAGATGTGTCACTTGTGGCAGGGATGCCCATGAGGGTGACTTTCCACCGCCGTCTCCTCGTTGTGTGAACGGTCAGGGTGACCATGCAGCGTCCTCCCACGACTGTCCCATCTACAAGGAAGAACGCTGTATCCAAGAAATTCGGGTCAAAGAGAAAGTGTCCACCTCGGCTGCTCGCAAGCTATTTGCTAGTAGAAAGCCCACGCTGCTCCCAGTGGGGAAATACAGTACTGTCCTCGCCTCTCCTCGGACTACCAGGGAGGTGGCGACGCAGACATGCGATCTGACCTTCAACGCTACGGTCGTCCGTTCGGCCCGTGCTAAGATCGCGCAGTCGACGTCTTCTCTTGCTCCCATCACCCCTCAGACACTAGCACCTTCATCGGCTTCTGCCAAGACGGAGACACAGAAGTCAGATGCACAGGCCTTCAAGAAGGAACCGTCCTGTGCAGACTTGCTACGCACCTCGAACTCCCAGCCATCGACCAGTACTTCCACTAAACGACCTTCCAAGAAGGCTCATGGGAAGCACAGTTCTCCTTCTCCGCCACGGCGCATTTCTTCTCCTGCGCCACCCAGCGGCTGCCGCCCCAGGCCGTCATCCGTTTCGCCTGGCCGCACCGCTGGTAGCCGAACATCTGGCCGTTCACCTGCAGAGGAAGCTCCCCTCCCGGCCATCTTAAAAAGATGGCCGATGAACCTATAGAACCAATGGACGGTGACTGTCCGCCTACTGATAGCGGCGGCAGTGCTCGCTCGAAGCCAGGCCCTCAGCCGCCTTCGAGGTGACCCCTTCTTTCATCTTCCTTTTCTTCTCACGATGGCACTTACTCACTAGAATATTCGCAGCATTCGCTCTAACCGAGACGACTTGAAGTTGCTGCTCCGCTTGCACCGTCCGCTCGTCGTAGCCCTCCAGGAAACGAAGCTACGCCCATGCGATCAAATTGCCCTGGCACACTACACCTCTGTGCGTTTTGACCTACACCGAATTACTCTCCCCACTTTTCCATTTTCCGTTTGTACCGTTTACACTCCATCGTCGTCTGCCGTTACGAGGGCAGAAATGATGCAAATTACTGCTCTGCTACCTGCACCATTTTTGTTCACTGGAGACTTCAATGCCCACCATCCCCTTTGGGGCTCTCCAGCATCCTGCCCGAGGGGCTCCCTGTTAGCAGACCTTTTCAACCAGCTCAATCTTGTCTGCCTCAATACTGGCGCCCCTACTTTTCTTTCGGACACATCTCACACCTATTCCCATTTAGACCTGTCTATATGTACTACCCAACTTGCACACCAGTTTGAGTGGTACGCACTTTCTGATACATATTCGGCCGACCACCTCCCTTGTGTTATCCATCTCCTGCATCATACCCCATCTCCATGCTCAACTAGTTGGAACATCTCCAAAGCAGACTGGGGGCTCTTCTCTTCCAGGGTGACCTTTCAGGATCAAACCTTCACAAGATGCGATAGTCAGATCGCATATCTCACGGAAGTCATTCTCACTACTGCTGAATATTCCATCCCTCACACTACTTCTTCTCCACGTCGCGTACCGGTCCCCTGGTGGACCGCAGCGTGTAGAGACGCTTTACTTACTTATAATCGCTTCTGGATTGAGGGACATGTTCCCGCATGCTGGCGCGAGTCTATTGTTGTACCGATTCCTACGCCGGGGAAGGACAAGCACTTGCCTTCCAGTTATCGACCCATCTCGCTTACAAGCTGTCTGTAAGGTGACGGAGCGAATGGTTAACTCTCGTTTGGTTTGGCTGCTCGAATCTCGACGACTACTTACCAGTGTACTATGCGGATTTCGTAGGCGCCGCTCTGCTGTTGACCATCTGGTTACCTTGTCGACCTTCATTATGAATAACTTCTTGCGGCAGCGCCCGACCGCGGCTGTGTTCTTCGATTTGGAGAAGGCTTACGACACCTGTTGGAGGGCGGGCATTCTCCGCACCGTGCATACACGAGGCCCTCGCGGTCGCCTCCCTCTTTTTATTCGTTCCTTTTTAATGGATCGACAGTTCAGGGTACGTGTGGGTTCTGTCCTGCCAGACACCTTTCGCCAGGAGAATGGGGTGCCACAAGGCTCAGTTTTGAGCGTCGCTATCTTCGCCATAGTGATCAATCCAATAATGGATTGCCTCCCAGCTGATGTATCAGGCTCCCTTTTCGTGGACGATTTTACCATCTATTGCAGTGCGCAGCGTACATGTTTCCTGGAGCGCTGTCTTCAGCGTTCTCTTGATCGTCTTTACTCCTGGAGTGTCGCCAATGGCTTCCGTTTTTCTGCCGAGAAGACGGTCTGTATTAACTTCTGCCGCTACAAAGAGTTTCTCCCACCGTCCTTACGACTGTGTCCCGTTGCTCACCCATTCGTTGAGACAACAAAAACAACATTTGACAGGAAACTTAGCTGGTCTCCACGTCATATTTGGCTGCCCATTGTACCTGTTCTCTAAATGTCCTCCGTGTTCTCAGTGGTAAGTCGTGGGGAGCGGATCGAACCGTCCTACTTTGCCTATATCGTTCGATCGTCCGCTCCAAGCTGGATTATGGGAGCTTCGTATACTCCTCTGCACGGCCGTCCATCTTACGCCGCCTCAACTCCATACAACAGCGGGGTTTACGTCTTGCGATCGGAGCGTTTTATACTAGTCCCGTCGAGAGTCTTCATGCTGAAGCCGGTGAATTGCTACTCACCTACCGGCGCGATATATTGCTTTGTCGGCATGCCTGTCGGCTACTGACAATGCCTGACCACCCGTCTTATCGTCCCTCTTTTGACGACTCTCTCGACCGTCAATACGGATTGTATGTCTCTGCCCTGCTACCCCCTGGAGTTCGCTTTCGTCACCTCCTTCATCACCTTGATTTTTCACGCCCTGCAACCTTTCGAGTGGGCGAGAGCCACAAGCCACCTTGGCTCCAGGCTCAGGTTCGCGTTCACTTTGACGTCAGCTCGCTCACAAAAGAGGTTACCCCCGGTTCGGTATACCACTCCCGTTTTGTCGAACTTCGTTCGAAGTTCATTAATATGACCTTCATTTATACAGATGGCTCTAAGACCAATGACGGTGTCGGGTGTTCATTTATTGTCGGGGCACAAAGTTTCAAATACCGGCTCCAATGCCATTGTTCGGTCTTCACAGCTGAGCTCTTTGCCCTCTACCAGGTTGTTCTTTACATCTGTTGCCACAGACATTCTGCTTATGTCATCTGCTCCGATCCCCTGAGCGCCATCCAGAGCCTCAGTGATCCGTATCCGGTTCACCCTTTCGTGCACCGGATCCAATGCTCTCTTCAGCAGATGTTGGACGACGGTTCTCCAGTGAGCTTTATGTGGGTTCCTGGCCATATCGGTATCCCTGGGAACGAAGCTGCAGATGCCGCGGCCAAGGCTGCGGTTCTCCAGCCTCGGATGGCTTCTTGTTGTATCCCTTCATCAGATTGTAGCAGGGTCATTTGTCAGCGCATTTTATCGCTGTGGCATGCCGATTGGGCTGCACTTAGGGACAAAAAGCTTCGGGCCTTCAAACCTCTTCCCGCGGCTTGGACGTCCTCCTCACGCCCTTCACGGTGGGAGGAGGTTGTTTTGGCCCAGTTACGAATTGGACACTGCCGGTTCAGCCATCGCCATCTGCTGACGGCTGCGCCGGCGCCGTTCTGCCCATGTCGGCAATTGCTGACGGTCCGCCACATTTTAACGTCCTGTCCGGATTTTACTACACTGCGTCTTGATCTTGGCCTGCCATGTACTCTGGATGCCATTTTAGCGAATAACCTAGGAGCAGCTGCTCGCGTTCTTCGCTTTATCAACTTGACAAACCTGCCTAAGGACATTTGATGCTGCTGTTTTCTTTTAATCCCTTGCCTGTTAATGTGCCTTTTATAGTGTTGTCCTTTTTAGTTGCTGTTTTAACCTTGTGCCTCGCAGTGCATTCATAATTTAGTCTGGGCGCTAATGACTACTGTAGTTGTGCGCCCTAAAACCACAAAAAAGTGACAAATTCGAAAGATAAGAATACCAGTTTAGAGAGCAAGAACAGCGTATCATCGGTCTCTGGGAATCGAACGAAATGGAATTCACTTACATAGAGAACAGAAGGCGGAATGCTGATATTAGAAGGCAACAGGGGAAAAATACTGAAATTCGGACATCGTTCTAAGACGTACTATTCGTTGTAACAAGGAACATGAACTTCCATCCGCCATGTTAACAATTCTGGAACAAATGGAGAATGTTTTGTGTCGCAATACTGGGCTACCTTCGCTGGATGATGAACTCAGGCACTCGTGGAAAGCTGAGTAAGTGCTACAAACTCTTCATACCAGTCTTACATTTACTATTTGTGGACATGGTCACCAGTAAGAACAGCATGCGTTACATGAGAGAGCGATCACACTTTGCCGATGAGGTTATCAGAACAGTCTGTACAGCCGTCACCATTTCGAACAGACCGTCAGAGGATCCATGATCGATGCGATCAAGTTTTCCCGTCTTCCGTGGCCCTTATGTGAGATAATAGGCGTATCTCGCACGTAGACCTACATACGAACTACCAGTGCCGCCCGTTTGGTGCCCTGAACAGTTGGTTTGCCAACTGAAACTCTACTCCGTGAGTGGGTAAGCGGACAGATGTGAGCTCTGATGACACCGTGCTGCTGGTTTTTGTTACTGGGGTTTTGAGTCACTGGGTCAACAGATTGACCATATTTCGTACTGACAGGATACCAAAATTCCCTTCACGCGGGAGATGGTCAGTGCAGCGATAACAGCAACGAAGAGGAATCACGTAGACATGGCAACGGGCGCGTGGAGGTGCTAAGAAGCTAGAGGGAAGTGCGCCTTCAGTATGGAAAAAGATGATTTTAGCAGTCGGCAGAAAAGGGGAAGCTTGGTGGCCGGTATGCCTGCTAAATACTTCCGTGAAGTAAGAGATATTGAAGGTTACCACGAATCATCTAAAGTATGTTGCACCAAAGACTTGTAGGTGACTCACTTTCGGATTTTGAACAACTGCAGAGGTGTGATTAGGGTCTACTACAATCAGATAATCTGAGGCTGCAGTTCTGGCTAACGTAAAACGGGAAATCACAAGTCTGGCGTTTATATCTTTCCAATACTGAGACCTATACGACGTTCTGACAAGTTCTTGTCATGTGTTGCGTGCTATTCAGGCTCCGATGCCCTGAAGATTTACTTAAAAGCTGTTTACTTCACTCCTGCGACCCACATAAAGTACGACTAAGTATTGTATTTTTTCCATACCGAATTTTGGAGCTACGCTTCGTTCAAGTACACGTACACAGTAATAGTAGATTTCCTTTCTTAAAAGCTGCACTCAGCCTGAATGTTACAGGCGCAGAAGCATTTAAGTTTCCGGTACTAGAATCCGAACATCTGAATATACTTGCCAGTTTTGCGTTAATATTCGCCATTTTCTTGAATGTAGTACGCTGTTGTGAAAACACGAGTCCACCTTTCGTTAATGAAATAATAATTGGTTACTCACAAATGTCATAAATGAAACATACAATGTGTACTTTCGCCAGGTAAATTATGTGCTCCCAGCCTCACTGGCAAAACCTTCAAGCAGTACAGTGAAGTCACAAAAATCACTCTAGCAGAGTGAACCACAAAGGGAACAAGTTGTTTTAGAGATCCTTAATGCAATGCATCACTGAAATTACGTATTGCCGTAATACACATCTACAAATACCAAATACATCGGATATTGCTTTTTAGCCTTTAGAAGCGACGGCCCCTTCTGCCGCTAATCGGTGGTTGGAGAAGTAAACAGGCGTCACAAAATGAAAGCGCTTACAACTTTCGTGGTCTGGTGTTTTCCCTTAATCTCATTCACGTAAATCTGGTCTGGTAATACCAGTGACTGGGGACAGTGACTACAGTACTGATCATGTTCTTTCTGAGGCAAATACAGCTCATTTATAAGCATTCGAAACATTAATGGGAGAAGTCGCATTGGAGCACTCGCCTCAAAGCTGAGGCGTCCTGGTACCATCCCCACCCTTACAGATTAAAATCCAACCTGCCTCAGTCATAGAATATATTCGAACGTAACGTCCTTGACCCCACCCGCCAAAAAATGAAGAAGAGATTGGACGCACCATGACAGTTGTCGGGCGATCTTTAAGGAGCCTCTGACGACTGTCGGTGCCTCTGAACACAACCTGAGCCAGCCTTAGTGCTGATTGGCCATGACCACCATATCCATTAAAATGGACTTGGGAGAGGCAGTCGAAGATGGAATTATCGTAGAGCGAAGCCTCATAACAACTTCAGAGGCAAAATATCTGCGATGCTACGATAGGTAAATTCAGCATCCTCTTCTTGCCTTACCTTTTCGCTAGGCTGAAAGATGGCAGAATCTCAGGACATCTATACAACAGTTCCAAGGATTACTATTAGAGAGAAGCTGTCTGCGACAATTAAGAAGCACATCACGAAGGTTATGTGGAGTTTCCCTCTTCTCGAACAGTAACAGACCCTCTTGGCACTTCCGACAAAATGATCTGGATGAGTTGTCACGCATAGTGAATAGTTAGTCCCATTATTTTGGATATTAAGATACCGGTTTGGAACGAATCAGCTAATGCACTAGCCTTTACACTTCAATCCTGCGTTGAGGTAATGCAATGACAGAATTAAAAAGCTCAACAATAAAGTGGGGGATGGTTCACACTACATAGGTGTGGACCCTCCCCCCCCCCCCCAGGGGGTCCACAACTCTTTTGTGGATACGTCCGTAGCGAGCACGGGGCCCCAAGCAAATGTGGCCTTCCTTCCTTGCCAGGCTGCATACCTTCCCTTTCCGCATCCTTCCCCATCCCCCATCTTCGCCCCCCCCACCGCCGCCTCTTTCTTTCCCTTTCTCCCCCTCTGGGAGTATGTTTCGTGCCTACGTCCGGAGACGGACGCTCGAAACTGTAACAAATTCTCTGCTTTCTCCGCTTGAAAGTCTTCTTCCTTCCCTTGTCCTTCTCTTTTCCTTACCTCTTGTCTTTGCACTTTTCTCTGCTGCGGCGTTTGAGACCTCTGTTCTTTCCTTTCCCTTTCCCTTTCTTCCTCCCTGTGCATATCTGAAGTCCGACCCACGCATTTCCATGCATAGCTGGTGACGGGGTAACGCGTAATTCCCTGCCCCGGGTAGACAGGTAGGACACGTACGTACCCCCTGGTAACGGCCAGGCCCAGGGAGGGGTGATTACCCGAGCTGATACCTTCCGAAAGTGCCGATTGGTCCCTCCGTCCATTTGTCGGGAGGTGTGACCTGAGGTGTCAACAATCACCTAAGGCGGGAGTGCCCTCAGAGAGGGCCCCTACAAGGAAGGAGCGCGCCATCGGAGACGCTGGTAATCATGGGGGATACTTTCGCAGTGGTTTCCTCATCTTCTACTATGTCAGCTCACAAGCGTAGGTTCAATGAGTCTCAGCCACAGACAGTTCTTCCATCGTTGCCACAGTTCCTTGTTGTTTCTCGGTCTGACGAAGGCCACGACTTCTCCACGGTCAACCCTTTCATTATTCAGAAAGGTGTCGACGCAATTGCAGGTCCTGTAAAGTCTTGTTCCAGATTACGAAATCGCACCTTGTTGTTAGAAACGGTCATTGCCCTCCAGGCACAATAATTGCTGCATACTTCACTGCTCCACACCTTCCCTGTCCGGGTGGAAGCGCACCACACTTTAAATTCATCACGTGGGGTCGTTTATACACGCTCCCTCGATGGATTGTCCGACGAGGAAATTCAACACTACCTGTCTGACCAGGGAGTAACGGCTGTTCATAGTCATGAAAATTGTTGACACAAACATCATTCCAACCCGTACTGTCTTCTTGACATTTGACAAAGTACAACTCCCATCCAAAATCAAAGCAGGCTATGAGATAATTTCCGTTCGCCTTTACATCCCAAACCCTACGCGTTGCTATCGGTGTCGGCGGTTCAATCACACCAGCCAGTCCTGTTCCAATCCGGCCAAATGTGTTGTGTGGCAAGGATGCCCTAGAGGGTGCTTGTCCACCTCCATCCCCTCGTTGCATCAACTGTATGGGTGACCACGCTGCATCCTCTCGAGATTGCCCCATTTTTAAAGACGAAAAACTCATTCAGGAAATCAGAGTGAAGGAAAAGGTGTCGACCTTTGCTGCTCGAAAATTATTCGCCAGTCGACAGCCCACCGTGCCTCAGACAGGAAAATACAGCACTGTCCTTGCTTCTCCTCGGCCAACAAAGGAGGCGGCCACGCAGACTTGTGACCTCACCTTCAGTGCCACATTCGTCAGATCGGCCAGCGCAAAGATGGCCCGTTCAGCCTCCCCACTCTCACCTGCCCACTCTCTGGCTCACCCTTCATCGGATTCTGCTAAATCTCGAGCCCAAAAATAAGACACCAAGACTTCGAAAAAAAAGAACATACTCGTGAAGATTTTTTTACGTACCCCAACTTCACAACCATCGGTTCCTCCTTCATCTAAACATCATGTTTTCAAGAAGGCTAGTAAGAAACCCAGTTCATCTCCTTCTCCGCCAAGGCGTGTCTCATCTACAGCACCACCTGGCGGTAATCGCCTTCGGCCGTCTTCTGTGTCGCCGAGGCGCACTGCTGGTGGCCGGTCAACCGGCCGATCGCTGGTGGCAGGAGCTGCTCCTGACCAACCTATGGATCAGAATCTTCTGCCTTCGGCTGAAAGCCATGCGATGCTGTCGGTCGCAAGCTCTAAGCAGTCGCAACCTTGGTCACATTCTTCTGTTCACCCTATGTCCATTATCCACTGGAATATCCGTGGCCTTCGAGCCCATCGGGATGAATTGTCGATCCTCTTACGATCCTACCCGCCAGTCATCTTCTGTCTTCAGGAAACAAAGCTGCGTCCTCATGACCGATTTGTTCTCCCCCATTTTCAGTCCGTCGAATTTGATCTCCCCTCTGGTGAAGGCACTCCAGCACATGGAGGACTCATGATTATTCTCCATGGTATTGTCCATTATCACCCAATCCCCTTAAACACTTCCTTCCAAGCTGTCGCTGTCCGTCTTTCCTTTTCTGGATATACCTTTTCTCTTTGTACTGTATACATTCCACCGTCCACACCAATGGCACGAGCTGATCTCCTTCATCTTCTTGGTCAGCTTCCACGCCCCTATTTGCTGGTTGGGGACTTCAATGCCCACCACCCGCTTTGGGGATCTCCACATCCTTGTCCACGTGGCTCACTATTGCTAGACGTCTTCTACCAAGCGGATCTAGTTTGCTTCAACAATGTGGACCATACATTTTTGTCCGCCTCCACAACAAATTTCTCTCATTTGGACCTCTCGGTCAGTACTGTTCCGCTAGCTCGTCGCCTCGAATGGCTCTCCCCTGATGATACACACTCGAGTGACGACTTTCCATGTGTCCTTAGACTGCAGCCTCAACAGCCATATATGCGCCCGCGACGCTGGAAGTTTGGCGAAGCCGATTGGACACTTTTTTTGTCTCTAGCGACATTCGATGACCGTCACTTTCCTAGCGTCGACGATGAGGTCACTCGTATTACAGACGTTATTCTTACAGCTGCGGAACGTTCAATACCTCGCACCTCCGAATTGCCCCGGCGACCCCCAGTTCCTTGGTGGAACGAGGGGTGCCGTGACGCAATGCGTGAGCGGCGACTTGCTCTTCGCGTTTTCCGCCACCATCCTACTTTGGCCAACTGTATCCACTATAAGCAGTTCCGTGCGCGATGCCGTCGCGTCATCCGCGATAGCAAGAAGGCAAGCTGGGACTTCATTACTAGCTCATTTAACGCCTTCACTCCCTCCTCGGAAGTTTGGAGTCGGATTCGACGGATCTCAGGCGCGCCTAGTTTCTCCCCGGTCTCCTGGCTGACTGTCGCGCTTGCTAATTAGTGGACCCCGTCGCAATTTCTAACTCTTTGGGTCAATACTTTGCTGAGATTTCGAGCTCTTCAAATTACTCGCCAGCGTTTCTCCCCGAAGAAACGTGCAGCGGAAGTGCAACCTATTGCTTTCTCCTCTCAAAATCGCGAAAGCTATAATACTGTTTTTTCCATGCGGGAACTCCAACATGCACTCTATTCTTCTCGCTCCTCCACCCCAGGGTCCGATGGTATCCACATCCAAATGTTGCTGCATTTATCAACCCATAGTCTGCGTTACCTCCTTCGCATTTATAATCGAATTTGGACCGACAGTACTTTTCCCAGACGATGGCGGGAAGCTATCTTCGTTCCTGTTCCGAAACCTGGAAAGGACAAACATCTACCCTCTAGCTATCGCCCCATTTCTCTCACGAGTAGTGTATGTAAGGTTTTGGAGCGTATGGTGAAATGCCGTTTAGCTTGGTGGCTGGAATCCCGCAGTCTTTTAACACCTGCCCAATGCGGATTCCGAAAGCATCGTTCTGCAGTTGACCATCTTGTTGCGCTCTCTCCACTTATATCATGAACAATTTTCTTCGAAAACGCCAAACAGTAGCAATAGTTTTTGATCTGGAGAGAGCATACGATACCTGTTGTAGGACAGGCATCCTCCGCACACTGTTCTCTTGGGATTTTCGAGGTCGGCTGCCCCTTTTTCTTCGCGAATTTATGGCAGAGCGCACGTTTAGTGTGCGGGTGAACACTACTCTCTCCCGTACTTTCTCCCAAGAAAACGGGGTACCCCAGGGCTCCGTGCTAAGTGTTGTACTGTTTGCCATTGCCATAAATCCCATTATGGATTGTCTCCTTCCTGATGTCTCGGGCTCCCTCTTTGTGGACGATTTTGCGATCTCCTACAGCTCTCAACGGACCAGCCTTCTCGAACGACGTCTTCAAGGATGTCTCGATCGCCTCTACTCCTGGAGCTTTGAAACCGGCTTCCGTTTTTCTCCCAGTAAGACCGTTTGTGTCAATTTTTGGCGATGTTAAGAGTTTCTTCCACCCTCCTTACATCTAGGACCTGTCAACCTTCCGTTTACGGACGTCGCTAAATTCTTGGGTCTTATGTTTGACAGAAAACTATGCTGGTCCTCCCACATTTCGTATCTTTCGGCTCGCTGTATGCGATCCCTCAACACCCTCCGTGTCCTGAATGGTACCTCCTGGGGAGCGGACCGAGTGGTCCTTCTCCGCCTCTATCGCGCCTTAGTGCGCTCGAAATTGGACTATGGAAGCATAGTTTACTCACGTGCTCGGCCGTCTATTCTTCGTCGTCTCGACTCTATCCATCACCGTGGATTACGTTTAGTGTCTGGAGCTTTTTACACCAGCCCTGTGGAAAGCCTTTATGCTGAGACTGCTGAACCTCCGCTGTCCAATCGGCGAGCAGTCCTTGTGAGTCGTTACGCTAGCCATCTGTCTTCCATGCCTGCTAATCCAGCCCATGACATTTTTATCGACGCCTCCTTTGATGTAGGGTATGGAGGCCGCCCCTCCTCCCTACTACCCCCGGGAGTCCGCTTCCGTCAACTGCTCCATTCTCTTTCCTTCCGCTTTCGTAAAACCTTCTTGACAACTTGGAGTACAGCACCGCCTTGGCTCCGTCCCCGGATCTGCCTGCTCCATGACCTTTGTCAATTTCCCAAGGATGGTACCCCTTCACTTGTATATCGTCGGGCATTTGCTGCTCTATGTGCACAAATGAGGGAAGCCACGTTTATTTACACTGATGGCTCGAAAACATCGTTAGGTGTAGGGAGTGCCTATATTGTTGGCGACACACAAAATCAATTTCAGCCTCCCGACCAGTGTTCGCTTTATACTGCGGAGCTTTACGCTGTTGTCCAGGCTGTCCAATACATCCGTCGCCATCAGCGGATACAGTATGTTATCTGTTGAGATTCTCTCAGCTCTCCCCTCAGTCTCCAAGCTCTCTACCCTGTCCACCCTCTGGTCCACCGGATTCAGGACTGCTTCCACTTGTGGGGCGTCTCTGTGGCGTTCCTCTGGATCCCAGGACATGTTGGTATCTGTGGAAATGAGGCGGCCGATATAGCGGCCAAGGCTGCAGTCTCTCTTCTCCGGCCAGCTATTCGCATGATTCCCTTCGCCCATCTACGGAGTGTTTTATGTCGTCGTGCTGCTCTTTTAAGGCACGCACATTGGTCGACATTTCCCAATAATAAATTGCGGGACTTGAAAGCTCTTCCCTGTGCTTGGACCTCTTCCTCCCGAACTCGTCGTCGGGAGGAGGTAATTTTAACTAGACTCCCGATAGGGCACTGTCTTTTTAGCCATCGACATCTTTTAAGCGGCGATCCTCAAAAAATGGCTCTGAGCACTATGGGACTCAACTGCTGTGGTCATCAGTCCCCTAGAACTTAGAACTACTTAAACTTAACTAACCTAAGGACATCACACACATCCATGCCCGAGGCAGGATTCGAACCTGCGACCGTAGCGGTCACGCGGTTCCAAACTGAAGCGCTTAGAACCGCACGGCCACACTGGCCGGCTGCGACGATCCTCCCCCCACTCTGTCCCTACTGCTCTCAGCTCTGGACGGTAAGACACCTTTTAATTGAGTGCCCCTATTTTACTCCGTTACGCGCCAGTCTACAGCTGTCGCCTGATATATCGTCAATTTTAGCAGATGACACGCGCTCGGCCGATTGCGTTGTCGAGTTTTTTAGTGCCAGTGAAATGACGTCAGTCGTTTGAAGCTTCTTTGGGAACAACCAACCCCTTTGTTTAGTGGATTTTTAAGCCTTCCTTCTGCTTTAAGTTTCTCCAATTTTTTGAGTTTCGTTCCCATTGCTGCTGGTTTCCATTTTCGGTTTTTACTGTTTCCTAAGTCACGGACCGGGCGCGAATGACCATAGCAGTTTTGCGCCCTAAAACAAAAAAAAGCCTCATTTACAGAAACACACCCTCGAAAACAACTCAGAAACTGCGATGCTCACGTGCACCACCGTGCGTTCACGAGCCACGTGCAACAGCTGCGCGCACCTGCCCTACTCAGTACTGCATTCTGTGATCGCACAGTTGAGTTTAGATGAAAAACCAGCAGCGACTGAAAAGGTGAGTTGGGCAACCTACCCCGGTCGACATTCTCACTTGGCACTTTTCGTCCTCCCGCGCCATTTCGCGGTACACGCTTCTAATATTTCAGTGTGTTTACTTGTATTGGCAGATATAAATTTGTTGGCAGCAGCGTGGCACCTGTAGGCCGCACAGGTCTTGTTTCTCGTCAAATGCTACCGGTCTGAGATATACGTCATACCTAAGTTGTAAACGAAGAGCCATGTCATTACGCCTTGAGGGACTCCAGCACGTGAGGTGTAAGCTTCGGATGACTATTTTCCAGTTAATATTTTATCGTTCCACATAGTTTTAAATGAGTTCCACAATTTATGATTGTTAAATCTTGTAATCCTTTCGCAGGGTGATCCGTCTGTTTGATTTTGTGGCTTTTTTGTCTTCTAGGCTTTAGGAACAAGTTTTACTCCAGCGTCTGAATGCATTATCGTCCAGGGTGTTAATGTGTGTGATGGCACTAGCCTCAGGGGTTAGGGGATGGTTCTGTCCGCACGTGGTGCAATGATTCTTTCTCCGTTGTGTCGAGTTGATTTCTGAGATTATTCATCCTATGCTGTGGCTCATGTTCAATTAAGCATTAATTTGTTTGTGCTTCCGTAGTTCCTTCGTGTAAATAGTCAAAATTTTCGTCTTCTAGGTGTGACTTTACCACTTAAAGTACTTCTAAGAAGACAGCTGCCACATTTCCGTTAATTACTGGTGGATCTTCTTTCTGTTGTTGACTAGTGATTCTCTACAAATTCCAACAAAAGTCTAGGATTGAAGTTTTGAATTTTGTTATTTGGTGATTGATAGGGGACTAATTCATTCCACTGATTTTCCAGAGTTAGGTTTGAGGGTTGTTTTATACTGTGTATGAATCTACCTTTGTTCACTCGTTCCTTGCGATTAGTTGCGCCTTCTCGTATTAGCTTAATGCTAGGCCGGCAGCCGTGCATCAAACTGCGTGCAGGCTATGTCAAGTTCGCAGTAATCTTTCTTAGGAGCTCATTGCGTGGTCAAAGAGCATTTCTTTAGCTTCTCAAGGCCATGTACAATTTTTAGTGTTCCCTTTGCCTCTGTTCCCCAATGCCTGACACTTAGAAATATCGAGCAGTCTCGATATCTGAGGAACCTTCTTAATTACCAACTTTAGCGCGAGTTCCGAAATGAGTTTCTAGTCTGCAGTGGACTGTAGGCTAAAACGAAACTTCCTGAGATAGTAAAACTGTGTACCATACTGGGACTCTAACCTGGGACCTTGCTTCTGGTGGGAGTACTCTGAGCTGCTAGAGCGCTGCTCACGACCCCCCGCAGCTGCACTGCCGCCATTGCCTCAACTCCCATCTCCCGACCTCCACAGAAGTTTTCCTGCATACCTCGTGGGCTAGCACTCCTGCAAACAATCTCTCAGGCTGTGGCTAAGCCACGTGTCCACATCATCTTTATTGGCTATCGTTGGTTCCACAAGGTATGCAGGACAAATTCTGTGAACCATGGAAGACCTTGTACTAGAGAACGCTGAGGACGGATCATGAGTTGTACTTTGATAGCTCGGTAGACCAAAATCGCAGGTTAGTCCCATTGTGGTACACAGTTTCAAACTGCTAGGATGTTTCGTTGAAAACGATTACAAAAACAAGAACATTATCCTGGTGACACGACAGCACGGGCTTCCCTGTACACCCATAAAGGATTCTAGCCTAATTGGCCATCTAGACGTACTGAGAAACGTTGGGTAACTAGTGCCACACTCTTTGCGCAAAACTGTTATCAAACCCCAACAGAGAAGTACCACTTACTTTCAATTATTTTGCAAGCGGGGACTCTATGCTGCTTGGTCTTCACATAACCCTCTAGTGTCCTGCGTGAAACATGTCACACAGGGTTTGAAGTACTGGAGAGATTAAAATTCGCTTCCTTTCTGCTTATTGCATGGCGTAATACATGTTACAGCCTCCCTAGCAACCTCTGGTGTCATTCACATGAATCAGTGGTGAGGACAAGGCGCACGAAAATAGCTTCGCCATCCGACGGCTGCTGTGAATAGCCACGTCACACCATGTAACATAGGTACATTCATTCTCGTTCTATTGCTTCCAATTTTGGAATATTTTAATATATTTTATGTTGCCATTCCTCAAACCGTAAATATTGTTCCAGAATATAATAACCATTCTGTAGTGTGCTGTAACAGGGCTGAAAATGGATGTTACAAATGTTAGTTCGGGCAATGAATAACGTAGTTGTGGATGAAGCCCATATTTCATTTCATTGAAAAATTTGAATTCGTGATTCAATCAAAGTAACAGTGACGCTCTATCGCTTTGTAGCTGTCCACCGAAGATACACTTCCTAATATCCACGAGCCTGATGTCAGTAACAGATTTGTATACAGATGATGCTGATGACTGATGAAACCACTGCAGTTCTGACAAGACTCGCAAGGACGTGAACGAGTGTACCCTACACTCCAATCTCTGCTGAAAAGGATGCTGAAGATTATTTAGCTAAGGAAGTGTCCATACAGTGGACGACAATTCTGCAGAAAAGTCTGATACTTTTCTGGAAGAAGGGGATGTTGCTCCAGTCACAGAGCTATTTGTTCCTCTTCTTGCATGAGCTGCTGCTGGACTTGACTCTTCTGGAATATTTTAGAACTCACGGGGTAGATGACGTGCTTCACAACTTGGTACACCAATCAAATCAGTACAGCATACAAAAGACCATAACAGTGGTCATACACAACTTGGAACTGGAAAAAATGTTAGGCATGTATTTCAGAATGGGACTTGAGCAAATGCTTAGCATTCGCTGCTACTGGGAGACTCGTATGGCCCACCCATTGATTTGTAACGTTATGACAAGAAATAGATTTGAGAAACTGTTGAGTGTCCTCCACTTCGATAATTCATTAGCGGCTTAAGACACTAAAACTGATAACCACTGGAAAATTCGACGATGACTGAATCAATTCAGAAAAAATTGTTTGAAAAACTTCCAGAACAGCACTTCGGTGTCGAAGTAATGATTGCTTTTAAAGGCAAACAAACCATGAAACAACATACGCAAACACAAACATATAAGGCGAGGATTCAAAGGGTAGGGCACGAAATTCTGGCTACTTACACGACTGAGATTTCTTAGGATGTAGCAGGGAAAATGTAAAATGGAACAGAATAACATGGAAAGAGCTCGCATGTGAAGTAGTCGTAAAATAAACGTCACCAGAAAACCCTAATTTCAAGGTACACGCAGACAACTTCTTTACGAGTGACACACTTTAGTACCTGTTGAATAGAGGCATCTTTTCGATTGAAACACTAAGAGAAAATGGGCTGAAAGATTGACCTCCCCAACGAAAAGACATGAAGACTGGAGAACGAGGAGCAATAGCATGTCCAATAGACGACACAGGGAGATCCATTGTAGTAATACGGTACGATAACAAACGTCTTACTCTGTCATCTCTCGTTGGTATTGAGACCCAGGATGAGACACGGGTGGAACGTACCACAAAGACAATGCGTGCAAGTCCCAAGATAGGTTATTACACCTTACAACACCTGTACGGGTGGTATTGATCTGATTGACAAATTATCATCACTATAGAAATACTATGTAACACCGATGATGTAGTATTTATACAGTTTCCGGCACACAATTAATATTGCCACCAGGTTACTCGGATGTAGTAAGGACTGCGGGTTACTTCAAGAACGACACATTCCACTGCGCAAATTAAAAGCGGAAATTGTGGGTGGACTGTTAGCGGGTGGACCGTTATAGGGCAAGAGAAATCAAAGCGAGGGCGCCCAAGTAAAGAGGACATATCAAAAAAGAAGAGAGCTACGACAACAGTTCCGCCAGTCGTTGACTGCCAAAAGGAAAAGTAAGATGATTGGCTTGTATGGGAGGAAACAAGAGGACGATGCAGATGAGTTTCAAGATTGTATCGTCTACGTCTACATCTGCACCCATACTCCGCAAATCACCATGAGGTCCATGGCAGAGGTTACGGCCCATTGTACCAGTTACTAGGGCTTCTTCCTCTTGTATTAACGTATACAGCACGGAAAGAACGATCGTTCGTATGCCTCTGTGCGTGCAGTTCTTACTCTAATCATGTACTCACGATCCCAATGAGAGCAACTGGGATGGTAGTATATCCTAGAGTAATCATTTAAAGCCGGTTCTTGAAACTTTAACAGACTTTCTTGGATAGTTAGCTTCTGTCTTGGAGTGTTTGTTCTTTCATTATCTCTCCCACGAATTAACTCTGTGACCATTCGTGCTGCACATCTCTATATACGTTAAATACCCTCCGTTAATCATATGTGGTACAGGTCCCACATACTTGAGCAATATTCTAGAACTGGTCGCACGATGATCTGTGAGCAATCTACGTTGTACACAGATTGCACTTGGTCAGTATTGTACCAATAAACCAGTCTGCGGCCAGCTTTACCCACGGCTGAACCTGTGATCATTCCATTTCATATCTCTGCGCAGTATTACACCCAGGTAGCTGTATGAGCTGTCCTATTCCAACAGTGACTCACTAATATTACAGTCAAAGGGTACTAATCTTTTTGTTTGGTGAAGTGCAGAATTTCACTTCACTCAACATTTAGACCCAGTTTCCAATCTTTGCACCACGTTGAAGCCTTAACATCCTACTGAATATTTGTGCAACTTCTCCCATATAGTAATTCATTATAGACGACTGCATCATCTGCAGAAAGTCTGATTTTACTACTAGTACCGTCTGCGAGCTCATTAATACACATACCAACAGGAAGGGTCCCAGCGCACTTCCCTGGGGGCACACGGGATGTTATTTCATCACACTATGTGTCTCCATCCAAAACGTCATGCTGTGGCCTCCCTACCAAACGTTCCTCAAGCCAGTCACATATTTCACTTGATACCCCACATGATGGTACTTTGGACCATACCTGTAGCTGATACTGAGTCAAATGCTTATTGGAAATCAAGAAAAACTACATCTGCCTGGTCGCCTTGATCAAAAGCTTTAGGTTTGTCATCTGAGAAGTGAAAGTTGGGTCACACACGAGAGATTTTCCGAAAGCCATGCTAGTTGGAACTGAGGTCATTCTGTTCAAAACGAAGTACCTGTTATCTTTGAGCTCGGAACATCATCTAAGATTCTACAAAAAATAGATTTCAAGGATAGTGGACGGTAGTTCTGTGGTTCATTTCTATTGCGCTCCTTGTAGATGGGTATGACCTGTGCCTTATTCCAAGAACTAGGTAGTTTCGTGTTCAAGGGATTTAAGATTGATAATCATTAGAAGAGGGTTAACTCAGCCGCAAATTCAGTATCGAAGCAGTCAGAGATAACATGCGGGCCTGAAGCTTCGTTAAATTTAAACGATCCCGAAATTCTCCTAGGTTTTCCGTTTTACAGGAAGATTTGGAAACGGAGTAACGCATTTCAACTTTTGCTACGCTATCCTCAATTTCAGTCTCTCTCTTTCTCTACGGACTGGACCCTAACTCTGGCGCCACTGAAAGCCTCTACATATGACCAGAATTTCTTTGGATTTTGTAAAATGCCATTTGACAATATTTTGCGACGGTAGATGAAATCTTCTTGGGATTCCATTAGGGTAGCTGCGTCGAAAATCCGCGACGTTTCGGTGAGTGTCATTCTCATCATCTTCTGGCGAAGTGTCGATGGACCGCGACCGTCCTCTATATATGACTGGTCAGCGGCGCGGGGCGGCCGTACCTCCCCACCCTCGGTTCTTTCTGCGTTGACGCTGCTACAACCTCGGCCCTGTGTAAGGGGCTGAATTGCCCTCCTGTTCCGAAGACAATACCGAAACAGGACATTATCGTCGGCGTGGAAGAAGCCATCCCTGGACTGCCTGCGGAAAAAGCGGAAGAAATCACGCCTGAAACATGGAGAATAATTGACAAATCCCGGCTACCGAAATATGAAGTTAGCAGAACGGAAAGCACTGAGGGCGCTAAGAGATGAAGAAAACACCATAATCCTTAATGCTGATAGAGGAAATGCTACAGTTCTATTGTCCGTCTGAAGACTATCACCACAAGGTAAATGCTTTGCTGCAGGATTCGGTCTACAAGAAGCTAAAGTAAGATCCAACACCGAAGATAACAAGGAAAACCATAGCCTTGCTGAACCAAGCGGATCTAACAAAAGATGTCAGACGACTCCAGCGCAGGGCCCCAGCACCTCCACAGCTACATGGACTGCCCATGGTTCACAAGGGTAGGGTGCCTCTTTGCCCAATAGTGAGCAACATTAATGCACCTACATACGGAGTGGCAAAGCATCTAGCCTCGCATCTAAAACCTATAGTGGGCCACTGCAGGCTGCAGGCCGCTGACAACCTACAGAGGACGGCCGGGGTCCATCGAAATTTCGCCAGAAGATTTTGAGAACGACACTCATCGAAACGTCGCGGGTTTTCGACGCAGATACCCGGATGGAAGCCCGAGAAGATTTAATCAGGAGTATACGCCGGGAAAAGCTACATTCACATATTTTGCTACGGTAGTCACTGAAGGATCACTCATTGCTCTGTTGACAGGCAAACATTTCATTCAGCATCTATCTATAGCCCTACGCTTTCAGACCTATTGTGCAGTAATGTTCCTTTAGAAGTTCCGTTACAGCGATTCTATACCATGGAGGTTAACTCCCATTATGAACTGTTCTGTGGGACACACATCTATCCAGCATGTGGTCAATTACCCTTTCAAATTTGAGCCATATTTCCTCTACATGCTCCTGCCTTGTTGAAATTTCCTCATTGACATATGACAACATTCATTTTTATCTAGTTTACAGAACATACATATCTTTCTGCTTTAGTTGACCTCTGTACTTCAATAATCATTGTTGCCAGAACCCCAACATGGTCACTGATCCCAGTTTCGATGTAGATAGCCTCAGAGTTCAGGTATGTTCGTTGCATTAAATCCAATATATTTCCATCATGACTGGGGTTCTTAACTGTCAGTTATACATAATTGTTAGTGAACTTTCACAGAACGTACTAACACACCCACCACTAGACGAAACCTCAGTTCACTTCTCAACAAGTTCCCAAATCATACTCTAATCATTGGTGGAGACTTTAATCATCCAACAATTAATTGGGAAAATTAAGTTTTGTTGAAGTGTTCGGTTACATCAGGAGAGGAGTCTGTTGGGCGATAAGATCCTTTTATACCCACCCGTGATACTCTGTCTTGCACAGTCACTCACATGCAACTTCAATTTCTCTCTGTGGATTTGAGTTACTGTACTGCGACAAATACACGACCTCCATTTGTCATTTGGTTATACTCTCGATGTACACCTAAATTTTTCCCCGAAAATCTACAATTTTGGGTTTGAAACAGCTTTCTGTACCTACCATAATGTGAGCATCACTGCTTTTGATGAGCACCTCAAACTCTGGCACTTCGTTGAAAATGAAGTTTACCATTAGGATTTTAATACTCTCACCTGTGGGAGGTATTTTTTCGATCTTCCACTGATATTTCTGGTTTTCCTGCAGCGAGTGTTACCTGGATGGATGAAGACCATTAGGCAATGAAACAGGTTGATGAAACCATAGTGCCTACACACACTATTCCATGTCCGATATAGTAGTGCTTCTATCAGATCAGGGCAAGCTAAATAGTTCATCACGTGCCACATGACAAGCCCAATGAGCTCTTGCTGGTGTCTACATTACAACCATACTCAAATATCTTGTCGAAGCACAACCGAATGTGTTACTTGTGGTACGGATGCTCATGAGTGCAGTTGCCCACCACCTTCTCCCTGCTGCATAAATTACAATGGCGGCCATGCAGCCTCATCTCGTTAATGTCCTCTGTATCTCCATGAATGTGAACATCCTCTGTAATGCACTCGTTAGTTTTGGCACTACAGTCAAGAGATTTGCTATAATGCCAAGCTATACAAGAACTGAAGAGTTGCAGTTTCGTGTCTATAAATCAGGTACATTGAAGTATACTATGAACAACTTCTGATAAATTGAGACTGCCAATTTGGATGTTGCATCTGTTCATTAAGGATTTCTTACTGCTCATTGTTTGGATGCACTGAAGGTGATGTGAATTAACTATGTCTCCACGCCACCGCAGGCAAGATACAAAATCTGCAGTTTGCTCTCGCTGTTGTCCGTGTGCAGTGTGTTTCACAATTCCTAATACAGGCCTTCACGGTTTGTAGAGGAGACTGCGTACATTTCTGGACATGAGCGCATTATCAAGACTTCGTTTACTGAGCTTTTTATCAAAACCTGTAACAGGAATCGTGAGATGCCCTGCATTTATTAGTGATCAGATTGACGACAGATGCTGTGCATAGATTACTGAGCCTCAGTATTAGTGTCTTGTATATCTAGTTTTGCAGCATCTGCTACTATGTAGCAAGTGGAATTACGTCCAATTATTACACACACAATTACGAAGTTAACGTCTAATTGCTATGTTTCTTCCAGTGTTACCAGTTGGGATCTTTGGAAATTCATTGTTCATTGGAAAGCTAACATAGCTAACGTAATGAACTAAGTTTGGAGAGTTGTAAATGGGGTTTTTGTTGGAGAGAAATTTGGCGATGTATAAACGTCCTTCCACTTCACAAGCTTTCCTTCAATCTTCCTTAATGAACATCAGTATGCAGTAATAAAAATACCTTGTTATTCTCTGTCCAGGTTTCATTGTAGAAATATTACCAAAGTCTGTAAAATTTATAGCAAAGTTCCCCATATGAATTACACCAATGACTTACGGATGTGAACAATACACTTAGTTTCTTCACAGTAGTATTAACACTCAGATAATATTTATGAACGAAGTAATGAATTATGCAAATACTGGTTTGCAAGACACTTTAATTCTCTCAAAAAGAACAAAAAAGTTTGTTAAAAGTTACTATGTGGGCTTACGTAATTTTGAATGCAAACTTATTACTGCAGTGATACTACCGTGTTTGTGTAATGTATCTGAAAATTTTGTGCCTTACACTGGTCTTAAAAATGTACCAGTAAAACTCGAATTTCCAAAGATTCCCACGCATGAGAGTAGCAGACTCATCGCTCCGTAAAATGTGTTAATTGACTTGAAACATGTAATCAAGAAAAAGTTCGGGAAAGGTTTGAAGTTGAGTGTCCAGTTTGGAAGTTGGTAAGCGCTCTTTCGCCAACAATGAATGGATAAAGTTCAGGTATACGCACACAATCTACGGAGAGTCAAAAGGCACTCGGTTCCTCAAGTTCCTAACTATTTGTGTTATTCCGTTGAACGTCCACTGTATTACACATCTTAATGAGTAAATTATGGCTTTCTGAATGTCTGAATTTGGTCAATTATGTGAAATAATAATTATAAAAATTCTGTTGTCCTTGGAAGCTGTAATGTAGGCAATCTGAAACTGGTATCCGGCTCTGGGACGGTTATTAGTGTCACCACCTTAGTGACATATAGGGACATGGAAGACATGATTGAATACCAGTTACTGTAACAGTTATTATAATCGTTGTAACCAAAGTACTCACATAACAAGAAGACGAAAGTTAGATTTACAGTATGCTCTGACTGCCTGCATAGTGACTTTAACATATTGAACCTTGAGTTACTGGCACTGCATTTTCACTTGTTACTTCAATGTTTTTATTACACCAGCTACTGGCTACAGATGTCACCCCTCCCCCCCCCCCAGTAAGATGTATGTATTCATTCATGTAAGAGGGTGTCCCCTCTACACTGATATTTTTGTAGTATACCAGCAGTTTAAAAATGCTCCCCTGAGCACAAACAGGTGAATATCTTTCTCTGTAAAACAATGACATAAAAGTGGGGAACCAGCTGCTCAATCTCAATCTCATTCTCGTTTCTTCACCAAACATTTTGGCACATGAACGCACGCTGTTGTAACACGGAACATTGTACATCCTTTCACCCAATCTCTCTAAGTATTCATACTCCGCTAGATTGGGGAACAAAAACATGGCTGTAGGGATGTGGAAAACAGGAAAATAGTTCCCCCTACCACCTCGCCGCCCCACCACATGAAAGTGGAGACGATGACGGGAGGAAAATCTAGGCTCCACTCACTCGCTGCAGCTGTCTCCACCTGTTCTCTACCTCTACCACTGCCACTGTCGCCTCTGTTCCAGTGTCTCTCTGCTACTGTCTGTCAAAATGCGAATATGTTCTTCCTTAATTAAGTTCCATGCAGTCAGACCCAAAGGACAGCGTGTGGTTAAAAGTTACTCGACTTGTTTCAGGAATATAGTACTATTTGTAGGATCAATATTTTGTTATAGCTGAATCTTTAACGGTCTCTACATTTACCTCGGCCAAAACAGTTGCATTGGGCTGTAGGAGGAGTGGTTCCCTGCATGGATGATGGAGCTGATCACTACTTAATATGAAGGGTTCCCATTGAGAAACGCAGTTGCAGGACCAGTCTTCCACCCACAGTAACTACTTGACCAGTATATTGACCTTGTCGACGAGTGCTAATGAACAGGCTTCTCTGGTGTATGCAATCACAGACAGATTAACTCTGGTTCCTTACTGTGTCATCTGTTTTTCTGTGAATTATCAGAACGAAGATCTGATCTACTGTTCAGAACCCTGGCTGCAAACTTCCCTGAATTCAAGAGTTGAGTTCTCTATATGGGCAGCTGGAAAGGATGACGTGCCCTTGACTAAGCAGGGCCACTCAACAATAACGCATGCATTTGTCTGTCATCCTCGTTTATGGACTGCATAGATTAGCAGCGTTTTCCTTTCTGGTATTTCTTCTTTGGTCCTTACAATTATCTGCTGGTGTAGTCTGCTGCAAGTTCCTCACCTCCCGTCTGGATCATCTTGGTTTGTATTGTTTTCAGCCTTCTTAAGCTATTTGATTCGTTTTGATTGTGTGTGTGCGGGTGGGGTGGGGGCGGGGGAGAGGGGGAAGAGGCGAAAGAGGTGTGGGTCGGCCATGTTTAGAATGGAAATAGAATCCTACTTTGGTTTCATTACAATTGGGGATGGTAGAAGTACTCCTTCCATCTTTTGGCGATTTCAGTCGTTTGCAACTATTTTACAACCAATTTGACAAAATCCTTTGTAACCTCTGACCCTTTAATAAAACCCTTCACCGTTATAAGCATTACTGTGACACTGTCTGCCCTCATCTGTTTCTGCCTCCACGATGATGTCCTCGATATACTTCCTCTTTGCTCTTCTCAGAGTTGTCAGGGTAGCTCTTCAAGCCACCTCAAATTGTGCTTAATTCTGCACAGGATTTGTCTCCAGCAAACACCTTAAAGCTTGTAAATCATTACACACATAGATCTGATCACGTTATTGAAAAACTCCAACAACAGCGAAAACTACTCCAACGACAAAAACTACTCCACCAACTCCACCAATCAACTCAAGAAAGCACTTCGAACTTTATCTCTGCGAGCAAAGCAGGAAGAATGTTTCACAGCTCTTCCTTTCGTCTGTCGCAGCCGTCAGCCTGATCACAGGACTCGCCAGCAGCGCCTCTCGTGATGCCTCAACCACCGACCGTCCGACAAATTGGCTGCGTGTCGGTGTTTTGAAGGACCGACCGACGAACTTTACTGTCGGGCGCGTCGCACCACTCGACAGCCGACCCAACAGACTGAGTCGAGTGTAGCGCCATCGTGCCAGCCGCCCGACTAAAATTCATGTTTTGTCACAGCCAACGGAATTAAATACTATTCTAATATACATGTCGACGTCAGAGGCGGATGGAACTATAAGGACAGAGTTTTTAAAGAAATTTAAGGACTGCTGATGGACTCGAGGCACGTCGTGCGAGGATTATTAACAATAGAGATGCGAGAAATGAAGCACCTGTTCCATTTTTTACCGATTACGTAATGGTTTCACTATGTGCAACACGAGGTTAAGTCTGTCGACCTTCTTTATTTCTGTTTTTATGTTTTATTTCCGACACTTACCGGAAATGAAATCTAAAAACCGAAGTATCGACATGCCATGGACGTTAGTTCATAAAATGTACTTCCTTCATTGTTGTAAGTACTGAAAAATTCCAGCCTATATCCACGCCATCTTCTATGTAGTTTTTTTTCAGTTCTAACAGTCGCCAAATGCTTCATTTCTTACGCATCTGTTGTATTTATTAGATGACGCGCGCCGCCACCATGTGTAGGCTTTCTTCTTCGAATATGAGTCTCTGAAATTTACAGGTCATCTTGTTGTGCTACAACCATAAATAAATGTTTTCACGAACGTCTCTTTTTGTATTTTGCTCTACCACGATGTATTTTCTCAGTCAACTATAAATCACGTTGCTCATTTCAGGAACAATTTTAGTTAACAATTGTGGCGGCAGAAGAGCACTGAATCTTACGCCTGCTGCCGTTGGCGAGAAATCGTAATATACGTAGGTAACACTCTCTCCTCGGAGTTTACAACCTCTGTCAGGATTGCACTATTTTCCCTTAAGAATGGTTTTATGATGTTCAGCAGTTCCATGATGCACGAGTCACCCGTTTTTGCTTTTGTGAAAAACCGAGCGGGATCCCGTAGGGCAAACACAATGAATTAAACATAAAACAAATAAATCAAGACAGAAGGCCCGCACTATAGCCCGCATCTCGTGGTCGTGCGGTAGCGTTCTCGCTTCCACGCCCGGGTTCCCGGGTTCGATTCCCGGCGGGGTCGGGGATTTTCTCTGCCTCGTGATGGCTGGGTGTTGTGTGCTGTACTTAGGTTGGTTAGGTTTAAGTAGTTCTAAGTTCTAGGGGACTTATGACCACAGCAGTTGAGTCCCATAGTGCTCAGAGCAATTTGAACCATTTGAACCCGCACTATAATCGCGGAGTTCAGTCGGTCGGGACGTGTGTAGGCTGTCAGGGAATTGGTCGTCTGTCAGCCAGTAAATTGGTGCGTGTGAAGGGGTGTTATATACACCCTAATTTACGCAAATATTGTTCGTTTATACTTAAACCAATGACAAATGATACTTCCGTGCTTTCCGACGCTGAGCTGCCTCTGTTTCCTTTACCTGGTCTCTGATAGCCAACACAGCCGGATAAATGTTTTCGTTCTGGCACAAACTTTAATTACTTCCTGATGAACAGCGGAGAATCGTTCGCAAATTATGGCGCACAGGTTTTTAGTGACACCACGTTCCGTGGGCAAATTCTGGTATCCATGTTGTTGTTGTGGTCTTCAGTCCTAAGACTGGTTTGATACAGCTCTCCAGGCTACTCTATCATGTTCAAGCTTCATCTCTCAGTACATACTGCAACCTACATCCTTCTGCATCTGCTTAGTGTATTCATTTCTTGGTCTCCCTCCACGATTTTTACCCTCCAAGCTGCCCTCCAATGCTAAATTTGTGATCCCTTGATGCCTCAGAACATGCCCTACCAACCGGTCCCTTCTTCTTGTCAAGTTGTGCCACAAACTCCTCTTCTCCCCTATTCCATTCAATACCTACTCATTAGTTACGTGATCTATCCCTCCAATCTTCAGCATTCTTCTGTAGCACCACATTTCGAAAGCTTCTATTCTCTTCCTGTCCAAACTACACTCTTGGAAATTGAAATAAGAACACCGTGAATTCATTGTCCCAGGAAGGGGAAATTTTATTGACACATTCCTGGGGTCAGATACATCACATGATCACACTGACAGAACCACAGGCACATAGACACAGGCAACAGAGCATGCACAATGTCGGCACTAGTACAGTGTATATCCACCTTTCGCAGCAATGCAGGCTGCTATTCTCCCATGGAGACGATCGTAGAGATGCTGGATGTAGTCCTGTGGAAGGGCTTGCCATGCCATTTCCACCTGGCGCTTCAGTTGGACCAGCGTTCGTGCTGGACGTGCAGACCGCGTGAGACGACGCTTCATCCAGTCCCAAACATGCTCAATGGGGGACAGATCCGGAGATCTTGCTGGCCAGGGTAGTTGACTTACACCTTCTAGAGCACGTTGGGTGGCACGGGATACATGCGGACGTGCATTGTCCTGTTGGAACAGCACGTTCCCTTGCCGGTCTAGGAATGGTAGAACGATGGGTTCGATGACGGTTTGGATGTACCGTGCACTATTCAGTGTCCCCTCGACGATCACCAGTGGTGTACGGCCAGTGTAGGAGATCGCTCCCCACACCATGATGCCGGGTGTTGGCCCTGTGTGCCTCGGTCGTATGCAGTCCTGATTGTGGCGCTCACCTGCACGGCGCCAAACACGCATACGACCATCATTGGCACCAAGGCAGAAGCGACTCTCATCGCTGAAGACGCCACGTCTCCATTAGTCCCTCCATTCACGCCTGTCGCGACACCACTGGAGGCGGGCTGCACGATGTTGGGGCATGAGCGGAAGACGGCCTAACGGTGTGCGGGACCGTAGCCCAGCTTCATGGAGACGGTTGTGAATGGTCCTCGCCGATACCCCAGGAGCAACAGTGTCCCTAATTTGCTGGGAAGTGGCGGTGCGGTCCCCTACGGCACTGCGTAGGATCCTACGGTCTTGGCGTGCATCCGTGCGTCGCTGCGGTCCGGTCCCAGGTCGACGGGCACGTGCACCTTCCGCCGACCACTGGCGACAACATCGATGTACTGTGGAGACCTCACGTCCCACGTGTTGAGCAATTCGGCGGTACGTCCACCCGGCCTTCCGCATGCCCACTATACGCCCTCGCTCAAAGTCCGTCAACTGCACATACGGTTCACGTCCACGCTGTCGCGGCATGCTACCAGTGTTAAAGACTGCGATGGAGCTCCGTATGACACGGCAAACTGGCTGACACTGACGGCGGCAGTGCACAAATGCTGCGCAGCTAGCGCCATTCGACGGCCAACACCGCGGTTCCTGGTGTGTCCGCTGTGCCGTGCGTGTGATCATTGCTTGTACAGCCCTCTCGCAGTGTCCGGAGCAAGTATGGTGGGTCTGGCACACCGGTGTCAATGTGTTCTTTTTTCCATTTCCAGGAGTGTATTTATCGTCCATGTTTCACTTTCATACATGGCTACACTCCATACAAATACTTTCAGAAACAACTTCCTGACACTTAAATATTTACTTGATGTTAACAAATTCCTCTTCTTCAGAAACGCATTCCTTGCCATTGCCAGTCTACATTTTATATCCCCTCTACTTCGACCATCGTCAGTTATTTTGCTCCCCAAATAGCAAAACTCCTTTACTACTTAGTGTCTCATTTCCTAATCTAATTCCCTCAGCACCACCCAACTTAATTCGACTACATTCCGTTATCCTCATTTTGCTTTCGTTGAAGTTCATCTTATACCCTCCTTTGAAAACACTGTTCATTCCGTTCAACTGCTCCTCAAAGTCCTTTGTTGTCTCTGACAGAACTACAATGTCATCGGCGAACCTCAAAATTTTTATTTCTTCTCCATGGATTTTAATACCTACTCTGAATTTTTGTTTTGTTTCCTTTACTACTTGCTCAATATACAGATTGAATAGCATCGGGGATAGATTACAACCCTCTCTCACTTCCTTCCCAACCATTGCTTCCCTTTCATGTCCCTCGACTCTTATAACTGCCATCTGCTTTCTGTACAAATTGTAAATAGCCTTTCGCTCCCTGTATTTTACCCCTGCCACCTTCAGAATTTGAAAGAGAGTATTCCAGTCAACATTGTCAAAAGCTTTCTCTAAGTCTACAAATGCTATAAAGGTAGGTTTGCTTTTCTTGACCTTCATTCTAAAATAAGTTGTAGGGTCAGTGCTGACTCGCGCGCTCCTAATCGAAGCTAACCTTGTCCAAGGTCAGCTTCTACCGGCCTTTCCAGTCTTGTGCAAGGAATTCATGTTATTATTTTGCAATTTTGACTCATTGAACAGATAGTTCGGTAATATTCACATCTGTCAGTAACAGTTTTCATTAGAACTGGAATTATTACACTTTTCTTCAAGTCTGAGGTATTTCGCCTGTCTCATATCATGCACACCAGATCAAAGAGTTAAATACGGCTGGCTCTCCCAAGGCTATCAGCAGTCCTGATGGAATATCGTCTACTCCCAGGGCCTTGTTTCGACTTAGACCTTTCAGAGTTCCGTCAAATGCGTCTCGTCTTCATCTATATCTTCTTCCATTTCTATAACATTGCCTTCAAATTCATCTCCCGTGTAACGAGTCTCTGTATATTCCTTCCGCATTTCAGCTTTCCCTTCCTTGCTTAGGACTGTCATTCTATCTGATCTCTTGATATTCATATAGTTGCTTCTCTTTTCCCGAAAGGCCTTTTATTTTCCTGTAGGCGGCAACTATCTTTCCCCTAGTGAAATAAGCTTCAAAATCCTTACACAGGTCATACCGTATCGGCTTCCCGTGCAGACTGCTGGCGAAACGCCGTGACGTTATAAGGAATATAGGAAGCGAGAAACGCTATGCGAGAACACTGCACGAGCATTGCTAATGCAAATTCCCAGATCCCTGCGTTGAAATAGATGGAATGCAGTAACTGCTTACTTGCTGTTCTTCTTGGTGGTCGTTTTGTCGCGTTATGACCGAAAGTAGAAAACATTGCTGCTATTGCTGAATGCTAAAATATTTCGTATAAAACTGCTTACGTCGTTTACCACCGATTTTCAAAAGATAAGGGAACTGCAGCGCAAATGGGTACCTTGCTTTAAAATAACTAATCTTGTTAATGTGAATAACGCACGGATTTGTTAAAATTCCTTTCCAGAATAATGAACGGGAATCAGAGAAAGAGTTAGCGGGGCTTCATGTGAAACGATAATTACATGGTACCTTTTTGCCATCACACAAAATTCCGAGTTGGTATGGATATTCATTCGAGTCTGTCGCAAGCACCAGCAAGGTAACTTCCAGATATTCATCCAGTTTAGAAAAATGTTTGTGTTTCATCGCCTATGGAATTATTCGCGAATTGTTTCTTTTTAGCGTTGCAGTTTCATTTCCATACCAATGATAATGCTGTTATAAAATATTGTGTATTAATAAGTATCATGGGCAAGAGATCGCCGATATGAAAAGAGAAGCGTACGCTGCCTGCCTTGAAAGCTTTATCTCCGATGAAAACTAAATTAGATCAGTTGACTGGTACAGAGGTAGTTCTTGACCTAGGCGTTGCTGTTAAACACGAAATTGAAAGTTTAAAAACTGAGATAAAACTGTTGAAGAGAGAAAACTACGCTCTGAAAGAAGTAAAGGCCGGCCGTTGTGGCTGAGCGGTTCTAGGCGCTTCAGTCCGGAACCGCACTGCTGCTACGGTCGCAGGTTTGAATCCTGCTTCGGACATGGATGTGTGTGATGTCCTTAGTTTAGTTAGGTTTAAGTAGTTCTAAGTCTAGGGGACTGATGACCTCAGGTTTTAAGTCCCATAGTACTTAGAGCCAATTTTTGAAAAAATTAAGACGGGCCTGCAAGCTAAGTATTCGAAGTATGTTGTGGAAGTAAAGAGACGTGCTTATGTTACATCTACGTGACTACACTGCATTTCGTAATTAAGTGGCTGACGGTTCATCCTATCACCTTCAAGCTATTCCTCTATTATTCCACTCAGACTGATCGCGGAAGAAACGAGCTCGTAAATACTCCTGTGCGAACTCTGATTTCTCTTATTTTATTACGCTGCTCATTTCTCCCTATGTAGATGGGCGCCAAGATAATATTTTCCAATTCGGTGGAAAAAGTTAGTGTTGGAAATTTCACGAGAAGATTCCACTGCAACGGAAGAAGGCTTTGTTTTAGTGATAGCCATTCCAGTTCACATATCATATGCAAGGCACTCTCTCCCCTATTTTGCGATAGTACAAAACGAATTGCCTTTCTTCAAACTTTTTCGAAGTCCTCCGTCAATCCTGTCTGGAGCGGATCGCACGCTACACAGCAACACGCCAGACGAGGGCGGATAGGCGTAATGTAAGCAGTCTCTTTAACAGACCTGTTGCGCTTTCTAAGAGTTGTATCAATAAATTGCAGTCTTTGGTTTGTTTTCCCAACAACATTATCTGTGTGATCGTTCCCATTTAAGTTATTCGGAATTGTAGTCCCTAACTATTTACTTGAATTTACAGCCTTTAAATTCCCGTTACACGATAAATGACGCAAATCTGGAGGATTTCATTTAGTACTCATGTGGATGACTTCATAGTTTCAGTTATTTAGAGTCAATCGTCAGTTTTTTCCGCAATAAAACAACAATCAGACAGATTCTATCTTACATTGACAGTTTCTTGGGTTCACTCTCAGAGAAACTTCTTCCGGATTCAGACTACATCACCATTAATGACTGGTATAAGCTCTATTCTCCTTCAATTGATCGGTTCAATTAATTAATGGAGTTTTAAGTGATATTTTGCAGTTTTCATGGGCGACATATTGCTAAGTGTGACGTACGATGCAAAAGATAATTTCTACAACATCTTCAAAGTTTACCGAAATGCATCACAAAATGGTTTCTCTCTACTTAAGACCAAGAACCTTCTTTAGAAAAAGGCATATGTACACACAAACTAAAACAGGGAACTTATAAAATTCCCCATGAAGTAAAATCTTTAGTGAGTTGCTTCCTGATCTTCCTGAATTACAGTGTGTTACAGTGAGTTCTAGCTCTTAATTTTAAGTCCTTCAAGGTGGCTGTTATTGTGACATGGAGGTGTTCATTTATTATAATTTTAGATTCAAGCGATGCTTAATAATGTGCATCAGTACCGCAGTAGAACAGTAGACCTGCTGACGTCATTCGCTTTAGCCAGTAGCAGCACGACAAGCCGGAACGGCCTATCTTGTTCTCTTGACCCTTACATTTGTCCTCTAGCCAGTCTTGCTTCGCCATTTCGCACCTCCTGTCAATTTGATTTTTTTAAACGTTTGTATTCCGTTTCGCCTGCTTCATTCGCTGCATTTTTATATTTTCTCCTTTCATCAATTAAACTGAATGTATGTCGTGTTATCCGAGGATTTCTGCTAGGCATTATCTCTTTACCTATCTGATCCTCTGCTGCCTGGTCACTATTTCATCTCTTGAAGCTACGTGTTTGTCTTCTACTGTGTTCTTTTCTCCTGTTCTAGTCAACTGTTGCTTAATGCTGCCTCTTACAAGGAGACGGCACGACCGTGGGGTTGGGGATTTGTCCAAAATTTTGTGTGGTGGAAGAGGAGCCCTAACACGTCACATGGTTAAAATATTAGGACGCACTACCTGGAAAATCCCGGGAAAAATCGATCCAAAATTTCTTAGGGTCCTTATGAGTATATAATGTTAGTCTGTCGCCGAGCCACCGTCCGGCGTAGGTGGTTAGGATTCGGACTCTTACGCCAGAGGTCTCGGGTTCGATTCCTCCTCTGGCACTTTTTTTCTTCTGTTTCATTTTCTTTTGTTATTCCACCAAATATTCAGAAAGTTTCCCAAACCTACATTATCTTTACCGAATTAGTTACATTATTGAATAAAAATTATTTTCTTTTTGTCTAACAACACAATTCATGGCAGTGGGTTTTCCATTTTTCATTGTAAAGTGTATGAGGGGGAACATTGGGTTTTTAATCAGAATAACAAAGTCGATTGGGAAACATTCAATTTTTATACATATAATATCTCGAGAGATTTTTTCCAAAGATGTCGATGCAATTAAATTATTTTCCATCAACAGCTTTTCATAATACATATCTGCGTCCTTCAATCGTAATTTTGATAGATCGCTATGAATGGATTCTTCAGGAATTTCTTTTCCTATTCCAGACGAGCCAGCAACTTCTTCAGTCGACATGTTTAACCTCTGATCGGAATAACACGTTGAAATTTGGAACAGAGAAGTCTGTTCACGACGAAATCGGAAAACAGTCATTTACTTCTCGCGGCTCGCGCGCAGTCCTATGCGCAGATGACCGTTATAATCTCAAGGAGACCCTTACAAAGTCCCTTTAAACCTTGAAACCACATAAAACCAAATAGAACTACGAGCACGTATATTTTTCAGTGAATGAAAAACTTTACGTTCTTGAGTTAAAATAATATTTTAAAAATAATGTAGGTTCGAGAAACTTTTTGAATAATTGGTGGAATAACAAAAGAAAATGAAACAGAAGAAAAAAAGTGCCGGAGGAGGAATCGAACCCGAGACATCTGGCGTAAGTGTCCGAGCCCTAACCATCTACTCCTGACGGCGGCTCGGCAGTGGACTAACATTGTATACTCATAAGCCACCTAAGAAACTTTGGATCGATTTTTCTCGGGATTTTCCGAGTAGTGCGTCCTAATACTTTAACAACGTGAGGTGTTAGGGGTCCTCTTTCACCACACACAATTTCGGACAAATCCCCGACCCCACGGTCGTGCCGTCTCCTCGTGAGACTTAGAGCAACCTCTGGTTCTGTTAACTTACTGTAACCGCCCTGTTAAATTGTTAGAAACGTAGTCAGCCGGTGTCTTAATTTTTAAATAAGAGTTAGTACGAATATCGCGTAGTAAATGTTTCGCGTGAAGCGCCGTTGCGACATAGGCAAAGGTCAATTGTGGAAACTAAGCCACTGAATATTAAAAATAGCGCTATTAAGGACTGACTACACAAAACAAAAGGGCGCGTACATTCGCGGCTGAGTGCTTCAAAATAAGAATTAATACTGTCAGGGAAATGGGTCATAAGTATAGTTACAATGGTACATACTCAGTTGTACGCGAACGCACGATCGGGATAGAGGCACGTACATTCTAGGTACCATCATTCCCCGAGGCGTGCGTAAAAAGAATTGTGGTTGAAACGCTTTTATTCGCCTGAGTAAGAAAATGATCGGACTTCATAATTAAATGAAAAGAAAGATTGCATGTTCTGAATGTCGCGGTAAATATGACCTAAATATTGAAATTGGGCACGAAGGGAAAGGGATAAACACATTCACGCACCTCTATAGTTGAGCAGCGCCGTCATGAAGATCGTCGCCTGCATCTAAATTCCCCATCCAAAATTAAATTAATAACAATTACAGCAGCTGGGATCCATGGTATCGTAAATTAGAAACTCATATTGTTTCAGAAGTTGCTTTCATTATTTAGCACAATTTCACTTGACAATACCGAGCACTTCGTTTATACGTCTAATTACCAGGACATAACAACGAACAGTAACTGTTACTAAAACTAATAAACGAAGGCGTAAATCTTATTTTGTTCGCCAGTGTTAAATCCTTTTCAAATTAACCTTTGGTATGAGTGTTGAATAATCAATTATCTGTACATCAACAATAAAAAAATATTAATTTTCTTTACGTTATTCACTTCCCATCGCTTAATTTCCTGTCTTCTTCCAATTTCTTCAGTTTCAGTCGGCATTTCATAACCAATAAAATGCCAGAGTGCACATCTGCCCCAGGAAAAATCTTACAATTTAATATTTGGCCCTTAGATCTATCTTACTATTATAGAATTAACATGAAACCTTCCGATGTCTCCACGTATATGCCCTTCTTTTATGATTCTTAAACCAAGTGTCAACAATGATCAAGTTATGCTCTGTGCAAAATTCTTCCAGCCAGCTTCCTCTTTCATTCCTTCCTCCCATTCCTTCCTCCCATTCCATATTCACCATCTATTCTTTCTTCGCTTCCTTTACCTACTGGCAAAAACCAGTCCCCATCACAATTAAATCTTCGTCTTCTTTAGCTACCTGAATAATTTCTTTCTTCTCATCATACATTTCTTCAATCATCATCATCATCATCCCCGGAGCTAGTTGACATATAAACTTGTACAACGGTAGTAAGTAGGGGCTTCGTGTCTATTTTGGCTACGGTAGAACGTTCACTATGATGTTCACAGTAGCTTACCTGCATTCCTATTTTCTTATTCACTATAAACCCACTCCTGCAAAACATACTTATCTAATCTGCAAACTGAAATCAAAGCTGTATAATACGTTCAGAATGAAACATAAAGAAAAGTCGTTCTAGAAAATGCCTTTAAATTCACTTCCTTAACGCAAATGAACTCTAAATTTCAAAGTACTATTGCGAAATATCAAGGAAACCTACTCAATAATTAATTCTACTTACCTTGCAACTAAAAATACTAAAATTATTCTTTGCATTTTTAGAAACTGAGCACTTATTCCATGGCGTTTCCCAAGTTACATAAATGTACCAGTCACCGAAAGTCACGTAATGAAAAATATTGAAAATCAGGAAGTCTGAAGAACATTCATATTGATGTTTTTAGTCCTGTTTCCTCAATACGCATTCAAACTGGTTAAAAAACCAAAATATCTGTCCAGACTAAGGACAAAATGTTTCCAGACTTCCTGGATGAGTCATTAAATGCTCAAATGTTTGGCGCAGAGTAATCAGTTTTTGTAACTTGTTAAGATTGTGTGAACGTCGGAAACTGCGTGTACTTTAGTCAAGTAACCACCCCAAATTTCCATTTTAATAATTCCAGCCATATCCTAGATGGGAGGTGCTCTTATACGGAAACATGAAGAATTCAGGAGGTCAGTGAAGCGTAAATAAAAGACATTTAAGTCGCTCCTTTACGCAGAAACTTTCAAATCGTTAAACCTCCTGTCTCACGAGTAGTACATATAATGTCAATGATTAACAGATATTAACGAAAAACTTAAAAAAACGTAGCAAAAACTACGTTAATTTTTCGAAATAAGCAAGTGATTTTGGGAAGAAACGGAGACTTTCTCTTCTTATGATTCACTTCCGTTTTGACATTCGATGTACTAAAAGGCAGGTTGCCGAAATCCGTATGTTATACATATTTTTATGTTCCATAAGGTTATTATTCATAAATATCGGGGTCTGCAATTATTGCAGTGAACCTTTTAGCTTTACCGTATTGAATTTCTTTAATGATTTTATATTTTCCAGGTAGATGTATCACGGAATTGTGGTCACGTTATTTGAAGGCGAAACGAACGATTCTTCACTGGTCGGACCTGAAGATCTATTTTTACGAAGTCCGATCGAATATTTTTTTACGTGGAATGCACAGTAGTGTTTCACGGTCAACGAGCCTTCAAACAGCGATGGTCGATCGTGCTCAGTAACAACCAGGGTCTAATACACAGAGAGAATGTAACATCGACGGCTTGAAGGTTAAAAAACATAGTAACGACTCAGTGTGCTGAAAGGTTTAATTATATTTGCGTAGATATGCGTAAGGTTACTAACCACATCATGGGATCGCAGTTGTAAAGTGTCTTTCCCGTGGCAAACCCATAACCATGCGCACAATATTTTTTATTAATTTGAATATTTCCCTCAGTTTTATCTCCCAATAAGGAAAGAAACGTTGCGGTAGAAGATAGTGTGCCCTCTTTCCTACGAAAGTCGAATATTGCGTTGATTAAATTTCCTTCAGAGGTTAACTGAAACTTTTTTCCATAGCCCAGCGAATCACTACTGGTAATACCTCATCCATTACTTAATACGCTGAACAGTGCTAGAAACCAAGACTCTTCATATTAAAATATACATCCGGTATCTACAATCATGACTCGAAAGCCTGCCCTGAGAGCCCTTTACCAATTTGTAGATAGCGATATCTGATATCGATATGTGATCCGTGTCGATTGCTGGTAGGGAAGGCGCTAGGGTGGATTCACTTGGTGTCTGTGCAAGCGGTGGAACCCCATTAACTCTGTGTTGGCGTTGAGGGCCGCAGTTCTGCCTTACGGTGCGAGGCTTTAGTTTGCATAGTGTGTGTGAGTAGTTGTACCAGAGTTTATGGTAAAATGTGCGTATTCTGGACGGGAGTTCCGTTTCTGGGTGTTGGGCCGCCTGCCGCGAAACTATTAAACGAAGAAACTACTCCAGTTCGGCGACTTGCACGTAGATAACGAAATGGAGACGAGGACGACAGCTACGAAGGCGATTGTCCGTATTCGGCGAGCAGTGTCTCCTGGGTCTGTATCTCTTTGCTGTTTGCTGTCTGACTGCGCAGTTCTCGGTAAGTACGGATCATTCTTTGCTGATACACCTCACACCGCAGCAGTTAGAGAGTATTCATTGTTTATGTGCGGGCAACGAAGAAGCTAATGCGTGATGTGTTTAGCGAACTTTGGTTTACTTTAATTCCTTAGAGAATTTTCACTTTCACTTACACTTCGGAAAAAGGTGAAAAATTAGTTGCTTTTGCATACTGTTAGTAGTGAAACTTGTTTGAATAAATGTTAATTCGGGTTTTTAACGGTTTGTGCAAAAATTGCTTAGGGACATTTAGCTTCGTAGTTGCGCTCTGTAGTCAAATGTCGCAGAACTTTCATAGCATAAAATACTTACTGGAAAGATTAACCACAGTTGGCAACGGTGTTGGAAGACGAGCACAAAGGGTGTCCCGTAATTCCAAGTAAATAATCGTGCGTAAAGCATTGAGCCGGCCACAGCTTCTACAAATAGCGTGGCTGCTAGAACGTGCCAGTTTATGGCGGAGTAGTGGGTACACCACTAGGGTAGCGTGAAGATCCCCCACCCCCGTACGCTATAAAACAGATTTCACTAAAATTAATAAACGTTACTATATTTTTACTGTGCTGTGTAACTTATCAAGCATAGATCGTGTTTGCGAGAGCTTTTCGACAAAAAGCTTACCAAGATGCCAGCAGTTACCGAAGTTTCGCCGCTCATGTTCAGTGAAAATAGCTTTATTAGAATTTATCCCACCGTGTCGTGAGTTTCCACAACTGTAGAAGCTACAAAGGTAAAAAGAAATTATCCCTCTTAATTACCAAAAGGGGAGTGATGTTGCATCTTTCATGAAGAGATTAAGATGGGAATGTATTCCACCCACACAATAAAAGTGGAAGCTTAGTGAAATAAGTAATAGAATTCTCCGGTTCGCCTACGGACAATGTGGCTGTATGTTCTTAAGTTGTATTTTAAGGAACTGCCGTAAGAGGACGAAGTATGGGGATAAATCTTCGCATCCGTGTGCCTGTTCCACTGTGAGGACGAAGCTGCGTAAACAGTTATTAACGGTTTCATCAACCATTCGAAGAAAGTTCGTGAAATCAGGTTTTAAGAAAATTATTTCCTTTCGGAGAATTAGTGCTGTAAGTGTTCATGGATCATTTTGCACGATAAATCGTCATGTGGAACGAATCATTTTACATTCATATTGCAAATTTATACTATAAACATCACAATACAATTTCCCCCCTTTCCCGAAATGAATATATACAGATTGAGTTAGCAATTCCAACCCACTAGCTTTTACACATTACAAATAGAGAAATTCTTCTACGAAATAGTTGTCAAGGAGACTTTCTCAATTTATTTCAGGTTACCTTGCTGTAAGACATTTTACATCACAGGGTAAGTGGTCAAAAATTTGTTGCAGCGTTGTGCACCCCTTTCTGTGCTAAAGACAATCTTAATGCTGATGAATGAACGTCATTTTGTCTTCTGGTATTGTAATTATGTACCTCATTGTTAACTTCATGAGGAATTAGTAGACTGCGTAGTAGTCAGTGCCCAGCTCCTTCAACTGATGTCTTAAAGATGATAGCGGGTGAGCGCCACATACTATTCTTACAGCAAGTTTTTGGGAAATGAACGTGAAATTCAGGGTGAAACTATTTGCAGAAAACAAGTCACTGATACTTTTGAGAATTTTTTCACCGTTTCTACCACTTATGTATACTGGGAGTTGTGGATAAATCTTCCTTCAATTTTAAGCCATTCCCTGAACGTTTTTGGACACTTACCGAGTTTAGGGGGACACCCATCAAAACTTTGATTTTTTACGAATTGTAGTCAGTTTGACTATGCTGATCACGAATATGACATGTTTGTCATCAGTTTTGAAACAGTAAAGCAACATATTGTCTTGTAATCCAAATGTAACAATACAACATAAAAATGTGATTGAAACAATAAAACATTCTCATGTAATCGAAATATAACACTGCGTAAAGATCATTAAAATTAAATTGCAGCAAGCTAAATCGCAGCATTCGGACAAACGCGCCTGATGTGATCAATCAAATTGTGAAATGTTTGATCCAAAGAAACTGGGCCAAATAGTTGTACAGCATATTGCGATGAGTACCAAACATACGCTTGTTTTTCTGTTTCACTTTCTGCCATACGCTTTCAACAAGATTGGTAGTTGCGTGAAAAATTGGATGAACGAAATGCATGGAATGATTAACAGTCAAATGTTAACCTAGATTCTGAACTGTTAACGTCACCACAAATCGGAAACAATAGTGGTCCCACTCCGCACATATTGTTGTAAAATCGGCAGCAAAGTTGCAGCACCTCTTCGAACTAAAGGAACGAGGAATCATTCTCTGGTGTTGGTGTCGTATCCGCCGAATACCCACTGTTCCTTAACCTTGTCACCTCGATAGTATTTTCGGACAAAACAGCTTTCGCCGACCTCAACTGTACGCCCTTGACCGCCTAAAACAATCGGTTCTTGCACGAAATACCCGTGGAAAATATCTCCGCAGGACTGTTTCCAAGCCACAGCCGTATTAGCAGAGATTTGCAGTTCACTCATCAAAAATTCCTCTTTATACAGTTCGAAGCTACAGAAGTAAGCCATTTTGATAATGCATTCGATAGACCGAAGACTACCTGTAAAAAAAAAGAATCTTTGCGAATTGAAATCTTCCTGCAAATGCGTCTTACAGTACGACCGTCGGCAGATTTCTTACGTTCTAAGAACATTTTATTCGCACCGCCAAGACATTGTCCATCTTCACAGAATCTCTCACGTTTCAGAAAACCATGACCGAAAGCCTGTTCAATAGCTGAAACACTATCACGGCAAACGTCGAACAAATTTGCCATACGAAATTCGGCCAAATCAGGGAAAATTCTAGTCGTTAACAGTTAAAACAAACGCACAGAAGAAACACCTAACATTTAAATACACTGTTATTTGACTTTCATGTAAACTGAATGAGGCGATTTTATCAGTGCTTTGATGTACTACGATTTAGCTCGAATGATGTTTGCAAATAACATATTCGTGGTCCGGTCAAAAAATGAGATTTTCATTTAAATTTTTCTTTCGATATAGAGTTTTTATCGTGGATGAAAACAAACATCTTAGGGTGAACAGAAACATCCGATCTCATGCGTCGGCTTTGACCCGTGACGTAAGGGTGTTGTGGTGTGTGACGTCATTACGGCGCGGAGTTTGGCTAGTGAGTGTGGCGTGTTTGTAGATGTTGCCTCGTTGACGTTACCTTAGTAGGAGTTTTAGGGCCTGTAATATATAGTTTACCTTTTTACTGTACTTTTTGGTTTAACGTCGTCTGAGGCTTTTATCAGTTTGCCATTAGATTGTTCAATCTTTATGGTCTATGTTTTGTCGTTACTCGTTATGTCTAATGAATCAATATTGTTTTTTCTTTTTTATTTGTTTCTTTTTATCTTTTGATTGACCTACACATTGATCTGTAGCGTAGCCCTGAATACGAGGTTAGGTTGGGAGTTTTTTTTGGCGGGGGGTGGGGGGGGGGGCGCAGCCCCCACCTGCCAGACCTTGAGTACCACTTGTTTATTATTATCTTTGTTTGCTATCAATGTTAGCAGATTGTTCTTGTGAAACCTTTGTGTGTGTTGTTTTTCTGTGTGTTTTCGTCTTTGTGATACGTATGCAACGTTTTTATATCCGCCATATTGGAATTGTCGTTTATGGTCGTTTCCGCCATATTTGTGACTTCATGGGTCAAAGCCGACGGGTTGGATCGGACGCTTCCGTATTTCCACATCTTAGATCAACATAGTCTAACTGATCAAAAAGTGAGACAATTTTCGAAAATTGTTCCCCTTAACTCGATAAGTGCCAGTTTTCTCATCACTAAACAGCGTCGAAGTAAAAGCCAGAACTGCTTTATCTGCATTAGTGCCATTCTGTGTCAAAATACGAGCAGTGTATACTTCAAAGTGAGATTATACTGACAAACTTCGATCCTGTACGGGTTTGGTTGTCAAATTTGCCATTGTTTGAGGATTCGTCAAAATTTGGTCGTTTATAAGTGCTTAACTTTCAGCACAGGTGATCGGATTTCCCTGTGACAATGACTCTCAGCAGAAGCGCAGAACAAGGGTGTAGGCAGCCAACGCCACGAAGTGGATGCGCGCCATGGTCTATCCTGTTCCTCCCCCACATTTGTTGGAAGCATTAAATTCACATTTACGCTCGCGACAATCTGCCTCTTTTGGCGTCTGAACTATAGGTTGGGACTGGTGGTTTTGGTGGCAACTGTTGCCTGAGAAATTACCATGTATGAAGTGCAGACTGTGATATTGCGACCCCCCTCTCCCCGCCCCCCTGGAATCATGGTAATGGCTTCAGATCGATCTGTAGCATAGCTAGGGGTCTAGATTAGGTTGAAAGATGAGTTGGCAAAGGTAATAGATGTGAGAGAATCAGTTTGCACACGCACCGACCAAGAGACATATTGAACGCGTGTAGGCGTTTAGACCGACTAACCAACTTTCCATGTCTGGATGTTTGGCGGTTGTGCCAATCGCCTGTCAAAATTTGTCTTTAGTCGAGGTTTCATGAGAAATCTGCAGATGTTTGTGGGACATGTACGAGGAGAGACACTATAGATGAATAAATTAAGCCCTTCCTGAATTTTAACGAATCCACAGTGATTTCGAGCAATACAGATTAAATCGGAAATCAACATAGACATGCTTATGGTGAAAGTTATAACATGAATTAAGTAGTTACAACGTAAGTAGTGGTAGTGACTGACTAGTGATGCTCCGGTGTGCCCCGTTACCTCAGGTGTCATCGATAATGTCTCGACTCTGTTGTCGAAAGGAAAACGGTGTAAGATGTACAATATTTAAATCAACCTGTCGCAAGGCATGGTAATTGACACTACAACTCCCATGTACGCATTTATTTCAGCACATGACCCACAGAATTTTCCAATTGAAAACCCTGCATTATTCTCTCGTCTTCCTTTGGAAGATAAACTTTGCGCCAGCTTTCTTTCTTCCACCAGGAGTCTGTCCGGCTCCATAGCTGAGTGGTCAGCGCGACTGCATGCCGCGCAAAGGGGCTCGGGTTCGATTCTCGGCTGGGTCGGTGATTGTCTCCACTCAGGGACTGGGTACTTTCTTCATTGCATCCTCATCGACACGCCAGTCCCCCAAGTGGCGTCCACTTGAACCAGGCGACTGGTCTGACGGGAGACCCTGGCCACAAAACATCTCATTTCACTAGAAAATCTTAAGGAAAATTTGTAACATTCCAAACACAAGGGTACAATTCAAAATGGTGGTTAAGTGGCAGCGTACAAGCCGATGAAACAACTGATGTCTCAGCTGGAAGTCAAATAAATGTAAATTATCGTTCTGCAGATATTGAACCAGGAGATAAGGAGATTTTATGACTCGCCCAAAAACCGGAGTGCACAAGGCACAGCCACTGTTTCGTTGCAAGTGTTAAGCAGTTACAATACTGATAAAGTATCGCAAACATACAGCGGCTGCAGTGCAGTGGCACGGAAAAATTGTCCATTTTATCGTGAAACAAGCGTATTCTCATGCGCTCTCTATCCACTGCTATGCACATAAGTTAAACCCTCCTCTGTGCTTGTAAAAATTTATCGATTAAACATTTTTGTGGCAAACCAGGATTTCACACATTTTGATCCGTTCCAGTAAAAAGTGAACTACTGAGGAATGGGGATTTAAATTACCATGTTCATGTGTAACAAGGTATTTTAATTCACGCGCTATACAAACGATTATTCACTATAGACATGATCAGCATTTAATGATGCGATAGACAATGGAGGGTGAGATAATTTCTTACCTCGAGCAATTGGGCTAATGATTCTGGATGACCAGGCTTCTTTTTCTACTGCAGCTGTACAATTAGATTTCCCTCCATTACAAATATCTTATTCTACATTTTCCAAAGTAAAACTGTGGACAGAAGACGGCCCTGAGCTTGAAATTGAAAACCGCATTAAGACAGTTGAAACACTTAAGATGGGAGGAAATTATTGTGAAATGCATTGTGGAAGGTAAGAGCCTTACAAATTTAGAAGCTAAAATTAATTCTAACGAAACAGAAGTGTTCAGATATTGAGAAGGCTAGTTTTAGAAATAATTGACACGATGGTAGTATCGGATTCCAGGGCTCCCCTGAAACTATTTTACACACCATGTAAATGACAAAAAGTTCGCAGGTTATAGTAAGCCAAACAATTTCCCTATATATATTGTTGAAAAAATACTTACAATATATCCTTCGACAATTAAAAACTGAAAAGAGAACTTACTTTTATTTACAGCAGTGAGGATAAGCGTCTAGAGCCTCAGGACCTCCTTAAATGCATTATAAACAATGGATTAAAAATTTCTCTAAATGTGTGAAATTTACTGTCGTTGGTTCTTGCAATTCCAGCGACCACTGTCTTGCAAAAGAAGCATGATTACGTTAAAAGCGTTATGGCCTACTTTCACAACACAAATGGCACCATCAAACTTTACGATTTTGGCTGTATCGGTAGAGGGGAACTGTGAATCTAAAACACATCGGCAGGATTTCATACCTCGTGTCATCGACGTTTACACCCAGATAAAGGATAGGAGGGTGGAACAATTTTACAAAAAAGTGTAGGCCTAACGGTGCTTCACTATGTATTACATTTTAATGAATGTGTAGCTGTTTAATATATTCGTGCATTCATGTACTCGTTTCTTAGTTACATTTTTCTACTAAGTCGCTTTTGAGGTGTTCCTGTTTTACAAAATTTGTTTTAAGATTTTTCTTTTTCGCAATTCATAATTCTCAGCCTACCGTACGAAAAATGCCACTCTTCACCACTGGAATTAAGTTTATTTCAATGTCTTTTATTTTGCTTCCTCAGTCAAGTATAAATTGCATTGCAGAAAAGTGAATCATTTCAATCGATAATTGGCGATACAACAGCACTGTATTTGAGGTTTAGTTAAATTAGCAAGTGGCTAGAAATCATTATGTAACGAGCAGCCTCTCCTCTCAACTTACAACCTACTGCGAATGTATTTTTCGTTAAAATGGTTTGATGTTAAACAATTCTGACATGATTATGAAAAGCATAGGTTCCCATCCGTTTATGTAACGAAGTACGTGAATCTTTCCTTGCATTAGGCACTTCTTTGCCCAGATTTCTCTTGGCGTTTTTGGCCTTGTTACCAGGGTTGTACATAAACTACTAAGTCTTGTACTTTGGTTTTAAAACCTCGTACATTTATTAACCATTTAAAGTGTTAAAAAACCAAAAATAAGACGTATTAATGAGGGTCAATATAGCAGACACTTGTTAATTTAAAAATTTTGAATTAAATAAAATATTCTTGTAATTACTTTCTAGGCCCAAGTTCTGGACGCATTACTAGTCTCGGCCGTTAGGGCGGCGGGGGGGGGGGGGGGGGTGTTAGGAGGAGGGGTTAGAGGCAGTGAGAAGAAACTTACTGGAATGCGTGAACGCTTAATATTGATCAACTACTATAGGCTACAATTTTATTTCACTCTTGGCAGTATTAAGGATTCACAAAAGCTAATTATACACTGGGATTAAATGAGAATGCACATTAATAAATTTCACAACGTGATATAACAATTAGGTGATAATATAGCAGTTTATAAAATTACATAGGTACATATTATTCGATCTTTAAGGCACTTTAGGTAACTGTGTTGTTAGCTGATGGGAATATATTCCCCTATCATTGGCGGAAAAAAATCTCCGTTGCTTTGGCAAACCTTTGGTGACATTGAAACGTTTTTCGTTCCTTGTCTGCCATTAGATGTGCGACTTAGGCCACGACACCACCACAGATCACTAAACTGTGGCGCCATCTAACCCCCATTTGCATAAGAGTATGCAATTTTTAGTGGTATTTTCTAGTCTCCAAATACCAGGTACATCCTCAGCGCACTGACATCGTTATAATTTATGTTGCCGTACAATTTTTCTCTAGTCATGCGGCTGTACAGGTTTTGTCGGTTCAAAATTGACTCATTTTCCGTATGCTCTTTGCAGCATGAAGTGTCCCACTCACACTTCCCACAGTTAGCCGGTTTCTTACGTCTGTTTTTATCAAATTAACCTTAGTGAAAATAGCTTGTAGTCAGCATTTGCATGAGGTAAGAACAGAGCAGTCAGAGCAGAAAGAGCCAGCTCAGAAAAATCTTTAGTTCTCAGTAGAAGATCCCAAAACATATCAGGCTCACTGATTCATTCAATCCTTCAGGATACCGAGCTTGTGTCTTTGGCAGCCGTCTCCATTGATCGTCTACTTTTTTTTTTTTGCATGATCATCTGGTGCAATTATAAGTGGAACCACTACAATAAGAGGCATTAGTATTGGGAAACAGCTCGTGACATGGTGAGAGCCCTGATTCTGGTTTGAATACTTATAAATTTGACCTGACAGGGTCCTCTATGTTGCATTGTTCTTTCACTTCTGTGGCAGCAACTTTGTAGAAATTTTTGCAACATGAGAAGACCCCCGCAGGTCTGGGGGTTAGAATAGGCCTGAGGAATTCCTGCGTGTCATAGGAGGAGACAAAAAGTCTCTCACATTTCGACCTTTGTGATTGTGCCCTGTAGGGTTTGACCTCAATTTTTCAAAACTTTCCTGAAGAGCTAGCCAACTGGGGAAGGTAGCCCTACATGGTGCATCATCTCTCTCATGCATTGAGATCTTTGGCCCACTTTCTCATCGTCGCATTGCAGTCCTACCCATTCTCCATCTCTTGGGCGAGGACACCTTCCTGGGTGCGTTGCCCACCATGCACTATGCAATGTCTATTTCTGTGGCGATGATGACCATGGACTTTTTTGTACCTCATATCCAGCACAGAAGCCCGTCTGTTTTGGTGGGGCCGACATGTACCCGGTTGGTTGTAGCCCCCTGACAACACAGCAATCGCTCTGCTGTTGCCTGTGTCATTAACTCTACATATATGCCAAGGAGTTGATGCCAGTCACTGTAGGGCATCGGGACTCCTGGCAATGGCCATCCTGCCAGGTGGCCATTGCTGCAGCTGGGTGGCGCTTGTGGAGAGGACCCCTTGTTGGAGTGGGTGGCATAAAGGCAGATGACACACCATGAAGCATAGTGTCTTCCCTTGCTGATGGTCTGCTGCCAGCAGTCTCCAAGTGGGCAAAGTCAAACTTCAATGCTAAGAAATATGACCCCAAGTCGTTCCCTTGCCTGACCACACTGTGGCAGGAATGCCAGGCTAAGGATGGCAGTGAAGCTTGCTTGCACTGGTACCTCGTATGTACGAGAGTTAATGGCGAATATTGGATGCCCATGAAGTCTCAGTTTTTTGTGGAGCATTTGGAGGGTAATTTAGTGGAGGTGGAGGGTTGTCCAAAATGCGCTTAGGGCCAGTTTCGATAAAAACAGCATCCTCTGCCCAGTCACAGGCATTACTCACGTGCAACAAGCTGGGGGATGTTTGTTACCATCACACCCAATAAGAGCTCAAATATGGTTCAGATTATTATATTCCACATCGACCTTCTATTGCAGTCTGATGACGAGCTGTGCTCCAATTTAGAGGGGCGAGGTGTTTATTTCGTCTGGCACATCCATTGGGGTCCAAGGGATAACCAGGTTGCCACTGTTGCCTTCATCTTGGCTGTCGAGAGTGACCCATTGCCCAAAGAGGTCAAGGTGATGGTCTACCACTGTGATGCCAAACCATATATCCCTCATCTGATGTGATGCTCTAAGTGCTGGAAGTTCAGCCATGTCTTCCCACTGTACTTCCAGCCCACCTGTCAAGGAGTATTGGGAGGGAGGGATGTATGTATGTATGTATGTATGTATGTATGTATGTATGTATGTATGTATGTATGTATGTATGTATGTATGTCCACAACCATGTGCCCTGATTCCCATCTGTCAACTGTGGAGACCTTGCCCGCCAGATTGCAGGATTTTACAGAGAAACAGGAAAATCGTGGAATATAAGACCCTGCACTGACTTTCCTACACAGAGGCTAAGAGGAAATTTGAGCACCTACATCCTGTGGCTATGACCACGTCATACGCTGCTGCTACAAGAACAGTTGTCGCCCTATCAGTTCCTCAAACTGCTGTCGCCTCTCAGAACCAAGAGACTACACCTGTCCCCCTGATGGTGGGACCACTTACCTCCCTGCACTACCACTTACCTCCCTGCACTACCACTTACCTCCCTGCACTACCACTTACCTCCCTGCACTACCGCTTACCTCCCTACACTACCACTTACCTCCCTGCACTACCTACTTCAGTAGCAACCCCCCCCTCAACCATCTGGGATTTCAGTCCCCACTTCTGAGTCAAGGCTTCTTTGGCTCCTCTTGCTAGAGAGGAGTCATTTGGGTCACTCTCCTCCCAGGTTTCTGCTAATGGGAAAGATGACACCGGCCAATGGCTGAAGAGCCCAAAAGTAGCTGGTCGTAGGGCTTTACGCTTATCCAAAGACTTGAGCCTGTGAAGTCCTCCAGCCAGGGAAACTAAAGGAACAGCGTGACAAATCCAAAAAGAAAACCCCCCTATGACCAAGGAAATTGTGGTGGCACCCACAACACTACCTACAAGCTGTGTCTGAGAATGGAGCGGCGATTTTGGCATCTGCTGAGGACCTAGATCTCGCCAGACCCTCAGACACAATGAATATAGGCTGCTCAGGCAATAAGTCGGTGGCAGCAGGTGACACTGAGGCGTAAACTACCTCAATGAATGAATGTTTCATGCCTTCCCAGTCTCACGATGACGTCATCCTCCAGTGGAACTTTGGCAGTTTTTTCCATCACCTGGCTGAGCTACGGTAACTTTTAAACTTTACACCTGCTATCAGCGTTGCCCTCCAGGAATCCTGGTTTCCAGCAATGTGGGCACCTGCCCTACGCGGTTATAAGGGATATGACAGGAACTGTAGCGTCTATAACAGTGTCAGGTGGTGTTCATGTTTGTCCTAAACTCTGTAGTGAACCTGCGCCCTTTCAAACCCCTCTTGAAGCTGTGGCTGTCAGAATAAGGACGACACAGGAAATAAGTGTGCAATGTATATCTTCCTCCAGACCCCCCTGCGGGTTCGGGGGTTTGAATAGGCCCGCGGTATTCCTGCCTGTCGGGAGAGGCGACTAAAAGGAGTCTCACATGTTTCGGCCTTAAGTGATAGTCCTCTCTCGGGTTTGCCCTCCATCTTTCTAAATTATTCCGAAGAGCGAGCAAATTGGGGAAGGGCGCCTTACATGGTGCACTGTATCCGTCGTGCAATTAGACCTTTAGCCGGCTTTCTCGTCGTTGCAATGGTGTCCCGCTCGTTTTCGATCTCTTGGGCGAGGATACGTCCCTGGGTGCGATTACCACGCTGCACTCTGCAGTGTTTCTTTTACCTGCGACGACGACCTTGGACTATTTTGCACCTAAGATCCAGCACGGTAGCCAGTCCGTTGTGGTGGGGCCGCCATGTACCCTGTTGGTTGTAGCCCCCTGACAACACAGGGATCGCTCTACTGATGCCTGCGCCGTTAACTCCCCACGTATGCCAAGGAGTAGATGCCTATCCTCCTGGGGTATCGGGATTCCCGGCAACGGCCATCCTGCCAGGTGGCCTTTGCTGTGGCTGGGTGGCGCCCGTGGGGAGGGCCCTTGGTCAGAGTAGGTGGCATCAGGGCGGATAACCCGCAATGAAGCGTGGTACATCATCTCTCGCTGGCGGCCAGCCGCCAGCAGTCTCTAAGCATTCTCGAGTTCATTTTAATGCTCAGAAGTACGATCCGAAAACGTTCCCCTCCCTGGCCACGCCGTGGGAAGAGCGTAAGTCTCAGGATGGAGGTAACAGTTATTCGCCCCCGATTCTTAGTTTGCACAAGAGCTGATGGGGAGTCTTTTCTCTCCACAAAACCTCAGTTCTTCGTCGAGCATTTAGAGGACAAGTTTGGGGAGGTGGAGGGCTTGTCTAAAATGCGCTCTAGGTCAGTACTGATACAAACGGCATCCTCCGCCCAGTCATGCAGGTTACTTGCTTGTGACAAGTTGGGGGATGTTAACGTTACTATTACACCACATAAGAGTTTAAATATGGTCCAGTGTTTTTTTCCATAGGGACCTCCTTTTGCAGGCTGATGACGAGCTGCGCGCCAACTTAGAACGTAGAGGTGTTCATTTCGTCTGGCGCGTTCATCGGGGTCTGAGGGACAATCAGGTTGCTACCGGTGCCTTCATCTTTGCCTTCGAGGGTGATACGTTACCGGAAAAGGTCAAGGTGATGGTCTACCGATGTGATGTCAAGCCCTATATCCCTCCCCCGATGCGGTGCTTCAAGTGCTGGAAGTTCGGCCATATGTCTTCCCACTGCACTTCCAGCCTCACATGTCGAGATTGCGGCCACCAATCTCATCCCGATACTTCATGTGCCCCGCCTCCCATCTGCGTCAACTGCGGGGAGCACCAATCACCTAGGTCGCCAGGCTGCAGAATATTCCAGAAAGAGCGCAAAATCATGGAATATAAGACCCTTGACCGACTGACTTATACTGAGGCCAAAAGGAAATACGACCGATTACATCCAGTGAGAATGACATCTTACGCCGCTGCTACAACACCTGTGCTCGCCCCATCAGTTTGGCGAATTCCGGCCGGATTGATGAGTGGTACAACTCCTCCCGCCCCCTTGCCAGTGGGGGGCTCTACCCACCGGGTTACTCCTGTGCCCCCTACCTCAGGAGCAACACCATCCCCCCCTTCGGGGACGTCGGTCCCTGCTTCTAAGCCGGAGAAGTGTCAAACTTCGTCGGCTTCTCACGCTCGCAAGGGGTCCCTTGGGTCCCTCCCTTCCCAGCCCCCCTGCGGGTCCGGGGATTAGAATAGGCCCGAGGTATTCCTGCCTGTCGTAAGAGGCGACTAAAAGGAGTCCATCCCCCTCACGGGGGTAGTTGGCGCCTGCATCCGGAGACGGACGGTTTCACGACCTATAATCTTGGTCTTTTTGGTTTCTCACTTCTCGTTTCTTCCTTCCTTTTGTTGGTTCCCTTCTTTGCTCTTCTCCACCTCACTGTCTTCCTTACTCTTTCCCTTGACTTCTCCTTGCCTTCTTATTGCCTTTTTCTTCTTGCCTTCTCATTGCCTTTTTCTTCTTGCCTTCTCATTGCCTTTTTCTTCTTGCCTTCTCATTGCCTTTTTCTTCTTGCCTTCTCATTGCCTTTTTCTCCTTGCTTTCTCATTGCCTATTTCTCCTTGCTTTCTCATTGCCTATTTCTCCTTGCTTTCTCATTGCCTATTTCTCCTTGCTTTCTCATTGCCTTTTTCTCCTTGCTTTCTCATTGCCTTTTTCTCCTTGCTTTCTCATTGCCTTTTTCTCCTTGCTTTCTCATTGCCTTTTTCTCCTTGCTTTCTCATTGCCTTTTTCTCCTTGCTTTCTCATTGCCTTTTTCTCCTTGCTTTCTCATTGCCTTTTTCTCCTTGCTTTCTCATTGCCTTTTTCTCCTTGCTTTCTCATTGCCTTTTTCTCCTTGCTTTCTCATTGCCTTTTTCTCCTTGCTTTCTCATTGCCTTTTTCTCCTTGCTTTCTCATTGCCTTTTTCTCCTTGCTTTCTCATTGCCTTTTTCTCCTTGCTTTCTCATTGCCTTTTTCTCCTTGCTTTCTCATTGCCTTTTTCTCCTTGCTTTCTCATTGCCTTTTTCTCCTTGCTTTCTCATTGCCTTTTTCTCCTTGCTTTCTCATTGCCTTTTTCTCCTTGCTTTCTCATTGCCTTTTTCTCCTTGCTTTCTCATTGCCTTTTTCTCCTTGCTTTCTCATTGCCTTTTTCTCCTTGCTTTCTCATTGCCTTTTTCTCCTTGCTTTCTCATTGCCTTTTTCTCCTTGCTTTCTCATTGCCTTTTTCTCCTTGCTTTCTCATTGCCTTTTTCTCCTTGCTTTCTCATTGCCTTTTTCTCCTTGCTTTCTCATTGCCTTTTTCTCCTTGCTTTCTCATTGCCTTTTTCTCCTTGCTTTCTCATTGCCTTTTTCTCCTTGCTTTCTCATTGCCTTTTTCTCCTTGCTTTCTCATTGCCTTTTTCTCCTTGCTTTCTCATTGCCTTTTTCTCCTTGCTTTCTCATTGCCTTTTTCTCCTTGCTTTCTCATTGCCTTTTTCTCCTTGCTTTCTCATTGCCTTTTTCTCCTTGCCTTCTCATTGCCTTTTTCTCCTTGCCTTCTCATTGCCTTTTTCTCCTGGCCTTCTCATTGCCTTTTTCTCCTTGCCTTCTCATTGCCTTTTTCTCCTTGCCTTCTCATTGCCTTTTTCTCCTTGCCTTCTCATTGCCTTCTTCTCCTTGCCTTCTCTGGTCTCCGCCTCGGTGTTTGAGACGGTCTGTCCTCTTTCTCCCTCTCTCTTCTTTTTCCTCTTCTTCCTTCCTCCCTGTGCGTGTCTGAAGGCCGACCCACGCGTTCGCACGCGTAGCCGGTGACGGGGTAACGCGTAAGTCCCCGCCCTGGGTAGACATGTAAGGCACGTGCGTACCCCCTGGTAAAGGCCAGGCCCGGGGAGGGGTGATTGCCTGAGCTGATACCTTCTGACCATGCCGATTGGTCCCTCCGTCTGTTTCTCGGGAGGTGTGACCTGAGGTGTAAACATTCACCTAAGGCGGGAGTGCCCTCTGAGAGGGTCCCCACAAGGAAGGAGCGCGCTATCGGAGACGCTGGCAATCATGGGGGATTCCTCCGCAATGGATTCTACTCCATGTCTCGACTTCGACCCAAAAACGGAAACGTGACCAGCCAACAGTGACAAAAGTACTACCGCCTGCCCCACAGTTCCTCGTAGTTTCTCGATCTGAGGACGGAAAGGATTTTTCCTCTGTCAACCCTTTCGTTATTCAGAAGGGCGTAGATGCCATAGCCGGATCTGTCAAATCTTGTACCAGGTTGCGTAACGGTACCTTATTACTAGAAACTGAGAATGCCTTCCAGGCACAAAAACTGCTTCGGGCCACCCTCCTGTACACGTTCCCTGTCCGGGTGGAGGCCCACCGAACTTTGAATTCGTCTCGTGGTGTAGTCTATACTAGCTCCCTCGACGGATTGACTGACGAGGAGATTCAATCTTTCCTCGCTGAGCAGGGCGTGACGGCTGTCCATCGGGTCATGAAAAAGGTCAACAATGATCTTGTACCGACCCGGACACTTTCCTTGACATTCGATAGTGTTAAGCTGCCATCGCGCATCAAGGCGGGCTACGAGGTTATTTCTGTTCGCCCCTATGTCCCGACACCTACGCGCTGCTACCAGTGTCAGCGTTTCAATCACACTCGACAGTCTTGTTCCAATGCGGCTAAATGTGTCACTAGTGGCAGGGATGCCCATGAGGGTGACTGTCCACCTCCGTCTCCTCGTTGTGTGAACTGTCAGGGTGACCATGCCGCATCCTCCCGCGACTGTCCTGTCTATAAGGAAGAACGCTGTATCCAAGAAATTCGGGTCAAAGAGAAAGTGTCCACCTCGGCTGCTCGCAAGCTATTGGCTAGTAGGAAGCCCACGCTGCTCCCAGCGGGGAAATACAGTACTGTCCTCGCCTCTCCTCGGAGTACCCGGGAGGTAGCAACCCAGACATGCGATCTGAACTTCAGCACTACGGTCGTCCGTTCGGCCAGTGCTAAGATCGCGCGGTCGACGTCTCCTCTTCCTCCCATCACCCCAGACACCAGCCCATTCCTCAGCTTCTGCTAAGTCAGATGCACGGGCCTTCAAGACGGAACCACCCCGTGCAGACTTCCTCCGTCCCTCGACCTCCAAGGCTTCGACCGGTACTTCCACCAAACGTCCTTCCAAAAAGGCGCATAGGAAGCACAGTTCTCCTTCTCCGCCACGGCGCATCTCTTCTCCTGCGCCACCCAGCGGTTGCCGCCCCAGGCCGTCATCCGTTTCGCCTGGCCGCATCGCCGGTAGCCGTACATCTGGCCGTTCACCGGCGGAGGAAGCTCCCCCTCCCGGCCATCCTCCCGAGATGGCCGATGACCCTATAGACCCAATGGACGATGACTGTCCGCCTACTGATAGCGGCGGCAGTGCTCGCTCGAAGCCAGGCCCTAAGCGGCCTTCGAGGTGACCCCTTCTCTCATCTTCCTTATTCACTGGAATATTCGCAGCATTCGCTCCAACCGAGAGGACTTGAAGTTGCTGCTCCGCTTGCATCGTCCGCTCGTCGTAGCCCTCCAGGAAACGAAGCTACGCCCATGCGATCAAATTGCCTTGGCACACTACACCTGTGCGTTTTGACCTACCAGCTGTGTCTGTAAAGTGATGGAGCGAATGGTTAATTGTCGATTGGTTAGGCTGCTCGAGTTTCGACGCCTACTTACCAATGTACAATGTGGATTTCGTAGGCGCCGCTCTGCTGTTGACCATCTGGTTACCTTGTCGACCTTCATTATGAATAACTTCTTGCGGAAGCGCCCGACCGCGGCTGTGTTCTTTGATTTGGAGAAGGCTTACGACACCTGTTGGAGGGCGGGCATTCTCCGCACCATGCATACAGATGGCTTAAAGACCAATGACGGGGTCGGGTGTTCCATTATTGTCGGGGCACAAAGTTTCAAACACCGGCTCCATGGCTATTGTTCGGTCTTCACAGCTGAGTTCTTTGCCCTCTACCAGGCTGTTCTTTACATCTGCCGCCACCGACATTCTGCTTATATCATCTGCTCAGATTCCCTGAGCGCCATCCAGAGCCTCAGTGATCCGTACCCGGTTCACCCTTTCGTACACCGGATCCAACGCTCTCTTCAGCAGCTGGTGGACATCGGTTCTCCGGTTAGCTTTATGTGGGTTCCTGACCATGTCGGTATCCCTGGGAACGAAGCTGCAGATGCCGCGGCCAAGGCTGCGGTCCTCCAGCCTCGGACTGCTTCTTGTTGTGTCCCTTCGTCCGATTTTGGCAGGGTCATTTGTCGGCGCATCTTATCGCTGTGGCATGCCGATTGGGCTGCACTTACCGACAACAAGCTTCGGGCCTTAAAACCTCTTCCCGTGGCTTGGACGTCCTCCTCACGCCCTTCTCGGCGGGAGGAGGTCGTTTAAGCCCGGTTAAGAATTGGACACTGCCGGTTCAGCCATCGCCATCTGCTGACGGCTGCGCCGGCGCCGTTCTGCCCATGTGGGCACTTGCTGACGGTTCGACACATTTTAATGTCCTGTCCATATTTTAACACACTGCGCCTCGATCTTAACCTGCCTAATACTTTCGATGCCATTTTAGCGGATGACCCACGAGCAGTTGCTCGTGTTCTTCGTTTTATCAATTTGACAAACCTCTCTCAGGACATTTGATGATGCTGTTTTTTAATCCTATGCCTGTCTGTCTTTTATCGTGTTGTGCCTTGCGGTGCATTCTTAGAGTAGTCAGGGCGCTAATGACCATTGAAGTTGTGCGCCCTAAAACCACAAAAAAGAGCGTTTTATGTCGTCGTGTTGTTCATTTATGGCACGCGCACTGGTCGACACTTCCCCAAAATAAATTGCGGGACGTGAAAGCTCTTCCTTGTGCTTGGACCTCTACCTCCCGAACGCGTCGTCGGGAGGAGGTAATTTTGACTAGACTCCGGATAGGGCACTGTCTTTCTAGCCATTGACATCTTTCAAGCGGCGATCCTTCCCCACTTTGTCCCCACTGCTCTCAGCTGTGGACGGTAAGACACCTTTTAATTGAGTGCTCCTATTTTAATCCTTTACGCTCCCGTCTACAGCTGTCGCCTGATATATCGTCGATTTTAGCAGATGACACGCGCTCAGCCGATCGCGTTCTCGAGTTTATTGGTGCCAGTGAAAAGACGTCAGTCATTTGAAGCTTTTTTGGGGACAACCAACCCCTTTCTGTAGAGGATTTTTAAGCCTTCCTTCTGTTTGGAGTTTCTCCAATTTTATGACTTCCGTTCCCATTGCTGCTGGTTTCTATTTTCGGCTTTTTACTGTTAAGTCCCGGTCCGGGCGCTAATGACCATAGCAGTTTTGCGCCCTAAAACCAAAACAAAAAAGTCATAACCTCATTGAGGATACCCTCATTTTCAAATTTACTCGCCATACTAATCACACAGCTGTCTACGTCATTACTGAAATATTCCTAGGATCTTCAGATAAGACCGTACACAGATACATATACGGATTATAACAAAATCAATCGAAAGTTAGCGGCAATGCTTCAGTAATCTTCCACTTACTGTGACTAATGAGAATCCAGTACTCTGTATTGTGTGTCCGTATGTAGAAGTAATAAAAGGCTTCAGATTCACAACATACATACAATACTATATGCCGTATCCGACCAACAAGTAGTGGCGTGGTATTTAAATCTCGGAAACGCTATAGCAAGGTCGGAACGATTTTGGGTAAAAGATTAATATATTAGACTCATAATGTCAGCCGGCCGTAGTGTCAGCGGTTCTGGAACCGCGCGACCGCTGCGGTCGCAGGTTCGAATCCTGCCTCGGGCATGGATGTGTGTGATGTCCTTAGGTTAGTTAAATTTAGTTCTAAGTTGTAGGGGACTGATGACCTCAGAAGTCCCATAGTGCTCAGAGACATTTGAACCAATTTCATAATGCCAAATCATTGACACGGCCTAGATCATCGGAAATACTTCGATACAGGGAATTATCTTCCCTTCCTTCTACGCAAATGAAACCAGTAAAAGATCAGAAGCGTTTAAACACAACGAAGTATCTAAGATCGGTATGTACAACTTGTCACATAGAATGTTTTATGCCGGGCACAAATTTGAAAGTGTTTTACGTAAGAGGGCCAATGATCCTCCTGGATCCCCACCTCACTCCACAATTGTAAGACATCTCATCATGCAGGTTAAGACATAAACCTGTGTAAGTGTTTGGATAACAGCCATTCGTCAGATAATTACTTAGAACACTCTAGTACTGTTCGTATACTGCTGACGTCGTCTCACTGGATCGGCCTTTATCACTCGATTCCGCCCTTCATCCATGCTGCTTCTCAGGAACTCTGATGGCGTCACTAGCGCGGGTAAAGATGGCGAAATTTCAGTTGCGCATTTAGTCATACAGGTATGTCACAATGCTGGTGTTACCTGCTAACATGGCATATTCGTGCTCTGTGCCATTCACAACTCCAGGTAGATAATTAGGGTAAAGCAGGCTAGATGGAGGACCGAGGACAGGAGGCCAGACACTGTTCCAGTGATAATATTAAGACTAAACCTGTTTGACATGAATGAACAGCTTCATGTCGCCTATATTAAGACTTCCAGGGGCAACAAAAATCTAGTTTTTTTAAAATACAATCCACAGTTACACGAAATACCGAAAACAACATTCCTGTCACGATCTACTAAGGAAGAGTTACCATCTGACGTTACAGGTTTGGCACAGTAAGAAAAGTTTCAGCCAGAAACTGTGGAGGACTTCATGCAGTACGGCTCATGGTGTACAACCAGATTCCATGACAGCACTCAGTTGCTACCAAGAGACTTCAAACACAATTGCAATCATTTTGTAAATGCTTGATGACAGATACATGGTTCTTCAAGACATAAACTCATCTGTAAAGCAATCAGAAGTTCAATCACCAAAGTATAAAATAACTTCAAAGAATTGGAGGTTCACTAATTACTCTCGTACTGTTAATGTTGCTGCTTACAAAAGTATCTTCCTCCAGTTCATATTTGACTTCATTTAATATTACCCAAAATCTGCATTAGCTCTAATAAATTTTGATGTACCAGAACTAAGTTCTCATTTTAGATTTTAGCACAAACTTTGCTATCCTATTGCTTAATTTTCAATTCTGTAATAAGCATTTGAAATAAAGCCAAACTTTTATGTTCCTGCTTTTGTGCCCTTCAGCCTTTACGTTAACTGTGGCACTTACTGTATACTGTAACTTCATTTTCTATGTTCTTAAATAGTAACAATATTCTGTTACGACTTCAGTTTTGTCATATTAGATAATAGGTTTTAGTTAAGTACATCACATGATAGTTTCAGCTTAGTTTTCTGTTAACAATTTTGTTTTCAGTGCAAGTTGAAATTTGTATAGATACTATAGAATGTATTATTACTGTCGTGGTTATCATCCCGCCCCATTTCTTCAGTTTATAAGAATGCCTACTCCAGAAATTAGGGGCTTAGTATAATGTATTTCGCTGTAAATTTACTTTTATGCACATTGTTTTGGTTAAGTTGCGAATAGTTTAATTTATAGTTACATATTGTGGATATGGAATAAAACCATGCACTCTTAGTATCATCTTCAAAACTTATTGCCTAAGTTTGATGGTAATCTTAGATTTGGTTAAATTATTAAGGACGTGAACTTATATTGATTTGTTGCTGGTAATGTAATGTGATAGTGCATAAGCTTATGCATGGTTAGGTATTTCACAGGAGTATCTGATTCCCATAGTGCCATCGCTTTGTAATGTCATACGACAGAAATATTGGACATGGCTCTGTAACCATATTCCTAAACATGATATAATTAACGATTGTGCTCACTATGAAATTTGAATTCTATGCCATGTAAACAGGTTTGTGTATTACGTTAGGATGGCGTGTGTTCGGTTATGTGGACATTTCAAGAAGCTGATTCCCTTCTTTGGACATACATGTTTCACTGTCCTACTTCTATGTACTAATAACTTAATCGTACGGTATAAATGATGCTACTATGTGCATATATGCTCTTTGTTTGTAAGATATTTACATCGTATCTGTGCACCTCAAAGCCAATGTTTTGCTGTAGTACTGGAAACTTCTCACTGTTCCACAAATTTTGATGATAATCGTTCATTTGTCAAAAAATAGACGTGACAAAAAAATTGTGATTACTTCAAAAGTATTTAAAGTAGGTTGTGTAATCTAAAGGGATCTTCTCTTACGTTTTAATGTTAAGTGTCCTATGTTTTTGTGGAGTGCAGTGAGGACTTTATATGACGAAACCATCCCTAATAAGTATTAAAATACTTTCGTCAAGCCTTTGTCGCAGTGTGTGTAAAATTCGTTGTATGAAGATGGAATTTATTACCAACACACACATTTGTATATATGTATTATGTGTGTATTATGTATGTATGTACCATCATCCTGTATCCTCAAAGCCACTATAGGCGGATCCTTCTCATCCTCGGTTCTGAGTGGCTATCTTCTGTTTGTTTAACCTCTGCCAATGAATCAATCTTTCTGGGCGAAGGAATTACTAGTGAGAAGGCATAGCCTTTTCAGGTGGATTTTCCTGTTGACAGCACTAATTTCTCAGTATGAAATGTCTTTCCATAGTTAGTTACATTCTGTCATACTAACAGTTTGGGTGAAGTTAAATAATTTTTCCTGTTCATCTGCATTTTAATAACTTTTATTACTATTATCAACTTGCGTTCTTCACAGTAGTCAACGAAACTGGTATTCGCTCTGTGCTTAAAGTATTCTTTTCGATTTGAAGAGATTGTGCCTCTACTAAGGAAAATGCTATAAAATATCTGTATTGCATAAATTTATCGCAATATAAATTTGTACTACCAGTTAAGTCACTTGAATTTCCACTTCTTGAAAGGAAACGGGAATATTCCATATTATCATTACATTAGTATCTGTTCGTCCAAGCAATGTAAAAACAAGTGTTCAAGATGTATTTGTAACAATCAGAATCTTATCAAGTCAGATCATGCAAAGTCTTATTTTGTATCTTCAATGTATATGTAACGATATTTGCAGATGTACGTACTACATGAACATAAATGCCATTTATGTAGAAAATGGTATTAACCCATCATTTAATATACTGCTAGTACTGTCGCTGAATATTTCATAGTTACGAAATATTTAACATGTTACTCGTCACTTGTGCCTGAAATTCTCGTACCAGCTGCATCTATGACATTATTCGCCACCTTTAAAGATGTGTTTAATGATATATGTTACTTAAGTCTTAAAACTTTACGTCATAGATACATACCTGTGATACGTGGTTGTAACAGACACAACTGACAGTTACATTATTCAGAACTAGCTGATTTGTCTGTGTCCAGGTTACATACATGACAACTCTGACAAGCAGTTAGATAATAGTTCAGTACAGTCGTTAACAGAAATGTACATAGAGCAGTTTAATCACTATTTATACCTTATGTTCACATTCATGTAGTTGTATACGTACGTTTTTGACGTTAGAAATGTTGGCTAGTGGATTTTGCAATGTTAATTTAACTGTCACCAGTTAGCTTGCCAACGATTAATTTAATACCCATAAGCATACATTACCGATTGACTTGTACAGTGTTTTAGTCTCATGTTGGCGGAAGGTAGAACTGCTGATCAGGATATGCCTGTATGTTATTTGTATGTAAGTTAGTTATGGTTTACACGTGATACGAAGAGGTCCTGGAGTAAAAGGACGGAATCGTCCTCCTAAAATTATACAGCAAGAGTGTATGAATCTGTGACATATTTTACTGCTGTTCACTGGGTGTCTGATAAAGAGCATACTTTCTTTATGAACACACCGCCATTTTAGTGTATTGTTGTTTATTTAATTACGACCCAGGTTTCGGCCTTCAATGCCATTTTCAAGTAATAGAATATTCGCTCCCCACGAAACAGCAGATGCTGTGAGCGAAAATTTTTCTTAATTCAGGGTCAATTTTGAGCTTGCGGACCTGCAATATATGTTAACATAAATTTAATCACTTAAAAATGGCATAAAATGCCGGAACCTGGGTCGTATATAAATAACGGTGTGTGGATTTAAAAACCATTGTATGACTAGCTCAGCAATATAAAAAACTGACAAAGTAGATTGTCCCGGCGTATCAAATGCTGATTATTTTCACGGGTTTGCAGCCGGGTTCCATCGTCCTGACAACACGATATTTCGGTGGACCATCTGGCCGCCATCTTCACAAGATTGAGTGCACAATCACACCGGAACTGAAGAGACCTCAGATTCGGCGGCTCTTTTATACCGCGGGTACTGGCCATTGCGCGTGAGGCGAAGAATTGCAGCAGCGCCAGTGGTGAAAACTGTCAAAAGTGAGGAATGGCAAAATTAAAATGCAGCCGGTCGGAAACCAGACCGTTTTTTATCTGTGATAGGATTCCACGTCTTACTTAAAAGAAAACCTTTATCTCTATTAATATCATCAGACAGACGTATTTCAATTGATTCTTTCAATACGCAATCCCAGTAACGGGAAGCCGAGGCAATGATTTGCGTCTCATTGTACGACATACTGTGACTTTCATTAAGACAGTGTTCAGTAACGGCTATTTTTCCAGCTAGAGCAGACGTGTATGCCGTTGATGTTAGACACATCGATCTTGAACTGTACGAAAAGTCTGTCGAATGTAGGCCTTTCCGCAGTGACAGGGCATCTTTTACACCCCAGGCTTCCTCAGAAATATCGTGTTGCCAGGACGATGGAACCCGGCTGCAAAGCCGTGAAAATCACAAATATCAAACTGTTCACAGGGCATACTGCAACGCGTAGGTGGTTTCATACGTGGATTGAGAATTCATGTGGTATCTTGTGCGACATGGTGCATATTGCTCACATATTTTTAAATAATGACCGATAACTTAAGCTGAAATTAGATCTGTCACGTTACGTTTTTCAACTTTTGGACTGTATAGAAATTCAGTATTAATCTTGTATGTTGGTATATTGACATGTTGATTTTATAGATGGTTCCGAATGATATTGTAATAAAAATAGGCCTGTAGTACAGTAATTGATAGAAATAAGTCAATTACTGTCGACGTTTTCTTTCATGAAATACTTAGTCGGTGGACCCATTTATAAAAAATCTATCAATCTTGTTAAACGGTAGATGCAGGAATAGTTCGCCAAGACGATGCAGCTACAGTTCAGAATGTCCATCAACTTCTAAATATTATTGTTAATATCAAAATTTGTTTTATTTACAGAAACCTTTAATTTCTCTGTTAGTATGGAGGAACTTGCCGAAAATAGTACTTTCTGTTCTATAACCTGTGAATATAGGCAGACAACATAGTTCGATTTAGCTAAATTAAGATATTAACCAAAGTCATTAGAGTTGCCACGATAATCCATTTCACTGTAAAATTTTTCAACTGATGGATACATATCAGCTCCAAAATCACCCAGCTTTGTGTTAAATATGCACAGCATTATTTCTGTTTCATGGCACAAATTAAATGTGTGTAAAATTCAGTATTTCAGAGATTTCAGATAGAATGGTTTAAATTTGGTATTTTTAGTAAAGATGTAACTTACATGCGGGAGGTAATGTTGACTGCTTTCGCTGTATCGTTGAATGTAAGTCCCTTATAAAGTGTCTATATGTTTTGAAAATTTACTGTAACAGAACTGTTACTCCATGAATGTAAAGTGATAACGGATTCCTTTTTTATCCACTAGTAAAAACGATGCCAGTAATCTCAGTAACTCATGCAAGCAAATCGAAGTAATCATCACAGTGTAATGCTTACTACAGTAATATTTCCTGTCTGTCAGATGTGTTCGACCATTTTTCGAAAGACCAGCACGTGTGTAACTGCCGAAACCGCTTCCTCTTCATCCTCACAGTTCTGTTTCTATTGTCTGTCGGCCTCGCTTGGCCAACTCTTGCTTTCTTCGACCCCGACGGTATTAGGTTGCGAGGCCCGAGGGTGTCGTTCATTTTCCTTTTCCAATCCTACATTCAGTGGCAGATGGCGACTTCCTCACGTGCAGTGAAGCGAGCTTTCCTGGGGTTGTAAACTCACAAGAAAATGCCTGGTCCTGCCCGCTGTGGTTGTGTCTAAAGGCTGGTAAACTGTTGGTGTAAGACTACCCATACTCACAAGCCTCAACTAAGTCTCGGACATGATGGCTGAGAGATGGTGAGGCCAAATCGTGCTGAGTGTGTAGACAGCAGAGTTTCGGCGATCACATGCTCCCAAGAACTCAGGTATGGGAATAAAATTTGACCTGGAATTGGAGAAGTTTCATGCAGAGAAAATTGAAATATGCGGATATGTAAGCAATTGTTACTGCTCTCGAAAGTGTCGTCAACAAATAATGAGGAATATGTCAAACGGTGCCATCACTACAGGGACAATATTGGAGAGGACAGCGCTTCAGCACAATACCGATGTGACTTTGATTGCAAGTGAAAAATTGCGACGCAGAGAAGGCTGTTGTTCAAAATTCCGGTGACTTTATGCACCAGGTTGGAAATTGGTGAGGTAACGAAACATTGTGGAGTATCATTGCTGAAAATACGTGTCGTGGGAGGGAGTACAGTGGTACCTCCGTTGCCTACAGTCTCCCAGATGATACTGTTCCCGAATTACCAATCATCCTGGACGTCTACACCTAACGTCTTAAACTGCGTTGTGGTGACTACTACAGGGAGGAACATCGTTACTGCAGAATATTGTGCTGCACGTCCGTTAACGGGAAAATGACATGGATCCAACCAGCTTAACTAGATGCCTGAAGCATCTCCACCTGCTGTCTTTCACTTGGGAAATTGACATTAGCTGCCTGTGGACAAATATCCTTCCACAGAAGCGTTGAAACTGTGACAAATCATAAGCTCTACCTGCCAAGCAGCCGGGGTCTCCAGGTTAGGTACCTGCCTCGCCTTTCATAAAACGTCAATCAGCATTATAACGGGGAGGTTACAGAGGTACGATGCAGTTCACGCGTGCCTCTGACAACACGCCGTGGATTCTGACAAGATGCTACATTAGTCGCAACACGTGGCGGTATTTCAACGAGTATTCAACTGAACGCAGTGTACTACTACTTTCGTCTGACGTGGAAGCAGACAGCTTTGAATTAATTCAGTGCAAGATACCAGCCTTTGCCAAACATCTCAGATGAGGAAATGCTTCCCGAATGTATCGTGGGCCAGTTAGCGAGATGCGGTGGAGCTGTCGCTGTGTGTTCGTTCTATAAAAGGCTGAACGGCCAACAGTAGCTTAATGGCTCATTGTACCTAAGAAAACAGAGCTGGACTCGCATACAAAAATTTCTCGAGGGAGACAGGATAAACAGAGTGCAGTGTAGGGTATGGCAAACTACGACCCACCTTCCAAGGTCTGTATCTGTTTCACACTGAACAACTTGTAAGAAAAGACTAAAAAGAAACCTATCGTCACCAGGAATAAATTGCTCTGTCCTCATCACTTCCGTCAACCTGTCTTCACTGTAGTATCAGCCACAGTTACCACTTTTGGGATGTGAGGGCCATGGCATCAGTTGTGATCAGGAGGAGGAAAAACATTCCATGAGCGCAGGTCGCATTACTGGGGTAAAACGACTGTTTAATTTCACTTCAGATGGATTTCACATTCTATTTGTGTACCTTTTCTACAGCTTTGCTATTTAGGTTCTTTGCCCATGAACTGTAAATTGTTTAACAAAAGAATATGTACATCAACATCTGTGATTATATTATTATTCTCTGCCTTCGTTCTGGTACAATACTGCAGCAGAGAAGCTGTGGAATGCCCACTTGGCACAGGTGATAAAATGTGTCTCAGATGAATAGGTGGGCAATATAGTTACCACTTATGTAATGTAACTTTTTGTATGTAATATGCATATTCAAATGAAGGCACTGGATGAGTGTTCAGGTTACTTTGCAGCTACAATATAACAAAAAACAAGAATTCTACCGATAATCTATAGGCAGAGTACTCGAACTTCAGAATTAAATCCCCCAATGAAAGGGCACTGTCCATACTTGGACCGTCTGTTTGTATAGTCTAAAACGCTGCACCAGTTTCTGTATACTCCCGCCCAGTGCCGATACATAGTTTAATATAGGCGCATTTTGTTGCAGAATAACCACACCAAGCTGTTGAACGTTATTCTATTACTCTGCAACTAGTTCGGTGTGCTATTGCTATGACAAAATGTCGCTTAACGAGCTGTGGTCACAATGTTTCAATACATATGTCGTCTGATATTACTGTTTTCAATTGTCATATTTGAGACATTGTGAAATCTAGTTTTCGACTCCATTTTTGTAAGTCACTGAAATTGTTTCGGAATTTCAACATTTCATACTGAATTCTACTTGTTAGTTGTACTATTGCAGTCAATTTCGTAAACCCAAGAAATTAAGAAGCGAGTTGTAATTATATTTTCATACATGAGGTGCAGAGACGTGTTCTGTATGTTTGAATGTATGGAGAAAATCTCTCAAATCTTTCAAGAAAGCCAATTGGGCAGTTGCATCCGGTTGTAAGGATATTTTTGTAATAAGGATATTTTTGTAATAAGGATATTTTTGTAATAAGGATATTTTTGTAATAAGGATATTTTTGTAATAAGGATATTTTTGTAATAAGGATATTTTTGTAATAAGGATATTTTTGTAATAAGGATATTTTTGTAATAAGGATATTTTTGTAATAAGGATATTTTTGTAATAAGGATATTTTTGTAATAAGGATATTTTTGTAATAAGGATATTTTTGTAATAAGGATATTTTTGTAATAAGGATATTTTTGTAATAAGGATATTTTTGTAATAAGGATATTTTTGTAATAAGGATATTTTTGTAATAAGGATATTTTTGTAATAAGGATATTTTTGTAATAAGGATATTTTTGTAATAAGGATATTTTTGTAATAAGGATATTTTTGTAATAAGGATATTTTTGTAATAAGGATATTTTTGTAATAAGGATATTTTTGTAATAAGGATATTTTTGTAATAAGGATATTTTTGTAATAAGGATATTTTTGTAATAAGGATATTTTTGTAATAAGGATATTTTTGTAATAAGGATATTTTTGTAATAAGGATATTTTTGTAATAAGGATATTTTTGTAATAAGGATATTTTTGTAATAAGGATATTTTTGTAATAAGGATATTTCTGTTCTTAACTGTTAGGACCACTAAAGGTCCTCACTGGCGCAAGCAGAATACTAAATCAGCAAGTTTCTCTCGTTCTTGTCTGTTATGTGCAGGGTGTTTCAAAATTCCTGTTGCAGGTTTCTACAGGTTGTACGCTCCTTGATCCACTGTCAAACATTGGTTCACTATCAAAACTTTATCAACTAAGCTAGCTCTACAACCCTTGCGAACGTGTCAGGAATTTCGAAATGCACCGTATTTATTAGCGACCATATTGCTTGCAAATGTCTTATGTAGCTTACTAAGTGTTTGTCATTTAGTGTCCCTTACATCTAATTTGGGAACATAAGATACTGTACGCATTTCAATTTGTGCTACTAGTACACACAAAACCATGCACAATGTTCATTTATAAAGTCTTACGTTGTCAGTAGGATGCTTTCGAAGCTCGTTATTTGTGAAAAGCGTATTCTCATGTTCATGTAAAGTTTGAAACTTGGTTTTGGAGTAATTTGTGTGCATGGTGCGATAAATTCCATGCACTTCCAAAGCTTCGCTTCAGTCTCCGTTACTGAATGTCGGCATGCAGTGGTATAAAAAACTATCGTGGGATGCCCATATAATGGTACGTTCAGATTTTATTGGAGAAATTTCACCCCAGCTGTAAAACTGAATTATGTTTCCTTACGAATTCAAGCAGTGGATTTATTGAGTAAGAGTGTGAACGAATACTTACTTTGTTCGTAATATAAGCACTCGGATAGTGTTATCACATACTGCTTTGCAAGATAATGTACCTTTATCTTATTAAGATCATATGTGGATATAGATTACTTACGAACAACAAACCTGTGTTATATTTTGAACACTAACATGCTAAACTAGTGCAATAACATGTCTGTATAGTTTATCTGAAAATTTTATACCTTAACATACAGGTTTTACGAGCTCCCACACACAAAACAGCTGCAAACTTCTGATTGCTCCGCAAATGAGTTCATCTGTTCCTTAATTGTTCATAATGTCAATCCTTTGCTAAAAGTTACATGTTGAAGTACGTTCTTTTCAAGTCACCAAGTGCTCTCATTCCCATATACTAGATGAATAGTCACTGTATATATGTGCCATCAGTTATGCTGCGTCAAGCACTAAGTTACTATATGACAGTAATACTTCATTAGTCCACAGATCTTTATGAGACTATATTGCATATAAGGATACATGGCATTTTAAATTCCTAAATTTGGTCAATAATTATGCAATGTAATGAAAATAAAATTTTTTGTTGCCCTTCGAAGCCATTATTTCGGATATCTGAAAGTACAGGGCTTCAGGATAGTTCGTCAGTAATGCAGGTCTTACAGGTGTGTGTACACAGGCATACGGAACATTTGAGTGTCAGCTACCGTAACAGCAATTCCAGTGACAGCATTTTTGTTTTGCAAGTCACAGTAACAGCTTTGGCTACAATCATCGAAGTTAGCTTCATGATATTTTGACTGAGCATATAGTGACGTCAATATATTAAGCCTGAGTTATTAATGTCACTACATTTCCATCTGTGTTTCTTGCATGCTTTTATTACACTTCTCATTCGTTACATATTTACCCTCAGCGAATTCGTTTATTCATGCGTTCCCTCTATGATCACATGATATATTACACAAGTCGAATGCTGCTCCTGTCAGAGCACAAAAGTGCGTATGTTTATCTTTAATAGACACTGACAAAAGTTTGAAAGCAGCTGTCTCATTTCGACTTCACCAGAAATAGTGGCATGCGAACATACTCGCGCTCTTCTAATACAGAACACTGTAAATATTTGTACTCAATCTCTCTACTGTTACGCCTTCATACTCCCCTGGACCAGGGAACTTAAAGACTTGGTTGTAGGAGAACTGGGGAAGCAGACAAGTCCTCCCCCTACACCCTCCCAGAAATAGCGGACACGGCGACTGGTATGCATTTGGCTCCTCCTTCGCTTCATCCGTAGGCACTTGTATCGCCCCCATGGACTCTATCCCCTCACTGACACCGGCTCATTCTGCCACCCTCTCCTTCTGGCACTCTCCCCTCTCCCTTACTCTACCGATGGGAAACGAAGATAGAGACACTGTGACCACCACAACTCGTAAGCTCAAAAAGCATCCTATTCCCATATGTGCAGAATTCCTACAAAACTGCGTCCTCTGCTGAGACGACTAACCAAGGAAAGGCCCCCCCCCCCCCCCCAGTTGGGAAACGGGGCCAAAATTGGTTACTGTCGAGCTGCAATTTACAATTTCTTTATTATTTCAACCATTAAGTCATTTCTTTACCACTTGACGAGGAACAGATCCAAAAAAGCTAGCGGGCATGAGTGCCTTTTCAAAACACTTTACAGTTAACGGCCAAGCCATTCTACTTAAAACCGGCTTCAATAAAACATTGGATAACAAATCAAAATTTTCCTACTAATCAAATTAAAAAACTTCACTTTACCGTCAATAGCCAAGCCATTTTACTTAAAACAGACTTTGATAAAGCATTTAATAACAAATCAAACTTACCAAGTAATGAAAAGAAAACACCAATTTGCATACGATTTCGCTACCGAACATGTAGGGAACCACTTCTTTTAAATTCTGGCACAACAAGATATTAAATTACAAGGGCACGCTAACAGGGAGGCAGAATTAGCATTTTCAGAAGGTGCCAAGTAGATTAAAACAATCAAATTAAAGATACATTCACCTTTTACACTAACAATTTTAAAGCCACGTAATTTAAAAAAAAATCACCAACGAAAGGCAAAGTTAACCTTTTCAAAGAGTGGCCAAAAACAGTGTAAAATACAACAACCATTTAAGAACTTTACAATAACTAACAACTTTAATACCATGTCCTGGGATAGAAATAATTAATCGACCGGGTGTAAGGGCGGCCACAATTGTCTCCCAAAGGATGCTCAGGCTAGAAGCGAACTGACAGATCACTGTCTACAAATACACCGGCGACAGGGACAGGAAACCCGAACGCAGGAGGCCACAAGGCAGAAAAGACGCTGGTTGCACAAAACAAAATCCTTCAATTAACGTCTAAACATTTAACCAACTTGCGGTTTATCAGAGAAACAGCAGGTGAGCTCCGATGCAAAGGTTCCTCACACCCGACCGTGTACACGTCGCCAGCGTACCCAGCTGGGCACAGTCACGCAGCCACGCGCTCTGTCACCGGAGCCCTCGTCTTCTCACGGCGAAATACCAGTCCTCAGGTTAGGCGAGTTACTAGTCCATCATTCCCGCCTCCATATGGAAAAATTAAGACATCCGTTGCCGCTCCCACCAAGCAGTGATTCGGAACCACAGCCGCGGCCCCCGGGTGTTCATAGCAAGAGCTTACAGCCTTGTCCCGTCAACTCGTCCCACTCGTCTCGCACCGCCAGGATAGAACACGCGGCTTCCCGGGACAGCAGCAAGTAGCCCCATGCTGTCGCTTGGTATTTTCCTAATGTCCGCAGTATTACAGTTTCATTTACTTCTGGTCATATCATCCTAGAAATACATGAAGACATCATCTTCGCTACGATGTCAACATGTGGGCAATACTGCTTGCACGTTCGTCGCGTAGTCAACGTGAAACTCTATTCACAGATTCGAAGGAGCAGGAGGAAACACGTCATTAGTCATCAGGGTGTCAACCAGTGGAACTCTCCAACGCTGTTGATTACTAGAACAGTAAGATGAGGTGATAACAATTTAAACATTATACAAAAGAAATTAATCTGTCCCGCACTACATAGTGGGACAAAAATATTTTCTTCTCAGTTCAGGATTCATTTTTTTCCTCCCACCTACTTTGGTGTGGTATGAAGTGAGAAAATTTAAATTTTCGGGATCTGTAGCATAATGTGATTACTACCGTAGTCCCAGTCACAAACGTTGAAGAAAATTAGGACCGCGCGGAGAGACGACACGGTTTGAGGCACCACCTCGCGGATTACGCGGTATCTCGCGCCGGAGGTTGCGGGTCCTTCCTTAATCATGAGTGTTCGTGTTGCTCCTAGAATAAGTCAGTTTAAGTAGTGCGTAAGTCGAGGGACCGATGAGGTCAGCAGTTTGGTCCCTTAGGAATTCACACACATTTGAACATTTCTGAAAAAAAAGCAGTGAGTTCTGTTGTTTCGTGCAACAGCCTGTTTGCTTTCATGCATTACTACCGCTCGCAGACGGTTATTTAAGAACATTTGGACATCTTTGATCTTCTAATGAACCTTTCGTTATTTTAGCAATTGCGGTTTCGAGAACCTGCAGCGAAGTAGTGTGCTTTCAGCTCTGACTGCCAGATAGCACAACGCGTTCCGTAGTCCAGGTGACAGGCAACAACTGTGCCCAATTTGTCAGGAAATGGTCCGAAAATCGTGCTCCGCGAGCAAGCGGGCACTGTAAACAGATGAGCAACTGGGAATATCTGCCCTGCTACACTGCCTCACGTTTCTACCAAGAACAAGCACAGAATGTACATTAGAAGGGAGACACCCATGAATGAGCAGAGACAACTATATACGAAGCTTGTCTCATTACCACCAAGCAGGTACAGGGTTCATTCTTGTGGTAATTAAAGTAATTTTGCAGATAACTTCTTAACAAACATTACCGTTTGCTATGCAACTGAAATAGGTCACTGTACATGTTGTGCATGTTGCAGTTAGCTCGCTGCACTCCAGCTTTCTCTAGTCTGAAGCGTGCTGCGCATTAATTGTTTGGCTGTATGGGCCTAAACTCATACGGATTATACGTGAGTTAAGGTTATCACACTGACATACTTACCATTATCACTTAGTATATGTCTGAGTTTGTGTAAGATACCATAGTCAAATCCCAGAGGTTTGCTCCACATTTGGCTCCTACTTCTACCAGTTTCTCTATACTCTCGTTTTTACTGCAGAAGTAAAAAGCAAATATAAAAAGTAAATTTTCTTCCAGCGCATTCTTTTACTGTGTGTGATTTGTATTGTACGTGGACATATAATTAAAACAGGGAAACGTCTACTTTCTAATAACTTCCATGCATATGAACTGTGAAGTGATCGCTAATGTTGTTGTTGGACAGTTGTTTTTATATAGTCCAGCTTGAAAATGAAAATGTTCTAGAAGGGTCTGTCAGGTGTCGCAGTGAAGCAGCCTCCTGAGAGGCAGACAGTTTTACAAAGACCTGCAGCTGGCGACCCCCAAGGGAACTCCCCATCACACCCTCTCACGCGAAATGGTACGCGGATAGCCCGTCAAAAACTAAACACAGGTCGAGCATGGAATGAAAACAACGTGGGCAGAGCTGTGCAAAAAGAAGCGAAATAGAAACAGGGAACGGTCCAAGCTATCGATGTATCACATCGAGGGACTAGCACAGGGACACGCGTCGTTATGTGGTCACGGCGTTGGACTGCAAAGAGGAAGATCGGTGTTCAAATCTACCTTGTGCCCCAATTGTTTTCCCATAAAATTATGAGCTGGCCGTCCGGTCATTAACATATCAGTTTTCTTTCTGTAGTCTTGGCAGTTGCAACACAACAGATTGGTTGTAAAATGAGTCGTGTGCTAAAAATACACTACTGTCGCTAGGAAATGATGAATATTGAGAGAAGACGAGATGCCGCATAGACTTCTCACGGAAGTGAAAACAACTAAACGGACGTGAACTATGCTACAGCAAAGGAATAAGTTAAGACTTCCAAAAAGGAACGCAACCGTCGTAACATGTGTTCATTTGGTACAACACGTAGACGGTTTGTTCATAGGTACACATCACGTGATCCTAGTGTCGCTTGTCACAACGGGGCCCCAGGCTTTACAGCATCTTTTCCCTTCCGTGCTGCATTTGTATGCTCTTACTCTTCTTCCCCTCCCTAGTAACGTGTCTAAGAGTGTGACTCCGTAGGCTTTCCTGGCGTAATAAATCTTCAAAGCCTCTTAGCGTTTGCTGCCGGATACTAAAAATGAGTACTGATGCCAAGGCTGCAAGTCGATGTCCTTTATAGGCATCCGTACCGTACATGGGTTGCTGCCCTCAAAGAATGGACAGGTGGCGCCGCCCTTGGCACACCGGCGGTAACGATTTATCGCACTACGACGGTTCTCGAACATTCGGTGTGGCCACACCGAAGAAAGTTCAGTAGTACAAGGTTCCACATCTTGCTACAGGAAACACATTGTCTCCATTAATCAAATTATCTGCCAGCCAAATATCACTTGCTCTTCATAAACACTGCTCAAAATATCGGAAGTGTTGGTAACTACCACAGTTTCGTCAAATTTCATACCGTGTCCCTCGTTTGAACGATGTTCTGCTACCGCCGGTTTTACCGGCTGTTGTAGCGTCGTATGACGGCGATGTTCCATGCATCTGTAATATCATGAACTGTGTGTATCTAACAGCCGATGTAAGCCTTTCCACATCCACTTGATACTTTGTATATACCAGGCTTTCTGAGCTCCCTATCTTCCACGGAGCCGCGTAGTGCCCTAATATTGGAAGGTCAACGGAACAAACTGTTAAAACGCTTTAAGTTCTTCAGATGTTAAGGAACAAATCCACCGACCTGTGCTCCTCTTAATGCACCTCCGGTGATGCTCCAAAAACCTCCATAATCCAACGAATACAATACGAATTGTTTTCCTACTGCCAAGAAATGCGCAAGTTCTTAAGGTAAACTGTCCGCGTCGGAAATAGCATATGCTCTGCGTACCAGGATCCTAAGGATGCCACGGCATTGGTATGGTGGATGACAACTATTTGCCTGCAGGTACCGATCAGTGTGCATCGGCTTTCGGTGAACACTATCCCAGAGTCATCACTTAACATGTCTGGGCTGACGTGCCGTGGTCCATACATAACTCTCTCCCCTGACGTTTCAACTTCAACTTCACCTTCGCCTGCAGAAGGCATCCTCTGAGGACAATCGGCGAACTGCAACGAGAGTGCGAGTAAGCGCCGCATATATAATCCATCCACAGGGCGCCGCTGTCAATCACTTGACGTCTGTGCTATGGTCTCTGATACTGCCAACTTTCTCAATTGCAGTTAATCGATTGTCACTCCGTTGCTGCAATGTTGACATCCGTATCTTATCCAGCTTAATACCTTGATCTTTCCTATTAAAATTATTGCAGTGTTCGGCAATCTCAATGGCCTCTCTGTACATTCGCGCATAATAATGCGACGTCTTTGCTATTACGGTCGTCTCACTAAACTTTCTTTCATGACCACCTTCCTGAAACACCTGTTACGCCATAGCCGATTTATCAATATATTCGCGGCGGCAGTTCCTTTTATGTTCACCCAGACGGGTGTTGACGCTTCCTTTTGTTGTGCCTATATAGACCTTTCCACAACTGCACGGAATTTTATAGACAACTAGTGTGGCTAGAGGATGTCGTTTGTCTTTTGCGGATTTTTAACATGCTTTTATTTTCGTGGTGGGTCTGATGACAGTTTCCACATCGTACTTTCTAAAAATTTTCCAATGCGATCAGTGACCTTACTGATGAATGGCAAGAACACATTCCCCTTAGGTTGGAGTCAGTCTTCGTCCGTTTTGGTTGTCAGTCTCGGGCGTAGTGAACGATCTATCCCTCTGTTGGAATACCCATTCTTCTTGAAGGTCGTTCTAACGTGTTCAGTCTCACCATCTAAGTGAGCGGGTTCACAGATTTTCTGCGCCCTGTCCATTAATGTTTTAATCACCCCTATTTCATGTCTTGGGTGGTGGTCAGAATCTTTTCGCAGATAACGGTGTGTGTGTGTGTGTGTGTGTTGACTAAATGATCTGTCCTCTCGTTTGATTAGTCACATCTAAGTAGTTCAGGTGACCATCGATTTCCTTTCCCATAGTGCATTTAATGCTTGGATTAACACTGGTCAGATGTAATAGAAAGGCATCCAGACCCTCTTCCCCATGGGTATATATAAAACATCTACACAACGATACCATCTGGGTGGTCTTATTCTAGCTGTTTGAAAAACGGGCGCTTCCAAGTCCTCCATGAAAAAGTTATCCACAGCTGAACTAAGATGACTTCCCATAGCCACCCCGTTTCATAAAAAACATTATATTGAAAATAAGTTGTTGAAGGGAAATTTCTGAATAATGCCAAAATATCACTACGAACAATGTCCGCTATACATGTGATCGCTTCATTCACCGGAATCATGGTATTCGACGACACCACATCAAAACTGACCAGGATATCATTAGAGCCCACACTAATTTCCTTAATAATATCGAGGAAGTTACACAAATTTTTAACATACTGTCAGTTCCACCACCATGAGATTTCAGCAGCGACGCAAGGTGTCCAGCTAATTCATGTGTGGGAGACCCTATTGCGCTGACTATAGGTCTCAGAAAGTACCAGCGGTTTGTGTACCTTTGGTATCCCAAAGAGTATGGTCGAGTAAGCTTCTGATTTAAATAGTTGCTTCTTGTCCGCTAAAGAGAGGGAAGACGCTTTTACCAATTAATGGATCATTTTTAAAATCCTCGATGTCTGATCCTTCTGGAGTTGTTTGTAATTGTTGGGATCCAAAATGTCCATGATTTTTTCATGATAACCTTTACTCTTCATTAAGACAGTAGCGTTGCCTTTATCTATAGAAAACAAGATGATTTCATCTGCGTTGATGTCCCATAGTGCCTTCCTTTCTGCCTGTGATAGAATCTCGAGCACGTGTAAGCCACCTAATAGTTTTCCATTCTTACATCAGCGGACTGCTGTAGCAGCTGACGGATACCTGCCTCAACATTAGCCACAGTACCTTCAGTGGGAACCACTCGGAGCGTCACTCCGATATTTCCACCCTTAACAAGTACTGAAACTTCATCTACAGTCAAGATTTCGTCTGACAGGTTAATAACTGTTGGAGGAGAAATATCCTCTCTAATGCCTCCAGACGTGATCCTCTGTAAGCTATCAAACATCATCTTTCGTCTAACCACTGATATTTCTGCACTTACTTCCATAGTTCTAAATGTAAGGTATTCAGTCTTACTCCAATCGTCATACTGCGTGGAATTACTAATGAGAATATGAAGTTGAAGTAGCTTACTGTTGGTTTCCGCCAGTGCTCGCCGCGTCTGGTGAATCCTCTCGTAACATTGCTGATTCCACGCGGCTGTAAATTCGATAAGCTTGTGCCGAGCGGAACGTCTTCTTAACTTGCTGACACTTCGGAACAGTTGACGTGTCCCTGCAGCATACCATCTGCTTTCTTTTTTGTAAACCATAACGACGACGAATAGAAGATTCAAATCACTTCCAACGTCCGTGGTAAATTTATTGCTGGTTTGAAGACAGTTGACCAGTTCTAAAGAGATTTTTGGACCGTCACGTCCATGTGGCCAGACGGAGGGGGTGTCATGCACATACCTCAAGAAGCACGTTCGTTGCAAGCCCGAAGTCCTCAGTGCCATCTCCTCGAAGTACTCCGTAAGTAAGAAGACGACTATGGGTGACAAAGGACTGTCCATAGCCACCCCGTCGTTCTGTTCAAAAATATTGTCGTTCAATGAAACATACGTGGATGTCAGCACATGACAGATTCATCAGCTCCTCAAGTTTTTCACTAAACACACAAAGGCATTCTTTCAGAGGGACCCCCCCTGCGGGTCCGGGGTAAGAATAGGCCCGAGGTATTCCTGCCTATCGTACGAGGCGACTAAAAGGAGTTTCAACTGTTTTGGCCTTCCATGTGATGGTCCCCCTTGGGGTTTGACCTCCATTTTTCTAAATTTCTACAGAAGTACGAGCCTTTTGGGGAAGGACATCTTACGTGGTGTACCACTGGTCCTAAGTGCACTAAGACCTTGGCACTCAGCATTGCACCGGCGTTGTAACCATACCCACTATTACTCAAATTGGGCCTAAACGCCTTTTGGGTTGTCCCAGTTACGCCCATAGTGCGTCTCCATCTGCACCAGCGATCATGACGGACTTTCCATGGCACCAGAAATCCAGAATGGTAGCCAGCCCGTTGTGGTGGGGTCGTCATGTACCCTCTAGGTTGTAGCCCCCTGACAACACAGGGATCGTACTGCCGATACCTGAGCTGCACCCTCCCCACGTCGGCCAAGGAGTAGATGCCCGTCTCCTTGGGGCATCAGGACTCCCGGCAATGGTCATCCTGCCAGGTGGCCCTTGCTGCGGCTGGGTGGCGCCCGTGGGGAGAGCCCCTGGTCGGAGTGGGTGGTATCGGGGCGGACGTTTCGCAGGTGAAACGTCACCACGTATCGGGTCGCTCTGCGGCCGAGTCTTTTAAAAGAAAAAGTACCGTTTCTGGTTCTGGTTCTCCTGCCCCTTCCCCCTTGGCCACTCCATGGGAGGAGGGACAGGCCCGCCGGCTTGGAGCGAAGTACTTCCCCCGCTATTTGGTCTGTTCTCGGACCGATGGGGGGACATTCGCCACCTCCAAGCCCATGTTCTTTGTTCAGCACATTGAGGACATCTTCGGGGAAATCGAGGCTCTCAGCAAGATGCGTTCAGGGTCCGTACTTACCAAGACCACGTCCGCCACACAGTCGGCGGCGCTCCAGGCGTGCGACCGCCTAGGGGACATCCCAGTCTCCATTGTCCCACATCTGGCACTCAATAGGACGCAGGGGGTTATTTTTCATCGTGACCTCCTGCTACAATCTGATGAGGAGCTCAGGGCCAACCTGGAGCGCCGAGGCGTGCATTTCGTCCGGCGAGTCCAGCGCGGCCCCAAAGACCATCGCATCGACACTGGGGCCTTCATCCTCGCCTTCGAGGGGGACGTTCTCCCGGAGAAGGTAAAGGTAATGTGCTACCGGTGTGACGTGCGACGCTACGTTCCGCCTCCTATGCGCTGTTTTAGGTGTTTGCGCTTTGGGCACATGTCGTCACGGTGTGAGGCTGAGCCCCTCTGTGGCGATTGTGGCCGTCCTCTTCGTGAGGAACATACATGCACCCCACCACCTCGGTGCGTTAATTGTCCTGGCGTCCACTCGCCTAGATCCTCAGACTGCCCCGCATATCAGAAGGAGAAGAAGATACAAGAAATCAAAACTTTGGATCGGCTGTCATATTCTGAGGCCAGGAAGAAGTACGACCGCCTCCATCCCGTGCCATTGACCACTTCATTTGCCTCAGTTGTGTCCACTCCTTCCGCGGTATCCTCACCCCTCTCCTGTCCCCCCTCCGCCTCCTCCGCCCATCAGGGGGCTCTGCCTCCGCCTCCCAAATCCCTCCCTTCCAAATCCTCCTCCCCCGTGGCCCCCACCCCCTCTGCCCCAGGGGCCATCCTTCCTCCTCCTTCTCCCCACACGCCACCTGAGAACCGATCCTCTTCTCAGGCGTCCATCGGGGACACGTTCCGGACCCCGGCTTCCGAGGTCCGGCGTTCCAAAACGGACCCCGCGCGTGAGGACCTTCTTCGGGTCCAGCCCACCATCCCTGTGCCTCCTCGGCCTTCCAAGAAGGCCTCCAAGAAGTAGTCTCTATCCCCCTCTCCACCCCGGCGCGTTTCGACTGACGCTCCATCCGTGAGTCGCCGCTCCCGGCCGTCCTCAGTTTCACCGGGACGCTCTGCTGCCAGGCGGTCAGCTGGCCTTTCGTCGGCAAATGATGCTGCCCCTCCTACACAACCAGGGACAGCGGCCGCAGCTGGCGACCAGTCGATGGAACCGGATCCGCCTCCCGTCGGTTGTAGCGTTGTTCCCTCGCAACCTGGCCCTCCGCGGCCGTCGAGGTGACCAGCTCTTCCCCCATCTCGTTCCCCCAACTTTTTGACTAGCGATGGCGTTGTTTCATTGGAACATAAGAGGTATTCGATCTCATCGGGAGGAATTACATCTGCTCCTCCGCCTGCACTGTCCGCTCGTCCTTGGACTCCAGGAAACCAAGTTGCGCCCGACTGACCGTATTGCCTTTACCCACTATACCTCGGAGCGGTATGACCTTACCCCTGTGGACGGTGTCCCAGCTCGGGTCATGTTGCTCATTCGGGACGACGTCTATTACCATCCCATCCCATTGACCACCCCACTCCAAGCAATAGCTGTCCGCATTACTCTTTCTGCTTTTACTTTTTCAGTTTGTACCATCTACACTCCACCGTCGTCTGCCGTTAGTCGGGCTGACATGATGCACCTGATCGTTCAGCTTCCCCCGCCGTTTTTATTGTTTGGCGACTTCAATGCCCATCATCCCCTTTGGGGCTCTCCTGCATCCTGTCCAAGAGGCTCACTCTTGGCAGATGTCTTCAACCATCTCAATCTTGTCTGCCTCAATACTGGCACCCCGACTTTCCTCTCGGACTCCACTCATACCTTCTCCCACTTGGACCTCTCGATATGTTCTACCACTCTTGCCCGTCGGTTCGAGTGGTATGTCCTTTCTGACACCTATTCGAGCGACCACTTCCCCTGTGTCGTTCGTCTCTTGCACCACACCCCATCCCCACGTCCTTCGAGCTGGAACATACTGAAAGCTGACTGGGGACTTTACTCATCCCTGGTGACCTTTCCGGACCACGATTTTCCCAGTTGTGACAGTCAGGTCGAATACCTCACGGCTGTTATCATCCATGCTGCCGAACGTTCCATTCCTCGTACTACTTCTTCACGTCGCGTTTCCGTCCCCTGGTGGAACGAGGCTTGTAGGGACGCTATCCGTGCTCGACGACGTGCTTTACGCACCTTTCGCCGCCATCCTACGTTGGCGAATTGTATTGAATACAAACGACTCCGAGCGCAATGCCGTAGAGTCATCAAAGACAGCAAAAAAGCTTGTTGGGCCTCTTTCACCGGCTCCTTTAACAGTTTTACTCCATCTTCCGTCGTTTGGGTTAGCCTGCGCCGGCTGTCGGGTATTAAGGCCCACTCCTCGGTACCTGGCCTGACCTCAGGTAATGCGGTCCTTGTTGATCCGGTGGCTGTCGCCAACGCCTTTGGCCGCTTTTTCGAGGAGGTTTCAAGCTCCGCCCATTACCATCCTGCCTTCCTTCCCAGGAAAGAGGCAGAAGAGGCTCGGCGACCTTCCTTCCACTCGCTGAATCTGGAAACCTATAATGCCCCCTTTACTATGCGTGAACTCGAACGTGCGCATGTACTGTCCCGGTCCTCTGCTCCGGGGCCGGATGCCATTCACGTTCAGATGCTGGCACACCTTTCTCCGGCGGGCAAAAGCTTCCTTCTTCGTACCTACAATCGCGTCTGGACCGAAGGTCAAGTCCCCATGCGTTGGCGTGACGCCGTTGTTGTTCCTATACCCAAACCCGGGAAGGATAGACACCTTCCTTCTAGTTACCGCCCCATTTCTCTTACAAGCTGTGTCTGTAAGGTGATGGAGCGCATGGTTAATGCTCGGTTAGTCTGGATTCTTGAATCTCGACGGCTACTTACTAATGTCCAATGCGGCTTTCGTCGCCGCCGCTCCGCTGTTGACCACCTCGTGACCTTGTCGACATTCATCATGAACAACTTTTTGCGAAGGCGCCAAACGGTAGCCGTGTTCTTCGACTTGGAGAAGGCTTATGACACCTGTTGGAGAGGAGGTATCCTCCGCACTATGCACAGGTGGGGCCTATGCGGTCGCCTGCCCCTTTTTATTGATTCCTTTTTAACGGATCGAAAGTTTAGGGTACGTGTGGGCTCCGTATTGTCCGACGTCTTCCTCCAAGAGAATGGAGTGCCTCAGGGCTCCGTCTTGAGCGTAGCCCTTTTTGCCATCGCGATCAATCCCATTATGGATTGCATTCCACCTAATGTCTCAGGCTCTCTCTTTGTCGATGACTTCGCGATCTACTGCAGTGCCCAGAGAACATGCCTCCTGGAGCGCTGCCTTCAGCGTTGTCTAGACAGCCTCTACTCATGGAGCGTGGCAAATGGCTTCCGGTTCTCTGAAGAAAAGACGGTTTGTATCAACTTTTGGCGATATAAAGCGTTCCTTCCGCCATCCTTACATCTCGGTCCCGTTGTTCTCCCATTCGTGGACACAACTAAGTTTCTAGGGCTCACGTTGGACAGGAAACTGTGTTGGTCTCCACACGTCTCTTATTTGGCGGCCCGTTGTACACGTTCCCTTAATGTCCTCAGAGTTCTTAGCGGTTCATCTTGGGGAGCGGATCGCACTGTCCTGCTTCGCTTGTATCGGTCCATAGTCCGATCGAAGCTGGATTATGGGAGCTTCGTCTACTCGTCCACTCGGCCGTCCCTCTTACGCCGGCTCAACTCCATCCACCATCGGGGGTTACGTCTTGCGACCGGAGCCTTCTACACTAGTCCTGTCGAGAGTCTTTATGCTGAAGCTGCCGAGTTACCGTTGACCTACCGGCGCGACGTACTGCTGTGTCGGTATGCCTGCCGGCTGTCGTCTGTGCCCGACCACCCCTCTTACAAGTCCTTCTTCGCCGATTCCCTCGACCGTCAGTACGGGTTGTATGTGTCTGCCCTGCTGCCCCCCGGAGTCCGCTTTCGTCGCCTGCTTCGACAATTGGATTTTGCCCTCCCTACCACCTTTAGAGAGGGTGAGAGCCCGACACCACGTTGGCTCCAGGCTCCGGTTCATATTTATCTCGACCTCAGCTCACTCCCGAAGGATGGTACTCCGGCTGCAATGTATTGCTCACGGTTTGCCGAACTTCGTGCTCGACTTGCCGGTCACACCTTTATTTACACCGATGGCTCCAAAACTGACGATGGTGTCGGCTGTGCCTTTGTCGTCGGGGCCGCCACATTTAAATACAGGCTCCTCGACCAATGTTCCAGCTTTACGGCCGAGCTTTTTGCTCTCCATCAGGCCGTTCAGTATGCCCGCCGCCACCACCATTCATCATATGTACTCTGCTCTGACTCACTCAGTGCTCTTCAGAGCCTTGGAGCTCCCTATCCGGTCCATCCCTTGATACAACGGATACAGCAGTCCCTCCATTCTTTGGCTGATAACGGTGGTTCTGTCAGCTTTCTGTGGGTTCCCGGACATGTGGGAGTGCCTGGGAATGAGGCTGCGGATGCTGCAGCCAAGGCTGCGGTCCTCCTGCCTCGGCCAGCCTCCCATTGTGTCCCGTCATCTGACGTTCGTGGGGATGTCTGTAAGAGGCTTGTGTCGTTGTGGTGGGATGCTTGGTCATCCCTCCAAGGAAACAAGCTCCGGGCAGTAAAACCGCTACCAACTGCTTGGACAACATCCTCCCGACCATCTCGGCGCGAGGAGGTCCTTCTGACCAGGTTGCGGATTGGGCATTGCCGGTTTAGCCACCGCTACCTGCTCTCTGGTGACCCAGCCCCGCAGTGCCCTTGTGGTCAGGCATTAACAGTGCGCCATGTTTTATTGTCGTGTCCCCGTTTTAATCAATTTCGTGTTGTCCTGTCCCTGCCATCTACTTTACCGGATGTTTTAGCTGATGACGCTCGAGCAGCTGCTCGTATTCTGCGTTTTATAACTTTAACTGGCTTGTCCAAAGACATTTAATCTTTTTACTTATTTTGTCTGCATCTTTGTCGGGTCCTTCTGGTGTCCCCTCCATCCCCTTGAGTTTTACCAGATTCCATGTGCTCAAACAACAGTGACTGGGCGCTAATGACCTCAGCAGTTGAGCGCCCTTAAACCCAACCAAAAAAAAAAAATTTCAGAGGGACTTGTGTAAAAATAGATACATCAAAACACCAATAAATCTGAAGGACCCAGCCTCAAAGATCACAATCATCGCATAAAATCCACCGAATTGGAGATACGGTCTTCACACTTGCCTACATATGGACTGAATACACATGTTAAATACCTGGCCAGGTTATAAGTGGGTGCACCTAAATTGCTAATGATAGGGTGTACAGGAACCCCTTCCTTATGCAGCTTTTGCAGACAAAATCTAGGTTGTACGGCAGCACCAGGATGAAGTTCCTTCCGTAAATTTACGGACAACGAGTTTTCTTTCAAGAGTGAAGGTGTCTTGCGCTTAATCCTTCCTATGGGGTCACTAGATACTCCTATGTAAGCCTTGTTGTTCAATAATAAATCCATTGTAAGGACGTAATCGTCCAGTGTCGTTAGAACCGTGGCATTCCCCTTGTCAGCTGGTAAAATTTCATCATCGTCCCCAAACGAACGAAACGTTGCTCCCTCTGCAGATGAGTCGTGACCCGCGATGGCGTAGTCCGATGTAATGTGTGGAACAGTACTAGCCTTACAGGGTTATTACTAATGATTGAAGCGATTTCACAGCTCTACAATAACTTTATTATCTGAGATATTTTCACAATGCTTTGCACACACATACAAACTGTTTTTTAGGCATTTACAAATGTTCGATATGTGCCCCTTTGGTGATTCGGCAGACATCAAGCTGATAATAAAGTTCCTCCCACACTCGGCGCAGCATGTCCCCATCAAAGAGTTCGAAAGCATCGTTGATGCGAGCTCTGTTCTGGCTCATTTCTTGGTAGAGGAGGTTTAAACACTGAATCTTTCACATAACCCCACAGAAAGAAATCGCATGGGGTTAAGTCTGGAGAGCGTGCAGCCCATGACATGAAATGCTGATCATGATCTCCACCACGACCGATCCATCGGTTTTCCAATCTCCTGTTTAAGAAATGCCGAACATCATGATGGAAGTGCGGTGGAGCACCATCCTGTTGAAAGATGAATTCGGCGCTGTCGATCTCCAGTTGTGGCATGAGCCAATTTTCCAGTATGTCCAGATACATGTGTCCTGAAACCTTTTTTTTTTTCGCAGAAGAAAAAGGGGCCGTAAACTTTAAACCGTGAGATTGCACAAAACACGTTAACCTTTGGTGAATTGCGAATTTCCTGCACGAATGGGTGGTGATTCTCTACCGCCCTGATCGGCACATTGTGTCTGTTCACTACACCATTAAGAAAAAATGTTGCTTCATCACTGAAAACAAGTTTCGCACTGAACGCATCCTCTTCCATGAGCTATTGCAAACGCGCCGAAAATTCAAAGCGTTGACTTTGTCATCGGGTGTCAGGGCTTGTAGCAATTGTAAACGGTAAGGCTTCTGCTTTAGCCTTTTCCGTAAGATTTTCCAAACCGTCGGCTGTGGTACGTTTAGCTCCCTGCTTGCTTTATTCGTCGACTTCCGCGGGCTACGGGTGAAACTTGCCCGCACGCGTACAACCGTTTCTTCGCTCACTGCAGGCCGACCCGTTGATTTCCCCTTACAGAGGCATCCAGAAGCTTTAAACTGCGCATAAAATCGCCGAATGGAGTTAGCAGTTGGTGGATCTTTGTTGAACTTCGTCCTGAAGTGTCGTTGCACTGTTATGACTGACTGATGTGAGTGCATTTCAAGCACGACATACGCTTTCTCGGCTCCTGTCGCCATTTTGTCTCACTGCGCTCTCGAGCGCTCTGGCGGCAGAAACCTGATGTGCGGCTTCAGCCGAACAAAACTTTGACTTTTTCTACGTATCTGTAGTGTGTCGTGACCATGTCAATGAATGGAGCTACAGTGAATTTATGAAATCGCTTCAATCATTTGTAATAGCCCTGTATTTCTTCAGCTGTGTACTGCTGTGCAGGGAGGCTGTGTACTGCTTGTCGTACTGACAAAGATAAGTTCTGTGAGACGTAGTCTCTTAGGAGTGGGAGCAGACTCGAACCTTTCTCTGGGATGTTTTTGGGAATGTTCCACATTGTCTCCAGCTCACAGAAGAACAATCTCACCACTGTTGCTCGTTCCCTTTCCCTTCCTTCGTTCACCTTCTCCTAACCTTCCCCCGCTTCGACGTTTGAGGCTCCTCTTATTCCTCTGTGCACTCCCGAAGGCCGGACCACCTGTCTGCCATGTAACAGGTGACTTGATAACTCGTAATTTCCAGCCCTGGCTCGACACAAAGGTTTCGCACGTACCCCTTTGTACAGGCCAGGCCCAGAGAGTGGTGATGGACCAATCGGCAGTTTCAGAAGGTGGCATCTCAGGCCGTCAGGTGTTCAGGTGGTGTGACCTGAGTTGTGAACAATCGCCTAAGGCAGGTGCACCTCCATGTGAAAGGGATCCCCAGATTGAGGAAGCACGCCATTGGAGACGTCTCATTGGCAGGAAATCTCATGATTGCCAATCATCTCCACAATTTACGTCTACTGAACGTCAACGGAATGAGGCTAACTATTCGAAGACCCTTCCAGCTGCACCACGGTTCCTCGTGGTTTCACGTCCTACCACGTAAATCACTTTATTATTCAGAAAGACCTTCATGCAATTACCGGTCCTGTGAAATCCTCCTCTCGCTTACAGAATGGAACTTTGCTTTTGGAGACTACCTGTGATTCACCTTCAGTAAAACTGCTTGCTGCTTCACTTCCCCACAACTATCCCGTTTATGTCAAGACGCATAGAATGATGAACTCTTACTGTGGTGGTGTTTACACTATGCTGCTCGGCGGTCTGACAGTGGCCGAAGTTCATACACATATCACTGATCCGGGTGTCACTCGCGTCCATGGGGTGATGAGAAAGGTAGCTTACTCCTTATTGCCCACACGCACTCATTTCCTCACTTTTGATAAAGTAATACTTCCACCAAAGATAAGAGCAGGCGATGAAATTATCAGTCAGATTGTATATTCCGAACACGAAGTGCTGCTACCATTGTCATCAACCAAATCAGAATGTCTCGTCAAAACCCGGCCAAATGTGTAATTTGTGGTAGGGATTCGCACAAGGGCTATTGTCCATTTCGTTTTCCTACCTCAGCCGGTAAGTACCACTATTCCTTCCGATGATGTCTGCGTTGCCATCTGTCAGGATGTGGTGTCCGTTTGGCATCGCCAATGGTTTTCCCTTCGCGGGAATAAGCTTAGGCTTATTAAGCCTCTCCCAGTGGCTTGGACGACCTCCTTTTGGTTCTTCCGCTGGGAGAAGATTACTTAAACTAGGCTGCGTATTGGGCACTACCTTTTTAGCCATCGTCATTTGCTAAGTTGCGCTGTCCCACCACATTGTACACATTGCGTCCAAGTTTTAACTGTCCGCCACTTCCTGCTGGAATGCCCTTTTTTTAACAATATAAGTTCCAGCTTGTGTTTGCCGTCAGGTCATTGAATTTTTAGTTCTGGACGTCCATTTGTATCTGTTGCTCTTCAGCCCTCCTTCTGCGTGCTTGTTTTTAGCTGTCTCGTATTCTGTCCATTGGGACTGACGTACAGACGTTAAACTCCTCTCTGTGTTTGTGTTCTGTAGTTTTGACTTCTGCACCTATGACTCCAGTTGCTTTTTGCACCCTAAAACAAAAGAACACAAAAAGGTCGGTCAGCCAGCGTGCGATTGGCTGACCTCTTCTCAGACCGTCTCTTTACTTTTCTTCCGGACTGGCAGGCAGGCGCTGACTTCAGGCTGTAATATTTGCGTATGACTCAGGACTTTCCTGGTTTAATTTTAGTAACCGTTCCAAGAGCATTTTGTTACAGCCTAAAGTTAGCGCCTGCCTGACTAGCTGTGAAGGTTATTAGTCAGCAACAGAATCAAAATGGTGCCCTACGACACAGAAGAGTTTCCTTGCTGTACAAGACGTTCCATTAATATGCTTCAGATTATGAGATGCAAACCAAAACCAGAAAATTGTTATTGAGCCCTCTGAGGTTCCACTCGGAGGTGACTGACGTTAGGGTGGAGACTTCTGGAGACAGTCAAGGGGATGCAGCTGTTCCAGTTTTTGCGGCATGGCAGAAAGTTCTCTTACAGTCCCTCCAGGAAACGCCCAGATGGGCAGCAGGAGTTTTGAAGTAAGTGCTGTTGACAAGTGACGCGATGGTACCGATGATCTCCCCCCCCCCCCCCCCCCCGAACAACTCACCCCTCCCCATAACCCCGCCTTCACTCAAACCTCACCATTGACAGGAGTGTGACCTTAAAATAAGGCTAACGGTCAAGCATGGTGATAAAAGGTTTTACATGCACAGTTACGACGTTGAGCGCTTATCTCCTGTAAGTGCATGACGAAACACAGAATACGATGAAATATCACGAATGCCACTACCCCTTGCTTATGATACACACCTGAAGAGCTCCCCTTCCATGCACGGAATTAAACCTTACGTAAGCTGTGCAGCACATAACTACTGGAAGCCAGCTGCACCCTTAATGAGAGCCTTGTGCGAGTATCCAAGGTGACAAGCGTCAGGCATCTGTCACCACTTTTTCTTCAAAGTGAAGTCCACTATCGATTATTCAATATATGGCACAACGCGACGTTGAAACGTTCGAAACAAATGACATTAAATTCCTTGGCGAGGGATTTTGTATCCCTAGTCACGCGCCCGCTCACTGGCCTTCTTTTCTCTTCACTGATAACTGAAGTAATAATGGAAGTGCGCTATTCCATTGTGCTTGTACATTGTGACAATATATACGTTAATGTGGAATACTAATGTTTACTAATATATTCATTTCCCTTGTCATACTCCACTTTCCATTTGATTTATAGTTTGTAGGACGAGCCGACATGGCAGTCTTACTACTTTGATAAGATAGATCAGATGCCGTTACAGCCTCCTATGTGCAATTTTGTGTGATTAAAGAACCATCCTTCATTACATATGATGGTAGTATCTGTTCCCGGGTTCGAGTCCCGGTCGGGGCACACATTTTCAACATGTCCCCAATGAAGTACGTCAACGCCCGGTTGCAGCTAGGGTGTCCATTTATCATTTCAATCCTTCATTATCTTCTCATGCTTTACGTGGTCTGATGACGATTTGTTAAAGCATTTTTGATTGCTAGCATCGACGATTCAAACTTTGATTACTGAGAAGCCGTCACCCTGTTAATGAGTGACCATGGAAACCCGTTGCAGCGAATATTTTACTTTCTCCTTTGTTTCGTCGTTACGATAAGTTGCCCTCACTAAAAAAGAGGGAAACAGACCATTCTTTTATAGATCGGAGATTATGCAGCTGACAATATGCAGTGGCCCCGCAGATCTAGGGAGCAAACGCCACATGACTTCTGCTGTGGCAATGAAGTTCGTGACACTCAGCCTGTCTTGTGCCTTCTGTGAGGTCGGCAACCAACCAGTATTGTCTCCTCACCTTCATCTCATGGGTGAGGGCACAAATGCGAAACAACTGGAAGAGAGCATGGTTCATAGTGTCTCCCTCTTCCATAAGGAAGTTATTAAGCGGCAGATCACTGTGTAGCGTAATGGAGCAACAGTTCAAAAAATATAGCCGCTTGTACTACACGTTTCTATTCACATTTTTATCTGTAAGAATTTTTCTTCGTTAAGGACCTGACGATTGACGTAAAGCAGCGGACTTCATTTACACCTTCACTACCTAAAATTGCACTGCTCGAAGATAGAACAGAGGAGTTCCTCTCACTATGGTGCCTTAAGTTCAGCGAGTAACTCTTCATAATCTACAAACAATGCATCTGAGAACACACTTTGTAAAGAATGCTCCCTACTACTGCGAACTCTTTCTCTGCTTTCATCTACAAGGCTGAAAAACAATCTTCCAGACGGAGCATCATCAAGAAACCATAGAGCTACCAAGCTACCTCTATCTCTGATGAAAGTTCCTGGTTGTTCAACACTGAAACGAGACACAGTAACATCTCTCATCTGAACGCTTAATCCTCTTCTAAGAGCCCCATACTGACTGCCATAGGATTGCACTGCAACCTCGATGTACGTGGCTCTTCAGAGAATGAGGGTTAAGGAAATGTCTCCTTTGTGGCCAGTGCATCTTCTCACGACTGCTCCCTCATATTACCTTTCAACGCCAACTGTGGTTCCTGATTTGAAGGCATTGGCTCGGCTCTCCACTACTAAGGCTTAACATCCTCATACTGACTACGAAATGTGTGTTGGGCACTGAAAGGAAAAATATATATTTAAACCAAAATATTATAATATATTTGATTATATTTGATATGATACTGTCCCTAAACGTTTTGTAACTCGTCATACGAATCCGTCAAGAACTTTTGTCTTGCAGCTTTACTGTTTTATGCTGCGTATTGTTAAGTTCACTTTGTACATAAGCATCCGTTGGCACAACTACAGCAGTCAAGACCCCAGTAAAAACGCATTTATAATAGTCACTGTTGCTAGCACATTGTTCTTCCGCATTCTAACGTCAGATGGGTGGGTAATGAGTGACGAGTCAACAGCTCTTTCTTCTCCACCATAGAATTGTGGTGTTTCTCAAGGGGCCAGGGGTAGGGGAGAGATGATCTTTGACTTCGCTAAGGTACCGCGCAGAAGAGGACCTACTATAGTGGCCGTCAGCAATAATAAAAGAAGCGAAGAGGGAAGTGGGTTATCCAAGTTTTCACCAATGCTCTGTTTTGTCATTCGATAAGCACAGACTGGTCATAAATCCGTAACAACTGTACAGTGGAGCCTCGTATCGCAACCATCTGTTGGCATGTTATTGTACATAACACCGTCACACTACACATTACTGCCTCCATTTGTACGGCACCAGTGTTTCGAAAACTCATTTATTTACAATAGAATAAAATACCATCCGTAAGATTCGTGCCCCATGGGGAACTTACCTGGACGTACTTTAAACTGGTTTTGGTTTACACAGTTACTTCTTGTTTTCGAAGGAGGTAGTTCAGTGACGCTAATTTATTATGCCCAGCAGCTGATACAGTGGTTCATCACAGGTCGTTGTCATATTAAGATGCCCCATGAGTGAGTTCAAGTGGAATATGTGGTTGACTCAATGAACCCTATTTGGGATGTGCTGTGCCTGCTCTGGCTTAAGGTAATTCATCATTAGCTGCTGAACCGTAATGACGCTTTTGATGTAACTGTGTGGTACTATAATCCTGGCCTGCTGTTGTAGGCCCTTTCCTATACGCCGACGTATAAGGAACGCTGTTGTCCTAAGTTCGGCAATAGGATAGATCCATGGATCCACAAATCGGCGACAGCAACAAGCTGTGATGTTAATCATCATTCGCGGAGTTCATGGGGAGCCATCTCTCCAAATTAGAACTGTCTTTCTGAATAGCTGCAGGAAATCTGCATCATACTGGTGACAGATCTGTCTTACCGATTCCCTGATTACGGATTAAGTGATGCCTGACTTACGTAACATACATAACCCAACTGCCTTCCAAACAAATGGAGTATATTTGGAGCTAGGTAGTGACTACTGTTTCACTGACGTCATTTGTCATGACAGCTCAGCTCTTGCTAATACAATGGTATCAGCAGTTCTCTCCGCCATAATTGCTTATCGTATTTATTATAATATGCAACAGGACAATAAAAATCTATGTATGCGTTGCTGCATTAGCAACAGCGATTCTTTCATGAAGTAATAAACTTGACAAGATGGTGTCCAGCTGTAGAGGTCCACTATATTCCTGCTCAAGTCCGCTGAGATTTTAACCTTAAAGATAAAAACCCTCCTCTAGTTACAAAATTCGTTACCAAGCACACCTAATATTAACATTGCTGTATTTTTTTCTGGTACAGTCCATTCCAGAGGGATCTCGTGTGTGTTTCATAACTTCGTGTTTTAGTCTTCCGAATACATAAACTTCACAAATGAGTGCTAGTGCTGCAATGATAATGGTGGCTGTTAAAAAATACGGTAATACTCCCCTGCTTTCGTTCGTCGTGATATTCTTGCAGATGGTAGGCCTGTGGCCCGAAGTATTCCTGCCTGTCGCAATATATGGCTGAGAAGTGTGAGATTCCTTTTAGTCGCCCAAGTTGAAATCCCATTCTATTGTTTGACGTGCCAATTTCCTAAATCCACAGAAGTGTGCGCTCTATGGGGAAGGACACCTTATGTGGTGCACGAGTTATACATAGTATCCTTCGATTTGATCTAGTGAACCTCTTCTCATGGTTTTGCATCTCCACCCGTTATTCAACTATTCGGGCGAAGACATTTACTGGAGGTATGTAATCCACTTCCATTGTCTCCTCTCCTCTTTCGCCTCCAAGACACCGTTAGATTCCTCTCCGCTCAATATGCAGCGCAGTAGCCAGTCCGTTGTGGTGGGGCAATGATCTATCCATTTGGTGGTAGCCCCTCCAAAGCTGAGACATCAGCAGTCACAAAGACAATGTGTCTTAAATATCCGAGAGTTCCAGAAACAAGTAGAGGGATTCGCTAAATTTTAAGTGACTGTCTCTGCAAAACTTTACGGGAGTTTGAGACTGCATTAATTCCATTTTCATTGTAGGTTTAACATATTGTCTAAAATAATTAATCATTTCTAACAAGATTGGTCCAGCTAAACGTGTTAAATCTGTGCCATCTTTGTGTATATGTTCACATGCCATTATAATGGACTTGTAGGTTAGAAAATAGCATGAACTATGCGATAGGTACTAAACCATCGGGTATTTTTAAAACAGATTGCTATAAAGCACACTGTGTTTCATGCAAAACATTTTCTCATTTGGAAGAACCATGAAAAAGTTTGTGGCTTGAATAACATGTAATGTGCGTTTTATAATGGGGTGTTTATTCTTAGAGTTAGTGGCAGCAATTGACAAAATATGTGCTCTACAGTGAATGTATCGCAGCTTATGGCCCTTCCTCTCTGACAATCGAGCACGGACTCCTGAGATAGAAGCACTAAAATTACGAGCACCGTTGAAAAAACAATGATAATCTGTCATAAGAGCGTTTTTTTCTTTAGTTCAGTATCAATTGCTGTAAATATGGATTGAGGTGAAGTGCTTTTCAACTCGAGACGTAAAAATCTGTCCTTCAATTCAAACAATGGAGACGGTGCAATATATTGAACTACTAAAGACAGTTGGATATATTTGTAGATTTGTCTGCCATTAATGAAAAATATTTGTCATGGAGAAGTGTTTCATCTTGAAAGTCTAAAGACTCTCCCAAACAAGTCAACAATTCTGATGCAGTATACTTACTAAGATATGTGGACCTTTCGCTCTGAGCTTTTAACAGCTTTTAACAACTTTTCAAGGTTAATGTCGCTTCTCAGTACTACCTTACTAATTAGAGGTTCATATTTTGTTGTATGGGGTATTTCTTCCTTACTAAGGAAATAGACTCTAAATTGCAAAGCATTGACATTAATTTGAAGCTGTTATGTTTTCATTTTGTTTAAATATGTGTATGAATTGGAGCATTTAATCCCTGTAATCAACAATTTTCAAGTGCAATGGCTCTTGCATGTTTTTCTGACTTGGTGTGGTTTTATAGTTTTCCCGTGCTTCCAGTACATTTTCTAAAATTAGTGAGGGGTACAGAAATGAACACTCCTCCTGTTTTCTGTAGGGCGTAGATATCGCTTTTTAAATGCATTTCACACAATTTGCAGAAAGCCCCACCCTGCTCATGATCAAAATGCAACCAATTGCACTTACACTACCATTTCTGCTGATACTTAATCTCACATTCAATACTTCGTTTAGAATTGCAATTTATGGATGGGCCAGAAATAGCACATTTATCGTTTGAAAACTGTGGAAGGGAAACTGATGACTTGGTAGACCTATGCAGTTCGTCACAATTACTAGCACTTCTTTCAGTAGTCACTCATCCGTCTTCGCAATACACTGTCTTTATTAGAAAAGAAAGAGATTAAAGTTTGTTTTTTCGACATTGTCTTTCGGCACACACACACTTCTTTTCATGTTATAAACTGACGAAGACTGCACGTAGTATACTACATAATCACATCACACTTCCATAGTAACTTGTCTACTGACTGTTTCAACCTTAAAACAGTTTCAACAATGCATTGAGTTTTTATACAACAACGAAAGTTTAGGTTATACTCGTAGAGCAGCATTGCCGAACATACCACTCCAGGAATAAAACAGGATTCTCAGTCTTTCACATTTAGTAACATTCAAAATAAGCAAGGTGGTCAACTAGAATAACACCATACCCCCTCTTCTCCCATGCTGAAATCACAATAATTTGTTTAAAGACAAAATTCTCATAAATACTAAAAATCAGGTAATGTGACTCATTTGTGGAGCGTCTGCTATGCTTACCGTAGTCAGGGTCCCTGGGAGCATACGGAGTATAATTAATTTCTTCAGCTGCTTTACCCACATTTCCTTTTTGTCTACCTCATTAATTTGTGAACAGCATGCTTAACAGAGCATTCCTTTCCTGTCAATTTCCACATTCCACATGTACGTAATTTCAGCCAGCCTCTGGCTGATTCTGTTGGTGCTGGTGAGGGCAATCATGGGTGCCCCTGTCGTTCCCACAACATCGCAGCATAAAAAACAGCTACTTGCCCCGGCTGGCAGATGTTCTTGGAAGTGGAAGTACAAGCAAAGACAAATGTGGTAACTATTTGTCAATATTCGTTTATGTTACACTGCACTACAATACTGCATACCCTAAAAGGAGTACTGGTAACTACACTGTTGGCCATTAAAATCTCAACACCATGAAGATGATGTACTACAGACATGAAATTTAACAGACAGAAAGATGATGCTGTGATACGCAAATGATTAGCTTTTAAGGGCATTCACACAAGGTTGGAGCCGGTGGCGACACCTACAATGTGCTGACACGAGGAACATTTCCAACCGATTTCTCATAAACAAACAGCAGTTGACCGGCATTGCCTGGTGAAACGCTGTTATGCCTTGTGTAATGAGGAAAAATGCGTACCATCACGTTTCCAACTTTGATAAAGGTCTGATTGTAGCCTATCGTGATTGCGGTTTATCGTATCGCGACATTGCTGCTCGCGTTGCTCGGGATCTAATGACTGTTGGCAGAGTATGGAATCGGTGGCTTCAGGAGGGTAATACGGGACGCCGTGGTGGATCCCAACGGACTCGTATCACTAGCAGTCGAGATGACAGGTATCTTATTCGCATGTCTGTAGCGGATCATGCAGCCACGTCTCGATCCCTGAGCCAACATACGGTGAAGTTTGTTCGTGCAGATGGTTGTCTTGCAGTTTGATGTTTCCAGCAGCATGGACTACCCGCTCGGTGACTGATGCAGCACGAAGGGTAACCACAGCCAGACAGGAGGGCTTGCGATGGTGTACTGAACGACAAACCTGGGTGCACGAATGGCAGAACGTAATTTTTTTTGGATGAATCCAGGTTCTGTTTACAGCATCATGATGGTCGCATCCGTGTTTGGCGACATCACTGTGAGCGCACATTGCTAGCGTGTATTCGTCATCGCCATACTGGCATATCACCCGGCGTGATGGTATGGGGTGCCATTGGTTACACGTATCGGTCACCTCTTGTTTGCATTGACGGCACTTTGAACAGTGGACGTAACATTTCAGATATGTCGAAACCTGTGGCTCTACTCTCCGTTCGATCCCTGCGAAACCCTACATTTCAGCAGGATAATGCATGACCACATGTTGCAGGTCCTGTACGGGCCGTTCTGGATACAGATAATGTTTGACTGCTGCCTTTGCCAGCACATTCTCCAGATCTCTCACCAATTGAAAACATCTTGTCAATGGTGGCCGACCAACTGGCTCGTCACAATACGCCAGTCACTACTCTCGAACTGTGGTATCGTGTTGAAGCTGCATGGACTGCTGTACCTGTACATGCCATCCAAGCTCTGTTTGACTCAATGCTCAGGCATATCAAGGCCATTACTACTGCCAGAGGTGGTTGCTCTGGGTACTGATTTCTCAGGATCTATGCACCCAAATTGAGTGAAAATGTAATCACATGTCAGTTCTAGTATATTTGTCCAATGAATACTCGTTTACCATCTGCATTTCTTCTTCGTGTAGTAATTTTAATGGCCAGTAGTGTACTATTACCATTGGGACAGTGTTTTTGTTGTGCATATCTGCCACTCAATCTCCGCTATACGGTGAGTAGCAACTTTCCTTTCCACAATATAATTAAAACACAGTAGCATGTAGTAGTATGCTCAATGAATGAGACCCCCCTGCGAGTCTGGGGTAAGGCTAGGCCTGAGGCATTCCTGCCTGTCGTAAGAGGTGACTAAAAGGAGTCCCCCCCCCCCCCCTCAAAAGGATAGTTTGCGCCTGCATCTGGAGACTGACGATTCAGCGACTTACATTTGTGGTCACCTTGGTTTTTTGCTTATTGTGGTTCCTTCCTTCCTCTGTTTCCTTCCTTCCTCTGTTTCCTTCCTTCCTCTGTTTCCTTCCTTCCTCTGTTTCCTTCCTTCCTCTGTTTCCTTCCTTCCTCTGTTTCCTTCCTTCCTCTGTTTCCTTCCTTCCTCTGTTTCCTTCCTTCCTCTGTTTCCTTCCTTCCTCTGTTTCCTTCCTTCCTCTGTTTCCTTCCTTCCTCTGTTTCCTTCCTTCCTCTGTTTCCTTCCTTCCTCTGTTTCCTTCCTTCCTCTGTTTCCTTCCTTCCTCTGTTTCCTTCCTTCCTCCCTCTGTTTCCTTCCTTCCTCCCTCTGTTTCCTTCCTTCCTCCCTCTGTTTCCTTCCTTCCTCCCTCTGTTTCCTTCCTTCCTCCCTCTGTTTCCTTCCTTCCTCCCTCTGTTTCCTTCCTTCCTCCCTCTGTTTCCTTCCTTCCTCCCTCTGTTTCCTTCCTTCCTCCCTCTGTTTCCTTCCTTCCTCCCTCTGTTTCCTTCCTTCCTCCCTCTGTTTCCTTCCTTCCTCCCTCTGTTTCCTTCCTTCCTCCCTCTGTTTCCTTCCTTCCTCCCTCTGTTTCCTTCCTTCCTCCCTCTGTTTCCTTCCTTCCTCCCTCTGTTTCCTTCCTTCCTCCCTCTGTTTCCTTCCTTCCTCCCTCTGTTTCCTTCCTTCCTCCCTCTGTTTCCTTCCTTCCTCCCTCTGTTTCCTTCCTTCCTCCCTCTGTTTCCTTCCTTCCTCCCTCTGTTTCCTTCCTTCCTCCCTCTGTTTCCTTCCTTCCTCCCTCTGTTTCCTTCCTTCCTCCCTCTGTTTCCTTCCTTCCTCCCTCTGTTTCCTTCCTTCCTCCCTCTGTTTCCTTCCTTCCTCCCTCTGTTTCCTTCCTTCCTCCCTCTGTTTCCTTCCTTCCTCCCTCTGTTTCCTTCCTTCCTCCCTCTGTTTCCTTCCTTCCTCCCTCTGTTTCCTTCCTTCCTCCCTCTGTTTCCTTCCTTCCTCCCTCTGTTTCCTTCCTTCCTCCCTCTGTTTCCTTCCTTCCTCCCTCTGTTTCCTTCCTTCCTCCCTCTGTTTCCTTCCTTCCTCCCTCTGTTTCCTTCCTTCCTCCCTCTGTTTCCTTCCTTCCTCCCTCTGTTTCCTTCCTTCCTCCCTCTGTTTCCTTCCTTCCTCCCTCTGTTTCCTTCCTTCCTCCCTCTGTTTCCTTCCTTCCTCCCTCTGTTTCCTTCCTTCCTCCCTCTGTTTCCTTCCTTCCTCCCTCTGTTTCCTTCCTTCCTCCCTCTGTTTCCTTCCTTCCTCCCTCTGTTTCCTTCCTTCCTCCCTCTGTTTCCTTCCTTCCTCCCTCTGTTTCCTTCCTTCCTCCCTCTGTTTCCTTCCTTCCTCCCTCTGTTTCCTTCCTTCCTCCCTCTGTTTCCTTCCTTCCTCCCTCTGTTTCCTTCCTTCCTCCCTCTGTTTCCTTCCTTCCTCCCTCTGTTTCCTTCCTTCCTCCCTCTGTTTCCTTCCTTCCTCCCTCTGTTTCCTTCCTTCCTCCCTCTGTTTCCTTCCTTCCTCCCTCTGTTTCCTTCCTTCCTCCCTCTGTTTCCTTCCTTCCTCCCTCTGTTTCTTTCCTTCCTCCCTCTGTTTCTTTCCTTCCTCCCTCTGTTTCTTTCCTTCCTCCCTCTGTTTCTTTCCTTCCTCCCTCTGTTTCTTTCCTTCCTCCCTCTGTTTCTTTCCTTCCTCCCTCTGTTTCTTTCCTTCCTCCCTCTGTTTCTTTCCTTCCTCCCTCTGTTTCTTTCCTTCCTCCCTCTGTTTCTTTCCTTCCTCCCTCTGTTTCTTTCCTTCCTCCCTCTGTTTCTTTCCTTCCTCCCTCTGTTTCTTTCCTTCCTTCCTTCCTCTGTTTCCTTCCTTTGTCCTTGTCCCTCTCTCACTGTCTTCCTTACTTTTTACCTTGCCTTGTTCCCTTTGCCTTGTTCCCCTCTCCTGCCTATGCGTGCCTGAAGGCCGACCCACTCGTTCGCACGCGTTGCAGGGAACTGGGTAAAGCATAATTCCCCACCCTGGGTAGACAAGTACGGCCCATGCGTACCCCCTGGTAAAGGCCAGGCCCAGGGAGGGTTGAATGCCCGAGCTGACACCTTCCGATCATGCCGATCGGTCCCTCCGTCCGTTTCTCTGGAGATGTGACCTGAGGTGTAAAACATTCACCTTAGGTGGGAGTGCCCTCTGGGAGAGTCCCCACAAGGAAGAAGCACGCCATCAGAGACACTGGCAATCATGGGGGATTCATCCGCAATGGATTTCCCTGCTCCTCTCTACTTCTGCCCAAAAACGGAAACTTGACCATCCACCAGTGGCTAAAGTACTACCGCCTGCCCAAAAGTTCCTCGTAGTTTCTAGATCTGAGGACGGAAAAGATTTTTCATCTGTCAACCCTTTCATTATTCAGAAGGGCGTAGATGCCGTAGCCGGATCTGTCAAGTCTTGTACCAGGATGCATAACAGTACCTTGTTGTTTGAAAATAAGAGCACCATTCAGGCACAAAAACTACTTTGGGCCACACTCCTGTCCACGTTCCCTGTCCAGGTGGAGGCTCATCGCACTTTGAATCTCGTCGTCAGTCAATCCATCGAGTGATCTAGTATATCCACACCAGGAGACGAATTCAGTCTTTCCTCGCTGAGCAGGGCGTGACGGCTGTCCATAGGGTCATGAAAAAGGTAGACAATGACCTTGTACCGACCCGGACACTTTTCTTGACCTTTGATAGTGTTCAGCTGCCATCGCGCATCAAAGCTAGCTATGAGGTTATTTCTGTTCGCCCCTATGTCCCGACACCTACGCGCTGATAAAAGTGTCGGCATTTTAACCACGCCCGCCAGTCTTGTTCTAATGCGGCTAAATGCGTCACTCGTGGCAGGGACGCCCATGAAGGTGACTGTCCGCCTCCGTCTCTTTGTTCCGTGAACTGTCAGGGTGACCATGCAGTACCCTTTCTCTTTGACCCGAATTTCCTGTATACAATGTTCATCCTTGTAGATGGGACAGTTGCGAAAGTGTCCACCCCGGTAGGAGGCCCACACTGTTCCTAGCTGGGAAATACAGTACCGTCCTTGCCTCTCCTCGGCCTACCAGGGAGGAGTCGACGCAGACATGCGATCTGACCTTTAGCACAACGGTCGTGCGTCCGGCCAGTGCTAAGATCGCCCGGTCAACGGCTCCTCTTGCTCCAGGACTAAGACCCAGAAATCAGATGCACGGGCCTTCAAGAAGGAACCGTCCCATGAAGATGTCTTACATAACCCCCGAACTCCCAGCCATCGACCAGTACTTCAACTAAACGACCTTCAAGAAGGCTCATGGGAAGCAAAGTTCTTCTCTTCCACTGCGCGTTTCTTCTCCTGCGCCACACAGCAGTTGCCGCCCCAGGCCGTCACCCATTTCGCAAAGGAGGCGGCCACGCAGACTTGCGACCTCACCTTTAGTGCCACGGTCGTCAGATCGGCCAGCGCAAAGATCGCTCGTTCAACCTCACCACTTTCGCCTGCCCACTCTATGGCTCACCCTTCGTCGGGTTCTGCTAAATCTCGAGCCCAAGAGTCAGACGCCAAGTCTTCGAAAAATGAGCATACTCGTGAAGAGTTTTTACGTACCGCAACTTCACAACCATCGGTTCCTCCTTCATCTAAACATCATTCTTCCAAGAAGGCTACAAAGAAACCCAGTTCCTCTCCTTCTCCGCCAAGGCGTGTCCCATCTACAGCACCACCTGGCGGAAATCGCCCTCGGCCGTTTTCTGTGTCTCCGAGGTGCACTGCTGGTGGCCGGTCAACCGGCCGATCGCTGGTGGCAGGAGCTGCTCCTGAGCAACCTATGGATCAGGATCTTCTGCCTTCGGCTGAATGCCATTCCATGCTGTCGGTCGCTAGCTCTGAGCAGTCGTTGCGTTGACAGCAACTTTGGTCACATTCCTCCATTTTCTGTTCACCCTATGTCCATTATCCACTGGAATATCCGCAGCATTGAGCCAATCGGGATGAATTGTCGGTCCTCTTACGATCCTACTCGCCGGTCTTCAGGAAACAAAGCTGCGTCCCCATGACCGCTTTCTTCTCCCTCATTTTCAGTCCATCCGATATGACCTCCCCTCTGTTGAAGGCACTCCAGCCCATGGAGGACTCATGATTCTTCTCCATGATACTCTCCATTATCACCCAATCCCCTTAAACAGTTCCTTCCAAGCTGTCGCCGTCCGTCTTCCCCTTTCTGGATATACGTTCTCTCTTTGTACTGTATACATTCCATCATCCACACCAGTGGCACGAGCTGATCTCCTTCATCTTCTTGGTCAGCTTCCACCCCCCTATTTGCTGGTTGGGGACTTCAATGCCCACCACCCGCTTTGGGGATCTCCACATCCTTGTCCACGTGGCTCTCTATTGCTAGACGTCTTCCACCAAGCGGATGTAGTTTGCCTCAACACTGGGGTCCCCACATTTTTGTCTGCATCCACGACACATTTATCTCATTTGGACTTTGCGGTCGGTACTGTTCCGCTAGCTCGGCGCTTCGAATGGTTCGCCCTTGATGATACACACTCGAGTGACCACTTTCCATGTGTCCTTCGACTGCAGCCTCCACTGCCATATATGCGCTTACGACGCTGTAAATTTGCCCAAGCCGATTGGACACTTTTTTTCGTCTCTAGCGACATTCGATGACAGTCGCTTTCCCAGCGTCGACGATGAGGTCACACATATTACCGACGTTATTCTTACAGCTGCGGAACGTTCAATACCACGCACCTCACCTCCGAATTGCCCCGGCGCCCCCCAGTTCCTTGGTGGAACGAGGCATGCCGTGACGCAATACGTGAGCGGCGACGTGCTCTTAGCATTTTCCGTCACCATCCTACTTTGGCCAACTGTATCCGCTATAAGCAGTTCCGTGCGCGATGCCGTCGCGTCATCCGCGACAACAAGAAGGCAAGCTGGAAATTCTTTATTAGCTCATTTAACACCTTCACTCCCTCGTCGGAAGTTTGGAGTCGGCTTCGACGGTTCTCAGGCGCGCCTAGTTTCTCCCCGGTCTCTGGGATCACTGTCGCGCATGATAAATTAGTGGACCCCGTCGCAATTTCTAACTCGTTGGGTCAGCACTTTGCTGAGATTTCGAGCTCTTCAAATTACCCGCCAGCGTTTCTCCCGAAGAAACGTGCAGCGGAAGTGCGACCTCTTTCTTTCTCCTCTCAAAATCACGAAAGCTACAATACTGTTTTCTCCATGCGGGAACTCCAACATGCCCTCTCATCTTCTCGCTCCTCCGCCCCGGGACCGGATGGTATCCATGTCCAAATGTTGCTGCATTTATCAACCCATAGTCTGCGTTACCTCCTTCGTCTTTATAATCGAATTTGGACCGACAGTACCTTTCCTAGACGGTGGCGGGAAGCTGTTGTCGTTCCCGTTCCGAAACCTGGAAAGGACAAACATCTCCCCTCTAGCTATCGCCCCATTTCTCTCACGAGTAGTGTCTGTAAGGTTTTGGAGCGTATGGTGAATTACCGTTTAGCTTGGTGGCTGGAATCCCACAGTCTTTTAACACCAGCCCAATGCGGATTTCGGAAGCATCGTTCTGCAGTTGACCATTTCCACTTATATCATGAACAATTTCATCCGGAAACGCCAAACGGTAGCAATATTTTTCGATCTGGAGAGAGCATACGATACCTGTTGGAGGACAGGCATCCTCCGCACACTGTTCTCTTGGGGCTTTCGAGGCCGGCTGCCCCTTTTTCTTCGCGAATTTATGGCAGAGCGCACTTTTAGGGTGCGGGTGAACACTACTCTCTCCCGTACTTTCTCCCAAGAAAACGGGGTACCCCAGGGATCCGTGCTGAGTGTTGTACTGTTGTACTGTTTGCCATCGCCATAAATCCAATTATGGATTGTCTCCTTCCTGATGTCTCGGGCTCCCTCTTTGTGGACGATTTTGCGATCTACTACAGCTTGAACGACGTCTTCAAGGATGTCTCGATCGCCTCCACTCGTGGAGCATCGAAACCGGCTTCCGTTTTTCTCCCAGTAAGACCGTTTGTGTTAATTTTTGGCGACGTAAGGAGTTTCTTCCACCCTCTTTACATCTAGGACCTGTCAACCTTCCGTTTTCAGACGTCGCTAAATTCTTGGGTCTTATGTTTGACAGAAAACTGTGCTGGTCCTCCCACGTCTCCTATCTTTCGGCTCGCTGTCTGCGATCGCTTAACACCCTCCGTGTCCTGAATGGTACCTCCTGGGGAGCGGACCGAGTGGCCCTTCTCCGCCTCTATCGCGCCTTAGTGCGCTCTAAATAGGACTATGGAAGCATAGTCTACTCCTCTGCTCGGCCGTCTATTCTTCGGCGTCTCGACTCTATCCACCACCGTGGATTACGTTTAGTGTCTGGAGCTTTTTACACTAGCCCTGTGGAAAGCCTTTATGCTGAGACTGCTAAACCTCCGCTGTCCAATCGGCGAGCAGTCCTCCTGAGTCGTTATGCTAGCCGTGTCTTCCATGCCTGCTAATCCAGCCCACGACCTTTTTTTCGACGCCTCCTTTGATGTAGGGTATGCAGGCCGCCCCTCCTCCCTACTACCCCCGGGAGTCCGCTTCCGTCAACTGCTCCATTCTCTTTCCTTCCGCTTTCCTAAAACCTTCCTGACAACTTGGGGTACAGCACCGCCTTGGCTCCGTCCCCGGATCTGCCTGCTCCGCGACCTTTGTCAATTTCCCAAGGATGGTACCCCTACACGTGTTTATCGTCGGGTATTTGCTGCTCTATGTGCACAAATGACGGACGCCACATTTATTTACACCGACGGCTCGAAAACATCGTTAGGTGTAGGGAGTGCCTATATTGTTTGCGACACCCCAAATCGCTTTCGGCTTCCCGACCAGTGTTCGGTTTATACTGCGGAGCTTTACGCTGTTCTCCAGGCTGTCCACTACATCCGCCGCCATCAGCGGATACAGTACGTTACCTGCTCAGATTCTCTTAGCTCTCTCCTCAGTCTCCAAACTATTTACCCTGTGCACCCTCTGGTCCACCGGATTCAGGACTGTCTGCGCTTGCTCCACCTGAGGGGCGTCTCGGTGGCGTTCCTCTGGCTCCCGGGACACGCTGGTATCTGTGGGAATGAGGCGGCCGATATAGCGGCCAAGGCCGCAGTCTCTCTTCCTCGGCCAGCTATTCAGTCGCTTCCCTTCACCGATCTTCGGAACGATTTATGTCGCCATGTTGCTCAATTATGGCATGCCCATTGGTCGGCACTTCCCTGTAATAAATTGCGGGAAGTGAAAGCCCTTCCTTGCGCTTGGGCCTCTTCCTCCCGAACGCGTCGTCGGGAGGAGGTAATTTTAGCTAGACTCCGGATAGGGTACTGTCGTTTTAGCCATCGACATCTTTTAAGCGGTGATCCTCCCCCACTCTGTCCCCACTGCTCTCAGCTGTGGACGGTCAGACACCTTTTAATTGAATGCCCCTATTTTAATCCGTTACGCTCCCGTCTACAGCTATCGCCTGATCTATCGTCGATTTTAGCAGATGACACGCGCTCAGCCGACCGCGTTCTCCAGTTCATTAGTGACAGTGAAATGACGTCAGTCATTTGAAGTTTTTTTGGGGACAACCACCCCCTTTCTGTAGTGGATTTTTAAGCATTCTTTCTACTTTTAGTTTCTCCAATTTTATGAGTTTGTTCCCATTGCTGCTGGTTTTCAATTTCGGTTTTTTACTGTCTTAAGTCACGGGCTGGGCGCTAATGACCATAGAAGTTTTGCGCCCTAAAACCAGAAACAAAAAAAACAAAAAAGAAAAGTCCAGTGTCTGATATCAATGATTTTCTGCTCCTTCTGTAAGATCCTGCAGTCTGGCAAGCAAGGTGAATGAGGGTATCTGCAGTTGACACAGATGGGAGGCGGGGCACATTGAGTATTGGGATGTGATGGGCATCCATAATCTTGACATGTGAGGCTGAAAGTACAGCAGGGAGACATGTGGCCAAACTTGCAGTACTTAAAGCACTGCATCGGGGGAGGGATATAGGGCTTGATGTCACAGTGGTAGACCATCACCTTGACCTTCTCCAGTAATGTATCACCCTCGAAGGCCAAGATGAAGGCACAGGTAGCAATCTGATTACCCTTCAGACCCCGATGAATGCGCCACATGAAATGAACACCTTGACATTCTTAACTGGTGTGCAGCTAGTCATCAGACTGAAAAGGCGGTCCCTACAGAAAAGAATACCCTGGACCATATTTAAACTCTTATGGTGTGTCATGGTAACTGAAACATCCCCAACTTGTCACACGTAAGTAATCTTTGGGGAGGTGGAGGGCTTGTCCAAAATGCGCTCTGGGTCAGTATTGATAAAAACGGCATTCTCTACCCAGTCCCAAACTTGTCCTCTAAATTCTCTATGATGAATTTAGACTTTAGACTCCCCTTCAGCTCTCATTCACTCCGGTTGCTAGTTTGTACAAGTGTCACTGCCATCCTGAGACACTCCTCCCACAGTGTGGCCAGGGAGGGGAATGATTTGGGATCATATTTCTGAGCATTAAATTGATCCCAAGAATGCTTAGAGACTGCTGGTAGATGACCACCAGCAAGAGATGATGTACCACGCTTCATTGCGGGTCATCTGCCCTGATGCCACCCACTCCGACCAATGGCGCTCCCCACAGGTGCCACCCAGCCGCAGCAAGGGCCACCTTGCAGGATGGCCATTGCTGGGAGACCCTTGGCATATGTGGGGAGATGGTGCAGGCATCAGCAGAGTGATCCCTGTGTTGTAAGGGAGATACAACCAACAGGGTACATGGCAGCTCCACCATAATTGACTGTCTACTATGCTGGAATTAGGTGCAAGGAAGTCCATAGTCATCAGCTCTACAAAAAGCAACACCTAGGAATGTATCCTCACCCAAGAGATGGGGAACGAGCGGAACGGCAATACGACGATGAGAAAGCTGGCTAAAGGTCTCTATGCACAATGCACCATGTAAGGTGCCCTTCCCCCAATTGTTTCGCTCTTCGGAAGAATTTGGAAATATGGTGGTCAAACCCAAGAGGGGACCATCGCACACAGGCCAAAGCAGTTGGGACTCCTTTTAGTTGCCTCTTATGACAGGCAGGAATGCTGCAGGCCTATTCTAACCCCTGTACCCACAGGGGGACCTTAAGATAAATTTGTATAGCTTTAACAATACCAGTTCCTACCAATTAATAGTAGTTGTGTGAATGGAGGATACCTAGAAATTCATGAATGTGCCAGATGCACAACATCCATTGATGGAAAGTCAATTCATCTGCTTACTGTAGATGTTTGCTGAATCCTGCACAGCTTCCACTGGAGGACAGGCCATTTGGGCAAGAAAATTCCTTTAAATGTTTTCAACATTATTGGCATCATGCGGGAGAAATCAAAACTGGGTCAATATGCTATTTCTTCCGTATAAGTCAAACAGCTTTGACAATGCCTCAGTTACTGTGGTGTTACCGCCAGACACCACACTTGCTAGGTGGTAGCCTTTAAATTGGCCGTGGTCCATTAGTATACGTCAGACCCGCGTGTCGCCACTATCAGTGATTGCAGACGGAGCGCCGCCACACGGCAGGTCGAGAGAGACTTCCTAGCACTCGCCCCAGTTGTACAACCAACTTTGCTAGCGAAGCTACACTGACAAATACGCTCTCATTGGCCGAGACGATAGTTAGCATAGCATTCAGCTACGTCATTTACTACGACCTAGCAAGGCGCCATTACCAGTTTATATTGAGATTATAAATCATGTATCAACAAGAGCGATGTTCTCCAATTATCGATTAAAGTTAAATATTCCAGCAGATAGGTACTTTATTTGCTAGTCTCAATTACTTGACCTGTTCCAGACCTCACGTCAGCCTGCGTGAGCTTAAATGCGTGCCGTTTTGCTTCCTGTCATAGTGGGTTGGCTGTCTTGGTGAATGGATGATGGTAACTGTTGTGGATATCACAGTGAAGCAGACATCAGCAGTTCGGTTTGTCACTAGTAATTAGCACCTTGATGGTGTTCAGAGCCCTCCCATGACATCTTCACTCCTCTGTGCCCCAAACTATTGTTGCTATGATGGTCTATGGCAAGACTACTCGCCTCACCATCATCTTCCTGATCTTCCCTTTCTCATTGTTCCTTTTTGGAGCAATTAGTCTGTTGTTAATTTGCTTGTAGATAATTGCACATGCATCCACATGATATACAGTATGCTAGAACTTTCGTTCAAGACAAACCATGTGTGGCCTGAATAATATTGTAAATCCTGTGAAGAAATTGGACGTTTTTTCCCATAAAATTGTTTGTGGACCTGCACTTCACAATGTCTACATTGTACTGTGTCATACACAAGCATAGTATTGGAAAGTAAAGTAATAGTTTGGCACTTGTGACAGATGAGACCTGTTGCAACAAAATACTTGATTATATTCCAACATTTTCCTTAATGAGGCCAGCGACTGAATGATACTGTGAATCATTAGTTTTACTGTTTCTATTCTTTACCATGATGCTTGGGTTGTGTTCAACAAGCTATATAAAAGTGAACATCCATCCTATGTCTACATCAGTAATTGCACTTCAACATTGGTCTTGGACTGTTGACTGGAAACTTGTTGGCTTGTTGGATGGGTCATCTCAAGCTGTATCAAGGGGATGAAAGTGTATAGTTATGGAGACAACCTCATGAATCCATAGACCCTACATGACAGGAGGTGGAAACTCTGTAATTGTGTGGGGCATGTGCAATTTGAGTGATATTGGACTCCTGATAGGGAAATGCCACATGGCTAGGACCTCACATCATGTAGACAGTTAGCCTGGTCCAAGTCTTGTGAGTTGACGCCACTTTGGTGACTTGTGTGTTGATAGGGACGAAATTATGAACATAAGGACAACACAATATCCAGTCCCTGAGCAGAGAAAATCCTCAATGCAACTAGGAATCGAAGCTGGGCCGTTAGGTATGACACACTGTTGAACTGACCACTCGGCTACCAGGAACGGACACCCATAATATGTGAATATGTCTAGATATGATCGACAGGTGGCATGTACTTAAGAATCCTGGATGATCACTTGCATTCATTTATGTCCATTGTGCATTGTGCATTCCAGCAGACTTCAGCAATTCCAGCAAGTAAGTGCGACACTCCACACATCCGGAATTGCTGCCAAGTGATTCTGGAAACAACTTTTGAGTTTAAACACTTACTCTGTCCCCCTCGTGTGTGCAAATCTCATGTGTGCAAATCTCATGGGTGCCCAACAGCGAGGTCATCATGATAAAAAGTGTTACTGCTGCCTTTTTTGGGAGGACACAGTTTCCCAAAAATACAGGATATATAATAACTAAAAATAAATTGGGTTTGATGGGTTAAGTCACACAGTAGAACTACACAGCAACAAGAAAAAGGAATGGCTGTAGTTTCCCCATGATTTCAGCTGTTCATGGTACCAGCACATCAAGGCCATATACACAAATGTTACAAGAACAAACTAGTGTTACAGGCAGGTGCCACTACAACTACTGAAGAAGAAGCTACAACACCACCACCACCACCACCACCACCACACAATATCTCTGGCTGCTCCGGCCAGACCAACATATGAAACAGAACTAACAATTCATAGTGGCGCAGGGCAGGTAAAGGGACAGCCCAGAACAGGTTGAAGAGGAGGAAACAGTGCAACTTAGCAGAGTGTGCAGTGACTAGATGCAGCAGAATTGGTATAGAATTGGGAGGGAGAGAGGAAGGGAGGGAAGGAAGGAAAGGAAACTGAGTAGAAAGGAAAGGAGCACATAAAAGAAGGGACTGGATGGTGCACTTGCAGAGAGCCATGCACAGTGGGGATGTGGCTTGGGAGGAGATGATAGGACGGGGGGAGAGGGTGGGATGGGGCTGTTTGGAAGGAGGAGGACAATAGGGTACTGTAGGTTGAGGCAGGGATGGTTTCAGGAGTAGGGAACGTGTTTTAAGGAGAACTCCAGTCTTAAGAGTTCAGAAAAGCTGGTGGTGTATGGGACAACACAGATTTCCTGTGTTGTGAATCAGCCATTGAAATTGGGCACGTTATGTTTATCTCGATGTTGTGCAGGGTGTTCGACTTTCCTGTAGTAGGCCATGTGTCACATTTACAATGAGCAGCAATCTATCCCTTCTGTAACTGTCGACATTATAAAGTAAGGAACTTAGAGGCCAGTACATTCTGACTCTTTAATTTAAAAATTCATAGCAATCCCCCTATGGTATTTGCCAGTCAATTTCTCTCTCACTTTGATGGGCAGAAAAGGTGAATTATGAACTTCATAGCTTTCCAGTGTAAGTAACAGGGTTATTCATCATGTGGCCCTTACTTAATGGATACTAAATTCAGTTAGAATTTACAGAGGAAACTAATGATGCAAGCAAAAAATAAATAAATAAAAATAAAGGTTCCATGTGAAGTTGATAATGGAATGTTCAACTTCATTTTACAGGTCATCCTCATTATCAGGACAAATGAAGTTGCTGTATCTTCAGAACATAAAGCAATAAATCTTTAAATTTCCTACTCCTCTCACTTGGGTACCATTAGGTCCTGGTTGGTTTTCCAAGCAGGTTCTCTCATAAAGTCTAGGTGTTTTGTTTCCGTGCTTGACACATATTTTGGATTTTGCTGCAAACCATATGAGTTTGCTGATGTTCCTTTTTATACTAAAAAAGATTTCAAAATAACTTTTGTCCTCTGTATTTTGAGCTGTGCACTGAAGTGGTTTACTTTTTCATTTTTCGCTATGGTTGTGGAGTAGATAAAATACCATGCAGTGCTCTAGTATGTGTACTAGACACTGTGGACATTTATCTGTCATTCTTTGATAGGCCTGGGAGATTACCTGGGGGTATCACTGCTACAACCTTGTGACTCTGGCTAAAAATGGGGGTGAGATGCAAATACAAGAACTCCACAAGAGAGTTCTCTTAGCCTCGCTCACCTCAATTCTCCACAATCCTACCTACACATCATGGCCCTGTTAAGCTGAGCAACCCAGTGGAAGGTTGGGTAACAAACCCCAGCAGTAAACTGGGTCAGCAAGCTGACAGGATGAGGACAGTGGAAGGCAATGGGAAACCACTACTGGAATTACTTCCCTAGATATTCATGGGATGGACCCCTTTGTACAATATTCCAGAGGTAAAGCTCCCCCTCAATTGGTTCTCCAGGAGGCGAATACAACAAGGAGTCCAAAGATTAGGGCAAATGGAAGGAAGGAGAAGGAAGACTTATTTGGGATTTGTAGTTGGAATGTTTTAACCCTTCTGTAGGTAGGTAGGTAGGCACCCTGGCACAGAATCTGTGAGGCATTGGATGTGTCGCTCAGAAGACGCAGCTTCCCTGGAGGCATCAAAAATCAGTCCCAAAAACATGAGCTATAAATGGTTTGTTTCACAGCTAGGTCTCGGACAGTGTTTGCTTACATGAACACAATGGAAAATGTGTGTGGAAGTAGCACAGTCACAGCCAGTTCATTACGTTAATGTCCATGTTGGACAGCTGCTGTTTAATGACGTAGACTTGGCACATCTAGTTAAGCATGTAACCGAAGGTAAGTTTAATCACTGAAGCGTAAAACAAATTTTGATTGGTTGTGGGTGGAAACAACCGATTTAGTTGGTAGCAAATGTGCAAAATGTATTTTTCATTATTGTGTTCCCAGTTAGGAATCACTCATTTAAAGCAACACATTTGTAAGAAAACCCACCCTCACACAGCTCTTTCAGGGATACTGGAAGTAATAAACAACAGTATAATGTGTGTTGCAATGAGTGCCAAAGACAAAATCAGATAATGTGTGTGGTGTCACCGCCAGACACCACACTTGCTAGGTGGTAGCTTTAAATCGGCCGCGGTCCATTAGTACATGTCGAACCCGCGTGTTGCCACTGTCAGTAATAGCAGACCGAGCGCCACCACACGGCAGGTCTAGAAAGACGTACGAGCACTCGCCCCAGTTGTACGATGACTTTGCTAGCGACTACACTGACGAAGCCTTTCTCTCATTTGCCGAGAGACAGTTAGAATAGCCTTCATCTAAGTCCATGGCTACGACCTAGCAAGGCGCCATTAAACATATCTGAGAGTCTCACTTGTATTATCAAGAGCGATGTACCACAAGGATGAATTAAAGTTAAGTATTAAAGAAGCTACGTACTTTCCTTTATAGCATTCATAACGTATCCTGTTTCAGACCTCACGCAAGCCGGCGTGAGTTAACGCGTTCATTTCGGCTACTTCCGAGTGGCGTGGCTGTCTTCCAACGCCACAACAATGTGACTAATTTTTGGAGTGTTTGCTGTGATTACCATAATCAGGGTCCTGGGGAAACGTGGAGGATTATTATTTCTTTTTTTGCTGCTTCAGTCGGGTTTCCTGTTCATCTATTTTATTAATTATGGCACAGCAGGCTTCACATAGCATTCCAGCTTGCTCTATGACGATGTCCAACATGTCGATTATTTTCGCCCGCCTCTGATATAGCCGCACTTTTGTGGTGCCAGTATGGGCCATCAGGGGTCAGCCTGTTGTACCAACTGCTCCTCTGCACACATAGCACTTTCTTGGCCGACATCCTTGTAACTGGAAGTAAAAGCAAATACAGGTCTGTGTTAAAGATTTCTCAATATTCATTTATGTTGTTACATTGGACTACAATACTGCATACCCTAAAAGGAGTACCTGTAACTACTATTACCAGCAGTTTGAAGCAGTATAAAATATGATAAAATGACCTACCCCACAGAATTTGTGGTTGACAATCATTACTTCTGACATTCACTCAAGCTCCTGAATCTCTATTCTAACAAACTTTAGCATGCTGAACTAAATAGAGATTTTCTTTAGTTTCTATTGCATCAAGTTATAAAACATATCTTCCATTTTTAATATCAGTTAACTGGACCATGCAGAAGTGCTCGGAATCTGTATATAATTTGTTAGTGTTATTTCCTGAAACAAATGTTTCTGTGTTGTCATATGTTCCTGCATTCTTGAGAGACAGAAATAAGTTAATAAAACCAGGACACAGTTATAGGCTTAAAATTTAAATGATAGCGTTCTAAAGACATAGCAGTGCTATTAATATTTTCAATTTTTCATGAATAGCTAATATATAATTAAATAATATGTAGTTTAAGTACTAAGCTGTTAGGCTAAGCCCGAGTTAATTATCTTAAATAATAAAATAATTTTATTGCATGCAAAAACCTCATTGACATCAAAATAATATGTAGAGGCTTTTTTACAGCATATCTCTAGATGATGTCATCAATAGAACTTTGTTGGCTCATCGTCCCCTGAAGTTAATATCTTCACCCAAGCTTGGAGTGTTTCCTGACCCATCCTATTCCTTAATTTTGTCATCACCCTGTTTACTGTACTAAATGACATTTCCAGACTGCAAGTCGAAACTGGAATGCACAGTACACATTTAGTGAGTGTCCGTAGTGCTTTGTAACCGATGTTGGCTCTCGGAATGAAAGAAGCAACATCTGAAGACGTATCGTCTAATAAGTGTCAATGATTGTAAAGAACTGTGCTTGATTTTGGGGCTTACAAATGTCATCACTAAAATCCAGAAATTCTTTGAAACTTTCATAATATGCTCTTAGTTCTATCACTTTTATTGCCTTCTCATCAAACCGTTGATGAATTTCATCAATCATACTTTCAACAAGTTTCCTTGCACTTTTTTGTAGCTTAAATCTGCTCCTCTACATTCATGAATAGCACACCTTTAACTTCTGTTGCGTCCTCCTGCAGTTTTTTAATTTCATTAAGAGTTTCATTTTTTGCACTACGTCCATCACAGTCACAAAGACAGTCGATGTGTCTTAAAATTTAGCGAATCCTTCTATTTGTTCCTGGAACTCGTAAACATTTAAGTGACTGTCTCTGCAAAACTTTATGGGAGTTGGAGACTGCATTTAACTTATTGTCTAATATCACTAAACGTACAATGAAATTGGAATTCATCATTTCTAACAAGATTCCTCCAGCTAAACTTGTTAAATCCGTGCCATCCTTGTGTATATGTTCACATGCCATTATAATGGACTTGTAGGTTAGGAAAATAGCATGAACTGTGCGATAGATACTAAACCATCGGTTGTCAACAGCTTTGGGTATTTTTAAAGCAGGTTGCTCTAAAGCACACTGAATTTCATGCAAAACATTTTCTCATTTGGAAGAACCATGAAAAAGTTTGTGGCTTGAATAACATGTAATGTGCGTTTTATAATGGGGTGTTTATTCCTAGAGTTACTGGCAGCAATTGACAAAACATGTGCTCTACAGTGAATGTATCGCAGCTTATGGCCCTTCCTCTCTGACAATCTAGCATGGACTCCTGAGATAGAAGCACTAAAATTAGCAGCACCGTCAAAAGGACAAGATAATAATGTCATCAGAAAGTTCTCTTTTCTTTAGTTCAGTATCAATTGCTGTAAATATGGGTTCAGTTGATGTGCTTTTCAACTCAATGAGACATAAATCTTTTCACTTCCATGATGGAGATGGTGCAACATACCGAACTACTAAAGACAGTTGACTTTGATTGCATACATATGTAGATTCGTCTGCCATAAATGAAAAATTGTCATGGAGAAGTGTTTCGTCTTGAAAGTCTAAAGACTCTCCCAAACAAGTCAACAATTCTGATGCAGTATACTTACTAAGATATGTGGACCTTTCGCTCTGAGCTTTTAACAACTTTTCAAGGTTAATTAAAAAGGTAGTACTGAGAAGCGACATTAGAGGTTCATATTTCGTTGTGTGGGGTATTTCTTCCTTTGTAAGGAAATACAGACACCAAATTAATGATTACAATGCTTTCAGATATAAAGCTTTTAGGTTTTTGTTTTGTTTAAATATGTGTGTATGAATTGGAGCATTTAATCCCTGTAATCAACAATTTTCAAGTGCAATGGCTCTTGCATGTTTTCCTGATTTGGTGTGCTTTCTAGTTTTCCCGTGCTTCCAGTAGATTTTCTAAATTTAGTGAGAAATACAGAAATGAACACTCCTGTTTTCTGTAGAGCTTTGATATCGTTTTTTAAAATGCGTTTCACACAATTTGCTGAAAGCTCCACCCCGCTAGCGATCAAAGTGCAACCAATTGTACTTATTCTCCCACTTTTGCTGATACTTAATCTCACGTTCAATACTTCGTTTAGAATTGCAATTTATGGATGGGCCAGAAATAGCACATTTATCATTTGAAAACTGTGGAAGGGAAACTACGGAAAGAAGTGGTAGTGATTGATGACTTGGTAGACCTACGCAGTTCGTCACAGACTCACACACGTCTGTCTTTTTGCAATACACTGTCTTTAATCTCTTTATTTGAAAAGAAAGTTTGTTTTTTCGACATTGTGTTTCGGCACGAACACTTCTTTTGATGTTATAAACTGACGAAGACTGCACGTAGTATACTATGTAATCACATCACACTTCCATAGTAACTTGTCGACTGACTGTTACAACCTTAAAACAGTTTCAACAATGCATTGAGTTTGCCAATGCTGCTATATGAGTAGAATCTAAGCTTCCATTGTTGTATACAAACGTTACATTCCCTGAATAAAACAGGATTCTCAGTCTTTCACATTTAGTAACATTCAAAATAAGCAAGGTGGTCAACTAGAATAACACCATACCCCCTCTTCTCCCATGCTGAAATCACAATTTGTTTAAAGACAAAATTGTCATAAATACTAAAAATCAGGTAATGTGACTCATTTGTGGAGTGTCTGCTCTGCTTACCGTAATCCGGGTCCCTGGGGAGCATACAGAGTATAATTAATTTCTTTAGCTGCTTTACCCACATTTCCTTTTTGTCTACCTCATTAATTTGTGAACAGCACGCTTAACAGAGCATTCCTTTCCTATCAATTCCACATTCCACATGTATATAATTTCCGGCCAGCCTCTGCCCTCACCAGCACCAACAATCAGCCTCAGCCAGTCATGGGTGCCCCTGTGGTTCCCACCACCTGGCAGCATAAAAAACAGCTACTTGTCCTGGCTGGCAGATGTTCTTGGAACTGGAAGTACAAGCAAAGACAAATATGTAACTATTTGTCAATATTCGTTTATGTTACACTGCATTACAATACTGTATACCCTAAAAGGAGTATCGGTAACTACACTACTGGCCATTAAAATCTCTACACCATGAAGATGATGTGCTACAGACATGAAATTTAACAGACAGACAGAAAGATGATGCTGTGATACGCAAATGATTAGCTTTTAAGGGCATTCACACAAGGTTGGAGCAGGTGGCAAAACCTAAAACGTGCTGATATGAGGAACATTTCCATCAGATTTCTCATACACAAACAGCAGTTGACGGCATTGCCTGGTGAAACGTTTTTGTGATGCCTTGTGTGACGAGGAGAAATGCATACCAAGCCTATAGCGACTGCAGTTTATTGTATCGCCACATTGCTGCTCGCGTTGGTCGGGATCTAATGACTGTTAGCAGAGTATGGAATCGGTGGGTTCAGGAGGGTCATACAGAATGCCGTGGTGGATCCCAACGGACTTGCATCACTAGCAGATGAGATGACAGGCATATTATTCGCATGGCTGTAGCGGATCATGCAGCCATGTCTTGATGTCTGAGTCAACAGATAGGGAAGTTTTCAAGACGACAACCATCTGCACGAACAGTTCGATGTTTCCAGCAGCATGGACTACCAGCTTCGTGACCATGGCTGTGGTTACCCTTCGTGCTGCATCAGACAGGAGGGCCTGCGATGGTGTACTGAACGACAAACCTGGGTGCACGAATGGCAGAACGTCATTTTTTTGGATGAATCCAGGTTCTGTTTACAGCATCATGATGGTTGCATCCGTGTTTGGCGAGACCGCGGTGAACGCACATTGGAAGCGTGTATTCGTCATCGCCATACTGGTATGGGGTGCCATTGGTTACACGTATCGGTCACCTCTTGTTTGCATTGACGGCACTTTGAACAGTGGACGTTACATTTCAGATATGTCACAACCTGTGGCTCTATCCTTCGTTCGATCCCTGCGAAACCCTACATTTCAGCAGGATAATGCACGACTGCATGTTGCAGGTCTTGTACGGGCCTTTCTGGATACAGAAAATGTTTGACTGCTGCCTTTGCCAGCACATTCTCCAGATCTCTCACCAATTGAAAACATCTTGTCAATGGTGGCCGACCAACTGGCTCGTCACAATACGCCAGTCACTACTCTCGAACTGTGGTATCGTGTTGAAGCTGCATGGACTGCTGTACCTGTACACGCCATCCAAGCTCTGTCTGACTCAATGCCCAGGCATATCAAGGCCATTATTAAAAAATGACATATTTGTCCAACCCGTTTATCATCTGCATTTCTTCTTTGTTTAGCAATTTTAATGGCCAGTAGTGTACTATTATCAGCTATATTTGAGACAGTCTTTTTATTGTGCCTATCTGCCACTCAGCATCTCCGGTATATGGTGAGTACCAACTTTCCTTTCCACAACATAATTAAAACACAGTATCATGTAGTATTATGCTCAATGAATGAGAGTCCCCCTGCGGGTCCAGGGTAAGAATAGGCATGAGGTATGCCTACCTGTTGTAAGAGGCGACTAAACGGAGTGCCTCCCCCTCAAAGGGGTAGTTGGCGCATGCATCCGGAGACAGATGGTTCAACGACTCACATTTGTGGTCATCTTGGTTTTCACTTATCCTGGTTTCTTCCTTCCTCTGTTTCCTTTCTTTGTTGTTCTCCCTCTCTCTGTCTTCCTTAGTTTATACCTTGCCTTGTTCTCCTCTCCTCCATATATGTGCTTGAAGGCCAACCTACGTGTTCGCACACATTGCTGGTGATGGGGTAAAGCGTAATTCCCCTCTCTGTGTAGACAAGTAAGGCCCGTGCTTACCCCCTGGTAAGGGCCAGGCCCGGGAAGGGGTGATTGCCCCCAGCTGACACCTTCCGACCATGCCGATTCGACCCTCCGTCCGTTTCTCGGGAGGTGTGACCTGAGGTGTAAAACATTCCCAGAGGGCACTCCCACCTAAGGTGAGAGTCCCCACAAGGAAGGAGCGCGCCATCAGAGACACTGGCAATCATGGGGGATTCATCCGCAATGGATTTCTCTGCTCCTCTCGACTTCTGCCCAAAAACGGAAACTTGACCATCCACCAGTGGCTAAAGTACTACCGCCTGCCCAAACGTTCCTCGTAGTTTCTAGATCTGAGGACGGAAAAGATTTTTCATCTGTCAACCCTTTCGTTATTCAGAAGGGCGTAGATGCCATAGCCGGATCTGTCAAGTCTTGTACCAGGACGCGTAACGGTACCTTGTTGTTGGAAAATGAGAGCGCCATTCAGGCACAAAAACTCCTTTGGTCCAAACTCCTGTGCATGTTCCCGATCCAGGTGGAGGCTCACCGCACTTTGATCTAGTAGATACCACACCGAGCGACCAATTCACTCAATGGATTGACTGATGAGGAGATTGTCTTTCCTCGCAGAGCAGGGTGTGATTGCTGTCCATAGGGTCATGAAAAAGGTCGACAATGACCTTGTACCAACCCGGACACTTTTCTTGACCTTTGATAGTGTTCAGCTGCTTTCGCGCATCAAAGCAGGCTGTGAGGTTATTTGTGTTCACCCCTGAGTCTCGACACCTACGCGCTGATACAAGTGTCGGCATTTTAACCACGCCCGCCAGTCTTGTTCTAATGCGGCTAAATGCGTCACTCGTGGCAGTGACGCCCATGAAGGTGACTGTCCGCCTCCGTCTCTTTGTTCCGTGAACTGTCAGGGTGACCATGCAGTGCCCTTTCTCTTTGACCCGAATTTCCTGTATACAGTGTTCATCCTTGTAGATGGGACGTTGTGAAAGTGTCCACCCCGGTAGGAGGCCCACACTGCTCCTAGCTGGGAAATACAGTACCGTCCTTGCCTCTCCTCGGCCTACCAGGGTGGTGTCGACGCAGACGTGCTAAAGGTCAGACCGCATAACGGTCGTGCGTCCGGCCAGTGCTAAGATCGCCCGGTCAACGTCTCCTCTTGCTCCAGGACTAAGACCCAGAAATCAGATGCACGGGCCTTCAGGGGGTATGTAAGACATCTTCATGGGACGGTTCCTTCTTGAACTCCCAGCCATCGACCAGTACTTCGACTAAACGACCTTCAAGAAGGCTCATATGAAGCAAAGTTCTCCTTCTCTTCCACTGCGCGTTTCTTCTCCTGCGCCACACAGCAGTTGCCGCCCCAGGCCGTCATCTGTTTCGCCTGGCTGCACCGCGGATAGCCGGACATGTGGTCGTTCACCGGCAGAGGAAGCTCCCACTCCCAACCATCTTAACATGGTGGCTTACGAACCTATTGAACAAATGGATGATGACTCCCCGCCCATTGATAGCGGCAGCAGTGCTCGCCCAAAGCGAGGCCCTTGGCGGCCTCCGAGGTGACCCCTTCTTGCTTCACCTTTCTCTTTTTCTTCTCACAATGGCACTTCTTCATTGGAATATTCGCGGCATTTGAGCCAATGCTTGCACTGTCCGCTCATAGTAGCTCTCCAGGAAAACGTATAAATTATGGAGAAAAGTACTTAAAAGACATTTAATATTATAATAAAAATATTTAATGCATACACAGAACTGACTTCAGCAATATCTTCAGAACTTTTACATATTGTGTACATGTCAACATTGGAAAATTATGTCCACAGTCAAAGATATCAGTTGGCAACAGAGTGAAGAAAATGTGTTGTTACCCTCATTTTCCACAGTTAAAAGTGATGCATAACATACAGAATAGTTGTTTTTAACACTGTGCTAATTGAAGATTAATGTGTGTTCCATCAAATTAAAATGGTCGAATGTCAAACACGAATTGGTATAAATAAAAATACGTATTTAGCAGCTGGTAGTTACAATTCTTAAAGTAATTTCATCAGTTAACGAGCGCATCACCTTCCACGAGTTCAATGCTAGACCCATAATTTTGGAGACAGAAGAATCGACAGGAATAGATTTCTGATAGGAGACAAAATTCAGTAAACCAATATTTTGAGGCAACCCAGTGAAGACAAATTTTCACATATAACACAGGCACATGAATACACCAACACAAAAACATGCACTGTGAGCACTGTCAGACAACACCTCCCAATCTTCCTAACATCTCCACCACTTAGCATAATTTTTCCTTAAAACCTAAGACGCCACAAAAAACTTTCCAAAAAACTTCATCCGTTACATACGATACAGCCTGTAACTGAAAAAGCACATAACGTAAATGTAATAGAGGTATTTTGTTTCTCTAGAACAAACACAGTATGTACCACAATGATATTCATTGCTCACACGAAAGAAGTAAGAAAAGGTGCAGCTGTAACCCCGAGAAACATTTGGGCGATCATTAAACAAAAAACACATATTGATACACAGTACAAAACAACTCTTGGTCCGACTGATTCCATTGCTTTTTCAAAGACCAAGCAACAGAAAGACCCCAAGCAACAAAATCCAAGGTGTCAATCCTAGAAACTCAGCAGACGTTTGGCAGAACTTTAAAAGAATCACTAGTCAAAACCAGAAAGATGATGCACAGAGAGTCATGAAGGGGAAGAAGAAGGCAATTGTTTTTCCAAAACTTACTAAAGTGGTACACTCACACCCATAATGTGAACATTTTGACGAAGTTAAAGAAGGAACTGCACAAGCACAGACTAGTGAACGTTTTAACAAACACAATCTACAGCCTACTATGATAATCAAACTAACTACATAACAGATATCGTCTTACCAGAATGGGGAACAAGACAGGGTACCTGGTGTGGATGGAGCCATAACTCTCAATTCTGCACTCGGGTTAATAATAAATCCCATACCAACAAAACAACAAAAAAGTAAAAATTATTCATTAATCACAGAATCCAAAGAAGCTGTCAAATCCAATAGATTACATGTTTATAATCATAGTGAGAAATAAATAGTTACCTGAAACTTACACCCCACAAGTAAGAGCCCCATAAGGTTCAATAATTTAAACCTTAGTCATGTATTGCAGACATGACTGAATAGGCACAGTTTAATGAGGAGTTAGATGTCTCTTTCCAAATTCTAAAGGTGGCAGTGGTAAAATACAGGGAGCGAAAGGCTATTCGCTTCCCTTTTGTGCCCCTGAACTCTTATAACTGCTATGTGGTTTCTGTACAAATTGTAGTGATTTGGAAGGGATTGAGACAGGGTTGTAGCATCTCCCTGATGTTATTCAATCTGTATATTGAGCAAGCAGTAAAGGAAACAAAAGAAAAATTCGGAGTAGGTATTAAAATCCATGGAGAAGAAATTAAAACGTTGAGGTTCGCCGATGACATTGTAATTCTGTCAGTCAGCAAAGGACTTGGAAGAGCAATTGAACGGAATGGACAGTGTCTTGAAAGGAGGGTGTAAGATGAACTTCAACAAAAGCAAAATGAGGATAATGGAATGTAGTCGAATTAAGGGATGCTGAGGGAATTAGTTCAGGAAATGAGACACTAAGTAGTAGAGGAGTTTTGCTATTTGGGGAGCAAAATAACTGATGATGGTCTAAGTAGAGAGGATATAAAATGTAGACTGGCAATGCCAAGGAAAGCGTTTCTGAAGAAGAGAAATTTGTTAACATCGAGTATAGATTTGTCATGAAGTCGTTTCTGAAAGTATTTGTATGGAGTGTAGCCATGTATGGAAGTGAAACATGGACGTTAAATACTTTAGACAAGAAGAGAATAAAAGCTTTTGAAATGTGGTTCTACAGAAGAATGCTGAAGATTAGATCGGTATATCACATAACTAATGAGGAGACATTGAATAGGATTGTTGAGAAGAGAAGTTTGTGGCACTTCTTGACTAGAAGAAGGGATTGGTTGGTAGGGCATGTAATGAGGCATCAAGGGATCACAAATGTAGCATTGTAGGGCAGTGTGGAGGGTAAAAATCGTAGAGGGAGACAAGGAGATGAATACACTAAGCAGATTCAGAAGGATGTAGGCTGCAGTAAGTACTGCTGCTTCTGCTTAGCAGACAACTCCAACTACACGATCACAGTATATGCTACTTAAGAGGCCACAGCCAGGAAAGTTACACACAGTTTGTGAGTGCACATCAATGTCTTGCATCTCAGCATTTCTTCACCTTAATTACTACTTTCTTCACTCCGTTTCAGTTTTCTACAGTTTTCACTTTCTGACCTGTATAACAATAACAGAGATGGGACAGTGGAAAATATAAACAATGGACTCAGTTTTTTGCTCTTATTAACTCGTGCACAATGTTTCAGCACTAAGCTCTTTCTTGCAGATTGCTCTGTCTCCCACCTCAAAGTTCTCGTCAGGTACAGTTCCAAACAGTCTTCTTTTCTCATCCTGTCTGGTAAGTCTTCACTAACCCAAGGCTCTAGGTGACTTTTCTGCACTCTATCCCTTTTCCTAAACTTCTCCAGTTCCTTTCCCTTCATTCCTCTTCCTTCTCTTTCAACCCTTCTGAGGATGAAACCAGTGGCTCCAAAAGTGTGTGTTTGTGTGCGTCCCCTCCTGCTCTGCTGAGTAGATTTTTTATCTATCTAATGGAGACAGTGTCAGACTATATCACAAACTGTGTTGCAGGCTGCCATACATGCTGTGGTGGGAGGCATACTTAAGATATTGACAATAGCCATGGGTGACGCAGAAAGTATTATTTCCCGAGGCCTGTTTGAAAAATAGGTAACAACCAGTACAAGTGACACTATCTCGGTTCTTGATAACCGAATGATGTGGAATCTTACGCGGTATATTGTGGTAGGACCACATTCGCACCACGTGTTTGTAATTGAGAATAGTACGAGTAGTTCCAGCACAATTTCAGCAAGGCTTATTTATTAGTAGCTGCTGAAAGATTACACACTGCAGATCTCGTTTGTCTAGGGGTTTTCGAAGTTTTGTCTGCAAAATCATTACTCTAACAAGCATGGTCTGGGTTTTCTTCTTGTTTGAAATAAACACTACCGGATTCGAATTACTTTCGGCTAAAAATAATATTCATACTTTTTGTTTAGTAACTACAATATTTTCTCTATGAACATTGATACCCTAAAAATGCATTATACTGTACTGATCACGTAAACACGTCCATGTCCCTCCAATACCGACAAAGAAGTGGCTGGAAAGCCAACATGTGCCCGGAAGTTGCAGACATTCCTGCATTCCAGAGTCTTTGGTCTCCTGACCTTAATAAACTCCAAAGACACATATAAATATACAACATTTAACATCTCAAACAAATCCATTATTTATCATAAAAGAAAATATTCATAAATAAATAAATTAAACACATTGTATGCCAACATAATGAAGTTACCTTAGCTCTTTACTGTGGACATTGTACTTTTCGCATGAGATAAACATTATCTCCGACAGTTAATTACATTAGGCAGGTTAATCAAGTGTGTAATTTGTGGCAGGATTTTAGTAGTTATAGCATAGCACACAATCTCAGATAATTAAATGGCAGACCTGTGTTCTGCTGGTGATAGGGAATGTAGCAATGATAGGGATGTTGCTCATAGTAAAAGCATTAATGATGGACTGCCTAATAGATGTTCATTTGTCTTGTGAGAAGGCTATTATAGTAGATGCCTACATGGAGGAAATTCTATATTATGTTCACAAATGTAAAGCACAGTCTCATCTCATTGGGATGAAAATTGCCGGGTGATCAAATTGCAGTTCGTCGACATAGAAAATAACAAATCTTGACACCAGCATACCGAAATACTCACTCGACTGAATACTGAACAGAAAATTAAACACTGAGATTCTCATATCTTTTAACTAAAATTCAGAGAAAAGGTTTATTAAATATTTCAGGGAAATGAGCGGAGATATTTGAAGAAAAAGCTAGTGTTAGATGAATATTTTAGCACATGAACCATTCTGTCTACCTTTCTGCCCATTCCTTGTTTAAAAACGGACAGCTGTAGTGAAAGAGATGCACATGATGGTATATTGGGAAGCAATTGGGCCATAAAACAGCCCAATCTCTAACCTCTTGTTAGCTGCAGCTAAGGCTGGAAGAAGTATTAGGCTGGTATTGCCCATGAGGGAAATTAATGAAATGGTAATCCTGTGTGAATCTGACCATAAAATTTTAAATCAACAAATCCAGCGGATCCAAGGGATCAGGTACTTCATTTCAATTAATTTGAGTGTGTCATACTCGCAGATACTTCTAGAAAGACCATGCTTTTATCTTTACAGCTCATACCTACCAGTTTAGAATGATGTCATTTACTCTCAATGTGGGTGGTGTTTTGATTATAGCACCAATGGATTATTTATTAGGCCTGGAATTACTAAAAAGAATTACTTTATTTGTGGATGATTTGTTGACTGCCACACTAACTTGGGAAGAGCATGAGGAAATGGTAGAGAAAGTTTTATATCAATTTCAGCAACATGACGTTACAGGCAATTTCAAAAAATGAAATTTGGAGCACATTATTATGCCTTAAAGTGTCCTAACTGACTGGAAAGTAATGAAATGGTTGTATTTTTGTAGTCACCCAGACAAAGAGGTAATTAAAAGTACCTTTAGATTTATCCAACTTCTAGTGTAACTTCATTCCAGACCAATTATTAAACGCAAATCCATTACTGAACTTTCTACACAAACATATATCATAGATTTGGTCAGAAGTAGGCCAATCTGCTTTCAGTAAAATAAAAAATGCACTAGCTAATTCAAAATTGTTGTACCATCTGGATATGTACCAGGTTGGGATCTTGTCACTTCCAAATCAGAGGCATTGACAGTATTGTACAGACAGTTCATGTACTCTTTGCTAGTGAGCCTACACGACCACTGAGTTACAAGTTCTCACCATTATATGCACTTTTGGGAAATTCCGTCACTGTTTTGTTGGTAATCACACCAAAGTATACTGTGATAACCAGCCTTTAAGCTTCCTTCTCAATTGCAAATTACTGCACGCAACACTGGTTCAGTTCTAGAATATGGTTTTGAAATAGTTTACGTAAAGGGAGAGAATGACGTAGTAACTTGGGATCTGAGGGATAAAGTACTAAATATAAAGTCTTATTGATGCAAGATAACATTTATCATCTGCATTAAATATCTTTAGTTACGTGTCTCATCTCCGTGACAGAGATCCCAGGTGGAGAGAAATCTGAATACAATTTACCCTTAACCCACCTGAGGCACTAGTTACATACTGTGTGCTTCACAATAATTTATTATGTTATTGCTGTCTCATGAGGTATGATAACTGGTGCAATTGAGTTGCACAGGACAGTCTGGAGAAGCTAATCTGGTGCACCCATAGAGCACTGGGGATCCTGGAGTGGCTAAATGTGCTTAGAAAATCAATGACTATTGCTATTTTCCTTTCCTCCAAAGCAGCATGTAATGGATTATCCCGAAATGCCTAGTCTGTCAAAATGTTGAACCTTTGAACCATGGTTCCAAAGGTGAGCTACACCTAATCATTACCAAGAAACCCCTGCAAATACTTGCCATTCACTTAGGGTGGTCCCCTTTCCTGGTGCTGTGCACGTGTTAAACACATTGTTGGAATGTGAGAGCTATCTTCCAAATATGTCAACGTACATATATTGAAAAGTGCCACTAGTGCAGTGACAATATGACAGGCGATTAAAAATTACACTCCACATGTTGGGAATCAAGAAGTAATCGTTTCTAATAATGGACAATACTTTACTAGTGTAAAAAGTAAAAAGTTCCTGCATGTTTATGATATTGAACAGATCCTAAAATCAAGTTGCCATCCTGAAAGTATACCCAGAGAAAGATACCTTTGAGAGTTGGACAGATTAATGAGAACTTCTGCTTTAAACAACAAATTTTGTGGCCAAATTACTTCGCATTATTTTAAGGATATTTTAATAATCTACTACATACCTCTATAATATGTTCTCTTCCTCTACTCGTCTTATCCTCTTCACCCTCTGCTCTATGTAGGTGGCACTGTCTTCACCTGCACAAAGAACATAATGTATAAGAACAGATGTGTGTAGAATAGCTAAAATGTGAACAGAAACAAATGAAAACGTTTCTGAAAGATATTTATTGGCAGAAATGACTTTTACTTGAGTAGCTCAGTCAGCAGAACACATGCAAGTGAAAGGCAAAGGTTCACAGTGCAAGTTGGAGAACTCCACACAGTTGTAATCTGCCAGCAATTTTCATATCACAGCACACACTACTGGAGAGTGAAATATGCACTATGGGGACATTTATCACAGCTTCCGAAGCCACAGGTATTGAACACTTACCACAACCAAAAAAAAATTTTAATCCGAGGAGTAATTTTTGTAAATATTATGACATAACTGAGTATCTATCAGAGTTGTTTACAATCAACAAAGAGGTGTAAATTAGTACAATGTTACTACCTAGCCAGTGTTTCATGCACCGGATCTGCGGACGGCCACGTTTGCTCGTTCTGATGCCAGCAGCTTGCAGTAGTCCACTATGCCTCCCTAATGAACGTATTAGTGTATAAACCATGTAAAATGTGCCCTGCAGGAATTCCACCCCAGAAGAGTGCCTTGTCAATATACAGAAAAGGGCAAAGTGTCATCAGAAAAAAGATATAACAAGATACCAAATGGGGAACAAATAATTGTAACATAGAACTAGAAGAGACTTTGCCCAACATGAAACACATGTGATAAAGTGGCAGAGGGAATGCAGGGGGTTTAAGGATGTCACAGAGTGGTAATCTCATGGAAGTGGAGGAAACCAAGAAGGGATTTAGGTGACAAATCTCATGCTGTAGAGAAAGTTGTTTTACAGTTGTGGTTTTTAGATGTTGTACACATTCAAATCAAACCATAGATGCACCAGACACTCATTCTAATGTGAAGTTTAGTGATCATTATGCACCCACAGAAAGCTAAGATCTATTTGAAGGACACAAACTGACATTGGGTCTGGCGGATGAATTGAAGAGTTGAGTAAAAACAGTTATTCGTCATGTCCAGACATTAATAGACAAGACGAGCCTACCTTCAGAAAGTATCGGACTCAGCAGTGAAATTCTTATCGCGAATAATTTTCTTTGACAAGTAGTACATTCCTCAGGTGTCTTCCATACAAAATGACCTTATTTCATGGCCCATTTGATTCTCTCCTTGTGTAGAGTATAAAATGAAATATGGTTCAGGTGTCTAGAAGATACATTAAGTATGCAATACATAACAAAGCTGGGACTGCAGAGCTAGTTATGTGGAATTGGAACAGACAAGAAAGCATGGTCTGTTCCCCACAGTCTACCTTAATGAACCTACTTTAAAATATGTATTACATAATTCCTTATGATTCAAGTCAGAAGTATGACATCCATGTAAGCTTATAATCAAACTCTCAGCCCAGTAATATCATGTATTCTAAAAATTTAGAAAAGTCAACGTTAAGTCCAAGACATCAGACAAACTGCATGAAACAAAAAACAAAAAATAAAATAAAATAAAAACAGCTCCATTTGCAAAGTGAAGGTAGGTGAAAGTAACAAGATAGATTAACTCCTTAGAAAACAAGGATTGGTGACATTCATGTGAATGTTACATTTTCTGTATCAGACTAAATAAGCACTAGGTTAATTATACAGAAATGAGGAAAAGGTGTGTATACTTTTAACTCACAGAAGCATATACTGCAAAATGTTGGCCAGACTTACAGCAGCTTCAGAATATGATACAAGTACTATGTGTGGAGTACCTGAGTGAATCTAGTTTAAGGTGCTCATCTCTAAGGCCTTGACCACAATAATGGAGGCATGCAGAATATTTTACAGAGCTACAGGTGGGTGGGAGGGAGAGGTCCAATTTTAAATGAATATATTTACTAACAAAGAAACATGACTCACTACTCAGAATAGGGCAAATGGACATACTGTAGTGAAGAACAATGAGTAGGCCTTTAGTTTTAATGCACAAAAATTAGCCACATACAGAATGTCACACACAAATGGAGCATTTGAACTCTACAAAACACATGGAGTGGAAGATTCTATACATCCATCTTCTCACAGATGGTTGTGGGCCTTGGCCTTTCAGTATGGACTGTCCAATCTGTACAATTGAACAGCCAGTAGGTGATGCTGCAAGTGATCACTGTATTAAAAATCTACAGGTGCCAGTCATTGAATATTGGCCTTTGTTCTGACTGGATCAGACGTGGGAATCTTCCAACACATTGTGCATGGGGGCTGAAGATGGCACAATACATCACCAAAACAGTATTACCGGCAAAATAACAATTTGAACACCTGTTAGCCATCTAAATTTCCAATTTGACACTTTGTACCTGGAGAAAAATGTTATTTCAAAATTGAATAGATGCCACACTGCAGATACAAGTGTTGAAAAGCACAGAAGGGGAACAGTGTTTGGGAGGAGAGAGAGAGCCACAATGCTATTCAGTCTGTACATTGAACGAGAAGTTTATTAAAATTCATTCAAAAACCTCAATGTTTTCCTTTCATCTTCTTTTTTATTGTGAGAGATGGAAAATCACTAGGGAGAGCAGTTAAATAAATCTTTTTAAAGAGATTATAAGATGAACAACAAAAGCAAAACAAATGTAATGGGAAGTAGTCTAATTAAATCAAGTGATTGTGAGTGAATTAGATCGTGGAATTACACACATGAAGCAAGGCAGGATGCCATAAGAATATTATGCGGTATTCTTCCTTGGTTTAAACTGACTAAGGGGTTAGGTATTTTATCTAAAGATTTACAGTAAAAGTTTTCTCTTACCAAATTTGTTGTACATGATCCAGAGGAGTTCATCAGTCTTCTGACTGGTTTGTTGTGGCCCATCCGGAACTACTCTCCTATCCCAACTACTTCACCTCGCAGTGTAACACACTCAATTATTTTCTGGACTACTCTGATCTCTCCCTTCTCCTAAAGTTCTTTTCTCTGTAGCTCCCCCAGGTATGATGGAAGATACTCATTGCTCTCTTAACATGTGGCCTGTCATTTTGTCCCTTCTTGTCACTGTTTCTGTGGTGAAACTCTTCGTTTCTAATAATTTGGGCCACTGAATTTTCAACATTTCTATGTAGAACCATATCTCTAACACTTTGATTCTGTCCTTTCCTGGTTTTCCCACAATACTTAATTGACGTCTATACAATACTGTGGTCCTTTCAAATTTACAATGGGCAGCATGAGGGTCAGGGTGGGGGAGCAGTCTTTTATGACTTGTGCAATCAAATAACGCTGGAGGCACAGTTAACATTTCTTCACGTCTCCCAATACTTCGGTGACACAATAGAAGAGGAGTTAGAAGGCATTGGTTATCCAATGAAGATTAAGAGTTAAACAAATTGTACCCCACGTAGATGCCTTAATATACACTTTCCACCTATCAGCTCAATACTCTTAGTTCAACAGTGAAACTACTTTTGCACTCTTAATGTTTGTTCCTTTGGTTTAATTTCACCAAAGGTTGCTTTGACTTTTTATATGCTCAATAGTCCTACCAATGACTATTTCACTTTTGATTTCTTCACATTTTTTTCTGCAGTCATTTCACTTTGGCTTTTCTGCTTTCCTATTTATTTTACACTTAAATAACTTATAATGATGTATTTCTATCTCTTACTGCACATTTATGTATTTCCTTACTTAACAAATCAATTTCAGTATTTCCTCTGTAACACAATGTTTCTTTACAGTCACCTTGTGCATACTTACATTTGTCTGTTCAAATTCTGTGATTATCCTTTTCAGATAAATCCCTTCCTCTTCAACTGACCACAGTATTTACTGCTTCAGAGAACTTCAAACACATACACAATTCTTCCATGTACCCCACTTCTTTTCCCACTAATAGTTGTGGACAATTCTCGTAAGCTTCAGTGTATTCTTCATCATTACTAACATCATTACTAAATTGTGATATGGCTCTATATCTGCTCCTGGGTACACCTTGCAATCCAATATCAGATTTTGCAGAAGGTCTCAAAATGATGTAATCCAGCTAAAATCTTCTCACTACTCTAAAACTTTTCGAAATATACCACCTCCTCTAGTAATTTTCGAATAGCATATTCATAATTAATAATAAACTTGTAGAACAATTGAATCTGTGTTTTTTACTTTGTCATTCACACTGCGAATTTCATACTGTTCTACAATTCTGTCTTCTATTACATCGCCTACTACAGCATTCCAATAACTCGCGGGTATTAGATTTCCATCTTCCTTTCATAAACATTTTGTCATGTACTTTCACTCTCTTTATCAGATTGTGACATTGGCAGATATACCTGAACCAATAGTGGTTTTTTCCCCTGTCAATTCTGATGATCATAATCTTATTACTGAGCTGACCACTTGATTTACCCGCACAGATCCACACCCAAAATCTGGGTAAGCAGTTATATTGTGCATCACACAAGTCAGCAGATACAGCTAGAAGTTCAACAACAGCCAGAGGCTGTCACTCATGGATGCTCACAGAGCCTCTCATCTGTGCACCCTACTGGCCAGCTGACAGCTTTTGGAGACAGGACTGGCCAGCTCTGTCATGTTTGCCTTGATGTGTGTGTTACCTCACTGTTATTGTGCACCTCTCCATTGCTAGTGTACCTATTGTAACAAGCTGTGTCTAGGCGTAATAAAGTTCATTGTGTCTGCCACCACATAGTGTTCTCTTGTGGGATTAGAACATACAGTGACTCATTTGATTTTAGTCAAGGAAATCTTTGGAATTATCTGATAGCCTCTGCTTCTTGGCTTCAGATTTCTGCCATGAATTATTACAAATTATTCCATGAAAATTGACATTGAAACTATTTGACAACATATTAGTTGGAAAGATATTTGCTATGACTACAAGGAATGACAGCATCTGAACAGAAGTTTTGCATAACGGCTTACCACACAGATCAGTAGTCACTTCCCTCTTGTTTCATTTAAATGAATGTGATATTTCTCCAATACAGCCCATATATATTGGCTATGCAGATGACTGGTCAACATCTTCTGATCTAGCCATATTCAGCCAATACTTCCAAAAAAGTAGGTTAAAACCTAATGTAAGCAAAACTTACGTTGCACGTTTTCACCTGTCTAACAGACTGTATCTCTCAAAATGGGCATCAAGGGCTGTGTGTGCCAGAGTATCATAACATACACCCAAAATACCTTGGGACAGACACTTCCTTTTAAGTAGCACTTAACACCAACACCTGGAAAGATCAAAAGCACATACAACATTCTGCACAAGCTCTGTGGTCTAGTCGGGCAGTGTCAGCAAACACTCTTCAGTCAATAGCACAGTACATCTACTGTGTGCCCATTTAGTGGAATAGTATGTATGTGAAAAAGATGTATGTACATCTTAACTGATCCGCATCCACTGTCAGTAGGTCTGTACAATATATTTCCACACATTGGTTACCTATCTCAGGTCACATTCCACATCATTACGTAAGGTGAAAAAGTGGTCTACTACACACATATCAGAATTCTTATCATGGCTGGGTTTCTTCCTGAAAATGAATTCAATGCCACCGATAAACAGAAATGCAATCAGCAACAAAAGTGTTCTCAGCCATGCCTGAAACTGTCTTGCACCCACAAGAAAATCCACGGACTTGACAAGCCCTGAGAAATTTGTGGATTTGAATGGTGCACGGAAGATGTGTAAACACGTTCCACAAGCGAGGTAAATCTTCATTACCATCTTGGGACTGTGGTGTGTGATGGCAGATAGTAGCTCATGTGTTATGAACATGCCCCACAAGCGCCTACAAGGGTCGTTTTGAAGAATTTCTGACAGTGATGATTAATGTGATGAACTACATAACAGAGCTACAGGTGTGAGTAATCTGTAAAGCACAAATAAAGAAGTAATTAGTCATCTCATGTCAAATCTTTTCATTTACAAAGTAACCCTCTGAAATTACACCTACTGCCATTTGTCCTATTACATTTGAGAGCTGTGTTGAAATGTAGTAGTTTGTATATGTATCATTTGATTGAAAATCTGTTAACGAATTTATTTAAGGCATATGTTATTTAATCTTTTTCTCATAGTTACCTTCCCTTACGTAGATTGAAATGGGGGACTAATCCAGAATGTTTCGCCAATGGAGAGTTCATTGTGAACTGTAAATAAACTAGCTTCAGCAAAAACAACAAATGAAATTAAGCACCTTCATTCTTTGTCCACTCTGAACACTAGTGTCTCCAACGTCGAGGTACACCCTTTAAAAAATCTCCTCTTTATCTCATCAGGCACTCCTGAAAATATAAATAAAGGTATATCAATAACTATCATCGACACTCAGATCTTATCTAAAATGTAAGAAGTAGTTCTGATTTACAGCACACAGAGACAAAAATGAACAAAAGGTGACAAATGCCTTAGATACAGAGTTCGCTTCATTTAACAAAAAAAAGTGAGGCATTGCAGAGAATATTACACACGAATTACGTCAACCAGAATAGTGCTTGGCCACATGCAGCAATGTCTTCTCATTTATGTGTAAATAACCTTGCAGCATGAGACATCCATTGCAGTGAGGAGTAAGACTGGTATCAGTGCGTCAACTGCTACGTTCTCTTTCCTAAAACTTTCTTGAAACCTTCGTTCCTCTGGATCCCAGGACACGTTGATATCTGTGGAAATGAGGCGGCCGATATAGCGGCCAAGGCAGCAGTCTCTCTTCTTCAGCCTGATATTCGCATGATTCCCTTCGCCGATCTACGGAGTGTTTTATGTGGTCGTGTTGCTCTTTTATGGCACGCACATTGGTCGACACTTCCCCATAATAAATTGCGGGACGTGAAAGCTCTTCCCTGTGCTTGGATCTCTTCCTCCCGAACGCGTCGTCGGGAGGAGGTAATTTTAACTAGACTCCGGATAGGGCACTGTCCTTTTAGCCATCGGCATCTTTTAAGTGGTGATCCTCCCCCACTCTGTCCCCACTGCTCTCAGCTGTGGACAGTAAGACACCTTTTACTTGAGTGCCCCTATTTTACTCCGTTACGCGTCCGTCTACAGCTGTCGCCTGATATACCTTCCATTTTAGCAGATGACACGCGCTCAGCCGATCGCGTTCTCGAGTTTATTAGTGCCAGTGAGATGACGTCTGTCATTTGAAGCTCTTTTTGGGGACAACCAACCCCCTTTTTATAGTGGTTTTTTAAGCTTTCCTTCTGTTTTTGGTTTCCCCTACTTTTTTGAGTTTTACTCCCGTTGCTGCTGGTTTCCAGCAGCAGAAAACCGAGGTCGGCACAAACGGATCTGGTTCCGGTGTCGCTTGACAGTGCCGGAGGGACCAGAAGTGACAAATAAGGTATGGCCATTATGGCGAAGAATGCGCCAGCGTTGCCTGCCAGAGAAAACGTGATAGAACACCAAATCGTGTGACGCCGAGCCAGAACGGGGCGGAGCAGGGGGGAGCGCGTGGCGGCGGTGCAGTAGCTGCAGGTGCGACCGATGGCCGTGGCCATGTACCAATTCCGCTGGGGAACGGGTGCCGCGTGGCTGAGAGAGAGAGGAAGCAAGCAAAGTCCAGAGAGTGCGTTGCACGCAACTTGCTCACCTGCGACTTAAGCGTACGCACAAAGCGTTCAGCCTCGCCGTTCGACTGGGGGTAGAACGGGGCTGAGGTCAGATAGCGAATACCATTAGCAGCACAGAAAGTTTAGAACTCTGACATCTATTTTTTGCATTGAGGGCCTTCTTGAAGTTATTGTCTCCGACAATGGCCCCCAATTCGTGTCCTCAAAGCCCCAATAGTACTGGCAGATGTAGAAGCAGACATAATACAGCAAAAGGAAAGGTGCTGTACGCATCAATAAAAAAGGACCCGCAAAATCAATATGAACGCGCTGCCAAGGTGCAGTAAGAGTCCGCCACGCAAAGAAGCGCTGGCGGGGAGTAGATAGCTTGCTAATTGTAGCTCTTGCGCCAAGCATCAAATTCTCAATGTGTTTATTAATGCTGAGCCAAGTGCAGTGACGACGCACTAATTGCTTCGTCTGCACTGTACCCCAATGACCAGAGTGCAGCAATCGGAGGATTTCCGACTGTAACGAACCAGGTACAACCACACGCGACTGATCATTCAGTTCGTAACAAGATAACACCGTGGTGTACAGAAACGTTGTGACGTTGCGCAAAGTAGCGCCGTACAGGGGGATCTCGAATCTGCATATCAGATGAGTACGAATATACTGCAAAAGAATCTGCAAAGAAGCATCGGTAGCTGTCACGGTAGCAATGCGACGAAAATCTACCAATTCACAAGATAAGGGATTAGCCGATGGTTTTCCGGTAAACATGCAGCACAATTCGGAAGAATCAAACACTTCGTGAGGACCTATAGGCAGACCGAAACAAAATTTCGTAATTGTAGTTAGACAAAAGCAAGGACCAACGTTGCAACTTTTGGGCAGTCTAGCCCTGAACTGGCTTTGGCGGGTGAAACAACGTCAGAGGCTTATGGTCTGTGACCAAATAAAACTTGCGACCGTACAAACAAAATCACGAAACTTGGTTACTCCATAGACAATAGCTAAAGCTTCTGTCGATCGCAAAAATTTTCTCAAATCGAGAAAGAATTAATGCGATACAAGAAAACCTCTCCGATGCCGTGCGAAGATGCATCGACAGCCAAAACAACTGGTTTGGAGGGATCGAAAGGAATCAAACAGCGATCACTCAACAAAGCAGATTTGAGCTTGTGGAAAGCAGCGCCACATTCCGAAGACCAAACAAAAGGGACGTTCTTACGCCGAAGGCGAGGCAAAGGCGCTGTAATCTGCACTGCATATAGTATAAACCGAATATAACATGTAATTTTGCCCAACTCAGACTGCAGTTGTTTCAAGTTCCTGGGTGTTGGCAAGTCTCTAACCGCACTGAGATGTGACGGCGAGGGGTGGATACCCTGTCCATTGATCATATATCCTAAATACTGAATCTCAGAGACGAAATCCAATTTTTTTCAAACTGTTACACTTCAGCCCTTCCTGTAGAAATACAGTAAATAAGGCACGCAAATTCTGCAAATGTTCGTCAGGGATGCGATCTGATACAACTATATCGTCCAGATAATTGGCACAACCAGGGACAGTGGCACACAACAGCTGCAAATAAGACTGAAAAATAGCAGGAGCCGGAGCACAACCGAACGGAAGGCGGCGAAACTTGAACAACCCAAGGTGAGTGTTGATCACAAAATAGTGCCGCGATGTTCGTCGAGCGGAATCTGAAAGTATGCGTCCCGCTAATCAATCGTGGAAAAGAATTTTCCCGCACCAAGCTTATCAAAAATGTCTTCAGGAAGCGGTAAGGGAAACGCCGAGCACTGAGATTTCTTGTCCAGTAAATGCAGTGAGTGTGGAATGTGAACGAGGAAGCAAGGGCGAACCGAGCAAGTCATACGTCGATCTGTTCAGTAAAGAAACAGACGCACCATTGCACATTTGTGGACCTTCTGTTCGCCTGCAGCTGGACAAAGTGACACAGTTTCCTCGCATCGCGCTGAATGAATGCGAGAGGAAGTGTCTGGCAAAACTTGATCCTCACGACGAGCCGTTGACGCACGTGAAGCAGAAGGCTTTGAATAAAAGGCATTGACGTCCATAGGCTGATGTGAATCATGATCGTGGCGGTTTGCGTTGCGGTGACGCCCACGCGAGTCACGCGAACGGGAGACGAGTTGTGAATTAGTGTTCCTCTTACTGCACCCAACTTGCACATGGCCTTTCTACTACAAAAATAACACTGTGCTTGACAGGATGGGCAACTATCCCGTGGGTGGGCGCGAAAGCAGTTCGGACACGATTTCAGTTTCTGAGTAGGTGCCGGGCGTGAAACCTGTTTAGGTGCGCGCGAGCAGCGCGGCGTGGCTGGCAGTGCTGGCGCTGACAGTACACACACACCCGGGACCCGGGGTCACGTCTAAAGCGGAGGTAGCCATGTCTAATGTATCTGGTCTGTCTAGCAAGTCCACTACTTTCTGCAAAGGCGGCTTTTTAAAACTGAGGACTCGTTCGCGGATGCGGTGATCAGCCGGATTCTGCTCATTAGCATCTCTAATTGCTCGTGTGGACGCTCATATGCGGATATAATGATTAGTCACAATCAGAAGTTAGTCGCTCCCCCCTGCGGGTCCGGGGATTAGAATAGGCCCGAGGTATTCCTGCCTGTGGTAAGAGGCGACTAAAAGGAGTCCATCCCCCTCACGTGGGTAGTTAGCGCCTGCGTCCGGAGACGGACGGTTCCTCGACCTATTATTGTGGTCTTTTTGGTTTTTCACTTCTCGTTTCTTCCTTCCTTTTGTTGGTTCGTTTCTTTGCTCTTCTCCACCTCACTGTCTTCCTTACTCTTTCCCTTGCCTTCTCCTTGCCTTCTCTGGTCTCCGCCTCGGCGTTTGAGACAGTGTGTCCTCTTTCTCCCTCTCTCTTCTTTTTCCTCTTCTTCCTTCTTCCCTGTGCGTGCCTGAAGGCCGACCCACGCGTTCGCACGCGTATCCGGGGACGGGGTAACGCGTAAGTCCCCGCCCTGGGTAGACATGTAAGGCACGCGCGTACCCCCTGGTAAAGGCCAGGCCCGGGGAGGGGTGATTGGCTGAGCTGATACCTTCTGACCATGCCGATTGGTCCCTCCGTCTGTTTCTCGGGAGGTGTGACCTGAGGTGTAAACATTCACCTAAGGCGGGAGTGCCCTCTGAGAGGGTCCCCACAAGGAAGGAGCGCGCCATCGGAGACGCTGGCAATCATGGGGGATTCCTCCGCAATGGATTCTACTCCATGTCTCTCGACTTCGACCCAAAAACGGAAACGTGACCAGCCAACAGTGACAAAAGTACTACCGCCTGCCCCACAGTTCCTCGTAGTTTCTCGATCTGAGGACGGAAAGGATTTTTCCTCTGTCAACCCTTTTGTTATTCAGAAGGGCGCAGATGCCATAGCCGGATCTGTCAAATCTTGGACCAGGTTGCGTAACGGCACCTTATTACTAGAAACTGAGAGTGCCTTTCAGGCACAAAAACTGCTTCGGGCCACCCTCCTGTACACGTTCCCTGTCCGGGTGGAGGCCCACCGAACTTTGAATTCGTCTCGTGGTGTAGTCTATACAAGCTCCCTCGACGGATTGACTGACGAGGAGCTTCAATCTTTCCTCGCTGAGCAGGGTGTGACGGCTGTCCATAGGGTCATGAGAAAGGTCAACAATGACCTTGTACCAACCCAGACACTTTTCTTGACCTTCGATAGTGTTAAGCTGCCATCGCGCATCAGGGCGGGCTACGAGGTTATTTCTGTTCGCCCCTATGTCCCGACACCTACGCGCTGCTACCAGTGTCAGCGTTTCAATCACACTCGACAGTCTTGTTCCAATGCGGCTAAATGTGTCACTTGTGGCAGGGATGCCCATGAGGGTGACTGTCCACCTCCGTCTCCTCGTTGTGTGAACTGTCAGGGGGACCATGCCGCATCCTCCCGCGACTGTCCTGTCTGTAAGGAAGAACGCTGTATCCAAGAAATTCGGGTCAAAGAAAAAGTGTCCACCTCGGCTGCTCGCAAGCTATTGGCTAGTAGGAAGCCCACGCTGCTCACAGCGGGGAAATACAGTACTGTCCTCGCCTCTCCTCGGACTACCCGGGAGGTAGCAACCCAGACATGCGATCTGACCTTCAGCACCACGGTCGTCCGTTCGGCCAGTGCTAAGATCGCGCGGTCGACGTCTCCTCTTCCTCCCATCACCCCACAGACACCAGCCCCTTCCTCAGCTTCTGCTAAGTCGAAGACCCCGAAGTCAGATGCACGGGCCTTCAAGAAGGAACCATCCCGTGCAGACTTCCTCCGTCCCTCGACCTCCCAGCCTTCGACCGGTACTTCCACCAAACGTCCTTCCAAAAAGGCGCATAGGAAGCACAGTTCTCCTTCTCCGCCACGGCGCATTTCTCCTGCGCCACCCAGCGGTTGCCGCCCCAGGCCGTCATCCGTTTCGCCTGGCCGCACCGCTGGTAGCCGTACATCTGGCAGTTCACCGGCGGAGGAAGCTCCCCCTCCCGGCCATCCTCCCGAGATGGCCGATGACCCTATAGACCCAATGGACGATGACTGTCCGCCTACTGATAGCGGCGGCAGTGCTCGCTCGAAGCCATGCCCTCAGCGGCCTTCGAGGTGACCCCTTTTTTCATCTTCCTTTTCTTACGATGGCACTTATTCACTGGAATATTCGCAGCATTCGCTCCAACTGAGAGGACTTGAAGTTGCTGCTCCGCTTGCACCGTCCGCTCGTCGTAGCCCTCCAGGAAACGAAGCTACGCCCATGCGATCAAATTGCCTTGGCGCACTACACCTCTGTGCGTTTTGACCTACCCCCCTGTGGTAGGTATCCCAGCTCATGGAGGGGTTATGTTGCTGGTCCGGGATGATATTTACTACGATCCCATCACGTTGCACACTGGCCTGCAGGCAGTTGCCATCCGCATTACTCTCCCCACTTTTACGTTTTCCTTTTCTACCGTTAACACTCCATCGTCATCTGCCGTTACCAGGGCAGACATGATGCAACTTATTGCTCAGCTACCTGCACCATTTTTGTTAACTGGAGACTTCAATGCCCACCATCCCCTTTGGGGCTCTCCAGCATCCTGCCCGAGGGGTTCCTTGTTAGCAGACCTTTTCAACCAGCTCAATCTTGTCTGCCTTAATACTGGCGCCCCTACTTTCCTTTCGGACACATCTCACACCTATTCCCATTTAGACCTCTCTATATGTACTCCCCAACTTGCACGCCGGTTTGAGTGGTATGCACTTGCTGATACATATTCGAGCGACCACTTCCCGTGTGTTATCCATCTCCTGCAGCATACTCCCTCTCCGTGCTCCTCTAGTTGGACCATCAAAAGGCAGATTGGGGGCTCTTCTCTTCCAGGGCGACCTTTCAGGATCAAACCTTCACAAGCTGCGATCGTCAGGTCGCACACCTCACGGAAGTCATTCTCGCTGCTGCTGAATATTCCATCCCTCACCCTACTTCTTCTCCACGTCGCGTACCGGTCCCCTGGTGGACCGCAGCATGTAGAGACGCTTTACGTGCTCGTCGACGTGCTTTACGCACATTTAAACGCCACCTTACAGAGGCGAATTGTATCAATTATAAACGATTACGTGCTCAGTGTCGTCGTATTATCAAAGAAAGCAAGAAAGCTAGCTGGGCTGCTTTCACAAGCACCTTCAACAGTTTTACTCCTTCTGTTGTCTGGAGTAGCCTGCGCCGGCTATCTGGCACTAAGGTCCACTTCCCAGTTTCTGGCTTGAAGGTCGCGAATGAAGTCCTTGTGGCCCCTGAGGCTGTCTCCAATGCCTTCGGCCGCTTTTTCGCAGAGGTTTCGAGCTCCGCTCATTACCACCCTGCCTTCCTCCCCCGCAAACAGGCAGAGGAGGCTAGGCCACCTGACTTCCGCTCCTCGAATTGTGAAAGTTATAATGCCCCATTCACCATGCGGGAACTCGAAAACGCACTTGGCCGATCACGGTCCTCCGCTCCAGGGCCTGATTCTATTCATATTTAGATGCTGAAGAACCTTTCTCCTGCGGGTAAAGGTTTTCTTCTTCGTACATACAATCGCATCTGGCTTGAGTCTATTGTTGTCCCGATTCCTAAGCCGGGGAAGGACAAGCACTTGCCTTCCAGTTATCGACCTATCTCGCTTACCAGCTGTGTCTGTAAAGTGATGGAGCGAATGGTTAATTCTCGATTGGTTTGGCTGCTCGAGTCTCGACGCCTACTTACCAATGTACAATGTGGATTTCGTAGGCGCCGCTCTGCTGTTGACCATCTGGTTACATTGTCGACCTTCATTATGAATAACTTCTTGCGGAAGCGCCCGACCGCGGCTGTGTTCTTTGATTTGGAGAAGGCTTACGACACCTGTTGGAGGGCGGGCAATCTCCGCACCATGCATACATGGGGCCTTCGCGGTCGCCTCCCTCTTTTTATTCGTTCCTTTTTAATGGATCGACAGTTCAGGGTACGTGTGGGTTCTGTCCTGTCCGACACCTTTCGCCAGGAGAATGGGGTGCCACAGGGCTCAGTTTTGAGCGTCGCTCTGTTCGCCATCGCGATCAATCCAATAATGGATTGCCTCCCAGCTGATGTATCAGGCTCCCTTTTCGTGGACGATTTTACCATCTATTGCAGCGCGCAGTGTACACGTGTCCTGGAGCGCTGTCTTCAGCGTTCTCTTGACCGTCTTTACTCCTGGAGTGTCGCCAATGGCTTCCGTTTTTCTGCCGAGAAGACGGTCTGTATTAACTTCTGGCGCTACAAAGAGTTTCTCCCACCGTCCTTACGACTCGGTCCCGTTGCTCTCCCAATCGTGGAGACAACCAAATTTTTAGGCCTTACCTTTGACAGGAAACTTAGCTGGTCTCCACATGTGTCATATTTGGTCGCCCGTTGTACCCGTTCTTTAAATGTCCTTCGTGTTCTCAGTGGTATGTCGTGGGGAGCGGATCGAACCGTCCTACGTCGTCTATATCGGTCGATCGTCCGCTCCAAGCTGGATTATGGGAGCTTCGTATACTCCTCTGCACGGCCATCCATCTTACGCCGCCTCAACTCCATACAACATCGGGGTTTACGACTTGCGATCGGAGCATTTTATACCAGTCCCGTAGAGTCTTCATGCTGACGCTGGCGAATTGCCACTCACCTACCGGCGCGATATACTGCTTTGTCGGTATGCCTGTCGGCTACTGTCAATGCCCGACCATCCGTCTTATCGTTCCTTTTTTGACGACTCTCTTGACCGTCGATACAGGTTGTATGTCTCTGCCCTGCTACCCCCTGGAGTTCGCTTTCGTCGCCTCCTTCAACACCTTAATTTTTCACTCCCTGCAAACTTTCGAGTGGGCGAGAGCCGCACGCCACCTTGGCTCCAGGCTCAGGTCCGCGTTCACCTTGACCTCAGCTCGCTCCCAAAAGAGGTCACCCCCGGTTCGGTCTACCACTCCCGTTTTTTGGAACTTCGTTCGAAGTTCATCAACATGACTTTCATTTATACAGATGGCTCAAAGACCAATGACGGGGTCGAGTGTTCCTTTATTGTCGGGGCACAAAGTTTCAAATACTGGCTCCATGGCCATTGTTCGGTCTTCACAGCTGAGCTCTTTGCCCTCTACCAGGCTGTTCTTTACATCTGCCGCCACCGACATTCTGCTTATATCATCTGCTCAGATTCCCTGAGCGCCATCCAGAGCCTCAGTGATCCGTACCCGGTTCACCCTTTCGTACACCGGATCCAACGCTCTCTTCAGCAGCTGGTGGACGTCGGTTCTCCGGTTAGCTTTATGTGGGTTCCTGGCCATGTCGGTATCCCTGGGAACGAAGCTGCAGATGCCGCGGCCAAGGCTGCGGTCCTCCAGCCTCGGACAGTTTCTTGTTGTGTCCCTTCGTCCGATTTTAGCAGGGTCATTTGTCAGCGCATTTTATCGCTGTGGCATGCCGATTGGGCTGCACTTACCGACAACAAGCTTCGGGCCTTAAAACCCTCTTCCCGTGGCTTGGACGTCCTCCTCACGTCCTCCTCACGCCCTTCTCGGCGGGAGGAGGTCGTTTTAGCCCAGTTAAGAATTGGACACTGCCGGTTCAGCCATCGCCATCTGCTGACGGCTGCGCCGGCGCCGTTCTGCCCATGTGGGCACTTGCTGACGGTTCGACACATTTTAATGTCCTGTCCATATTTTAACACACTGTGTCTAGATCTTAACCTGCCAAGTACTTTCGATGCCATTTTAGCGGATGACCCACGAGCAGTTGCTCGTGTTCTTAGCATCATCAAATGTCCTGAGAGAGGTTTGTCAAATTGATAAAACTGTTTTTTAATCCTATGCCTGTCAGTCTGTCTTTTATCGTGTTTTCCCCTTTAGTTGTTGTCAACTTGTGCCTCGCGGTGCATTCTTAGAGTAGTCAGGGCGCTAATGACCATTGAAGTTGTGCGCCCTAAAACCACACAAAAAAAAAGAAGTTAGTCGCTGAAGGTTCGCTAATCAAAATTTACTGGACTGAGTAGGGCCACCTAGAGGCGAAGCAATTTGTAGTGTGCAGCTACAACATTAAAACTTACACTGTCACGGAAGTGGGAGTTCAAAGCTTCTATCACTTCATCGTAAGTTTGTGGGCGGGTGGTGGGAAACAGCTTCACGAGCACACGGTACAACACAACACCCGCGTTGGCAATGAGAAAAAGCAAGCCGCTCCGTACCTGGTACGTGTATGCTGCGAAGTGTGCCTCGAGCTGGGCGATGTATTCTGGCCAGCGTTCAACGTCAGGACTGAAGGCACGAAATGGCGACGGCGTCGGTACAGGCGGTGGCGTCGGAGGCGCCGAAGTAGCTGCAGTTTGTAGTGTGACCAGTCCATTTATGGCAGCAAGCAGCAGCGTCATTTGCTGAGCCTGAAAACCTACAAGATCGGACAGCGAAGCCTGTTCATGTGACGAAGCCTTGGTTTACACAAATGAAAGTTTTATACTGAGGCTAGCAAGATAAGAAAGCAGTACCGAGCAAAAATAGGAAATGCTAGGAGATGGAAAAAAAGTAGCCTCGTCGCCACTTTTGTATCCCACCTGGAAGGCGGTGCGTGGGTAGGAGCGTGAAAAGGTAATACACGTCGGTACTGCAGTACGATTATAAATCACCTTTACTCTAGCAAGAAGATTACATAACTTTGCAATGAGGTGCGAAGTGTCCTCTCCCACTCCGGCCAGAGTGCGCTGTCGTCGGTGTCTGTCGTAGTGCCAACCTAGCAGAGCGCACCTACATTGTGGCATCGTAGCTGATGACACCATAGAGTGTCCACGAGAACGCAGTATACCTACGTCATTAAGTACAATGTCGTGTCTCCCGCAAGCCTGAAGAGGCGACCTTTATGTGCTCGACTTCCATTTCTTAGCCCAATTGGATAACAGCCCATCTGGTAACAGAGAAATTTATACTGAATAGGAAGGCGAAGCAAGAACATGAGATTCTTCTTCTGTGAGGTTGGTCACTGAGAGTGACACCTCTCTGTCTCAGAATCCACCCAAAATAATTAAAGCGTTTTGCTATTTCAGTACTTTAAATCCTAAACACTAAACCAAGCTGTGACGTCTTGTAAAAGTGGTATAGCGTAACTCTAATGACATTTCCTGCTGGTCGTCGCTTTATCTTCGTCCTACAAATGTGTGAAATAATATTCCAATATAAGGTGATAATGCTACCCAAAGCTGCTGAAATGAAACGTGTACCCGTACCTTGAACAAACGAAAAGAACAGCTTGTCATCAGAAATCCAATTGTCACAAATGCATATAAAAATGTCAACGGCCTTAACCAATACTAAGATCGCTGCTTGCTTCAAGCCTCCATGCACACACTGTTTCAATGGCATTTTTAGTCGTTATATGTTTAAAATACCGAATATATCACAATAAAATCACAGACAGGTAATTCAGGTAATACACACTTACAGATTTGAGTAATGCGAAAACCCAATAGAAATAAAACATTTGTAATGTTTTATGCAAGCTGCCCAATCCAGTGGAATGAAAAAGAAAACACCCGACAATGTTCAACCCTATAAAGGTGAAGGAATCCACCTGCATACGACCATGACACCCCCTGAAAACCTAAAACACCTTTCCATGAAAAGGTAGCATTATTTAAACTAAAGCTAACTGCTTAAACACCTTCCAGGCCTATTTTAGTCTGCTTTCGTTACTCAATTCCATTGCAGCCATGACAGGTACAGTTTCTTTGTGTTTGTTTTGTTTTAGGGCACAAAACAACTAGGATCAACCGAACTCATGTCAGAACCAAAGATCACGAAGACGAAAAAGCAGTAAAAAGCAACTACACGTTATACCCAGTCGACGGAATGAAAGATAGCTAAAAGCACGGTCATGGAGAGAGAGAGGACCATCAAAGACGCCATAGAGACAACGGAGGTCGGGAACTAAAGATTAAGCGTCCTTCGCCATATTGCTACGACCGATAATAAGTAAAACGCGGTCGAAAGCTCGCGCGTCTTTCGCTAAGACTGCCGACAACTCTGACGGCAGACATAAATTGGAATGTAGGTGGTTGAGAAAAGGGCATTCCGTCAGGAAACGGCGAACCGTCAAAGGTAAAAGACAATGAGCACAACCGGCCAATGTGGTCAAGAGGTTCTAGGCGCTTCAGTCTGGAACCTCGCGACCGCTACGGTCGCAGGTTCGAATCCTGCCTCGGGCATGGATATGAGTGATGTCCTTAGGTTGGTTAGGTTTAAGTAGTTCAAAGTTCTAGGGGACTGAAAACATCCGAGGTCAAGTCCCATAGTGCTCAGAGCCATTTGTGCTCCTTGTTCAGATATGGTTCATAGTGGCGGGGGTTCACCGCCCAACAAATGGCGATGGTCAAAAAGACAGTGCCCAATACGCAACCCAGCTAGAATGATTTCGCCTCGAAAGGGCCAAGAGGAGGTCGGCCAAGCCAGCTGGGAGGGGTTAAATTACCAAGAGCCTGTTCCCACGAAGGGGAAGACGAGTGGTGACGCCAACGTGACACCACCTGCTGACCGACGGCAACACAGAGGTCACTGGAGGGAACGGAAGAACTAGCGGGTTGAGGCACGAGGACAGCAGCGTCAGAGGCCTCGTTTCCCTTCAGACCGACGTGACCAGGAACCCACACTAGCATCGCAGTGGCCCCATCAAGAGTGACCGAGTGAAAGCATTCCTGGACCCGTTGCACTAAGGGATGGATGGTGTTCGGCACACAGAGGCTTTGAAGGCAACTGAGAGAGTTGGAGCAAATGACACAACTGAAAAGCCTGTGTTGCCAGACGTACTGCATGGACTGACATGGGGGCGAAGAGCTCCACTGTAAATACGAGGTGCATTCAAGTTCTAAGGCCTCCGATTTTTTTTCTCCAGACTGGGAAGAGATAGAAACATGCGCATTGTTTTAAAAGGAGGCCGCGTTCATTGTCAATACGTCCCAGAGATGGCAGCACCGTACGGCAGATGGAATTTTACCGCCAGCGGCGAGAATGAGAACTTTTTTGAATACTTAAAATGGCGACGTTTTCCTTACTTGAACAGCGTGCAATCATTCGTTTTCTGGGATGCGGCAGTTTAATGAAGGCAGAATATCGTGTGACAACAGACCGAAACGTCCTCAGACCGGCTTGTGCGAGCCCGAGGTTATGATCGAGAAAGTGGAGAGAATTGTTTTGGGGGACCGTCAAATGACTGTTGAATAGATCGCCTCCAGAGTTTGCATTTTCAGGTCATCATGCAGGATTGTGTGCACAGAACCCACAGAAATGCCAAGTGTCATCCAGGTGGGTGCCACGAATGCTGACGGACGACCACATGGCTGCCCGTGTGGCATGTTTCCAAGCAATGTTGACGCGCAACGACAGCATGAATGGGACTTTCTTTTCGTCGGTTGTGACAATGGATGAGACGTGGATGCCATTTTTCAATCCAGAAACAAAGCGCCAGTCAGATCAATGGAAGCACACAGATTCACCGCCACCAAAATTTCGGGTAACCGCCAGTGCTGAAAAAATGGTGTCCATGTTCTGGGACAGCGAGGGCGTAAGCCTTATCCATTGTGTTCCAAAGGGCACTACGGTAACAGGTGCATCCTACGAAAATGTTTTGAAGAACAAATTCCTCCCTGCACTGCAACATGCCCCCTACTCACCTGACCTGGCTCCTAGTGACTTTTGGCTTTTTCCAACAATGAAAGACACTCTCTGTGGCCGCACATTCACCAGCCGTGCTGCTATTGCCTCAGCGATTTTTCAGTGGTCAAAACACTCCTAAAGAAGCCTTCGCTGCTGCCATGGAATCATGGCGTCAGCGTTGTGACAAATGTGTACATCTGCAAGGGCGATTGCGTCGAGAAGTAACGCCAGTTTCATCGATTTCGGGTGAGTAGTTAATTAGAAAAAAAATCGGAGGCCTTAGAACTTGAATGCACCTCGTGTTTCGAAAGCCGATACCGCATATCTATCGTCAGTGCCAATGACGAAGGCACACAGAGCAAAACAGTCGGTACGAGAGCCATCAATGTAAACAGAGGTAATATTGCGAAGGTTGAGAAACTTCTGGCGATAAAGCGAGTCTGTGGTAGTGTCCTTAGGAAGGAAATGAAGTCCAAGGTGAACACGGGTCACTGCACGAAGCCATGGTGGTGAAGGGCTCACACCAACTGTGAAAATGGCAGGTAGCCTGAAGTTAAGCTGCTGGAGCAATAGCCAAAAGCCAACACCAGGAGGTAACAGAGAAGAGGAATGCATCCCATACTTACAATCAAAGGAGTCATTGATGAAGGAGTCATTGATGAAGGAGGCATAGGGTGGGTGGCAAGGAATGGCAGAGAAACAGTATGCATATCTGCTGAGGAGAAAAACCACAGTGGTGTGACAGCAGTAGTTTGGCAGCTTCTGCATAATCCTCTGGATGTAGCGTAGAGGACACCTATGACGTTCAGGGACTGCCTACAGTAGGCGGCCAGATAAGGCACTTGCGAGGACCAACAACGTTTCCTGTCAAGCATGAGCCCCGGGAATTTTGTAGTTTCGTCGAACGGAAGAGCGACAGCTTCAAGATGTAAATACAGTGGAAGAAACCAATTGGGCCACCAGAAATTCATACAAACGGTTTCGTCAGCGGAAAAACGAAAGCCATTGTCGATGCTCCATGTGTCAAGACGATCGAGAAAGCACTGATCACGCTGCTTAATGAGACAGGTCCGTGGACAACAGCAATAGAAGACAAAATCTTCAAACGAAAAGGGAGCTGGAGATGCCCGGGGGGAGACAAGACCATTATGTGATTAATGGCGATAGCAAGGAGGACGACGCTCAGGGCGACACCCTGGGTAACGTGTCAGACAAGGCAGAACGCACACGTACGTTGAAAACTTTGCAGTACATGTGGGGCTTTCGAAGTCGCCTGCCCCGTTTCTTTATCCTTAAATTCCAGAGGATTCCAGTTCTCTACCGAGTGTTCGAGGCTTCCTCCAAATCAAAAAACAAGGCGCCAGTCTGAACGTTTTTCTACAGAGATACCAGAGGGGGGCCGTTTGACAAAGTGGCGAAATGGTCAACTGCAGAACGGCATGCTCAAAATCAACATAGTGCAGTGGTCAGTAAATTGCGGGACTAGAACCACCATACCAGCCGCTCATAAATCATACATTCCAGCACCTTGCAAACACAGCTGGTGAGAGAGAAGGATAAGCCTTACCTGCCTTATGTACAGGGATGATAGCGGCTTCACGTCAACATCTGCGAAATGTGTCTTCTGCCCAGATGCGATTGTACATATGGTGGTGAAAGTTCTTGCCAGCAAGAGAAAGGTGCTGTAACATCTGAATGTTAACATCTTCTGGACCTGGCGTGGAGGATTGGGATGACCTAGCTCTCTCATGGTGAAAGCGGCGTCCTAACACTCACTATTCTGAGAAGAGATGGGTTTCATCTGAGCCTCCTCCACTCGTTTCCGATGGAGGAAGGCTTGATGATAGTGGATGGAAGCTTGACGCTAGCAACGTTCTTAATTATGGTTAAAATACCGATCGCAGGTCTTGGTGATAGCAGTGTTATCATCTGCTGCTGTCAGGATGGATATTGGGGAATGGACCTCGGTCACGGAGAGCCGTGGGAGGTAGGCCCACATGACGGAAGAGGGAGCGGAACTGTTGAAAGAACTAGTAAATGAAATTCAGCTAGCTTTTTTGCTATCCCAAAAACGAGACGACACGGCACACACCACTGTTTATAACGAATACAGTTAACGGCTAAAACACAGAGAGCATGTCTTCACGCGCAAATTGCGTCGCCGCATACCTCACAGCGTGGTAAAGATGAATTGCGAGGAATGGAACATTCTGTGGTGGTGATGACAGCGTTCGTAAGGTATTCTGCCTGGTCTTGGGAGATACTGTTCGTCAAAAGGCGCCAGGGAGAAGTAAAGTCTCCTCTCAGCCTTACAAAGCCGCCATTTGGACGTGGATATAAGTGGGTTATGAGTCAGCAAACGTATAGAAGATGGGGAAACGATCGCTTGAGTACGTGTCAGAGAACGGACCTCTCGAGACGACGGGCAATCTGGACAGTGAAGAAGAGGTCCAAATGGGAATTGGTGTATGAGGAGTTGGAAGGAAACGTGGGTGCTTAAATTGATTGAGAGGGTCAGCCAAGAAGGCACCTCTCGGACAGGTTCTGGGAGAGCCCCCAAACGGCATGGTGATCATTAGTCACCGAGCAGCAGAAAGGGGTGAGGGAGTGCCCAATAAGCTGCATGAATCTGTCCTTGTGACAACGGATGACAGAAGGATGTAAACGGTACAAAGGGAAAGCTGAAGTGAGGAAGGAACGCCCGCATCTCGTGGTCGTGCGGTAGCGTTCTCACTTCCCACGTCCACGCCCGGGTTCCCGGGTTCGATTCCCGGCGGGGTCAGGGATTTTCTCTGCCTCGTGATGCCTGGATGTTGTGTGCTTTCCTTAGGCTAGTTAGGTTTAAGTAGTTCTAAGTTCTAGGGGACTGATAACATCTATGGTCAAGTCCCATAGCGCTCAGAGCCATTTGAACCATTTTTTTTGAGGAAGGAACATACAAACTGCAACAATTTGAAGGTGGGTAGTTTGGGAGATGGGTTGACTATGAACGTCATTCTGGAAGAGTAGCATGACGCCCCCATGAGATGGAATGTCGTCCTCAGGGGGAAGTTTAAAGCATACCAGGAAGAAATACGAGAGCTCAAAGCAGTCGTGAGGACGCAATTTTGTTTCCTGGAGACATACTGTTGCTCAGAGAACGCTGCCATTCTAAGTCCTTTGTACTGGATGCAACACCGCAAACATTCCACTCGAGGAGAGTCATGACGAGGATAGGGGAGGAGGGAAAGAATGACTCAAGTTTGAAGAGACGTCATCTCATTGGCTGCCGAGAAAGACTCACTGCTACAGAGCAAGGAGGCTCGAGGATCCTGCTCCATTAAATCTACAGAGGCGTCGGCATTCTCCCTCTATTGATCTGCAGAGTCGAGGGAAGAAAATCTGTTGGCAGTGCGCACCGGCGACAAGGAGGTAGGCTGGGTGAGGGTATCATGTGGTGACTCTAATTCGGCGAAGACGATGACCATTTGTCTTTGACTTTTTCAAACCTTTGCGGGTGGCAGATGACGATTGATGTTTGTTGGCTGGAGGGACGTAAAAAGGTTTTGCAGGAGTATTACTTCTGTCCTTTTCGGCCTGCTTGTTGTGTAGCATGTGACTTCGCCCCATGAGGCGAAGTTTCGTGGCTTGCCACACAGCTGGAGGAGGAGGAGGAGGAGGAGGAGGAGAAGGAGACGGGGAGGTTGCCATTTACAACTGCGGTGCTGAATTTGAGGTTGCATGTCTCTGTGGCCATGTTCTTCATGGAGCGAGATGTGGCAAAAAGAGTACTGTAAGTGCCAGATGGAAAAAGTGCCTTGTCCTGTCGCTCGCAAGTTGTTGGCTAGTCAGTAACCCGGCGTTTAACCTTCACCTGGAGCTCCTGGACGGCCTACTCATTGAGATACGTGGGACAATTTCGGGAGGAGGTTGCAAAGTCGCCATAGCAATTGATACAGTGGAGAGGAGGAGGTGGACAATCGTCCTCATGAGCATCCCTACGACAGGTTACACATATGACCAGGAGTTGGCAGGATGTTAGTGTTGTAACGATGACATTGGTAGCAGCACGTCAGCTTCAGAATGTACAGATGGACTGTGATAACTTCATAACCTGGTTTGATCTTTGATGGAAGTACTACTCTGACAAAAGTGAGAAAAGAGAGCCTATGGGCACTGAGGATGCACCTATCTTTTCCATCATTCGATGTACTGCAATGACGCCCTTCTCAGAGAGGTATCTTTGGATTTCTGCCTCGGTTAGACCATCGAGCAGCCTATAGTAAATACCACAACGTGAAGAATTGAGCATTCGATGGGCGTTGACACGAATATGATCGCAATGGAGGAGCAAAGCAGCAAGCAGTTGTTTGCTTTTGGAGACTACTACTGATTCTCAAGGACAAGTGCCATTGCGTAAACTAGAGGAGGATTTCACAGGGCCAGCAGTTGCATCAGCACCTCTCTGAATAATAAATGGAGGACTGACCATTTTCAGTACGGGAAACCACAATGAACCGTGGTGCAGCTGGTAGGGTCTTTGAATCGTTAGCCACATTTCGTTTGTGTGTAGTAGGTGTAGACTGTGAAGGAGATGATTGGCAATCATTGGCGATTTTCTCACAATGAGTCAGTGTCTCTGACGGCGCGCTCTTCCCAACTGTGGGGCCACCCATCGGTAGGGGCTTACCCGCCTTAGGTGATTGTTCACACCTCAGGTCACACCTCGCGAACACTTGACAGAGGGACCGATTGGCAATTTGAGAAGGTAACATCTCAGGCACTCACCCCTCCCAGGGCCTGTCCTGTACCAGGGGTATGTGCAAACTCTACCTTTCCACCTGGGGCTGGGAATTACGCGTTACACATCACCTGTTATGCATCAGATGCGTGGGCCGGCCTTCGGGAGCAGAGAGGGTGGAAGAAGGAAAAGAGGAACCTCAAACGCCGAAGCAGAGGACGGATGAGACAAAGGGAACAAATAAAGGAGAAAGGAACTAAAATAAGTGGGATCTTTTTGGGAATATGCTCTGTATTTTCAGTAGCCTGACATCGCCAGACATGTTCCCCAAGGGATGGCAAAAAGAAAAGCAAGAGGATAGACACGTAGCGGGGAAGGAAAAAAAATGCTGCCAAGGCTGGGGCCCTGTGGTAGCCATGCACCAACTCGCCAAAGAGCGGCGAGCCCTGAGGGGATAGTCGTGAGGATCGTACCCAAAACCACCAGCTGAACTAAAGTGTAAGGGCACGCATGCATCCATGCGTGTTTGTACTAGGACGTGCAGGAAACCCTACGTTTCTATCCTCAAGTAACAAGCGGCACTATGTCTCATAAACCACCTCAGTTTTCGACTTTCATAGTAACAATAAAAAGAGTAAAGCGATACTGCCATTGAAAACGCTTCAAAAGGGATAAAGATTCATGTAGAACGATAAACATCCCCGTCAAGGATCACTATTCTGCACAACAGCTATATTACATCATACCAATATACAGGGTGTTTCAGTAGTGCACATGGAAAGTACAGGCCAAAAGTAGCTAAAGAGATCCAGTAAACGCGGGTGCGCATATCATCGCTTGCCAGGTTATCATATTAATTATAGATGGCAACAAACTATAAATGCCGATGGCTGCCACGGTATTTACATTGGTATCCTAAAGTTTGGAATCGACTAATCGTTTACGCATCCCCCCACTAATTCCCTCCCCTCTCCTCCGCCCCCCCCCTCCTTCCCCGTGCACTCTGGCCTCACAATCAGTTACGAATATGAAGACATCATGGAGAGAGAGAGAGAGAGAGAGAGAGAGGTTACACCAATGAAGAATACGCTGGAATGACCTTCATGTGTGGCAAAGCGGATGGCAGTGCCCTTGAAACTACAACAACAGATCAATCCCGACCTGTAATGTTATAATAGGATCGTGCAATCTTCAGTCCTGAGACTGGTTTGATGCAGCTCTCCACGCTACTCTATCTTGTGCAAGTTTCATCATCTCCCAGTACCTACTGCAGCCTACATCCTTCTGAATCTGCTTAGTGTATTCATCTCTTGGTCTCCCTCTACGATTTTTACCCTCCACGCTGCCGTCCAGTACCAAATTGGTGATCCCTTGATGCCACAGAACATGTCCTACCAACCGGTCCCTTCTTCTAGTCAAGTTGTGCCACGAACTCCTCTTCTCCCCAATTCTATTCAATACCTTCTCATTAGCTATGTGATCTACCCATCTAATCTTCAGCATTCTTCTGTAGCACCACATTTCTAAAGCTTCTATTCTCTTCTTGTCTAAACTGCTTATCGTCCATGTTTCACATCCATACATGGCTACACTCAATACAAATACTTTCAGAAACGAATTCCTGACACTTAAATCAATACTCGATGTTAACAAATTTCTCTTCTTCAGAAACGCTTTCCTTGCCATTGCCAGTCTACATATTATATCCTCTCTACTTCGACCATCATCAGTTATTTTGCTCTCCAAATAGCAAAACTCCTTTACTACTTTAAGTGTCTCATTTCCTAATCTAATTCCCTCAGCATCACCTGATTTAATTTGACTGCATTCCATTATCCTCGTTTTGCTTTTGTTGATGTTCATGGGATTGATCTGTGACGTGTTGAATATCTTATTTGTATCTGTCAGTTGGTATGGAGAAATTTGGGGGATTTCTTTATATAGTTTTGCGTGATTAAGTCCTGACGCTATGGAAAGCCGTCATTTAGTTACCTGTGATTTGCGATCTGTTATGTGTTACTTTCCGATAATAAATCAAATTTTTTTCTGATTACCATTAACATATAATGACGATAATTGTTCGAGATCATTTGGAAAAGTATTTTAACAACTATGTAGATGACGTGACGTCATTCGTTTACTCTCAGAAGAAAAACGAGTGTTAATTGGGACGGTCAGTGTCGGGATCAGTGATTACGATTCCAGAAATAATTGATTGGTCGAAGTTCAATTGCACACAGTCGTGTAGGGCGAATTATGACCTTGAAAATTGGTTGTAGATGTGTGCAGGTCAATTTCGTGACAGGCTGGTAACCGTCCAGAGTGTGTCGCGGCCGATGGTTTGCTTTAAACTCGCGAAAATACAATTTACGCGAATTCTTAGTTACCGCGAAAGGGTAGAATATTTGATGAGCCGTTGTGGAGGACGTAAGTTTGGATACAAAGATCATTTTCAAAATCCAATATAAATGCTGTTGATTGAAGTAGCCTATCAACCCAAAAGCTCATACGTGGTGATCAGCAGAAACAGTGTACTATTTTTCATGCACACGTTTACACTCTATTTCGCGCCCACAAATCATCCACACCTCGATGTAAACATTTGAAAGCATTTGATTAAATAAAAGGAAAAATATAAAGGAGTTTATTCGAATATTTTATTTCATGAACAGTGATATTTTCTTATAGTGGTGTAGAGCCTTACGTATTAATATTACGATCAGTCTGTCACAAGTGCTCTCGTTACAAGTCAAGTATTGGGCCTGATTAACGAGTAGCTGGTTGTTAAAGTCTCAAAGCTTAAGTGAAGAATAATATCACACTTAAATAACGCTGTATCGAAACCCATTACCTTAATAATACACTCCTGGAAATGGAAAAAAGAACACATTGACACCGGTGTGTCAGACCCACCATACTTGCTCCGGACACTGCGAGAGGGCTTACAAGCAATGATCACACGCACGGCACAGCGGACACACCAGGAACCGCGGTGTTGGCCGTCGAATGGCGCTAGCTGCGCAGCATTTGTGCACCGCCGTCGTCAGTGTCAGCCAGTTTGCCGTGGCATACGGAGCTCCATCGCAGTCTTTAACACTGGTAGCATGCCGCGACAGCGTGGACGTGAACCGTATGTTCAGTTGACGGACTTTGAGCGAGGGCGTATAGTGGGCATGCGGGAGGCCGGGTGGACGTACCGCCGAATTGCTCAACACGTGGGGGCGTGAGGTCTCCACAGTACATCGATGTTGTCGCCAGTGGTCGGCGGAAGGTGCACGTGCCCGTCGACCTGGGACCGGACCCCAGCGACGCACGGATCCACGCCAAGACCGTAGGATCCTACGCAGTGCCGTAGGGGACCGCACCGCCACTTCCCAGCAAATTAGGGACACTGTTGCTCCTGGGGTATCGGCGAGGACCATTCGCAACCGTCTCCATGAAGCTGGGCTACGGTCCCGCACACCGTTAGGCCGTCTTCCGCTCACGCCCCAACATCGTGCAGCCCGCCTCCAGTGGTGTCGCGACAGGCGTGAATGGAGGGACGAATGGAGACGTGTCGTCTTCAGCGATGAGAGTCGCTTCTGCCTTGGTGCCAATGATGGTCGTATGCGTGTTCGGCGCCGTGCAGGTGAGCGCCACAATCAGGACTGCATACGACCGAGGCACACAGGGCCAACACCCGGCATCATGGTGTGGGGAGCGATCTCCTACACTGGCCGTACACCACTGGTGATCGTCGAGGGGACACTGAATAGTGCACGGTACATCCAAACCGTCATCGAACCCATCGTTCTACCATTCCTAGACCGGCAAGGGAACTTGCTGTTCCAACAGGACAATGCACGTCCGCATGTATCCCGTGCCACCCAACGTGCTCTAGAAGGTGTAAGTCAACTACCCTGGCAAGCAAGATCTCCGGATCTGTCCCCCATTGAGCATGTTTGGGACTGGATGAAGCGTCGTCTCACGCGGTCTGCACGTCCAGCACGAACGCTGGTCCAACTGAGGCGCCAGATGGAAATGGCATGGCAAGCCGTTCCACAGGACTACATCCAGCATCTCTACGATCGTCTCCATGGGAGAATAGCAGCCTGCATTGCTGCGAAAGGTGGATATACACTGTACTAGTGCCGACATTGTACATGCTCTGTTGCCTGTGTCCATGTGCCTGTGGTTCTGTCAGTGTGATCATGTGATGTATCTGACCCCAGGAATGTGTCAATAAAGTTTCCCCTTCCTGGGACAATGAATTCACGGTGTTCTTATTTCAATTTCCAGGAGTGTATATTACGCTAGCTATTCCGGAATCAGGTGATACCCTGGCCGTGTAGTTGTGTTGTGGACAACAAATAGGTAAACTCAAACATAAACATTTCTCATGCTCTGATACGGAAGAGGGAAAGAAGAGACGACGACATACACGTATACATATGCAAACGGTATACGTGGCGCCTTAAAATACAACAACACAACGGACGTCACGGTATACTATGAAGAAGCTTTCTCTCTCTGCAGGCAGCCCAACAGGCGTACATTAAGCTGGCTATATCAAAGCCTTAGAGAAACCTGGACTTTCGCATAGGTACGAGAAGGTCGACCCACATCCATACCACCCGATGCTGAGAAAAGGGTGTTACGCATTGTACACTAACATCCGAGTACTTCAACGAGGATTGCTACCCAAGAGTGTGTCCTGAGCAGTAGCAGTGTTTGGTGGATTTTACATCTATCCATATCATCTCCAGCGAGTGCAAGCCCTCAACAATGGAGACTTCCCTGTTAGAGCGAATTTCTACTAATGGGTGAAACAACAGTGAACAAAATACGGCTTGCAGGCAGGGATTCAGGATACAAAGATGAGGCTGGATTTACCCGTGAGGGTATTTTTAATTACGATAAGTGTCACATTTATGCCGATTTCAGTCCTAACGGAGCACATGTATGACAACATCAGCAGCATTATTCGATGAAGTTGAAGGCAGGACTGCTCAGACACCATGTAACTAGACCACTCTTCATACCACAAAGACTAACCGGGCAGCAGTGCATGCGGTTTCTGCGGACTATACTTCCAGATTCACACGATGATGTCCCACTGAACCAACGCCTGAACATGTGGCTGATGCATGACGGCGCTACAGCACATTTTCATCTACGAGTGCGCCTGCTTCTAATTTGGACGTACGGTCAACATTGGATAGGCAGAGCAATGCCTATTCTGTGGCCTCCAAAGTCTCCGGATTTAAATATCACGGATTGCTGTGGTGGGGTCATGTCAAAAGCCAGGTCTACGCTACCGAGATCAACTCTCTTGAGGACCTAGACTTGCGGACTGAAGCAGCGCTCCAGCAAGTACCTAATTTCCTAGAACTGCCTGAGAGGATTCGTAACTCATTTTAGAGACGAGTTCATTGTTGCATTCAGACGCATGGACCACATTTTGAACACCTACTTTAACGTTTAGAGATGCCATGTGTTCCTTCAGACTGATAAACTGGAAGAGTCAATGTGCTGTATGTCTACAACGGTTGATTTATGTACGCATGTGTATTGGAACGTTGACTAGTTTTTGCCCGTGCGCTCTATGTGTGAAATATTGACCATCACTTCTGAAACACCCTGTATTTGAAATTAATTCGCAACACAGCGATGTTACAGAATGATTCGTGATAACAAGTGCAACAAGCCCGGACATGCAATAACTAGAAAATCCTTGCGCGACCAGAACATCTGAAAGAGCATAAGGTCCTATTCACCTGCAGAGTTTTCTTTGACTAAAGAAAAATCAGCTACACCCTGACTAGTCACCCGTACTCTGCGGTAGTATGGTGTCAGTGTATTCGGCTGACGGTCGTACAAGTATCCAAAAGGTTTAGTAACTTTTCTACTTGTTACTTGTCTCTGTGCAGAAGCAGAATGAGGAGACTAATTTCACGTGAATTTTGTTACTAAAACTTGACTGCCTCCACTCACCGCTTGGAATAAAGAGTTAATGACAAACCCAATATCTTTAGGCAAATACTAGACTTTACCTGGAGAGTACTCTTTAATTGGAAGCTCTTTCATACCTGTGATTTAAAACACAGTTCAGTGTTTGCATATGTTGCAGGACTGTTTCTGGAAACCGTTCCGTAACACCGTACAATAAGCAGATTCTCATAACCTCACATTAGTCCACTATCGAACTGAATAATAAATTGCAGCTGTAGATTACAAGTGATTGTCAGCTGTCGTGTTATCCTAAAACACATTCAGATAACAGCAGGGAACAAGAGAAACGTTTTGGATCCACAGTGGCCAACACAGGCGGCCAGCCTGCAGCGTGCTTCCGAGAGGGTGGGAGGTTAGCGCTGGGGGAGGCTCTCACGAGCTGCAGTGAGGCAGAAGCTTCGCCGAGCGGCGCTCTCGTCCGCCAGACGTGGGGACGTATCATGCAAGTGGAAACGGAGCCTCGAGCTTCACAAGCTTAACCGAGCGAAACATAGCCCAGAGAAGCGGGCGCGAGCTCTCCGAGGAGAATTGTGATCATTCAGAACTCAGACCCTTAAGAGCCCAGCCAATCAGATTTAGGTTTGCCTGTTGGAAAGAAATTACGTCTCTCAACTGAATTTCGTAACTTCGTCTTATAACATCCTCTTCATAACCTCGACTGCTGATTCGCGAGCTTCAGCCAGCAGCTGATCGTGGAAAATGTTCGGGCGTCCGACCCTCAGCCGCAGGCGAGGGCTGCTAACGTCGCAGCACTTCCGTCGCCCACAGCTGCTACCGTGTGAGGCGTAGGGAATTTTGAGCCAATTTATAATGTTACACGGCAGATGTTCAGAGTGAGGCTCTGGCACCGTGACACCGTAAACAATTTACCTGCAAAATTTAGAACTGTGACGTATTACCTTCTGTAGTCCTATGTATTACTTTAAGATATTCTCTTGTGTACGGATTACTTTTATGACAGTCACTAGATACCTACACGATTCTACATCTACATCTACATCTATACTCCGCGAGCCACCTTACGGTGTGTGGCGGAGGGTACTTATTGTACCACTATCTGATCCCCCCTTCCCTGTTCCATTCACGAATTGTGCGTGGGAAGAACGACTGCTTGTAAGTCTCCGTATTTGCTCTAATTTCTCGGATCTTTTCGTTGTGATCATTACGCGAGATATATGTGGGCGGTAGTAATATGTTGCCCATCTCTTCCCGGAATGTGCTCTCTCGTAATTTCGATAATAAACCTCTCCGTATTGCGTAACGCCTTTCTTGAAGTGTCCGCCACTGGAGCTTGTTCAACATCTCCGTAACGCTCTCGCGCTGACTAAATGTCCCCATGACGAATCGCGCTGCTTTTCGCTGGATCATGTCTATCTCTTCTATTAATCCAACCTGGTAAGGGTCCCATACTGATGAGCAATACTCAAGAATCGGACGAACAAGCGTTTTGTAAGCTACTTCTTTCGTCGATGAGTCACATTTTCTTAGAATTCTTCCTATGAATCTCAACCTGGCGCCTGCTTTTCCCACTATTTGTTTTATGTGATCATTCCACTTCAGATCGCTCCGGATAGTAACTCCTAAGTATTTTACGGTCGTTACCGCTTCCAATGATTTACCACCTATGGCATAATCGTACTGGAATGGATTTCTGCCCCTATGTATGCGCATTATATTACATTTATCTACGTTTAGGGAAAGCTGCCAGCTGTCGCACCATGCATTAATCCTCTGCAGGTCTTCCTGGAGTACGTACGAGTCTTCTGATGTTGCTACTTTCTTGTAGACAACCGTGTCATCTGCAAATAGCCTCACGGAGCTACCGATGTTGTCAACTAAGTCATTTATGTATATTGTAAACAATAAAGGTCCTATCACGCTTCCTTGCGGTACTCCCGAAATTACCTCTACATCTGCAGATTTTGAACCGTTAAGAATGACATGTTGAGTTCTTTCTTCTAGGAAATCCTGAATCCAATCACAAACCTGGTCCGATATTCCGTAAGCTCGTATTTTTTTCATTAAACGTAAGTGCGGAACCGTATCAAATGCCTTCCTGAAGTCCAGGAATACGGCATCAATCTGCTCGCCAGTGTCTACGGCACTGTGAATTTCTTGGGCAAATAGGGCGAGCTGAGTTTCACATGATCTCTGTTTGCGGAATCCATGTTGGTTATGATGAAGGAGATTTGTATTATCTAAGAACGTCATAATACGAGAACACAAAACATGTTCCATTATTCTACAACAGATTGACGTAAGCGAAATAGGCCTATAATTATTCGCATCTGATTTATGACCCTTCTTGAAAATGGGAACGACCTGCGCTTTCTTCCAGTCGCTAGGTACTTTACGTTCTTCCAGCGATCTACGATAAATTGCTGATAGAAAGGGGGCAAGTTCTTTAGCATAATCACTGTAGAATCTTAAGGGTATCTCGTCTGGTCCGGATGCTTTTCCGCTACTAAGTGATAGCAGTTGTTTTTCAATTCCGATATCGTTTATTTCAATATTTTCCATTTTGGCGTCCGTGCGACGGCTGAAGTCAGGGACCGTGTTACGATTTTCCGCAGTGAAACAGTTTCGGAACACTGAATTCAGTATTTCTGCCTTTCTTCGGTCGTCCTCTGTTTCGGTGCCATCGTGGTCAACGAGTGACTGAATAGGGGATTTAGATCCGCTTACCGATTTTACATATGACCAAAACTTTTTAGGGTTCTTGTTTAGATTGTTTGCCAATGTTTTATGTTCGAATTCGTTGAATGCTTCTCTCATTGCTCTCTTTACGCTCTTTTTCGCTTCGTTCAGCTTTTCCTTATCAGCTATGATTCGACTACTCTTAAACCTATGATGAAGCTTTCTTTGTTTCCGTAGTACCTTTCGTACATGATTGTTATACCACGGTGGATCTTTCCCCTCGCTTTGGACCTTAGTCGGTACGAACTTATCTAAGGCGTACTGGACGATGTTTCTGAATTTTTTCCATTTTTGTTCCACATCCTCTTCCTCAGAAATGAACGTTTGATGGTGGTCACTCAGATATTCTGCGATTTGTGCCCTATCACTCTTGTTAAGCAAATATATTTTCCTTCCTTTCTTGGCATTTCTTATTACACTTGTAGTCATTGATGCAACCACTGACTTATGATCACTGATACCCTCTTCTACATTCACGGAGTCGAAAAGTTCCGGTCTATTTGTTGCTATGAGGTCTAAAACGTTAGCTTCACGAGTTGGTTCTCTAACTATCTGCTCGAAGTAATTCTCGGACAAGGCAGTCAGGATAATGTCACAAGAGTCTCTGTCCCTGGCTCCAGTTCTGATTGTGTGACTATCCCATTCTATACCTGGTAGATTGAAGTCTCCCCCTATTACAATAGTATGATCACGAAACTTCTTCACGACGTTCTGCAGGTTCTCTCTGAGGCGCTCAACTACTACGGTTGCTGATGCAGGTGGTCTATAGAAGCATCCGACTATCATATCTGACCCACCTTTGATACTTAGCTTAACCCAGATTATTTCACATTCGCATTCGCTAATAACTTCACTGGATATTATTGAATTCTTTACTGCTATAAATACTCCTCCACCATTGGCGTTTATCCTATCCTTGCGGTATATATTCCATTCTGTGTCTAGGATTTCGTTACTGTTCACTTCCGGTTTTAACCAACTTTCCGTTCCTAATACTATATGCGCACTATTTCCTTCAATAAGAGATACTAATTCAGGAACCTTGCCCTGGATACTCCTGCAGTTTACCAATATTACGTTAACTTTTCCTGTTTTTGGTCTCTGAGGACGGATGTTCTTTATCAACGATGATAATGTCCTCTCTGGTAAGCCGTCAGCCGTCGATTTCCCCTCCCTCTTCCCCCCTCCCGACTCTCATGTAAGATTTATCAGATTTGCGTTGCCACAGGTCCTCATTATTAAATGTTTATTTAGAAGTTGCCACTGGTTGTCATAATTACGTATGTAGCATTAAGTATTTAAAGGCTCATTTGCATTAATTGTGGATTGTCTGAGACTTGATAGACGTATTATGATTACTAGTATTTATTCGCCTATTACTCTGCTCTGACATACCCACAATCTAACAGAGGCTATCGGCCATCCATTCGACAACTGCATCAGTTTTTAGTTATCTTCATCTGAGTAACGTCGCACTCTGTGTTGTAAATCCCCTTCTTCAGCATGACGGTCGATGACGGTGACCACGAGACGCCGAGCTGTTGCAGATACAGCAGTGCTCGTCCGTCGTCTGGCATCATCTTCCATATAATCCCATCTTGGCCACATAAGAGTTTATCTCTTTCCAGAACTTGGAGAACACCTTCGAGAACTTGACTTTGACTTTGTTGACAATCTCAAGTCTGCTTGTACTGCTTCTCCACTACCAAAGTCAACCACTCTACAGTAGCCGTATCAACAAATTGGTCCTCATCGGGAGAAATATGGACATCGCCAGGATGACTACGTCGAGAAATAAATACGTAGACGTGAAGAACAAATCTACATCTACATCTACATTTATACTCCGCAAGCCACCCAACGGTGTGTGGCGGAGGGCACTTTACGTGCCACTGTCATTACCTCCCTTTCCTGTTCCAGTCGCGTATGGTTCGTGGGAAGAACGACTGTCTGAAAGCCTCCGTGCGCGCTCTAATCTCTCTAATTTTACATTCGTGATCTGCTCGGGAGGTATAAGTAGGGGGAAGCAATATATTCGATACCTCGTCCAGAAACGCACCCTCTCGAAACCTGGCGAGCAAGCTACACCGCGATGCAGAGCGCCTCTCTTGCAGAGTCTGCCACTTGAGTTTGCTAAACATCTCTGTAAAGCTATCACGGTTACCGAATAACCCTGTGACGAAACGTGCCGCTCTTCTTTGGATCTTCTCTCTCTCCTCCGTCAACCCGATCTGGTACGGATCCCACACTGATGAGCAATACTCAAGTATAGGCCGAACGAGTGTTTTGTAGGCCACTCCCTTTGTTGATGGACTACATTCTCTAAGGACTCTCCCAATTAATCTCAACCTGGTACCCGCCTTACCAACAATTAATTTTATATGATCGTTCCACTTCAAATCGTTCCGCACGCATACTCCCAGATATTTTACAGAAGTAACTTCTACCGGTGTTTGTTCCGCTATCATATAATCATACAATAAAGGATCCTTCTTTCTATGTATTCGCAATACATTACATTTGTATATGTTAAGGGTCAGTTGCCACTCCCTGCACCAAGTGCCTATCCGCTGCAAATCTTCCTGCATTTCGCTACAATTCTCTAATGCTGCAACTTCTCTGTATACTACAGCATCATCCGCGAAAAGCCGCATGGAACTTCCGACACTATCTACTAGGTCATTTATATATATTGTGAAAAGCAATGGTCCCATAACACTCCCCTGTGGCACGCCAGAGGTTACTTTAACGTCTGTAGACGTCTCTCCATTGATAACAACATGCTGTGTTCTGTTTGCTAAAAACTCTTCAATCCAGCCACACAGCTGGTCTGATATTCCGTAGGCTCTTAGTTTGTTTATCAGGCGACAGTGCGGAACTGTATCGAACGCCTTCCGGAAGTCAAGGAAAATAGCATCTACCTGGGAGCCTGTATGTAATATTTTCAGGGTCTCATGAACAAATAAAGCGAGTTGGGTCTCACACTATCGCTGTTTCCGGAATCCATGTTGATTCCTAAAGAGTAGACTCTGGGTTTCCAAAAATGACATGATACTCGAGCAAAAAGCATGTTCTAAAATTCTACAATGCTCATAAAATTTGTTTCATTTAAGTAGCTTTAACAGTTTTCGCACAAAAAATGTGGAGGCATTACTTTTCACCACGCCCTCGTCCTGAGGCCAGTATGTTTAATCGGCAGAAACTAGCACGCCGTTGAAGCTACTGTCGTTCGTGACAAGTAAACTGGCAGTGGCAAAGGTGCCATTCCTGGCCGAAAGAAGTCTGGTAGTAGCAAACGCTGGCCTTAATTTGCAGGAGAATTTTCTGAGACCGTACGAATGAAGCACAATGTGGTGTGCGTACTGTAAGGTCTTCAGTACACACGCCATCAGATTATTTGACTTGTCGCTCTAACGAAGTAGGCGAGTGTCAGCAATATGTCTCGTGGTCTTATCGTGGCGTGTTTATCTACTGCCGTTAAGTCAGACGATAGAAATGCCACACGCTTAGAGTAGCAGATTGACGGTGACCAACTTTAAACAGAACTTGATTAATTTTCACATACATTTATTAAAATAAAAAAGCATAGATACTTGATTCTGGATGCTGTTTACAATTGACAATCTGAAGTTCCTTTGGTCTTGGTATGTTAATCTAATTCTCACATATCTCTGATACTTGACAAAGTGTCTATACATTTATCTTTATGGCTATGTACAGGAATATGATGATCTTCTTAAGTGCAGACTGAGACTTGACTATAGACTGGTACAGACTAATGCAGACTGACTAATCGGAGGTCTGTACACTCGTTATAATACCTCGCGCGTTCAGGTATCACTGCACGAGTGTGATCCGCGAGGAGAAAAGGTTCTACATTAGCAGCACTCTCGTTGGCTGCGTTACATATTAATATGCGGATTGGCGGAAGCAGAATTTGGTCCGTCTCTAAGGCAGCGCCATCTCATAGTGCGGAGACGGACGAGCGCTGCGCCTGCGCCTGCGCCTGCGCTGTTGTGCTTAGCGGGGCGCGCTCTAGTGGGAAAGTTGTGTACGTGCTGACTATGCGGCACTATGTACACATCACACAACGTTGTAGAGAAGTTAACCACGGCCTCCGGAAAAACCGGAACAGGGAGAATCGAAGCCGTTTAGATGCGCTGCTACAGATCAATGTTGAGAATTAGATGGAGGTGATAAAATAAGGAATGACGAGGTTCTCCTCGGAATCGTTGAGGAGAGGAACATGTGGGACATGCTGATAATAAGGGACGGGACGGTGGGAGACAGGGGTAAGACATCGAGGAATGACTCGAATGGTGCAGAGGCTGAAAGCCACGCACAGAGGCAGAGGGCTAGTCTGGAGGTCACTGGGGGCGCTGGCAGCAGCAGCAGCAGCAGCAGCAGCAGCAGCAGCAGCTCTGTGGGGCGGGGGGCGGCACAAGAGTGGAGCCCGTGGGGTGCCAGAGGAAAAGTGCAGATTATTCCGACTGAAATGTAAGTTGCGTTCCACATGTTTAGTTACAATTAAAAGTACACCAAATTCCTATTAATGGGATCGCATTATCTGTGTGGACGTCGGCGCTTTGTGGAACTGAAGCCTGCAATATTCTTTCGCAATTACAACGAATACTTTAGTTTAGAATACGAATACCAGATTTGTAGATGACCAAAACATCCGAGAGAGTGTGAACAGTGATTTCTGTCAGCCGAGATTTGAGCAGCTAGGTGACGCCGATATACAGTACAGCCTAGTCGAGTAAGACCGAGTAAGGTCGATCAGGCAAAATTCTTGTAGTCGCGAAATTTGCTGCGTTGGCGTGTTGTTCGTGACACACCCTGATGCCGAAGTCGTGACAGGTGGGGTTTGAGCGTGGGGGTGGGCCGGGCTGTTGAACGTCACTTTGTTTTTCTCGAATAACACACACTGCAACTTCTAGCGAAAATGTTTCCCGATGTAAAACTAAATTGCATCGAATTTCCCACTAAAATGTCCTATCCATTTTCCGTCTGTCACTAATAGCTTTCACACTGTTTTTAATAGTCACAATTTTTCCATGCCTTGCAGAGTTTTCATCCTAAAATTAAATGTTAATGGTTAAACGAAGCGGGCCGCTTCACATTGAGCACATCTCAGACTCGTTTGCATGTGGCGGCGTCGCACACACTCCTGACTGCTTCCGCGTCCATTTGCGAGAGTTACAGTAAGGCTGCACTATAATACTGCGACAGTTACACCTGGCAGATCTGGTCCTACGACGATGTTTGGTCGGTAACATTTTCCCCGACTTATCGGTATGGTTCACGTCTAATGGGGGGGTATGTCTCTTTCATCAGCAGGACTGGTGCAACAAAGTGTGGTGGTTAGAGATGCTCTTGGCCCTTAAATTGTTAGCATTTGTTATCTGCTGAGCATATAGCTGTCTCCGAGTTACGACAGTTGTCTTGAATGCCCAGAGAGAGAGAAAGGACGGAAGGGCGGGGAGGGGACTGCTTAGTGCTCACACTGTCAGCAACGTTTCTCTGCAAAGACGTCAGCGAGTTGCGACAGGTTCTTCTGTAGTGCGATGACCTCCGCTGAATGACTGTGTAATCACCTCCAGTATGGTAGCTGGTACAAACGATGCTCATACATCGTGCAAATATCTTTGCCACTACTGGGTTCAAATGGCACTAATCACTAAGGGATTTAACATCTGAGATCATCAGTCCACTAGACTTAGAACTACGTAAACCTCAGGACAGCACACATATCCATGCCCGAGGCAGGATTCGAACCTGCGACCATAGCAGCAGCGTGCTTTCGGACCGAAGTGCCTAGAACCGATCCGCCACAGCGGCCGACCACTACTGGGCAGATGGTCTGCCGCAATGTGGAGAACTCTCGTTCTCGTACGATTGTGGCCACCAGGTCGCGAAATTCCGTACCGTACCAACTTACCCACCTCCCTCCTCCTCCTATTCGCTGGATATTTGCCACCAGTCTGTGATATTTGCACCTACGTGTGAGGATCTGATCGCCGTTATTAGCACGGGTGGGAGATCCCTCGCTCCGAACTGATACAACAGCAGTGTCGGCCACCAGACCCACAGATTTATCGACCCCTCCTGGACACTGCGTCCGCGAGCATCGGCGTTCCCGCCTACGCACGCCCACGTCAGAGTCTGAGGCGGGCGGTCTATCCTGCAGGCCACATGATTTTCGATGCGGTTGTCGCGAATGCTGAACGACTCTCTGGAGAAGTATTTTTGTTGTGCTGTGCTATGAATACAGTGTCTTCGGCTGGAGGGATCAGAATTTTATTATGACGTTACACAATATAGTAATGTAGTGTGGTATTTCTTACACAACATCTTTGGTTAAAAATCGGTAGTGGCTTCTGCTGGTCCCTCGAAATTTAATTTATCAACAAATAGTCCTCATGTGACGTCATTTGTTATTAACAAACAGATTGTGTATGCCTGTTGTGCCCATTTAGGTGCCCAGTTACGAAAGATGGCATTGGGAGGTGTGTTTCAGTATCAGTGAAATCTAATTCCGCCACATATTGCATTGTAATGGCCTGCGAGGATCATGACGTCGACGCGATGTCGGGAACAGTCCTGCATAATTGTACAAAATATTTAAAACTGTGAAAACTCCGGTAAAAATACATAAAACGGGTGACGGATGAGTGCTTACGTATCAGCCTGGGTGTAGTCTTGTCAGAGTTTAGTATTACGTGGCACCAGCCATCATGTGACGTAATTTGAAGCATAGGTATAGGTGGTAGGCTGTTTGTTTATAACAGAGTTCCTCCAGTTATAAAATGGGAAAGTGTGTCAAATGTGTGTACAGTTCAGGAGAATGCGGAAAAAATATCTCAAAATCAGTGTGGTGTCTGCTGGTATCGCATAATATTTGTATTAAGAAATAGACACATTTTCTCCCTATGTCGCCCAGCTCCAAACTGACACCCCCTCCCACAAGAGGTCGTTATAGAAGACGACTGGGGAGGCGGAGGAGGAGGGGGAGCAGAAAGCTGCATGATCCCCATCGGTCCAGAAAGAGGGTTTGGGGTGAGGGGTATGACGACGGAGGGGATCCGGAGAACGAGCTTGATCGTAGAATATGAGTAGCACAATTGCCTGGGTGATCCCCCTGTGGGACCTCGATCGATTCCCGGTGGTTTCCTGTGGGAGAGGGAGTGAGGGTTCCAAGGAGGGCAGGTAGGTGACTGACGCCAGGTGTGTAACACGTCACCACATGTGATGAGATAGTTATATGTGCTAGAACTGGCATTGCTGTCCTACTTCTGATACGTTATTAATTAACACAAAGGGAGCTACATCTTCTAATTGAACGTTCTTCAGGTGCAGAAATAGACAGGTTACCGTGCAGTATTCTCCAGATCGTCAGTAACATCCTGCAGTTCAATATGCTCCGTAATTTGCTTCGTTAACTGTATCCTCTGTCATCTGGTTAACCTGCACTTTATGCTCACCAGGCACAGAAACCACCTCGTCTCTATCATGTGTAGCATCGGGCATTTCAGTATGCTCAGTAATCTGGATTCCGTCTTCTTGAGCAGATGTTCTTTCGTTCATCTGGTCTCTTTCACGGTAATTCCAGTTACCGAGCGTTAGCCTTGACAACCTGGACTGTTAACTTTCCCCAAGAACAGCTTTCTGGTCTTTTACTAAAACAGGTCAAACTTTAGCAGTTCTAATCGATTATTTCTCTCACCGACTGCGCTGTCGCACCTTACTTCTTTTCGCAATTACTGATTTGATCTTCAATAATGAATTTCGTTATCTCTTCCGACTTCTTAAAAATACAGACGATAGTTTCAAAAAGACAGACGAAGGTGTCATTGAACAAGACGAGAAAGAAATGGAGTCTTACGGTAGCGCTTCTCTGCCTTCTCAAATTATTCGTCCAACTTTCTCAATGTTCATCTGCCTTTTCGACTATCCCCTTGAGATTTTCATTTGCCTTCCGGAGACACTCAAAGAGAAGTGCCTGAATGCTAATTAATAGCAGTGAAGATGAATGTGGAACGTTTCCGCTGCCTGAGAAGACGTCACGATCTATTTCCTCAGCGCAGCAATAAACTCCACCACACTCTTCAAAAAGGAAAATAAACTCTTCTCCTCACAATTGCTGCATGAAATTGAATGTAAAGGATGTTGTGTACATTGTGCAATAACTGATGGTGATTTATTTTACAAGAAAATCAGTTGTTTTATTACTCAAATGTGCGACATCCTTCTGCCTGTGTCCGAAAATCTTCACAAAAACTTAATCACACCCAGACCTTAAGCACGTCACAAACCATAAGCCTTGGAAGGCTCCTATCAGTACCGTTTCACTAAGTCGAGGCCAAATTTGTGACTGTGTTTTCAGACAACGAATAAGACAAAATCTTCCTCACTTACAGGTCAGGAGGCACAATAAAACTATGCCCAAACACACGCAAATATTTCACCCAAAATATGATGAGCACTCAGGACAACGATGGACAATTACTCACCAGCTTTTCCTGAAGAGTAGTGAAATGTTCAAACATAGGATGGACGAAGGATAGGAGACTTGGAACAGCGAACACAGGCTGAGCACATCTTTTTCCTTTAAGAAATAACAAATTTATTTCAGAATATGCCAACAGAGCGATAAATAAAACCACGATCTTCTATTGCACGTCATACATAATAACGAACAGCAAGTTTTCTCCTACATAAGCAGTCTGCAAGACAAGAGAAATTTCAATTAAACAGCATCCTTCACTTACTTTCGTAAGTTTAAAAAGAAACAACAATAATTGAAATGGTTACTGTTTATCACAATAAGTAGGCCGAAGACACGCTTACCCCTGCAGGGGCCTCTCTTAGAACTCGGACAACAAGGCCCTTAAATAACACCCACACAGGTATAACAGTCGAATTAAGCAAAGATTCGTAATTTAAATTAAACAACAACCAAGAACAAGAATCAATACTCCGAGGCAGAGAGAAAATTTACAACCTTATGTTCTGGTAATCTTCCAATGAGTCTCAAGAAGTATGCAACCAAGTTAGGCCAAGCTGACCATCGAGAGCAGTTAGTTACAGATGGAATTTAAACGTTCAAAACTGAAGTATGGTAAACGTTCGTACACTCAGATACAGCAAGCTCGAAAAAGCAGTCACTTAAAGAGTCAATTTTTTTGTGTCTTGTCTTCTAACGTAACGAACCTAAATCTCCCACCTGGCAGGATATCCGGAAAGCTTAAGTTGTTTAGCAGCAGCAGCGGCAGCTGGGATCGAAACTTCAGTGAGAGCTAACGGTCAACGGAGACGCCGTCCGGGAACAAGCGCAGGCCCAAGTACACGGGTACGTGCACGCAGGCAAGCGCCGCCTGAATTACAGAAGCCCAGGCTGTCTGCATATACCATACACATTAACACACTAAAGTCGAGAGCGTCGGCAACAAGATCTTCATGTCTTTTAAGACTCGAAGTAACGTAACGTTTGCTAAGCAATTAAGTTAAAAGTTAAGTAAGGTTCAAATCTTTTAATTATATGGAGAGATTTTAACTGCAGTACTAAAACTGCTAATATAAAAGGATAGGACACTTGCTATAAACAGTAAGAGATTTACCAATAGACATCGAATGCTACTTTGAAACTGCAGAATAACAGGTACAAGCTTTCCCGCCTGGCACTGACTTCAGGCTTAAGTTACAGATAACATTGACGTTGCAGACCCATAAGATTTAAACCCACCTGAAATCTAAACATCTAAACATCAGAACATCTAAACATCAAAAGCTAATCAAGCACTGCTCAAAACTTACTACAGATAAAGAAGAGTTCAACCCCACCAGACCAGTTAAGGGTTGACAGAGCCCAGGACTTTTTTCCTACACATACCTCTATATCTAGGCAACAGATGGCGCTGGCGGTTTTGGTATTATCTATGATTGAAATCAAAGCAGTTTTAAGACTGTTATACTTTTCAGGTGTATTGAAATCAGGAAACGAAGATGTTTTCAGACTTTTTGCTTCAGATGGTACAGGTAGAGAGATCTTCCGGGCCACTATGTGTATCAAGATTCCTGTTCATTCTCGCAGCCTTGCGGTTTGACTGTGCCCAGTCACGAGTAGAGCGAATGGAAACAGATAAACATGCTCCTATTCGTGCGATTTGGGATGCATTCGTCCATAATTGTATTCAATATTTTGTTGTTGGAAGCTTTGTGACTGTTCACGAAATTCTGGTACCATTTCGGGGACGATGCCCTTTTAAAACGTACATGCCTAAAAAACCTAATAAATGTGGAATAAAAGTTCTGTGCCTTGTAGATTCCAGGGACTTCTATATCAATAATGCTTTCATTTATATTGGTTCAGAAAGTGAAGTTCGCAGAAATATGTCAGTGCCAACGCAAACAGTGCTGCGAATAATTGAACCCATCAAAGGGACAAATCGTAATGTCTGTTGATTGTTGACAATTGGTTCATCTCCATTGATCGTGCTGAGAAATTGTAAACACAGCTCACCATCCTGGCAACAGTGACAGCCAAAAAATGTGAAATTCCACAAGAATTCAAAACTAGCCGGCCTAGACAAATTGGATCTACTCTCTTTGGACATACTGAAGACTTCACGCCTTGTTCACATGTTCCGAAGAAGAACAAAGCAGTTATTTTATTGTCCAGCATGCATCACGACCAGACTCTGGAAAACCTGAAATGATACAATGAGAGAAAGGGTGGGGTGGATACCCTTGACCAGCTGTGTGGTACATACACTACTTAGAGACGCACAAGGAGATGACCTATGGCTATTTTCTTCGCAATATTGGACATTGCTGGTGTAAACAGTGCTATTGTGTCATCCTGCAAGCCTAATTCAACTGCACAGTAGATGCCAAGAAGGAAATTTTTGACTTCATCAGACATGGCACTTATCAGGTTTCATGTCTCTCCATATGCTCTTTAATATCATCCAAGGGAGCTGCAGCAGGTTGTTGCAAAAAATAGAGGTGGAGACGAAGGAGTGGAGAGTTCAGAGCCGCGTGTCAGAAAGTGGCGTTGTCAGTTGTGCCCTCGAGATAGATAGAAAGGCAAAATTTTCTTCTGTGAAGTGTCATAAGTGGCTTTGTTTGGAACACAGCGTATGTATTTGCCCAGACAGTGCAAAATAACATGGCTTATTTTACATGCACAATTTAATTAAGTAATCACACCTAATTTATGTATATACGCATAGTTCATGTATTACACATCCACATTTAATAATATGTATCTTACTTGACAAGTAAATGCAATTATTTGTGGTAACATCTTATTTTCTCAGACCCCACTAGAGTTTTAATGCAATTTTGTTTCACCGGACCAGTTAAGGGTTAAAGCTAAGGAACAATAAATGCAAATACCAGTGCACATTAAGTACCAACGTCAGAATCGGAGCGGAACAGTTCAAAGACAAAACAAATAAGCACTCGTGTAACCCGAGACTAACTAGGAGATTCTAACAGACCAGCTGCCCACACAACACTTCTTATACACACAAAAATAGAAATCACTAAGCGAATCAGCAAGTTACACTCGATGCTTCAGATAGATAAGTTAAAATAACTGCAAATAAAAACATCGGCTTTCAAATTCCACAGAGAATAAGCACAAAACGCATCATAACTTCTTTAATACGCCACATGCCATTATTGAAAGCACTATACCCGCAGCTAACACCCAAATTGCACATGGCGAGAACAGGACAGGAAGCAAATTTTGGTGCATTCTACCTCGAAAACCCAGAAATAAGACGCAGTGGATGCTACTGTGCAAACGGCTGCGAGTACGCGAAGAGGGCGCAATGGTCACCGTGTCGACAGACCGGCCCCTCAGTCTATACGTGCTGCCGCCTCATACCAACACAGTTTCCAGCCGCCGCATGGGTCCCGCCTGTTGCTCACTCGCTAACCGCGAGAAACCGTGCCAATCTGTGCGGCAATCGCGCCTCCTACAGGGGCGTCAGTCTGTCGGAGGTGCCAAAGACAGCACAACGCTCTCACAGCTCAAGCTCCGCCACTCAAACCGAAGGACCACAGGGGGCACCCACTCTCTCCCTTTATTTCCAGTCAGTGGAAGAGTAAAGAACTAACTGGCCTGTTGAACTTGGTTTACATGCACCTTAAAGGTTTTCCGAGCTGCGATATCACACACAAGTAGGTTGCGAGACACACAAACCTGACGACTGAACAAGACCCAATACATTTTGGAGCTAGCTTACCAGTGATCCCCCTATGCTGACCACCACCTACATTCAAGTTGCAGACAAAAACGTTATGCCCTACCAAACCTCAGAAGGGCAGCCTACCGTGATCGCAGCATTCCTCCTGACGTTGTGAGATAACTTGATGTTATTTCTGGCCTGACGCCAATTCTGTTTGATTACGGGAGTGGCATGCTCAGGAGAAGATCACATATTTTCCATAGTTCTGCAAGCGACGAATAAAAAGGGTAAGCAAACATCAATGCCGCTGGCACTGTAACTCAGCCCAGCATGGGGCCTGTAACAAAGGCAAAATTGACCCACGGTAAGGATTTAGCCCATTTCGTTTTAGCTTGGCCGCAGTAAATGACAAGAGCGGCCTTCCGCTTTCCTAAAACTTTCTTGACGACTTGGGGTACAGCACCGCCTTGGCTCCGCCCCCGGACCTGCCTGCTCCGTGACCTTTGTCAGTTTCCCAAGGATGGTACCCCTTCACTTGTTTATCGTCGGGAATTTGCTGCTCTATGCACACAAATGAAGGGTGCCACATTTATTTATACTGATGGCTCAAAAACATCGTTAGGTGTTGGGAGTGCCTATATTGTTGGCGACACCCCAAATCGCTTTCGGCTTCCCGACCAGTGTTCGGTTTATACTGCGGAGCTTTACGCTGTTCTCCAGGCTGTCCACTACATCCGCCGCCATCAGCGGATACAGTACGTTATCTGATCAGATTCTCTCAGCTCTCTCCTCAGTCTCCAAGCTCTGTACCCTGTCCACTCTCTGGTCCACCGGATTCAGGACTGCCTCCACTTGCTCCACTTGGGGGGCATCTCTGTGGCGTTCCTCTGGATCCCAGGATACGTTGGTATCTGTGGAAATGAGGCGACCGATATAGCGGCCGAGGCTGCAGTCTCTCTTCTTCAGCCAGCTATTTGCATGATTCCCTTCGCCGATCTACGGAGTGTTTTATGTAGTCGTGTTACTCTTTTTGTAGCATGCACATTGGTCGACACTTCCCAATAATAAATTGCGGGACGTGGAAGCTCTTCCCTGTGCTTGGACCTCTTCCTCCCGAACGCGTCGTCGAGAGGAGGTACTTTTAACTAGACTCCGGATAGGGCACAGTCTTTTTAGCCATCGACATCTTTGAAGTGGTGATCCTCTCGCACTCTGTCCCCACTGCTCTCAGCTGTGGACAGTAAGACACCTTTTACTTGAGTGCCCCTATTTTACTCCGTTACGCGTCCGTCTACAGCTGTCGCCTGATATACCTTCCATTTTAGCAGATGACACGCGCTCAGCCGATCGCGTTCAGGAGTTTATTAGTGCCAGTGAGATGACGTCCGTCATTTGAAGCTCTTTTTGGGGACAACCAACCCCCTTCTATAGTGGGTTTTGAAAGCTTTCCTTCTGTTTCTAGTTTCTCCAATTTTTTGAGTTTTGTTGCCATTGCTGCTGGTTTCCAGTTTCGTTTTTTACCTTTTGCTACATCACAGACCGGGTGCTAATGACCGTAGCAGTTTCGCGCGCTAAAACCATAACAAAAAAAAGAGCGGCCTTAAAGTTCGTACTGACATGTTCAGAAAATGAAGGCTGAGGGTAATCCGGGGTAGTGGTAATATGCTGGATGGCATTATTAGAAACGTTCAAGATCACTAGAAAGGAGTGCTGAAGCATTATCACTCACAAGTGCTATATGGGGTCCAAACCAAGAAAATATGCCAGATAAACGGCGTATAGTAAGTCAGGCAGTCACACTTTTAGGAATCTACTAAATAAAACGAGAGAAACCATAGACAGCAACTACAACACAATAGTTCCCAGCCTTAGTATGCGGAAGAGGACCCACATAATTAATAGATAATTTCAACATAAAAGTTTTCTGGGTTTGGTACCGCGTCATAATGTAAAAAACTACTGCTGCTATAGAAAAGCCAACGTTTCGGCCACGATTGCAGCGGCCTTCTTCTGGGTCTGGGTCATCAGACCCAGAAGAAGGCCGCTGCAATCGTGGCCGAAACGTTGGCTTTTCTATAGCAGCAGTAGTTTTTTACATTATGACGCGGTACCAAACCCAGAAAACTTTTATGTTGACTGACTCTGGCCGCGGAAGCCTACGCAATTATAATAGATAATTTATGTATGGGAGCCTGCTCCCTTTAGGATTGTAGCAGTCCCTTACACAAATAAGAGCGTCGTTTACCACCTTGCAAAGCCCACACACATTAACCAAACGAACATCCGTATACAATGTTGGCCAGGTGAGATGTTCTCGAATTTTAGTCAATGACTTTTAGATGCCCAAGTGTCCACCTACCAAGGAATTGTGAAAATGGTGGAAGACGATGGGAATGAGTTCAATGGGTAAACGAATTTTAGGCTCAGCAGGCTTACTGACATTATTACGCAATATACCCTTTCATAGGACATGACCGGGAATCTGTTCGACAGCTAACAATCACTTCCTAATTGGGCTAAAATGGTGATCTCGATCCAGCCTGAGCCTGAGTTTAGTGAAGAGCTGAGGTACCTCAGTCGCAACACTGCAGGCAGGCGGACTGTCCAACAAGTCATCAGCCGCCAATTCCCATCTCCCTCATCAAAAGAGCGACTAAGCGCATTGGCCTACTGATTCTCCGTGCCTCCGTTGAAGACTTTAACCCGCAATGTGGATATGCGAACAGCCCACCTTCTTATCCTGCCCCTTTTTCCTGCGGCACGCAAAGGCCCAGTCCAGTGCCTGTTTGTCGGTTTCCATCTTAACCTCCCTGCGCTCGAGACAAAATTTGAATTCATTGAGAGCAAACAAGGCAGCCAAGGCGGTATCTTAATAGCGTCCCAGGAAACAAGATGACCTGACAAGGGAACCTCCCCATCGCACCCCCCTCAGATTAAGTTATAAGTTGGCACAGTGCATAGGGCTTGAAAAACTGAACACAGATCAATCAAGAAAACAGGAAGAAGTTGTGTGGAACTATGAAAAAAATAAGCAAAATATACAAACTGAGTAGTCCATGCGCAAGATAGGCAACATCTAGGATTGCCTGAGCTCAGGAGCGCCGTGGTCTCGTGGTTAGTGTCAACAGCTACGGAACGAAAGGTAGTTGGTATAAGTCTTCCCTCGAGAGAAAAGTTTAATTTTTTATTTTCAGACAACAATTATCTGTCCGTCCGTCCGATGGATTTGACGGTCTACACACGGAAAAATCTGAAAACGTTAAAACATATGAATGCAAGTTTCACAGTCGCACAGTTTTCCCTGTGCTCTGTCGGAGCATTTGTTGCAGTTTGTCACATAAGAGTTTATGTTGTCATCACTTTTTTGGGAGTGATTATCACATCCACAAGAAAACCTAAATCAGACAAGGTAGAAGAATCTTTTTACCCATTCGCCAAGTGTACACGTTAGGTGGGTCGACAACATATTCCTGTCATGTGACGCACATGCCGTCACCAGTGTCGTATAGAATATATCAGACGTGTTTTCCTGTGGAGGAATCGGTTGATCTATGACCTTGCGATCGAATGTTTTCGGTTCCCATTGGAGAGGCACGTCCTTTCGTCTACTAATCGCACGGTTTTGCGGTGCGGTCGCAAAACAGACACTGAACCTATTACAGTGCACAGAGACGTCAATGAACGAACGGACAGATCATAACTTTGCGAAAATAAAGTAAAATTTTCACTCGCCGACAGATCTGAACCAACAACCTCTCGTTTCGCAGCTGCTGACGCCAACCACGGGACCACGGCGCTCCAGAGCTTTTACGCTCCTTGATGTTGCCTATCTCCCCCATGGACTACTCAGTTTGTATATTTTGCTTATTTTTTTTTTCATGGTTCCACAGAACTTCTTCCTGTTTTCTCGATTGATCTGTGTTCAGTTTCTCAAGGCCTATCCACTGTGCCAACTTGTAAGTAAATCTGAGGCGGGTGAGATGGGGAGGTTCCCTTGTGAGAACTAAATCTGCCGCCTAGCAAGGGTGACATTGAAAGGCTTAAAGGTCAGACCGGGTGAACGAAGTTTTAATTAACAATTGCTCAAGATAAGAAACGTGGCTCTCAAAAGAGTGACTATTAATGACATCATCTAAATAATTGTAAACACATACACGAACTTAAGATCGCCCGAGATATGGCTCAGAAGGGGTGAAAGGAAAGTAGCGCCAGTGGCCAAGCCAAATGGAACCTGGTTAAATTCGTACATGTTCCAGTCTGTGCAAAAGGCAGTAACCTGTTTAGATTCATCACTCAGTGGTAATTGGTAGTACGCTTGATTCAAGCCAAGCACCGATAAAACACAGCGCCGGCAAACCAAATAAAACAATTGTAGAGTTAGGCAAGGGCATCATACCAAAACTATCTTTTCATTGAGAACTCTATAGTCAACAACAGCCACCACACTCTCGTGTACGCACTAAAAATATAGGCGAAGCACACGGGGAAGTGGACGATCTAACAAACCTCGTGGCGCAACGTATCATCGATCTTCCGCCTCAATATATTCATTTTGGGAAGCGAAGGACGGTAAGGGGCATGACGCACGGAATGGTGACGGTGAGACGAGTCTCGTATTGGATTTTACCAGTCATCGCCAAACTCTCCGTCAGCACATCAGGAAATTCATCTAAGACTGCTCGCTTATCATCAACATGATTTATTTGAAAATCAGACCGTTCTGTACTTAAGGAATTGATGTTGTTCTGAAATTTGCAAGAACAGACTGCTATGTGACAAGACGGACGGAATTTAAAATAAAAGGTATTGCTGGCAAAATGTAAAACTATACCAGTCACATCCCAAGAGTAAGGACCGAGCGAGGTGGCGCAGTGGCTAGCACACTGGACTCGCATTCGGGAGGACGACAGTTCAATCCCGCGTCCGGCCACCCTGATTTAGGTTTTCCGTGATTTCCCTGTATCGCTGCAGACAAATGCCGGGATGGTTCCTTTGAAAGGCCATGGCCGACTTCCTTCCCCGTCCTTCCCTAATCCGATGAGACCGATGACCTCGCTGTCTGGTCTCCTCCCCAAACAAACCAACCCAAGAGTCAGGTTGAAGACAGATTCCTTACCACTAATAATCTAAACGGCCAAGAAAAAACGCTGACTGACAAACTCCCCGGCATGTCTCCAACCAGGGGCAACTCTTGGCCATTTGCCACGTGAGATCCCTGGGAGGTAGCTTTCATGGGCGTGGATTCACAGAAATTGCGGAACTCGAGATGCCAAACGGAATCAAGCAGTGAGACAGAACTATCTGAAACCAACAGTCACGGACACCATAAATAGGAACACAGCGTGCAGAAGGTTCACCCAGAGAAATTCCGGCCCGCACCTGATGGCGTCAACTGCTAGGCCTGCCCCCCCCCCCCCCCCCTAACAGCACACCCACACACCAAGAGATTTCGGGCTCCACAACGAAAACAACTCTTTCACTTGGAAATCCACGAGATGAACGACGACCATCACTTCTAGAAACCATGGACGTGGATTGAGAACCCTTATTCTGCTCGCACTGCTCAGCAGCAAACCTGAAGCCCTCACTAGTTGCAAGTACCTGATTTAACTCAGCAAAGGTTACCGATTTATTAGCGAATAGCAAACGCAACCCATCTTCAGCCTGATGCCTTCCAAAATATCAGAGACGCTATCCTATTCGCTAATATTCATATATGAGACAGTAACAGCCATGTGAACACGATCAGTATATTTAATCCCCACCTCATTAAAACCTTGAACTTGCCAATACCGGTCGGTGCCTCGCTCTCTACCTATTCGAGACCTAAGTTCACACAAGGATCAGTGATTTACAAGGACACTACACGATAAGTTCTCAACAAACCTCAAGACGAAGGATACCACAAGGAAAGAATAACACATTTACAAACCGGCCGGAGTGGCCAAGCGGTTCTAGGCGCTACAGTCTGGAGCCGAGCGACCGCTACGGTTGCAGTTTCGCGTCCTGCCTCGGGCATGGATGTGTGTGATGTCCTTAGAACTACTTAAACCTAACTAACCTAAGTTATAGGGGACTAACGACCACAGCAGTTAACTCCCATAGTGCTCAGAGCCATTTGAACCATTTGAACACGTTTACAAACTTGTGATGCATCAGCGTGACACTCTAAACGTACAGTCGTGGACAAAACGAGCGAGACACCTCGCCTTTTCGTTATGCTGATCTGCACAGCTTTAAAGTCTGCTATACTGCATAACACGCAAGGCGACTAAGTGCTACGAACACTATGCACAGGTGTGAAATTGACTAAGTTCGGATAGTTTTTCAGATTGTTTTCGTCACGTGTAAGACTATATTAATGCTGATTAATATGTTAAACACAAGTAAATTTAAGCTATAAATGAAAGACGAATTAGTATGAACTATACTAATAAAAATGAATTTCAGCTTATCGAGATAACATACCCGTTTTAGTAAGACAAAGTACCCCAAAATCGTTACGCATTAGCAAAATATTATGCGCATTCGGCCGCGAAACGGTCTGTGTCTACGTTCAGACAGGTCATACTGGATTACCGCTGCTGACCTACCATGAAAGTGAGCAAATTTAGCAATGCGTGAAGATTCATAACGAAATTCAGTTAAAAATCATTCAGTGCCACACTTCAGTCAATGCAGTTATTGACAGAAGCGGAAAAAGTAGGCAGTAACAAGTATGAAATTCTACAAGAGTTTCATAGTGACATCCACAAGGCGCGAGAATTTCTTAAAATTGCTTTACTGATATTCTACCTGCCTCCATCGAGATTAGAACCGAAAACAAACCAGACCTTCCTTTCACTACGCTAGCAGACAACCCAGGCAAACAGCACTCTATTATTACCCCAGTCATGAATAAGCCGGCAATTTCACAATGAAAATGGCATAATGATCAGCAGTTTCTGTTGCAAAGCGCTTTCTGGACTCAAAAACATGAATTTTCTACCTTAATGTCATCGCTTATGTGACAATCATTCTCGATGTTTATCGAAATAACAAAATACTGTTATTAGCGAGTAACTTTAGTAGGATAATTCTGCACAACCGCAGGAAATAAACGGTGACATAGCTGGCAAACGTATTCTACAATGTTTGGAATTCTCCATTAGACTCGCCACATCCAGAAAACGTTCATTAGCCGAAGTGTTTCTTAAGCTAGCTAGCAATGGGAATGCTCGGTGGCATTAATACTGGGATGTGAATTACCACGTGTGTAGGCAAATGGATTTTATTTGCATTCCTGTAAACGTGATTTGGATTGAAATCGTAGCTACGATTAATATGCTGATGTATCGACTGCAACTAGAACGTTTCGAATAAAGAGTAGGGGGAGTTATTTATGCTGCCCTCATCTTCAGTAACTGTCGTAGCTATTTTCGTTGTTACGATTTCGTCACCTAAATCGGTAAAAATGGAACACCACTAGTCCCACTTTCTCGACCGTCTATCTGTCTACCCAACTCTTAAAATCCGTTTACCTCGAGTACGGGTAGACATAATAAGCGGAAATGTATCGCACTTCCTGCGGTATACGGTCCCTTGGTGGTGTAAAAACGTGAGCTTCTATGTGAACGCAATCTAAAAATAGGGCCGTTTATGTAAAGAAAACTTACGCGAAAGGTCAAAAAATGGCTCTACGAACTATGCGACCAAACTGCTTACGTAGTAAGTCCCATAGACCTAGAACTACTTAAACCGACATAACCTAAGGACATCATACACATCCATGCCCGAGGTAGGATTCGAACCTGCGACTGAAGCGACAAGAACCGTTCGGCCTCCGCACCCGGCAAAACACTTTTCACCTCATGTATAATGATCATATATTCTGTCTTGTGAGGATAAACTGTATTCGCCAGCAACTGAGATCGTTTGATCACGGAACTTTTGAATGCAGCTTCGTAAACTTTGTTTGGTGTCGTCTGCAATATCCACTTATCAACACCCTAGAAACGTCGTATACGATATCCACTTCTGAAGACGTTGGCAGATACTTCGGTGCCATAAGGAGTAGTTAATAATTTATTTATTTTTTGTTCGTTATTTTCAGCCATAGACATACACCTAGGTGTGTTAAATTTATACTGACATAAAGAGTCATGCATGGACAATAACAATGAACAGCAAACAGCTTCGATATTCAAATCAAATGTCACTCACATGCCGCAATTACAACATAATTTCGTTGTTACATCTTCATGACTACATCTACAGGATTTCTTTGCAATCCTGACTTACGTTCCTGGCAGAGGGTTCTTCGAACCACCTTCGGACTATTTCTCTACCGGCCCACTCTTTAACAGCGTGCGGGAAAAAGGACCACTTACATCTTTGCTCACAAGCCCTGAATTACACGGGAAGAAATAACAATAATAATAATAATAAACCCCGTGGAGGCCCGGGAAAAGAATAGGCCTCCGGTATGTTCTGCTAGTCGTAAAAGGCGACGAAAAGAACAAACCACTAATAGGGCTAACCCCCCTTTTAGTGTGATTACTTGGTTCAGGACAGAACTAAAGAAGCCTCGGACAAGTGCCGTCATGGTCGGGGACGACGCTTGAACCCTATGCCCGCCCACAATGGTAACGACACTGCTAGCCAACTGGAAAATGATTTAAATCCAAATAGAGGTGTTTTGCAGGATATGCTTCCTGCAACCACCCTAGAAGGAAAACAAAGACAGAGGATGAGATGGTCAGATGAAGTTAATCGACACCTCATGTTCTGTTATTACCAAGCAACAAACCTAGGAACCAACACAACTGGATACAGATCACAAGTATACACAACATTTATTACCAGATACCCGGAATTAAAATTTTTAACAGAACAACGACTAGCTGATCAGATCCGTGTAATAATAAAAAATAACAGGATACCCCAGTCAGAATTAGAAAACATCAAACAACAAGTACAACAAATACTGGAACAAAATAATGTGCAATCAGTAGAAGAAGAAAATACAGTAATGGACTCAAACATCCCAGAGCAAACAAACAAAAACCAACACGCATCAATTAAACAATCAGAGGAAAATGAAATCTTAAGACAGCCACCAGAACAAGCACAAATAGAACACGAAGAGACACACGTGTTAGATATAGAAGAGAAATTTCAGCTGACATATATAGAATACAAAGACACAAATACAGACATTAGACCATTCTTGCATAGACCGCCAAATAACCCACAAGTCGAAACAACAATAAAGACTATCAACACAATCATACACAACAAAATAAATGAAAACACAACTATGGAAGAGTTACAACTACTGGTTTATATAGGAGCACTCACTACACTAAATATACACACTAGGCAGAGATCAGAACAAACCAACACACATAAGAAACCCACAAAACCAGCATGGCAACACAGGCTACAGATCAGAATAGAAAAACTGAGAAAAGACATCGGACAGCTAACACAATTTATAAGAAATGAAATATCAGACAAAAAACGAAAAAGGTTAGGTAAAATCTCACAACAAGAAGCAATAGAGCAATTAGATGAAAAAAAGCAGAAATTGCAAGCATTGGCCAAACGACTTAGAAGATACAAAAAAGTGAAAATAGAAGGAAACAAAACCAAACATTCAACACAAACCAAAAGAGATTTTACCAAACAATGGATAACACACACATTAAAATAGACAATCCACCAAACATAACAGACATGGAACACTTCTGGAGCAACATATGGTCAAACCCGGTACAACATAACAGGTATGCACGGTGGATACAAGCAGAAACACACACATACAAGATGATACCACAAATGCCTGAAGTGATAATTTTGCAACATGAAGTCACCCGAGCAATTAATTCTACACACAATTGGAAAGCCCCTCGAAATGATAAAATAGCAAATTACTGGCTAAAGAAGTTCACCTCAACGCATTCACATCTAACTAAATTATTTAACAGTTACATTGCAGACCCATACACAGTCCCTGATACGCTTACACAAGGAATAACTTATCTGAAACCTAAAGATCAAGCAGACACAGCAAACCCAGCTAAATATCGCCCCATAACATGCCTACCAACAATATACAAAATATTAACTTCAGTCATCACACAGAAATTAATGACACATACAACACAGAACAAAATTATAAATGAAGAACAAAAAGGCTGCTGCAAAGGAGCACGAGGATGTAAAGAGCAACTGATAATAGATACAGAGGTGACATACCAAGCTAAAACTAAACAAACGTCCCTACACTACGCATACATTGATTACCAAAAAACCTTTGATAGTGTACCCCACTCATGGTTACTACAGATATTGGAAATATACAAAGTAGATCCTAAATTGATACAGTTTCTAAACATAGTAATGAAAAACTGGAAAACCACACTTGTTATCTGAATTTGTTTGGATATTATCACATCACAGCCAATACAGATTAAGCGTGGAATATACCAAGGTGACTCATTAAGTCCTTTCTGGTTCTGTCTTGCTCTGAACCCACTATCCAACATGCTAAATAATACAAATTATGGATACAATATTACTGGAACATACCCACACAAATCACACATTTTCTATACATGGATAATCTAAAACTACTGGCAGCAACAAATCAACAACTCAACCAATTACTAAAGACAACAGAAGTATTCAGCAATGAGATAAATATGGCTTTTGGAACAGACAAATGTAAGAAAAATAGCATAGTCAAGGGAAAACACACTAAACAAGATTACATATTGGATAACCACAGCGACTGCATAGAAGCGATGGAAAAAACAGATACCTATAAATATCTAGGATACAGACAAAAAATAGGAATAGATAATACAAATCTTAAAGAAGAACTAAAAGAAAAATATAGAGAAAGACTAACAAAAATACTGAAAACAGAATTGACAGCAAGAAACAAGACAAAAGCTATAAATACTTATGCTATACCAGTATTGACCTACTCATTTGGAGTAGTGAAATGGAGTGACACAGACCTAGAAGCACTCAATACACTTACACGATCACAATGCCACAAATATAGAATACATCACATACATTCAGCAACAGAAAGATTCACATTAAGCAGAAAGGAAGGTGGAAGGGGATTTATAGATATAAAAAACCTACATTATGGACAGGTAGACAATTTAAGAAAATTCTTTCTAGAACGAGCAGAAACTAGCAAAATACACAAAGCAATCACTCATATAAATACATCAGCTACACCATTGCAATTTCATAACCACTTCATCACATAACATCAACAGATACAAAGAAAGTAAATTGGAAAAAGAAAACACTACATGGCAAGCACCCATATCATCTAACACAGCCACACATAGATCAAGTCACATCCAACACATGGCTAAGAAAAGGCAATATATACAGTGAGATGGAAGGATTAATGATTGCAATACAGGATCAAACAATAAACACCAGATATTACAGCAAGCATATTATTAAAGATCCCAATACCACAACAGATAAATGCAGACTTTGCAAACAACAAATAGAGACAGTAGATCACATCACAAGCGGATGTACAATACTAGCAAATACAGAATACCCCAGAAGACATGACAATGTAGCAAAAATAATACATCAACAACTTGCCATAAAACATAAACTAATAAAACAACACGTTCCCACATACAAGTATGCACCACAAAATGTACTGGAGAATGATGAATACAAATTATACTGGAACAGAACCATTATAACAGATAAAACAACACTACATAACAAACCTGACATCATACACAGCAATAAAAAGAAGAAATTAACACAACTAATTGAAATATCCATACCCAACACAACAAATATACAGAAGAAAACAGGAGAAAAAATTGAAAAATACATCCAACTGGTGGAGGAAGTCAAGGACATGTGGCATCAGGATAAAGTCGACATTATACCAATTATATTATCAACTACAGGAGTCATACATCAAAATATCCACCAGTACATCAATGCAATACAGCTACATCCAAACATATATATACAACTACAAAAATCTGTAATTATTGATACATGTTCAATGACCCGAAAGTTCCTAAATGCAATATAACATATACCGTACAGTTAAAAGGAAGTCACGCTTGACCAAGGTCTGCGTCACTGTCCATTTTTGACCAGACATAACATCTGAGAATAGAAAGAAATAATAATAACAATAATAATCTAAGTTCCCGAGGAAATAATGTTTCGACATTCAGAGCAGATTTTGGTGATTGCCAATTTCAATCTTCTCTTGCACGTGATATATAATAATGAACAGTAAGTTTCTCTTACGTAAGCAGCCTTTATCACACGAGAAATATCGGCTTCAACAACAACCAGCTTCACTTATACAAGCAAATTTAAAAACGGAACAATAATAATTCAAATAATTACTGTTTATCACAATAAGCAGGCCTAAGCCACTCTTAACCCTGCAGGGACCACTCTTAAAACTCAGTAGACATCGAGTGAAGGTAACCACAAATTTTAAGCAGCTGTAAGGCCCTTAAATAAGACCCACTCGGATTAAGTAAAGGTTCGTAATTTAAATTGCACAACAACCAAGAACAAAAATCATCCCAAGAAAGAGGGAAAATTTACAACCTTACGTCTAGTAAACTACCACTGAGTTAAAAGAAGTGCGTAACCACGTGAGGCCAAGCTATCAAGAGTAGTGAATTACAGATGGAATTTAAACGTTCAGAAAACGAAATATGGTTAGTTTTCGCAAACTCTCGTATGGAAATAGATTCTTGGGTTCATTACGTTAGATGACAAGGCAGGGTAAGCTCGAGAAGGCAGTCACTTAAGCTTTCCGGATATTCTATTTCGTATGTGATTTTAACTTGTTCAGCAGTTGCAGCTGGAATCGAAACTCCAGAAAGACCTTACTGTTACTGAAGATGTCATCGGTAGTAGATCAATGCTGGTGCCACCCCACTCTGCATTGCCAAATTTATTCAAGATGGTGGGTACAAAATGGGTGCCATAGATGTGGAAACGTCATAGTGATGGCATTGTCGACAGTTCAAATTTTGGCGGGGAAATAGGTTAATGGAGGTAGTCCAATTGACCTAACCCTCCTCCCCCATCTGCAAATTGGCAGGAAAAGTACTCAGTCAGACACTGGACCTCGTGGTGAATACACTGAATAAAATAGAGTTACGTCCATTTTATCGGGCAGCCCAGCACAAACTGACCTAGTTTACAACACTGCCACCAGAGGGTGCTGTCGCCCCTCCCCCTCCCCCTCTCCTCTCCTGTGATGTAATACAAGATAGCAGTCTGGGGAAAAATAGCGGAAAAAGGACTCAAGCTGCTGGACTGGGAGGACAGATGCAAGTCCAATTAAACAATAGTACTGAATCATTTGAAGCTAACATTATTTTGTACACAGTGCAGTATAAACAGTAGTTCATCCCAGGCCAAGTCCTCCAAAAAGCCCCCCCCCCCCCAAATGCACGAGTGCTGATCTCACCTACACCCACTCCTCCAAGAAACCATCGCCCACCTCTCTTCCTTCCGATCCCCAAATGGACACCACCCCTCCTTCCGCCTCCCCAGACCCCACCCTGTATATATTCGTCCTTTCCAACCCTAATCCTAATTCCTCGAAGCCCACATCCTTACTGTAGAAATCTGCAACTATATGCCCAGTCCCCTCATCACTCAGCTTATCCCCCACAGAGACTCTGGAAAGAGGGAGAGGTATCCGTAACAACTCTAGCCCTATCTTAGTGATGAGTGTGTTCGCACCACCTCCTCCATAGATCACCTCCTCACACAGGGAGCCCTGATTTTCAAGCATCGCAAGCTAGTTGATTCCTCCCATTCCACTTCTCAATCATACTGAGACGCCCTGATAAACCTGCAGGACACGACAGGTAGTTTAAGTTGTGGAAAGGAGCCAAAATAAGGGACTGTCAGTTACACTTGAACATTCGACCTTTTATTTGATCAAGCATTACAAGAGCCAAGAATTTTTTTAACAAAATTAAAAAAACCACTCCTTTAGTTTTGGACCTTAAGGTATCAGATTGTAAGGCGCATTAATCCGCTAATTAAGGGGAAGACCACTTTAATTTAAAAACGGCTGAAAGCTAATAACTTAAAGCGCAACCAAAAACAGAAATTTAAAAGGTCAAGCCTTATTTTAAAGCGGTTCCTTATTTAGATTCTTTGGGGCTTCAGCCTGACACTTTATGAGCAAACAATTTAAATTCAAAATCGGCTGAAGGCCCAACACTTAAGGGGAGCCGGAACTATCCAACTCCTCCATGTTCCTTCTATTTGTTAAAATTAACATTTTTTCTAAAACCATTAAACATACTGCTCTGAAATTTGTAGAGAAATATTCACTGAACATGTAGTCAAAGTCATAATGCCATGTTAACAAATATTTATTGGTTTTTGTTTTACAATTTTTTTAAACAGATGCTTATTTTTTTCTCTAAAATTTTTACTTTTTCTTCTATAACTCTTGAATTATACAATATTTTTTTACAATTTGTTATAAAAATTGAGGAAAAGATGTAAAAAATGTTGTGTATAAATTTTATTGATATACTGTTAGCAGTTTTTGAGAAAATGTTCCTCAAAAATGAAAATTTTCAAGTTACGCGAAACGGCTTCCAAAGATTTTTAATACATTCCTGCCCCGTATGATGAATTATCAGCATTCTCATCTTTTTCCAGAGTTAGCTTCCATTTCACTGGTCTTTCCTGCCCTTTTGCTGCATGTTGTCGGCTTTTCTCTTCTTTCTGCACCTCTTAGTCTTTCTTCATCGATTAGGTGCACTGTGGAAATGGTGTTGTGTCCTGGTTCGAAACCTAAACGTTTCAGCACATCACATTTGATAAAGTTTCATTCACTGTATGTTGCCACTGCATCATGCACTCCAAAATGCAATAAACACTTTACATGGGAAAGCACAAAATCCAAATGAAACACTTTTCCAAAAAACTTAGCTGTGATAAATCTCTGAGTATGGGCTTAATTACATCAATTACAGCATTCGGAAAACTGTTTTTATTGGTATATTCCTTTCCTGTTTGGTACTTACACCATGGGGCACAGTGCATGTTGTGGGTGCTCATTCGTTGATGCAGTATGAAAAATAATGCCGATACTGCTCTCCTCATATACTCAATGCTTCTTGAATTTTACCCAGTTGCAGACCCATAGTACCTCTGCAATGCATCAATAGCTTCGTCTGTCAGTCTTCCTCATCCTCCAAGGGTCTTGCCATCACTAAGCTTCTGGTATCCCAACGTCTGCTTTAGTTTGTGCAAGCGAGCCCCCATGCGCTTCTGTATATGTCAAATGGACTCTATTGAAATAGCAAACTCCTCCGTGGAAACAGCAAATTCCCACCCAATACTCCAAAACTCGCTCAACACTTCTCCAAACACCACCAGTACTGCAATACTTCCATCGCAGAACGCTAGCAAAGCAAGAAGAATGACCCACAGCGTTTCCTTTCGTCTGTCGTATCCGTCAGACAGATCACGTGACTCGCCGTCAGCGCCTCTCGTATCGCTTCATTAAACAACCGTCCAACGAACTTTCACTTTCGGGCGCGTCGGACCACTCGACATCCAACCCAACACTGTGTGTCGTGTGTAGGGCGATCGGGCCAACAGCCCGACTATAATTCGTGATTTGAAACAGCGTGAAGAAATACAGTTTCGTCCGCGTCGGACATCGACATGTATATTAGAACAATATTTAACTGCAGTCTAAATTTCTGATAACTCTGTCCTTGTTTGCGCAACATATCGTGCGAGGAGGTTCAAGAAATGAAGAAATCGTTTCATTTTTTAACGAATACATAATTATTAGTTAAAAATTGGTTTTAACTATTGAATACGCCGGCCGTGAAAGCCTACACGTTATGAATACATAATGGTTTTCCTATGTGCAACACGAGGTTAAGCCTGTCGACCTTCGATATTTAGATTTTTAGATTTCCTTTCCGATAAGTATCGGGAATAAAACCTAACAGCAGAAATAAAGAAGTAGGAAGTCGGCCGTGCCCCTTTCAAAGGAACCATCCCGGCATTTGCTGCAAACAATTTCGGAAAATCAGGGAAAACCTGTACCTGAACGGCCGGACGCAGGTTTGAACTGTCAACCTCCAGAGTGCGAGTCCAGTGTGCTAACCACTGCGTTACCTCGCTAGATAATTTGGTAGTAGTTTCGAGGAACTGTTCTGAGGTTACAAGCAAACATCCGCGAGGAATCGTGCTCAGCCACCCCACAGAACTTCCCTCAAGCATTGCCAGTAACTCTCCAGTGGGCAGTGATCTGTCGTAATGTTTGTACCTTGCCAGGTACGTAATATACCCATGCAGGTTTCAAATCCTTCAATATTGCGGTCAGAAGCCTGTTAGCAGATATCGGAATCTGGTGCTGCGAAATATAGATTTTCGAGCTCTTTCTCTCATTCAGTTACTGTCAGTCTTGGACATACCTGGCAGGATACTGAAGAACACCGTCGCAGTCACAAATCTCCCTTCTTCACCCGGCACAGCACACGATGAATTTGAAAGAGGAATAGTGGGTGTTGTATGTGGCTCTTTAACTCAACTGGAAATGGTTGATAATATTTTGGTATACGATTTCATACACAAGAGTAATGGGAAGTGAGCTACAGACTGGTGTCGTAACTGTCGTCATGGGAAAGCTGGATAGGAGCGGAAATTAATAGCGACGAAGTTAACACAAAAAAGGGGCGATTTACTTAGCTCTACTCTTTCCCTTGCCGCAGAATTCAAATGAGTCTTCATAGACTTGGCGAAATACGAGGTAACACTATGTCAGCAGGAAAGAGGCTCACTGTACTACTGCACTAACATTGCTACGTTAAGCTACGCAGTTGCGGCTCTGGCAGCAAAGTAGCTCTGTTAGCGAGTGGAGGTGAGTGGCTGCCGCTGGCCGTCCTACATCGTGGCAGCAGAGGGTGGTCGTGGTACAGAGCTGCTGGAGTGTGGCTCAGAAGGCACACACCACTGGGTCTGCCGGATCCTGCACGAGCACTATCGGCATCTAGCTGAAATTCGCAGTTCTTTTGCCAACTGTGAAATGCCTGGAGGATGGAATCAATACTTGGTAGTGAATTCCTCTCCCCCAAACTCATCATCGTCGTGTAGTGTAAATGAGCAAACGACGACCTGGGGGAGGGCTGGATGCAGGCGACAGTGAGGAGACGGGTACCAAAACTGAGGCCAGTGCCGAGCTCCCACCGGCATACGCCCTGAGCCCACCCAGGAACACCAGCCAAAAAATCAGCCAGAGGGTGCGCACCCTCATCCAGAGACAAGGCAGCAAACAGAGATGGAGGCTTCTCGATGACTGCAGAGGGACCCGAGGCGGCGCGTGTTGCAGCCACTGGGAAGAGGGGACCATCCCCAGACTACGTTGGCTGTCAGTACAGCGACAGCTGTGAAAGGGCGTAGACTCCCATCGACTCTGGGGACTGCTAACGATGGCACGTGGCCCACGGGAGCTGGATGAAAGTGAGGGCTGCTGAGTTCAGGTAGGCATGGAATCTGAAAGCACAAATCCTGTGGCAAGATAATGCAATTAACATGAATGATTGCTGAACGCCATCAGACTCAAATTCGATGTGATCACTGCAGAAAAAAGAGAACGTCTAGGAAGCCGTACAATGGAGCCTCTTTCCCAGCACCTCTGTCCTCCACACAGTCTGCAAAAGACCGCTTTGCTAGTGTGATATTTTACCTGTCTGAGTGGAGTGGGTGCCGCTCCTAAGGCAGTTGCAGCAACTTGAGCAAGGTTGGTGGCACTGTACTTGTAACAACTCCATCGGCAATGGCCCTTCGGATGGCTGGGGGCGGTAGGAAGACAAGAAGAGAAACAAGGGCTTGATTACTTCTGTGGGAGGTACGAAATTTGTCTATCTGTTGCTTAAGTGATCATACAATCCAACAGCGGAGCGGGTCATTTTGTGAGTGGAACAGTGAACGGTTTTGCACCACCTCTGGAATTATCTACATCATGGGTGCAGACTTGGTGGCAACAAATTAATAGGTCAAATGCCAGGGGTCATTGTGACTGACAATCCCTTGAGGCAAAACATCAAGACCTGCCTTGTGGAACGAGTCAGAGCATAGAGAAAAGGAATCACAAAGGAAAATTGGCACTTCAGTTTCGTGGAAGCTTGCTGGAATAAAAATTTGGCGCATCATTGTTGACAATTTCAGCAAAGTTGCCAAGGCGTTTGAGGTCCAGACCATTCAAATAACTGCTGAGGTGGGGTTGAGTGCTGTTCAGCACAAACTTGTCACGGAGAGTTCAACTGTTCATTTCTGCATCTGCACCATGTCATGCACAATGATGTTATGCCAACTGCTGTGTGTCAACGACAGCCCAGTGACCTCGGTGTACGAGAAAAAGCACGTCGTGCTGGAGAGCCTGGGGAGCCACAGTATGTGACTGGTCGTTATTGGTACGAAGGAAAATGCCAATATTTTGCCCATCGGCATGCGCTTGGAGCTCAGAAAAGTGTCAAACCACAGAGCTACGAATGTGTCCCGCTAAAAGCGGGTACAGCATTAAGTCAAGCGCCGGCACGTGAGTCAATCACACGCTGGCTGACCCTCACCAGGGGGACAACGCTACAGTAGCGGCCACTATGAGTAGACGACATAAGCGCCGCTACCGACTGGCGCCGCCGCAGTTGAATAGTAGCTTCAGGACTACCGGTTTGGATGGAAGCGTCAACTCTTGTTACTTCGTTTGTACACTCTATGTGACACAGACTTGGGACTTGTTATACTAAAGAGACTGCTTATTTTGTATGTCGCCCTTTGCTTGCAACAAGTCAGTGTAGTTGAAAAAGTTGAGTATTGTCTCTCTTCATTTTCTAATACAACTCATTGATACGATTTGTTTGAATGTAATCCGAGTAAGCAAGTTTCCTAGACACCCCACATTTGAAGACGAGTATGGAGACATAATAAAGTTGCCAATCTGTGTGGGTGTAGTGCAGCACCATTGGATCCATGTTTGCCGATAATGTGAATTCGGGAATTTTCCGGTGATTAATGCACAAGACAGAGGTGATTTGCAAACTTTTCCGCTTAATGTAGCAACAAGAATCAAAGAAGTCGTCGCTGGGCCAACGGCGAAGTGAGAAAGAGCATCTGTGTTAGCAAGCTTAGAAATGGTCCAATACACAATCTCATATTGGTAATTTGAAAAAAGAGGACCACTGTAGCTTCTACGCCGTGTGAGTTACGAATGAGTGAGAAGGGCTAAACAAAGATTGACGAGGTTTATGGTCAGTGACCAAGTAAAATTTTCTGCCAAAAACATACTACACACCATAGGCAATGATGATAGCCTCCTTTTAAATATGTAAACAATTGCAGTGAGTTTTGTTCAAAAATTCCGACGCAAAGGCAATCAGCCTGTCAACAGAACCAAATTTATGGGACAAAAGCACCGATCCCATACAAGGAAGTATGCGCAGCTATTATGAAAGGTTTGGCTGGACCAAAATGAACAAGGTATCTACCACTAAGCTACGCATCTTTCCGCTTCAGGGAAGTAAACTGTTCATTTTGTTTGGTCGCAATAGTGTCATTCTTCCTGTGCAAGCGATGCAAGGCAGCCGCGATTTGAGCGGCGATTCGAATAAACCGGATGTAGTGCATGACCTCCACTAACAGACTGCAATTTCCGCACATTGTGTGGGGTTGGAAGGTCATGGGTAACAAGAAAACGTTACTGCAATGGGTGAACACTCTCGCTATTAATTACCTTTCCTAAGTATTAAAGTAGAGTCCAAAATAAACACACGTTTGTCTCTGTTACATTTAAGGCTAGCTGCAGACAACACTTGAAACAGGGTGCGAAGATTGCTAATGTTTTCATCAGGAGTGCGACCTGAGATGAAAATGTCGTTCCAGCAAAAAGGAAATTCTGCAGCCAGCTGCTCCAGAAAGCGCTGGAACATGGCGGGTGTGCAAGCACTGCCAAACGACAATTTCAAAAATTTGAAAAGACCTACATGAGTATTAATGAAGATGTCTTGCGATTGCTCATACAGAGTTTCAAGTAAGCGTCGTGCAAATAAATTTTGGAAAAGCAGCAAACGCCACCCAGTTTATCCATCAATTCTTCCGGATGTGGCAAGGGACAGCTGTCTATGACTGTTCGAGGATTCATAGTTTTCTTGAAAACAGTGCACAACCAGAGACTGCCGCACGGCTTCTTTAGAATAGCAAGAGGAGGCATCCACTGACTGGCAGTAATGAGCAGCACGATACAACTGTCTAACTTGTAAGTGGCTCAGGAACTTATGCTCTGCAAGTCTCGAAGAGCGTGGGGAACAGGATGAGCTCTAACAAAATGTCACTGTGCATTGTTCTTCATCGTGACACCAAAGAATACCAGGCAGCGTCCTATACCGATAAAAAGTGGTTACTAAATATTTCCAGCGCATCAGTCACGTTGCAGAATTTACGATTATGCCTGGTCATCTTTCCCTGTATGTGTGGGCGCCACAGAGTATGTCGCATTACTAGGATAAAGTCGGAGCTTGACAGTTCCCTCCCACATTGTCCTCGACCAATGTTTCCTGCAACACTAATCTTACCCACGGCACCCATCCAAAAGTACGAGATCTCCCTGTATGCCTGCGTGTTCTTGAAGGGTCGCACCTCTCATTGGTGTATAATAGACATGAAAGTGTTGCATTGCTATGCGGTCCAGACGTATGGAGTTTGAAACAATTCATGTAAATCAACCGTGCAATCATTTCTGAAGCATTATTCCACCATCTGGAGTTACCAGCATGAGAGAAATGATCAGAGAGCGGTTCTGCACCTAAAAAATGTGTGGCTTTAAAAGTGTACAATTCCAGAAGTATTAGTCACGTGGAATGCAATGCTCTTAATACTCTAATGGAGTATATATTTGTCCAACATCCGCCATAACAACCACCCCGCAAGTATGTTACCCCATTCTCTATGGTGATAAATTTTATAATATATTGCATGTATGGTCATATTGCGGGCATGCCCATGTTTTGTTAAACTTTATGTGACGATATCTGCCTCCCCTATACACATGCCTTTTAAAAACCCTAATAATTCCCCTTCTCCTGATGATCTACATGCACGCATTTTGCATAGAAAAGTCATGAAAAGTATAGTAACACTCGGCTCATACCTTGATGAGACCCAGCAAGTGGTGCCGGTTGGAAACTCGTAGACTGGAAAGAAATCCGTGTATTGCTGTGGCACATGCGAGAGCTTGTATCAGACTGAGTTTCCATCAAGTGTGGGGCTACATGAGTCTGCAGACAATTCTATACGTTCATCTGACTTCCACTCCACCGTGTAGGGATCTGCAACGGGGAGCTGACATGTGTACAGAAGTGATTTCTCCTGTTCTCTGATATTCTTTCTTTCCATATGTATGTGCTCTAATCGCTTACCATATGTGCATCGCTACTTTTGCTTACACCTCCCAACTCCGACAGGCCCCCACAACCGTGTCAGAACATCTCCAAACTGTAGGTTTGGGGTATTTTTTTCTCCTAGTAATAAGTTATTCGGTAGTTGACAATGCGTCGACTGCACGTAGCGTCCTGTACCACGAGAGTTTCCCGTCCCCATACCTACAGAGTGCACATCCCTGGTAGCGTAATAGACGAACGCTTAGCATGTTATGCATTCGAACCACAACCGTCAACCACTGGCAACACTACAAGTAGCCGCACGGGGTAGCCTAGCATTCTGGGCGTCTTTTCACGGTTCGCGCAGCTCTCCCCGACGGAGGATCGAGTCCTTCCTAGGGTGTGTGTGTGTGTGTGTGTGTGTGTGTGTGTGTGTGTGTGTGTGTGTGTGTGTGTGTGTGTGTGTGTGTGTGTGTGTTCCTTGGTAGAAGTTCGATTATGTAGTGTGTAAGCTTAGGGACGGATGACCTAAGCAGTACTGTCCCATAGGATGTTACCACAAATTTCCAAATTTCCACTACACATATACATATAGACTATGCATGCATATTACCAATCCCGACGTCTCTATTTCAACGTCTTCTAGGCGATTTTCGACAGTGCTACAGCCAATTACAGAAAAACTCTTCGGAAAGCGATTCTGTAGGGGATGTCAGCACATTTAAACATCCTGCTAAAGAGCATATTACCGATGTATCGTAACAATATTGTCGAGATTCGGCAGTAATAAAAACAAAGCACAGCATCCTACTCTGTCTTTCACACCTACTTTAAGAGCGTAATAGATCCACGATAATGGAACACGGTCATCGCCATTCCACTATTTTGTGTGCTGGGTATCCATAGGATGGAGAGCGTCAATCCTTCGTCCTTATTATTGTTAAAATGGTTCAGATGGCTCTGAGCACTATGGGACTTAACATCTGAGGTCATCAGTCCCCTAGAACTTAGGACTACTTAAACCTAACTAACCTAAGGACATCACACATACCCATGCCCGAGGCAGGATTCGAACCTGCGACCGTAGCAGTCCCGCGGTTCCGGACTGCAGCGCCAGAACCGCTAGACCACTGCGGCCGGCCGCTACTACCACAACACAAATTAAACGCTGGAAATAAAGCACTCTTAAGCTCTCGTTTCCACGGTAACGCAAGTCCCTAAAGTAATCGGTTATGAGCATCACCACCTGCATTATCACAGTCTTTTGAATGTGTGCAAGCAAATCCAGTCTCTCTGTTGCAAATTACTCATTGCACGATAGTGACTAAGCGCAAGCGACAACACTCGCGAAATCACATAGATCACTGAGGATGCCAACATAGAAACTGGTTTCGGTGGTCATGATTGGTAATCATTGTTGATATTACTCTAACTACAAAGGGAAAGTAAAACAAGCACAAGGATTTATATGTTCAACAAACTATACAGAGGCAGTAGTGTCATGTCTCAGTAAAGGACCCTACGCAGTTTCCTGTTTATCGGCCGACCGACAAATTGTGCATGTGTAGTTTGTTAGCCGACCGTCCGACTAACTGCACGCGAGTAGTCTTATTGGTCGAAGACCGACCGATTTTTCTTTGGTTGCTGGTCTTACCTAACCAACCGACCGCAGACGCCCCCCACCCCTCCCCACGTCCCCCATCCGCCATACAAATTATGTAGTGTGTAGTCTGTCGTGCAAACCGCCCAGCAGTAGTTCGTTTTCAGTCACTGCGCGCGGTGTTCAACGCAGTCCAAATATGGCTAACATGACAGTGTGCGACGCAGACCAAAACTTTCTGGAAAGTCTGTCATCAAAATTTCAAGTCTTCAGATGTCTGTGGGACACGTCGTACGAGCTCTATAGCAATAGAGATGCAAGAAATGAAGCGCTTCTTCCATTTTTAACGAATCCATAATGGTTTCAGCCGGCCGCTGTGGCCAACCTGTTCTAGGCACTTCAGTCCGGAACAGCGCTGCTGCTACGGTCGCAGGTTCGAATCCTGCCTCGGGCATGGATGTGTGTGATGTCCTTAGATTAGTAATGTTTAAGTAGTTCTAAGTCTAGGGGACTGATGACCTCAGATGTTAAGTCCCGTAGTGCTTAGAGCCATAATGGTTTCATGTGGCAAACAGAGAAAGTAAAAGATACACCCTTGTGTGAATAACTGTCAGTCGACTGTTTGTTTTTCCGGTTTTATTTCCGATACTCATGTGAAAACGTAAATAACGAGAGATTAGATTTTTATTTCATTTTCGTTAGGTATCGAAAATAAAATCTAAAATCCGAATTATAGACAGTAGATGGACTTTTACTCATGAAATACACTTGGTTCATTATTAGAAGTGTTACAGAAATCCAACCTATCGTCACCCCTTGTGCTATGAAGAGCAAAGTGAAGGACTGTTCTAAATTTCTAACAGCTGCTAAATGCGTCATTGCTTATAAACCTGTTGCTGACCTTATTACATAATATGCGCCGCTGCCATCTGCAGTCTTCCTTCTTGTAATTTGAAATGGGTTTCTTGAATTTGCAGGGGATATCATTAATATTAAGTACGAACATATGTTCATGTAAACTTCATGAATTTAATTGATTTAATTTTCGTTTGCAGCTATGAATGACCTTCCACGTTCCAGGAATCATTTTAAGATAGTGTTTGTAGGGACCAATTGCGCTGCATCTGAGGTTCTCGTAACTACTGATAGTGGGTAGAAATCGTAATGTAGCTACCGTCTGACGACGTTCAGGAGCTCCGAAAAACATCTTTCATCCATTCTTAAATAATTTCGAAAATCTTCGGACCCCATCTCCGTAAGTTACCCAGCGTAGGTGCATTGCATCCATTGCATTAGCCAGTTCTTTACCCACGGCTTTATCACGGCTTTTTCTGGCCTTTCTAGATAGGAAAAGAATTGGGATTTGATTTGGCTGTTTTCTGTGTAATACTAAGTGGTGTCTCGTAGATCGTCACAACCAGCACTAGGAGCCGGGGGGCGCTGAAGTCGTTGAGTGTAGTCGATCGGAACGTGCGTTGTGTAGACTGCCACGAAATTTGTCAGTCGGTCGATAAATTTTGACAGATTTGTAGCTAGTACAGCAGTTAATGGGACGGGCTAGTCCTGCATGACTGAGTAATCGATCACAAAATGCGAGGTGTGCTGAGCACAGCCTAACTGGACAGCCTGCCCGGCTAGTTATAGTGGCCATGGCCGGGCCCTAGGTAATGTTTGAGTACATAAATGTTAAACGTGTCTACATCCAGCACAGGCTTCTGATTCGTGGTGTATTTGTAATCGTGCAGAGTGAGGAAGTATGTGTAGTAACAAGTAACACTGAAACCAATGCATGAACGTAGAAGAACCGGGAGAGTCTAAAAAGCGAAAGAAGGAACAAATATTTGTTGCAAGCTAAAACAGTGACATTGATCAATTTACGCATGACACATATCCTGTAACTTTCTATGTTGAAGTCGGAAACATCTTATTTAAAGAAATATAGTTGTAAGAAATCCCACACTGACACGCGTCCTTCAGGAGTGTAGGTAGTAACACAAAACTCAAATGGTTCAAATGGCTCTGAGCACTATGGGACTTAACAACAGAGGTCATCAGTCCCTTAGAACTACTTCATCTAACTTAAGGATATCACACACTTCCATGCCCGAAGCAGGATTCGAACCTGCGACCGTAGCGGACGCGTGTATCCAGACTGAAGAGCCTAGAACCGCTAGGCAACACCGGACGGCTAACAAAAAATGTTGTGGGTTGGCAGGAGAGCCAACACCCTATTAATAGAGAAAGCCGAAAGGCACGCGTTTCAGCTCACGCCGGCTGGCGTGAGGTCTGGAACAGGTCAGAGAAATAAGACTAGCAAAACAAGAGTAACTGGTAGAATACTTAACTTTAATCCACAATTGGTGAACATCTCTCGTTACTGTACAGGCTTCACAGTAATAATTATCAAATGCTATGGCGCCTTGCTAGGTCGTAGCAAATGACGTAGCTGAAGGCTATGCTAACTATCGTCTCGGCAAATGAGAGCGTATTTGTCAGTGTAGCTTCGGTAGCAAAGTCGGCTGTACAACTGGGGCGAGTGCTAGGACGTGTCTCTAGACCTGCCATGTGGCGGCGCTCGGTCTGCAATACTGACAGTGGTAACACGCGGGTCCGACGTATACTAGCGGACCGTGGCCGATTTAAAGGCTACCACCTAGCAAGTGTGGTGTCTGGCGGTGACACCACAAAAAACAACTACGAAGTTTGTTACAATGTGTGCTAAAGAGACACCACCTTTTAGACGTGAGAGGTGTTTCTGATGAAGGTTTCAAGAAATAGGCCAAGAATTAATTCATCTAGGTGCGCATTATCGAGAAGTCAGCATTTCAGTTGTTACGTCAAATATTGTTACTGTACGTAGACATATCAAAGAAGAGGCTTCTTGCAGTCCGAATCCGAAAAAGGGCTTCTGTTACTAAGTAAGTTATTAATAAAACATTGTCTGCGACAGTTGATACGTGGACTGATTCTTAAAAAAGGTGGATTATTTGACACTTATAACACATTACATAAATACAGAGTGCCCTCATGTGTATAACGTTTTATTTATAACTAAATTCCCGGGCGTTAAGCTGATGGGACTAAATATTATCAAAGACGCACAGGGGAGGATAACTGATACGAAAATTTCGCCGGACATGTTGCATAATTTTGTTTTTATCTCCGACCATGGATCTAACGAAATAACAGCTTTGGAAAATCGCGAAAGCCTTCTCTGTGGTGCTCATTGTAAAACAGCACTCAGCCACAATTGCGCTGTTAAATGATACGAAGAACAGCGGTTTGTGCTCATTCTTGGAGCCAAAGTTCTGCACAGGTTGGAACAGCTTGTGCACTATGCTAGAGTCCGTCCACACACTGTGCAATGAAGTTGCTGTTTTGTGAAGCGTACGAATTCCGCTTACAGATTAGAGGGGCATGAGAATGAACTTGTAGGAAGAATTGTGTATTTCCCGAAACAATTTAAAGCGGGTACATACGAATCAGAAGCCAAAGATACCTAGAATACAGTTAGTTCTTTGGTTTTACAAGCTGCAGAAAATCTGGAGTGTCAAAGACAGAACTTTTAACTGCAGTAATTCAACGACCTCACAGGCTCTGTTTCATCACGGTACGAGGAAGGAATAGATTCGTAACTGCTACATTCATTTCGCTGTGTTTCCGTTACCTAAATTGGTTTTCATTTGTGTCAAACATAAACTTCTGACGGATGTGTGGAAGCTGTTCAGATACAGCATGCAACTATTAACGTAGACGTTTTTGTGTCTCACATAGCGAAACGAAATACTGTGTGCAAATTAATATCACAGAGGTCCAGTGTGGGCTGCAGTCATCGTATGGCAGCGAAACTTGGTAGGTAACGAGATAATGTGGAACCGATGCAAATCTGGCGCTGTGAATGCAAGAAAGCCATATGGAAGTGTTTCCGTACGTAACGGATTAGGACCGGGACGTGGGCAGAAAAGCTCAAACAAGTGGAAAGGCACAATCTTAACTTTATTATTAACTTCCGCCTACACAGTTTATATATTAGCTCATAGTTCAGTTTTCTATCACTTTTTTAGTCTCCATTCTGACGTAAGGAAGAAGTAATAGAGTTAACATCAAGAGATCCTATGGAGTAAAATATATGGGCAAGGGACAGTTTTATGTGGGATAAGCGAGATCACCGGTAAGAGCCAAGGCGATGATGTAGGAGAGAGACATGAAAAAGAGGAACATCAGACAGATCGTTGGCCATAGGTGCCCTGATGGATAAATGCATATTGATGGTTAATTTCTGTAGGCACACCAGATGTAATGATGTGCTGTGCAAGAAGCCAGGATGCTCAGTGAGTAATATTTTTTGTAGACTCAAAGGGACGTTGCCAAGTTAGGTTTCACCAGATCCGTAGAGACGCTGTTAAGTGAGTTTCAGCAGACGTAGGGAGATGCTGCCATTTGAGAATGATTTTGTATGGATATATATGAGTTCAGTACGCTGATACGAGTTTTCTATTAGTTAATGAGTGTATGATGTATACGGATTTACTCTATCTGTAAGAATTGTTTATGTCGTTATATTACATGGATAACCTCTTTGTTCAATTTTTAGAGTTCAAACAGTGGAAGAAATAAACGAGAACATCCATGTTAGAAGAAGGTGTGGTCACAAATGCTAGGTCTGCCATTGAGTATGGAGACAGACAAATAAGAGTGCGATGTGGTACGAAAGGTAAAACGAAAATATAAATAGCTATAAGCAAAACGTACAGGTACTGTGAAGATGTAAAAATTAAAATGAACTGATATTGAATAAATTTTGTATGTGCTGAGGGCCAAACTACGTTTGTGACCTTGTTGCAGACTGATCTCCAATTTGAAGGATATAGACAATGAGTAGAGGAGGAACTGAAATGGTAGAAGGCTCAATGACGAATTTTACAGCAGATACAGGGGATGATAAATGGAAAGGCTGACGACCAGATCGAACAAAATTGGGGGTAAAATTATAAAGCTTTGTGTCGCCACAGTAGTTTTGAGGTGAAGTAATGCATGGCAAGTGAGGGTATTTTGGAGAGAACTTCAAGATATTGGTAGAATAATATAATGAAATACTGGAATACACGATGATAAAATGTTGAAATGCGTGGCTTTTTAAAATGTATTGAATTAATGAGATTAATTTTCCTGCATGAATGACAAGCACAATAAGTTGAGCTATGCCTGGAAATAAGTTCGTATTAGTTCACATTTTTAGTAGGGGGAAGTAGTTTCTTTCTCCGCTGTAGATTTGTGCTTACCCTTCTTTATAATGCTACGTTTTGTCGCCGTGTTCACCTTCGAAGTCTTGACCGTGTTCCCATTGAGCTTATCGGATCTTCGTGATTTTCCAAAGTACACAGGGGGCTTCAGTTCTTGTAATTATCGTACTATTTGAAATAACAACTCACACGACCTTTCTGTTAATAAAACAATACTGTATTTTTCTAAACGGTGCACATATGAAAAAAATACTTGTCACGTATTCATAGCGACCCCAATAGGCGGTCTACAATTACTCGCTTAAAATGACGTGCTTCTCACTCGTTCACTAGCTGAGCGCGAATCCTTCCTTCCTCCTACTGGTACAAGAAAAACTCCTGTTTTTTAACAATTGAAAATCAAAATTACCTGACGGTAGGCATAGGCTCTATGATGGGCTGCCGCTTCATCTTTTCTCTTTGCCTTTAAAGAAGACAAAAACATAAACCTTTTGAATTTCTTTTATCACATTAGATCTCTCTGGTATAGCATAATGCTGGGCGTATCCAAAGTGAGTTTCCCGATGTTTCCTTTAAAGTAGACGTTTTTACACGGGAAAATTGCACATGTGCAACAGATCTATGACGTGAAAATCTAATGTCGGCCAGACAGTTTCCGCCTGGTCTCAGTACCGCGCCAGCACTGACCCTGAATGGCTTCTCCTATCCATTCTCCCGCCGTCTGCGAGGTTCGGTGAGTGATAGGAACAAAATAGGAACTCAAGTAGACCGCGGATTTTAGGTAAAAACCTACTTGCATAAAAATTTGTGCTTAAGCGTTTCATGACTATTTACACTTAATAGCGTTAATTCTATAGGACCTAAAAAAGCCTATTTCGACGTTAGTGCCTATTTTTGCCTATTTCGGCTTTAATATCCTAAAAAGTGCCTATTTCATCGTATAAGACAGTGGCTCCAAGTTTTTCCACACTGTACGACAAATGGAAAAAAATATTTTCTGCCCAGTGTGCAAGGTGGCTAGTTGATATGCTCTCATGCTTCGCATTTTTCTAAAACTTCGGCCTTTTTTTATATATCCCTATTCCTGTTAATACCAAATACTCTTTATAGGTGTTTTATTATTCATATGTAATAAATAGATCACGGATCTTTAGGTTTTAAGCTATTTTTTTCCCTAAGCTCCAATTTGCTTATAAGTTGCTACTTAAGCATTTCATGACTAACTAAACTGAATACCGTTAGTTCAATAGGACCTAAAATTGCGTATTTCGACGTTGACGCCTAATTTTGCCTATTTCGGCATCAGAATCCTAAAAAGTACCTATTTCGTTAATCTGACGTAGTTCTTGTGTTTTCAAACGTAAAGGAAGTAAAGTTAGGGCTTTACGTCTCGTCGAAGGCGAAGATCGTTAGAGACTGTTTACAATTCCTTTGCTTGCCTTACTACCAACAGCACTCGGCACGGTTGAATGGTGATCCATCCAAGTACGCGCCGAGCGTGACAGTGCTAAACTTCGGTGAGCGAATGGGAACCGATCAAAGATTTGAGTTACACATTAGAATCGAATGTGGGAGTACTAAAAGTTATAATTGAAAATATTTAGTTCGTAGGATTTTGGCCAGCTCTGTATTTTCACAAAGAAACGGTTTCATAGGCCTTAAGCTGAGCAGGGATTAAAAAATCACAGTGTTAATCGTAGACGCCCTCTATAGCTAAATTACTGCCCTTCGCGCATTTTCTCGCTGCTGTCTACAGGCAGTCGTATCAAACTACTCTGTTTCGTGAAAGGAATTATAAGTGAATTTTCCGGTTCGAAAAATAATTTGCCAGTAGTGAGATGTTTTCATCTGAAGCACCGGTAGATTCCATTCGCTTGTTCAGAAGGGGCGGCCATCTGTCAGGTGCCATATGTCCAGCAACGAGGAGTACGGTACTTCCCCTACCGCTCCCATGCACCGCAGTAAAAGGAAAAAAAAAGAGTCATCGTTCACTTTTTCCCAGCGAAAACAACACGTCGGTCGCTACACAATGTACTGATTTAAGTGTTACTGACGTTCTAAGTGCAAAATAAATTCTAGTTTCTGTGTGAGAATACTACGCCAGGCCGAAAACGGCTAGTTCAAAGTCTACTCATATAAGGCAGTGGCTGCAAGATTTTCCGCATTATACAACAGATGGGAAAATTATTTTCTGCCAAGCATGCAACAAGGAGGTTAGTTGATGTTTTTCTTAGACTTCTTATTTTCCTGTCACTTAGGATTCTTTTTTATCGCTATCCTTTAGTAATACGAAATACTCTTTATATGCGATTCTAAACTGCATTTCCGCTTTCTCTCGTATTAGGTTTCAAGTGTTAAGAAATCTCACTTAACTCAGCATGCAGATCAAATCGCACATAAAGCTAATGTTGAACGAAAGTCAAAATTGAAGCAAACTCTTTTAACCAATAAATCTGGTGAATCCTCCGAAGAAAAAAGAAAGAAGTTCTGCAGTGATTTGTGTCATGCACTTGTGGCAGCAAACATCCCCTTTCGGAAACTAGAAAACCCTATTTTCAGAGGTTTTCTTGAGAAGTACTGCAGAGTCAACTTTACGTAAGAATTATGTGGATTCAGCTTACAATGCTGCATTGCACAGAATCCGAGATGATGTTGGAGAATCTTGTATATGGATTTCTGTGGATGAAACTACTGACTGTCTTGACCGTTACATTGCAAACCTGATTACTGGCAAGCTAGATCCAGATGCTCCATCCAGGGCTCATTTGATTTAATCAAAACAGCTTGCAAAAGCTAACCAACAAACAATAGCACAGTTTGTGAACAATGGGCTTAAGATGCTATACCCAAACGGAGTGGATGAGAATAAGGTGCTTCTGGCCGTCACTGATGCTGCTGCATATATGATAGCAGCGTTTCAATTATTAGAAGTATTCTACCCACTTATGCTGCACGTAACTTGTGTAGTGCATGGGATCAACCGCATAGCAGAGCAAGTAAGGCTACAATTTCCTAAAGTAAATAAAGTAATATCTATGCTGAAGAAAATTTTTGTTAAAGCACCATCAAGAATACAGGCATTCAAAGAACAGTTTCCATATGTCCCATTGCCGCCAGAGCCTGTTGTCACCCGCTGGGGCACGTGGCTGATAGCAGCAGAATACTATAGTACGCATCTCTCAGCTGTCCAGAAGGTGGCTGAAAATATACCGGACGATGCTGCATCCGTAACTGCAGCAATGGAGTTACTCAAAGATTCTTCTTTGAAACCGGACTTATCTTACATTAGGGCCCACTACACATTTATGGCAAGAATAATTTCACAATTAGAAGGCTCAGGGAGACCTATCTACGACAATATTTCTTTGCTTGAAGGAGTCAAAATGAAAAGTAATGAAGCGCCAGGTGAAGTAAGGGAAAAAGTGCGGGCAAAAATGCAATCGGGTTTGCAGAAGAACACTGGCCTGAAAGAGTTGTGTGCAGCTGCCGACATACTTAGTGGAAAATCCAGCGCTCCTGACTGCAGCATTCCTGTCAAACATGTGCCGAAAATGAAGTATGCCCCTGTCACATCTGTTGAAGTAGAACGTTCTTTTTCAGTGTATAATTTGGTTCTGACTGACAAGCGCCACAGTTTTTCACTAGAAAACCTAGAAACGATTTTGGCTATTTATTGTGAAGCCAACTGTGGTCAGAATATGTGAAACTACGAATGTATTAATTAAACCATTGCCACATCTTTTTTACGGAGATCTTTATCTTGCAGGAACTCAAAAATATTTGGAATTGTGTCCAACATTAATGTTGTAGATTGCTGTGCTCTGTAACTGTGTAAATATTCATTCTGCTGGTTTTAATGACTAATAAGATGTTCATACTGTCATCACTGTGTATTTTTATTTTTTTTTATTTTCTATGCATAATTTTTATTAGAGCCTAAGTTAGGTTTTATATAGCCTACATGAACTACTGAAGGAGCCAATTTTAGGTGCCTAAAACACACTTTGTTACGACCTAAAAATCCGTGGTCTAGTTATAAGGTTCCTCAATGCACAAAGCACGGCGCTCGTCTAGACTTGACAAAGCCTGATGATGGATTTAGAGGATTTTCTCCGAAGATCGTCAAAGTGTCCATGGGCTAGCGTCCCTCATCAATGATAACCTGGTTGAGCTGGTGCAGCGGCTCATACTGGAGAACAAATTGTCACTAAGCGCCAGCGGTTCGAGAAACTGTATGTCAGGTGGCTGCCGAAAAAACCTGACACACAAGCCGACAATACGCTGCTCCAAAGCGGTACTAACACTGCTGCAGGGGCATCACGATGACGGCGACGAGTTCCTCCAGAGGATCATCACGGGCTATAAGACGTTGATTTCTCACTTGATCACGGAATCCAAGCTGCAGTCAACGCATTGGCATCGCGGTGGATCTCCGGTGAAAACGAAATTCAAACAGACTGTGTCGGTCCAGAAAGTGATGTGCATGGTGTTCCGAGACAGGAAGGGCATTCTGCTCATTGACTTCCTGCCCAGAAGTGAAAGAGTGTGTGCTGACCGTCACTTCTACCTGTTATTTTCAAAAAATGGTTCAATTGGCCCTAAGCACTATGGGGCAACATCTGAGGTCATGAGTCCCTAGATTTAGAACTACTTACATCTAACCAACCTAAAAACATCACACACATCCATGCCCGAGGCAGGATTCGAACCTGGGACCGTAGCAACAGCGCGGTTCCAGACTGAAGCGCCTAGAACCGCTCGGCCACAGCGGCCAGCCGTATTGTTTTCCTTGGCGAGGGAATTTCGAAATGTTGTCTTTAGTAGCTCTGCTGTAGGAGCACTGACAACGATAGTATATCCATTATTATCGCCCTGAGAAGATATCGATTGTGTCTTGCGGCTAGCATACTTTACATACGACCAGAATCTCTTTTGGATTTTCTGCCAGGTTTCGACACAAGGTTTCGTTGTGGAAACTATATGCATCTCGTATCGAAGTCCGCGCTAAATTTCGAGTTTCTGTAAAAGATCGCCTATATTGGTGATTTTGCTTTCGTTTAGTTTTCGCATGCTATTTTCGTTGTTTCTGCAACTGTGTTCCGACCTGTTTTGCGTACCATGGGGGGATAAGCTACATCGTTTGTTTATTTAGTATAAATGTATCAACTGCTGTTGATGCTATTTCTTTGATTTCAAGCCATATCTGGTCCACACTTATATTGTTAATTTGGAAGGAGTAGAGATTGTCCTTAGGAAGGCGTCAAGCGAACTTTTATCTGCTTTTTTCAATAGACGTACGTTTCCTTTATTTTGGGAGGATTTGGGAATTACAATATTCAGTCTCTCCAAGAAGGCAATTCCGCACTCACTAGTATCTGTATTCTTTTGGATGCTCGATATTAGCTGATTTGTTACTAAGAGGTCAAATGTGCTTTCACAAATGTTTACTATTCGAGTGGGCTCATAAACTAAATCCTCGAAATAACTTTCAGACAATGAATTTAGCACAATTTCTGATCATTTTTTTATGTGTATCTCTTGATATAAACATCTATTTTCGCCAACATTTCAAGGGTAAATTGAAGTCATCCCCGCCGGCCGGTGTGGCCTAGCGGTTCTAGGTGCTTGAGTCTGGAACCTCGCGACCGCTACGGTCGCATGTTCGAATCCTGCCTCGGGCATGGATGTGTGTGATGTCCTTAGGTTAGTTAGGTTTAAGTAGTTCTAAGTTCTAGGGGACTGATGACCTCAGATGTTAACTTCAAATGGCTCTGAGCACTATGGGACTTACCACCAACTATAATTGTATGATTTGGGTACGTTATTGAAATTAGACACAAGTTTCCTCTGAAACTTTCAGCAATTTTACCATCTGTGTCGGGAGATCGGTAAAAGGATCCAATCACTGTTTTATTCAGGTTGCCAAGTATGATCTCTACCGTTAGTAACTCACAGGAAGTATTTACATCAGTTTCGCTACCAGATAAACTGCTTCCAACAGCAACAAACTCGCCACCGCCAGCTGTATTTAGCCTACCCTTTCTGAATACCGTTGCGCTCTTCGCAAAAATTTCGGCAGAACATAGCTCCGGTTTTAGCCAGCTTTAAGTGCCAACAACGATTTGAGCACCAGTGCTTTCTAATATTGCTTGGAGCTCTGGTACTTGCCCAACACAGCCGAAGCTGGCTACAATAGGCAGAAGAGGAAAGGGTCGCTGTCCGCCGGAAGATCCCCGATCAGCTGTTGTAGCCTCAGGGACTGTTGCCGCTTTGCCACTACGCAAATCAGCTAACGGCAGCGACGTCATTTACAGATGCACTGTCTGCAATGCCAGAAAACACTTAAAGTAGCCTGTTGACTATTTACTAAATGTTTCACAGACCATGGGAATCTATATTCCGTGTTGCAAGGAAAATACAACTGTCACACTAATGAACTCAAACTGTTACTGTGCAAGAACAGAAACCGACCACTTTCCTTGTTTAGACAGTTTCTGTAGCCCATAATATCAAATTCTGCTGGACAGCAGCAACCCTTCATTATTAAAAGACACTACTTAATTCAACGTCAGAAGAAACTACTCAAGTCATTCAATACCTGCTCCTAAAAATTTCAATGTACCCAGCCGTGATCCGATCAGAGACTTGAATTTATCTAACCATACCCAGGTCACCTACCCTGTGAGTAGAGAGTTTTCATTAGTATATGTGTATGTGCAACAGACTAAGGAAGAACATTATGCTGCGGATGATCATGTATTGCAAACAGGTTGCTTTACGTCTAACTGAGCACCATCTGCTAGTTTAAAATGAACAGACTTCCATTGAAAAATAATTATATACCCTAACTGCGTCCTCTTATAACCAGACAGTGATATTCTGCTTCTCATGTGACGCATTAATTGTGCCTCGAACTAACGTAAATTTTTCTATGGTGTGATGATTTTGCAGGAATGGTAATGTTTGTATTGATTTGTTAACTGTATTGTAATTTTAAATGGACAACTGTGTTTCCTGGAAAACTGAATTGTGAATGCACTAAAGATGTAATATACATATTTTTCAAATTTATCTCGTTAGACTTTTACGCCAATCCATACCCAATGCCAATAGAATTTCACGTATAGAATGATGGTTTAACCTTGAGATTACTACTTTTTATTCCTTTAGTTGGCATTGAGTGTGAATGAACAGCAGTTTTAGTGAATGTACACTCTTTGACATAAAACTCGACCGGCGGCCGGCCGCTTCAGAGGCTAATTCCGCGCCGATCGCGACATGGGACAAAAAAACTGGCCAACTCGCTAATTCTCTAAGTCTGGTAATCTGCACAATCTGGCAACACTGTAGACTGCGGCAATTCCTGGAGGAAAACTTGTCCCATGATAGAGAAACTCTAGGCTGATTACGCCTGTGGTCTAGCGGTAGCGTGCGTTGTTTCTGTTCATAATGTCAGTGGATCGAGAGCAGCTGGCATAAAATATTTTTATAGCCTCTTCTGTCTGAATGCTGAAGACGTGAATGTAATGGTAGTGCAGATTCAATCTATTTCGCTTTGTGACACACCGATATCAAAATTTTATCCAGTAACGATTTTGCGGCAGATTTCCTGCAGACTGTCCTCCTCTGGACGCCGTATGCGGCAAAGGTCCGGGATCCATTTGCTGGCTACTGGCAGCGGCCGTGGCGACAGCAGCGGCGCTGCACTCCCCCGTTCTTTATCGAAAGCGCCTGTTACCGCTCATCGCTTTTGATGATTTAAAACGCTTTATTATTAAATGTTGCTCCACAGAAAATTTCTACAATTTCCATTCACGCTCAAAAGCAACGGAGACAGACGCCCTGATTAGTAGGCGGGTAATCGGCAAGAGCTGAGTATGGCCCGAAATTAATTTTATAGACTGGGACGAAATTAAACCACCTCACTACATTCGATGAATTTATAAATGCTTCATACCTCGTTTCTTTTCCTTTCAAACTCAATTATTTGTGCAACTTTTGGTCAATGTTTGGATGTTTTCGTCAAGCCAGAGTGAGCGTCTGTGGTGTAAAGTGTATTACAGTTCTTGTTTCATTCCTTATGGTAAGACTATGCGATAAACTGTGTGAATACCTTGCAATGCATGCTCTGTAGCAGTGCAGGAACACTGCACATTTGGAGTTCCATGTATGGGTTCATGAAGTATTTATTGTTGATCGGAAGTGATAGTTAAGGTCATCAGATTTAAGCCAGAAAAATTTGTTGTTTTGAAGGTTTCAGAGAACGGAAAGGAATTGCTAACGCCGGTGTTAGAAAACGTCTACAGTTAAATGCTATTGCAAAAATTTAGAAGAAGGGAACTATATTAATGAACATGTGCACTTCATAAACAACCTTCTGACATGTTAGACCTATATGACGAACAAAGCTCAAATTTATATCGTTGACAGTCGGTTTGAATCTTTTCTGGGCCTATTTTACAGTGAAGCACCTTGGAATTTGCAAAGCAGAAATCCATGATATTAACTTAATTTACTAAGTCGAAATCGGACGAAGATTGATGTTTAAAGGCATTCTTCAGATTCCGCATAAGAAATTTTTACTAGCAGTTTGCAACTCCATTAATTAAAATGGAAAATAAAAGGTTGTAGTCAGCGGCTTCTACCGTGATTCGAACTGCTGTGTCTTATAATACAAGCACTGCAACGCACAAGGGAATCTCTGAGCTAGCGACACACTGGCGGCCAGAGGCGGACTGTAGTCACTGCGATGTTGCCTGAGCCTCAAAACGCAACCTTAAACACACAAACAGAGGAGGTGGAGATTACTGTTTTAACGTCCCGTCGACAACGATGTCATTAGAGACGGAGCACAAGCTCGGATTAGGGAAGGATGGGGAAGGAAATCGGCCGTGCACTTCCTAAGGAACCATCCCGGCATTTCCCTAAATCGCTTCAGGCAAATCATTGAAAACGTAAATCAGGATGGCCGGGCGCGGGATTGCACCGTCGTCTTCCCGAATTCACACACAAACAGGTGTTACTTATGTGAAGCACGCCGTTCTTGGAGTCCAGAAATTAAATATACATTCTAATTGTGTCATCTTGCAGTGGATTATATCGTACGAGTCTTCGATGTGGAAAACGAATGTCAAGTGAATTTAGCGAGGTAACGCCGACCTACACCCGGAAGCAAATGCACTATCAGAGTGTTGACAAATACTTGCTACGACGCTACCATTTCTCGGCTCTCTGACGAGGCAGCTCTTCAGCGAAATGCTTGCCGTGATTCTCCGATACGGTCCTTCAGAGTGGAGACGCGCGCGCACGTTTGGTTTTTATGCGGCGTTCTCCCCTGATGGTTTCTGACGTCGCCTTGTGGGCTATGTATACATATGAGACATTCAATTATCATTAATCCAGAATGATACAAGTTTCAGCTTCCGGCGTGGAAGAAGGCTGTTGACGCCGACATTATATCATTTCAACGTAGGGAAAGCAAAACGGATCATTCAATGTTTCTCATTCAACATACAGCATGTGAGATAATTTTCCGTAACGTTCATAATCATCTAAAAATACAAACGAAGTAAAAATACACCGGAAGCTTATTCGAATTGAATATAATGTAAGATACCAAACGCTTTGCACCTCGATGTCGAATTTGTCCACTTGCAATCTTTTGCAGCATACACATAGAATGAAGAAATATGTTGGTAAGGATGGAAGCAAGAAGAGACGCAGTCAACAAATATTCTATTCCTCATGGCATTCATTTCATTTGACACGTAAGAAGAGGTAAAGCGGGAATTTACTTTCGTTAACACGAAAGATATGCCGCACATATTGATAACGAGGAAGTCTGCGTCTTCATACGTTTCCTCCTTGAAATCTGTATGCTCTATTATATACTAAGTAGCCCGATCATTGTTTCAGTAATGTTACCCTCTTGTTTGACCCCGTAACGATGAACAGATTCCAAATGCATGTCTCTGCGTGAAAGTAGCTGTTCGAACCCTTCCTGGGTTGTTTTTTGTGTTTTATTGCTTGGAATTCCTGAAGCAGACCACTGTGCCTTCCCCCCTCGTGGGTTAGGTCTCAAAACTAAACCGCTTTGTATCCAATGGCATAATTTATTCAGACAGCATCAGCATAAGACTATCAAACAAAACCTTCCATTTACAGTTGCAGCACTCTAACCAGCACTGACCAAAGTGTAATCCACGGTCATGGTCCTAAATTAGCAGCTGTCTGCTACTGTGGCACAGTCCGCACTACACTTTCGATTCCGCAGCACCATTTTATCTGGTAACATTGTGAAGTTGCAGAGTTGTGCTACCAGGTCTGTCCTCACACTGTCAACTTTTTCTCCTGTAGCGTAGATCACGAGGAGCCGAAGTAAATGAGTGTATTCTGCATGACGTAACATTCAGAATTCCCTTCTTTCATAGCCACTCTTCATGTGCATCGATACCAAATAGGAATGCGAAAACTCTTGCGAGTGAGAGAATGACAATAACAATCGTAACAAGAACAAGCAAATAATGAATGATGTTTATTCCAACGCAGAACGAGAATGGCTTTAAATATAAAAATCTGTATCTATATCTATATCCATATCTATTGATCTTTGAGTTGGCACAATGCAAATATATTCTTAGCATTTAGTTACTGAATTTAGTTCTGGATGTTTGCAGAGAAAAGGAAAAGTCGGTACTTCTCGCTAGTGTAATATAATGTGAACCAGCAACTACCCTTTCCTTAGAACACGACTCAAGCAGGTCCCCAAGTAGGTGCCAAGGCACTGCTGCATTCTGTTCCCTGACATTGCTCTGATGACGGTTAATGCAGATAGTTCCGATTATGAAATACAAAACGTATTGCAGGTTAGTTCCTAGGATAGTAACATTAAATTTGCGTTGTAGACGGCACATGAACGTGACGACTATCGATATTACTCATCAATATAAAAAGACAATATTTTGGGAATTTAGCAGGATTACTCAAAATGAATTCTGAAATTGGGTGACTGACCGCACAGGTGCTAAACGTCGTCAAGAGTATACGATGTCCTAATCGCATTAGGAATATGAAGATCGTCTTCGACAGCTCGCAACTTTCACATTGCTATCTCCACCCTACTCCACACAACTCTCGGTGGAGTTGCACTACGTTGCTGATGTTATGGAAGGCCTTCAAACCGACAGCAGACCACATATTGAAAAATACAAGCGAATTCTCTTGCAGCGTAAGCTTGTTGTAACTAATCTAAAAATTATTGGAGAGGAACATTGTCCTATTCAAAAAATGTAAAATATTACACACTGTTGACGTCAAACGGACATTATCTATGTCCTGTCTTGTGTCCTACTCATCTATAATATCAAGTGTACTATGAAAATGATTATATATAATGGATGATAAGGTAATGCATTGATACCAGATGGTGTATGCCGGCCGGTGTGGCCGTGCGGTTCTAGGCGCTTCAGTCTGGAACCGCGTGACCGCTACGGTCGCAGGTTCGAATCCTGCCTCGGGCATGAATGTGTGTGATGTCCTTAGGTTAGTTAGGTTTAAGTAGTTCTAAGTTCTAGGGGACTGATGACCTTAGAAGGTAAGTCCCATAGTGCTCAGAGTCATTTGAACCATTTGAACTATTTAACACAAAATGACATTAAAAATTAAAGTTATTCACGAGCAGCTAGTTGAGAATATGTATGAACATTAAATGACACGACGAACCGTCTTGTTCTGCATATGGATTCAAACCCGGCTCATGCAGACTAACGGAAACTAATAGTCATTCCTGATTAGGCATACAGAGAGTGATATACCTCGATTTTAGACAGTATCAGTTAGCAAATATCAACTTTAAATTGCATAACGCAAACATTTTTAACAGACGCGAATTCCTACCCAGCATCTATTGTCCCTGTTAACGAACTACGAGAGATGTTAAATATTGCTTCTTCACAAGTAACTTACTTGAAATGCCGTGAGGTAAAGCTGTGTGTTGGACACGGATTCGAACCCGGAACCTAATCGGATTGCTATCGAAGCACAGTCAAATGTGATATATCGGAATTTCGCGGCAGTAGCTAGATGCTTTAACTGAAATGACGAGACGAAACATTAATTTTTTCCTTCCCAGGACTCCAACCCGGCACCTATCGCCGTTATATTCTAGAGAAAATGAACGTTAAATATGGGTTTGTTGCACCAGCAGTGACATGTGAGCATGTTTGAACTGAAATAATATGACGAAGTGTTCAGCGCTCACTGGGAATAGAGCCCCACACATATCGTTGTTCACTACATACAAAGAGACGTCAGCTACCAAATTTTTCTCCACCAGCTGCTCAGAATAGCATCTTGAACTTACAGTCATCTCGCAAATAGTTCTGTGTCTCACTGGGAGTTAAAAATGTCAGATATCGTTAGTGTTGACAACGAATGAAAATACATTAAAAATCAAAATTATTATCCACCAGCAGATAGGTGTTCTCATGATAGAGCTTGATAATACATAATTAAATCTTTAGTGCCGGGCCAGGATTCGATCCCATTCACGCGTAATATGTGAAGGTGTTGAGGAATCTGCAGTTTTGAACAAACAACAAATTGTAGCCGAGCTGTATTGCCACGAAGGGATCAAATTCCGCGTTAAGGGCGGTCTGAGTTGCATTCCCAGTTTAGAACCAATTTTATCGACATACAGAAGCTCAAATAAAAGATGGAATATGTGTCCTGTGACCATACATAGCGTTTGTGTCGTCACTTGAAATAAATAACTAGTATAAGAAAGGTTACTGGTGATAGAGTTTCTACATGTCGCCACTCCAGACTTTATTGTGGTTCAACCTACCGTCTACTTGGTAAAGAAGGAATATCATCTTTAATGTGAATTTTCACACCACGCAGCCATTATATCTCCTTCACTTGGTGTAGCCAGGAGGGAATGGAATCTGTCTCTCCCTATCTAAAATCATTGACGGAAGTGGGAATCGTACCCAGACCATAGGTATAACAACCTACCATCCGTCCAACAGACCACGAAATCCTCTTCTCTGCGAGTCATTTTTCTATCGTAACGCAGTCGCGCCACACTGGATGAGAATTCTGACACACAGGCTCCCTGTAGTAATTTGCAGCATGTTCAGTAAATTCATTTACTTTGTTGACCGAATCACCATGAACTAGCTGCCTCGGCTACCCAGTGCACACATTCGACTATTTTGTAATCACAGAAATAAAATCACATTACTGCCACCTACACACAACTGCCAACATTGTAGGATGCAGAAGTTTAAATAGGAAGTGTTCCTTTCCACTTGAGCTATTCTATTTGCGCTATCTGTTACTAGAAAACGTCGTTCAGTCCAAAAGAAAAGCTGTAACTGTTTGTCTCTCAGAAGTCAAGACCTGGCCATATGCATAATCTCACAGTGCTGTGGAATCCAAAAGTTCTGGAGGAATAGTTGCCGAGCTCTGGAGCTGTTGTAGCTACGTGTCAGCTTGTAGCATAGATAAGATGTCGCGAGTTCGAATACATTCAGTGCTACATTTTTTAAAACGCAATTCTGCTCTCTGCTGAAGTTATCAATCTAATGGAACTTTGAACATAATTCCCTTCACTTCTCAACCCAAAGTAGTCGCATGTGGAAAAAGGACTAACTACTGTGACATTTTGTTCTATTCAGGTTTAATAGACAGCAGGCAGCAGATGCATCTCGAAGATGTGCAGGGAGAGCGCATCGTGCCATAATATGTCAGAAAAGTATTTTCTACATTAGCCGTCGTGTGGTAGTGATATTTTATTCTTCTTCAAACTTTGATTGACAGCTTTAACTCAGAACAAATTTTCTACATGCATGTAATCAATAAACTGCATGTGCATTGTCAGACTGTCATAGGTAACATCAGAGAATTCGCATATATCGTTGATGATTAATTTCTCTCTCATGTTTACTATTGTTTTAACAACACTAAAGGAAACCTTACGAAAATTGTGCACTGTATTATAAGAAATGAAATAAAACTAACCATGATAACCTTAAGACGAAAGTATCTGTACACAAGCATGCCTCTATCGACACGAATTAGTAAAATACTACTCACTTAGATTTTGATTGGGTCTGTGTTTAATTGGTATGCTGTGTCATACTCAAGAGGTATGCAAATGTGGCATTTCATAAATATAGTTACGTATTCCTAGAAACCCAAAATTCGCTTGTCAGCAGCGGAAAGAGGCCTTACCTGTTGTGCAGCATTGTAAGTTTTCAACATTGCACTATGAGCTGAAAGCATTTTCTTGCGATTTCCTTATTGATATTTGATCTGACTGCTTGCAGCTCTTTCACAGAAGGGATAAAAACGTTACAGTCAGTTAGAGTGGAACTGCGAACCGTAACAGACGCTTTTTCACAGGTCAGCACGCTACCACAGAGCTGGCGAGGAGGTATGGGCCTCAGTTTCCTATTACGAGGACAATAGTAACTAGAGCTCGTAAACCGCTATTTAAAGGTCGAGATTAGTTGCGGTTTCCACCTGCAACGACTTTCCTGGGCTGAAAACCGTAAATTTTTAATCTTTTGTTACCCTTCAAGCGATAATAACTCAGATTATTCAATGGAAATGACAGGTAAAATCAAGTGAACTTTGAGGCTTAATTCCGTGCACACCAGGAAGTAACTCGTCGATCACAGAGTTGCCAAACATACGTTGCCTTGTTGCCAAATCTCAGTTACAGTACCAGCAGGAAGAAGACGAACCGATGTGATGCTATAGCGGTCTGGGAAGTGACCATAGCTGGTGTCTCCAAGTCGCGGCTGCTGCGGCCTGGAATACGTAATGCGTCTGATTCGCTTTCTGTAACTAGGTTTAGGGACTGGAGCGTAGTTACTAATAATACTCAGAACTGACTGCAAACTGAGCATCATAAATCAGTAAATCTCATTGTTGTTTTTATATTTCTTTCGTAAGTGCACTCAAAACTAAGAAAGTCATTCACAGGCGTTTTCGTGCCTCGCCGATAGTCGAGCACAACATACAAATAAAAATAAAAAAGAATGTGTATGTGTGTGTGTGTGTGTGTGTGTGTGTGTGAGAGAGAGAGAGAGAGAGAGAGAAATAAAAAGCAATGAGAGAGAGTGTAAAAAATTGTTGTAAAGAAATTGAATCATGGTATTTAAAGAAATCTTTCATTAAAATGACACGTTCCACATCATTACGAAATGTCGTATTCATGATCTATGGAACAAGAGTTAATCTAATGTAATCTAATCTAATCTAATCACATCATATTGATGATTAGCCATGAAGAGTCATGAATTACCGAAAGTTTTGCCAATACCAGTAACCAAATCTAAACATGAAAATAAAAGACGACAATTTTTGTAATAAACGGTGACTCCTATCAAGACCCTTTCATCCCTGTTATCTAACCACGAAAGATGTCTGATATACCTCCATTCTGAAGTAACAAAGTGTGCATGCATTTAAAGATGAAGTGCATGATGTGAAGTTCTGTGACGGAGATACGAACCCTACACGTAATCCGATTGTTAACTAAGAAAAATCAAATGTTACGTATCGGTTTTTCTTACGAGCCGCTAGGTGTCTGAATCTAAAATAAGGATACAAACTTTTGTGTCTAAGTGACAATCGAACTGCACACCTACCGTGCATCCACGAATATAGCTTAAGTATCAGTTGCTTACTCATGAACAGTAAGATGTGTGCGTGTTTGACCAGAAATAACGACACCTGTTGCGATTGTTGGCAACACATGAACAGACATTGAAATTGCGCGTTAATTTTCACTAGCAGGTGGGTGTGCACTTGATAAAGCTAGAAATGAAATTATGAATATTTTTGTACTGGATCAGGTTTCAGACCCACATACTTACCTCTGGAGGAGACCTAGAGAAGATTGCAGTCTTGGGAAAAGGAACGAAATGACTGAACTATACTGTTCCGAGAGCTTCAGATCCTCGAAAGAGGAGATACGAATTCGAATCACAGTCCAGCACCAAATTTTTAAACGTCTCTAGTTCAATCAAGTACGAGTAAAATAAGAGCCCTGTCCCTTTAAATGGCTATCGGTTCATCAAATAAAATAAAATTTTCTAATGTAAGTAAGCTTACTGGCGACTGTATTTCTTTTTACCATGACTTCCGCTGTGTCATTTCCCAACGTAAACCGGCTCTGCCCAGTTGGTAATGAAGGAACGTGATATTTAATGCGGATTCTGGATTATAACGTCTTTCTCTTGAGGTTACCAGAGGTAAAATAAATCTGTTTGTGCCTCTTAAAAGTAAATGCCTGAACCCACGCATTGCACCTGTGATAGCTCGTTCCACCAGACCATTGTGGCCACATTACCCAGCCCCAGGAGTGTGCTGTAACGGATGATGTGCTTAGCTTACAAAATTAGTCACGGTGGAAAAAATGCGAGTCTATTAAATGGTCAAGTAGAAGCAAGCTTCTGACGCAGAGATTATGCTATTCTCATTTCAGCAGGATGTAAAGACTCTTCTAGGCATCATAGGCTGGATGTGAAGCCATTTTGATTTTTCACAAATTCAGCAAATTTCTTAGTTCAGGAAAGTCGTTGCAGGTGGAAACCGCAACTAATCTCGACCTTTAAATAGCGGTTTACGAGTTCTAGTTACTATTGCCGTCGTAATAGGAATCTCAGACCCATACCTCCTCGCCAGCTGTGTGGTAACGTGCTGACCTGTGAAACAGCGTCTGTTACGGTTCGCAGTTCCATTCTCACTGACTGAAACGTTTTTATCCCTTCTGTGAAAGAGCTACAAGCAGTCAGATCAAACATCAATAAGGAAATCGCAAGAAAATGCTTTCAGCTCATAGTGCAATGTTGGAAAGCTTACAATGCTGCACAACAGGTAACGCCTCTTTCCGCTGCTGACAAGCGAATTTTGGGTTTCTAGGAATATGTAACTATATTTATGAAATGCCACATTTGCATACCTCTTGAGTATGACACAGCATACCAATTAAACACAGACCCAATCAAAATCTAAGTGAGTAGTATTTTACTAATTCGTGTCGATAGAGGCATGCTTGTGTACAGATACTTTCGTCGTAAGGTTATCATGGTTAGTTTTATTTCATTTCTTATAATACAGTGCACAATTTTCGTAAGGTTTCCTTTAGTGTTGTTAAAACAATAGTAAACATGAGAGAGAAATTAATCATCAACGATATATGCGAATTCTCTGATGTTACCTATGACAGTCTGACAATGCACATGCAGTTTATTGATTACATGCATGTAGAAAATTTGTTCTGAGTTAAAGCTGTCAATCAAAGTTTGAAGAAGAATAAAATATCACTACCACACGACGGCTAATGTAGAAAATACTTTTCTGACATATTATGGCACGATGCGCTCTCCCTGCACATCTTCGAGATGCATCTGCTGCCTGCTGTCTATTAAACCTGAATAGGACAAAAGTCACAGTAGTTAGTCCTTTTTCCACATGCGACTACTTTGGGTTGAGAAGTGAAGGGAATTTGTTCAAAGTTCCATTAGATTGATAACTTCAGCAGAGAGCAGAATTGCGTTTTAAAAAATGTAGCACTGAATGTATTCGAACTCGCGACATCTTATCTATGCTACAAGCTGACACGGAACTACAACAGCTCCAGAGCTCGGCAACTATTCCACCAGAACTTTTGGATTCCACAGCACTGTGAGATTATGCATATGGCCATGTCTTGATTTCTGAGAGACAAACAGTTACAGCTTTTCTTTTGGACTGAACGACGTTTTCTAGTAACAGATAGCGCAATAGAATAGCTCAAGTGAAAAGGAACACTTCTTATTTAAACTTCTGCATCCTACAATGTTGGCAGTTGTGTGTAGGTGGCAGTAACGTGATTTTATTTCTGTGATTACAAAATAGTCGAATGTATGCACTGGGTAGCCGAGGCAGCTACTTCATGGTGATTCGATCAACCAAGTAAATGAATTTACTGAACATGCTGCAAATTACTACAGGGAGCCTGTGTGTCAGAATTCTCATCCAGTGTGGCGCAACTGCGTTACGATAGAAAAATGACTCGCAGAGAAGAGGATTTCGTGGTCTGTTGGACGGATGGTAGGTTGTTATACCTATGGTCTGGGTTCGATTCCCACTTCTGTCAATGATTTTAGATAGGGAGAGACAGATTCCATTCTCTCCTGGCTACACCAAGTGAAGGAGATATAATGGCTGCGTGGTCTGAAAATTCACATTAAAGATGATATTCCTTCTTTACCAAGTAGACGGTAGGTTGAACCACAATAAAGTCTGGAGTGGCGACATGTAGAAACTCTACCACCAGTAACCTTTCTTATACTAGTTATTTATTTCAAGTGACGACACAAACGCTATGTATGGTCACAGGACACTTATTCCATCTTTTATTTGAGCTTCTGTATGTCGATAAAATTGGTTCTGAACTGGGAATGCAACTCAGACCGCCCTTAACGCGGAATTTGATCCCTTCGTGGCAATACAGCTCGGCTACAATTTGTTGTTTGTTCAAAACTGCAGATTCCTCAACACCTTCACATATTATGCGTGAATGGGATCGAATCCTGGCCCGGCACTAAAGATTTAATTATGTATTATCAAGCTCTAGCATGAGAACACCTGTCTGCTGGTGGATAATAATTTTGATTTTTAATGTATTTTCATTCGCTGTCACACTAACGATATCTGACGTTTTTAACTCCCAGTGAGACACAGAACTATTTGCGAGATGACTGTAAGTTCAAGATGCTATTCTGAGCAGCTGGTGGAGAAAAATTCGGTAGCTGACGTCTCTTTGTGTGTAGTCAACAACGATATGTGTGGGGCTCTATTCCCAGTGAGCGCTGAACTCTTCGTCATATTATTTCAGTTCAAACATGCTCACATGTCACTGCTGGTGCAACAAACCCATATTTAACGTTAGTTTTCTCTAGAATATAACAGCGATAGGTGCCGGGTTGGAGTCCTGGGAAGGAAAAAATTAATTTTTCGTCTCGTCATTTCAGTTATAACATCTAGTTACTGCCGCGAAATTCCGATATGTCACATTTGACTGTGCTTCGATAGCAATCCGATTAGGTTCCGGGTTCGAATCCGTGTCCAACACACAGCTTTACCTCACGGCATTTCAAGTAAGTTACTTGTGAAGAAGCAATATTTAACATCTCTCGTAGTTCGTTAACAGGGACAATAGATGCAGGGTAGGAATTCGCGTCTGTTAAAAATGTTTGCGTTATGCAATTTAAAGTTGATATTTGCTAACTGATACTGTCTAAAATCGAGGTATATCACTCTCTGTATGCCTAATCAGGAATGACTGTTAGTTTCCGTCAGTCACGAAATCTTTGCTTAGTCTGCATGAGCCGGGTTTGAATCCATATGCAGAACAAGGCGGTTCGTCGTGTCATTTAATGTTCATACATATTCTCAACTAGCTGCTCGTGAATAACTTTAATTTTTAATGTCATTTTGTGTTAAATAGTTCAAATGGTTCAAATGGCTCTGAGCACTATGGGACTTAACTTCTAAGGTCATCAGTCTCCTAGAACTTAGAACTACTTAAACCTAACTAACCTAAGGACATCACACACATCCATGCCTGAGGCAGGATTCGAACCTGCGACCGTAGCGGTCACGCGGTTCCAGACTGAAGCGCCTAGAACCGCACGGCCACATCGGCCGGCCCCCACCATCTGGTATCAATGCATTACCTTATAATCCATTATATATAATCCTTTTCATAGTACACTTGATATTATAGATGAGTAGGACACAAGACAGGACATAGATAATGTCCGTTTGACGTCAACAGTGTGTAACATTTTACTTTTTTTGAATAGGACAATGTTCCTCTCCAATAATTTTTAGATTAGTTACAATAAGCTTACGCTGCAAGAGAATTCACTTGTATTTTTCAATATGTTTTCTGTTGTCGGTTTGAAGGCCTTCCATAACATCGGCAACGTAGTGCAACTCCACCGAGAGCTGTCTGGAGTAGGGTGGAGATAGCAATGTGAAAGTTGCGAGCTGTCGAAGACGATCTTCATATTCCTAATGCGATTAGGACATCGTATACTCTTGACGACGTTTAGCACCTGTGCGGTCAGTCACCCAATTTCAGATTTCATTTTGAGTAATCCTGCTAAATTCCCAAAATATTGTCTTTTTATATTGATGAGTAATACGGATAGTCGTCACGTTCATGTGCCGTCTACAACGCAAATTTAATGTTACTATCCTAGGAACTAACCTGCAATACGTTTTGTATTTCATAATCGGAACTATCTGCATTAACCGTCATCAGAGCAATGTCAGAGAACAGAATGCAGCAGTGCCTACTTGAGGACCTGCTTGAGTCGTGTTCTAAGGAAAGGGTAGTTACTGGTTCACATTATATTACACTAGCGAGAAGTACCGACTTTTCCTTTTCTCTGCAAACATCCAGAACTAAATTCAGTAACTAAATGCTAAGAATATATTTGCATTGTGCCAACTCAAAGATCAATAGATATGGATATAGATACAGGTTTTTATATTTAAAGCCATTCTCGTTCTGCGTTGGAATAAACATCATTCATTATTTGCTTGTTCTTGTTACGATTGTTATTGTCATTCTCTCACTCGCAAGAGTGTTATGCTGATGCTGTATGAATAAATTATGCCATTGGATACAAAACGGTTTAGTTTTGAGACCTAACCCACGAGGGGGGAAGGCACAGTGGTCTGCTTCAGGAATTCCAAGCAATAAAACACAAAAAACAACCCAGGAAGGGTTCGAACAGCTACTTTCACGCAGAGACATGCATTTGGAATCTGTTCATCGTTACGGGGTCAAACAAGAGGGTAACATTACTGAAACAATGATCGGGCTACTTAGTATATAATAGAGCATACAGATTTCAAGGAAGAAACGTATGAAGACGCAGACTTCCTCGTTATCAATATGTGCGGCATATCTTTCGTGTTAACGAAAGTAAATTCCCGCTTTACCTCTTCTTACGTGTCAAATGAAATGAATGCCATGAGGAATCGAATATTTGTTGACTGCATCTCTTCTTGCTTCCATCCTTACCAACATATTTCTTCATTCTATGTGTATGCTGCAAAAGATTGCAAGTGGACAAATTCGACATCGAGGTGCAAAGCGTTTGGTATCTTACATTATATTCAATTCGAATAAGCTTCCGGTGTATTTTTACTTCGTTTATATTTTTAGATGATTATGAACGTTACGGAAAATTATCTCACATGCTTTATGTTGAATGAGAAACATTGAATGATCCGTTTTGCTTTCCCTACGTTGAAATGATATAATGTCGGCGTCAACAGCCTTCTTCCACGCCGGAAGCTGAAACTTGTATCATTCTGGATTAATGATAATTGAATGTCTCATATGTATACATAGCCCACAAGGCGACGTCAGAAACCATCAGGGGAGAACGCCGCATAAAAATCAAACGTGCGCGCGCGTCTCCACTCTGAAGGACCGTATCGGAAAATCACGGCAAGCATTTCGCCGAAGAGCTGCCTCGTCAGAGAGCCGAGAAATGGTAGCGTCGTAGCAAGTATTTGTCAACACTCTGATAGTGCATTTACTTCCGGGTGTAGGTCGGCGTTACCTCGCTAAATTCACTTGACATTCGTTTTCCACATCGATGACTCGTACGACATAATCCACTGCAAGACAACACAATTAGAAAGTATATTTAATTTCTGGACTCCAAGAACGGCGTGCTTCACATAAGTAACACCTGTTTGTGTGTGCATTCGGGAAGACGACGGTGCAATCCCGCGCCCGGCCATCCTGATTTACGTTTTCAATGATTTGCCTGAAGCGATTTAGGGAAATGCCGGGATGGTTCCTTAGGAAGTGCACGGCCGATTTCCTTCCCCATCCTTCCCTAATCCGAGCTTGTGCTCCGTCTCTAATGACATCGTTGTCGACGGGACGTTAAAACAGTAATCTCCACCTCCTCTGTTTGTGTGTTTAAGGTTGCGTTTTGAGGCTCAGGCAACATTGCAGTGACTATAGTCCGCCTCTGGCCGCTAGTGTGTCGCTAGCTCAGAGGTTCCCTTGTGCGTTGCAGTGCTTGTACTATAAGACACAGCAGTTCGAATCACGGTAGAAGCCACTGACTACAACCTTTTATTTTCCATTTTAATTAATGGAGTTGCAAACTGCTAGTAAAAATTTCTTATGCGGAATCTGAAGAATGCCTTTAAACATCAATCTTCGTCCGATTTCGACTTAGTAAATTAAGTTAATATCATGGATTTCTGCTTTGCAAATTCCAAGGTGCTTCACTGTAAAATAGGCCCTGAAAAGATTCAAACCGACTGCCAACGATATAAATTTGAGCTTTGTTCGTCATATAGGTCTAACATGTCAGAAGGTTGTTTATGAAGTGCACATGTTCATTAATATAGTTCCCTTCTTCTAAATTTTTGCAATAGCATTTAACTGTAGACGTTTTCTAACACCGGCGTTAGCAATTCCTTTCCGTTCTCTGAAACCTTCAAAACAACAAATTTTTCTGGCTTAAATCTGATGACCTTAACTATCACTTCCGATCAACAATAAATACTTCATGAACCCATACATGGAACTCCAAATGTGCAGTGTTCCTGCACTGCTACAGAGCATGCATTGCAAGGTATTCACACAGTTTATCGCATAGTCTTACCATAAGGAATGAAACAAGAACTGTAATACACTTTACACCACAGACGCTCACTCTGGCTTGACGAAAACATCCAAACATTGACCAAAAGTTGCACAAATAATTGAGTTTGAAAGGAAAAGAAACGAGGTATGAAGCATTTATAAATTCATCGAATGTAGTGAGGTGGTTTAATTTCGTCCCAGTCTATAAAATTAATTTCGGGCCATACTCAGCTCTTGCCGATTACCCGCCTACTAATCAGGGCGTCTGTCTCCGTTGCTTTTGAGCGTGAATGGAAATTGTAGAAATTTTCTGTGGAGCAACATTTAATAATAAAGCGTTTTAAATCATCAAAAGCGATGAGCGGTAGCAGGCGCTTTCGATAAAGAACGGGGGAGTGCAGCGCCGCTGCTGTCGCCACGGCCGCTGCCAGTAGCCAGCAAATGGATCCCGGACCTTTGCCGCATACGGCGTCCAGAGGAGGACAGTCTGCAGGAAATCTGCCGCAAAATCGTTACTGGATAAAATTTTGATATCGGTGTGTCACAAAGCGAAATAGATTGAATCTGCACTACCGTTACATTCACGTCTTCAGCATTCAGACAGAAGAGGCTATAAAAATATTTTATGCCAGCTGCTCTCGATCCACTGACATTATGAACAGAAACAACGCACGCTACCGCTAGACCACAGGCGAAATCAGCATAGAGTTTCTCTATCATGGGACAAGTTTTCCTCCAGGAATTGCCGCAGTCTACAGTGTTGCCAGATTGTGCAGATTACCAGACTTAGAGAATTAGCGAGTTGGCCAGTTTTTTTGTCCCATGTCGCGATCGGCGCGGAATTAGCCTCTGAAGCGGCCGGCCGCCGGTCGAGTTTTATGTCAAAGAGTGTACACAGTATAATTTCTATCGAGTAGTAAAATACCTTGTACGTCCACTTAATTTTGTGATGTGTTTTATGAAGATTTATTCTTACAGTTTTATGCACTTTGCAATCTTTTTCTTACGTCTTATTGTGAAGTAATAAAGTTTTTCATGGTATTGGATGTTACAAGTTTTGCGGGCGAGGGAATGGGGTAAATATGAAACTGTGTGACTAGTAACTGGAAATTAATTATTCTTTAGAATGATGGAAAGAGTGCATGCTACAAACGATCAGTATGTATGGATAGAGAATATGATTTCATGTAAGATAAGTAAGAATTAATTGTAAAGGAAATTTTCAAGATACGTAAATGAGTATGCATTATCGTACTAGATCAAAGTGCGGATTAAATACACCAACAAAATTGATGGGTGCATATCGTCAACAGTGTCTACTGTTCACATAATTCCAATGTCACACAGGACCAAAGTTTCTTTGATGCACTGGTACTTTAACAAGTTTTGGGCACAACTGCATTGGCATAAATTTAAAACCGGAAAGAGGGGTTGATGTTAGGTGACTGGTTCTGGAAAAAAGGTCCCATAACGTATGCTGATTCATAATGGAAGTCCCATTTGATTAATATTTAAGTTACACGATGTTGTTGTTGTGGTCTTCAGTCCTGAGACTGGTTTGATGCAGCTCTCCATGCTACTCTATCCTGTGCAAGCTTCTTCATCTCCCAGTATCTACTGCAACCTACATCCTTCTGAATCTGCTTAGTGTATTCATCTCTTGGTCTCCCTCTACGATTTTTACCCTCCACACTGCCCTCCAATGCTAAATTTGTGATCCCTTGATGCCTCAAAACATGTCCTACTAACCGATCCCTTCTTCTAGTCAAGTTGTGCCACAAACTTCTCTTCTCCCCAGTCCTATTCAATACCTCCTCATTAGTTACGTGATCTACCCACCTTATCTTCAGCATTACACGATAAGCAGCAGTATTGTTGATTGTCAGAATCTGAGTGATATAACCTTACTACTCTTTTACTCCTAGCTCCAATCTGCATTTTGCTTATCTGGTAGAAGTGAGAAAACGTTGAAAGCATTCAGAATGGCGAGGAATAACATGGACTGCCGGGGGTCAGTAGATTCAACCGCCCCTTAGAGGGTTGACGATGGAAAGCCGAGTGTCAGTAGCCCATCTCTTTGGCGTCGCCCTAGGACATCCAGCCACCTCATGTGTAGAGTGAGCTCCTGGCGAAAACATTTTACGACCTTAGAGTGGAGTGAGCGGGCTTCCTGTTAGTGGAAGATAACATAGTGCTGAAAATAGCTTTTGTGGAAAAACTGCTAGTTTTCTATAGAGATAAGCTTCTCAAGATGTGTTGGCCATCCGCAGTCCTGGGCATCATTCAGCGCTCAGAAGTACCAGCGTCAGGCCAACCATAATTTAATAACAGATGCAAAACCTGCTAGGGCGAGGTTTCCTTTTAATCGACATTCGATCATAAATCACTGAATCATCGGGAGTCTCTTCCTTCCTTGTGGATAACCGCTGTCAGCCTACTATGCCATCTTGACTGATGACTTGGGGAATTAGCATATTTTTGGGCTTATCTGTACCTAGGCGCTAGTGAGTGCTGCAGGGTCAATCATTGACGGAACCAATGACAATCTCACCAGGTTCTGGAGCAGTATCCCTGGCTGCAGACAAATCTTATTCCAGTTCCTACACGGAGAACGGAAGATTGTAGTCTTCCTTATTGTGCGAGAAGAAACTGAACTTCCTCGTGTCTGCAGTCTGATGCAACACCTGAAAAGCAGGAGCTTCTGTGAATGATGTAGTGGCAGTAAGGAAGTGTTCCGCTAAAACCTGAGCCATGTCGTCTGGCGTCGTCACCGAGAGCCCATTACCTGATAAGGCCATAAGGGGATGTGTAGTACTACTCTTGCCTGAAATCCATCTTATTGATTCCCAAACCTCCGCAGTGGAAGTGGACCGATTAATGGAAGTCGTTACTTTCCTCCAGGAAGCCTTCTTCCATTCTTTTATCACTTGCCTCGCATGTGCTCTAGCAGATCTGAGTCACGAAGATTTTATGTAGTTGGACAGTGTTTGAAATTCCGCAGAGCTGTTCGTCTGGCCATCGTCTGAGGTGGTTGCTAGATTTGGAGATAGACTCTGCTGCAGCCCGTTGGATCTCACAAGTGATATTAGCCACTGTCTTCTGTGCTCCATCCTTATGTCCAAATATATCCTGTCGATTGTACTGTAAGCAATTTGCCCTTGGTATCACCCATCTGCATGCGCTCCTGTCAGCCACCATCCTAGTCTGCAGATGGAACCACACTGGGAAGTGGTCACTAGGATGTGAATCTGTACCCACTTTTTTCCTCCCTGTGCGTGTCTGAAGGCCGACCCACGCATTTCCATGCGTAGCCGGTGATGGGGTAACGCGTAATTCCCCACCCCGGTTAGACAGGTAGGACACGTACGTACCCCCTGGTAACAGCCAGGCCCAGGGAGGGGTGATTACCCGAGCTGATACCTTCCAAAAGTGCCGATTGGTCCCTCCGTCCGTTTCTCGGGATGTGTGACCTGAGGTGTGAACAATCACCTAAGGTGGGAGAGCCCTCAGAGAGGCCCCCACAAGGGAGGAGCATGCCATCAGAGACGCCGGTAATCATGGGGGATACTTTCGCAATGGTTTCCTCATCTTCTACTATGTCTGCTCAAAAGCGTAAGTTCAAGGGCAACGATGGAAGAATTGTCTGTGGCTGTGAGAGTCACAGTTCCTTATTGTTTCTTGGTCCGACGAAGGTCACGACTTCTCCACGGTCAACCCTTTCATTACTCAGAAAGGTGTCGACGCAATTGCAGGTCCTGTAAAGCTTTGTTCCAGATTACGAAATGGCACCTTGTTGTTAGAAACGGTCATTGCCCTCCAGTCACAATAATTGCTGCATACTTCACTGCTCCACACCTTCCCTGTCCGGGTGGAAGCGCACTGCACTTTAAATTCCTCACGTGGAGTCGTTTATACACGCTCCCTCGACGGATTGTCCGACGAGGACATTCAACACTACCTGTCTGACCAGGTTGTAACGGCTGTTCATAGTCATGAGAAGGGTTGACACGAACATCATTCCAACTCGTACTGTCTTCTTGACATTTGACAAAGTTCAACTCCCGTCGAACATCAAAGCGAGCTATGAGATAATTTTCGTTCGCCCTTACATCCCAAACACTACTCGTTGCTATTGGTGTCGGCGGTTCAGTCATACCAGCCAGTCCTGTTTCAATCCGGCCAAATGTTACGTGTGGCAAGGATGTCCATGAGGGTGCTTGTCCACCTCCATCCCCTCGTTTCATCAACTGTATGGGTGACCACGCTGCTTCCTCTCGAAATTGCCCCATTTTTAATGACGAAAGGCTCATTCAGGAAATCAGAGTAATGGAAAAGGTGTCGACCTTTGCTGCTCGAAAATTATTCGCCAGTCGAAAGCCCACTGTGCCTCAGACAGGTAAATACAGCACTGTCCTTGCCTCTCGGCGGCCAACAAATGAGGCGGCCACGCTGACTTTTGATCTCACCTTTAGTGCCACTGTCGTCAGATCGGCCAGCGCAAAGATCGCCCGCGTTCAACCTCCCCACTTTCGCCTGCTCACTTTGTGGCTCACCCTTCATAGGGTTCTGCTAAATCTCGAGCCCCAAAGTCAGACACCAAGACCTCCAAAAAAGAGCATACTCGTGAAGATTTTTTACGTACCCCAACTTCACAACCATTGGTTCCTCCTTCATCTAAACATCATGGTTCCAAGAAGGCTGATAAGAAACTCAGTTCCTCTCCTTCTCCGCCACGGCGTGTCTCATCTGCAGCACCACCTGGAGGTAGCCGCCCTCGGCCGTCTTCTGTGTCGCCGACGCGCATTGCTGGCGGCCGATCAACCGGCCGATCGCTGGTTTCAGGAGCTGCTCCTGCACAACATATGGACCAGGATCTTCTGCCTTCGGCTGACTGCCGTTCCACGCTGTCAGTCGCAAGCTCTGAGCTGTCTTTGAGTTGAGGGCAATCTTGGTCACATTTTTCCATTTTCTGTCCTCCCTATGCCCATTATCCATTGGAATATACGCGGCATTCGAGCCAATCGGGATGAACTGTCGATCCTCTTACGAGCCTACTCGCCGGTCATCTTCTGTCTTTAGGAAACAAAGCTGCATCCCCACGACCGCTTTGTTTTCCCCCATTTTCAGTCCGTCCGATTTGATCTCCCCTCTGTTCAAGGCACTCCAGCCCATGGAGGACTCATGATTCTTCTCCATGATAATGGAGAGTATCACCCAATCCACTTAAAGACTTCCTTCCAAGCAGTCGCTGTCCGTCTTTTCCTTTCTGGATACACCTTCTCTCTTTGTACTGTATACATTCCATCGTCCACACCAATGGCACGAGCTGATCTCCTTCATCTTCTTGGTCAGCTTCCACCCCCCCCCCCTATTTGCTGGTTGAGGACTTCAATGCTCACCACCCGCTATGGGGATCTCCACATCCTTGTCCGCGTGGCTCACTATTGCTAGACATCTTTCACCAACCGGATCTTGTTTGCCTCAACACTGGGGACCCTACTTTTATGTATGCCTCCACGACAAATTACCCTCATTTGGACCTTTTCGTCGGTACTGTTCCGCTAGCTCGGCGCTTCAAATGGTTCGCCCTTGCTGATACACACTCGAGTGACCACTTTCCATGTGTCCTTCGATTGCAGCCTCAACTGCCATATATGCGCCCGCGACACTGGAAGTTTGCCCAAGTCGATTGGACACTTTTTTCGTCTCTAGCGATATTCGGTGACAGTCACTTTCCTAGCGTCGACGTTGAGGTCACTCACATTACAGACGTTATTCTTTCAGCTGCGGAACGTTCAATATCTCGCACCTCCTTTTTGCCCCGGCGTCCCCCAGCTCCTTGGTGGAACGAGGCATGCCGCGACGCAATACGTGAGCGGCGACGTGCTCTTCGCGTTTTCAGACACCATCCTACATTGGCCAACTGTATCCGCTATAAGCAGCTCCGTGCGCGATGCCGTCGTGTCATCCGCGATAGCAAGAAGGCAAGCTGGAAATTCTTTACTAGCTCATTTAACACCTTCACTCCCTCCCCGGAAGTTGGCGTCGGATTCGGCGGTTATCTGGCGCGCCTAGTTTCTCCCCGGTCTCTGGGCTCACTGTCGCGCGTGGTGCATTAGTGGACCCCGTCGCAATTTCTAACCCTTTGGGTCAACACTTTGAAGAGCTCGAAATCTTAGCAAATTACCCGCCAGCGTTTCACCGGAAGATAAGCGCCGCGGAAATGCAACCTCTTGCCTTCTCCTCTCAAAATCGCGAAAGCTACAACACTGTTTTCTCCATGCGGGAACTCCAACATGCACTCTCTTCTCGCTATTCCGACCCAGGACCGGATGGTATCCACATCCAAATGTTGCTGCATTTACCATACCTTAGTCTGCGTTACCTCCTTCGCCTTTATAATCGAATTTGGACCGACAGTACTTTTCCCAGACGACGGTGGCGGGAAGCTATCATCGTTCCTGTTCCGAAACCTGGAAAATACAAACATCTCCCCTCTAGCTATCGCCCCATTTCTCTCACGAGTAGTGTATGTAAGGTTTTGGAGCGTATGGTGAATTGCCGTTTAGCTTGGTGGCTGGAGTCCCGCAGTCTTTTAACACCTGCCCAATGCGGTTTCCGGAAGCATCGTTCTGCAGTTGACCATCTTGTTGCCCTCTCCTCTTATATCCTGAAACGCCAAACGGTAGCATTATTTTTTGATCTGGAGAAAGCATACGATACCTGTTGGAAGACAGGCATCCTGTGCACACTGTTCTCTTGGGGGCTTTCGAGGTCGGCTGCCCCTTTTTCTTCGCAAATTTATGGCAGAGCGCACATTTAGGGTGCGGGTGAACACTACTCTCTCCCGTACTTTCTCCCAAGAAAACGGGGTACCCAGGGCTCCGTGCTGAGTGTTGTACTGTTTGCCATTGCCATAAATCCAATTATGGATTGTCTCCTTCCTGATGTCTCGGGCTCCCTCTTTGTGGACGATTTTGCAATCTGCTACAGCTCTCAATGGACCAGCCTTCTCGAACGACGTCTTCAAGGATGTCTCGATCGCCTCTACTCTTGGAGCTTTGAAACCGGCTTCCGTTTTTCTCCCAGTAAAACCGTTTGTGTCAATTTTTGGCGACGTCAGGAGTTTCTTCCACCCTCCTTACATCTAGGACCTGTCAACCTTCCGTTTTCGGACGTCGCTAAATTCTTGGATCTTATGTTTGACAGAAAACTGTGCTGGTCCTCCCACGTTTCCTATCTTTCGGCTCGCTGTCTGCGATCCCTCAACACCCTCCGTGTCCTGAATGGTACCTCCTGGGGAGCGGACCGAGTGGTCCTTCTCCGCCTCTATCGCGCCTTAGTGCGCTCGAAATTGGACTATGGAAGCTTAGTCTACTCCTCTGCTCGGTCGTCTGTTCTTCGTCGTCTCGACACGTTTAGTGTCTGGAGCTTTTTACACCAGCCCTGTGGAAAGCCTTTATGCTGAGACTGCTGAACCACCGCTGTCCAATAAGCGAGCCGTCCTTCTGAGTCGTTATGCTAGCCATCTGTCTTCCATGCCTGCAAATCCGGCTCATGAATTTTTTTTTTCGACGCCTCCTTGGATTTAGGGTACACAGGCCGCCCTTCCTCCCTGCTACCACCGGGAGTCCGCTTAGGTCAACTGCTCCACTCTCTTTCCTTCCGCTTTTCTAAAACTTTCTTGACAATTTGGGGTACAGCACCGCCATGGTTACGTCCCCGGTCCTGCCTGCTCCGTGACCTTTGTCAGTTTCCCTTCACTTGTTTATCGTCGGGCATTTGCTGTTCTATGCGCACAAATGAAGGATGCCACATATATTTACACAGATCGCTCAAAAACATCGTTGGGTGTTAGGAGTGCCTATATTGTTGGCGACACCCCAAATCAATTTCGGCATCCCGACCAGTGTTCTGTTTAAAAACAGAAAGAAAGCTCCGCAGTATAGTTTCTCTAATTTTTTAGTTTTGTTCCCATTGCTGCTGGTTTCAAGTTTCGTTTTTTAGCTTTTCCTAAGTCACAGACCGGGCGCTAATGACCGTAGCAGTTTTGCGCCCTAAAAACATAAAAAAAGCAGAATGTCGGTGGCGGCAGATGTAAAGAGCAGCCTGGTAGAGGGCAAATAGCTCAGCTGTGAAGACCGAACAATGGCCATGGAGCCGGTATTTGAAACTGTGTGCCCCGACAGTAAAAGAACACCCAACACCGTCATTGGTCTTAGAGCCATCTGTATAAATGAAGATCGTTCGAAGTTCTTTAATACGAAGTCCGACAAACCGCGAGCGTTATACCGAAGCTGGGGTAACCTCCTTTGGGAGCGAGCTGAGGTCAAGGTGAACGAGAACCTGAGCCTGGAGCCAAGGTGGCGTTTGGCTCTCGCCCACTCTAAAGGTTGCAGGGAGTGGAAAATCAAATTGCTGAAGGAGGCGACGAAAACGAACTCCAGTTGGTAGCAGGGCAGATACATACAACCCGTATTGACGGTCGAGAGAGTCGTCAAAAAAGGAACGATAAGACGGGTGGTCGGGCATTGACAGTAGCCGACAGGTATACCGACAAAGCAGTATATCGCGCCGGTTGGTTAGTGGCAATTCACCGGCTTCAGCATGAAGACTCTCGACGGGACGAGTATAGAACGCTCCGATCGCAAGACGTAAACCCCGATGTTGTATAGGGTTGAGGCGGCGTAAGATGGACGGCCGTGCAGAGGAGTATGCAAAGCTCCCATAATCCAGCTTGGAGCGGACGATCGACCGATATAGGCGACGTAGGACGTTGCGATCCGCTCCCCACGACGTGCCGCTGCGAACACGGAGGACATTTAGAGAACGGGTACAACGGGCAGCCAAATTTGACACATGTGGAGACCAGCTAAGTTTCCTATCAAATGTAGGACGTAAGAATTTTGTTGTCTCCACGAATGGGAGAGCAACGGGACCGAGGTGTAAGGACGGTGGGAGAAACTCTTCGTAGCGCCAGAAGTTGATACAGACCGTCTTCTCGGCAGAAAAACGGAAGCCATTGGCGACACTCCAGGAGTAAAGACGGTCAAGAGAACGCTGAAGACAGCACTCCAGGAAACATGTACGCTGCGCGCTGCAATAGATGGTAAAATCGTCCACGAAAAGGGAGACTGAGACATCAGCTGGGAGGCAATCCATTATTGGATTGATCGCGATGGCGAAGAGAGCGACGCTCAAAACTGAGCCCTGTGGCACCCCATTCTCCTGGCGAAAGGTGTCTGACAGGACAGAACCCACACGTACCCTGAACTGTCGATCCATTAAAAAGGAACGAATAAAAAGAGGGAGGCGACCGCGAAGGCCTCGTGTATGCATGGTGCGGAGAATGCCCGCCCACCAACAGGTGTCGTAAGCCTTCTCCAAATCGAAGAACACAGCTGCGGTCGGGCGCTTCCGCAAGAAGTTATTCATAATGAAGGTCGACAAGGTAACCAGATGGTCAACAGCAGAGTGGCGCCTACGAAATCCACATTGTACATTGGTAAGTAGGCGCCGAGATTCGAGCAGCCAAACCAAACGAGAGTTAACCATTCGCTCCATCACCTTACAGACACAGCTGGTAAGCGAGATGGGTCGATAACTGGAAGGCAAGTGCTTGTCCTTCCCCGGCTTAAGAATAGGGACAACAATATAATCGCATCTGGATTGAGGCTCATGTTCCCACATGCTGGCGAAAATCTAAGTACGAAGAACAAAACCTTTATCCGCAGGAGAAAGGTTCTTCAGCATCTGAATATGAATAGAATCTATCCCCGGAGCGGAGGACTTGAGAGTTCCCGCATGGTGAATGAGGCATTATAACTTTCATGATTCGAGGAGTGGAAGTTAGATGGCCTTGCCTCCTTTGCCTGTTTTCGGGGGAGGAAGGCAGCGTGGTAATTGGCGGAGCTCGAAACCTCTGCGAAAAATCGGCTGAAGCCATTAGAGACATCCTCAGGGGCCACAAGGACGTCATTCGCGACTGTCAAGCCAGAGACTGGTGAGTAGACCTTAGTGCCAGATAGCGAGCGCAGGCTATCCCAGACAACAGGAGGAGTAAAACTGTTGAAGGAGCTTGTGAAAGCAGCCCAGCTGGCTTTCTTGCTTTCTTTAATAATACGACGACACTGCGCACGTAATCGTTTATAATTGATACAATTCGCCACTGTAGGGTGGCGTTTAAAGGTGCGTAAAGCACGTCGACGAGCACGTTTAGCGTCTATACAGTACATCTAGATACATACTGCGCAAGCCACCGTGCGGTGCGTAGTTGAGAGTACCGTCGTACCCTGAACCAATACTAGTCACCTCCATGTCTGTTCCACACGCAGACAGAACGAGGCGAAAACGACTGTCTGTGCACTGATGAGCCGGAAGTTATGCCCACGTGCTTAATAGCGTGTCTGTTCGTCTCTGGAACGAAATACATCACTCATTCTGCGTATCTGGGATCCTGCAATTTGTTGATAGGTTTGTGGATGTATGTTGCATCCTGTGTCTACGAACAGGTCATGTAACTCGCATAAATAAAAGTCCGCTAGTTTACATACGTGGTGAAGGGGCCAGATATCGACCCAGATGGTTCCATAGGATTTACGTCAGGTGATTTTGGTCGTCTAGACATTTACCTGAGTTCACTCCTGAAACCATTGTAGCAAGGATCTTGGGATCTTGTTCCGAGACACGAGCAATTATACTGCTGGAAGATGACATCGCCGGCTGGAAAGACGTTATAAAATAGAATAAATAATATTTAAATAAAATTTTTTTATTTTATTTATCTGTATGATGGTGATTGTGATTGTAATTGTAATTAATATTTGCTTATCTGGAACGTGGACGTTTAATTATTCGGTATCAGACGCTTGACAATGGCTTTCTCGTAAAGGCAATGTTACTCGTAGTTGACCGTGAAATAAAACTGAAATAATCGGACTTCGAAAATAAATCGTTTCCAAAGACTGCTGCGGTAGGTGCGGACTCATAATCTAAATCTCAATATTTCAATAATTTGCCAGCCATGCCAATACGTCGTACAGAGGTGATTGTCTACTAAACATAAAAAAGTTACACAGTTAGTTAAATCAGATATATTCAATGAATAAGCCTACAGTTCATAATCCTACTTACTTTTATAAATATAAATTCTTTACAGAATCGAGTGCCTAGTCTGGTTGCAACTCGCAGTATTCTTCTATAACATGAATTATGGCGGTGTGCCAGACAATAGAATAAAATACGTGCTTCTCGCACCATTTCTACCAGAGCTCTCCCCTTTCTTAATCAAACATAAGAGTAACGTAATTGTGTTTTTGTTTTATCAGCGACACAGCGCTGCAGTTGTGTGCCATAGGCTTTATTTATTTGTCACTGATTATTTATTTAATTAATATTTCGCGTTTCCGAGGAAACTCACGCTCGGCATGCAAATGTGCCTTTATAACATCAAGCGTTAAGGGATGCAGAGGGGAATGTCTGCCAAAAGCGTAATACTGCTCCAACCATCCTGTGTCCGTGCTGTGCTGCACGTCTCGAGCCTCTGCTCACTTCGATGACGGCGCTTGTGGAGACAACCAGTGACTCAATGTAGCAAAAATGTGATCCACCGTAAGGCTCTATGCGTTTCTATTAATCGACTGTAGAATCCCGATGGCCTTTGCCCATTGCAATCATAATTGACGATGTCGTTGGATCAACATGCGAACATGTAGGCGTGGTCTGCTGCGGAGCTCCATGGTCAACAACATACGATGAACGGGGTGCTCCGAAATACCTTTGCGTGCACCAGCATTCTACTCTTACGGCAGATATGTCACAGATCATCATTTATCATACCTTATGGAACATTCTGTAAATTCGAAGAAACGCTTTCCCTCCAGGAAGCATCTCCGTAATACTTGCGTATTGTTCGGACCTACCAGTAACAAATCTAGCAGCGTGTCTCTGAATTGCTTCGATGTCCTCGTTTTTAATCCGACCTGGTACGTATCCAAACCAAATAAGCAGAATTCAAGAGTAGGTCGTACTAGTGTCCTACATGCGGTCGCCCTTACGGATGAATCACACTTTCCCAAAATTCTCCCAATGAACCGGAACTGACCATTCGCATTCCCTACCATTCTCGTTCCATTTCATATCGCTCTGGAACGTTACGTTCTGTCTCACTTCCCTGGGGCACTCCTGACGATGCGCTTGTCTCTGATGAAAGTTCGCCGTTGAGGACAACATACTGGGTTCTATTACTTAAGAAATCTTCGAGACACTCGCATATCTGGGGATCTATTCCATATGGAATCTGCCTGTTTCCTTTATGCGTAATTCGCAGTATAGCATGTGAGAAAAGAGCAATCTGAGTTTCGCATGAGCAATGCTTTCTGAAAAGATGCTGACTCGTGGACATAAGCATCTCGGCATCAAGAAAATTTATTATATTCAAACTGGGAATACGTTCACAGATTCTGCAGCAAGCCGGTGTTAGAGATATTGGTCTGTAATTTTGCGAGTCCATTCGTCTGCCCTTTTTTTTATAGTGTAGTCAAATTCACAAACCACCCATTAACCCGCATCTTACCCAAAACCACCTTCTATTCAACAGCAGATTAAAGCTTAACATGTTACCGTCGACATAGCTTCCTTCTTGGTATATCCCCACTGTCTTTCTTCCGTCAACCAGAGAATCAGTATTTCTGTCTCATAGTCAACACTGTCCCAGATTTCTTCAAAACTACCTATTTCTTTAATTATTCCCTTAAAACCATCTGCTAATTTTTCAGTATTATTACTTTCTCTTCCCCCGAGCTGTCATCTAGATCCTCGGATATTACTCCATCATAACTAGTGGACTTGTACTACTGTTTATCATTGTTTCCAATCGAAAGGAATGAAACATAACGTGATAATTACACTACTGGCCATTAAAATTGCTACACCACGAAGATGACGTGCTACAGACGCGAAATTTAACCGGCAGGAAGAAGATGCTGTGATACGCAAATGATTAGCTTTTCAGAGGATTCACACAAGGTTGGCGCCGGTGGCGACACATACAACATGCTGACATGAGGAAAGTTTACAACCGATTTGGCCCGCATCTCGTGGTCGTGCGGTAGCGTTCTCGCTTCCCACGCCCGGGTTCCCGGGTTCGATTCCCGGCGGGGTCAGGGATTTTCTCTGCCTCGTGGTGGCTGGGTGTTGTGTACTGTCCTCAGGTTAGTTAGGTTTAAGTAGTTCTAAGTTCTAGGGGACTGATGACCATAGATGTCAAGTCCCATAGTGCTCAGAGCCATTTGAACCATTTTACAACCGATTTCTCTTACACAAACAGCAGTTGACCGGCGTTGCCAGCTGAAACGTTATTGAGATGCCTCGTGTAAGGAGGAGAAATGCGTACAATCAGGTTTCCGACTTTGATAAATGTCGGATTGTAGGCCTATCGCGATTGTGGTTTATCGTATCGTGACATTGCTGCTCTCGTTAGTCGAGAGCCAATGACTGTTAGCAGAATATGGAATAGGTGGGTTTAGGAGGGTAATACCGAACGCCGTGCTGGATACCAACGGCCACGAATCACTAGCAGTCGGGATGACAGGCATCTTATCCGCATGGCTGTAACGGATCGTGCAGCCACGTCTCAATCTCTGAGTCAACAGATGGGGACGTTTGCAAGACCACAATCATCTGCACGAACAGTTCAGCGACGTTTGCAGCAGCATGGACTATCATCTCGGAGACCATTGCTGCGGTTACCCCTGACGCTGCATCACACACAGGAGCGCCTGCGATGGTGTACTCAACGACGAAGCCGTGTGCACGAGTGGCAGAACGTCATTTTTTCGGATGAATCCAGGTTCTGTTACAGCATCATGATGGTCGCATCCGTGTTTGGCGACATCGCGGTGAACGCACATTGGAAGTGTGTATTCGTCATCGCCATACTGACGTATCACCCGGCGTGATGGTATGGGGTGCCAATGGTTACACGTCTCGATCACTTCTTGTTTCCATTGACGACACTTTGAACAGTGGACGTTACATTTCAGATGTGTTACGACCCGTGGCTCTACCCTCCATTCGATCCGTGCGAAACCCTACATTTCAGCAGGATAATGCACGACCGCGTGTTGCAGGTCCTGTACGGGCCTTTCTGGATATAGAAAATGTTCGACTGCTGCCGTGTCCAGCACATTCTCCAGATCTCTCACCCATTGAAAACGTCTGGTCAATGGTGGCCGAGCAACTGGCTGGTCACAATACGTCAGTCATTACTCTTGATGATCTGTGGTATCATGTTGTAGCTGCATGGGCAGCTGCACCTGTACACGCCATCCCAGCTCCGTTTGACTCAATGCCCAGGCGTATCAAGGTCGTTACTACGGCCAGAGATGGTTGTTCTGGGCACTGATTTCTCAGGATGTCTGCACCCAAATTGCGTGAAAATGTAATCACATGTCAGTTCCATTGTAATATATTTGTCCAATGAATACCCGTTTATTATCTGCACTTCTTCTTGGTGTAGCAATTTTAATGGCCAGTAGTGTATTTAACACAACTTTGATAGCACCGGCATTACTGTAACAGCATACATTCACTTTCTTTAGTAATGATAGTAGCAATATTGGTATTATTAGTATTATGAGGTGCAATTCATGAGCTAGGCAAAGTTCAGCGTTAACTCCCGCAAGACAGTTTAGACACGAGAAAGGGCCGAATTCCTTACTATTGCTTCTTAAAATAAGTATGTATAATCAGTAGAACTCATAGGACAAGCAGCGTTACAGTTAATGATCACCAGTTTTCCATTTTCGTTATTCTTAGCTACGAATGATCGCTATCGAACATTGTACAAATTTCGATATCAGATAAATTCATCCCCTAAGCCTGGAGGTATTATTAAATTTGTCTGCTTAATAAGAGACTTTTCGAGGGTTCACCAGCACGTACAACTAAATACTGCTTTTCACAGAACTAGTTTTCAGGGGTTTCTGCCAAAAACTACACTCCTGGAAATTGAAATAAGAACACCGTGAATTCATTGTCCCAGGAAGGGGAAACTTTATTGACACATTCCTGGGGTCAGATACATCACATGATCACACTGACAGAACCACAGGCACATAGACACAGGCAACAGAGCATGCACAATGTCGGCACTAGTACAGTGTATATCCACCTTTCGCAGCAATGCAGGCTGCTATTCTCCCATGGAGATGATCGTAGAGATGCTGGATGTAGTCCTGTGGAACGGCTTGCCATGCCATTTCCACCTGGCGCCTCAGTTGGACCAGCGTTCGTGCTGGACGTGCAGACCGCGTGAGACGACGCTTCATCCAGTCCCAAACATGCTCAATGGGGGACAGATCCGGAGATCTTGCTGGCCAGGGTAGTTGACTTACACCTTCTAGAGCACGTTGGGTGGCACGGGATACATGCGGACGTGCATTGTGCTGTTGGAACAGCAAGTTCCCTTGCCGGTCTAGGAATGGTAGAACGATGGGTTCGATGACGGTTTGGATGTACCGTGCACTATTCAGTGTCCCCTCGACGATCACCAGTGGTGTACGGCCAGTGTAGGAGATCGCTCCCCACACCATGATGCCGGGTGTTGGCCCTGTGTGCCTCGGTCGTATGCAGTCCTGATTGTGGCGCTCACCTGCACGGTGCCAAACACGCATACGCCCATCATTGGCACCAAGGCAGAAGCGACTCTCATCGCTGAAGACGACACGTCTCCATTCGTCCCTCCATTCACGCCTGTCGCGACACCACTGGAGGCGGGCTGCACGATGTTGGGGCATGAGCGGAAGACGGCCTAACGGTGTGCGGGACCGTAGCCCAGCTTCATGGAGACGGTTGCGAATGGTCCTCGCCGATACCCCAGGAGCAACAGTGTCCCTAATTTGCTGGGAAGTGGCGGTGCGGTCCCCTACGGCACTGCGTAGGATCCTACGGTCTTGGCGTGCATCCGTGCGTCGCTGCGGTCCGGTCCCAGGTCGACGGGCACGTGCACCTTCCGCCGACCACTGGCGACAACATCGATGTACTGTGGAGACCTCACGCCCCACGTGTTGAGCAATTCGGCGGTACGTCCACCCGGCCTCCCGCATGCCCACTATACGCTCTCGCTCAAAGTCCGTCAACTGCACATACGGTTCATGTCCACGCTGTCGCGGCATGCTACCAGTGTTAAAGACTGCGGTGGAGCTCCGTATGCCACGGCAAACTGGCTGACACTGACGGCGGCGGTGCACAAATGCTGCGCAGCTAGCGCCATTCGACGGCCAACACCGCGGTTCCTGGTGTGTCCGCTGTGCCGTGCGTGTGATCATTGCTTGTACAGCCCTCTCGCAGTGTCCGGAGCAAGTATGGTGGGTCTGACACACCGGTGTCAATGTGTTCTTTTTTCCATTTCCAGGAGTGTATATTTAGAGAAACATGTGGTAATGGGCGGCTCGTTACGTCAATACGACAATCGTATCAGAGTCATTTAAAAATATTCTCAACTCAGTTTCATTTATACTGAGGTGACAAAGGTCGTGGGTTATCGATATGTACGTACACAGACGGTGTTAGTATGGCGTGCAAAAGGTGTAAAAGGCTAGTGCATTGACGGAGCTGCCGTTTGTACTGAGACTCACGTGAAAATGCTTCCCTTTTAATGCGGGGTAGTAATTGGAGATTCACGCATGGGATATTCCACTTCGGTAATCGTTAGGGAATTCCGTATTCAGAGGTCCCCAATTTGCAGGCGTACGTCTTCGCCAGCACACCGGTCAGCACTAGGAAACGTTGTATAGCAGGCGCTGAACTAGGCGTCCCTATGAGGAGACCAGGACACGCCCCCACGTTACGGGCCGATGACGCCCCCTGAGTCGCGTGCGTATGGGCAGCTGTCAACGACCGACCTGCCTCTCTCCTCAGCCCCCCTTTTCTACCCTCATCTGTCCGCCCCTCCCCACTTTCCATCTGCCTTAGGTTGTGGTGTATCATCTCCATTCCAACTTTTTAGTGCAGTGTTCAATGTTGAATTTCTCCAATTATACAATTTAAAAAGTCACCGTTTTTATCGCCTGCTTTTATTGTTTATTATCTTCTTATTAAGTTTTCAAATATCCTGTAGGTTGAAGAGCGACTTACTAAGCTGCTGCCAGCCCACTCCCTCCGGGGGCATCGAAACCCAATACAGAAAAACAAACGAGCTGTCCCATTCTCTCATCTGGGTACACTGCCCTGCTGTGTCGCATCGACACTCAGCTGGCATTGCGCCTCAATATGCAGCGCTGTGCTCTGGTCTTCCACAGCGATAGTCGTCGTCTCGCAACTTAGCTAGCTATGAGGAAACGTTAGTCATAGTACATAGTTGTGATATGGACACGGACAAGAGTTAAGAATTAGTACATGATGTTTAACTGCTGTTAACCACGGACATCACTGAAGTAGAGTACCACATGTGCATTTTGTGTTGTAGTGAGAGGAAACCCTCCACCTACCTATCATACCACCCTCCCCTCATCCAGCCAGGAACCACAAAATATCACATAAGGGCACAGCCACAAGAAGTGGCGACGGGTCTGATCAACAAGTTTTATTTACTTATCAAGTGTTCTAGGTTGCTGCCAGGGAGCTGTCGTTAATGATTCTACGCACATCAAAAAAAGTTTTGCATCATCCTGGTTCCCAGAACTCCTGAAGACAGAGGTCGACTGTGGATATTTTACCACAGACACAGTACTTTCGACTGTTCAGAGATGCCATTAAACACAGCCAAAGATGTAAATAGCCGGCCAGTGTGGCCGTGCGGTTCTAGGCGCTTTAGTCTGGAACCGCGTGACCGCTACGGTCGCAGGTTCGAATCCTGTCTCGGGCATGGATGTGTGTGATGTCCTTAGATTAGTTACGTATAAGTAGTTCTAAGTTCTAGGGGACTGATGACCATAGATGTTAAGTCCCATAGTGTTCAGAGCCGTTTGAACCGTTTTGAAAGACGTAAACAACTATGCATGTGCAGCGCCTATTAGACGGAGGGGGTCCGACAGCCGATCAGTTCCAGTCGTTCCACCAGGAAGGAGATATCCGGCTCGTGTTGTCTGTAGTTCAACCATGCCTAGATGGTCAATACCACATTCCGATCGCGTCCGCATTTTTACTTTGTGCCAGGAAGGGCTCTCAACAAGTGAAGTGTCCAGGAGTCTCTGAGTGAACCAAAGTGATGTTGTTTGGACATGGAGGAGATATAGAGAGACGGGAACCGTCGATGACATGCCTCGCTCAGGCTGATCAAGGGCTACTACTGCAGTGGATGACCGCTACCTACGGATTATCGCTCGGAAGAACTCTGAAAACAACGCCACCAAGTTGAATAATGTTTTACGTGCAGCCACAGGACGTCGTGTTACGACTTAAACTGTGCGCAGTAGGCTGCATGATGCGCAACTTCACTCACGATATCCATGGCGAGGTCCATCTTTGCAACCACGACACCATGCAGCGCGGTACAGATGGGCCTAACAACATTCCGAATGGACCGTTCAGGATTGGCATCACGTTCCCTTCACCGATGAGTGTCGCATAAGCTTTCAAATGTCATGTGACTAGAGTCTTCCGTCGGGTTGCCCGTTCGCCGGGTGCAAGTCTTTCGATCTGACGCGACTTCGGCGACTTGTGCGTCGATGGGGATGAAATGATAATGATTATGACAACACAACACCGAGTCCCTGAGCGGAGAAAATCTCCCTCCCAGCTGGGAATCGAACCCGGGCCCTTAGGACTGACATTCTGTCGCGCTGACCACTTTTTTTTTTAACTCATTTTGTTCGTTTTCGTTCGTTGCATCTGCTCGGGGTGGACTTCGTAAGACATCTGTTAAAGTTCGTCGTTGATCAATTAACTCAGTTTTTTTTATTACAGAGAGCAGCTAACCCTCTGACCGAACACACTGAGCTACCGAGCCGGCTAGGGCAGACGATTCCCTGCTGTCTTGGGGTGGCACTATGTGGGGCCGATGTACGCCGCTGACGGTAATGGAAGGCGCCGAAAGTCTGTACCATACGTGAATGCCATCCTCTGAACGATAGTGCAACCATATAGGCAGCATATTGGCGAGCCATACGTCTTCACGGACGACAATTCGCGCCCACATTGTGCGCACCTTGTGAATGACTTCCCTCGACTAGAGTGGCCACCATGTTCTCCAGACATTAACCCTATCGAACATGCCTGGATTAGATTGAAAAGGGATGTTTATAGACGAGGTGACCCACCAATTCCTCTGAGGGTTCTACTCAGAATCAACGTTGAGCTGTGGGACAATGTGGACCAACAGTGCCTTGATGAACTTGTGGATAGTATGCCACGACAAATACAGGGAAGCATCAATGTAAGAGGACGTGCTACTGGGTATTCGAGGTAACGGCGTGTACAGCAATCTGGACCACCACCTCTGAAGGTCTCGCTGTCAGGTTGTACAATATGCAATGTGTGGTTCTCATGAGCAAAAGGTGGAAATGATGTTTATGTTGATCTCTATTCCAATTTTCTGTACAGGTTCGCGAACTCTTGGAAACGAGATGATGCAAAACTTATTTGATGCGTGTAGATCGATTACAAATACTGGATATGACAGTTGTTTGAATAGGTTGACCATTTACGAGAAATGTGTATCTCTACACGACACAACGTGAAATGATTCATTTGGGTTGAGTGAGACATGGTGGACTGTGTCATGGGAAGCAATAATTGCGATTGAGGCTCGATATGGATACCGTTTAATTGATGCATCGCTATGTTTAATGATGGTTTCTCCAACTGACGTGGTGTTTTAAGACTGTGTTGGACCCATTTCTCTATGCAGCAAAGAAACTAGCAGTCATGTTTATGTCCGAAATTAACTCTAGTATAATTTTTATGCGTAGGTTCTTTGAGTTGCAGTCGCTCATGTTTGACGTCCACCTGAAGACAATGACGAAACTTCGCTTACTACGCCAGCTAGAGGCCGTGGCCTTCTTCTGTTGACGCATCTTGTTGGTTCCTGTACTTCCATGTAGCATTTGAACCTTTTTTCAACATTCCGTCTTATTTTGACGAACACAGCTTCTCCGTCGTTTCTCTAAAAACATTCGAGTTTTTGTTTCTAATCTTTACTCTGTCACTTAAATGCAATAACTTATTGTGTGCTTTAAGAATTATAAATTTCCTACAATTTATATCTTCGTTTAAGTAAATCATTTCAGTCTTGCTATTAACAGCTACCAACTGCGTGAAAGTGAAGAAAGTAGAGCAGCTTTGATTTGTGTCCTACGGTTTCCAGCGATGGAAGGTTACATGTTGGTTTTGAGTGAAGCTGGCCAAACTATAGCTGGATATACTACACAAGAGACTTGAATACGTCCACCTTTGTACGCCTTGGCTGTACGGTACAATACTATGCAAGGGAAAAATTTGAAGAAATGAAGTCCTATTATTTACATCACTAAGAATTTTAATAACTACCTGAGATTCTTGTAAAAATCAATGTAATGGCCATGTATTCTACAAGTTCGTAATCATAGCAACACTGTTATAGAATTTTAGTGCAGGACAACACATACTCACCAATACTGCTGTAATAATATTTAGTTCACTGTTCATTTTTTTTTTCAGAGCAATTCCCAGAAAATTAACAAAATAATGGTGCAAGTTGTAACGAAAGACGATGACGCCAATAGCAACCGCGTATCCAAGGGAACGACGCCGTAAAGTTGACGAGTTGGACGCTGGCTGCAAGCCAGTGGGGAAACGTGGCGCAGCTCTGACGTTTCTGAGCTGCAGAGAGTCGAACCCAGGAGTAGCCGGCACAGGACAGGAGCTGTCTGCGCCGCCTCCATGGACAGCGCGCGCGAAGCTTTTGTCACTACTAACACCAGTGACGACTGCCACGATATAAGCAAAAAAAAATCTCACCACCAGCTGTTTCTGGTGCTGTAATGAAACAGCGGCAACTGCACTCCAAGATATACTGCACAGCGTTGTCACCATGAATAAAACTAGGAACATCTGGTGGGCCGATAGGACCTCCCGGGACAGCCTGCACAGTGCGGAGTAGACTCTCCTCAGCTTGCGGTAGCGGTGCGCAAGTGGTCGCCGCTGGCATCTCACTCGGGCTGTAGCTCTCAGACACTGGTTGAGCTGGCGTAAGTCACTCCTCACAGGAAGAACGAGGCCCACATACCTGGAAACAGCGGTAAGTGCAATTCAACTCGAGAGCAGTGTTAACACGTATGTCCATTTCATTTAGATACTCAGAAATTTCAACGTCACAGCAGCTACACGTAGCGCGAGAGAGCCTGCAAACACCATTTTGCTGGACATCCTCACCGCCGCACTGGAGAAACGGCGTGACTCCAGGATGCCCCTGTCCCGATAAGACAACAGACTGAGGATCCTCTGGTACTTGTGGGTGTTTCCAAACAGGTCTGCGACGACCGCCATCACTGTGGTGGCGTAATGTGTCGTCACATGGGCTATCAGCCACACAAAGGTGATGGAATCCTTTTGTCTCGTGTACATACCTTGCAACGAGCTTACCACATGTGCAGTTACTGCCAGGTTGATGACGAGAACAACAGCTGCGTACAGCGTACCAGCACGTGTTCTCTGTAGCTCACACTTCTCAATGTCGACTGTGAACGACGTCAACCCGAAAACCCTGCAGATGAGGTGGTATCGCGCTATAGATCTTAAGAGGTCTCTCCTATTCGCCATTTCAACATCAGATAGCACTCCAGGATGCCTACGTTACCTGTGATGAAAGAAAAAAATTCCCCACTTACGGTAAGCAAGATGCTTGCATTACAAAGAGATTTAATCTAAAATTAACGACATACGACTGATTAACAAAGTACAGTCAGACCGGAGATAGCACTTACAACATAAATGAGTCATGGTTCTACAAATCAATAGGAGAACAATGGAGTAAACATAGTGACTATGAAGGAGATTTTTAATCATGCCTATTTTCCGGCATCTGAAATCGATACAAAGGTATGAAAATTGTAACAAAACAAAACTTGACCATCCAGTACAGTTGCTGCATCTTACAGACCGCAAATAGTGAATAATGAGAACTCGAATCACTCACGTATAAGTTCTTGTGTAGACCTGCTTTCAACAAAGTCATTAGACTGGCCTTGCCGTAATACATTTATTAAATACCACAAGTATTACTATTGTTACTCAAATACAACCTATCAAGCTCATTCCAAAGTTTACTGTTACGAATATCTTTAAGGAGTCTTGCTTACATCTCAGACAGAGTCTGAAATATTTCAACATTTTGGGTAAAGTAACAAAATAAATGAAAATAAATAAGACAGTAAAGATGGAGAGTTAGGAGAATATGTTGGATCTTAATCGGAACCGCTACAGACGGCGTACTAGACCAGCTGGAGAGGGGAGTGGTGGTTGCCACTTGCAGAAGTAATGTCGACAGTCATCAAGGTAAGCCAAGCAAGCCTACACCATCTGGCTAAATAGAAATTCTATCACCAATCCTTGACAGCTCTGCTCTGCTGCGCTCGTTATGTCTTCATATTCCTCCTGTCTTTCGTTTCCCAATACTTAAGAGTCTTTTTGCAGCTCACTATTAATAATCTGCACCTCACAGGGTATAAACTAATTCCAGAGAGTAAGCCATCCTATTAACTTTCATACAGCACACTCGTCCTATCAGAAGTGAAGGCTCCAACTCATTCTATTCCCACAGAACTGAAATACTACGTGTATCCTAGCTCTTCTTCATCACCTTTGCCGTTTACCAGTTGGCTACGGGATCGAAATTGTTATATGTGCTGAAGCAATGTTGGTGACAGCTGGTGGCCAGATACCAGATACTGTTCCGGAGGCGACCACTCACCGTGGCACGGAGTCTGTGTACCTCATCTATCTGCGTCTGGTGTACAGCTCATGTCTGAGTGCGAAATCTTCCTTCTGAATGTTTGTGCAGCAGGTATATGGCGCGGGGTGGAGGCTACAGCCCAGTATTTACACTGGAGGCTGGGGGAAAACGCATAAAAGCCACCTCTACACCGAGTGGCTGAAGAGCGCTCATCAGTAATCCCAGTGGAGAATTTGCGCGACACGTATCTTCAAATACTGCTCAATGAAGACTGTCAAAAAGAGTGTGTAGTGAATACTCAGTTGGGCTTGTTTAAATATTTCCGTTTGCCTCTTGGCAGTGCTTCTGCACCCGCCGTTTTCCAACGGTATTTTGAACAGCTGGCTGCGCAAGGTCCAAACTGTTCAAACTATTTTGACGATATTGTCATAGCAGGTCGTACACCTGAAGAACATTTGCAAATTCGCGTGCTTTGTTTCGTATGTTATCTGATGCAAGACTGAAGTGAAGTGTAGACTGGACAAGTCTGATTTTTTAAAACCCTTGGTCATGTCATAAACCGTCAAGTTGTAAATGCTCTTTAGTGGCATTTGTTAGCTATACGAGATTTGCCTGTTCCTCGCAATGTTACAGAATTGCAGTCAGTTTCAGGGAAAATGAACTATTATATTTGGTTCATACCTAATGCTGCACAAAATTACAGTTCCATTGCATAGCTTGCGTCGGAAGAATCTCCCCTTTGTTTGGATAGTTGAGTACCAAGTAGCTTTTCAAAAACTTAAGGATGCATTGTTCAGGGATCGATACTTAGTTCATTTTGATCCTGACAAACCATATGTATTGCAAGTTAACACTTGCTGTTACGGCATGGGTGCCGTTCTTCCGCAGAGAATTGGTGATAAAGAGAGGCCTATTCCTTTCGCATCAAATGTGTTGTCCAGAGTTCAGTGTAACTATTCACAAATTGAGAAGGACACTTTGGCTATTGTGTATGGTGTCACCATATTCCACCACTGTTTGTATGGCACAAAGTTGGACTGAAAAAGCTTGTGATCCGTTATTAAGTACTTGTTTCATTCCACGAAACCGGTTCCTTTCCGAACTGCCCAAAAATTACAAAGACTGGCTTTGTTGTTGTCCCAGTGCCAGTACAAGGCTGTGTACCGTCCGACTGCTCAACACGGTAGTGCGGACGCACATTCACGTCTTCCGATTGGCCCTGATACAGATTTTGACGCTCCTGCTGCATCTCGTTGCCACATCGTTGCCTCGCTATACAGAAAGCGGTGATTTTTGTTCAGAATGACAGTGGACACCCATGTGTGTTGATCCCTATAGCTTTGCAAAAAGGAGAGTTCCAGTTACTTCACCAACAGGGATTGTTCGGACGTAACATTTAGCGCGTCGACACTGTACTTGGCAGGGTATAGACACCCAAATAGAGTGACGCATGTGTGGGAAGTCAGTCCGCTACGCCACAAACATCATCATGGCAATGTGTGCACATAGACTTTGCAGGACCTTTTTGGAACACTCGTTGGTTGATTGTGGTTGACTTGTATAGCAAGTTTACTTTTGCTGTGTCAATGAACTCGACAGTGCCACGGAGGTGTTGTCCTCTATTTTTTGCCTCGAAGGTGTATCTGAAGTAATAGTGTCAGACAACGGACCTCAGTTCACGTCAAATGCGTCTGAAACTTTCTGTTCACGCAATGGCATACCGCATGTAACCAGTGCACCGTTCCATCCACAGCTAAACGGTGAAATGCAACGTTTTGTCAGAACCTTCAAACAGTAAATGGCCAAACTTTGCTCCGCACACACCAGGAATGAAGCATTGCAGCTGTTTCTCGCCTCCTATCGTTCGCACCCACGAGATAGACCGTCGCCGGCGGACTTGCTTCACAGCCGGCACCATCGAACACTGCTCCACCTGCTCCACCCTCCTCAGCATCCGGCGCCGAAGGAAGGCCGCAAGTATCGCTTCGCGTCGCACGTTACTGTCTTTTACAAGGTGTTTAGCGGCAGCAGATGGTGGGCGCTAGGCGAGATCGTCCGTCGACTTGGCGCATGCATGTACCTCATTTCAGGTCCAGACGGTATGCAGCGCCGACATCAAAATCAGCTTGACCACTGTCATGTGCACGGTGACCCTTCTGAGTCTCTTGCCCCAGATTCGTGGATCCCGAGGACAGCGCGGCCACAGCAGCCGGCAAAGAGTGTCATTACGACACCGCGGGACGATCCCATGGAGGCGGAGCCTCCTCCGCCTTCTCTAGTCCTACCGTTGGAGCTGGATCCGCCCACACAGCAGTAGTCGACACCTTCCACATTGGAGGTGGATACGTACCCTTCTGGTTGTTTTCTGGAGGACGATTCCACCAGAGCGCAGGGTGCACGGAGCGGTACGAGCCGAACCGGAAGCTTGACGCCCCCTGCAGCCACAGCTTCCGGTCCAGCTCGGCGTCCACCCTCCGGCTTCCTTGCCGTTGCCCGATGACGGTCCGTCTCCTTAGGGGGGGGGGGGGCAGAGGAGGGAGGAATTTTCTGGCGTAACATCAAGCGCCGGCACGTCGGCATGGAAACTCACAATAGAGAAGGCTGTGAGACGACATCAGCCAATAGTACGCTGACTAGGGCGACACCACGATAGGAGCGGCATCTATACGAAGAGAATGTAAGTGCTGCTCCAGCTGGCTTCTATCGCACCAGAAGAGTCGCCCTAGAAGACGAGCTGTGACATAAACTCTATAGCAGTAACTTATGAGCTTGTATGATCTGCTTGCATGGAAACTGTATATATCGAGAGACATTAATTGTTTGCATGTCGCCATTTGCTTGTTGCCCATCTTTGTAGAAACGCAAGTGTTGTCAATTTAACCTATTGTAATAAACTCTATTAATAGGATTTGCTTGAAATGTTGTTTAGCTATCCGAGAAAGGAGATTCCTAGGCACCCTACATTACACGATTGGGCAGGATCCCACAAATAGCATCAGTCAGGCCCTTCGGAAATTCTTCAGTCACCTTCCTTGGCACATCAGTTGATGGTCCCCATAAGAAAGCGCCTCATGCTCGGTGTCCTTCTTGCTGTAGAATGATTGTATTTGCCTCAACATCTTCTCTCCACTGATAGGTATTAACATTGATCCACCATATCATATCTAGAAAGTTTTCAACAAACTCATTCTCGTTTTGTGATACAACATTGAAGTACTCTCGATAGAATCTAGCGTTGTCCTGTTTCGTATAGGCTGTCCTGTTCCTTATACCACTGTACACACCTCTCTTTGTTTCCTCAAACCTACTATATTGCCCGCATCTCGTGGTCGTGCGGTAGCGTTCTCGCTTCCCACGCCCGGGTTCCCGGGTTCGATTCCCGGCGGGGGTCAGGGATTTTCTCTGCCTTGTGATGGCTGGGTGTTGTGTGCTGTCCTTAGGTTAGTTAGGTTTAAGTAGTTCTAAGTTCTAGGGGACTTATGACCACAGCAGTTGAGTCCCATAGTGCTCAGAGCCATTTGAACCATTTTTGAACCTACTATATTCCAAATACGAAGAGTACACTGCTGGACATTAAAACAGAGTAACAAAAAGAATAGTCAATAATTTAATTCTATTTGTAGTGCAACAGTATGTAACAGCTTGGCAGAGAAATACTTTATTAAAAGTTTTCATTGAAGGTGTACAATGTGCAGACTGGTGTGAGGATTGCGCTTGTATTCAGGTGTCCCGCTGCTGATTATGGTGATTGTGAGTGTTATTTAGCTTGGTAGAAGAATTTCAACCAAAGGGATGCCAGTTAGTAAGTCAGGGAAGTGTGAAAGAAAGATTAATTTATCCATCCCGTTAGTTATAGCAGTTGATTTGCTGCCCTGAAAAGCGAGTGTCGGACGTCGGTCCTGGATATTAGTGAAGAGTTCAACTCAGCTAGCAGCCTTCACAGACCAGCCAGTTTACAGCGGTAATAGGCCAAGGAGAGGTGTCAATGGCGTCAGTGCTTTGGCAGGTGCAGAAGTGCAAAGTCAGGCCCCTGGGCCAGCGTCAGGCTCCTATGGAGGCGAGGAGATGCAGGCACGGTGCTGTGAGTGCGCTGAGGTAGGCAGTGTGAGCGGGAACGACAGTCGCCTGCAGAACTAGTGTGCCAGCAAGAGACAGCAGCCGAGTGTGCATGCAGTAGGGATGCAATAACTCGTCGACTGGTCAAGCTGAGGTGCGAACCCTAACCCACTGTCAGCGAGTGAGCGGTCCCCTGACTGAAGGTACCAGGTCGACACTCTGCAGCATCGGGCCAGGTCCTGCCAGTAGCAGCCAATGCAGGCCACGTCTAGTTGTGGCAGCTAGATGAATCAAATCGGGTCAGCGAGTGGCATGGAACATTTCTCAAACTCTGCTGGCAGTGGCTATTGCTACATGGCTAAAATGGACAGCATTAATGTGAGTTTCACCCACGAACGGGTTGCTGAGGCAACATATCTTGTTACATAGGAAAATAATAGCCAGGTGTTGGTCCAGAACGTCTGGTAACTCTGGTCGGCCGTACTACATTCTGACTCCTTCACTTCTACTGTGTCACCACTGTTCGGCCCTGATGGAGACGGTGACTCCTAGAAGTATGGTAACTTTGTATATGGCAAGGCCTGAATGGTAATTTTTGCTGTGCCAGTCCGGTCCATTCAGAGCTTCTTGCCAAAGAACGCCTGGGCGCCCTCCTCTGTCCTGCTACCATGTACCTTCTTCTGTCAAGTAATGATGGCTACTGACATCAATCTGGCCACACTAAGTACAAAGAAACCGTGGCACAACAAAAGGGTGACATTCATAACACAGAGTTTCCACCTCTGATGGCAACAGTGGCTCTAAACCTGCAGTGTACGTAGCCGAAACGGAGCTGGATCACAGATATGGGCACATCATTCCAGTGTGCTTAAGCTTTGTCGTGGAGGTGGTTAGTTAGTGATTAAGGCATTCCAGTAACTCTATAACTTATGACCAGATAGTTTCTCTGGATGACACATCCCACAATAAGCTGAGTTGGGCAAGAGTTGAATATCAGCAGTATCAAGGTACGTCATAATAGGAATGGCAGCCTGCAGCTTTATAGTTTCTTATTTAGATGTAACGTCATGGGGCCACCGGCCTGATAAGAAATGTAATAACTGTTGTTCATCTTATCAATTATGCGAACCAGAACTGATCGTGTAGTGTACCCAGTGACATCCCACACAAACACGCCATGTGATGTGTCCATATGACAGTCTCGCGCTGACTTCAGAGGCTTGCGCACACGGATACGTCTCTCTGGACACAATACGTAGAGGAAACTCGTCTCAAAAGATGCTGTGGTGTCACTCTAGTGTCCATTGTTGCCGTTCCTCTGCTGGTATACCTCCCTCTGTTGCTGAGATTCCGTGGTGCTCCACTCGTCGTTGCACATCGCATATACATTCTTGCCTTGCTGGAACCAAGCCCATTTCCCGACTCAAGAAATGTGATGTTACTGTACGATGCTGTAGGACCGAGCCAGTCCTCTCGCACTCTAGTCGCGTGCGATCATTGAGGCCTTTCGTGGTGTTCGGTAAAGTGACTATGATGTCATCAATTTCATATTTACGTGGAAATCGTGGCATGCCAACCAACACGTGCAGCAACATTGTGGAACTGCAGACCCAATAGGTCATGATACTGCTGCAGTCGAATACCAGAATGTGTTGGCAGACAGTCGACGTTCTTATACAAATTACAGTAATCAACATTCACATACCATTTATGACTAAGAAACCCGTCTGTGTAACCTTTTATTTTATACAGAATGTGGTACAAGTAGTATTCACGCCATTTGCTCGTTTCTTGCATGCCATCTTCATGTTCATCTTGTTTCACTTTTAATAGGCAGCAATTTACAAACATTTTTTAATGTATTAAATTTCAAGGCATACGGGTGCCATTATTATCAAACATTACTTTGTCTGAAAGACACTAACCTGTTTACCCTGAAGACGCGGACCATGAGTGTACAGTCGTGGACAAAACGAGCGAGACCCCTCGCCTTTTCGTTATGCTGATCCGCACGGCTTTAAAGTCAGCTACACAGCATAACCGGCAAGGCGACGAAGTGCTACCAACATACTATGCGCAGGAGTGAAATTGACAAACTATCTGACCTTTTTTAGGCTGTTTTCAATAAGTTGTAATACTATTTTAATGCTGATTAGTGTGTTAAATACAACACGTAAATATAAGACAGAACTGAAAGAAGACACGCTAATTGGTATGAACTGTACCAATAAAAATTAATTTCAACTTATCGAGATAACATAATTGTTTTAGTAATACAAAGAACGCCGGATCGTTACGAATTAGCAAAATATTATCCGCTTTCGGCCGCGAAACGGTCTGTGTCAACGTTCAGACCAGTCCTACTGGATTACCGTTGCTGACCTACCACGAAAGTGTGCAAATTTAGCAATGCCTGAAGATTCATAACGAAATTCAGTTAAAAATCATTCAGTGCCACACTTCTGTCAATTCCATTATTGACAGAAGCGGAAAAAGTAGGCAGTAACATGTATGAAATTCTACAAGAGTGTCATATTGACATGCACAGGGCGGCAGTACAGAATAAAGGTAGCGATAAAAAGTATTGAGGGCGCGAGAATTCCTTAAAATTGCTTTACTGATATTCTACCTGCCTCCATCGAGATTAGAACCGGAAAACAAACCAGACCTTCCTTTCACTACGCTAGCAGACAACCCAGGCAAACAGCCCTCTATTATTACCCCAGACATGAATAAGCCGGCAATTTCGCAATGAAAATGGTAAAATGATCTACAGATTCTGTTGCATAGAGCTTCCTGGGCTCAAAAACATGAATTTTCTTCCTTTTGTCACCGCTTATGTGACAATCATTCGGGATGTTTATCGAAATAACAAAATACTCTTATTAGAGGGTAAATTTAGTAGGATAATTCTGCACCACCTCAGGAAATAAACGGCTACATAGCTGCCAAACATATTCTACACTGTTTAGAATTCTCCACTAGACTCGCCACAGCCAGAAAACGTTCATTAGCCTAAGTGTTTCTTAAGCTACCTAGCAATGGGAATGTTCGCACTTCTAAAACACGGTAGCATTAATACTGGGATGTGAATTACAACGTGTATAGGCAAATGGATTCTATTTGCATTCCTGTAAACATGATTTGGATCGAAAGCGTAGCTACGATTAATATGCTGATGTATCGACTACAACTAGAACATTTCGAATAAAGAGTAGGGGGTGTTATTTATGCGGCCCTCATCTTCAGTAGCTGTCGTAGCTGTTTTCGTTGCTAGGATTTCGTCACCTAAACCGGTAAAAACGGAACCCTACTAGTCTCCCTTTCTTGACCGTCTATCGGTCTACCCAACCTTTAAAACTCGTTTACCTCCAGAACGGGTAGACATAATAAGCGGAAATGTATAGCACTTCTTGCGGTAACCGGTCCCTTCGTGGTGTAAAAAAGTGAGCTTCTATGTCAACGCAATCTAAAGATACGGCCGTTTATGTAAAGAAAATTTTTCGCGAAAGGTCAAAAAATGGCTTCAAGAACTATGCGACCAAACTGCTTATGTCATCAGCCCCTAGACCTAGAACTACTTAAACCTAGCTAGCCTAAGGACATCACAGACATCTATGCCCGAGGTAGGATTCCAACCTGCGACTGAAGTAGCCGTGCGGTTCGTGACTGATGCACCTGGAACCGCTCGACCACAGCACGCGGCGGAGCCCTATTCACCTCATGTATAATGATAAACTGTATTCGCCAGCAACTCAGATCGTTTGATCACGGAACTTTTACGAAGCTACATTCAAACTTTGTTCGAAGTCGTCTGCAATATCCATTTATAAACACCCTAGGAACGTCGTATGCGATATCCACTTCTGAAGACGCTGGCAGATACTGCAGTACCATAACAAGTAGGTAAGAATTTATTGTTATTGGTCCATGCATCACACTTTATTTCAATATCAATTTAACGCGCCTAAGTGTTTATATATGGCTGAAACTAATGAACAAAAAGTAAATAAATAGCAAACAACTTCGATGTTCAAATCAAATGAAAGTCACATGTTGCAATTACAACATAATTTCGTTGTTACATCTACATGACTACATCAACAAGATTTCTTTGCAATCCAGACTTACGTGCCTGGCAGAAGGTTCGGACTATTTCTCTACCGTCCCAGTCATTAACAGTGTGCAGGAAAAAGGACCACTTAAATCTTTTCTTGCGAGCCTTGAATTACATTACTACTATGGTTTCTTCCTGTGTAAGTTCCCGAGGATTGGCATTCAGAACAGATGTTGGTGATTGAAATTTCGTGAAAAGATCTCGCAGCAACGAAAAACGCTTTTGTTTTCATGAATGTTACCCCAACTCGATTATCAAACCTGGCACCCTCTCTCCCCTATTTCGTGACATTACAAATCGTGCTACCGTTCCTTGGACGTTTTTGCGAGCGCAGTCAATCACTTCTGTCAAGGATATTATAGCAGTGGACGGACAAACGTAGTGTAGGCAGTGTTTTCAGTTGGCCTGTTGCGTATTCTTAGTGTGCGGCCAATAAAACGCAGTCATTCGTTTGCCTTCCCCACAAAAGTATGTTTTCGATCGATCCAGTTTGAGTTTTACTGGGTACTGAGATGAACTGACAGCGCTTCGACTTGTGTTTTGTCATGTAACCGAAAGTTAATTATTGTTATTGAACGCAGCTTTCGTGTTTAATGTATTCCTCTTTCAACAGAGTACACTCCTCCTACACCACATATAACTGTTTCAAAGTATTAAATTGTTACTGATGTTACCAAGTTGCAGTGGTCATCTTAACTTGCCGTTTTGAAACAAAGGAAAATATTATAGCGAAATGTAGCAACTAAGAAGCGGAGTATCCAAGTAAATAAACATTTCCGGTTTAAGAAGTTGCAGTAGGTCTACCACACAGTAACGTAAATTAGGAGCAAAGTCCATTAGTAGATCGTTATCAGGAAAATCAGCCCTCATAATGCAAAGTGCCACTACAAGAAAGAAAGTTTCCAAACATGTCAATGAGTAGTCGAGGAAAGTGGACGCATTCTGTCTACTGAATCCCAACTCACGCCACTTACGAGGGGACACGCCAAGCGTCATACCCCGATCTTGCTGAAACTTCCCTCAGTGAAAGAGGGGACAAAATAAGCGAACACGTGTCTTAGTTTATCTGCTTACACTCTGACCGTCGTTTTCTCAGAAGCGGTAAAGTTTTCAATGCGCTGTTGCTATAGTTTAGATACCTCTTAGCGGGTAAGGATTCAACTGAAGCGGTGGCTCTGCGGCTACCATAGCGACTTCGGAACTTTGCGCTGCGAGTTCGAAACCCGGTTTTTCCTTCCCCCCCGCCCCCCCCCCCCCGCTCACTCTGTGATATATCTACGAATGTTTATTCCAATTTATGTTGAAACACTGTTGTCGTTATTCGTCAGTTAATTTACTGTGTAAAGAAATAAGTTAAAAAGGGAACACATAGTGCGTAGTGGGGCGATCACTCTGTTGTAGAAATAATTCAGAAGCCAAGATCGCTTAAATACTGTTTACTGGGTAACCGGGTTCAACACACTAAAGGTGCCGTCATCGGATCTGAATGTAGATTAACATTTATAAACCATTTGGATATAACGATACATGAGGCAGACCAGATGATTTTAGATCAGCTTGTCTCATTCGTTTATTATTTTTTTAATTAATTTATTACACATAAAGTCAATTGGCGAATAATGACAACATTATTTCAACATATATTAGAAAAAAAACATTCGTAGATAATTCTGATAGAGAGGCAGGAAAAAATAGTAATAAAAAAACCCAATATGGTCTCGAACACGGGAATCAAAGTTAAGAAGGAACGACGGTAGCCACTGAGCCACCGCTTCAATTGCGTTCTCGGCTGCAGAACGTATCTACACTATAGCAAGAGCGCGTTGATAACTTTGACCGTCGTTTTCTCGGAAACGGTCGAGTGTCTGCAGATAAGTCGAAACACATGTTCGCTTATTTTGTCCTCTCCTTCACTGAGCAAAGTTTCCGGACAATAAGCCTATGACACCTGGCGAGTTCTCCTCGTTAGTCGAGTCGCTTCTTACGTCCGGCGAGAATTATATATGCCTCAGAGAAAACTGCGCCACTTGGAAACACGGCGAGCGAGGATAAACACGTTTTCCTTCTTATAAGGCAACCTTCTACAGCTAAAATTCACGAAGTGTTCTTCAGGTTGCCTCATATATTTCAGAAATGTTTCTTGCTTTAGACCTGCCGCATATGCAAAACGCAAACATTTCATTTCATGTAATATTTATCAGGATAAGACATGACAAGAGTGGACCAGTCCCTTCTGAGAAAAATTACAGATTCTAAGTTGCTCCACTATGTGATGACACGGGTACGGGCTTGCGACCTCTCGTTTATGCCATCGATTTCCGTGTTACACATAATTGGCCACTGCGTTGTGGCTGCCGTCGTGGAGGAGGCAGTCTGTTTCCTACTAGCGCTGTTTCCGCAGCAGATATTAACCGCGACGAATCATTCAGTCAACGCTAAATGGCCCATCTGGCTGAGGAAGACAAGGGCGCTATAATAGCACTCCATGCAGAGGGATCTTCAAATGGCTATACAGCACGAACTATGGGTCTTCCCAAGTCGACGGTAGCCAGGTGGATCAGACGAAAGGAAGAGAGTGGTAACCTGAATGGGAGGCCTCATGGGCGTCGCCGCAAAACAACAGCAGCTCAGGATCAGCAGATACGCCGTTTCAGTGAGAACCACCCATTTGTCACCCCACGACAAATTCAGCAGACTTTGGGTCTCAATGTTAGTAGTAAGACCGTCACTCGTCGTCTAAGGGAAGGTGGACTGAGAGCAAGAAGCGCTGCTGTGAAAGAGACATTGACTGTTTCCCACAGAGAAGCTCGCCTTGCATTTGCTGCTGAAAATGTCGACAAACCTCTCCAGTTTTGGAGGCGAGTGATTTTCACGGACGAAAAAGTTTTCTCTACGGCATCAACCGGAAAAGTACTTGTTTACCGGCCTGAAGCTGCTAGGTATAATAGAAAATATATTACAGTTGCCGAAGGAATGGCAGGGATGGATATCGGCCGAAGGGTGTGGGCTCCTGTGGGAAGTGAAAGGAAGATTCGATACGCGCAATTACATATCAATTCTGGAGAACGTGATGTAGCCTTCTGTGACAGCAAGATTTGGCGATGATCAGATCATGTTCCAACAAGATCGCTCGCCTATTCATATGGCACGTGTGGTTAAGAGGTGGTTCGAAGACCATAGTAACATCACTGTAATGGAATGGCCACGTAAAGGAGCTGACATGAATCCCATCGAGAATATTTGGGCAGAAATGGTCAGAGTAATACGAGAAAAGGGGCAGTCACCGTCGACTCGCCGACAGCTTTCTGATGTGATTCATGACGCTTGGAATGAGTTACTTGAATCTCCTAGTTATGTGGCTCGAAGGAGGCTATACGCGATACTAAGCAGCAGCAGCGGAGGTGGTTTTTTTTTTCACCCCTTCACCAATCAGCTGCAACAGCTGTTTCAAGTTTTTTCTTTATTTACAGACGTATATTTTATATAATTTCAAGGAAACGCAGTAAGTGGAATGTGGACAAACAAATTAATTCACAGCAAGATGTGTAATATTTAATTTGACAAGAGAAGAAATACACACCTTATATATTCATGCAGTCTGTAAAAAATACATGACACACGTGTATATGCAAGAAGGGTACAAAACAATTCAGCACAAATGAAAAATATTGAGGAGAAGCTCGCCGATGAAGGCGTAATTGGAGAACAAAGGTTGGGCTAGAAGGAGAGGTAATGAGGCCCGAGAAAGCAGAGAAAAATCAAATACCCAGTAGACTTTGAGTCGTTGTCGCTGCAGAGGGCGGTTGGTATATGCGATTCGGAAGCAACAGTAGAAGAATAGTTTTATTTACTGATTTTTGAGGCTTTATTTTGTGACGGCTAAACAGTGCTGCATCATGAGACCCACTATTTGTCCACATGTGGCTAAACATCAGAGGTGTAAAAAATTTTGAGAGATGCCGAAGTTCTCTGGAAGAGTAACGTGTTTTAGACAAGAAGATGATTTTTAGTTCATTTCATTTTAACCATTCACACTATGCTTTGACATTCTAATCTTTGATTTCATTTTATTATCATGTATCTTTTCTTCAGTGAAAGTCAACGGTAGTAAGTTTCAAGATATGAAGAATAACTGGAAGTTTTTAATTTGTGGAATAGCGTATTTAACAGTTAATATTTTGAACGAATCTGTAGTTATACGACATATTAAGAAGCAAGTCAAAAATGGCATTGTGGAAAGATCAGGTTGGTTTCTAAAGGGTAACGACGGTAAAATAGCAAATACGAAACTATGGGTAACAACTATTGTTGATGGTGAGGAGCAATAATCGATATCCAGAATGAGATTTTCTCTCTGCAGCGGAGTGTGCGCTGATATGAAACTTCCTGGCAGATTAAAACTGTGTGCCCGACCGAGGCTCGAACTCGGGACCTTTGCCTTTCGCGGGCAAGTGCTCTACCAACTGAGCTACCGAAGCACGACTCACGACCGGTACTCACAGCTTTACTTCTGCCAGTACCTCGTCTCCTACCATCCAAACTTTACAGAAGCTCTCCTGCGAACCTTGCAGAACTAGCACTCCTGAAAGAAAGGATACTGCGGAGACATGGCTTAGCCACAGACCGCTAAGGTCCCGATTTAGAGTCTCGGTTGGGCACACAGTTTTAATCTGCCAGGAAGTTTCAATAATCGATATGTCACTATTCTTTAATTGTTTTTCTGAAGTTTATCGTCAATCCTAGGACTAAAACCGATACTCTGTTTTACGTAAAGAATATAACCTTCAAAATTTATTTAGCAGCGCAGAATATTAAATGGTTCAAATGGTTCTGAGCACTATGGGACTTAACATCTGTGGTCATCAGTCCCCTAGAACTTAGAACTACTTAAACCTAACTAACCTAAGGACAAAACACACATCCATGCCCAAGGCAGGATTCGAACCTGCGACCGTAGCAGTCGCGCGGTTCCGGACTGCGCGCCTAGAACCGCTAGACCACCGCGGCCGGCTATTAAATCATAGTTTATAGATCAGGAACCTAATCCAGCTGCCTTTAATTTTATTCTCACGGATGACATTGAGACAGTAAATAACAAGAGAAATAACAAAACTCTCAGAATCAATATAGAGAATTCAAGTGTCCAGTGGATTCAAAAGTTTGCTATAATAGCGAATAATTGCTTTTACTGACTCCTTCATGCCTACGTCTTCTGTCAGACAATATTTGAAACTAGGACTAGCATGGTAAACAATTTTTCCACAAATTGTCAAATTGGAAGTCGGAGAGCCAGTTACATAAATTACGATGGCAACAAACGTTTTTCAAGTAAACTGATCACAGGAGGCATCCAACACATTTATTGTGTGTTACATGCACAGTATGTAAACTGGCAACGCCTCCAACACACAATACCACTAACAAGGGAACATCCCCATCGCACCCCCCTCAGATTTAGTTATAAGTTGGCACAGTGGATAGGATTTGAGAAACTGAACACAGATCAATCGAGAAAACTGGAAGAACTTGTGTGGAACTATGAAAAAAATAAGCAAAACATACAAACTGAGTAGTCCATGCGCAAGATGCGCAACAACAAGGACAGAGGGAGCTCAGGAGCGCCTGATCCCGTGGTTAGCGTGAGCAGCTGCGCAACGAGAGGTCCTTCGTTCAAGTCTTCCCTCGAGTGAAAATTTGAATTGTTTCTTTTCAGACAATTATTATCTGTCCGTCCGTCCGTCCGATGCGAGGTAACTGCGCCGTAGTATGATGACGCTACACCGAAACAAACATCGAAACACATGACGTCAGTAGACTACAGCGCACGGAAGAGAGAGTATTCCTGCTAACGAGGCTCCATGGCTGGCAGTTGACTGTTCGCTACTTTAGAAGGGAGTGCATTAAATACGTGAGATGCATCCCGTGGGCAATATGAATCCACAAATAGAGCTCGCGACTTCAATAACACTGTCAATGAATATTTTCCGAACTGTAAGGCATCGGAAAGTTCCTTAAGGGATCGAACGATTGTCGAACATTTGTATGATTATTTCCTACATTTGTTGATAAACAGTACGTGTGGTGACGATTGTCTGAAAACAAAAAATGAAACGACTCACTCGAGGGAAGACTTGAACCAAGGACCTTTCACTCCGTAGCTGCTCACGCTAACCACGCGACCACGGCGCTCCCGGACTCACACTATCCCTGCGCATGGACAACTCAGTTTGTATATTTTGCTTTTTTTTTTTCATAGTTCCACACAACTTCTTCCTGTTTTCTCGATTGATCTGTGTTCAGTTTTTCAAGGACTATCCACTGTGCCAACTTACAACTAAATCTGAGGAGGGTGCGATGGGGAGGTTCCCTTGTTAGCTATGAAACAACTGTAGCAAAACGGAGCATCTTCGTTATCCATGTGATGGATAAGACGACTAATTCGCAACATAAATGTCAGTGTAAGCATCAATTTATGTTGGAACGTGCTTCCTGGACCAAATAACATACGTTTGCTACGTCTTCAATACGAATCATGAAGCAAATGTAATTTAAAGGAGATAAAAATATCGAGTGATTTTACTAACATAATTATAAACCACCCACGAACATAAATCGATGATCACATAGTTGTCAAAAAGTATTCTACAGTATTGCCATTGTCCATTAGACTAGCAGCAGGAAGAAAACGTACGCTCAGCTGTGCTGAGATATCTTGCACTGACGAAGCTCGCGCTTCGAAGACACCACAGCATCGTCTGCCACCATTTCATGGGAAACGAAATATCTCAAGTGTACAGCCTTAGACATAAAAACACCGCTGGCGCAAGCACCGTGCGATCCGCGATATGACGCCGTTGAAAGCACGGCTAACCCGCGTCGGAAAGCTGTTAATATCATCTGATGTTGCTAACAAGTTATTTACTTCTGGTGAATGATTTTCTGCACAATCTGTAAGATGCGGAAGCGTTAGGAGGAAGTGTTGTCTACTTCCGAGATGTTCTCGGATTGTGTGAGCCCGTGGTCTAGTGCTAGCCGGCACGGTAGCTCAGCGTGTTCGGTCAGAGAGCCGGTTGGCCTCTGTAATAAAAAAAACTGAGTGGAAGGATCAACCACCGAACTTGAACAGGATGTCCAGCGACGTCCGCAACGACCAAACACAACGATCAATAATGAACAATAAGAAAAAAGAAGAAAAGAAAAAATGATAATCGTCATGCATTCTAAGCTTATGGTCGCCTGTTCGTGTCCAACTATTTTTTTTTTAACCACATTTCGGTCTAAAGTTATGATTCTGATTGAGCATCGAAGATAATTCGCTTAACATTCTACCCACCAGCAACGACAAGTATTCCAGAAACAACTCCGCAGGACAGCTCGTGGCTGCGCCGCGATCATAACAGCTTACGCTCGAGCGTTTCCTCGCGCTGCAGCGGTTACCGGCCACCGGCCAGACGCCACCCGCCCCCTGAAATCCGGCGCCGCCCATGTGAACGCGGCGCCACGCTGTTAGTGTATGTATCAACGGTCATTTTCGAATTTGAAGTTCTAGTTATCATCTTGCAGTTAAACATACTCTTAAAACTACTCTGGTTTAATGACATCGTTAGAACCAGTAAGTTTCTACAGGCGTAGAATTTGTAAACAACTTTAGCATTGTCAGATCGTTTTAGATATCGTGAAAGAAAATTCTGCTGCTGATTAATTTCTCTTTGATAATTACTGTTGCGTTTAGTAAACTAATGGAAAAAGCAATTAAAATATTCACTGTACTAATACAAATTAAATTCAGCTTACTACACAAACATCACGACGGCATTCTATCGTAATAAAGCTTTAAGTGTCTGTGAGGCGATTGAACCTATTTTAACACGAATTAGTAGGATATTACCAACTTTTGACTTCGAAAAGATTTGTATTTATTTCATTTCCTGTACCATTCGCAAGTATTATGAAAATGTGACATTTCATAGATAAAATTATGTATTCACAACAACAAAAAATATGTCGGCAGAAAACAAAAGTGGCATTATGAATTTGGCAGTACCGTAAGGTTTTCGCTCTGACACTAAGAGTTACTGAAAGTAGCAAGACGAATTTTGCTCGAGCGTTGTCTTACGATTCCCTTATTGAGTTTTTATCAGCCTGCTTGTAGCTGTGCTACAAAAGAATTAAAAATCTGGCTTTCAGCGAGTCGCGAAAGGCGAACGAAAGCAGCTTGCACCTGTTAGCTAAGCATGTTACCTGGGAACTGGTTTCTTCCTAAAGTGGGAAGACATCCTTTTGTGGTTGAATTGTTGGCAAATGTCAGTCAGACGTGTGCCGTTGGTCTAAGCGTTTCGGTGTGTTGAATTTGCACCAAAGATTTTTTTATACAGGTTTTTTCTGCCCAAATAGAGAATTGAAGTTTGCCATTAGTATTTTCATGTCATCCTGGTGAATTTTGCTCATAGTATTTTCGACTGGGTTCCAGAATTTTTCCCATGGACTTCTAAGCGCTACAGTCTGGAACTGAGCGACCGCTACGGTCGCAGGTTCGAATCCTGCCTCGGGTATGGATGTGTGTGATGTCCTTAGGTTAGTTAGGTTTAATTAGTTCTAAGTTCTAGGCGACTGATGACCTCAGAAGTTAAGTCGCATAGTGCTCAGAGCCATTTGAACCATTTTGAACCAGAATTTTTCGACATTTTCGGTGTTTTTCTTATTTTCGATGTTGGTGGGGACACGTGCATTGATGAGTGTATATTTTTTACTGGGGCTCTGAATGAGCATAGTACCTAAGTTTACACACTACTTAACCTAAAATATCCTAAGGACAAACACACAAACTCATGCCTGAGGGAGGACTCGAGCCTCCGCCGGGATCAGCCACACAGCCCATGACTGGAGCGCCCCAGACCGCTCGGCTAATCCCGCGCGGGTACTAAAAGTATACTCGTCCACAAAACCCATGTGGACAATTATCTGATAATCGGTCAAGCTTCGCTTTGTCGCAGCTCTTTAGCATACAAGTCCATTTACTTTCAGGCTCCTCCTTACAATTCTTGCAATGCAAGGTAATTGAAAAATCCCATCCACTCGACGCCAACTGAGGAACTGACTGGTGCATGTGTTGTTCAACACACAGAAGTTGTCAGCCTCACAAGAATCAATGACTGTGTGTGTGTGTGTGTGTGTGTGTGTGTGTGTGTGTGTGTGTGTGTGTGTGTGTGTGTGTTTGGTTTCATGCACAATCTGAATTAATACTATTAACATTAGAGAGACAACCAACAACAAATAATTCATCAAATATGACTGTAAAGTATTTTAATGCGATGGGAAGTTACTAACTGAATTTTCACCCAACCCACGTCCTGCATATTACGTTAAGTAAGATGTATTAACTCCATAGTATCGTTAGCAGAGACAGTGCGCTCTTGTTGTCGAGGCTCGCGACAAACGCAGCGATCAGCAGTGCCCAATGCCGCCGCGATTTGTTTATGTTGGCTGAGCGTGGACACTGCAGCAGACGCTTCGCCATAAACAGAAAGAAATCTCCTTGTCTCTGACCGCAGTGAGCGGATATCACTGCCTGCGTGTTCTTATAGTAACCAACGTGAGACTCTACTCACAGGAGCCATGGAGCAATTGCAACGGGTATCATGTCATTAGTCATCAGAATAAAACCAGTGATGAAATGTCCACTCTATTTGAATCCCAAGAAAATAGGAACCTTCTCACAAAGGAATGTGACATGATATCAAAATTTATCCAACGTACAAAAATTAACTGCAGGGCTTTCATGTATGCAGTAGTAGCACACAAGGAAATATTATGTCTTGGAAGCGTATATTTCATTTCCTCTTCTCATTTTAACGCCCTTGTTTTAGTATGAAGTGGGAAAATAAACACGAAAAACTTAAGTTCCTGAGAAGCATATAAGTCATTTCCTCTTCTCATATCATAACTTTTGTTTTAGTATGAGGTAAAAAATAAACAGTTTATGGTTCTGAAACATAATATGACACCAGATTCTTATCGTAGGCGCTATCGGAAACGCAAAAAGCAGGGAGCTGTCCATTGTTTTGTCCAAAAGTCTGTTTTCTGTCATGCATTACTCACGTTAGGAGATTCTTATTTAAGGACTTGTGGGCATCAAGTTCTTCAGCAGAACAAGCCTTATGTTATTGTGCTAATTACGGTATGGAAAAAATGCAGCAAAGACGAGTTCCCCTGGAGCAGTGTTGATATTTGCACATGTCTGTATTCAGCAATGACCGCCAGCTGCCACAACACTTCACAGAATCCTTGCGGCGGGCAACACAACTGTGCGTGCACTTCAGACTTCATTCAGTAAGACGTCAGGAGTTGGATGGAAACGTCAAAGTCGTATTCAATCCAGAATGAGGTGTTATTAAGATAGTTGAACGTTCTAGCAATTACACTTATATAATTCCAATATGAGTATTCAGATAGCCAAAAGAACCCGTTAGTGCGAAACCACCTGGAACTGCATTAACATCAAACTGCAAGAACTTGAGACAATACGTGGACTCTTCTCTTCGCTAGGTGACCTATTACTGATATTTAGGATTCTCTCCGTCCTAGGCGTAATGGAAACGGAACTTCAGAGGCGCTTTCCGCTATTCTTGACAAACATGAGAAACTTGTAATCACTGCGAGTTACAACTGCGTGATGATAATGGTTCAGGTTGTCAGTAGTTGAGGTTGTGTTATGCTGTCAAACTGCTTACGGCAACGTTAATGGTGGCGCACATAATTTAGCGCTGAATACCTACTTAAGCGACGACGCCACAACACTATCTTTACTTGTCTTTATTTGGCCTCAGCTTGAGTAATCCGATTTAACGAACATACTACTACATTCGCGGGCTGCTAATGATACAGTATGACTACAGAGATCATCATGCGGGTATTACATTAATTCTGCAATGAATTGCTTGAAAAATGTTACCCTCAGCTATGCAGCTGGAATGACTCATTACACAGGTACTCTATGTTGCACTTGGTTAAGTGACCAGTTCGCTGCAATCCTGCTTCTTCTGTTCTTCTGTTTGTAAATGGTTGTATACGTCAAAAATGGTTCAAATGGTTCTGAGTGCTATGGGACTTAACGTCTGAGGTGGTCAGTCAGCTAGAACTTAGGTTAGTTAGGTTTAAGTAGTTCTAAGGACATCAGACACGTCCATGGCGGAGACTGGAGTCGAACCTGAGACCGTAGCTCTCGCGCGGTTCCAGACTGTAGCGCCTAGAACCGCTCGGCCACCCTGGCCGGCATACTTGTATACTGACCATTCGTTATTTGACTAAATATGAACTACAATCTAATTCGCATGTATATGGCATGGGTTAGCTCCGGCACGAAGGTATGACTAAGGATTGGTTTCCGTTGGAGTCCCGTTATTTTGATGGCAAGACTAATGTTCGCAAATCACCTCTATTGCCTCAAAAAACAATTGCATCTTAAATACCGAAGGACCGACGTCCGCACTGTCACAGCGCGTTGAAATACAGCAAAGACAGCAGATGAAAATTTGTGACCGACTGAGCTTCGAACCTAGACCTGCTGCTTACTAGACAGACGTTCTGACCACTGCACTATTACTTTTTTTTAAATTTTGAGAAGAATTTCAGCACCAGGTAGGCGGAGGCAAAGAGGGCAGGGGTCGAAAATCCGTGGCCTGGCCACAGTGCCTCCCCCATACCTGTCACTGAGCAGCTGCATTATGTACATGTATTCCATGTTTGCACCCATATATTCCTTTAAATTGTTGAACAAAATTGAAGTAGTAATTAAGGTAAAATAAATTACAGATTGTCGCCTCCAATCGCGTGCGATCCTTGTGGAACATTACTTATAACAGTGAACAGGGTGACGGAAAAATAAATAACAAACATTCATTCAGAAATATATTCACAATTTAAGTTATTATGCACTGGATGCATATGAAGTCTGTAAGGAAGCCATATATTTTTCAACAAATGGAAGAAGTTTCGGAGCCGGAGGGGGTTTGCCAAATTAGAACAGTTGTGATTTAAGAACCGACGTAAAAGAATATTCCAGGAATAAAAAAAGTGAAAGAATAGTATTCTGCTTCTAATCAATAAAACTGTCCATCTCTTTGTAGCCCACATAAAGCAATAGATAAAAAATTTTTAAAACATTCCTTATATTTGTTATTCTTCTTCAGCTTAAAATGTTCTTCTGCAATATAAAACATGCACTCTTCTAAGTTCTAAGTTTTTTTTATTACGACGTACAACACAAACTGTCCCAGAAGCCACGAATAACTGTTATTCTTTGCGAACGGGTAACATATCCAGTCGGGTTTAAAACTTCAGTTATCGGTATATGACTTTCTGCGGTTCTGTGGACAGTGCTAATTTCTTCGTAGTCCAGTTCCAAATTCTGATTCTATTTTCACATAAGAAGGTGTGCGCTACAGTTTCTACAAGCCCACATTTGTCGCAGTATGAAGATGGTCTCAATTTGATTTTTCATAATCGTTCCGCTGTGGGTATGGTTTCGTTTACAACGTCGCACCATACGGCACTGATTCTAGTTGGTATAATTTTATTGTTGATATTTTTCCAGACGTTTCTCCAGTTTTTTGTAGGTTAATTCACCGGAATTGGTTTGTGTAGACGATGTCTGGTAATATAATCATAGACGGTTCTAGTGTTGGTTTGTGCTGCTGCAGTCAGTCTAACGATCGCATGTCATGGTCCTTCAACACGGTTCCGATGACATTAAGTTTCCGGTCCCAACTGTTCGTGGCCATTCGCTTGGGGTTCGCCCTTAACCTCAATCCGAGATGGAGACTCACTTCAGTTACATCTAACCAGTGCGCACTTATTGCACTATTGTAGGAACCGAGATGCAGTATTTTGGATTTAAAATTTTGTAAATTTGTGGTGAGAACGTATGGGACCAAGTAAGCTTACACACTACTTAATCTAATTTAAACTATGGATAATGCCGGAGGGAGGACTCGAAGCTCCGACGGTGGGCACTGTCGGGACGCAGCAACCAACCTCTCTGCAGCACCTATCTACACACGCTCCTCATCAGACGCGAATTCCCATCTTTGCCGTATACCACATGCGCGGTACTCCCCCCTCCCTCCCCCTCCCCCCCTCCTCACCGGCCATTATTCCACTCGCTCGCGGCCACACTGTATTCCCGCGAGGGTTCGGATGATGTCGTGCGTCAGGGTTCGGATGATGTCGTGCGTCTAGCACTGAAAACTTTAGATGACCCGTCGAGAGCCAAATAATTATACATAATGTTGCAGGAGAAATAGTAATTATTGTAGGAGATGGTAGTATAGACAAATTGCAGAAACAATGACATATAACATGTGTCCAATTTTTATTGAACATACATATAGCTGGGTTGTAATGTATCTAGAGGTAGCCCTGGATGGAAAAATATTATGAACACCTCACATAAATAATGTGTTCCACTGCGAGAGACAATCTTATAAGCACTAGAAGCTGCTGTAGGTTAAAATGGGGTCTAAACCCAGTACTTACTGGATATACACCTCTGTAAAAAGACCATTGGTAATTTATAGGCCTATAATATGAACAAAGTCGAACAGAAGGTGGCTGCTAGGGAGTCTGTGAAAGCAGATCAGTCTCTGCACTTTGCCAAACAGATGGAATTAGCAGGACATCCACTCTTGGGATTGATATTACGCTAGACATGCCAGCCTTACACCTGTGGCTTAAAATGGAGACAGCGGCAGGGACATAAAGGCTACAAATTGGAAATAGCTGGATATAGTTAGAATATACGGAATCCCAAATCAGTATGGTGCTGGCTCGGGAAATGCCGACCAACTATACAATAACTTGTAGCTGTTTCAATAAACCATGCCATGTAACAGTTGGAGGCAGGGAGCAGTGGAAGAACGAACCACTAAACCGTGCAGGAGACATAATATAGTGGTTTGCTGACAGGTCGAAAACAGATGAATGTACCGGGTCTGGTGTACTGCCTAGAATCTCTTTAGGGAAGATGGCCACAGTATTTCATGACATCTTCTATCAGCAAGTGCACGGAGGAGAATTAGAGTAGACCCTACAAAAATCGTACCATCTACTTTTATTCAGACAGCCAAGCAGCTCTGAAATCTCTATCAGCCCGTACAACTAGATCGAAGGTCGTTGCAGAATGCCATGAAACATTTTCTGTCGGACATGTCCGAAAGAACAGACATCACACATATATCCATATACAGGGTGTTTCAGGAGGAATAGTAGATATTTTAGCAGGTGGTAGTACAGACGAAATGCATAAAAAAATTCCATATAAATGCGTCCACTTTTTACTGAGGACAGAGATACAGCTGTTAGTACGTAACCCTAACAAACTCAAATCAAAGGCAAATGAGGACGTTCAAAGTTGATTTTCAAAAATTTCCCCACCACCTTCAATGCACATTAGACTTCTCTTGATAACACCACGTGTAGCTCTTCTGAGGTCGTCTTTGCGTTCTTTTATAAGGGCTGCACTATTCATAATCCGAACAATCAAATCGGTTCTTGGGTTTACTTTTTCTTTGTAGACTTCGCCTTTAACCATCCTCACAGGCAAAAATCCAAAGAGAGAACGTCCAGGGACCTTGAAGGCCAACAAAAGTGCCCATATCTAATGATCCATCTTCCAGAAAATGTTAGGTTTGGATAATGTGTCACCTGACGACTAGAATTTGCAGGAGCCCCGTCATGCTGGAGGAACATAGGCATTCCTGTAGCCAAATAAACCTCTTCCAATAACGCTGGAAGTCATTTTCAAGGAAATGTAGACAACTGGGTCCTGTAAGGACCAACATACGAAACGTAAATGCATTGAACCCAGCTGTACGTACGAAATAAAAATTGGACACATGTTATATGGCATTTCTTCTGCAACTTGTCTATACTACCACATCCTACAATATTTACTATTCCTTCTGAAACATCCTGTATAATTATTTGGGTCTCGGCGGCTCATCTAAAGTTTTCAGTGCTAGGCGCACGACATCGTCCAAACACACGCGGGAATACAGTGTGGCCGCGAGCGAGTGGAATAATGGTCGGGGGGCTGGGTCTCATAAGTTCTTATCACAAATTTACAAAATTTTAAATCCAAAATACTGCATCTCGGTTCTTACAATAGTGCAATAGCTGCGCACTGGTTAGATGTAACTGAAGAGAGACTCTAACTCGGATTGTGATTAAGGGCGAATCTCAAGCGCATGGCCACGAACACTTGGGAGAGGAAACTTAATGTCATCGGAACCTTGTTGAAGGCCCATGAAATGCGATCGTTAGACTGACTGCAGAAAGTTCAGTTTATAAATACATACATACTTAGCAAAATTTATCATGTCGCAGCAGTCTTACCGATAGCTCTAGCCTCTTGGTATGTGTGGAAACAAAATATCTTCAAAGTACCCTTCCACACGGCGACTTTGGAGAGGCAAAACACGGGACTTGGAATTAAGACGTGCTTTTAAACTAATACACCTCACTAAGACAGGCATCACGAAACTTCTGTTCCCCTCGTTAGATCCCGGAGATAGGAACGCTCGTGTTAATGTAGCACGCCAGCCTAGATTACGTCCGAAAGTACTATGGCGATTGGAGCTGTATAAGACTTCCACCAGCATAAACCAACACTAGAACCGTCTATGATTATATTACCAGAGATCGTCTACACAAACCAATTCCGGTGAATTAACCTACAAAAAACTGGAGAAACGTCTGGAAAAATATCAACAATAAAATTATACCAACTAGAGTCAGTGCCGTATGGTGCGACGTTGTAAACGAAACCATACCCACAGCGGAACAATTATGAAAAATCAAATTGAGACCATCTTCATACTGCGACAAATGTGGGCTTGTAGAAACTGTAGCGCACACCTTCTTATGTGAAAATAGAATCAGAATTTGGAACTGGACTACGAAGAAATTAGCACTATCCACAGAACCGCAGAAAGTCATATACCGATAACTGAAGCTTTACAACCCGACTGGAAATGTTACCCGTCCACAAAGAATAACAGTTATTCATGGCTTCTGGGACAGTTTGTGTTGTACGTCGTAATAAACAAAACTTTGAACTTAGAAGAGTGCATGTTTTATATTGCAGAAGAACATTTTAAGCTGAAGAAGAATAACAAATATAAGGAATGGTTCAAATGGCTCTGAGCACTACGGGACTCAACATCTTAGGTCATAAGTCCCCTAGAACTTAGAACTACTTAAACCTAACTAACCTAAGGACATCACACACACCCATGCCCGAGGCAGGATTCGAACCTGCGACCGTAGCAGTCCCGCGGTTCCGGACTGCAGCGCCAGAACCGCACGACCACCGCGGCCGGCTAAATATAAGGAATGTTTTAAAAAAATTTTATCTATTGCTTTATGTGGGCTACAAAGAGATGGACAGTTTTATTGATTAGAAGCAGAATACTATTCTTTCACTTTTTTTATTCCTGGAATATTCTTTTACGTCGGTTCTTAAATCACAACTGTTCTAATTTGGCAAACCCCCTCCGGCTCCGAAACTTCTTCCATTTGTTGAAAAATATATGGCTTCCTTACAGACTTCATATGCATCCAGTGCATAATAACTTAAACATTCATTCAGAAATATATTCACAATTTGTTATTTATTTTTCCGTCACCCTGTTCACTGTTTTAAGTTATGTTCCAAAAGGAACGCACGCGATTGGAGGCGACAATCTGTAATTTATTTTACCTTAATTACTACTTCAATTTTGTTCAACAATTTAAAGGAATATATGGGTGCAAACATGGTATACATGTGAATAATGCAGCTGCCCAGTGACAGGTATGGGGGAGGTACTATGGCCAGGCCTCGGATTTTCGACCCCTGCCCTCTTTGCCTCCGCCTACCTGGTGCTGAAATTCTTCTCAAACTTTAAAAAAAAGTAATAGTGCAGTGGTCAGAATGTCTGTCTAGTAAGCAGCAGGTCTAGGTTCGAAGCTCAGTCGGTCACAAATTTTCATCTGCTGTCTTTGCTGTATTTCAACGCGCTGTGACAGTGCGGACGTCGGTCCTTCGATATTTAAGATGCAATTGTTTTTTGAGGCAATAGAGGTGATTTGCGAACATTAGTCTTGCCATAAAAATAACGGGACTCCAACGGAAACCAATCCTTAGTCATACCTTCGTGCCGGAGCTAACCCATGCCATATACATGCGAATTAGATTGTAGTTCATATTTAGTCAAATAACGAATGGTCAGTATACAAGTATGCCGGCCAGGGTGGCCGAGCGGTTCTAGGCGCTACAGTCTGGAACCGCGCGAGAGCTACGGTCTCAGGTTCGACTCCAGTCTCCGACATGGCTGTGTCTGATGTCCTTAGGTTAGTTAGGTTTAAGTAGTTCTAAGTTCTAGCTGACTGACCACCTCAGACGTTAAGTCCCATAGCGCTCAGAACCATTTGAACCATTTTTGAAGTATTCAAGTATTTACAAACAGAAGAAGCAGGATTGCAGCGAACTGATCACTTAACCAAGTGCAACATAGAGTACCTGTGTAATGAATCATTCCAGCTACATAGCTGAGGGTAATATTTTCCAAGCAATTCATTGCAGAATTAATGTAATACCCGCATGATGATCTCTGTAGTCATACTGTATCATTAGCAGCCCGCGAATGTAGTACTATGTTCGTTAAATCGGATTACTCAAGCTAAGGCCAAATAAAGACAAGCGACGAAGCCACAACACTATCTTTACTTAAGTAGGTAGTCAGCGCTAAATTATGTGCGCCACCATTAACGTTGCTGTAAGCAGTTTGACAGCATAACACCACCACAACTAATGACAACCTCAACCATTATCATCACGCAGTTGTAACTCGCAGTGATTACAAGTTTCTCATGTTTGTCAAGAATAGCGAAAGCGCCTCTCAAGCTCAAAAAAAAAAAAAAAAAATGGTTCAAATGGCTCTGAGCACTATGGGACTTAACTGCTGAGGTCATCAGTCCCCTATAAAACTACTTAAACCTAACTAACCTACGGACATCACACACATCCATGCCCAGGGCAGGATTCGAACGTGCGACCGTAGCGGTCGCGCTGTTCCAGACTGTAGCGCCTAGAACCGCTCGGCCACCCGGGCCGGCGTCTCTGAAGTTCCATTTCCACCATGCCTAGGACGGCGAGAATCCTAAATATCAGTAACAGGTCACTTAGCGAAGAGAAGAGTCCACGTATTGTCTCAAGTTCTTGCAGTTTGATGTTAATGCAGTTCCAGATGGTTTCGCACTAACGGGTTCTTTTGGCTATGGGAATACGCATATGGGAATTATAGAAGTGTAATTGCTAGAACGTTCAACTATCTTAATAACACCTCATTCTGGATTGAATACGACTTTGACGTTTCCATCCAACTCCTGACGTCTTACTGAATGAAGTCTGAAGTGCACGCACAGTTGTGTTGCCTGCCGCAAGGATTCTGTGATGTGTTGTGGCAGCTGGCGGTCATTGCTGAATACAGACATGTGCAAATATCAACACTGCTCCAGGGGAACTCGTCTTTGCTGCATTTTTTCCATACCGTAATTAGCACAATAACATAAGGCTTGTTCTGCTGAAGAACTTGATGCCCACAAGTCCTTAAATAAGAATCTCCTAACGTGAGTAATGCATGACAGAAAACAGACTTTTGGACAAAACAATGGACAGCTCCCTGCTTTTTGCGTTTCCGATAGCGCCTACGATAAGAATCTGGTGTCATATTATGTTTCAGAACCATAAACTGTTTATTTTTTTACCTCATACTAAAACAAAAGTTATGATATGAGAAGAGGAAATGACTTATATGCTTCTCAGGAACTTAAGTTTTTCGTGTTTATTTTCCCACTTCATACTAAAACAAGGGCGTTAAAATGAGAAGAGGAAATGAAATATACGCTTCCAAGACATAATATTTCCTTGTGTGCTACTACTGCATACATGAAAGCCCTGCAGTTAATTTTTGTACGTTGGATAAATTTTGATATCATGTCACATTCCTTTGTGAGAAGGTTCCTATTTTCTTGGGATTCAAATAGAGTGGACATTTCATCACTGGTTTTATTCTGATGACTAATGACATGATACCCGTTGCAATTGCTCCATGGCTCCTGTGAGTAGAGTCTCACGTTGGTTACTATAAGAACACGCAGGCAGTGATATCCGCTCACTGCGGTCACAGACAAGGTGATTTCTTTCTGTTTATGGCGAAGCGTCTGCTGCAGTGTCCACGCTCAGCCAACATAAACAAATCGCGGCGGCATTGGGCACTGCTGATCGCTGCGCTTGTCGCGAGCCTCGACAACAAGAGCGCACTGTCTCTGCTAACGATACTACGGAGTTAATACATCTTACTTAACGTAATATGCAGGACGTGGGTTGGGTGAAAATTCAGTTAGTAACTTCCCATCGCATTAAAATACTTTACAGTCATATTTGATGAATTATTTGTTGTTGGTTGTCTCTCTAATGTTAATAGTATTGATTCAGATTGTGCATGAAAACAAAAACACACACACACACACACACACACACACACACACACACACAGTCATTGATTCTTGTGAGGCTGACAACTTCTGTGTGTTGAACAACACATGCACCAGTCAGTTCCTCAGTTGGCGTCGAGTGGATGGGATTTTTCAATTACCTTGCATTGCAAGAATTGTAAGGAGGAGCCTGAAAGTAAATGGACTTGTATGCTAAAGAGCTGCGACAAAGCGAAGCTTGACCGATTATCAGATAATTGTCCACATGGGTTTTGTGGACGAGTAAACTTTTAGTACCCGCGCGGGATTAGCCGAGCGGTCTGGGGCGCTCCAGTCATGGGCTGTGTGGCTGATCCCGGCGGAGGTTCGAGTCCTCCCTCGGGCATGAGTTTGTGTGTTTGTCCTTAGGATATTTTAGGTTAAGTAGTGTGTAAACTTAGGTACTATGCTCATTCAGAGCCCCAGTAAAAAATATACACTCATCAATGCACGTGTCCCCACCAACATCGAAAATAAGAAAAACACCGAAAATGTCGAAAAATTCTGGTTCAAAATGGTTCAAATGGCTCTGAGCACTATGCGACTTAACTTCTGAGGTCATCAGTCGCCTAGAACTTAGAACTAATTAAACCTAACTAACCTAAGGACATCACACACATCCATACCCGAGGCAGGATTCGAACCTGCGACCGTAGCGGTCGCTCAGTTCCAGACTGTAGCGCTTAGAAGTCCATGGGAAAAATTCTGGAACCCAGTCGAAAATACTATGAGCAAAATTCACCAGGATGACATGAAAATACTAATGGCAAACTTCAATTCTCTATTTGGGCAGAAAAAACCTGTATAAAAAAATCTTTGGTGCAAATTCAACACACCGAAACGCTTAGACCAACGGCACACGTCTGACTGACATTTGCCAACAATTCAACCACAAAAGGACGTCTTCCCACTTTAGGAAAAAACCAGTTCCCAGGTAACATGCTTAGCTAACAGGTGCAAGCTGCTTTCGTTCGCCTTTCGCGACTCGCTGAAAGCCAGATTTTTAATTCTTTTGTAGCACAGCTACAAGCAGGCTGATAAAAACTCAATAAGGGAATCGTAAGACAACGCTCGAGCAAAATTCGTCTTGCTACTTTCAGTAACTCTTAGTGTCAGAGCGAAAACCTTACGGTACTGCCAAATTCATAATGCCACTTTTGTTTTCTGCCGACATATTTTTTGTTGTTGTGAATACATAATTTTATCTATGAAATGTCACATTTTCATAATACTTGCGAATGGTACAGGAAATGAAATAAATACAGATCTTTTCGAAGTCAAAAGTTGGTAATATCCTACTAATTCGTGTTAAAATAGGTTCAATCGCCTCACAGACACTTAAAGCTTTATTACGATAGAATGCCGTCGTGATGTTTCTGTAGTAAGCTGAATTTAATTTGTATTAGTACAGTGAATATTTTAATTGCATTTTCCATTAGTTTACTAAACGCAACAGTAATTATCAAAGAGAAATTAATCAGCAGCAGAATTTTCTTTCACGATATCTAAAACGATCTGACAATGCTAAAGTTGTTTACAAATTCTACGCCTGTAGAAACTTACTGGTTCTAACGATGTCATTAAACCAGAGTAGTTTTAAGAGTATGTTTAACTGCAAGATGATAACTAGAACTTCAAATTCGAAAATGACCGTTGATACATACACTAACAGCGTGGCGCCGCGTTCACATGGGCGGCTCCGGATTTCAGGGGGCGGGTGGCGTCTGGCCGGTGGCCGGTAACCGCTGCAGCGCGAGGAAACGCTCGAGCGTAAGCTGTTATGATCGCGGCGCAGCCACGAGCTGTCCTGCGGAGTTGTTTCTGGAATACTTGTCGTTGCTGGTGGGTAGAATGTTAAGCGAATTATCTTCGATGCTCAATCAGAATCATAACTTTAGACCGAAATGTGGTTAAAAAAAAAAATAGTTGGACACGAACAGGCGACCATAAGCTTAGAATGCATGACGATTATCATTTTTTCTTTTCTTCTTTTTTCTTATTGTTCATTATTGATCGTTGTGTTTGGTCGTTGCGGACGTCGCTGGACATCCTGTTCAAGTTCGGTGGTTGATCCTTCCACTCAGTTTTTTTTATTACAGAGGCCAACCGGCTCTCTGACCGAACACGCTGAGCTACCGTGCCGGCTAGCACTAGACCACGGGCTCACACAATCCGAGAACATCTCGGAAGTAGACAGCACTTCCTCCTAACGCTTCCGCATCTTACAGATTGTGCAGATGGCCGGTCAGTTTTATTGGCTACGTTAAGTGAATAGACTCGGACTTCGTGTCTGTGGCAGGCGGCCGGCGGTCAGTTTTTATGTCTAAAACTGTACGCCAATGTGTTTCACTCACGTATCTGTGTGGCGCTAAAGTGTGGTTATGGATAATACGTATGCTCAGATTGCGAATGTAACATCATAAGTAAAGAGAGGGAAACGAATTAGGCGTCCTTCGTCTTCCGTAACATCAAATATATTTTAGTTATTCTATCTTAAATGAACTGCGCAGAAAATCATTCACCAGAAGTAAATAACTTGTTAGCAACATCAGATGATATTAACAGCTTTCCGGCGCGGGTTAGCCGTGCTTTCAACGGCGTCATATGGCGGATCGCACGACTGCTTGCGCCGTCAGTTCGAATCCTTCCCCGGGCGTGGATGTGTGTTAAGTTAGGTTGGTTTAAGTAGTTCTAGGTCTAGGGGCTGATGACGTAAGCAGTATGGTCGCATAGTTCTTGGAGCCATTTTTTGACCTTTCACGTAAATTGTCTTTTCATAAACGGCCGTATCTTTAGATTGCGTTGACATAGCTCACTTTTTTACACCACCAAGGGACCGGTTACCACAAGAAGTGCGATACATTTCCGCTTATTATGTCTACCCGTTCTGGAAGTAAACGGGTTTTAAAGGTTGGGTAGACCGATAGAGGATCAAGAAAGTGAGACTTGTAGGGTTCCGTTTTTACCGGTTTAGGTGACGAAATCCTAGCAACGAAAACAGCTACGACAGCTACTGAAGATGAGGGCCGCATAAATAACACCCCCTACTCTTTATTCGAAATGTTCTAGTTGTAGTCGATACATCAGCATATTAATCGTAGCTACGCTTTCGATCCAAATCATGTTTACAGGAATGCAAATAGAATCCATTTGCCTATACACGTTGTAATTCACATCCCAGTATTAATGCTACCGTGTTTTAGAAGTGCGAACATTCCCATTGCTAGGTAGCTTAAGAAACACTTAGGCTAATGAACGTTTTCTGGCTGTGGCGAGTCTAGTGGAGAATTCTAAACAGTGTAGAATATGTTTGGCAGCTATGTAGCCGTTTATTTCCTGAGGTGGTGCAGAATTATCCTACTAAATTTACCCTCTAATAAGAGTATTTTGTTATTTCGATAAACATCCCGAATGATTGTCACATAAGCGGTGACAAAAGGAAGAAAATTCATGTTTTTGAGCCCAGGAAGCTCTATGCAACAGAATCTGTAGATCATTTTACCATTTTCATTGCGAAATTGCCGGCTTATTCATGTCTGGGGTAATAATAGAGGGCTGTTTGCCTGGGTTGTCTGCTAGCGTAGTGAAAGGAAGGTCTGGTTTGTTTTCCGGTTCTAATCTCGATGGAGGCAGGTAGAATATCAGTAAAGCAATTTTAAGGAATTCTCGCGCCCTCAATACTTTTTATCGCTACCTTTATTCTGTACTGCCGCCCTGTGCATGTCAATATGACACTCTTGTAGAATTTCATACATGTTACTGCCTACTTTTTCCGCTTCTGTCAATAATGGAATTGACTTAAGTGTGGCACTGAATGATTTTTAACTGAATTTCGTTATGAATCTTCAGGCATTGCTAAATTTGCACACTTTCATGGTAGGTCAGCAACGGTAATCCAGTAGGACTGGTCTGAACGTTGACACAAACCGTTTCGCGGCCGAAAGCGGATAATATTTTGCTAATTCGTAACGATCCGGCGTTCTTTGTATTACTAAAACAATTATGTTATCTCGATAAGTTGAAATTAATTTTTATTGGTACAGTTCATACCAATTAGCGTGTCTTCTTTCAGTTCTGTCTTATATTTACGTGTTGTATTTAACACACTAATCAGCATTAATATAGTATTACAAATTATTGAAAACAGCCTAAAAAAGTTCAGATAGTTTGTCAATTTCACGCAAGTGCATAGTATGTTGGTAGCACTTCGTCGCCTTGCCTGTTATGCTGTGTAGCAGACTTTAAAGCCGTGCGGATCAGCATAACGAAAAGGCGAGGGGTCTCGCTCGTTTTGTCCACGACTGTACAGGTTCGGTAGCGAGTTCTTGTTCTACCGGCTATGCCAGCTATGGTCGCTGAAATAATGCATAAACACAGGGAACAGAGAGTTACGTATCTTTCGACTGTGAAAAAATACTTGGATGACTACAGCTATGTCTGCATTCGTAAAAAAACAAGGAAGAGAAAATGAGTGCATGGCGAATGGATTGGCCTGGAACAGATGTGTTGGTGATAGGTATTCATTTGTTTCCAAGCGAGAGCCACTTCAATACCCTCTCCGAGGTAAAATAGAATCAACACGGACTTTTCTTCCCAGTCCAGAATAAAAAGCATTAGCCATTAATGTCATGAACGGGAATTCAGGGTTATAACAAAAAATTACATTTTGTGATATACATTTTCTTACCTTAACAATTTATTTGTGCGTGTAGTTCTCACCATAGGCCGTATTTCTGCAAATAATTTTAGTAGATGTAATGTTCCAGTCCGCTTGAGTTTCGCGATATTAATAATGAATTCTTAAATAAAATGCGAGTGGTTTGGTTCAAGAAAAGTTCACAAGAGGAACAGAAAAAAATGGCTCTGAGCACTATGGGACTTAACTTCTGAGGTCATCAGTCCCGTAGAACTTGGATGTCCTTAGGTTAGTTAGGTTTAAGTAGTTCTGACACACCCATGCCCGAGGCAAGATTCGAACCTGCGACCGTAGCGGTCGCGCGGTTCCAGACCGTAGCGCCTAGATCCGCTCGGTCACACCGGCCGGCCAGAGGAACAGAATTGCATAAGGAAGTAGAAACTGATTCACGGCATTGTGGACATACAGACGATCACGACAGCACCCTTGTTCTGTACAAGCTATTTGTCGTTAACTGACTGACCGAGAGTTGGCACTTTGAATGGGAGCAGCCAGAATTTGTGTTTGCATAGTACGACTGGAACGCATTGAAACATATGCATATAACCTACCAACTGAAATATTAAGCAGACAATCTAGACGGGACATCCTAAGTGACAAGCATCTACAAAGCATTCTTTAAAAATCTTTCATTCCATCTTAAAGGAGATGTTGGTTTACAGGCCTTTCCAGCCAATATTTGTATTCTGTGTTGTTGTGACGCCACTTGTTTATGACAACTGGATGCTTATTTAATTTTGTAGAACTTTTAACTGGATCTAGTTGGATAGCTGAGAGTAAGATGTTGTTCATTAAGTTTCTTTCGTGCCATGTTCCTGCATATGTCTTACGTCTGAGAGAAAAACCTCTCTGTCGATAAAAAAGCCACGTAGAAATCTGTTGCCCGCTGTTTGTCTTACGTACGTTCATATTGTCTCAGTGGTCTTTATAACGCTATAGTGTGATTTTGTAATTCGTTGGTGTAGAAACGTTTCTGTCTAATTCTGTGGAAGACGAGAAACTTTAAATCTTGGCGCTGCAGAGAATATTATCTTCTGCTATAGTAGTTTATTGAAGTAATTTTGTTCAGTAAGTTGTTCTTCTCTATATCAGGTTGCTACATTATCCCAAATACTTGTAGGTGCTCTCGGTTTGTTGTCAGTTTCATTGAGTTCTTCGTTTTCCAGAGGATTCTGTTGGAGTGAATTGGATACTGCTTAGAAAAATATAGGGTAAAATTAACTTTTGAATTTCGGAAAATTAAACGTTGTATTATAGGGCTACAAGAGTGATTTTGTGAGTCTGTTGTTACGTAGTCTGTTGACCCCGAATCTGGTGAGTTCTTCTTTTATTCTGTGTAGTATGTTCTTGGTTTTAAGTGTTTCGTAAGGGAGTTTGTTTGGAAGCTATACCGTAGATCTTCGGCAGTGTGTTCTTGGTTTTAAGTGTTTCGGGAAAGGAGTTTATTTGGTAGCTATACCGTAGATCTTCAGCTAATTGAAGCATCCTCTGGTTAGCAGACAGAGTTTATTTTTTCGTTTCATCAGAATGTAAGAAGAGAAACTGGTAGCTCCAGTCCATGTGTTTGATATTTCGTGAGACGTACAAAATTACGTCGGCTTTCAGCTTATTTAATCTTTTCAGTCATGTCTTTCTGGCTACTTAAGAGTTCATCTAGACCAGGTTGTTCCAGCTGGTCGGTTCCGGTGTGAGCCGCGGAGCGCTCCCTGCTCCAGGGAGCCGCGTCGCTCGCTGTGGCCACTCGAGTGGGCCGGCACGCCGGCGCGTGGCACGGCTGCCTGAGGCAGGCGGCAAGGCAAGCGTTTTGATGTGCCAGCTGCGTCTTACAAGATCGACAACCTCATACTCTTAGCTGATAAGACGTGGTGACATGCTACACCAGGAAATACGATGTTCGGGAAATAAATAAGAAACAACTGTTTTATAAGAAATTGCATACTAAATTTATTGGGCCTCTGTAGCTTGATACTTTCTTTTCATTACAAGATCGGAAATATCAGGCGTCAAAGTGTTCGCAGCGTTAATGCGGAGGATGAGCTTCATTGTTACATCCTGAAGAAACGATCGTTCCTTACTATTTACTCTTTTCATTGCTGAGTAAAGCTGCTCACAATAATACGTGCCAACATGCACTTGATCTGAGTGGCATTGTTGTGAAGCTTGGGAAATGTTTTTTGCTGTAATGAACGATACCATCGTGACAGATCCGACGTGTTGTAGTACCTCTCTTTCAACAAAGTGGAACTTTGCAAATCAATAATCTCTAATTGAAGTGACAATGACAAGCATCGGGGGAAACTGGAAATGGAACTTAAGGTGTTCAGCACTTGTTTTTCAAAGTAGTGAGGTCTCGGAATCGTGTTTCAAACGACGTGATGAGCTGCTTTAACTTTGCTTGGTAATCGCCGAAAGTAGTACCTTCAGGTATTTTTAAAGAAGCAAGACGATTGAAGAACGTTAAATGTTCATTACTCATCTGCCTCTCAAATAAACGTAACTTTTCCATGAACGCTTTGATCTCGTCGTGCATGTCAACGATTAGCTGCCCTTTGCCCTGCAATGACAGATTTAATTTATTCAGATGCATAGTTATGTCAGATAGGAACGCCAGGTCAGATATCCATTTTATATCTTTCAGACAACGCATTTCTTCCCCTTTCATTTCGAGAAAATGGGATATTTCCTCACGAATGGCAAAGAAAACATCAAGAACTGCACTGTGGTAAGGTATATCCCCATACTCCGCTTCCATATCTTTCAGGAATCATTTGAATTGGTGATGATTCATACCGTGACGCCGCACAAAATTCACGCATTTCACGACATCTTTCATTACGCCACCTAGCTCTACTGTTGCAGCACACAGTGCCTCTTGGTGAATAAAACAATGAAGAGTCAAAATGTCTTTCCCGAATTCATCCCTGAGTTTATTTTTCAAACGAGAAGCAAATCCTTGGTGACGCCCAATCATTTGTGGTGCACCGTATGTCGCTACAGAATGGAGCTTATCCCACGGCAAATTCATATTGTCCACTGATTCACAAACAGCTTCAAAAATGTCACGTCCTGTTGCGGTGTCATCGAGTGGTACCACATCCAAGAGTTCTTCAGTTACTTTCAGCTCCATGTCGACACCACGCACAAAGACTGCAAGCTGAGCACAGTCCGATATGTCGGTGCTTTCGTCAAGCGCTAGCGAAAATTCAACAAAGCTCTCCGCCTTTTTCCTGATCTGTGTTTCATAATCCGCTGCCATGTCCAGGATTCGACGAGACATTGTATGCTTCGACAGGCAAACCCCATCGATTGCCTGCACCTCCCTTGGAAACAAACATTCTGCAACTGCTACCATGCACGATTTTACGAGTTGTTCCACCGAAAACGGCTTGCCGCTCGTCGCAATGATGTGAACGACCCTGCAGCTTGCTCGAACTGCAGATTCAGTAGTGTTTTCTCCGCTCTCATTCACCTGAAAATTATACACGCATTACAGAACACGAACTATGTTGCATATTTTGATACTTTCCGTATTACGAAACCGTTTTTAAACTTACGTCTCCTGGTATGTCGTTATTAAGCCTGGCTACAAGTTCTCTGCGTGAAACGCCTTCTACCTGATCGCAGTGCGCTGCGCGAAGAACGCGTATAATGTCGTTGTATATTGTACCTCTTCGCAGAATTAAATACTTTATGACATACAAGACACTGCCGACGACCATCCCTCTCAATGAATAGAAAGTTATCCTCCAATAGAAGTACAGGGCTCCCGCGGCTAGTCATAGCTGTCATTGAACACGGATTATTGCGTCAGTTACCGCTGTATGCGGCCAGGGGGCAGTGAGTTCGCTTTCCCCTTCCACGCGGGCTCCGAGCTGCCACAGTGAGCGCTCCGGAGCGCTCCGGCTCCATGGAGCTCGGTTGGAACAGCCTGATCTAGACAGTTGTAGACAAGATATTTGACGTTTAGTTGTGGGGCAATTTCTTGTCCACAAAGTCGGATGTAGAGTTTTGGGTTATCCTGTAGTCGGCGATTAGTAAGATTGCCATGTCTGAAAAGGAAAGGTTTCCTTTTTGGTGGATTAGATCAATCATATTCTCCATTTACTGGGCTACGTTTCAAGTTTGCTGATGTAGCTGCTGACTTGTTAATTGATTGCATTCGAGGTGGGCACATGACACCAGTAAGTGGTGTCATCTGCATATAGAACCATGTCTTCATTCCACCACCGGGGTCTTGCGATATCCGCTGTGTATATCGTCCATAACTAAGTGGATATGACGTCAGCCTGAGGCACTTCCGGTCTGGGTGTGGAGGAGGACGATTTTTGACCCCCGTCTCGTAGCTGTACTTTTCAGTTTCAAATGAGGTTAGCTAATAATTGCACTACTGCACGTGGGAAGCTGTGCTTTAGCACTTTGTGAAGATGTCTGTATCTTATCAAAAGCGCGTTCTGTGTCCAGAATGAGGGTAGCAGTTGCACCTGTGAAATTGCAGGCTTCCGCTGCACTGCTAATTAGCCTTAATCATGGATCAGCGGGATTGTGTTTCTGAAACCAGCTTGTTCATGTGATATAATGCTTTTGTCTTCTGCAAAATGTTGTATGTTGTCAATTATGCCTTTCAAAGTATTGTCAATTATTTATAATTATTTTTATATTTCTGAGTTTGGTTTCAAAGTCGGTTTCCTCAGTGGTGAGTTCGACACGGTTCCTTCTTTATTTCATGTAAATCACAAATTGTACAAGGTTGAATTCTTTCAGTCCAGGTATGAAAAGACTTAGTTGTTTCCTTGGGGTCCAGAGTTTCAATGATAACAATTCTAGTTAGAACATTCAGATCAATTATTACTGGGTTCTCACCGAATTCTGTGGACATGCTGGAGTTTCATCTCGAGTTACGCCTGGAGCGTACCTTTTAAAAACCTTCGTCGTTATGTATCTCAAGAGATTCCGTTTCATGAGGAGAATCATTTGTTTAGCAATGAGTAGCTGGTTGTTGGACGCACTGAGATTGCTGAGGCTGCTGAGATTGTTGGGGTCGGTTGGTGACTGTTGAGATTCGACCGGTGTCGTTGCGTCAGATCTGATGATTTTCTCGCGTTTTTTGTTTAGTATGAAGAACGTTGACTCTGCATGGTGGAGATGGGATGACCTGAGCGTTCTCTTCATACAGTTTGTTTTGGACATGATTCCTGCCGTATACCATTTGCTTCTTCTACCAATTTGACATTCATAGTACCTATATTTTGTCAAACAGTGAAAATATTTGCTACGTTGAGGAAAACTAACAGATCAAATTACACTTACACCTCAAAAAAACCCAGTCTGAGAAAAATAAACATCATTATACGCAACATAATGAGATCACAGAAATCTCATTCTCTAGATCAGTCCTGTAAATTTACTCGACCTTGTGTTTATAAATTGACATATGGAAGCCAAAATAAAATATACATTAGAATAGACAGAAGGAATTTTCAAAACAATGTTCATACCACATCTGAATCTCACTGCCATAATATTATCTTCATTGGCTCACCGTTAAAACAACAAGTTCCACACACCAATGAAAAAAGAATTATGCTAAATATTTTACAAGAAATAGAAAGTTTCTTATATATGATAAAACATCAAGACATTATTTTGAACGAACAGGTTGAATCAAAACAATTCATTGTAAATTTCACCAATGTCATTCTAAATGTTTCATGTTGAAACACATTATTTTCTTTAGATAACCTGGCGGGGTCAGGGATTTTCTCTGCCTCGTGATGACTGGGTGTTGTGTGATGTCCTTAGGTTAGTTAGGTTTAAGTAGGTCTAAGTTCTAGGGGACTGATGACCACAGATATTAAGTCCCATAGTGCTCAGAGCCTTTACATACATAAATGACTGGAATAACTAGATGAAAAAAATGCAGTTGTAAAAGATCTGAAAGCAATAAAAAACTGTTCTTGTTTCTGAGTAATGTACAACTCCGAAGACTTTTAATCAGCATAAAGAATCAAAGGATCTTAAGTGCAAATTGATGCAAAATCCTTCCAGGTCGGTAGACGTATCGCTTTCGAACTGAAACAATTCCTACATCTAACGAATTTTGTAGCTAGTAAAATGTTTTCAGCAGTGTTAGATGGGAATCAGGTAAAATTCTGTGGATCCTACTGTAAGCACAGAATATAGTAACTGGGAAGCTGACAAATCCAGGTCGTTGATACAGATGTCCATAGACAACATGTACTTTTTGGGCCTAAAAGTAATCTGTTATTATCAAGTGAAGAACGATTCACATTAAATCCGTCCACAGCTGTATATATTCTGAAGATAAAATCCGTTTTTTTTCGCATGATTCCCTGCTTTGTGCAATAAAAGTCAGTTAAATTCGTACTGATATTCCCACCTCGTTGTTTCTGTCATCAAGGGTCAATGCAGAAGTCGGGTTTCTCAACGGCCAGTCACTCAAATCCAGATCCTGGTACTCATAATCACAAAAATTCAGTTTTGGTAGTTAGTTGTGTAACACAATTTTCTCTAAGAAAGGTATACATAAAACCAGCACTTCTGACTCTGACTTATATTTATGTGCTGCTAGCTTTAATCACAGTACCAACTACACTGGCATAATAACATCAGAAAACTGGCACTGAGAACCAGTCATGCCAGCACACTACTTGTGGACTAGATAAAAATTTGAAAAAGAGAAGATAAAACGTCGTTAAACTAATGATGGTGCTTATGTTGTCGATGCTAAGAATTTTAATAGTAACTGTTTCTCAGTAACGATATAGGAGAAACAAATAAGACAAAATACCATCGTTTCGTGGCGAAGAAATGATTACTGAATTTTAAGAACGCGTTGTGTTATAACTGTGTTTCAAAAACAGAATGTTAGAATTCCAATGACCAGCAGTGCACATTGCGATTGTTCGGTAAATAGAATATACGTACCGATTGATTTTTAAATGTTTGGACATCGTTTGCTGCAACACTCTTTTAATTTTCATAGTACCCAGTCGATAGATTATAGAGGTCATAATTCAAGTATGATTTAAAAAATGTGATGCCAAAAATTCAAACAATATTATCAACTCACTTTGGGTATGGTATAACATACGTGTATTTCTTTGATTATTCTTTGTGTTGCAATAATGACTGCGATACCATAATGCTTCTTGAAAATACTGACAAAACTGTGCACCACATTAATAAGCATGTACTCCCAGTAAACGACAAAAGCTTTTTTGAAGTCCTACCTCTTATATTGTATGTCAAACATTTCTGCAATAGCTAAACTTCACGAAATTATTTTAAGTCCAGTTTATGCTAAGTCTGTCCCATATGCGAATATCATTACGAGTCCAAAGAATAGTTGGCTCATGGAAATATTCTGTGTTGCATCTGCCAAACTTGCAAGTATTTTTACAACTTCGAAACTCATACACACTGATAAAAAATATGATAATTTGAGAACATACAACTGGCAACAGTTGTTGCAAGTTCGAAATACTCGCTAACTCGCGGAAATATTCTAAATGCACATGATTTGTTCCTAAAAAATTTGCTACGTATCCTGCCATCATCGCGCCGATAATTTCACAAGTCCACAAACTTTTACTTGGAGGATTACAAACACTTCAGATCGCCACTTACCGCTCATGTATACATACGTCTGCACTGTTCTGCTCTGCAGTCCAGAACGACTGTACCACACCAAGATGGTCGTTGACTCTTTGATCCCTTAGACCTTGGTTCCAAAAGATCATCTCATAGAAAGTATTCCAAATTGTACCAAACATATATCACATATTACACATATACATATGACATACCAGACTAGACTTAACTTTTACCACATTTAAGATACTGTATTTAATTTTTTGTTGAATATTTTACATTTCTCACAAACAACAGTATTGTCAATGTAATCATTAGTTTGCCATGTTTTGACTGTGTGAAAATTAAAAGTATATAGGAATTAATGCATTTGCGGATACAGGGTGTTTCAAAAATGACCGGTATATTTGAAACGGCAATACAAACTAAACGAGCAGCGATAGAAATACACCGTTTGTTGCAATATGCTTGGGACAACAGTACATTTTCAGGCAGACAAACTTTCGAAATTACAGTAGTTACAATTGTCAACAACAGATGGCACTGCGGTCTGGGAAACTATATAGTACGATATTTTCCACATATCCACCATGCGTAGCAATAATATGGCGTAGTCTCTGAATGAAATTACCCGAAACCTTTGACAACGTGTCTGGCGGAATGGCTTCACATGCAGATGAGATGTACTGCTTCAGCTGTTCAATTGTTTCTGGATTCTGGCGGTACACCTGGTCTTTCACGTGTCCCCACAGAAAGAAGTCACAGGGGTTCATGTCTGGCGAATAGAGAGGCCAATCCACGCCGCCTCCTGTATGTTTCGGATAGCCCAAAGCAATCACACGATCATCGAAATATTCATTCAGGAAATTAAAGACGTCGGCCGTGCGATGTGGCCGGGCACTATCTTGCATAAACCACGAGGTGATCGCAGTGTCGTCTAAGGCAGTTTGTACCGCCACAAATTCACGAAGAATGTCCAGATAGCGAGATGCAGTAATCGTTTCGGATCTGAAAAATGGGCCAATGATTCGTTTGGAAGAAATGGCGGCCCAGACCAGTACTTTGAGGATGCAGGGACGATGGGACTGCAACATGGGGCTTTTCGGTTCCCCATATGCGCCAGTTCTGTTTATTGACGAAGCCGTCCTGGTAAAAATAAGCTTCGTCAGTAAACCAAATGCATATCGCCGTCATCAATCCTGTGCACTATATCGTTAGCGAATGTCTCTCGTGCAGCAATGGTAGCGGCGCTGAGGGTTTGCAGCGTTTGAATTTTGTATGGATATAGGTGTAAACTCTGGCGCATGAGACGATACGTGGACGTTGGCGTCATTTGGACCGCAGCTGCATCACGGCGAACGGAAACCCGAGGCCGCTATTGGATCACCTGCTGCACTAGCTGCGCGTTGTCCTCTGTGGTTGCCGTACGCAATCGCCCTACCTTTCCAGCACGTTCATCCGTCACGTTCCCAGTCCATTGAAATTTTTCAAACAGATCCTTTATTGTATCGCTTTTCGGTCCTTCGGTTACATTAAACCTCCGTTGAAAACTTCGTCTTGTTGCAACAACACTGTGTTCTAGGCGGTGGAATTCCAACACCAGAAAAATCCTCTGTTCTAAGGAATAAACCATGTTGTCCACAGCACACTTGCACGTTGTGAACAGCACACGCTTACAGCAGAAAGACGACGTACAGAATGGCACACCCACAGACTGCGTTGTCTTCTATATCTTTCACATCACTTGCAGCGCCATCTGTTGTTGAAAATTGTAAGTACTGTAATTTCGAAAGTTTGTCCGCCTGAAAATGTACTGTTGTCCCAAGCATATTGCAACAAACGGCGTATTTCTATCGCTGCTCGTTTAGTTTTTATTGCCGTTTCAAATATACCGGTCATTTTTGAAACACCCTGTATATACACTAGCATAATTTATTAAGCTGCGATTACTTCTCTCACTTTATTACTTGTTTTGTGTAAAATTGACCTCTTGGTAGTATAGAATATTTAGTGTGTCATATAATTTAAATTATCTTTTATTCTTTTAATGCTCTCTGATGGGGGGCTTCAGGCTCTACCCATTGAGACAAAGTTTATCAATTTCGCCCAAGACGTTGATAATACATGAGTACTAATTTTTAAATTTCATATGATTAGCGAAACTTAGATAATTCGCAAATCAGAAACTGCTTTTCTGCTTGAGGGCATGTTTACAAGCACCCTTCGGTCATTCCTCTTCTGTAAGTGTGTTTAATTACGTTACAGCTTTCTTGGATCACGTTTTACGGGATATTGATCTATTTAGTAAGTATGGTAGTCTCTCGTTTCCACCATGGTGGCTAGAACGTCACGTTTCTCTCCAGTGACTAAGTGCACCTGGATTTTCCCAGTCTACCACTATATCTGCTCCCTGAAACTGTAGCGCGCTCTGCCGGCCGGAGTGGCCGTGCGGTTTTAGGCGCTACAGTCTGGAGCCGAGCTACCGCTCCGGTCGCAGGTTCGAATCCTGCCTCGGGCATGGATGTTTGTGATGTCCTTAGGTTAGTTAGGTTTAATTAGTTCTAAGTTCTAGGCGGCTGATGACCTCAGAAGTTAAGTCGCATAGTGCTCAGAGCCAATTGTAGCGCCCTCTTACTGTCGAGGATACCCCGCATGACGTCGGGTATGAACCTGCTGCTCCCATCAGTTCCATAGTCCCATGACAGTCGAGAGATCCGATTAACCCAAACAGAATTATCCTGGAATAATAAGATGCAGTGTTGATACACTAAGATTCTGATGCTGTCGACATTCGGCAGGTACTGGTATTTCTACTTCTCGCTCGAGGCATATCTCAGTCATCTCAGAAACAAATAACGTTGAAATACGGCCTGTGAATGAGGGACCCCATATTTGTTCTTCAGTTATATTCAGTATGCAGATGGCGTTATTTCTATCCCTCGTGTGTTTGCGCTGATATGCAAACCATCCGCATGTAAAAGCATGTAGAGCACTTCAGGTAATTTGCCGTTTAATGCTTGTCGCCTTCAAGGTCAAATTCCTGCTGCTTTAACGACCATTGATTTCGATTTGTTTCTTCCATACGAAATTACAAACAATATGGGTGGCAGTTATTTGTCATTCAATATAACTCTGTATGAAAGCAATAACCTAGTTACCAACACGTGTAGTCCATTTGTCTTCGCAGTTACGGCTTAGAGTTCTTACTGCGCCTTCCTCGGCGCTTATCGTCCCTGAAATAACATGGGTGAGGTGACAGATAAGTATGGCGGGTCTGTGAGAAATGACGCAGAACATTTGGGCTGTCTCTCAATTGTACGTTGGTAATGAACGAGAAACACATTGATTAAACCATCAAAATGAAGTAGTCTGTAGTTGACATATTGTAGGAAGGAAGTAGTTTTTTAAGAAAGTAATTTTTCTTAATGTGGCTGTCATTTTAATAGCCACTGCAAGGAACCGTCGAATCAATACAGAAAGCTTAAAGCCACACTTTTTTTATGCTCCGTAATTTGTTTTTTTGTTTACTTCAATATTTCCTATTTTCTCAAACCGTTTGATATCAATGTTATATTTTATAGTGCTTCGTACTATACGTTGAGCTAGATAATCGTTAGATAATAAATTCGTAGACTCATGTACATCTCTTGAGAGAAACAAAGTCGGTCAGAGAACTAACGGTTAAGGAGTTATCACTTTGAATACATGCATTGAGAACCTCTTCCTAGATCACGGAACTGGAGCGACGATTGTTACGACAGTTTTTTTATTTATTTGATGATTATTTGTTAAGAAGTATTCGACTATTCTTACATTAAATGTTTAGTGCAATATGTCAGATATTGAGTCGTTTGTAAAGTAATGTTGAAGGTGCATTATACATGGCAGAGTGATTATTTAACTAAGAAGGATTCTTCGGGGTGTGGTTAAGGGGCAGAGGGGCGTTACTTCTATAAAAAACGAAAAGTATTTGGAATCTAAAATGAGCAAGGGGAATAAGACAAATTACTTGTAATGGAAATAAATTAGTTTAGTTATTATGGACTGTTACTGTAACACGAAATTACTCAGATACAGAATCCAGAAAACACGCTACATTCTCATACTACAGTACTAACCCACCCCACTGAAATACAGATTCTTAAATTTAGAATTCTGCAACATTAAACGCCACTGCTATAGTGAGTAATTTAATATCTCGTTGAAGCAGACGTATTTTAAAGTCACATTTTTTATTGTTTTCTTTTGGCACGTATAAAACGAATTTTATTTTCTTCTGTATTTATCAAAGCTCTTTATATTACAGACTAATATTACCTATGTTGAAGATCTGGCTAAGAATAATAATACTTACTTCTATTTTTTCTCCCTTGATCCTTCAGATGTGCCTCGCTAGTGCGAAACTTCGACGTTGCGTGGGTGTCCCATACACAGGGTGTAACGGGTATAAGTGCGTTGGTGTCTTAATAGGTACACTCATGAATATGTTGGTTGTCTTTTCTCTTCATCCTACAGTCTTCTCACATATACGTCACAAACTTTATGACTTGATGTTTTCTGCCTGGTCCTAACAACACCACTAAGTCAACTACACCTTTCGGTATAGACTAATCGTTTTGCGTCCACGTGTCCACACTTTAGCACCTGACCTGCTTCCCACGGGAAAATAAGCATTAACGGCTTTTTCTTTCCACACATATTTGGATAGGCTAACCAAAATACAAACATATGACTTGTGTAAGCTATAATTATAAGCCTGCAAATGACTTGAATATTGATGTAATGTCGTTCAATACACCGTACTTAGTCAACATTAGTGATATCTGCACTTACAGCCGTTACGCCCTGTATATAGCCGAGAGGTGGCCGACGCTCCCCAGGTGTGGCGTGTGGTGGGGGGCGCTGACCGCCATTCCACCCTCGGTGCATTCAGTCTTGCCCAGACTCGCGAAGCGTCAACTGCCGGCTGCGTTCTTGACGATAGTCTGATAGTAAATGGTCGCATGCCGAATTCAGCTGACAGCCCTCGTCCTTGTTGACGAGAGTGTCGTGTTTTTTCCTCAAATTCGAACGTATGTTTTCGTTGAGGCTATGTTTAGCCAGTGCTGATCTGTCTTTATGCCCCACGCATGCGCATCTAATGTATTCCTGACCGAGCGAGGTGGCGCAGTGGTTAGCACACTGGACTCGCATTCGGGAGGACGACGGTTCAATCCCGTCTCCAGCCATCCTGATTTAGGTTTTCCGTGATTTCCCTAAATCGCTTCAGGCAAATGCCGGGATGGTTCCTTTGAAAGGGCACGGCCGATTTCCTTCCCCATCCTTCCCTCACCCGAGCTTGCGCTCCGTCTCTAATGACCTCGTTGTCGACGGGACGTTAAACACCAATATCCTCCCTCTCCTAATGTATTCCATCCATTGCTGCAAGATGCTGTGCTGCGTTTTCCCCTCTCTTTGACGTTGACATCTTCAAGGAATGCCATATAAACCTGGTATTCGCAAGTGTATCTTGTCCTTTACTGAGATAAACATAATTTTCGTTTTTCGTAGTGGTCGAAAAATGGCCAAATGTTTTTCGGAGTTTCTCCCAGTTTTAGCTTAGGGAGCCCCAGCACAGGGGATAAAGTTGAATTTCTGTTCCTCTTTCCCTTCCTCTTATTTTCGATAGGCTGTGTCATTTGTTTCCTTCAATGCACGTCAATTTTGGCAGCATATAGTCTAAGCTGTTACAGACTCTCTCTGTGCCAGTGATGTCAGCTCGTTGCATGAAGGAACAGATCTAAGAGGGCCTTTTTTCCATAGCTTGCATGTCCTAAGGGACCATATGTATTGCCCTAGTTAGCACGTCCTAAACTGGAAGACATCTCTTACGTTCTAGCTCCACCGTCAATTGTTTGTTTTCATGTACCCTGTTGAGGCGGTCTGGTATCTCAGTCAGGGCCTCTTTGCCATGTTCCCGTAGGACGAAGGGACAGCCACGTAGCTTATTGGCTCTTTATTTGGAAACGTCTGCGATGAAAGTGATGTCTACCGTCGAGCTGGTATGTACGTAGTCAGAGAGAGGAAACGGTTCGTCTTTTAGCCCGTTCACTACCACTGGGAAATAGGTGTCGCATGATAGGCTGTCAGAGAACCACTTGCTGTGTGAGAACCAGTTGAATATGCTGTATGTTACTACTATATGTAGTATGGGACGATTGAGAGTAAGACAGCACAACTTTCAAGGGCAGTCTCTAATAATTATTACGTAGAAATGGGAGAATTTTATCAGCTTTTAGAACAGAGTGGAATTTATAGAATTTCCTGGCAAATTATATGTAGATCAGTCAGTTAGGGCTATAACTCCTAGAGTAACTCAGCATGAAGGGAGTTGGAGACTGAGAAAGAAAGAGTTCACCTTCGCTAAACATGCTCTGACTGAATGTCATCCATATGATATCAAGTGTGATATTCTCCATAAAGGAACTAAGGGGAGAAAGCTAACATTACTTGGAACTCTGGTCGTTAATAAACCACATTCAAAGAAACCTGACTTTGTCCTTAATGACCAAACACAGTTCCATTACTCATCCCTATTAAAGTTGTAGCCAGCTAGTATGCCTCTCATCATTGGCTAATAAGCTTTCTGTAACTGTTGTACACCCACAATCCATAGCCTTTTTCTTCCCCTCCCTCTATTTAGTCTGTTTATCACATCCACCAGTTTGTCCATATGACATTATGAGTCCATGCTATTACTAATTTGTAGAACATTTCTGTTTTATACGCTCACATACTTTCAATATTTGAATATACTGCAATATAAGATTTATTTATTCAGAGTCTCTTTAGGTGATTCAAAAAAATGGTTCAAATGGCTCTGAGCACTACGGGACGTAAAATCTAAAGTCAGCAGTCCTCTAGAACTTAGAATTACTTAAACCTAACTAACCTAAGGACATCACATACATCCATGCCCGAGGTAGGATTCGAACCTGCGACCACAGTGGTCGCGCTGTTCCAGACTGTAGCGCCTAGAACCGCTCGGCCAATCCAGCCGGCCTTTAGGTGCTACATCATACTTGTTTCGTATCGATATAGCCATAAAAGTCACACATCTTTGTACAGCATTCTATGTACACTTATACAATCTTGTTGAAGTTGTGTGGATTAGCTGTTTAGCATCATGTTATCAATCGATGGCCTGAGAAGCTGAAAGCCAGTTCATAACAAACTAGTAAATATTATTGTGGAACACTAATACTTTGTTGGCTCTGAGCACTATGGGACTCAACTGCTGTGGTCATAAGTCCCCTAGAACTTAGAACTACTTAAACCTAACTAACCTAAGGACAGCACACAACACCCAGCCATCACGAGGCAGAGAAAATCCCTGACCCCGCCGGGAATACTAATACTTTGTATTGAAGTTATTAATATGTAAAATTTCCTCCAAAAGCCGGCAGAATATTCTATAAATATTAATGTTCATTTTATATGTGGTTGATTCCTTAATGAGGTAATTTTCTACATGCGTTGTGTAGCTTCTTCTTTCAGTATCAGGTCTGATTTGATGAATGTCTAGTTTTATCATATGACTTTCATGAATATTTTGATGTAATATAATGGATTTATCTGAATAATGCATGGCATAATGAGAAGATACAGGTAAGAACTTGCGTAGGTTGCGAATCTCAAAGCGTGACGCGTGATTATCAGTAGATATTTTCTATGTAGTGAGGTGCAGTACGTGCTGTGAATTTTATGAGGGGGGATTTATGCCGGTTTTGTTTAACCTTTACTTGATATTCAGTTTGATTTTTCCTTGAATGAGTGACCTTCTTTGATAGTGCCTACACGTATCTTCCATAAGGCCTGGTTTCTATCTGATATGTTGTGGATATTTATATTTTCCAAAGCTTCCATTATATATCTATGGTTCCACAGTTGTCCAGATGAAGAGATGGTTCCGTCATAGTATGTTTAAAACTGAGTTTTTATTTGCAATGATTTTCTCTTGGTCTGTGTGAGATGAGTGTATGGTGTGAAAGATGCCTCGTTTGGTCGATATTTCAGGCAAGCGAGTACGCTGTGACGATGAAAGTGAATGTGATGTGTAGTGATGTTACCGCCCTAACGCTTAGCGGCTTACACTGACTGCTTATGTGGTGAGTGCAGCAGACTCAGTGTCACTCTTGCCGACGCCGTGCATATTTCGACTTTTATTTTGTGTGCTGTTTCCGACTCTTGCTCCGCCTTGTGTCTGTGTGAGTGTAGATATACTACCATCATTGGACGTGGTGTGAGAGTTGTTTTTAAAAGTTTGGCCATCTACGAGAAAATTTGTACGTCAACATGTTACGAAAGTGAAATGATTCTTTCGGGTGGGGTGATAAATAGTGGATCGCGTGAAGGGAAATAATAATTGTTATTAAGGTTTCGGTATGGATCCCAGTTCACAAATGCATGATTATGTTTTATGATGATTATTCCAGACTGTTGTGATGTTTAAGACTGCGATAGTCCCATTTCTATATGCAACAAAGCTGGCATCACTCAACTTTACGTCCGAGATTTACACTAGTATAACTTTGGTAACGGTAGGTTTTTCTACCTGCAATAACTCTTATTTGATGTCCGACTGAAAACAGTCACGTAACACCGTTTACATTCGCCTACGTCAGGTAATGTTTGTGACCTTCTTCTGCTACCGTATACTGTTGTTGGTTGCTGTTGCTCTGTGTCGCATTTGAACATCTTTGTCAACCTTCGGTTTTGTCCTGAGGAACACAACTTCCATAGAATCTCTTGACACACACTGTAACCACTAAAAACATGCCAGTTGTTGTTCCTGAACATTTATTAAATAGTTCAAATGGCTCTGAGCACTATGGGACTTAACATCTGAGGTCATTAGTCCCCTAGACTTGGAACAACTTAAACCTAACTAACCTAAGGACGTCACACACATCCATGATCGAGGCAGGATTCGAAGCTGCGACCATAGCAGCAGCGCCGTCCCGGACTGAAGCGCCTAGAACCGATCGGCTACACGGTTGGCTGAACTTTTATCTTTCTCTTAAATGCAACAATTTATTATGTGCTTCAAGATTTACTTAGAAATTGTGTAAGTCGCACGAATTTATAAATCATTTCAGTCATTGCTATTGATAATTACAAATTGCGTGCAAAATTTTGTGGTGTCACCGCCAGACACCACACTTGCTAGGTGGTAGCTTTAAATCGGCCGCGGTCCATTAGTACATGTAGGACCCGCGTGTCGCCACTGTCAGTGATCGCAGACCGAGCGCCACCACACGGCAGGTCGTGAGAGACTTACTAGCACTCGCCCCAGTTGTACGACGACTTTGATAGCGACTACACTGACGAAGCCTTTCTCTCATTTGCCGAGAGACAGTTAGAATAGCCTTCAGCTAAGTCCATGGCTACGACATAGCAAGGCGCCATTAACCATTTCTAGAGAGAGTCTCACTTGTATCATCAAGAATGCTGTATACAAATGATGGATTAAAGTTAAGTATTCCAGCAGCTACGTACTTTTCTTTATAGCATTCATTGCGCATCCTGTTTCAGACCTTACGCCAGCCTGCGTGAGTTGACGCGTGCATTTCGGCTTCCTCGCATAGTGACTTGGCTGTCTTGCAAGTCACAACAGGAATAATAAAACTGACTCTTGTTACTGTCTATGTTTTGAGCCTTTCCTGTGAGACCAGTCTTCTTGTAGTTAAGTCGGCATTGTGCCTTTTTATTTAATGCCGATGCAGTTTCTGAGATTCATCGTCAATGTGAAGGTCCAAGGGATACAGTAAACCTGCAGTTGTGCATCGGAATTTAAAACTGGTCTCACAGGAAAGGCTTAAAACATAGACAGTAAGAAGAGTCTTCTTGTTCTTAAGACGGCATATTGTTTTTTGTATATACTTCCGATGCAATTTCTGTGTTTCAACGGCCCCTTTTGAAGAATTGTATACGACTGTGTTTAAACTGACACACAATATTTTTAGCGCAACGCAATCTGACTTTCAAAAATCCCTACAAAAGAATAGTCCTGACTAACATTACTCTATACGTTTCACAAATCACTTACCTCACAAAAATCTTCGTTACTCGAACTACAGCAATACAGCGAGCGCCACTACTGCCAGCTAAATAAACGATTCAAACTACTGAAGGCACTAACTACTGATAGGGATAGTTAGCAAATGAAAGATTTTAATAGAGAACAAACAATGTATTTACATTAATATCATCAAAAGTCATAATATTTGTAATTTCAAAACTCCGCCATTTCCTTCCACACATCCACCACTGCTGCTGGCGGCTCACCTCTAACTGCGCAACGCTACGCGCTGTTCACATCCAGCTGCCCAACACTACAATGGCAGACAACAATGCAAACTAGCCACAGACTGCACACAGCACAGCCGGTGACTTTCATTCAGAGCGCTACGTAACGTTGCCAATAAGAAAGCATAAACAGCCTACTTACATAGCCCCTATGCTCCCCAAAAAAAATTTTACAATTTGTTTTGGGCACTGGGCAATACATATTTGTTAAAATTTTTCATAATCGTAATTACAATAACAAAGAAATCAAATGCACACACTTATTGATACAATGTTGGTCAAAAGCTAAAATTTTCTCACAGTCCATAAAGATAGTCCTGATCATTCATCATAATAGTAATTACAGTTTATTTTTGCAAAGTCTCATTAGTAAAAGAAATAGCACACAGAAGTAGGGGATTTCCATGCAGTCTTGAAGAAGTAGTGTTGTCCTTCCAACGGAAAGACAGTGCTGACTCTTGACATGCAGACAGGTAATGGGCCACAACAGAGCAAACCCACAGCAGAGTCATTCGACGTTTTGAAGAATGTTGGTAGGTAGGCCATCCCAGAGTAGACCCACTGTAGTCCTGGTAGAGATTGTGGTATTGGTGGGCCACCAGAGGTGCAGACCCACTGCAGTCCTTGTAGAAATAATGGTATTGGTGGGTCATCAAAGGTGTAGACCCACTGTAGTCCTTGTAGATGGCCAGCAGCCATCTGCTGCGACTGTGCAGGTGCGCAATCACCATTGAAGAGTCTTGCAGAGAAGATAGCAAGTCCATAAACCACCACTTGTACACTCACGAAGTTTTTGGAATTGTCCTTAGAACCAGCAATGCTGTTATCCAGTCCATTGCTGAATTAGTAACACACGTGCAAACACTAACAGTCCCAACTTCTCACATATTGTGCATTACTATGACCAACAGAAATGTGTGCAGTGAAATGAATGCTTACAAGTTACTTAATTTGATGAACTGGTGTCAATTACAATATTATAACATGAGAATACAATTACAAAGGTACAAACTAAATCATTAAAAACATAATAATACAGATAACATTTGTAGTAATACAGGCTTTACAAAAGAATAGAAATAACATATACATCAGTGTTACAGGAATTATGACATGAGTACATACATAAAAGATCAGAATAACTTGCGAAACATCAACTTCACACATGAGCATTAAAACAAAACAGAATAAATAATGTCTAAGCATATTTACAAGGTAAATAACATATTATTAATGCCAATTATATTTGAGGATAACAGTATTCCTCATCATAGTGAATGTAGCTTTGTAGTTTCATAGAAGTTTTTCTTCTTCTAATACTCAGAGACAGGAAGAAAACAAATACACAAGGGTACACAAAAACATAGTGGGATAACACAAAAGGAAAGGACAGGGTTTGTTTTCAGTGTAACATTTGGTACTGCAGTCCAACCCAAAACTTCATTCCATAGATCTTTCGTCTTATTTCAACCTTTGCTTCCACCAAAAAAATCCTATCCAAGCATGCTTTCTATATTTTTCCCGCATAACCTCTCAGTGCATTTCTTCAAATTCCTCACAACTCATTCTCTTATAGGCTACCCCCTCTTAAGCTAACTTAAATCTACTGAGCTCAGATGCTAAACTAAGGGACGAGGCAATGCAGCAGCATAAAACAATTAACACAAACATCAAGGACAAAAAATTTTAAATAGGCAAAGCAATTGCAGTACTACAACTAATATAAGGCACTGTGCAGCAAACAAGAAAAATAAATCAGTAGTGAAACTAGCTTAGAAAAGTAACACAAAGTCAAATTCAGTAACACTATGCCTGGCAAACAGCAGTAACTTATACCTAAACATGACATAGCTTAAGCAGAAAAAATATTACAGTAAAAACAACAATGCAGATAAGGGAAATGTATATTCACATCTTAATGTCTATGTAATTAAAGTGGTGCGCCACAAATTATTCTACAAAAGAAATTACCAAGTACTTGAAAAGAAAATTATATGTGCAGTTATTGTTATCAGTCCCTTCTTATTGTTCTTTCCATTCCAAGAGCTCCTTTTTCGAAGAATGTGGATCATAAAATAATTATTTAATAGATCTGTTGACAGAAAGTGTTCACATTAGCAAATGCATCCAAGTTTATAATATAAACTAATGCTGCAACACAGCTGGAAACCAGATATTAAACAAAATGAGCAATCTCTCAACTACAAAGCCAATAGATGTAAAATTTTTCTCATCATTTCATTAGGCATTTATTAAATATCATAAATTACGAGCTCCACAGTATGCTTTCAACAAGGAAATGTCAATAGCGAGAATAATGGTCCTCCTTTTTTTTCTGCCTGTGCCGCTGAAAAGGCACCACACTAATGGCTTGTTCTCCAGGCGTCTGACACAGCTGGGTGCCCACGACGCTTTACGTGCAGGTGGTCACTTAACTTTCTTACGGAAATATTTACGACACCAGTTTCCACTACAGTGACAGTCTCATATAAAAATATTTCACAGGTCAAGAATTTGCGTTGCAAATGTGTAGAAACAAAATGCTATTGATATAACAGTGTCCAAAAAATTTTCGTCGGCATTGTAATACATTCACGCACTTACATACATTTCAGAACTCTTAAAGTACGATTCTTGGTTTCCAACAACCTTTTTCACAAACCAGAGTCCCTAACCATTACTCATTACTCCTTACCTTATTACACATATACATATTCGTCGACACGACAATCTTGCGACGACACTTCAGTATTTCATCATAATAAATACATAGTGTAATCAAACTCCTCATATAGCATCAGCTTATTGATCATAAACGTACCTCAACAGCATAATACACATTGTCATCGTAGTAATAACATCATAACACCTCAGTCAAATCTCTAAATCGTCGTAGCTTCCTCCAATAATTTCGAAACCTAAAAAATTCTCTGCTCATGTCAAAAGTGTCATCTGCCTGAAACGTACTTTAAAAATCGTGATCCCATACCAAATATATCATTCAAAGCTCTCATAATATCACAATGTGTCCGAAAAAATATGAACAGTTCACAAAGTACAGACAAAATACAATTTCGTAAGTGTGAAGTAATCCAACTCTGTAATTGCGTAAACATGTGTCACTGACGTAATAAAAAGTTGGTCTCTCTCAGTTAAATGATCAGATAGCTGTGTAATTATGTGTTAGAGAAATATGGTACCGAGGTGTAAAGTTGTGTAAGCAAATACCATATTAGCTAGGGCTCCTTGTGCTTGCCAAACACATGATACACAAAGTAAGCGTGTACCCCCCTGAGGATTACTGTAATTATACCCTCAGGTGTTACAGATTACAAGAATGGAATGAAATGTATTACGGAAAACCTTTGTAACATTGTACTTCAAATATCTTTAATTTTGTACTTAATTGATTTATTTTTAATCACTCAAATACGTGTCCTGTAGCGCTAAATGTGCGTCTTGTTGTAAGATAATCTCTGTGGAAGTGTCGTAGTTATCGTCCTCCGAAAGCTAAGTTCTGCAGAAGCCAATGTACTTACCTCATGATACACAAAAGTGAAATGCTTTGCGTATAGATATCTTAGTTATTATGCTTACTGCCGTGATGAGGAAAGTACTGTGCTGTAACGTATTGTTGTCCTACGGAAAAGGCTGTCTCCTTGTAGTCATAGCACAAAAGTCACCACTAAAACATGTCTCACTTTACAGAAGAATTCAGAAAAAACTGTGCAGATGTAAAACAGATACACCGCAAAAGCAACATTGTAAATTGTCACTCATTAGTAACGTCGTGATATAATCGTGTAGCTGTCACATGAACTAACCACTGTGTCATCTGGTATCTCTCACATAGTACTTTAATTCAGAATGTATTTTCAAGTAAACCAAAATATTGCATTAAAATCTCATTAGCAGTACTGGTAAATGTTGTAAGTATGTGAGCCTTATAGTCGTTCCGTAATCGTGCAAGTAAGAAGCAAGAATGCACCCACACAATAACACTGTGTTGTCTGTTCAAAATAACAATGCATTCGTAATTTCTGTTTAAATAAGTTCTCTTGGTTCTTGACTGGATATTTAACTTCAAACATTGTTGCATGGTAACAGTTTCTAAAGCATACTAATAACGTGAAGTGGAACGTTCTATGGCAAAGACGAAGTTAAAAAGCAGATTATCTTTCAATAAACGGTTTTACATGTGAAATGTGGTGTAAACCTTTGCTCTTCTTAGTATGCAGAGTTTCAACTTTAACGCAATTATCATGTGGTATCCGTCGGTAAAGAATACTGGAATTTTGCTCAAGGTTAGCGTCTATGTTACTTTTCTCTGAGCCAGCCGGCGCATGCGGCAGCCTGCGGTGCGAGTCATTTTCTGTTCCTTTGTTGGCGCACGTCGTTATTGGGATTTGGAGACCTAACTTCAACAAATTCAGCGTGACGAGAAGGCTCTGCCCTGTTTGAAGCTCGCCAGTTCTGATGCAGTTCAGGTCTGTCGTTACGATCATATCGTCTGTCGTCATGTTGGTAGATTCCATAGTTTCTTTCTTGTCTATCACGTGGTGGAGAATTTCTCCCTGAGTCGTAACTGCGCGCTGGACCGTTGCGTCTAAAGTTATTCTGTCTCCCTTGATAATAATTATTTTGGTTCCCATATTGTCTGTTTCTCTGATTGTCTCTGTGATAGTCATTACTGTGGAGAGGTGATCTTTCCCTGTAATTATTACTACTCTGCCAACGGTTGTCATACGGGTGGTGTCTGTTATGGTCACGATTTACGTTGTAAGAATAGCCTTGTCATGTATTATTTCTGTCATCTCGGAATTGTGACAGATGTGACCTGTAATTGTTGTGCTCCTGTTTCCGCATTCCGCGATTGTCAGTGTCAATTTCCAGTTCTTGTAACAGTCCCTGAAAAGCTTCAATGTCATCTTTCCAACGTCCTGCTAAAATAATATGTCGTAAATGTTCAGGCAGTTCAATTAAGCAAATGCGGATGAGTTCTGAGGGGCTGTATGGGTTTGACAGGTACTGATTCTTGTGCAACATGCCTTCAAAATATTCCACAAGACTGGAAAATTCAGATTGTTCGAAATGTTTCATCATTATGATGCTATGTTTTACTCGGTCTTGTGTAGCTTGAGACCAATATGCTGAGAGGAAGGCATGATAAAAATCTCCGTCACTGTGACAATCGTGAATGACCGATCGCATTCTTACAGCTGGTTCATTCTCCAAGTAGCCACACATAGTAAATTCTAACCTGTGCTCCAGTGACCAGTTGGGAGGAAAACAATGAGAGAATTGATGGAGCCACGCTTGTGGATGAATGTCATTGGCAGAATTCTTAAACGTTTTGAATTTACGTGTAGTAATGAACAACTTATAGTCAAAATCATCGTGTCAGCGAGTAGCATATCGGTCATTGTTACGTCGTGTCGGCGGTTCCATCTCAAAATTCGGTGCACCTTGCCAATTTCTTTCATAATTTCCGAAATGCCCTGTGTTATTATTTTGTGGCTTTTCCGTATTTCTAAGTTCCTCTTCCCGTATTGGAGTGCGAGTGTCCTCTGAAATATGAAATTTTTGTATTACTTGTGCCAACTGATCTTCTACTTCCCGGATTTCTCTTTTGTATTGCGTATTAATTTGATTCTGATTTTGTTTGAATTTCTTAATTTGTTCATACTCTTCTGCGTCAGTGATGGCTACAGGCCTTGTGTCATTCAGATCATCATCCACCTTTGCAGATAAGTTAGTGAACTGGTCCGAAAGTACGGCTACTTTCTCGGATAGTGAACTTATTTCCTCAGTGTGTTTTTCTGAATCAAGTTTCAGAGTGTCCATTTGTGTTGAAAACGTATCTACTGTGTCCTTTAAATTTTCTTGAGTTTTTGCAAGTTGCGTAACCGAATCGGTAGATGCAACTGAGTCAATTTTAGCTTGCAAGGTGTCGTGATTTTCATGAACAACAGTTTGGAGTTCTTTTATGGCTGCTTCGTGATTCTGTAATGCATTTTCATGCCGCGAAAAAATAGGTTGTAATGATGTAAAAACACAAATTTGTGAGCATTTTCAGACTTTTTGATATTTCGATTCAATGTTTCAATGTTATGTAAATCAGTTGTTAAATCTTCACGTGTTTGTTCAAGTGCGGTGTCAAACTTCAGAAGATTTTGTTCCATTGCATCTAACTGTTGCTGTGTTTGTCTCTGGTGTTGTTCCATTGTGTCTAACTTTTGAAGCTTTTGCTGTGTTTGTCTCTGATTTTGTTCTATTTGTTGCATTAGCTGTAATAACAATGCATTAGTGTCTGGAATCTGTTCCTCTACGCTTTTTGGCAGTGCTTTTGCACCGGCAACATTCACATTTTGACAAGCAGAAAATGTGTCTTGACTTATTTGAGAAGACAGTGAGGACCGAAAACCTAAGTCTACGGTATTTGCAATATTGTGTTCTGTCATTTCGGATTCCTGAGGCGAGCTGTTGCCGACCGATCGATCGATAATGCTTCCCTGTTCACTTCCTGTTTCACTGTCTACACCATTATTTGCCACCCGCTCCATTTCCCTATGCACAATTACCAAATTACTACTTCGAATGTCTGTTAATTCACTACACAGTGGTGCTGATAAGCTACACTCGTCGTCAATATTATTTCTCAGTTTACTTTGGAGCCTAGTGTTAGGTTTTTCACACGCCATTATTGTCACAATATTTCGCACGATAACACAGAAAAGCATAATTTGAAGAGCAAAAATAAGAGAACACATTAACATAGCACTGAAAATAATGTCTAGTTAATTGCAAACGCAGCTGCGAAATACTTGGTGCAAATCTACATGCATGCCACAACTGTTTTACTGTACAACAATGAAAGACTGCAACTACAAAGGAGACCCTCTCTACAATTACGCACTAGCAATAAACAAAATCTACACTAATTACACAAACTACAAGAAAAATCAGAAGATTCCAGTGAGGTAACCTAGGCTAAGGGTCGACATATGAAACGTCCCCTTTTGAAGAATTGTATACGACTGTGCTTAAACTGACACACAATATTTTTAGCGCAACGCAATCTGACTTTCAAAAATCCCTACAAAAGAATAGTCCTGACTAACATTACTCTATACGTTTCACAAATCACTTACCTCACAAAAATCTTCGTTACTCGAACTACTGCAATACAGCGAGCGCCACTACTGCCAGCTAAATAAAAGATTCAAACTACTGAAGGCACTAACTACTGATAGGGATAGTTAGCAAATGAAAGATTTTAATAGAGAACAAACACTGTATTTACCTTAATATCATCAAAAGTCATAATATTTGTAATTTCAAAACTCCGCCATTTCCTTCCACACATCCACCACTGCTGCTGGCGGCTCACCTCTAACTGCGCAACGCTACGCGCTGTTCACATCCAGCTGCCCAACACTACAATGGCAGGCAACAATGCAAACTAGCCACAGACTGCACACAGCACAGCCGGTGATTTTCATGCAGAGCGCTACATAACGTTGCCAATAAGAAGGCATAAACAGCCTACTTACAATGGGATACAGTATACCTGAAGTGAAGCATCGGAATCGATGATTTGAGCCTTCCCTGTGAGACCAGTTTTAGACAGTAAGAAGAGTCTTCTTGTTCTTAAGTCGGCATTTTGCTTTTTGTATATAATTCCGGTGCAATTCCTGTGTTTCATCGTCAATGTGAATTTTAATGGGATACAGTAAACCTGAAGTGAAACATCGGAATCTAAAACTAGTCTCACAGGACAGGGTCAAAGAATAGACAGTAAAAAGAGTATGTCTTCTTGCACATAAGTCGCATTGGGCTTTTTGTATTTAATTCCGATGCAGTTTCTGTGTTTCATCGCCAATGTGAAGGTCCAAGGGATACAGTACACCTGAAGTGAAGCATCGGAACCTAAAACTGGTCTCACAGGAAAGGCTCTAAACGCAGACAATAAGAAGACTCAGTCTTCTTGTACATAAATCGGCATTGTGCCTTTTGTATTTAATTCAGGTCCAATTTCACTGTTTGTTTATCCCTTGGACCTTCACATTGACGATGAAACACAGAAATTGCATCGGAATTAAATCCAAAAGGCACAATGCCGACATAAATACAAGAGGACTGAGACTTCTTACCGTCTATGTTTTGAGCCTTAACTGTGTCACCAGGTTAAGCTTCCGATGCTTCACTTCAGGTTTACTGTATCCCTTGGACCTTCACACAGTCGATGAAGCACATAAATTTCATCGGAAATAAATACAAACGGCACAATGCCGACATAAATACAAGAAGACTGACTCTTCTTACCGTCTATATTTTGAGCCTCTCCTGTGTCACCAGTTTTAGATTCCATTGCTTCACCTCAGGTTTACTGTATCCCTTGGACCATCACTTTGACGATGAAACACTAAAATCGCATCGGAAATAAATACAAAAGGCACAATGCCGATTTAAGTTCAAGAAGACAGAGTCTTCCTAATGTCTATGTCTTGAAGCATTCCCGTGTCACCAGTGTTAGATCCCGATGCACAACTTCAGGTTTATTGTACACCTTGGACCTTCACATAGTCGATGAAACACAGAAATTTCATCGGAAATAAATACAAACGGCACAATGCCGACTTAAGTACAAGAAGACTGAGTCTTCTTACTGTCAATGTTTTGAGCCTTTCTTTTGTCACCAGTTTTAGTTCCCGATGTACAACCTCCGTTTTACTGTACCCCTAGGACGTTCACATTGACGATGAAACACAGAAATAGCATCGGAATTAAATACAAAATGCACAATGCCGACTTAAGTACAAGAAGACTGACGTTTCTTAGTGTCTATGTTTTGCGCATTTCGTGTGTCACCAGTTATAAATCCAGATGCACAACTTCAGATTTACTGTATGCCTCGGACCTTCACATTGTCGATGAATCACAGATATTGCATCGGAATTAAATACTAAAGGCACAATGCCGACTTAAGTACGAGAAGACTGAATCTTCCTACCTTCTATGTTTTGAACCTTTCTTCTTGTTGTTGTTGTTGTTGTGGTCTTCAGTCCTGAGACTGGTTTGATGCAGCTCTCCATGCTACTCTATCCTGTGCAAGTTTCTTCATCTCCCAGTACCTACTGCAACCTACATCCTTCTGAATCTGCTTAGTGTATTCATCTCTTGGTCTCCCCCTATGATTTTTGCCCTCCACACTGCCCTCCAATACTAAATTGGTGATCCCTTGATGCCTCAGAACATGTCCTACCAACCGATCCCTTCTTCTGGTCAAGTTGTGCCACAAACTTCTCTTCTCCCCAATCCTATTCAATACTTCCTCATTAGTTATGTGATCCACCCATCTAATCTTCAGCATTCTTCTGTAGCACCACATTTCAAAAGCTTCTATTCTCTTCTTGTCCAAACTATTTACCGTCCATGTTTCACTTCCACACATGGCTACACTCCATACAAATACTTTCAGAAATGACTTCCTGACACTTAAATCTATACTCGATGTTAACAAATTTCTCTTCTTCAGAAACGCTTTCCTTGCCATTGCCAGTCTGCATTTTATATCCTCTCTACTTCGACCATCATCAGTTATTTTGCTCCCCAAATAGCAAAACTCCTTTACTACTTTAAGTGTCTCATTTCCTAATCTAATACCCTCAACATCACCCGACTTAATTCGACTACATTCCATTATCCTCGTTTTGCCTTTGTTGATGTTCATCTTATATCCTCCTTTCAAGACACCATCCATTCCGTTCAACTGCTCTTCCAAGTCCTTTGCTGTCTCTGACAGAATTACAATGTCATCGGCGAACCTCAAAGTTTTTACTTCTTCTCCATGGATTTTAATACCTACTCCGAATTTTTCTTTTGTTTCCTTTACTGCTTGCTCAATATACAGATTGAATAACATCGGGGAGAGGCTACAACCCTGTCTTACTCCATTCCCAACCACTACTTCTCTTTCATGTCCTTCGACTCTTACAACTGCCATCTGGTTTCTGTACAAACTGTAAATAGCCTTTCGCTCCCTGTATTTTACCCCTGCCACCTTTAGAATTTGAAAGAGAGTATTCCAGTCAACATTGTCAAAAGCCTTCTCCAAGGCTACAAATGCTAGAAACGTAGGTTTGCCTTTCCTCAATCTTTCTTCTAAGATAAGTCGTAAGGTCAGTATTGCCTCATGTGTTCCAGTATTTCTACGGAATCCAAACTGATCTTCCCCGAGGTCGGCTTCTACTAGTTTTTCCATTCGTCTGTAAAGAATTCGTGTTAGTATTTTGCAGCTGTGGCTTATTAAACTGATTGTTCGGTAATTTTCACATCTGTCAACACCCGCTTTCTTTGGGACTGGAATTATTATATTCTTCCTGAAGTCTGAGGGTACCTCGCCTGTTTCATACATCTTGCTCACCAGATGGTAGAGTTTTGTCAGGACTGGCTCTCCCAAGGCCGTCAGTAGTTCCAATGGAATGTTGTCTACTCCGGGGGCCTTGTTTCGACTCAGGTCTTTCAGTGCTCTGTCAAACTCTTCACGCAGTACCGTATCTCCCATTTCATCTTCATCTACACCCTCTTCCATTTCCATAATATTGTCCTCAAGTGCATCGCTCTTGTATAGACCCTCTATATACTCCTTCCACCTTTCTGCTTTCCCTTCTTTGCTTAGAACTGGGTTTCCATCTGAGCTCTTGATGTTCATGCAAGTGGTTCTCTTATCTCCAAAGGTCTCTTTAATTTTCCTGTAGGCAGTATCTATCTTACCCCTAGTGAGATAAGCCTCTACATCCTTACATTTGTCCTCTAGCCATCCCTGCTTAGCCATTTTGCACTTCCTGTCGATCTCATTTTTGAGACGTTTGTATTCCTTTTTGCCTGCTTCATTTACTGCATTTTTATATTTGCTCCTTTCATCAATTAAATTCAATATATCTTCTGTTACCCAAGGATTTCTACTAACCCTCTTCTTTTTACCTACTTGATCCTCTGCTGCCTTTACTACTTCATCCCTCAGAGCTACCTATTCTTCTTCTACTGTATTTCTTTCCCCCATTCCTTTCAATTGTTCCCTTATGCTCTCCCTGAAACTCTCTACAACCTCTGGATCTTTCAGTTTATCCAGGTCCCATCTCCTTAAATTCCCACCTTTTCGCAGCTTCTTCAGTTTTAATCTACAGGTCATAACCAATAGATTGTGGTCAGAGTCCACATCTGCCCCTGGAAATGTCTTACAATTTAAAACCTGGTTCCTAAATCTGTGTCTTACCATTATATAATCTATCTGATACCTTTTAGTATCTCCAGGGTTCTTCCATGTATACAACCTTCTATCGTGATTCTTAAACCAAGTGTTAGCTATGATTAAGTTGTGCTCTGTGCAAAATTCTATCAGGCGGCTTCCTCTTTCGTTTCTTAGCCCCAATCCATATTCACCTACTACGTTTCCTTCTCTCCCTTTTCCTACACTCGAATTCCAGTCACCCATGACTATTAAATTTTCGTCTCCCTTCACTATCTGAATAATTTCTTTTATTTCATCATACATTTCATCAATTTCTTCATCTGCAGAGCTAGTTGGCATATAAACTTGTACTACTATAGTAGGCGTGGGCTTCGTGTCTATCTTGGCCACAATAATGCGTTCACTATGCTGTTTGTAGTAGCTTACCCGCATTCCTATTTTCCTATTCATTATTAAACCTACTCCTGCATTACTCCTATTTGACTTTGTGTTTATAACCCTGTAGTCACCTGACCAGAAGTCTTGTTCCTCCTGCCACCGAACTTCACTAATTCCCACTATATCTAACTTTAACCTATCCATTTCCCTTTTTAAATTTTCTAACCTACCTCCCCGATTAAGGGATCTGACATTCCACGCTCCGATCCGTAGAACACCAGTTTTCTTTCTCCTGATAACGACATCCTCTTGAGTAGTCCCCGCCCGGAGATCCGAATGGGGGACTATTTTACCTCCGGAATATTTTACCCAAGAGGACGCCATCATCATTTAATCATACAGTAAAGCTGCATGCCCTCGGGAAAAATTACGGCCGTAGTTTCCCCTTGCTTTCAGCCGTTCGCAGTACCAGCACAGCAAGGCCGTTTTGGTTACTGTTACAAGGCCAGATCAGTCAATCATCCAGACGTTTGCCCCTGCAACTACTGAAAAGGCTGCTGTCCCTCTTCAGGAACCACACGTTTGTGTGGCCTCTCAACAGATACCCCTCCATTGTGGTTGTACCTACGGTACGGCTAACCTTTCTTGTGTCACCGGTTTTAGATCCCCATGCACAACATCAGGTTTACTGTATCCCTTGGACCATCACATTGACGATAAAACAAAGAAATTGCATCTAAATCAAATACAACAGGCACAATGCCGTCTTAAGTACAAGAAGACTCAGTTTTCTTACTGTCTATGTTTTGAGTCTTTCAAGTGTCACCACCTTTAGATTCCGATGCTTCACTTCAGATTTACGGTATCCCTTGGTGATTCACAGTGACGATGAAACACAGAAATTGCATCGGAATTAATTACAAAAAGCACAATGCCGACTTAACTACAAGAAGACTGACTTTTCTTAGTGTCTAGGTTTTGAGCACTTCCTGTGTCATCAGTTTTAGATCCCGATGCACAACTTCAGGTTATTGTATCCCTCGGAACTTCACATTGTCGATGAAACAGATAAATTGCATCTATATGAAGTACAAAAGGTACAATGACGACTTAAGGACAAGAAGACTGACTTTTCTTAGTGTCTATGTGTTGTGCCTTTCCTGTGTCACCAGTTTTAGATCCCGATGCACAACTTCAGGTTTACTGTATCATTTGGACCTTCAAATTGACGATAAAACACAGAAATTGCATCGGAATTAAATACAAAAAGCACAATGCCGATTTCTGTCCACACGAGTCGCTTTAGAAGAGTATGTACTTTAATTCTTCCCTGGGGGCCCAGTGTAAGTCTCCGATGCACCACAGCAGGTTTACTGTATCCCTTCGATCATCACTTAGACGATAAAAAAAAATTGCATCCCGATTCAATACAAAATTCGCAATTCCGATTTCTGTCCTTAGGAGTACGGTTTATAAGAGTATGAATTTTGGCTCTTCCCTGCCGGCCCAGTGTTAGACTCCGATGCACCACAGCACGTTTACTGTATCCCTTCGACCACCACATTGACGATGAAACACAGAAATTGCATCGCGATTCAATATAAAATTCGCAATGCCGATTTCTGTCCACAGGAGTACGGTTTAGAATAGGATGTACTTTAGCTCTTCCCTGAGGGCCCAGTGTTAGACTACGATGCACCACAGCAAGTTTACTGTATCCCTTCGACCTTCACATTGACGATGAAGCACAGAAATTACATCCCGATTCAATACAAAATTCGCAATTTCGATTTCTGTCCCCAGGAGTACGGTTTAGAAGAGTATGTACTTTGGCTCCTCCCTGGGGGCCCAGTGTAAGACTCCGATGCACCACAGCAGGTTTACTGTATCCCTTCGACCATCACATTGACGATGAAACACAGAAATTGCATCCCAATTCAATACAAAATTCGCAATGTCGATTTATATTGACGAGTGTAACGTTTCGGGGAGCCCGTTTTTTTTTTATACAGATAGGCATATTGCATAGTGCCCCTACATATCGTCAAACATGGATAGGCTCTTACTCAATTACACTGCTCTCCCACGGAGGACAGGAGCTCGAATATTAGAGCATGAAAACTAACTCCAACCCAGCAATGTACCTCCGTGTACTGTGTCGATGTAGTAAACATACAAAATCGCCCCTTTTACATCATTTGTACATATACTGCGAAGACAGACAGCACCATACATATTCCTCCCAGAATTAGATATCCCCCTGTGAGGTGGGCGGTCATCCATCCCCATGGGTGGTGAGAGCGCCCTCAGCGGATGGAAGTCACTCTCAGAAATATTCTACAAATTCGGGCCCTGTTACCATCGAGACAAACGCATTACTGTTTCTGGTCCAGATACTTTTGCTTGCTTGCTTTCTTTCTACACACATCTCCAGGCTCTGGGATTACAAGAACACATGTATTTTCGTATGGTCTGTACACAGCAATAGCCTACCAATTGCTTGTTAGCGCTTATCCTGTCTGTGATGACCTTTACATGAGAACTCTAAAGAAATAGAGGAAAATTATAATTCCACTCGTGAACACCAATGTCGGTGATGTAACACATTCCAAATCATCCCAATAATTTACAAAGTGAATTAAGGTGTTTCTCATATCTAGAGAACAAGCAAACATCTCCTTCGCCTGCTAGATTCACATACCAGAATCTACGTTCCCTCAACTAAATGAAGGCACGAAACGTGCAGAAGCAGTCAGCCGAAGAATTTACATGGGAGGGAACAACGGTCAAGTGCAAACACACCTCCATATTCAATCTTCTCAAATTTCCACGCGATCACGAAAGCTGCCGAACACAAACTATGAGTTATCTTTGCCTTCCTATAGAGGGCAGAATAGTGAACTAATACAGACACATTCCTGCATTCCAACAGGCCTTTGCATTCAGACAGCAGCTGACGTTAATGGTATACATGACTCATTGCCCCACAGGTCACCGTCGCTGCAGGCCAAGCATGCATAGACAGAATGATCGTACGAAATCGTTCACATATATATTTTACCCCTGTACTTACAACTAAACGTTACCATTGCGAACTCTGGTGAATGAGACACGTCATAGAGCGATGTATTGGAAATGCACCCTGCTGATTGCTGTGGCTCTGCGAATTCAAATATCGGTACCAATTCTTATGACTTGACATACTCTTCCCATGCTATCACTGTACTCCATGACAAATCCATACCTTCCTTACGACTGGACATTCATTTTCTTTGCACATATCGGTACACGAACATACACTTTATAAGCCTAATGCTCAAATGCGAACATATTGCGCACCCCCTTCTACTAAGCATAATACTTCATCAATAACTAATCGCTGGCAATACGAAATAATACTGAGAGAGAATCAACCATGGGTGGACATGTCTCTCAAGTTTTTCTTGAGTGTGCTACCACCATATTTTAGAAAGAGAGGTTTCACCGCTAGATGTTAAGAAAACCCGATTCCAACAACTACTGTATGTTACTGTCACAAGTGGTCTTGGTTCTACAGGTGCATATGACTGTCAATGTTAAAACCTATACCTGCTTTACATATCGAGTTACGACATTGAATGAGGTTGTTTTTTGTCCATACAAATACCATGACAGCGATCGTTGGAGTATATAGACCAACAGCACACTTACACGTCACCAACGGTGCATCCTCGTATTAAAATTACCCAATGTAGAAAGTGATTTGGCTAAGGAACATGGTATGAAACTGGTATCTGCGAATCCCTCACACCACCACAGCTAGATATTTCTACAGTATTTGTAGCGCATTCTGTCTCGATCCGATGTCAGAGGTTAGGTGATATACCCACTGAGCTATAGGCGACAGTTGATTGAGAAGGATCACAAACAGTAGTAGATGGTGTGCTAATTGAAGTCATAAGAAAATGTACACAAGCTTTTTAGATCTCTAGTGTTACGCTATCTGCTAGAAATGATGTCTATGATTTGGAATCAGGTCTTTCCATTCAATCACATCCCTGCATTGGAACCTATTGACAATTCCTTTAATGATTACAACCACTACTCAGTCATATTTCTGACACTCACATATCTCAAAACGAGCCACCATTCTCGAATCTGTATGCTACGGTAAAATACTAACCTAGTTTTAGTCAGCTCCTACACATCTTGCAACTGCTCAAATTTTTACAGCTTTGCTCATGTGAACATTCCATTTTAAGTCAGAGAAAGACATTGTGGTGTGCATACTGTAAGACCTTCAGTACACATACCACCAGGTTATTTGACTTGTCGCTCTAACAAAGTAGGCGAGTATCAGCAATATATCTCATGGTCTTATCGTGGCGTGTTTATCTTCTGCCGTTAGGTCAGATGATAGAAATGCCCCTTGCACGCTTAGAGTAGCAGACTGATGGTGACCAACTTTAAACAGAACTTGTTATTTTAATAAATGTGTGTGAAAATTAATCAAGCATAAAAATTACTTAACTTGGTTCTAGATGCTATTTACAATTGACAATCTGAAGTTCCTTTGGTATTGGTACGTTAACCGCATTCTCACATATACCTCTGATACTTTACCATATTCCTGTACATAGCCATGAAGATAAATGTATAGACACTTTTGTAATCTTATTAGGCGCAGACTGAAACTTGATTACAAACTAATGTAGACTGACTAATGTAGACTGACTAATCGGAGGTCTGTACATTCGTTACAATACCTCGCGCGTTCATGTATCACTGCGCGAGTGTGATCTGCGAGGAGAAAAGGTTCTACGTTAGCAGCAATCTCATTGGCTGCGTTACATATTAATACGTGGATCGACGGAAGCCGAATTTGGTCCATCTCTATGGCAGCGCCTTCTCGTAGTGCGGAGATGAATGAGTGCTGCGCCTGCGCTGTTGTGCTGTTGTGCTTAGTGGGGCGCGCTCTAGTGGGAAAACAGCGTACGCGCTGATTATGCAGAACTATGTACACAACAGATATATCCACCACCTTCTGCAACCCATTTAGATACATGTCGACCTCAGTTAATGCCACAGGACCATGTTTTGTCCATTCAGTGATAATGTGTGCAACGTGGTACGTCATCAAACTAGATGTGAATGGATGCGGATGTCCTTCAGACTGTAGTATCTGCATCTATCAGTCCAAAATTCTAGTTCTTACTACCTATAATTTTCCAGACAGTGGGACCCTGCTCACTGAAATTTCGTAATAAATAAAGTTGAACGTATCATTTGTTATTAGGGCAAGTTTTTCTTCAAATAATGGATTAACTTTTTGAATTTTAATTTTTTTTAATCAAATAAAAATTAGTTCTCGGCAATGGTGAGCCTAAATAGTCTGTCAATGAACTGTAAGTTACAGCAAATGAATTATGACAGAATTTATTCTAAAATGAGGAAACAATAACTTATTGAACTGATTTGTTATAATATTACGAAGTGAAGCATGAGCTCTTCCCAGCGCATTGAGTTGAGTGAATTACAAAAAAATAACTTATTCAAATAATTAATTTTTTACACATATAATAAATGTTTCAACAGTTAAACATCTTAACCACTCAAACAATTTGTATAAGGAAAACTATTACAAAGCAATTTGATGATGATGATGATTTTTAGGTGGTGATTTTTATTGTATCAACGAACCCAACCAAACAACCAGCCAACCAACCAACCCGAACACGCGCGCCCTGACAGTGACATCACTGGCCACAGCTTCTGTCGCGGCCGTCGGCGTTTCAGGGCGTTACCGCCGACGGAAGAGGTCGCGCCATGGCTGAGCTCGGGTCTGCAGCGCCCTCTGCCATTTGCATGTAAGGAGGAGCACTGGCCCCGATACGGACAGTCTATTGACGATTGTCTGTTGCTAGCCTTTCATGGAGTTTATAGCGGAGCCATTGCAGTGTGATATTTCCTATTGCATTCGACTAGGCTCAGTACACAGATTACTGTTGGATATTACTTTGACTTGTATTGCTGGTGCACGTTTCATCAGAAATAGAGATCAGGTATCTCGTCATTCTAGCTGGCGCAATTTTTGTTATTAATGATTTTTCGGCTAACAGACATAGCTACATCCTGGTCACTACTCACGCTGTATACAATTTGTGGTGGCTGCCCCAAAAGTGCCGCCGAGGACCTTGGGTTTGGGAGCTGTCACAGAAATTCTGATAATGATGATGGTTGAGAATAGATTAACCTAATATGGAAAAACATTTATTAGATTTTTGAATATGTAATATAAATGTTGCAGTTTCAACAACAGTAGTAGTATTCTGTGAAACCAAAGTTCTCTAAATATCTTAAGTCTGAGAAATCAGCTGACAATTTTACTTCACAGGAAGTAGAAAAGATGTGATATTCAGCTACACATCGTTCTATATCCATTTCCGGATTATCATTATATAAGTTTATATGTATGTGGAAAAATATTTCTAAGTATTATAAAAAGCATTAGTTTGGAATGTTGTTCTCTCACAATGCGTTGTATTGTCATTGGAAAACTAAGAAAAAGAAGAAACTGATACCTTTCTTTCCTACTGTAAGGCTTGTCAAGAGAAAAAAATTTAACTTTAGAAAAATCCTTCTTATAAAGATAACAGTAATAATAAAAAATTGGTTTTTGGAATGTGAAAAAAAGGGCAATCATCTCATAATTTTAAGACTTAATTTTTCAAGTTGATCAGTGATAACAAGTAAGTTTTACAAATCTAATGAATTTTAAATACTTAATTTTCTATAAATAGAAAGGCCAAATATAGCAATTCACAGCTGTTCCTCTTAAATTAGTCCTCTTACAATAACCACAAAGTTGATGTAGTAAATTAAATAAAGCAAATGTGATGTAATGTGTCTTAATACATCTAATTACAAATCTGAATCTATGAGTATGAAGTCTTTGAAAACAATTGCCTTATCATAGAATTGATTATGATTTTTTTTGAAACTAAGGACGATACATTGGTAGAAATCTGAAACAATCATTGAAAAATGTGACTGCAAAACAAAAAACAAGAATTAATAAAGAAAGTTAATTTATTGCAGAAGGGAAGTGAGGCAAGAACAGGAGAGAACACCCAGTTGATAATGGATTTCAAAACAAATTACAAACTATAAATTTTGAAAATAATATAAACGCAGTTGCATCTAATCATTTCTTAACTACAGTAAAACGGAAATTTACGAAAATTGTAGAAGATAACAGACTTATTTTCGTACCATGGTGTATTACTTTTTTGTGAGTACCATATGCAAACATACTAATATTAGGGATCTCAGTTCCAGATAAGAAACTATAGGATCACCAATGAAAGAGAGAATTAAAAAATTTAAGATACATTTTTTTATATATATCTAGTATGGGTAATTTTCAATCACATGGATCTGGAGGTAATTAAATATAATCATTAGTTTACAATATGGAATTTACAGATATGCACCATTGATAGGATTATCTTACATCGAATTACCAGATATAATAAAAAGTAAATAAGCATGTATTAATGTAAAAACTTTTGAACAAAAATGTTTTCTGTGGGTATAAATCTGCATTATATCCTATACAAAAGATTCGGCAAGTGTTGGTAATGATCATGACCAGAAAATTGATAGATACATTGTCTTTTCAATGTTTAATTACCAATTAAAAGTCCGTTTCATGAAAAAATATTCTTTATTTAGATAAAATTTTAAGAATGAAAATAGAAATTATTCTTAAGACTTGTTTGGAGTCAAATATGAAGTTAAATTTGTGGTTTACAATTACTCCATTGCACTAGTAAAAAACTGAACAGATTAATCTATAATTATCCAAGTTTTAAGAAACCATTAAAAGAAGAAATTCCAGAGGCATATTCCTATGCAAACGTTGATAATTTTTAAAACTTACAGACAGTTTCATTCGTTATTCATGTTCCTTTTGAAAGTTTACTATTGAAGGTAGTTGTCCATCAATTGAATCCAGAAATGTCATACACAAATAAATATCAAAAACATGAGCAGACTCCAGTCTGTTATATTAAATATGTAATGGACACTATAAAAATCCTGTTTATAGAAGACCAAATTTTGATATAAATTTATTGAATGTATAAGAAAGAGGTTGAAGAAATTATTCTCAAATTTACAAAATGATACCATTAACTCCTGAAGCACAATAAAGATATGGAAGATGAGAAACAAATTACACAATGTACCTTTTTTCCATCTTGATAAGAAAATATTATTCACTGAAAAATAAATTAACTGGAAAACTTATAAAACCATTATGCTATAAATGTAATTTCATTAGTTAATACATGTGAATTCTGTACAAATCTATTTACATAAATTATGCGGATAAGATTCGCTTCTGTTTTTAAAAGAACTTGTTTATGAAGAAAACAAAATAGATTTAATACCAAACAACAAAGAAAGATATATTAGTTTTGCTAAAAGAACAGAAACAATGTGATTTACTGGCACATTTAAATTTACGTTTAAGGCTATGCCACTTGATTTGCCTTCAGATTTGATGGAGGTTTATCATCAGAAACTTTTTCCCAGGATAGTTATTTAATTTAGTGAACAAAAAAGGCATATATCCACATGATTGCAAGGATTCTTGGAAAATATTTGAAATTAAAGACTCAGTCTACTGTAAAATGTCACAGTTAATTACCAGCAATGGAAGCATAAGTGAGAAAGATTATAAATATGAAAAAATAGTTCAGAAAACATTTAGTATTAAAATTTATGTGAATAGAATGATCCGTATCTAACAACTGATTTTTTGTTATAGTCTGATGTATCTGAAAACTTTAGAAAAACTTGCACAGCACAATACCAACATGTATAAAAGCATATTATTTAGATCCAAGGTTTTACTTGGGGTGCAGTGTGGAAAATGACAAAAGTTCAGGTAGATTTATTACATGATTTTGGTATGATTTTATTTCTTGAAAAAGAAATTAGAAGAAATATCACAGTGTTCTAAAAGGTACATTAAAGGAAACAGATTCATATTTGGTTCTGATATTTGCATAAATATGTGAGATAATTCGATATATTCTTAATTTATATAGATAAGGTATGCAACAGTGTTTACCAGATGTTGAATTTGAAGGGGATAATCCAGGTCCTTTTGATAGTACGAAAACAAGTGAAATTTCAGATGTTGCTAAAATTGGATATATTTTTGAAGTAGATTTACAGTATATAAAAGAATTACATGATTTACACCAGGATGTACCATTAGCTCTTGAAAATAATTTGCTAAGTTTAGTTTGAGGCACAATTTTGTTACTTACTGGAAAAAAAACATATGTGGTTCATTATAGATATCTTAAGCAAATTAGTATTTATCATCAGGAATAAAATTAACAAAAATATAAATTAATCAAGCTGATTGGTTGATGGAGTATTTTATATCAATTATTCATGATTCTTAAAAAGCCATTTTTGGCAATTACCTCTCATTTCTGCATTTATAGTCTTAAAGATAGTCTTTGGCAAGACGATGGAAAATATTTCTTATATTTTGTATAACCTCTTAGTGCTAGATGAAGAAAAATGTTATATTTAATTAACGTTTGGCTTTGCTATTAATTTATAATTCTTGTTTTAAAGAGTCTTGCTGCTATTCATATGACTTAGACAAAAATCACGTTTAATAAACTGATCTATATTAGAATGAGTAGACTCGATTTATCTAAAGAACTGATGTATGATTTTCACTATAGGATAATGAAACCGAACTGTGGACAAATATTGGATTGTATTATCAAGATACAGATATATGTTTAATTTTCAAGCTAAACTTTTTATGAAGATATGAAATGGATGGTTAGTATCTAATTTATCAGTGACTATGCTGAAAATAATATTCATGGTATTTCACAAGTTAACCAGCAAGTTGTCGAAAAAATGAAAGATGAATGCAAAGGAAACATAATGGAAAAATTGTGGTCTGAGAGCAAAAATGTATGCTTATAAAGTCGTTGATAAAATATTCTATTTTTGAAATTACATTTAATATCATTATAATTTTCTAAGCTTAGTTTTTTTTCTAAAGTTAGTTAGTTTAATATGATTCATATTTTTCACTTTAACTATAGAGAACAGTACAGAAACATTAAAGTTCACCTTTTGTGTGAAAAAAGTGTGTTAGACCTGAAAATTGGATTATACTAGATTTGGCGCACTAGTTCACTCACGAAGGTCCATCGCTTTCGGGCCAAAACTTACCCAGAACCTACCAAGGCAGTCTGCTTTAGTACGTTCTGGCTCAATCTACTCTAAAAACACCTGGAAACACTAATGTATCCTCCTTTCCTTCCTGATTCATAAACCAAATGTTTGCCATGATTGATTTGAGCTCTATGAAAAATTATATGAAATAACGTATCTTTTTTTCGTTTTTCCAGTCCAAGTTCTTCTGTAAGGGAATCTTCTACGAAGTGTGACCAAATATGTTTCTATAACACGTACGCAAGGTATTTGTGTGACATTCGTATCTTTCTGACGTGCTTGCGGCAGATATGGGTACGGGAACTATGGTGACGCTATTATGAGTACCAAACGCGTCTAAACAGGACTAACGTGTTGTTACCCTTTGCTTGCCGCCGAAGGAAAAACAGCCGTAGGCATCCATCAAAGAATGAAGAATGTTTATAGAGCGTCATGGCGCACCTTCCACACCGATGGATTTCTACACACATGTTTCGTGTTGGTGGCGATTCGACCCAAGACCGTGGGCGATATGGGAGACCACCCTCATTCATTAAGGACAACGCGCGTGGTGGTGATGCGATTAGAGCAGACCAGAACACAACCATTCGTGGAATAGCAAAGAATCTTGACATCTGCTTTGGTACCATGCATCACTTTCTCCAGCAGGAGCTAGCTACCCAGTTTGCTTTTTGTTCGGCATTCAACAGCCAGGGTATTCACTGGCTGCAGAACGTACCATAGCCTGCTTGCGTGAAGCACCTGCTGCGTTACAATGTTAAAGGCAACACGTTTCTTGAACGTGTTGTTGCAAGCGGTGAGAGCTGATGTCACTATGGCAAACTAGAGTAGAAGGCGTCGACGATGCAGTTTTCATCCATCGTCCCCTCATCACAAGAAGTTCAAGAGCCAGCCATCTGATAAAACAGAAAGGTGGTGGACTCCCTGTTTTTATTTTCTTTTTACAGATTTAGGGCGCAAAACTGCTACGGTCATTAGCGCCCGGTCTGTGACTTAGGAAAAGGTAAAAAAAACGAAACTGGAAACCAGCAGCAATGGGAGCGAAACTCTAAAAACAGAAGCTTAAGTTTCCCAACTTTTTTAAGACCACTATAGAAGGGGGCTCGTTTGTCCCCAAAAAGAGAAAAGAGAAAAGAGCTTCAAATGACTGACGTCATCTCACTGGTGCTACTTAACTCGAGAACGCGATCAGCTGAGCGCGTGTCATCTGCTAAAGTGGAAGATATATCAGGCGACAGCTGTAGACGAGCGCGTAATGGAGTAAAATAGGGGCACTCAAGTAATAGTCTCCACTGCTCTCACCTGTGGACGGTGAGACACCTAAGTGGGGGAGGATCGCCACTTAAAAAATGTCGATGGCTAAAAAAAACAGTGCCCTATCCGGAGTCTAGTTAAAAGGAGGGTGGAAGAAACTCCTTACGTCGCCAAAAATTAACACAAACCGTCTTACTGGGAGAAAAACGGAAGCCGGTTTCGATGCTCCAAGAGTGGAGGCGGTCGAGACATCCTTGAAGACGTCGTTCATGAAGGCTGGTCCGTTGAGAGCTGTAGTAGATCACAAAATCGTCCACAAAGAGGGAGCCCGAGACATCAGGAAGGAGACAATCCCTGATTGTGCTAGGTGTTGTACTGTTTGCCATTGCCATAAATCCAGAGCCCTGGGGTACCCCGTTTTCTTGGGAGAAGGTACGGGAGAGAGTGGTGTTCACCCGCACTTTAAATGTGCGCTCTGCCATAAATTCACGAAGAAAAAGGAGCAGCCGACCTCGAAAGCCCCAAGAGAACAGTGTGCGGAGGATGCCTGACCTCCTACAGGTATCGTATGCTCTCTCCAGATCAAAAAATACTGCTATCGTTTGGCGTTTCCTGAGAAAACTGTTCATGATATAAGTGGAGGGAGCAACAAGATGGTCAACTGCAGAACTATGCTTTCGGAAACCGCATTGAGCAGGTGTTAAAAGACTTCGGGACTCCAGCCACCAGGCTAAACGGCAATTCACAATATGCTCCTAAACCTTAAGCCGTCGGCACACGGACGGTGCTGTCGAACGTTAACGTTGAGCGTGCCAAGTTCAACGTGCTGCTGAACGCTCAGAAATGATGCGACTTGTGCATACGGTATGTGGACCCCAACGTGGTATACGCGATCGCAACGCACTCCAGCAACAGTTGAGGGATGTTTCTAGTTTGTTAATCACACTGTTTACTCAACGGGCTTGCGTAAAATCCCACGTTAGCTCTATTAAAATGCACGTTTCTTCCATCGTCCATGAAAAGGGAAGTACGATGTCCAATCAGTAAGGACACAGGCTTATAAAAGTTCCATTACAAACAGTGCGTTACAAATCCGGAATACTTCTCCGCGTAAGACAAACATTATTTCATGATTCCCACATTTTAATAAAACCCCAACGTCAGTCTTACTTGATCACTGCTCTTACCCAGTAGCAGAATCTTTGCAACATCTGAATTACGAAGCATAAAAGAAGAAGGAGCAAAGTATCTTTATACAAGTAGCGTAAGCTGTCCTTTGTTCGATTGGCTTAATCTAATGTCACCCCTCAAAAAAAGGTGAACTTATATTAAACGAATAATAAATACAAGTATAGACTATAATATTTGAGGGTATGTAAAGTATCAGAACCTAAGAAAAACATGAGTTTTAGGGGAAAAAAATTGGTTGTGTCAGGACGCGAACCACCGCCCCAACAAAAAAAAAAAAAAAAAAAAAAAAAAAGAAACTCTTTCATGTACAGTGACGCTATTTATTACGCTAAACCAGCATCACACCTTTGGTACCGAATTGTAGTGTCTTACTGCTTGCTAAAAACCTTAATCGTAGCTAGTTTACTAACTGAAATTTAATTGTAATACATTGTACCAAGAACGTTGCGTTTTGGGTGGATCTTCAGTGTGTCGCTGCCCTCAAATAGCCTACTCTCATTATACGCAAGTTACAATACTTCTTTTGCCGCAAATATGTTTCTCATTATTTTATTGGAACGAATCACACAGTTAACAACGGGTTTTGCAGTGATTCTCAATTCGCTGGTGCTCAGAACGGCATATATACATATAGGCTTAAAATGAATGCCAATATGGCGCCTCACAACACTGTACTGAAGGGAGACGGTGTGCTTGTGACGTAGGTGGTGTTGTGCCATGTAATTGGTTAACGCTCAGACGCACGCTCAGAATATCTGACATGCCGGATATTGCTCTGCACGTTCAGAAAGACTCCCGAGCGTGCTATTCCATGCTGTGACGGCAGAAACTCGATACGCTCAACGCTCAACGTTCGGATTCACGGTCCGTGTGCCGACGGCTTTACATACAGTACTTTCCCAGAAGATGGCGGGAAGCTATCGTCGTTCCTGTTCCGAAACCTGGAAAGGACAAACATCTCCCCTCTAGCTATCGCCCCAGTTCTCTCACGAGTACTGTGCGTCCAAATTCGATTATAAAGGTGAAGGAGACAACACAGACTATGGTATGATAAATGCAGCAACATTTCGATGTGGATACCATCCGGTTCTGGGGGCGGAAGAGCGAGAAGAAGAGAGGGCGTGTCTGAGTTCCCGCATGGAGAAAACAGTATTATAGCTTTCGCGAGTTTGCTGAGATTTCGAGCTGTTCAAATTACCCGCCAGCGTTTCTCCCGAAGAAACGTGCAACAGAAGTGCAACCTCTTGCTTTCTCCTCTCAAAGTGTTGACCCAGTGAGTTAGAAATTGCGACAGGGTCCACTAATGTATCACGTGCGACAGTGAGCCCAGAGACCGAGGAGAAACTAGGCGCGCCAGAGAACCGTCGAAGCCGACTGCAAACTTCCGAGGAGGGAGTGAAGGTGTTAAATGAGCTAGTAAGGAAGTCCCAGCTTGCCTTCTTGCTACCGCGGATGGCGCGACGGCATCGCGCACGGAACTGCTTATAGCGGATACAGTTGGCCAAAGTAGGATGGTGTCTGAAAACGCGAAGAGCACGTCGCCGCTCACGTATTGCGTCACGGCATGCCTCGTTCCATCAAGGAACTGGGGGGCGCCGGGGCAATTCGGAGGTGCGTGGTATTGAACGTTCCGCAACTGTAAGAGTAACGTCTGTAATATGTGTCACCTCATCGTCGACGCTAGGAAAGTGACTGTCATCTAATGTCGCTAGAGACGAAAAAAGTGTCCAATCGGCTTCGCCAAACTTCCAGCGTCGCGGGCGCATATATGGCTGTTGAGGCTGCAGTCTAAGGAGACATGGAAAGTGGTCACTCGAGTGTGTATCATCAATGGCGAACCATTCGAAGCGCCGAGCTAGCGGAACAGTACCGACCGAAAGGTCCAAATGAGATAAATTTGTCGTGGAGGCAGACAAAAATGTAGGGTCCCCAGTGTTGAGGCAAACTAGATCCGCTTGGTGGAAGACGTCTAGCAATAGTGAGCCGCACGGACAAGGACGCGGAGATCCCCAAAGCGGGGGGGGGGGGGGGGGGCACTGAAGTCCCCAACCAGCAAGTATGCAAGTATGGAAGTATGGTGGCGGAAGCTGACCAAGCAGATGAAGGAGATCAGCTCGTGCCATTAGTGTGGACGATGGCATGTAGACAGTACAAAGAGAGAAGGTGTATCCAGAAAGGGAAGACAGACAATGACAGATTGGAAGGAAGTGTTTAAGGGGATTGGGTGATAATGGAGAGCATCATGGAGAAGAATCACGTCCTCCCTCTGCTGGAGTGCCTTCAACAGAGGGGAGATCAAATCGGACCGACTGAAAATGGGGGAAAACAACACGGTCGTGGTGATGCAGCTTTGTTTCCTGAAGACAGAAGATGATCGGCGAGTACGATCATAAGAGGATCGACAAGTCATCCAGATTGGCTCGAATTCCGCGGATATTCCAATGGATAATGGACATAGAGTGGACAGAAAAGGGCAGAATATGACCAAAGTTGCCCTCAACGACTGCTCAGAGCTGGCAGCCAACAGCGTGGAATGGCGTTCAGCCGAAGGCAGAAGATCCTGATCCATAGTTTGTTCGGGAGCAGCTCCTGCCACCAGCGATAGGCCTGTTGATCAGCCGCCTGCAGTGCGCCTCGGCGACACGGAAGACGGCCGAGGTTGGTTACTGCCAGGTGGTGCTGCAGATGAGACACGCCACGGCAGAGAAGGAGAGGAACTCTGTTTCTTATTAGCCTTCTTCGAAACAGGACGTTGAAATGACGGAGAAATCGATAGCTGTGAAGTCGGGTACATAAAAAGTTTTCACGAGTAGGCTCTTTTTTGGAAGTCCAGGTGTCTGTGTTCTGCTAAATCCCGAGCCCCAAAGTCAATGAAGGGTGAGCCTTTGAGTGAGCAGGGGAGAGTGGGGAAGTTGAACGGGCGATCTTTGCGCTGGCCGATCTGACGAACGTGTCACTAAAGGTGAGATCACAAGTCTGGGTGGCTGCCTCCTTTGTAGGCCGAGAAGAGGCGGCAAGGACAGTGCTGTATTTACCTGTGTGGGGCACAGTGGGCTTTCGACTGGCGAATAAAAATGGGGCAGAGTGAAGGAAAAGGCGTCGACCTTTGCTGCTCGAAAGTTAAAGACGAAAAGCTCATTCAGGAAATCAATCTCTAGAGGAAGCAGCGTAGTCACCCATACAGTTGATGCGACAAGGGGATGGAGATGGACAAGCACCCTCATGGGCATCCTTGTCACACGTAACACGTTTAGCCCGATTGGAACAGGACTGGCTGGTATGATGGAACTGCTGACACATCCCAAACCGTAGGCGTTGCTATCGGTAAGGGCGAACGGAAATAATCTCATAGCCCACTTTTATGTTCAATGGAAGTTGAACTCTGCCAAATGTAAGGAAGACAGTACGTGTTTCAACTAAGTCCTTGTCAACCCTTTTCATGACTATGAACTGCCGTTACGTCCTGGTCAGACAGGTAGTTTTGAATTTCCCCATCGTACAATCCGTCAATGGAGTATGTATAAATGACTCCAGGTGATGAATTTAAAGTGTGGTGCGATTCTACCCAGATGTGTAGCAGTGAAGTATGCAGCAATTTTTGTGCCTGGAGGGCACTGACTGTTTCTAACAACAAGGTGCCATTTCGTAATCTGGAACAAGACTTCACAGGACCTGCAATTGCGTCGACACCTCTCTGAATAATGAGAGGGTTAACTGGGGAGAAGTTGTGACCTTCGTCAGACCGAGAAACAACAAGGAACTGTGGTAACGATGGAAGAATTGTCCGTGGCTGAGACTCATTTAACTTTCGCTTCTGAGCAGACATAGTAGATGATGAGGAAACCATTGCGGAAGTACCCCCCATGATTATCAGCGTCTCCGATGGCGCGCTCCTTCCTTGTGGGGGAAGCCCTCTCTCTCGGTGATTGTTCACACCTCCCGAGAAACGGACAGAGGGACCATTCGGCACTTTTGGAAGGTACCAGCTCAGGTGATCACCCCCCTGCGCCTGGCCGCTACCAGGGGGTGCGTACATGTCCTAACTGTCTACGCGGGGTGGGGAATTACGCGTTACCCCGTCACCGGCTATTTGTGGGGATGCATGGGTCGGCCTTCAAACATGCACAGGGAGGAAAAAAGAGAAAGGGAGGAATAAAGAAAAGGAAAGAAGAGGGGTCTCAAACGCCGCAGTGGAGAAAATTGTTGAACAGTCTCTCTTCTTCGCTTTCACTGCTGCTCTTTACCGTTTCGAGCGTCCGTCTCCGGACGTAGACACTGAACATCCTCCCCCTCTCGGAGTAAGGGAAGGGAAGGGAATAGGCGGAGGTGAGGGGGAGGGGGAGGGGAAGATGGGGGATGGGGAAGGATGTGGAAAAGGAAGGTATGCAGCCCAGAAAGGAAGGAGGGCCACACTAGCTCGGGGTCCTGTGCTCGCTACGCACGTATCCACAAAAGAGTTGTGGACCCCCTTGGGGGTTCTTCCTATTCTTTACCATGGTCAACTGCTCATTGGTTCCGAGGATCTGGTGTCTCCATCACTGGAGAACAGGTGGTTATCGGATGTGTGTAACGCTGTGGGAACTTTTCAGGTGGATATCGCAACCCAGCGTTTCCAGTGGACTTCCATTATTCAGATTTTAAGAAAGGTCGAATGATTGTCATGAAAGACATGAGAGCATCACACCGACATAGTGAAATACAGTTGGTTGTGGTGTAATGACTGTTCAGTGACTGCTGAGTGACCAGTTACGAGATGGACAAGTCTTTCCGAAAGGACCTGGAATAAACTGTAGGAATTTCTGTTGGCTATAGCGAACAGACAGAAGATAACAGCAGATATTCGGGTGGGGTTCACGAAGTGTCATCATGAACCGGAGGAAACAGAGGCCTCAGCCCAACTCAGTGATCTAACTGAGATTTGCAGTCTGCCACTGACACCACGGCACAGACCAAGGAGACTTGCGTGGTGCAGAGTCAGAGCCGGCTGGGATACTGGGTGGCGTTCTGCGGTGTTCAGCTACTGTTTCTAGTGGTTAGATCGACGCCATTGTGTCTGTAGAGACTATGCAAAATGCCGATGGAAACAGCGAGCCTCGAGATCCTACCTCTCCAACTACTGGAATCACGCTTTGCACCTGACAGCTGGACCGAGCTGGTATTGTTGAAGGGAGATTGAATGCCAGCCAGTAAGAAACAAGAATGGTGAAACTTGCCGTCATTTGCTTCATGACCTGGAGAACATGTATGTTCCAACAGGATAATGCAAGATCCCACTGGACATATCCCATCACAGACGCCTTGAGGTATGTTCTGATCCTTGACTGGACTGCGCAGTCAACAGATTTGTCATTCATAGAGAATGTCTGGGATGTGATGGGAAGCCTTGTACCTTCATACTAACTGCTAGCCAGCAATAACCATGAACTGATACAACTTGTGTTTCTGGCACGGCAATAAATTCCTGAAGAAAATTGTCAGAGCTTATTCCTGTCCGGTGGTCAGACCACATGCTGATGTTCCTAATGAATACCCGTTGAGAATGAAATGAAAAATTGAATTTTTAGTGCTTATTATTTGATGAACATGTGCGTCACTTTTAAACATTGTGGACAAGTCCTATACCTATCAGTTTTCGTTGGTGTTTATGGCACCAATTAAACACGATCAAGCCGAAGTACTGAATATTGGAATATTGAATGATGCTGGAACGAGCAGAACACGCTGTACATCGTTCCAGCCGCCAAGACTGTAACAAACGAATGATTTGGTTCCTTCTTAAACACCTTCGGCGCGCAGGTACGCAGCACAAAACAAAGGTCGTCGCCATAAATCAGGTATCTGTGACTGCAATGTTTTCCTCTTTGAAAAAATGTTTCAGAATGGACAGAGTAATTAATCATGTACAGATTTAACCAATGTTTTAACTATCGAGGATGCATATAATTCATTCATATCCGTTAGCAGGATATTGTGTGCTGCTGCCAGTTTTCACTCGTTCTCTCAGCCAACATCACACAACACTATAGTCTGCACGCTATCTTCACAATTACCTGTGCAACATAAATTTTTAACACCTGAGATGGAAACCTCCAAAACGAATTACACGAAGAAATCAATCCAGATGGAAAACCTATTGGTTGAGAGCAGCAGTAGCTTGCAGGTAACCACATTTCTTCACCCTATTATGCAGTACTGGCGCTGATTCTAGATATCCGCTTGGGTTTGGTGAAATTTCCTGCGATGACCTCTGAGGATTCTACAATATTGGTCGTTCGCAGTCCAAATCCGCTTCCATTATCGAGACATAATAAACTACCAGAGGAAGCGAATCGGGATCTTGGTGCGCTGCGGTAAGCTACCTGAGAGTTTGCGCGCGGGCTGCTCCGATCGCATAATAACAGTGCTTAGCGCTCGCAGACACATTGAGAGCACAGCCACGTCGATTAGCGGCAACGCTGGCCGCCTACCATTAGCAGCTGCTTCACGGGATGTGCGGCCGCTCTTTGTTAAGCGGCCGCTCTTTGTTAAGTGGATCTATCTCAGTTTCTTAATAGGCTATATAACGCACTGGAAGTCACATTCATTCATAGGATTATTCGCCCTAGATACAGCATTTGACAACGTAAAAGGAAGAAATATAATGCTGTTAGAAGACTAGGTATAAATTGTATATGAAGATGGGCAATATACTATACTCGTATGTGCAGAAGAATGAAGCACAAATAACAATGAGAGACCAACAGAGATACTGGCGGATCAAAACAGTGTAAGGGAGAGACGGTGGGATGCACTATTTCTGCTGTACTGACCAACATATGCAGGGCGGGTCACCTAAAACTTGCACCACAAATATTCCGGAAATGGAAAGTGCTATTTATGTGCGGTTTTTCACAGAATGGTTTGGTAGTCAAGAGCTCGTACTGTTAGCGAATAAATAGACTGCACAAAAATTCCCTTTTTAACTATTATTACAAATTTACAATTTTTTAATGTAACAATGCCTATTGACGTTAACAGACCAACGGTATGGTGAATTACAATGTCTGGCGTTTGTTGCAGAATTCTAGTGGGTTATTTACGAGATATCGCATTTTGGAAAGGTCCTACACAGGCACTTGTACAAGACTTGTGTTAAAACACAGTAAAGAGTGACGCAAGGACATTCACTAGCTATGTGGAATACGTCAGTTGTCTAGTTACTGTTCAATCATACTTTGCGTTCAAACCGACCACCGGCAATACATGCTTTCAGTCTGATATGGAATGTCTGCTGCACACGTGCTATCATTTCAGCGGAGATGTCTTACAGTATGCAACAACATATTACTGCAGTCTGCTCGGCCAACAAACAATGTCTAGCAACAGATATTTTCGTAGTATTAATGTTGCAAGGTAGTTAGTTGCAAAAATATTATATAAAATTATTTTGTAAACATTTTCTTCTGAATGAATATGATTATGTAATTTAATTGCATTATATGGAAAAGAATTAAGGAATAACATGGGGTAAACATGCTAGTCTCTTCAGTACCATGACTGTTCACAACAGCAAATCGCACTGAAGCACGGAACACTGCTGCTGCTGGACGGTGACGCGCACCGTGCAGTTGACTCTGGCGCCAGCTCTTGTATGCAGCGGAGTCGGGCAAAAGCGCCCACGCGCAGTCGTTACTAGCGGCACATTCTAAGGTACCGAACTGGAAGAACAGTACGTTATGGCCAGGCGTAATTACGCTGTGCAAATAGTTAAAGAGGAATTAATATGAAAGAAGAGTACCATGAACCTAAAATCGTTTATTGCAAAACGACGCTAAGAAGAGCCTATTGCCAGGCACTTTCAGGGATTACGCAGCACTAGCAGCCACTCACTGAAGCAAGCCCAAAGCAACTTCAACATTTAGAACTGTATCAAGGCTAGCTAGCGTAGTAGTTTCATTTTGGAATAATTACCAACTTAGCGTTAAAGCTGTGTTACAAGTGCGTAAACTTGAACAGTTTTCAAGTAGGGTCCTATCCTGTCATTCGCTTTTAATTAATAATGTCACTGTTCGCGATAAAGAGACAAAATTTCTGAACTAATTTAATTTTGATAACTCGTTTAGTGAAAGTTACGAAAACTAACTATCAGTCTCAGTTATTTTTTAAGATAATGGACTTCGTTGCTCAACGAAGTCTTCACTTAAAAACCAGTATTAAAATTTAGTGATTATGGAGAAGTAATTTCAGTGTGTTTTTAAGATTTTTTTAAATAAGAACATTTAATTCCTTTGTGTGATCAATAATGTCTGCTCTCATTTCCAACATACGTAAAGCGTTATGCAAAAAGTTAATCAGTAGTTAGTTAATGAAAGTTATGCACTAATGAGACATTTTGCTTAACAGAAAATATTTAGTATTAAAATTTCTACTATTGCAATTGTTCTTAAATAGCCATTATGGTAGGCTGCGAAAAGCTATTTATTACGTTAACTGAGTGGCAAGTAATTAGCAATCAAGTGCATATGCGTAGAGCAGTTAGCTTTACTGATTTTACAATTAGATTTATTTCACGTTGCAAACCCATATTTTGAACCTTAAGTTAGCCTTATATTTACGTAATAATTGATGCAAGACAATGAGACAGGAACCGGCACAATTTGTCCAAATCATACAATATTGTTCGCTCACATCGTGAGCTGGTGACCGTTTTCCATAACCATTGCAATCTAAACTAAAAAATATGTAACGCCATTATCTGAAATTTCACTATTTAACTTGCAGTTTTTCCCTTTTGTCAAAATTCTTTTGATCGTTATTGCGTGGAACTAGTCTACCAATAACGATTCGATTATAACTGATTCTACTTTTGTTTTACTTTTTCTTCAGGACTGATTATTTTTCCCAGGCAACAGGGACATTATTAACACGTGTCATCAATTATTTCTATTATCCGAAAGTGTCGGTAGCTTATAATATCATCGGTTGAGGTTGATATGTTCTTGTAGACACAGTGTTTCAGCGTTCTCCACAGAAAAAGTCTACACGCGTCGAAGCCGGGAAACGGGAAACGGGAAGGCCATGTACAGATCTTCAGCGTCCATGTGGTGAAAACGTGTGGCGTGGAATAGCGAACCATCTACTCATATCTTCTACGGATGCTAGAAGACATTTCTCTGCAGTAAGGAACATGTAGTACTTTGTGCACTATGGGCTGGACAGCCAAGATGTTTGCACCATATATCATGTCTACGCGAATTGTTTCAAATAGTTGGACTGGACGCAGGAGTTCAACCTGACGAAGCCAACAGAGCAGTAGCGCATGTTTCGGCGGTTTAGCTGGCCATGACTGGTAGTCCATGATCCTCTTCCCGTTGAAGTAGTCCTACAATAAGGTTATATCCTTGCATATGATGATAATGCGAAATGTTTGAATTCTGTGCCTTTGAACTGCACAGTAGTTTTTCACTGAATGGTTGTGCAAAGACAGGAGCTCAACTTCAGAGCACTGTAACAATCGTTTATCATAACGTGCAATCAATGAAAAATAAAAAAGTCTGTGACATATTCGATGTTGCTTTTTCCAATGGTTCCTTTTTGGAAATTTCGGAAATTTGTGGTAAAGTATTATGGTACCAAACTGCTGTCATCGGTCCCTAGGCTTGCGCACTACTTAATCTAACTTACACTGAGAACAACACACACCCATCCCCCGTGGGAGGACTCGAACCTCCGACGGAGGGAGCCGCTCGGACCATGACCGGATGCATCAGACCGCGCGGCTATTTCTTTACCTTTATGGATGTAGTCTGTATGTAATTTGGTATGTTTGTGAACTTCTGAAATACTCTCAAAATAGGTTCTAACTGCTGGAGATACTCTTTAGCCAAGGGTTTTTTTTTTTTTTGGTTGGGTTTAAGGGCGCTCAACTGCTGAGGTCATTAGCGCCCAGTCACTGTTGTTAGAGCACATGGAATCTGGTAAAACTCAAGGGGATGGAGGGGACACCAGAAGGACCCGACAAAGATGCAGACAAAATAAGTAAAAAGATTAAATGTCTTTGGACAAGCCAGTTAAAGTTATAAAACGCAGAATACGAGCAGCTGCTCGAGCGTCATCAGCTAAAACATCCGGTAAAGTAGATGGCAGGGACAGGACAACACGAAATTGACTAAAACGGGGACATGACAATAAAACATGGTGCACTGTTAATGCCTGACCACAAGGGCACTGCGGGGCTGGGTCACCGGAGAGCAGGTAGCGGTGGCTAAACCGGCAATGCCCAATCCGCAACCTGGTCAGAAGGACCTCCTCGCGCCGAGATGGTCGGGAGGATGTTGTCCAAGCAGTTGGTAGCGGTTTTACTGCCCGGAGCTTGTTTCCTTGGAGGGATGACCAAGCATCCCACCACAACGACACAAGCCTCTTACATACATCCCCACGAACGTCGGATGACGGGACACAATGGGAGGCTGGCCGAGGCAGGAGGACTGCAGCCTTGGCTGCAGCATCTGCAGCCTCATTCCCAGGCACTCCCACATGTCCGGGAACCCACAGAAAGCTGACAGAACCACCGTTATCAGCGAAATAATGGAGGGACTGCTGTATCCGTTGAATCAAGGGATGGACCGGATAGGGAGCTCCAAGGCTCTGAAGAGCACTGAGTGAGTCAGAGCAGAGTACATATGATGAATGGTGGTGGCGGCGGGCATACTGAATGACCTGATGGAGAGCAAAAAGCTCGGCCGTAAAGCTGGAACATTGGTCGAGGAGCCGGTATTGAAATGTGGCGGCCCCAACGACAAAGGCACAGCCGACACCATCGTCAGTTTTGGAGCCATCGGTGTAAATAAAGGTGTGACCGGCAAGTCGAGCACGAAGTTCGGCAAACCGTGAGCAATACATTTCAGCCGGGGTACCATCCTTCGGGAGTGAGCTGAGGTCGAGATAAATATGAACCGGAGCCTGGAGCCAAGGTGGTGTCGGGCTCTCACCCTCTCTGAAGGTGGTAGGGAGGGCAAAATCCAGTTGTCGAAGCAGGCGACGGAAGCGGACTCCGGGGGGCAGCAGGGCAGACACATACAACCCGTACTGACGGTCGAGAGAATCGGCGAAGGAGGACTTGTAAGAGGGGTGGTCGGGCATAGACGACAGCCGGCAGGCATACCGACACAGCAGTACGTCGCGCCGGTAGGTCAACGGTAACTCGGCAGCTTCAGCATAAAGACTCTCGACAGGACTAGTGTAGAAGGCTCCGGTCGCAAGACGTATCCCCCGATGGTGGATGGAGTTGAGCCGGCGTAAGAGGGACGGCCGAGCGGACGAGTAGACGAAGCTCCCATAATCCAGCTTCGATCGGACTATGGACCGATACAAGCGAAGCAGGACAGTGCGATCCGCTCCCCAAGATGAACCGCTAAGAACTCTGAGGACATTAAGGGAACGTGTACAACGGGCCGCCAAATAAGAGTCATGTGGAGACCAACACAGTTTCCTGTCCAACGTGAGCCCTAGAAACTTAGTTGTGTCCACGAATGGGAGAACAACGGGACCGAGATGTAAGGATGGCGGAAGGAACGCTTTATATCGCCAAAAGTTGATACAAACCGTCTTTTCTTCAGAGAACCGGAAGCCATTTGCCACGCTCCATGAGTAGAGGCTGTCTAGACAACGCTGAAGGCAGCGCTCCAGGAGGCATGTTCGCTGGGCACTGCAGTAGATCGCGAAGCCATCGACAAAGAGAGAGCCTGAGACATTAGGTGGAATGCAATCCATAATTGGATTGATCGCGATGGCAAAAAGGGCTACTCTCAAGACGGAGCCCTGAGGCACTCCGTTCTCCTGGAGGAAGACGTCGGACAATACGGACCCCACACGTACCCTAAACTTTCGATCCGCTAAAAAGGAATCAATAAAAAGGGGCAGGCGCCCGCGTAGGCCCCACCTGTGCAAAGTACGGAGGATACCTCCTCTCCAACAGGTGTCATAAGCCTTCTCCAAGTCGAAGAACACGGCTACCGTTTGGCGCCTTCGCAAAAAGTTGTTCATGATGAATGTCGACAAGGTCACGAGGTGGTCAACAGCGGAGCGGCGGCGTCGAAAGCCGCATTGGACATTAGTAAGTAGCCGTCGAGATTCAAGAATCCAGACTAACCGAGCATTAATCATGCGCTCCATCACCTTACAGACACAGCTTGTAAGAGAAATGGGGCGGTAACTAGAAGGAAGGTGTCTATCCTTCCCGGGTTTGGGTATAGGAACAACAACGGCGTCACGCCAACGCGTGGGGACGTGACCTTCAGTCCAGACGCGATTGTAGGTACGGAGAAGGAAGCTTTCGCCCGCCGGAGAAAGGTGTGCCAGCATCTGAACGTGAATGGCATCCGGCCCCGGAGCAGAGGACCGGGACAGTGCAAGCGCACTTTCGAGTTCCCGCATAGTAAAGGGGGCATTATAGGTTTCCAGATTCAGCGAGTGGAAGGAAGGTCGCCGAGCCTCTTCTGCCTCTTTCCTGGGAAGGAAGGCAGGATGGTAATGGGCGGAGCTTGAAACCACCTCGAAAAAGCGGCCAAAGGCGTTGGAGACAGCCACCGGATCAACAAGGACCGCATTACCTGAGGTCAGGCCAGGTACCGAGGAGTGGGCCTTAATGCCCGACAGCCGGCGCAGGCTACCCCAAACGACGGAAGAGGGAGTAAAACTGTTGAAGGAGCCGGTGAAAGAGGCCCAACAAGCTTTTTTGCTGTCTTTGATGACTCTACAGCATTGCGCTCGGAGTCGTTTGTATTCAATACAATTCGCCAACGTAGGATGGCGGCGAAAGGTGCGTAAAGCACGTCGTCGAGCACGGATAGCGTCCCTACAAGCCTCGTTCCACCAGGGGACGGAAACGCGACGTGAAGAAGTAGTACGAGGAATGGAACGTTCGGCAGCATTGATGATAACAGCCGTGAGGTATTCGACCTGACTGTCACAACTGGGAAAATCGTGGTCCGGAAAGGTCGCCAGGGATGAGTAAAGTCCCCAGTCAGCTTTCAGTATGTTCCAGCTCGAAGGACGTGGGGATGGGGTGTGGTGCAGGAGACGAACGACACAGGGGAAGTGGTCGCTCGAATAGGTGTCAGAAAGGACATACCACTCGAACCGACGGGCAAGAGTGGTAGAACATATCGAGAGGTCCAACTGGGAGTAGGTATGAGTGGAGTCCGAGAGGAAAGTCGGGGCGCCGGTATTGAGGCAGACAAGATTGAGATGGTTGAAGACATCTGCCAAGAGTGAGCCTCTTGGACAGGATGCAGGAGAGCCCCAAAGGGGATGATGGGCATTGCAGTCGCCAAACAATAAAAACGGCGGGGGAAGCTGAATAATCAGGTGCATCATGTCAGCCCGACTAACAGCAGACGACGGTGGAGTGTAGATGGTACAAACTGAAAAAGTAAAAGCAGAAAGAGTAATGCGGACAGCTATTGCTTGGAGTGGGGTGGTCAATGGGATGGGATGGTAATAGATGTCGTCCCGAATGAGCAACATGACCCCACTATGAGCTGGGACACCGTCCACAGGGGTGAGGTCATACCGCTCCGAGGTATAGTGGGTAAAGGCAATACGGTCAGTCGGGCGCAACTTGGTTTCCTGGAGTCCAAGGACGAGCGGACAGTGCAGGCGGAGGAGCAGTTGTAATTCCTCCCGATGAGATCGAATACCTATGTTCCAATGAAACAACGCCATCGCTAGTCAAAAAGTTGGGGGAACGAGACGGGGGAAGAGCTGGTCACCTCGACGGCCGCGGAGGGCCAGGTTGCGAGGGAACAACGCTACAACCGACGGGAGGCGGATCCGGTTCCATCGACTCGTCGCCAGCTGCGGCCGCTGTCCCTGGTTGTGTAGGAGGGGCAGCATCATTTGCCGACGAAAGGCCAGCTGAGCGCCTGGCAGCAGAGCGTCCCGGCGAAACTGAGGACGGCCGGGAGCAGCGACTCACGGATGAAGCGTCAGTCGAAACGCGCCGGGGTGGAGAGGGGGATAGAGACTTCTTCTTGGAGGCCTTCTTGGAAGGCCGAGGAGGCACAGGGATGGTGGGCTGGACCCAAAGAAGGTCCTCACGCGCGGGGTCCGTTTTGGAACGCCGGACCTCGGAAGCCGGGGTCCGGAACGTTTCCCCGATGGACGCCTGAGAAGAGGATCGCTTCTCAGGTGGCGTGTGGGGAGAAGGAGGAGGAAGGGTGGCCCCTGGGGCAGAGGGGGTGGGGGCCACGGGGGAGGAGGATTTGGAAGGGAGGGATTTGGGAGGTGGAGGCAGAGCCCCCTGATGGGCGGAGGAGGCGGAGGGGGGACAGGAGAGGGGTGAGGATACCGCGGAAGGAGTGGACACAACTGAGGCAAACGAAGTGGTCAATGGCACGGGATGGAGGCGGTCGTACTTCTTCCTGGCCTCAGAATAAGACAGCCGATCCAAAGTTTTGATTTCTTGTATCTTCTTCTCCTTCTGATATGCGGGACAGTCTGAGGAGCTAGGCGAGTGGACGCCAGGACAATTAACGCACCGAGGTGGTGGGGTGCATGTATGTTCCTCACAAAGAGGACGTCCACAATCGCCACAGAGGGGCTCAGCCTCACACCGTGACGACGTGTGCCCAAAGCGCAAACACCTAAAACAGCGCATAGGAGGCGGAACGTAGGGTCGCACATCACACCGGTAGCACATTACCTTTACCTTCTCCGGGAGAACGTCCCCCTCGAAGGCGAGGATAAAGGCCCCGGTGTCGATGCGACGGTCTTTGGGGCCGCGCTGGACTCGCCAGACGAAATGCACGCCTCGGCGCTCCAGGTTGGCCCTGAGCTCCTCATCAGATTGTAGCAGGAGGTCACGATGAAAAATAACCCCCTGCGTCCTATTGAGTGCCAGATGTGGGACAATGGAGACTGGGATGTCCCCTAGGCGGTCGCACGCCTGGAGCGCCGCCGACTGTGTGGCGGAGGTGGTCTTGATAAGAACGGACCCTGAATGCATCTTGCTGAGAGCCTCAATTTCCCCGAAGATGTCCTCAATGTGCTGAACAAAGAACATGGGCTTGGAGGTGGCGAATGTCCCCCCATCGGTTCGAGAACAGACCAAATAGCGGGGGAAGTACTTCGCTCCAAGCCGGCGGGCCTGTCCCTCCTCCCATGGAGTGGCCAAGGAGGAAGGGGCAGGAGAACCAGAACTAGAAACGGTACCTTTTCTTTTGAAAGACTCGGCCGCAGAGCGACCCGATACGTGGTGACGTTTCATCTGCGAAACGTCCGCCCCAATACCACCCATTCCGACCAGGGGCTCTCCCCACGGGCGCCACCCAGCCGCAGCAAGGGCCACCTGGCAGGATGACCATTGCCGGGAGTCCTGATGCCCCAAGGAGACGGGCATCTACTCCTTTTAGCCAAGGGTACCTGTTGTCTGGATTTATCCTAAAAGAGATTTATTCTCTCACCCTTGACAAGAGATATTTGACCATGTGTGGACTGGGATCCATTCCCCATACTTTCATGAATCATCTGTTCCAATCTTCCCTTCCTAGTCCTGCTAAGTGTCGGTCATACATGGTGAAACACCATCTATAGTTTCGACGGGCACCATGCGCAACAGAGCAAGTAGCACAAGTCGACTGCCGTCTCTAACCTCACTTGGTCAGCCACACCTTAATGGAGCTGAGAGGTGGATTATGAGATTCCAGCGGCTCAACAGAGTGTACACTGGTGCTGGAAATCAGGGAAGCCACCTTATCCAGCTCACCACCTATTTCACATCCACCATCCCTGTACGAACTCTTTCCCGCCTCATGCACTGTCACGACATGGTCCCCTATCTAACAATCGTTACATGAAGACGATAAGCCTTCTACCATATATCTTATTCATACATCTGGTTTGAAAATGCTCGTAGTCTGGTGTCCCCTCCCTAAACTTTCCTGTAACATCACATCGGAGAACAGGTGTTTGTGGCACTGAATATTTTTCTACTTGTAGCGGATCGGGGGTTAAGTGACATTAGATATGGAGCATCAGTGTCAGAGGGGAGCATAGGTCATTATTTTGTGAGGGATGGAGGGAAGGAAATTTTGTGGGCGGTGGAATGGGCTCATTCCTTTGCTCAGAGGGTGATGTGTGAATAAAACATTGGTGGTCCCATTAACAATCTGTTAAAGGGTCTTATTGCATCACCCTTATTTATTGAGACATGTGTCCAGATTGAGATTTTCACACTGCAGCGGAGTGTGCGCTGATGTGAAACTTCCTGGCAGATTAAAACTGTGTGCCGGACCGAGACTCGAACTAGGGACCTTTGCCTTTCGCGGGAAAGTGCTCTACCAACTGAGCTACCCAAGAACGACTCACGCCCCGTCCTCACAGCTTTACTTGCAATGTGGTTTAAGTCGTTAAATTCCTTGCGGCTGCGGAGCGGTGCAGTCGTTGCGTGCAGATTCCGGTGGCAGCTGACGCGGCGACGGCTCGTGTTCCAGCAGCAACGGCGTATTCTTCCACTCAGTATCGTTCCCGTGACACTCTGTGGTAGCGATGCGGTCTATTCCTTGTGAATTCGCTCGTTGCGTTACTAACAAGCGGCCACAGGGTGACGGAGTGGTCCGTCTCAGAATGGAACCAGCCTCCCTCAGGTTCGGCGGCTTCTGGCGGAGTTCATGAACCTCTAAATTCACAGGTGACCCATTTGGTGAGGTCGCAGTCCCTCCGCCCTCACCAGTCACCTGGGTAAGTACAACACGAACTTCTTTCTGGTAACATCTGGGACGCCCTCTTCCGCCTTGACCTGTTGGCGCAGTACCGACATCACTTTCTGTCGAGCAGCGAAGCGGCTAAGTCATTGTAGCGAAGGATCACATCCTCTGACTAACCATCGATCCGTCCGTCCAGGTGACGTTCTTAGATGGGGTGAAAGAAGACACGAAGAAACGACTTTACGCCCATCTGTCGGAGGTATTTATTCGGTGTTTCTGCCAATGTCTCGAACTTTCTAGGGCGGCGACTGATTCTTCCGTCGTTGATCTATGCTTCTCACGTTGGGCAAAAATGTGACCAGTGTCGCACACGTGCCGGCTTTCCCTGTTCAACCGATGCCGCTTCCGAATATTGTGGCTTAACGTGTCAAAGTCTCAGAAATGTTCACTTAACCTGTAATACGTCTTTACGTATTTTTCTGTTTTGAACAACCATAAATACCACAATTATTATACACCCTTCATACAATATGTAAACTTATTTTTATACAAAAGTAATTCCAAACTTTTCTTTATGGCCCGGAATTTATATTGAAGCAACAGGATGAAGGGCAGCTTAAAGGAATTAATCACGAATATACTGTTTGAAAACTTTCAAAAATAGCACACAGTACATAAAAAAGTGTGAACATTGGTTGCGGTGTTTTGTTTTCATCTAGAATATTGCAAAGCTACAGCTACAGAAGAGGGTTGAATGTCAGTGCTGTACGAGTATGTAAGGTATTAAATGGTCTCATATCTCAGGGAAAAAATTAAATTACTATACAGAATTTTAATCAGAAAAATACTGATTGATTCTGGACCAAATGGGTAGCCCCACGCTTGTGGAGCAGGAGCTGTAATTTCAAAACAAATAATTTATTTTTTAATAGTGCTTAATATTTATTGTCCAAGCACAAGCCGTTCGGTATTTCGTAAATCACAATTACTGACATCAGATGGACAATAGACAAAGCTTTCGTCTACTTGCAAAACCACGACAGTTTACATTAGGTTTGGCTCTCTTGCAAAATCTTACTTAGATAGAAATTTAAAGTTATGATGTCTTAATCTAAAAAAATTTAAAATACATTTTAAGTTTCACTAAATAATTTTAAAACTGATGAGGAACTTAAAGCTTTAAATATTAAAGACAAGCAGTATCAGTTATTGTAAGCAGAATTAATTAATTAATTTTCTTGATAAGTGATGAGCCTCATTTCCAAACTAAATTCGTATACACGTCGGATTAACTGTAGATTATCCGGTCGGCTGGGACCACCCGTTCATGCCACTTCTATGGCTGGTTATTTGACCTTATTACAACAATTTCTGCGCATAATAATAGTAGCTCCTGGAACGCAACTGTTAAGCTCTTATTTTATTCGCGTTGCTCGGTTATTATATCTTGGCCCTTAGTAGCGCCAGAGCTTGGCGTAATTAGCATATTTAAAGACCTGATATTATGTAACATTGTTCGATAAATTACGAGGAGGAGCTAGAAAAGGTAATTGGCAAACCAACTGATAAATGTAAATATTAAAAACAAACACAGCACCTCAGTTACTTGGTACAGTTCAAAGCAGGGAATTAAGGTTGTCCAGCTTCTTTTCTTGTTCCGTAGTTTTTGGGCAATTTAAAATGACGAATTGAAATGTGAAACTAACAGCTCAACTGCTTAGTGCACTACACTTTTTAAATTAAAGAAGGCCATTCCATAATTTTACTATGTGTAAAATTCCAAAATAGTTGTCTGGTAAGCAGTATGGTGAATTTTACACAGGTTTGCTTTAGCACGAATTTTTTGAGCAGGATAAATGCTTACCAGGGTGTTACAAAAAGGTACGGACAAACTTTCGGGAAACATTCCTCACACACAAAGAAAGAAAGTGTTATGTGGACATGTGTCCGGAAACGCTTACTTTCCGTATTAGAGCTCATTTTATTACTTCTCTTCAAATCACATTAATCATGGAATGGAAACACACAGCAACAGAACGTACCAGCGCGACTTCAAACACTTTGTTACAGGATATGTTCAAAATGTCCTCCGTTAGCGAGGATACATGCATCCACCCTCCGTCGCTTGGAATCCCTGATGCGCTGGTGCAGCCCTGGGGAATGGCGTATTGCATCACAGCCGTCCAAAATACGAGCACGAAGAGTCTATACATTTGGTACCGGGGTTGCATAGACAAGAGCTTTCAAATGCCCCCATAAATGAAAGTCAAGAGGGTTGAGGTCAGTAGAGCGTGGAGGCCATGGAATTGGTCCGCCTCTACCAATCCATCGGTCACCGAATCTGTTGTTGAGAAGCGTACTAACACAGACTGAAATGTGCAGGAGCTCCATCGTGCATGAACCACGTGTTGTGTCGTACTTGTAAAGGCACATGTTCTAGCAGCACAGGTACAGTATCCTGTATGAAATCATGATAACGTGCTCCACTGAGCTTAGGTGGAAGAACATACTGACGAAACTAAAATGAGCTCTAACATGGAAATTAAGCGTTTCTGACACATGTCCACATAACATCTTTTCTTTATTTGTGTGTGAGGAATGTTTCCTGAAAGTTTGGCCGTACGTTTTTGTAACACCCTGTATATATATATATATATTACAGTTTCTCTAATATCCGAGATGTGATTTAATGCAAGATATTAAACTCCGATCAAAGCTGGAGCACGGTAGGTGGCTCCACGGCTCAGTAAGGAGATAAGCCACGTTCAGATAGCAAAGGTAAACAGACTCGTAGGTTTACCACAGCCGAAAAGGAAAACAAATTATGGCAATTTCATTTAGAGAACTACACTATGCTGTAGCACTGTCCCTGAGGAATAGCTATGGTGATTTGCGTCAAGAACAGCTGAACGCCTGCAACTAGTAACGACTGTCGTGGATACTGTAGGAACCTTGAGAGATACAGTCACTAGCGTCTGTCTCCAGATGTAGGCAAAAAACGTACTCACATAGAGGGGGAAGGGGGGGCGAGAAGGATGGGGGACTGGGATAGATGTGGAAAGGGAAGGTATGCTGCCAAGAAAGGAAATAGAGCTGCACAAACTCGGGGTCCCGTGTGCGCCATGCACGTATGCACAAAAGAGTTGTGGGCCCCGCTGGGTGTAGGGAGCAGTGGAGAACGCGACGGAAATGGCATTCACTAATTGAAAGCAGAGGTGTTGACCAAAGATGGTTCGTGCGTATTACACCCGAATCAAAAGCATTTCTAGAATTCCCCTGCATGTTCGTTTTAATTCCCTCTTTTCAAGTGTCTTCCTCAGCATGTTTCATTATTGCGAATTACTTTTTCTAACGACTCAGCTGGCCTGTACTTAACACAAGGTCTCAAAGACTTGACGTACTAGTGGAACGATACATTTTAAATTGGCCCTTTTCAGTGATGCATCCAGTAGAAGAAATTCCTGTGTAGCGTGGCAGCACAGTACTCTGCTGTCTGCTTCGTTCTCCCTCAGTGGAGCTCACTGACGAAGTCTTAACGAGCGCGCCTGCTACAAGTGGCATTGTGATTTACGGGGCCGTCCTTGTCCTGTTGTGCGGCCCTTACAGGGGGGGGGGGGGGGGGGCTTCCAACACAGATGCTCGCAGTGGCGAGGCGCGTCGCAAATAAACTTCCTTTGCATTTTAAGTGGCTCTCTTTCTCTCTGGAACAACCCTAACAGCCCAGTTTTTTGCTCGAACGCCACTTTGGGTGCCACAAATTTCCAACGTGGGACACGCTTACGACGAGCAGGACAAAAGCTCTTTCAGCGACGGGAAAAGTAATCACGTTTCATAACTACGCGTTCCCAGATATCGTCAGTTACAGAGGTTTATGTTTTCGCATTTCTCAGTCCGTAAAATTCTTTGAACACTGGCTTTGCTGACCCTAGTCTCAAAAGAACATTTTCTCAGCCAGAATATTACACTGGTTTACTGATAGGCCAAAACACGTTCTGTGGGAGGTCAGAACGGTGGCTTACGCAGTTACACTAGTAATGGCACCTGTCGTTAGGAGGCTGCAAATGGATTATTTAGCAAGTTGCCTTCCAGCTACGGTGGCATAGCTAATTCCACCTCCCAAAGCCATAATATCGTGATTATCTCTCAGTCTAATACGAACCCGTCTTGCACGTTATGAGCAAGTTATGTGTTCTCCATAGCTTTCAGGCAACGAGCAGAGTAGTAGCAGAACCTAGTTTGTACACATCGTCAACCTATATGCATACGACTTAAGAAAAGAACACCATCTGCCTTTATCAGGCTTAGTGGTGTTTATTTACTTGTTTCCTAAATTCTTATCCACGGCTGACCTGAGAAAATGTAGTGACAGCCAGGAGTTGTGTAGCAAAAGTACTTAGATTCTTTATGGAGACTCCTTGGGTTTTATTACACTTTCTGCTGTATATCTGAACATGGCTAAATCTGCATAGGACTGCGTCTGCTGTGCAAGGTATGGCTGGAATTGGCCACTATTCGGAAACAGTTGGATGCTGCGTTGTCGTCATTGTGCTGCCCTGGTATGCGGTGGCTTTACGGCATCTCCAGTGGTCTCTAGGGCTGCACGACGTCCCGAATAGCAAAGCACTTCCCGATACGCCAGACCTGCCCAGTTCACAGTCACCCAACTCGCTTATCTCTCGACCGGAGGCGAATGCCGCTACGGACCACATGGCTGTCCTCTCACTTCCGCTTTGACGGGAGTAGCGAACGGACCGCTGCTTCTGAGCGCTCCACCACTGCTGGAGGCCGGGGAGAGAGAGAGAGAGAGAGAGAGAGAGAGAGAGAGAGTTCAGTGGCCGCGCGCACGCCTAGCTAAACTGCCGTGTTGCCGGTATAGCAGCGATAAGAAAAGTTGTCATGGTGGCGTTTGCCAATAGGTCAGTCGCAGAAAAGGGATGTGGTCTAAACCGACGGAATGTCCTTCGGTGACTTTGCCTACTTAGTGAACAGTACGACAGAATGTCAGGACGATCGACGAACGACAGCCTGACGACAGACGAAACTTGGAGGAGGATATGGGCAGCTCTACTGAGGATGTAGCCTCCGGCAAGAAAGATGGTTCCCGACACATACGCGGTGAACACAAACTACAATGGACGAATGATCCCAGAATCATTGAGCAGGACAGCTGCAGTGTATGAGAACCAGTTCCGCCATTCTACATCAGACGTGTGTACGAATGACCCTGGGAACTTCGTCCAGTCTTCAGAGGCAGCACACAGTACGATATCAGCGTCAAGTGCCTTGGTAACAACACACTGTTGGAGGCGCGAACTGAATGCTTGTTTTGTTGCAAAGAGAGAGCTTTATAGACATTGTGCCATCAGCCTGGCACCTGGCTCTTTATGGCGTTGCCTTGGATGTGTAGTGAAGAAACGGTCCACAAGACACTGCTGCCTGCTGGGCTCGGGGATGTAGCTCTGAAGCTGCATAACCAACCAAACAAACAACAAACTGTGGTGTGCGTACTGTAAGACGTTCGGTACACACACCATCAGATTTTTTGACTTGTCACTCTAACGAAGTAGGCGAGTGTCAGCAATGTCTCGTGGTGTGTATCTTCTGCCATTAGGTCAGATGATAGAAATGCCACTTGCATGCTTAGAGTAGCAGATTGATGGTGACCAACTTTAAACAGAACTTGATTAATTTTCACAAACATTTACTGAAATAATAACAAGCATAAAAATTACTTAACTTGGTTCTAGATGCTATTTACAATTGACAATCTGAAGTTCCTTTGGTATTGGTACGTTAATCTTATTCTCACATATACCTCTGATACTTTACAAAAGTGTCTACATTATCATATTCCTGTACATAGCCATGAAGATACTCTTCTTAGGTGCAGACTGAAACTTAACTATAGACTGGTGCAGACCAATGCAGACTGACTAATCAGATGTCTGTACACTCGTTATAATACCTCGCACGTTCAGGTGTGATCTGCAAGGAGAAAAGCTTCTACGGTAGCAGCAATCTCATTGGCTGCGTTACATATTAATACGCAGATCGGCGGAAGCAGAGTTTGGTCCGTCTCTTAGGCAGCGCCATCTCTCGTAGTGCGGAGATAGACGAGCGCTGCGCCTGCGCTGTTGTGCTTAGCGAGGCGCGCTCTAGTGGGAAAGTTGTGTAAGCGCTGACTACGCGGAACTATGTTTGTTTGTTTGTTTGTTTTGTGTACAAACTAGAAGTAACAGCCGCTATTCAACCTGGCTCTGAACGAGGGAAGCTAATCTACTCTTTGAGCTTAACTCGTTTCTAGGGTTCACTGTTCAGGTAGAGGCTCCTCCACTGGGACTCGGCACAAAGCGTCGATGCTGAAAGCGTCGATGCTGAAAGCGTCAAGAGCAAGAACACGTGGCAAATTATTGCTGCAACGAGGCGAAGTGAACCAAATGCGCCATCAAACAAACAAGCGAACCCTGCACTCCGCGACATGCGGCCACCGCCACGCAGCTTCCGAGCTTCTTTCTCCAAACTGTTGCGGCTCTCCGGGCTTCTCAAGCCACGGAAACACCAGCGTGAAGCAGAAGGTGAGAAACTGGGTGACCTCGCTTACTGCTGAGAGCGCCGTGAAAACGCCGCAGGAGACGAATACGCGACGGGACCGCAGTTTCACCGTCGGAAATGACCAGAAACGGGATGGCAACCACCTCCCCCCTCTAATTGCCACAGTTTCCCATCCACCCATCCACCAGTGGGAATTGGGAGAAGTGGGCCGACTGTGTAAAATGAAGGGGAGCTAGTCAGCACCAGCCAGCCAAGAAGTGCAAGACGCCACACTGGCAGTAGGTGGTGCAATAGCTGTCAACAGGAAAAAAGACCGGCGCACCAGAGTCGACGCCGCCCTACACGCCGAGAACCACTTCAGGATGAAGCTCCATTTCGAAATAGAGACTGCCTGCCTCCTGCTATGCGCATCGCACGAACGGCAAATAATGGAGTAAGGTGCAAACGATGGATCGAGTGCATATACGCATATACTCATGTAACGCATATGTGCCAAGCAAGATCGTAAGAGATGGAAAAGAGCCACCGTGGTACAACAACCGAGTTAGAAAACTGCTGCGGAAGCAAAGGGAACTTCACAACAAACATAAACATAGCCAAAGCCTAGCAGACAAACAAAAATTACGCGAAGCGAAATGTAGTGTGAGGAGGGCTATACGAGAGGCGTTCAGTGCATTCGAAAGTAAAGTTCTATGTACTGAGTTGGCAGAAAATCATGAGAAATTTTGGTCTTTTGTCAAAGTGGTAGGTGGATCAAAACAAAATGTCCAGACACTCTGTGGCCAAAATGGTACTGAAACAGAGGATGACAGGTTAAAGGCCGGAATACTAAATGTCTTTTTCCAAAGCTGTTTCACAGAGGAAGACTGCACTGTAGTTCCTTCTCTAGATTGTCGTACAGATGACAAAATGGTAGATATCGAAATAGACGACAGAGTGATAGGGAAACAATTAAAATCGCTCAAAAGAGGTAAGGCCGCTGGACCTGATGGGATACGAGTTCGATTTTACACAGAGTACGCGAAGGAACTTGCCCCCCTTCTTGCAGCGGTGTACCGTAGGTCTCTAGAAGAGCGTAGCGTTCCAAAAGGTTGGAAAAGGGCAGAGATCATCCCCGTTTTCAAGAAGGGACGTCGAACAGATGTGCAGAACTATAGACCTATATCTCTAACGTCGATCAGTTATAGAATTTTGGAACACGTGTTATGTTCGAGTATAATGACTTTTCTGGAGGCTGAGTCTCGTGGACGAATAGCGCGAGATGGGATTGACACGACCGTCTTTTTCGAAACCCATGCTGATTCCTAAAGAGTAGATTTTTAGAGGGCCATAGACACGGGTTCACAGGTATATGCCGTGTTTCTTGACTTCCGCAAGGCGATCGATACAGTTCCCCACAGTCGTTTAATGAACAAAGTAAGAGCATATGGATTATCAGACCAATTCTGCGTTCTGTTATCTGGGAACTCTTCAATCCAATCACACAATGTCATTCTCAATGGAGAGAAGTCTTCCGAAGTAAGAGTGGTTTCAGGTGTGCCGCAGGGGAGTTTCATAGGACCGTTGCTATTCACAATATACATAAATGACCTGATGGATGACATCGGAAGTTCACTGAGGCTTTTTGCAGATAATGCTGTGGTGTATCGAGAGGTTGTAACCATGGAAAATTGTGTCAATTCGCTTCAGATCCTCCTGCATTTCAGTACATGGTGCAGGGAATGGCAATTGAATCTCAATGTAGACAAGTGTAATGTGCTGCGGATAAATAGAAAGATAAGGGCTCTGTCATTTAGCTACAAAATAGCAGGTCAGCAACTGGAAGCAGTTAAATCCATAAATTATCTGGGAGTACGCATTAGGAGTGATTTAAAATGGAATGATCATATAAAGTTGATCGTTGGTAAAGCAGATGCCAGACAGATTCATTGGAAGAATCCTAAGGAAATGCAATCCGAAAACAAAGGAAGTAGGTTACAGTACACTTGTTCGCCCACTACTTGAATACTGCTCAGCAGTGTGGGATCCGTACCAGATAGGGTTGATAGATGAGATAGAGAAGATCCAACGGGGAGCAGCGCACTTCGTTACAGGATCATTTAATAATCGCTAAAGCGTTACGGATATGGCATATAAACACCAGTGGAAGACTCTGCAGGAGAGACGCTCAGTAGCTCGGTACGGGCTTTTGTTGAAGTTTCGAGAACATACCTTCACCGAAGAGTCAAGCAGTATATTGCTCCCTCCTACGTATATCTCACGAAGAGACCATGAGGAAAAAATCAGAGAGATTAGAGCCCACACAGAAGCATACCGACAATCCTCCTTTCCACGAACAATACGAGACGGGAATAGAAGGGGGAACCGATAGAGGTACTCAAGGTACCCTCCGCCACACACCGTCAGGTGGCTTGCGGAGTATGGATGTGGATGTAGATGTAGTTGTAGAAGAGAAGAAGACATCAACTTAAACACAGCATACGGAAACAGCAGGAAGAAGCAACACAAAGGACGACGCAAACATAGGAATCTTCACCCCGACATCTGATGACCAACGAAAGTACACGAATCGGCGAAACAATCGTGATACAAGAACAGCTGATGTCCCTCATGAAACGTGCAGCTAACGAAAATAAAAGACAATGTAGTGAAGCCATGGAGCCAAGAAAGAAGAGTGGACCGCGGTAGATGGACGTATGTGATAGTGTATCAACTTCCTATGTGATCAAAAGTATCCGGACTCTCGCAAAATCATACGTTTTTCATATTACGTGCATTGCGCTGCCACCTATTGCCAAGTATTCCATATCAGCGACCACTGTACTCATTAGACATTTGAGATAGCACAATGGGACGCTCCGCAGAACTCACGGACTTCGAACGTGGTCAGGTGATTATTTGTCACTTGTGTCATACAGCTGCACGCGAGATTTCCGCACTCCTAAACATCCTTAGGTTCACTGTTTCCGATGTCAAAGTGAAGTGGAAACGTGAAGTAGAAACGTGAAGGGTTACATACAGCACAAAAGCACACATGCCGACCTCGTCTGTTGACTGACAGAGACAGCCGGGAGTTGAAGAGGTCGTAATGTGTAATAGGCACACATTTATGCAGACCATCATAGAAGAATTCCAAACTGCCAAGTTTTCTCACCTCCTGCTTAACTGTTATAGTACTTGCAGTGGATCCTGATGCAATTACTGGCGTGATGTGTGGCTTATGAGCAGCCACTCGACCTTCAAATCCAAATGACGCCTCGCTTGGTGTAAGGAGTGTAAACATTGCACGACTGAACAGTGGAAAAACGTTGTGTGGAGTGACGAATCACGGTACACAATGTGGCGATCCGACGGCAGGATGTGGGTATGGCGAATATCCGGTAACGTCATATGCCAGGGTGCGTACTGCCAACAGTAAAATTCGGAGGCGGTGGTGTTATGGTGTGGTCGTGTTGTTCATGGAGAAGGGTTGCACTACTTCTTGTTTTTTGTGGCACTATCACAGCGCAGGCCTACACTGATGTTTTACGTAACTTCTTGCTTCCCACTGTTGAAGAGCAATTCGGGGCTGTCGATTGCACCTTTCAACACGATCGAGCACCTGTTCATAATGCGCGGCCTGTGGTGGAGTGGTTACACGACAATAACATACCTGTAATGGACCGGCCTGCATGGAGTACTAACCTGAATCCTACAGAACACCTTTGGGATGATTTGGGACGCCAACTTCGCACCAGGCCTCAGCGACCGATATCGATACCTCTCCTCAGCGCAGCACTCCGTGAAGAATGGGCTGCCATTCCCCGAGAAATCTTCCAGCATCTGATTGAAGGTATGCGTGCGAGAGTGGAAACAGCCATCAAGACTATCGGTAATGCTTGAATTCAGTATGGTGTTGGCCCACACTTAGAGGGCGCTACAAGCTTGTAAGTCATTTTCAGCTAGGTTTCTGGATACAGGGGAGGGGAGGTAGTAGCGTAAGGTTCCTCACAACCAGGTTTTGCGCCAATATCCTGGGCTGAGTTACAAACCTGCCCTCAGTGTCTGCAGAAGGGAGGTAACGTGACGCTGTTCATGTGGATCCGTACATCGTGCAGTGAGGTTAATGAGTTAGCCTTCTTGATGGGTACCAAAAGAAGTACCAATGTTACGTACCAGCACCGTGTTGTACCCTCTCTCTCTTCTATTATTACCACACAATATAAGCGGGAAACCACATTATACACACATTCATTATTGTCATCTAAATTAAAGAGACAGAAGTCTCATACACCATATGAATAGGAGTCATAGATTTTCTTTCCTCCACTATCATTCTGGCTAAGTGACTGAAATAGGTAGGAGACTCTGAGGTAAAGGATCAATGTCATACAACTATCAATTTTTTGCATTCAAATACAGTTCCCATATTTCCACTTTGTTCATCGGGCAAAGTGGTAAAATGGACAAACTGACTTGCTAATAGTAGTTTCTGAACTTTCTTGGACAGACAAGCATTTACTGAATTTAATAATTCTTCAGAATGGAGGCACATGGTTCTTCCTATTCGTGGTTGCATCCAAGAGGATAGGGAACTGTCTGACCAAGTGACTGAGTGCATGTTTTTGTTTGAGTCATGTCATCTCGTTTTATGAGGCCCAAGAGGAATTCTCACTTGGTCCAACCTCTTCATCTCAGTAACACACCCTACCTTCAATTAGAAACTAAAATACATCCAACATATGTCTTTCTCTGTAGTGTCTATGCTCTACCCCTCCCTCTGGTGCCATGGAAGTTATCCCTGACATCTCAACACGTGGCTCATTATCATGTCTCTTCTTGTTGTGTCTTTCTTCTTCAGTTCGTCGAAAAATCCCTTCATTCCGTTTCTTGCCGCACTGGTTAGCTGGACAGGAGTTCAAATCCGCATCCGACCATTCACATTTAGATTTCCTGTGGTTTCCCTAAATAGCTCCAGACAAATGCCGGGTTGGTTCCTCTGAAATAACATGGACGATTTCCTTTCTCATTCTTGAAATAGCAAGTCTTTGCTCCGTCTCTAATGACGTCGTTGTCGGCCGGACGTTTAATTCAAACTTCCTTCTTCCTTGTTACACCAACCAATTTCAAGATTCTCTAGCATCACATCTCAAGAGCTTCGATTCTGCTCTTTTCCGGTTTCCCCACCACCCACGATTCACTTCCACACATTGGTGGCCTCCAAACGTACATTCTCAGAATTTTTTTCTAATTAAGCTCTATATGTGGTACTATCAGATTTCTGTCAGCCAGGAATATTCTCTTTATCTGTGCTAATCAGCGTTTTATGTCTGATTTGTTTCATCCGTTATGCGTTATTTTTATTCAATGTGAAAATAATTTCTTCATTTCGTCTACTCGTAGTCACCAATATTTATGGTAAGTATATCGCCATTCCTCTTTACTTTCTTCACTTTATTATCATTCCACAGTCCATATTCGTTAGTGAGTTCATTCCAATCAACGTTTCCTGTAATTTTTCTTCACTGCCACTGAGGGCAGTAGTGTCATCAGCGAATCTTATCACTGATATCAAAATGGTTCAAATGGCTCTGAGCACTATGGGACTCAACTGCTGTGGTCATAAGTCCCCTAGAACTTAGAACTACTTAAACCTAACTAACCTAAGGACAGCACACAACTCCCAGCCATCACGAGGCAGAGAAAATCCCTGACCCCGCCGGGAATCGAACCCGGGAATCCGGGCGTGGGAAGCGAGAACGCTACCGCACGACCACGAGATGCGGGCTCACTGATATCCTTTTACCTTGAAATACACTGCTTAACAAAATGGTTCAAATGGCTCTGAGCACTATGGGACTGAACATCTGAGGGTATCAGTCCTCTAGAACTTAGGTTTAATTAATTCTAACTAACCTAAGGACATCACACACATCCATGCCCGAGGCAGGATTCGAACCTCTGACCGTATCGGGGTCTCGCGGTTCCAGATTGAAGCGCCTAGAACCGCTCGGCCACACTGGCCGGCCACTGCTTAACCCTTCATTTCTGTCATAGCTGTTCGACCTACGTTTCAAAGTAGGGGCAGAAACTATATCCGTCTGACACCTTTTAATCCATGCACTTCGTTCTTGACTTTCCATTTCCACTGTTCTCACTTGGTTGTTGTATATATTGTGTATTGTCCGTCTTTTCTTATAGCCTACAGGTATTTTTACCAGGAATTTGAACATCTTGTCAATTTGGAAAATGCGTTCCGCAATGTAAAAATGGTGCAAGTCCTTTTAATCCTTTAAGTTGAATTTTTAGATATCTTGCTTCCGTTTTTTAGCTTAACGTCAGAACTGGTGCCTTTGAAAAGCGGCAAGCCACTTGAACAAAGGTTACATCAGATTTGCCCAACAAAATTGAATAAAAAGTTAAAGACACACACAGCGCATAAACCCTTTTCGATGCAAGTAACAAACTGATAACAGTAATTGTAGAGGCGATATAATTTCTTCCTCCTTTTGAATATTCGTTAATGAATTGAATTGCTGTATGGGTAATTTTCTCTGTGTGTTGTTTTAGAGTTATCTTTGGTAGCTGAACACAAAGATTTGCACTCAGACAGGGGGGTCTCGCTGTGTCTCGGTAAGACGGACATCTGAGAACTGGACGTTGCCCTAGGAGAAGTCAAACATCTCCCATCTACACTGAGATGTATCTAACTGTTCCAATAATTTTTGGCGCAGCGGACATAACTCTCTTCTTCCTTTTCCATGATCGGAGGAAAAGGGTTGGTTGTCATAAAGAACGCAGTTTTGGCGAAGATTTCGTGCCGCGAGAAGGACGTGGTATTTGAGTCCATGATTTCGCAGGAAGCCAGCATGTCAGCATGAGTGGCCGTGCGGTTCTAGGCGCTATAGTCTGGAACCGCGCGACCGCTACGGTCGCAGGTTCCAATCCTGCCTCGGGCATGGATGTGTGCTATGTCCTTAGGACTAATTAAACCTAACTTCTGAGGTCATCAGTCGCCTAGAACTTAGGTTAGTTAAGTCGCATAGTGCTCAGAGCCATTTGAACCAAGCACGTGGGAGATGTCGTTATTCTCAGCATCTGGTATTAGATTTTGGAACAAATGAACAGTTACGCCTTTGGATGGAAATTATTTTAACATTTTCGGATTATTGGATACAGTCACTAGGCGTGAAACGGAAGAGAGAGAGAGAGAGAGAGAGAGAGAGAGAGAGAGAGAGAGAGAGACTGTTTTTAAGATCATCCAATGGCGAACTCTGAGGCAGCTATCAGTCTTCGTTTATGAAGTCATTTCTAAATTCGAGTGTCGGCTTACGTACGTGGTTTCTGGGACTCTCAAGGCGGCTTTCGACTTCGGAAGCAACTTAGTAGTGCTGTACGGAAGGTCCGAATGTAAGAGTCTTTCAAAGTGAGCTGACTGCCTATGGCGTGGATGGTGCAGACTTTATCAACGAGTATGGTGAGATTATCTTGCAGAATCGGCGTGTTACAACGAACCGATGTTAGGAAGCTATTATTACCTTTCTGTTAGGCTTCCCAGGACATCCCTAGAGGCATGTCCAACTTAGTGATAAGTATTCTCACTGCAAGACTTACTGAAACATGTCCGCGACCCAGTAACAGTACATCAGTTATGCTAAGCGAATAATATTACATACACTCCACCTCCATCTCCGTCAGCTTTGCAACCGTCGTCTGCTGTAAGTTAACTGGTACACGATAAACGACATTAATTACAGTAAAATTATTTCCATGGGATGTTTTGTCACCTGTCAGAGTCGTATCTAGACTTATCAGGAGTCTCGTATCACTCCAACTGCACACGCCCCACACCATTACAGAGCCACCACCAGCTTGAACAGTCCCCTGCTGACATGCACGGTCCGTGAATTCACGAGTTCGTTTCAACTTTTATCGAGTGGATGGAGACAAAGCTCGTCCGATCAGACAACATGTTTCCACTGACGATCAGTGCCATGTCGGTACTGACGGTCCCAGGCGAGGCGTAATGCTGTGTGTCGTGCAGTTATCAAGGGTACACAAGCGGGCCTTCGGATCCGAAAGCACATACCGATGTTTTGCTAAATGGTTCGCAAGCTGGCCCAGCATTGACATCCGCAGCAACTTGCGGAAGGTTTGCTCTTGTGTCTCACTGAACGATTCTCTTCAGTCGTCGTTGGTCCCGTTCTTGCAATATCTTTTTCCGGCCGCAGCTATGTCGGAGATTTGATGCTGTACCTGGTTCCTGATATTCACGGTACACTTGTGAAATGGTCGCACGGCAAAATCCCCACTTCGTCGCTACTTCAGAGATGCAGTCGGCGCACGAGCGATGGGACACCACGTACACACACACACACACACACACACACACACACACACACACACTTAGATCGATTACTACGCTAAAATTGCCGGTTACCAAGATTTAACAACTGCGCCATGCCCTTGTTGTTCTATATAGGCGTTGCCGACCGCAAGGCACTATTCTGCCTGTTTACAAATCTCTGAATTCGAATATGCATATCTATACCAGTTTCTTTGGCGCTTCAGTGTATATTGGTCTGAGTCACTTTAATTTTTTCCTATGAAAAATTACAAAGAGGTATAAAACATACAAATAATGAACTAATAAGCTTAGGTAGAAACTGACTGTAGGAAACGCCTATCATCATCAGTAACTACTGTTCTCATATATAATTGTGACTCTTACGTCTACGTCTACGCAGCTCCATGCGTACTTGACCAAGGGTATATGAATAAATAAAAATGATAGTGAGTAGTCCTGAAACTGAGATACGCTTACGGGAGGTTCTTAGTTGTTGTGTGAAGTTTCAATGCATCATTTGTATTTAATTTAAAGTATTCATCAAGTATGATAGGTAGATTAGCATTTTCGGACTCGACGAATTGAGAAACTTCATGGACACCAGAATCTACTAGAATGGAGTTTGATGATGCAAAAAACACGAAGCTGAAAATACAATGCGAGAATCCTGAAATTTGAACAAAAGAAGTGATGGGGGTATGCGTAGCTCCCCAACGAACTATTAAAAATAGAAATGAAGCAGTTATTATGCTTTTAAGTCACCATAGCGTGAATATTCGTCCACATTTTTCACACACACTTCATAAATTTTTGAGTTACCGTACGTTTGTAAGTAGGAAACTTAAAGTCTCCGATCACATTTCTGTAAAGAGTAAGATACTCTTCTATCTAATACGTGACGCTCAGGGTAACACATCTTGATTTATCCAAATAATATTCACAAGCGGCATTACATACAGACTTTTCGCTTTATCTGTAATCAAGCGTGCTTCCTTTGGAGTCGACACACATTAATGCACACAAATCGCTTTACAGCACAAAGCAGAGTGATTCCCACCGAGGGCGGAAAGCAATGCGCTTTACGCACGGCCTCTATCAAGGAAGTTACAGATGCGCATGTGCGCATGAACAGAAATTTCTAAAAGCTCAAATACGCATGCGCAAAGTTGAACACAAAAATGCAACGTGTGGACGCAGCTTAACGTAGCTGGAGAGAATACCGCAGTCCAGTGCCCTCCGTAACACAGACTTCAATTCACACCACAGCCTATCTTGATTTTCCCCTTCTTAAATTGTCAGTACTGCCGAGGATCTCCAATATTGGAATAGCAATTTAAGAAGAGGAAAATCAAGATGGGCTGAGGTGTGAATTGAAGTCTGTGTTAGGGAGGGCTCTGTACTATGGCATTCAGTTGCAGCTGTGTTAGAGTAGTGTAGTGGATGGCGTATCTGTGTCTGACACTGACACTGCCTAATAAGCAAGAGACCTGGGTTCAAGTCCTTGCCTTGTGCACAATTTTTTATTCATTTCTTGAAGCATCCTTATCGAAGGTAAAGTTGAGACTCAATTTATCTGAAGTAATTACATTTCCCTGAAAAGAAATTCTCACCTTATAAAAGCTGTAATTTTTTACAAATTTGAAAGGAAACCCTCCTCCTACATAGTTTGTGCAGTAACACAATAATGAAGCATACAGCACGTTTTCCTGCTTTGTTTTGACACAGTAAACCCACGCTGCCTCTATACTACAGAACAGCGTAAAACAGTCAGCCGGTCGCAGTAGCGGGTTGCCTGGCTAATGGCTTCCAAAGTCAACATTTTGGCTTCGGTATTCCACACAACTATTGGCTGAATTTAGATTAGGACAACATTTTAAATTTTTAGTCACTGATGGGTATAGCGTTACGCTGACGTTTGAAATTTGCGCGCCGAGAGCTAGAAACTGCGTATGTCTTGAGTCAAGCCTCTTTTTGTGTTCACAGTTTATATTCATTTGGTATTTGAGAATGAGACCACTTAGAGACACCAGACAAACGTTACGCCTAATATCAAACCTTTCAGAAACTATTTCGTAGACTCCCTAAAAATATAATGAAAGAACAGAAGCTTATCAAGGACTCCATTTTCACCGTTCATGCAGTAGAACTTCAGTGTGAGGCACGACGACTTATTGTATTACATCTTTACTACTCACTCTGTCCACAGCACGTTTTGCAGACTGATATAATTTTGCGGGTACATTCGGTGGCATACGCGGATACAATCTACGACACACAGTCCAGGCGATATGACGTTTCTTGATGCATCTCAATGTGTAAGACATCATAAAATGAGCACAAATTACCCAGAAAATACTAAGCCAGTGTTTGTAGGAAGTTTCTAATTGACACTATGAAAACAAACATTTTCTATACAAAGTTTAAACATAGTCATATTCTCGATTATGCACCCACAAATTAATGAAAAGGTAAGTGTTATCGCTTATCGTTGTTGTTGTGGTGAAACTTGTAAGATGACAAGAACTACGCCCCTTACATGAAGTCATTAAAGATCAACTATCTCACGTTGAGCGAACAGTAGGGCTGTACAAAATGACCGACAAGGCACAATGCATCTTTTAGAGGGTATAGTATGGACGTAGTGGAATAATTAATGTCGGGTGATGGTTTTAAAGTAATTCACACGACATGAAAACTTTGTGGAAACGAGTTGCTTTACTGGACGCTACTTTACTCCAGGGAAGTATATGACCATGGCCGGCTGGGGGAGCAGCTAAGGTAAGCGACAATAGGCAGCTTCGGTCGGCTCAAGCTCTGAGAAAGTGGATACAGTGGGCAGCCTCCAGCCACCTTACGATGAGTGACAGTGAGTCAGTTGTTGACACCGACCCCATGCTGGTGTACCGGGAAACGGACATTTATCACCAGGTGTACAAGTTCTCCGTCTGTCATCCCGTTTTCTGTGAAACATGCGACAAAGCCACGCAAGCTACAGTGGAGCGGTCAACAGAGGTCAAAATACGCATGTTCGTGACTATAGCAACTTCACACTGAATTCACGGTTCACAGAGCCTGAAGTAAATCAGGTGAAGAGCGACAGCATGAAATATGCTGGCCTCCAATGGGAACATAGGACCAAGGAATTTGAAGTACTCTCCTGGGAGTCAGAATTCCGGAAAACTTGGTGTTTGTGCAGACACTAACCTCGATGGGTGGCCTGGGGGGAGCTAAATAGAAGAAGTTGAGAGGAAGGGAAATTTTGTGGGAATTTGTTCACTTCCCTGAGCAGGTATTGGTCGGCGCTGGGAAGCGACGCGTAATTAACGTGACTTGCACTGCAATTGATGTAAGTGATTTTGCTGGATGGGAAACCGAGGTGAAGAGTGGACTGGCAGAAGTCTCAGTAGAGGTCTTCCATTCCCAGCTTGCCTAGAGTGCAGACGTGGTGTTCTTTGCTCAGCTTGCCTGAGAAAGAGTAGTCATCTCTGCAGTTTAGGACTTAGCAAATGGAACGATTGAGCTTGCAGATAAAAAGTTTTGGTACAGCTACATACTGAGCAAGATAGACGAGGGCAGCCTTGTACAACCACGAGGTCGGCCATTCACTCCTAGCTAACGTCCACACAACGACGCTGCTTTGCCACGCTGTATTCGGTGATATTGCGCCTGCTCCGGCCACTGCCGACGTGATCCAACAAATTAATCAAAGTTTCCACGAGGGTTTCATGGGCCGTGTACTGTAGAATTCTTCTCGCACTTCGCATTACACCTGGGCCAGTGGATAGGAATTGCGTTTGCGTGGAGTAAAGCTTGATAACTCAAAAGTAATTTATTACCACTGCCTGGCAGGAGAGTCATGTAATGTGATGATTGAAGGTCGTGAGTTAAAATAAATTTGTGATAATCGACTGCATCTGTTTTCAATCAAGTAGCTGAAATCCCAAGTCACTTTCTTAATTAATTTTATGTTCAACATTTGCATCTGGTGTTCAATAGCTGCATATAATATCAATGTGCACCCCTCTTTAATTGAAAGTTATCAATTCTGAATCAATTAATGTCAACACTGCCACTGCAGTACAATCAGGAGTCACGGGACCTTTATTACTTTCTTTGACTAACAGATCAACAGTGTGTGTTATCCGATATTGTGGCAGTTTTGCAATTAGCTGGGGTGAACACACGCCAAAACCAGATAAGTGACGGGTGGTGTGTTACAAATTTCAGCATTAAGACAGACGTTTTTATTTATTAGGTATTAACTCTATTCATTACACTTTTTGCAGCAGTATCCACATATTTTCTGGGTATCTTCAGCGGTATGTCATTACTGTACGGCACACAGTTCAGAGAAAAACTAGCTACGCCAAATACGTAACGTCAGATGAGACGTTTCACGCCTATGATTTCGATTCTGTGAAGGAATCGGATGTGGGGTGTGTGGGTGGCATTTACCGGTTACGTGGGTGATTAAGGGCTCTCTTGAGGAAGCAACTGAGGCAAGCGCTGGGGGCCGCGTCGTCCCAGTAAAGTAATCGATCGGCCACCTGCTGACGTCTGCCGCCGCAAGTGCTATCCGCCTCTGTCGATCCCTGCCCTCCCTGTTGCGCGCTCAGGCGACAGGCGCCGTGTCTGCATGCGATGCCATACGCTGACAGGACGTGGTAGCTCAGCGCCTCCATGTGTCTTCATTGCCAGACCCGAAGGTGAATTCACACCAGCCGTCTCCCCTAAAAGCTGCCAGTGAATTTTGTAAAAAAAAAAGCTGCCGGTGAATTTTGTAAAAAAAAATAGCCACCGGCTTGCGCCTGACATAATTCAAGCACAGCCTCCTGTGGCTCCGGCATATGCATCCTAGTGTCCTGTATCAAGAAAATTTCACCTCTTTTCTGAACGCAGTTTGTTGCCTTGCGCTGGAAAAACTTCAATCTTCAGTTAACGATCTCCTAAGTCAATTTCTTTAGTCCCGTATTATACGACTGCTGTGACGGAAGTGTTTTTTAAGGAAGCGACAGAACGTAATGGTCAATATTTATGTCTCAGTAAAGGATATTCCCAACTGCAAAATGTCCTTCCAGTTTGCAAACCTTCACTCTACAAAGGAAAAACCAAAAACTGTCATCAACCACGCATAAGTTAACTTTCACAAATATTCCTGCACGTAATTTTTTTCTTTTTTTCCCCAAGAGGGACATAATAGCAAAAGCAAAATAACTACGTTGTGAATTACTTACTGACAAGAGATGCTACACATGCCTGCATAATTCGGAAATTTTACTCCCTAAAGTCTCACAATGTATACTAGTCTCCACCTTTGAATATGAAAGAATGTTAAATCTAATTGTCTTTTACTGTTCATTTGCCTCGCATTAGTCATCAATCTTCAGAACACCGTCTTAACTAACATTATACTTTGTAATAAAATTTCAACTTTCATTTAGTTGTTAAAAGCTATGGGAAGTGTAGTCGGTAACTATTCTAATTACCTAAATTTAAACAGTAAATTTTGGTGACACATATTCCCATATGCTTTGTTAGATACAAACTGTCTCTCACAAAGCAATAAAACTCATCTTTGCTGACAGTGGCCACCTATTCCAACGCTCTTCACAACGAAGCATTCACAGCACTCAAATTTTTTGATACGTACGAACGCCGACAAGTTGAGTGTTTCTTCTCCACGTTCATGAGAGTTGGAAAGCAGATTTATCTTTCATGATATGTTCAAAAATCGCTTAGCGAAAGCAGATTCCTACGAATTCAACACCGCAGGTATGTCGACTGTTTCATGGAAAATAAAAAAGCTCAAAATTCCATAAGGTCGCAGGAGCTACAAGGGTTTCATCTTTAGTCAGAAAGCACCAGTCAGAGAGATAACAGCGTAACCTCATTAGCAGTTATAAACTGATTTCAAAGAAAGTTAAAAATACGGAATATGAGTATTGGTGAACCATTCCATTCCATTTCATACTGAATAAATTGAAACATACAAACCAACTGATGTTTCGTCAATGAATCGTATTAACGTCATCAGGCATCATGATGCAGCGCTGAGAAATCTGGTGACCGTATCAACACAAGGGCTGCTTCCCGATGGAACTAAATAGTTTAAAAGTGCAACTCCTGACAATTACTGATCTTTTGTCCTAAACACAACGACATCCCGAATTACCTCATTTTTAAAAATTTTGTAAGTGTAACGTGTTTCTATTTTGCTCGACGGTAAAGAGAAGTAAAGCGCAAAACAACAATTAACTACGTCTGTTGTTATATGGTGTACGTGGACGCTGTCACGCACATGCATGTAACGCTACTGCTACTGCAGTTACAAATACATAAAAGTTACACGATATCACAAGATACTAATACTTTGAGAACTAGACTTTTAAATTAACTTTATAAATTTAATAATTTATAAATTATTAATCAGTTACATCCCTCCCATACAAAATTCAGCAAAGTATTTAGGATGGATAAATAGAAGGAACTATGACATACCCAACACGTTTCAAAATTGTATACATTTGCTTTCCAATTTTTTTATTGAGTTTACTGTTTTCGATATTTTTGTCCATGGTTTAAGTTAATTAGTATCTTTCATTGTGGCTCTTGGCATCTGTACGAGCAGTCCATATTTATTACCTGTATCGATATTGTGCGCGCTATCGATCTGCAATGACCGTATGTTAGGGACTTCAGAATGGTATAGACTGAAATTACTATCACTTTTACCTGTTTATAAAACGAGATGCAGAACAACTTTCAAGTCGTGAAGACCTGGCTTCAATCCTTAGATTAGGCATCACTACCATCCGACTAGGATTGTTTTGCACACCCGCAAAATTACCGTGTTTGCCTCTCCATATGTATTTGTTGATACAGTTAAGTCTGCAACTAAATGTTCGTTTTGCGTTCCCCATCAAGGAGAAGCATATAAGTTCTCTTGGTTCGTGAAAGATATTCATCTAAACAACATCTGTTGGTAAATTTCTAATTTCTCCGATTGCCTCGTCGTGGTCGTATGTGAGAGAAAGCAACAAGTTTCACGATTCTTCCGGAACGTACACTTTCGACATTTCCACAGCAGACCTCTTCTGTCTTGCACCGTCGGCCAGTCGTATTTGTTGACGATTTCAGCAACGCTCTCGTGGCGAGTGAACGATACCGTGAAGAAAGGTTTCGCACTTTGTAACATCTTCTCTATCCCTGCCGTTAATCCAACTTGCGAAATGTCCCGGTCCAATGATGAATGCTTATGAAATGTTTCGTCAGCACTTTACTTCGCCGGTTCATAACCTAAACACCACTACAGAGACCGAATATGAAGCTGAATTTATTTTGTTACATCCCAGCTAGCTGACGACTACTCTGAACAAAATCTCGAGGCCTGACAAATGTACTCTGCAGTCTTTGCTGAAAAGGTATTTCAGTTCGGTTCCTCAACCCCAACCCGATTGACTTATTAATTTTTTTCATCTTTTGTTTTGATTTAATGCCCATGTCCTGTCTGGACAAAGGTGCTGGCCAAATATGTCGCTATACTCCAAAAATGTATTTTATTATTTACATAATTTACAAATATATTGTTTATAATTATTAAAAGTAGGAAATACAAGGTATATGATGTTAAAAACGTTTGGTTACCTGTTATGAAGAATAGCAGAGAGAAGATTCCAGAACATCACTGCAGTGCACTGAAAGCAGTCGTACCTGCACTGGGCGGCGATGTGTTGTGATTAGGAGGGTGAAGTGGTGCCATTAGTAGCAGTGTGGCGATCGAGGTGGTGGGTTCATATATGGTCAACTTAAACTATATGAAAAATTAAATGTTTCAATGTTGGCGTATCTCGACAGTGCATTCAGTGGAAGAGAGGTGAAATACTTACTAAGCCCCCTGAACGTGAAAGATACCGTTGCCTTGCAAAACATGTAGCGTGGAGAGTAAGTTGGCAAATGGTTCAAATGGCTCTGAGCACTATGGGACTTAACATCTGTGGTCATCAGTCCCCTAGAACTTAGAGCTACTTAAACCTAACTAACGTAAGGACATGACACAGCACCCAGTCATGACACAGCACCCAGTCATGACACAGCACCCAGTCATGACACAGCACCCAGTCATGACACAGCACCCAGTCATGACACAGCACCCAGTCATGACACAGCACCCAGTCATGACACAGCACCCAGTCATGACACAGCACCCAGTCATGACACAGCACCCAGTCATGACACAGCACCCAGTCATGACACAGCACCCAGTCATGACACAGCACCCAGTCATGACACAGCACCCAGTCATGACACAGCACCCAGTCATGACACAGCACCCAGTCATGACACAGCACCCAGTCATGACACAGCACCCAGTCATGACACAGCACCCAGTCATGACACAGCACCCAGTCATGACACAGCACCCAGTCATGACACAGCACCCAGTCATGACACAGCACCCAGTCATGACACAGCACCCAGTCATGACACAGCACCCAGTCATGACACAGCACCCAGTCATGACACAGCACCCAGTCATGACACAGCACCCAGTCATGACACAGCACCCAGTCATGACACAGCACCCAGTCATGACACAGCACCCAGTCATGACACAGCACCCAGTCATGACACAGCACCCAGTCATGACACAGCACCCAGTCATGACACAGCACCCAGTCATGACACAGCACCCAGTCATGACACAGCACCCAGTCATGACACAGCACCCAGTCATGACACAGCACCCAGTCATGACACAGCACCCAGTCATGACACAGCACCCAGTCATGACACAGCACCCAGTCATGACACAGCACCCAGTCATGACACAGCACCCAGTCATGACACAGCACCCAGTCATGACACAGCACCCAGTCATGACACAGCACCCAGTCATGACACAGCACCCAGTCATGACACAGCACCCAGTCATGACACAGCACCCAGTCATGACACAGCACCCAGTCATGACACAGCACCCAGTCATGACACAGCACCCAGTCATGACACAGCACCCAGTCATGACACAGCACCCAGTCATGACACAGCACCCAGTCATCACGAGGCAGAGAAAATCCCTGACCCCGCCGGGAATCGAACCTGGGAACCCGGGCGCCGAAAGCGAGAACGGAGAGTAAGTGAATAGCAAAGGTCGAACATATTATTGCTGGTTCAGGTTGGCACTCTTTTCACTATTTCATCCGCAGAGAGAAACAAATTTACAATGAAATGTTAGAGTAATTGGTGAGTGGCAGGTTTTGCTTTTTCGTCTGTCAGTCCTTTTTGTGAGTGCTTGTGCTTGTGCGTGCAGGGGGGCTCTCCACACATGGATGTAGAGGGCTACAGTATTGTGACAACCTGACTTCTACCCAAAAGTACCGTTATCCAATATGGTGGCCGTGATGTCAATCAAGTGGCGGATTTTGGCGGGAAGTTTATTATTTAACCAATCTCAAGCATGTGTGTTCTCCTCTGGGTCTGGACTTCCCCTGACGTCACAGTGGCGTCCTCTGGTGGCGACGATATGAACTAAGCCAGTTGAAGTCCAGACCCAGTGGAGAACACCCATGCTGGAAATGTCTTTGTTATTTAAGCAAAGTCCTTTTTTCCCGCCATTTTGTTTGCTTAGTAGATATAAGTGTCGTGTGATGTGATAAATTACCGCCAAAATTCAAACTCCAACATGATAAAGTGCAATCCGCCTCACCAAGTTCAAACTTCCTGCCAAAATCCTCCATCTTGATTGACGTCACGACCGCCATCTTAGATAACGGTACTTTGGGGTAGAATAGAGTTGTCCCAATAGTGGCGTCCATACAAAAAAGTGGAACCTGATTTTGACACAACCAGTTTTTGTGTAAACTGTGTCAGTACACTGCAATGCTGATCGTATAATGTAATTTACTATCTTACTTTTGATGTCACAGTAAAAACTTTCCCATACAGGGTGTTGTAAATTATTTTATGACACCTGAAGATGGTCAGAAGACCAAACCCGGTAGTGGATACAGATTTATTTGTGAGAAATTCTCGATGGTTTTGAATAAAAATTTATTTATTTGTTGGTTGGTTGGTTTGTGAGATTGAAGGGACCAGACTAGTAGGGCCATCGGTCCCTTTTTCCACGAACTTTAAACATCCACAAAGAATAAGAATAAACAATGGAGATGACAAAAGATGACACAATACAAGAAATAGACAGACAGACCAGAAAAAAGGAATAAAATCACACCAAGTGTGACAGTGGTTGGCCAACCATGGAAACAAAGAAGGGAAAGCCAACCACCAAGAAACGAACTAAAAATCCCAGTCTAAAATCGTAGGCAAAAAAAAGGACTTGACTTGGATCAAGCCATAAAAACTCCCTGCACGAATAAAACTCAAAACTAAATCTGCCATCGCAACGTCATCTGATAGAAGTGCAAACGTCTGCCTGAGTGCAGTTAAAAGTGGGCAGTCCAACAAGATGTGGACCACAGTCAACGTTGACCCACAGCGACATAAAGGCGGGTCCTCGCGGCAAAATGGGCCGTGAAGGAGGCTACGAGTGCGTGGCGGTCCTCCTTGCGGGTCTCTCGCAAGGACTCTGTTGTCCTGTTTAAAGTTTGTTGGGTGAAGGCAGGGCTCGCGATTCTTCACCCCAGGTGCAAAACTGACCTGACGTCACTCTCCGAAAGGCTAATGTCCAAGGCTGGTGCACTGACAGCCTGTTTGGCCAGTGTGTCAACACATTCATTTCCCGGGATGCCTACATGACCTGTGGTCCACACAAAGACAACAGAGCGGCCGCTATGGACTTAAGTATGGAGAGACTCCTGGATAGACATCACCAGACGAGAGCGAGGGGAACACTGGTCGACAGCTCGTAAACCACTCAGGGATTCACTACAGATAATGAAGGACTCACCTGAGAAGGAGCGGATATACTCTAGGGTGCGAAAGATGCCGACCAGCTCGGCAGTGGAAACACTGTAGTCAGGCGGCAATGAGTGTTGTTCATAATGATCCCCCAAGGGTAAGAGCATAACCGACACGACCAGCAATCATCGAACCGTCAGTGTAGACAAGGATTGAAAGAAAGCGGCGGCGGAGGGCCTCAGAAGGACTGCCTCCTTTGGGTCCTGTGCCAAATCGAGCCGAAGGCACAGGTGAGGCACACACCACGGGGATATACGCAGAGGTGCCTGGAAAAAAGGTGGAAGATGGAAAACTTCTATCTGGGCTTGAAGAGCTCTGACACGAACCGCAATCTTACACCCTGAGCGGGCCCGCCGTTCCACAAGATGGACGACCGACTGAGGCAATAGGAGACGATAACTGGGATTCCCGGACAAGCTTCAGACGTGTGTGGCGTAAGTGTCCAGTAATCATTGGCGCTGGAAATTGAATGGAGGGACACCTGCCTCCACAAATATGCTGTTGACAAGGCTTGTCTCGAAAGCTCCAGTGGCGTGTCAGATCCTACTGTGGAGGATGGGTTTCAGCAACTGCAATGCGGAAGGGTATGCTGAACCATAAGCCAGGCTCCCATAATCTATGGATGTACCAGGCAATAATTCAATCCCATCTAGAAGGGTAGACCGATCGGCACCCCTGCTGGTACGACTCAAGCAATGAAGAGTGTTAAGATGCCACCATCACGTTTGTTTAAGCTGCCGAATATGAGGCAGCCAAGTCCACCGCGTATCGAAAACCAATCCCAAAAACCAATGCGTCTCCACCACAGCAAGAGTTTCACCGTCAAGGTAAAGCCGTGGCTCAGGGTGAACTGTGCGTCGCCAGCACAAATGCTAAACGCAGGTCTTGGCAGCCGAAAACTGGAAGCCATGCTCTACAGCCCAAGACTGCGCTTTTTGGACAGCGCCCTGCAGCTGTCATTCAGCAGCTGCAATGCCAGTGGAGCTATCTTCCTTGTATGCTGACGACTTCTGCCTATACTATGAGACAGTCGTTCCCACCACTGCAGCGAGCCCATCCATTGCAATCAAAAAGAGGCAGACACTTGGGGTATCACAAGGATCTGCCCTATTTTCCTGAATTATGGGAGACCGCAACTTGCAAGCGGGAGGAATGAAGTGACAGAAAAATTTGTATCAAAATCGGGAGTGGACCCTGAACACCCCAACCATGAAGCGTAGAGAGGATGTGATGTCACCATGTCTTATCGTATGCCTTCCACATGTCAAAAAAGACAGTGACCAGATGCTTATGACGGGCAAATGCCATACGGATGGCAGACTCCAGGCACACCAGATTATCTGCGGCAGAGTGGAGCTTAGGGAACCCACCCTGAGATGGAGCCGGAAGGCCCCAAAACTCAATTAGACAACTCAACCTCTGGCTCACAATGCGTTAGAGCAGCTTGCAAAGAACGTTGGTGAGGCTAATGGGTGCGGTAGCTGTCCACCTCCATTGGGTTTTTGCTAGGTTTCAACACTGGGATTACGACGCTTTCCTGCCATTGCGATGGGAACTCACCTTCAACCCAGACACAGTTGAAATGGTCTAGAAGGCGTCACTGGCAGTCCACTGAGTGGTGTTTGAGCATCTGACAGTGGATGCGATCTGGCCTAGGAGTCTTACAAGGGCAAGAGGATAGGGCACTTTGGAATTCCCTCTCAATGAACAGAACATTGGAGCCTTTCATTTCAAACGCTCCACCCTCAATCGTACAATCGCTCTCTCAGGGAGCAGAAGGCCAGTGGGTAATTCGCAGAAGCGGAACTCTGAACAAAATGCTCCACTAAGCGGTTTGCAATTGTGTCGGAGTCAGCACAGATTTCTCCATTCAGTGAAAGCGCAGGTATGCTGATGGGGGTCCGATAGCCATAGAGTCACCTAATCATGGCCCAAACCTGCGATGGAGAGATATACCTTTCCCAGCATTCCTGCTTGCATTTGCGAATGAGGCAGTGATTAGCTGTTCCAATGAGGGATGCCGCTTGTGACACTGTCCAGAAGAACAGGGAATGGTCACCACCGTCATCGTTACTGCCGCAGAATCTGCCGAGTGAACCACTGCATCAATGGCGTCATTGGAAACAGGCTCAATAGTGGCAATAGAGGTGAACAAGTCCCAGTCAGCATTATTCATAGCCCATCTGCAGAGACGCAAAGAAGAGTGGCTCCTCTTTCTGTCACTGTCACTGCCACAGTCCACAGTGTCAAAGAAGTTGGACGCTTTTCCAGCTTAGAAGCGGTAACGGACGTCCCCGATGGGTGGGGGGGGGGGGGGGTGTTTCTCTCGAGGTAGGTGGTACAGGAGCAATAGGGTGGGTAGTGCCTCCCATGAGCAAGGGGGCGTGTGGAGTGGTACAGCTCGGAGAGCCAACTGGAAGTCGCTGAACTGATGGGGCTATCACAGTTGTCGTAGCGGCGGCATATGAGGAAGTCATTCGTACAGGATGGAGTTTTTCATATTTCCTCTTAGCCTCATTATAGGTCAGTCGGTCCAGGGTCTTATATTCCATGATTTTCCGCTCTTTCTATAAGATCCGGCAGTCTGACAAGCAAGTTGAATGATGCTCTCCACAGTTGACACAAATGAGAGGTGGGGCACATGGAGTACTGGGATGTGATGGCAGTTTGCGAAGTACAGCAGGAAGATATATGGCCAATCTCGACATGTGAGGCTGGGCGCCCAACACTTTAAGCACCGCATCGGGGGAGGGATATAGGGCTTGACATCGCAGCGGTAGGCCATCACCCTGACCTCTGGTAAAGTATCACCCTCGAAGGCGAAGATGAAAGCACTGGTAGCAATCTCATTATCCTTCAGACCGCGATGAACGCGCTGGACGAAATGAGCTCCGCGTCAGTTCTGAGCGTCGAGGTGTTCGTCATCGGACTGCAAAATAAGGTCCCTATGGAAAATAATACCCTGGATCATATTTAAACCCTTATGGGGTGTGATGATAATTGAAACATCCCCAACTTGTCACACGCAAGTAACCTTCGTGACTGACGTTTTTATCAATACTGACGCAGAGCGCATTTTGGATAAGCCCTCTACCTCCCTTAACTTGTCCTCTAAATGTTCTACAAAGATTTGAGGCTTTGTCGACATGAAAGACGCCCCATCAGCTCTCGTACAAACTAAGAACTGGGGCGAATGTCACTGCCATCCTGAGCCTTCCGCTGCTCCCATGTCACATGGTGTGGCCAGAAGGCTACAACCAGCAGGGTACATGGCGGCCCCACCACAATGGACTGGGTACTGTGATGGACTTCCTTGTACGTCGTCTCAGCAAAAAGCAACACTGCACAGTGCATGGTAGAAATAGCACCCAAGAATGTGTCCTCATCCAAGAAATAGAGAACGAGAGGGACGGAAATGCGACGACGAGAAAGCTGGCTAAAGGTTTCAATGCACGATGGACACAATGCACCATGTAAGGCGCCCTTCCCCAATAGGCGCGCTCTTCGGAAGAATTTGGAAATATGGAGGTCGAACCCGAGAGGGGACCATCACATATAGGCCGAAACGTTTGAGACTCCTTTTAGTCGCCTCTTACCACAGGCAGGAATCCCGCGGGCCTAACCGAGCGGGGTGGCGCAGTGGTTAGACACTGGACTCGCCTTCGGGAGGGCGACGGTTCAATTCCGCGTCCGGCCATCCTGATTTAGGTTTTCCGTGATTTCCCTAAATCACTCCAGGCAAATGCCGGGATGGTTCCTCTGAAAGGGCACGGCCGACCTTCTTCCCAATCCTTCCCTAATCTAATGACTCCGATGACCACGCTGTCTGGTAACCAACCAACCAACCAACCAACCAACCCGCCCGCCAACCAACCAACCCACCCGCCCGCCCGCCAACCAACCAACCCACCCGCCCGCCCACCAACCCGCGGGCCTATTCTAAGCCCCGAACCCGCAGGGGAGTGAAATTTGTACTATCTTTCTTATGAAGTAGTTAAATGAACACCATTGTCTTGCAAATGGTACCGGCAACAGCACGTTAACCACTTGTCCATCATCTCTTCTAAATCCTGTTTAAGAGAAAGAGATTATGTGGAAAAATGTTTTGTCTCTTAAAAATGCAAGGTCATACTGCAAAAGTATCATACAGTTTGTTTCCCACACTTCTGTTTCAACAAAGAAAATGTGTGTTTCTTTTGGAGTGACTCGTCTATGGAAGATTACGCTATGGGAACAGGCAACGGAAAATCAAGGGAACCCTCAAAAGCTCTTAAACTTGTCTATGTTTCAGGACAAGGGACACAATTGTAAGCAAAGAGAGAGAGAGAGAGAGAGAGAGAGAGAGAGAGAGAGAGAGAGAGAGAGCGCAGACTATTGAAGTGAAATTGATACTGACGGCGTAAAATTCTCGTTTTTTCGACATTAGGGTCGGAACGGATCTAGAGTGTATAAAACTCGACGTAGTCCATTTCTATTAGTGGCGAGGGGGTAAATTTTTTAGATGGTTGAGGGTAATGTGGATAGTTTAGAGGTTCTACCTTCCGTAATTCCATTCTTGCTTCAGGTGGATTTGTTTGCAGTATGTTGCTGGTGTTCATGAAACCTCAGTCTCTGTACAGTTGGTATATAATCAGCCAGTGGATGCCTAGCATGGTCACTATGTTTGTCCTGCCAACACTGTCGGCGTCCTGACCGGAGGTGTTTCTCGAGACATCCAAACTACCTTAACGTGGGAAGTGATGTGGATCTTATACAACCAATTATGCGCGTGTACGTCTCATTTAGTGCCTTGTTTGGAGTATGCTGACGTGTACCAAACTGCGGATTATCTTGCTTAGGATATTTCTGTGGTGACGGTAATCATGACTCATCAGAGTACCGAACCACAATCGATAAGCCGCGCTTGAAACACTCTGCGGACAACTCTCTTCAGTGCCGAACTGTTCGGTTGTCAGTACGAACTATACCGAGGTTCTCCAGAGACCACAGCTGCCAACCCATGGGCATCACTTGTGTGGTTAGCGATTGGTCGATGTCTCGTTAAATACAGGAGCACTGAGCTACGGCGGACAGTGCTCTTCAGTGCGCCGAGTCGTGTACAGTCTCCAGTTACCGCTGAGTCTACAAGCTGCAGTGTTCGTTCGTCGTCGTCTCCGAGACTCGGGCTTCGCCAGGCAGCCCTGGACTACGTAGGCATCATTCAGAGGCACAGTGACAGGCCTTGTAATAGTTTCAAACATCTAATTGTGCTGGACATTAATGCTGCTTATTATTAAAAGTCCCTACAACATTGGAGTATACCTTGATCTTCAATAAATATATAATTGTTGGGGACTTTCTGATTGGGAATCCGGGGGGATAACGTAGGTTATCTTCAAATACTTGTAACTTCCCCAGTCAGTCCTGTATTCCGTCCATACTACTTGTAAGTCAGTGTGTGATCAACTGTAACAACTATAAAATTTAAAGAGGGTTTAGCGTCCTACAGTATTCCCTGCCAAGAAGAAGTGTTGAGTTTACAATATGCCTGGCTTTGTGTCAGATGGGAAGCGAAATGTTGAACTTCTTTAAAGTATATGAGTAATTTCTTACAGTAAGAATTTACTTCACTTAAAGCCAGTAAAGCATTTTTTGAGGTGAACTTCGAAAAAAATTGAAGGACGTCATTTCCATAACGCATTTTGAAGACATCGCCAAAACTGGGTTCTCCCAGTTTGTTGTTCATTAACTTGGGCGAAATCATAGTTCTTTGTAACCCCATAAATCTGACGTTACTAACACGCCGAGGTCACAGAATTCACGGGATACCTCGTAACATCGTGTCGGACTTCTTTTGCCTTGCATAGTGCAGCAGCTCGACGTGGCATGGACTCAAAAAGCCGTTACAAGTCAAGTGCAAAAATATTGAGCCATTTTGCCTCTATAGTCCATAATTGCGAAAGCATTGCCAGTAGAGTATTTTTGTGCACGATCTGACCCTTCTAAGGCCCATAAATCTTCGATGGAATTCATGTCGGGCAGGTGGGTACCCAAACCATTCTCTCGAACTGTCCAGAACGTTCTTCAGACCAATTGCGAAAAACTGGGCCGGTAACGTGTCGCTTTGTGATCCAAATCAATTTCAAGCTTGTTTGGCAAAATGAAGTCCATGAAAGACTGGAAATGGTTGCATTCGCTACATGGACATCATCTGCAGCCCGTCAATAATCGGTTCATTTGTACCAGACGACCCAGTCTCTACCATGTAAACGTGCCCTACACCATTATGGAGCCACCACCAGCTTAACAGTGCCGTGTTCACCAATTGGGTCTATCGTTTCGTAGAGCCTGTACCGCACCTTTACCCTACCATCATCTCTTACAAACAAATTGAGATTTATCTGTCCAGATCCCGGATTTTCAGTAATTTACACTGCGCGACAACACGTTTTCTGTTAGACGCAATGGATCATGACGTGTTATGGTCAGTTTAGAACCTGACAGGCCTCGAAGTCGTGGCGAAAAAACAAAATGTATAACCGTGTACAAAGCGTGTTACAGCAGAAAAAAAAACAATGTTTCAACCACCGTCACAGGGAGCGTCTCTTGCGACTTACAGTATGGCCTGCGGGATACGGTCATCCTCCTACAGTACAGGTGATTAAAGTTTAAACTGGTCTGTGTAGTGAATCAATACTTTTATATTTAATAGGATCGTCACATGTGCTCGATGCCAGCACACATGCGGTATTTGTTTTCGGTATGTGGGAGGAGAGAGATGCAGTAAAAATCTGATCGATTTCTCTATTGGATAAAGTTAGAGGAGCTTTTATAGTTCGTACTGTTTCTCTCGTGGATGGAATAAATAGCGATGATAGGGCCCATTCACGTCTATCACCCCAACATTCTGAGAGACGTGGCTCTAGTACCTGCTTGTAATTTGGAGAAGCACCACAATGCAGAAGCAAAATCCACGTCCTCCTTTCAGTTCCCGTTTCCGTCGAATGGTCAAAACACAGTTCTGTTGCAGTAACTCAGCTTTGCAGGTTTCTAGACCCGATGCAGAAGGTGGTAGATATAGTTTCATCCAGCTCCTACTCAGTTCCGACTTAGATTGGAACGATCACATGCACAAAACTGAACAGATGTTTGTGCACAGTCTGAGAGGGGTATTGGATGATGCGGAGGGGCTACGTAAAACGAGGCGGGAATTTTACTGTAGCAGATACGTTTCAAGATATGAGTGTAGCAGAAACGAGTCAACTTTCTCGAACCTGATTCATTTGTGGCCGTAATCGTAAAAGACTTCTCCATAGGATCCAACACAGGTATGTGGTTGAATGGAAAGACTTGATTCTAATTCATAAACATCATTTCTAGCGGTTAGTGTAGCACTAGAGATCTGAAAATCTAGTGTTCATTTCTCACGCCCTCAATCAGCACACCATATGCTACTGTTTGTGATCCTTCTCAATCAGTTATCGCCTATAACTCAGTGGATATATCGAAGAACATGGTATCGAGACAGAATACATTACAAATACTGGAGAAATATCTAGTGGTGGCAGCGTAAGGGGGTTGCAAGTAGCGGTTCCATACCACGTTCGTTAGCTGAATCACATTCAAAATTCAGCGGTTTTACGACGAGGTTGCGTCCTGGGCTACGCGTAAGCGGACTGCTGGTCTGATAATATACACTCCGGCGATCACCGTCTCGGTATTTGTCTGGAAAAACCACGTGATTCGTGGGTAATACCATATGTGGATTTGAAAAGTCGATGTAACTTTTAACATGGTTCTACATGTGCACACAAGCACCCATGACCACTTGTTACAGTAACATACAGCAGCTGCTGGGATCGGGTTTTTTAACGTCTGGCGATTTGTAAAACAATTAACCCTCTCATTCTAAGACACAGTGGTAGCACTCGCAAGAAAAACTTGTGATACATGTCCACCCATAATTGATTTTCGGTCACTATTATTTTGTATCGCCAGTGTTCAGTTATTGACGAAGTATTATACTTAGTAGTAGGGGGTGCGTGATAGTCATTTCCTTTGCACATGTGGGAACACAAACACATACTTTAAAAGCCTGATGCTCATGGCGAACCTATGTCCATTCGTAAGGAAGGTATGGATTTGACGTCGAGTACTGTGATAGCGAAGGGAAGAGTATGTCAAGCCATAAGAATGGGACTGATATTTCTACTTCCAGAGCCACAGCCATCAACAGGGTTTATTTCCGATATTTGGCTCATTGTCGAATGTCGTTCAACTGAGACTGCGACTGCGGCGGTGACATTTAGTTATATTTTGTCATTGTACTTACATGTGTGACCGATTTCGTAGGATGATGATTATACCTGTGTGAGATTGGCGTGCAGCGCTGGTGACGAAAATGATTCACGTTTCCCCTTAACGGTAGGAGCTGTCTGAATGGAGATGCCTGTTGCAGTGTAGGAATGTAAATGACTTAACCATGTTGTCCTCTCGACGACATAATAGCGAACTAATACTTAGCATTTGTTCGATAGCTTTCGTGATCGCGTGGAAATTTGAGAAGATCGAATATGGACGTGTGTTTGTGCTGGATAGTTATTCCATCCCACGTAAATTGTTCGGTTTACTGCTTCTGCTCATTTTGCGTCTTTATTTAATTGAGAGAAGATCGTTTATGGTGTGTGCATCTAGCAGGTTTAAGACACGTTTGTTGGTTCTCTAGACATGGGAAACACGTTATTTGACCTTGTAACTGATTACAAATCATCCCTATAATTTAAATCACTGACATCGGTAGTCGTGAGTGGAAATATAAGTTCTCTCTAATTTTTTTCGACTTTCCTCGTAAATGTATTCGCAGACGTGGCAAGTTTCTAGTTAGTCAGTGGTTTACAGCACGCCTCACCTAGGTAAAGTTTCGGGTTTGTAGAGTAATCATTTTCAGTCTATTTCTTCGGAATTGTGTTGTGCGAGCGATTGGTAGGATACTGCTGTGTGCTTCATATCGGCAAGTACTTGAAAATGGTATAATATTATGGTAAACCATACAAAAATACGTGTGTTATTGTAATCCCAGAATCTGTAGATGGGTGTAGAAAAAGCAAGCAAGCAGGTCCAGACCAGAAACAGTAACGCTTTTGTGCCGAAGGGGAACGAGCCCGAAATTGTAGAACAGTTCTGAGAGTGACTTCGGCCTACCGAGGGCGCTCTGGTCTCCCGTCGGGGTGGATGACCGCCGACCTCACAGCGAAATATCTAGTGCTGCGAGGAGTGTATATGGTGCTGTCTGCCTTCATGGTGTATGTATGAATGATGTAATAGGCTTGATTTTGTATGGTGCAGGATACGAATTGTATGTTTATTACATCGACATGGTACACGGTGATATATTGCTGGGTTGGAGATCTGTTTCACATTCTTACTCAATTACACTGCTCTCCCACTGAGGACAGCAGCTTGAATTTCAGAGTCTTTCCGTATTTGACGATCCGTAGGTCTCTTTACAGGGTTTAGTTGTCGGTGCAATATGGTGATCTGTACAAAATACAATCATAATGCTCTATTCATTCACAAGACATCCATTGTGCTGGGACATAGTAGTGTCTACTAACTGATTCGAACAAGATGGAGACAAAGTATGTACAGAAAGCTCCGAGAAAGCAAGTTGAAGCAGACCATCCATCTCTGGTGGGGATGCTACCACTCATCCACCACTGTGGCATTAGGACATCTCCAGACCTGTAGCTGTAGGATACCGAAAATTCCTGCCATTTTTCTCTCTTCTGTAAGACAGTCAGGGGAAGGGGGGGGAGGAAAATTGGAACAATTATGCAAACAGAATTCGAAGCACTTTGGTAAGAGAGCACTCTCTAAGCAAACAAGAATGCTTTAATGATTAACGGTGTTTCTCGTGAGTGCGCACAGGCCTTTGGCGGTGAGAACGTTTAACGTTTCTGAGACATATCACGCAAAATGTTCATCCTGCTATCAATGTGTCAGCCAAGCTGTGTACACATACACGGCTAGATGCAGCTTGCATGTCTTGTTAGGATCGCTAGGGACAATGTAACCTGTCCTGTTCTGTGACGTCAGTATCCGGAGGTATAGTGTCAGCAATGGTAAACACACACGGTGCCCAGAGGCGTCTCGCATATGGGACCAGCATGAGCGCGCTTTGGAGTTCTGTGACGTCTGTGTTATACTGAGTTCTTTCAGTTTACCCGAAAATATATGCAAATTTCACCTTCTTGCTGTAGGCGGCAGCAGCAGCGTGAGAGGGATGGCTCGCGCTGGCCTGTGCCTGGCGGTGGCTCGTGGCGGTGTCGACGCGCTCGCACCCTTTGTAGCGTCTGCGCTCTGCAAATAGGTCTTCGCTCCCATCCAGTAGCGTCAGCGATGATGCCCAGGTGATCACGTATTTCGAAAGGAATTTCTCAGATGTCTAGCATGAAAGGGATGCCACCACCTCATACTTGAGGGACCTGAATGGGCACCTGTGCGTCTCTAGGCAGCTGATGGCGATGTAGCCATTTCACGGGGCCCATCAATGCACTCAGATGCTGTGGCATATGCGCCGGGCATCAGGTGGCCAGATGTGTTTTTTATAAGCAATCTTTCGTTTAAACTATATTCCATCGATTTAACCAACCAGTAGGATGCTGCAAATTAAGAAGAACTACCCCCATACATGTGAAGAATACTAATAAAAAAAAATATGCAAATTAATTACATATCAGTCTGGTGTAGCGGTTCAATGAATAAGGGGAGGGTGTGCGTGCGTGCGTGCGTGCGTGAGTGACATGGAGCAGAACAGCAGGTTAAGTGCAGAACACTAGGTCAATTTGCATAATTTTTAAACACACTACATTAGTTTAGTGGGTGACAAAGAACAATGTGTCAGAAATGGCGTTGAAAGGCGCCTCAATAGTTTAAGTTAAGTGGTTTTCCATGTCATTGTCAGCACTTAACTGAACAATAAGGAAATGGCAAAGGCCCAACGATTAGGTTAAGACACAGAGCACAGTGCGGGACATTACGTTATGCAACATGTAGGTCCCGCAAGAAGCAAACAGCAATTACATGGGTCAAACATGTTTTCAGAGAGTGATGAGTATAAAAAATTCAGTTTGTGGGGTTGGATTTTTCTTAAATATACATTATGCTCTTGAATTTCCTGTTATGAGATCCTTCCTCTCCTCCAGTTTCCATATATTCCTTACACTGCCTTGAATCCCCTAAATTGTTTAAACAAACAATATTCCACACACTACAATCGAATTAATTAACCTCTTTCCAACCTCCCAGAAATTAGCTGGAAAAAGACTCAGTTGATCGATCATTTGGAGGGAATTCATCAGTTTACTTAAGTAGTCAATCAAACTGATAAGAGTGAGAGGGGTACTCCAATAACTCAGGCATTTAACCTATAGTTCCCCCTCCCCCCACCATCCCCTGCTACAACTACACTTTCAGGTCTGTCAATCAAAAGGAAGGATCCTCTTAGCAGAACAATAGGTTAAGTACCTGTCAATCAAAAGAGAACAATAGGTTTGCCCCTGAGTGCATATCTGCCCCTGATGTAGGCAACCCACACTAACAAAATGAACTGACGCTGTTTTGCTCTGGTACTACAGAGTTATTTCAACAGTCATCATAGAGTTGTATAACAGAGCATAGCGTGTCCAGTGTTGTTAATTGCTACAACAGTTTGTCTTTGAGATGGTGGTCTGCGATATTTAGTCCTGAATTGTCCAGGACATGAAATTATAAACAACTGTTTCACCGCAACTGGCTGTGTGTCTAATAGGACACTGCGTCAGGGTTGGCCTGCAGTCTCTAACTGGCGTATCGTACCGGGATATGCTTGAGTATTTTCTGATATGGCTACAGAGTTTATTTTCCAGCAAGATGGCACATCCGCATATTATCATCATGAAGTTATCGCTAATGCTCGTCAGTCTGATAGCCTCACCAAATACAACAGACAGAGAAAAATCCAGAAAACTTTAAGAGCAGCAGCTCGTTTCGTCACAGTGTCGTTTAGTAAGTTCGAAAGCATCATGGAGATGCTCATTTAACTCCTGTAGTGAAGGCTGCAAGTGATGTGTGAGGCACCACTGTGTCCTCCGCTGTTAAAATTCTGAGCATGTACGTAGTGGGAAACGCTATATTGACTACCTCTTCTAGGGACGGTCAACTCGCGACAATATTGAAGGCAAAATTAGAGGGATTCGAGCATACCAATAAATGAAGTCCACTGGTCAAAAGAAGTATTGCTATGAAACAGGATTTGATATCAGGAAGGAAATTGTTCTGTTAACGTTTTCTCTCAATCTGTCCTTCACTTACATACAACACACATCATCGAGGAGTTTGAGCTGTGGTGGTGCTACAGCAGGATGTTTAAAATTAGGTGGGTTTACGAGATTAACTTCTCGTTTTTCTGCAGAATTGGTGACAGAAAGAACATATGAGGCACAATGAGAAGATGTGAGCTGAAGACAGCAAATGTGATGAGTTGTTTGAGAGTAGTGTCATGGAAGTTGTTATATGGAGGTTAGAGAGAGCTGTAGAGTGTAAACACTGTACTGGGAGACAGAGACAGGACTATGGCCAACAAGTAAATGAGAGACGATGAATGCAGGTGATACTCTGAGATGAAGAGTTTCTCAAGGGAGAGGAATTCTTGGCGGACCGCATCCAAACCATTCCCAAGATTGATAGAGAAAAACGTCGTTCTTTCCACGCGACTGGAACTTCGATTCGTGTACTACCAGTACTACCCACACTTTAGGTGCAGTAGAATGCAACTCACCTTATGCTCAAATTACTTGTCACAGGTCGGTGGATATTTGAGTGAACTAGGAGGGAGATTTCCAGGAAACGTTACAATGTTCTTCGATTATACCGTAGGTGCTCCTGATCTAGGAGCTGAACTGATGAATTGCGAAAGAAGAATGGAAACGTAGCTGAGCGATGGACTATGACGTTAAAGAGACGAAGCAGAGGCTCCCAAGCATTTCACCCGCTTATGAAGGACGTCGGAACAACACACTGCACTAACTGCCACTGACTTAGAGTAATTTCTCTTAATGACTCACTCAGCGCCTCTCTTGTAGGCTGCTCTGTGACGGAAAAAGGAAGTGTGGGCTCTCAGCAGACGAGTGTGGGCCTTCTCTTGGAGCACCCCTCAGGGTCGCTGCTCAAAAAGAGTCAATGCGGCTCGCTTTTGCAGTGCAGGTGCCGACACACGGAAAGCGGAAGGAGCACTCGCGGGCACCCCATGTGTAAACGCCTGAGAGCACTCAGCGTTTCGGGACTCCGGACTCGACTTCTGCCAGGCACGCGGAACGAGTTTGTGCACAAGGCGAGTCTGGCTTTAATGTCACGTCGACGACCAGGTCATCAGCGACGGAGTACGGCTCGCTCTCGAGGAGAATGCGGAATGGAATCGGCGGTCTGTCTTTCAAACTGTGGTGTCACCGCCAGACACCACACTTGCTAGGTGGTAGCTTTTAAATCGGCCGCGGTCCGCTAGTATACGACGGACCCGCGTGTCGCCACTGTCAGTAATTGCAGACCGAGCGCCACCACAAGGCGGGTCTAAAGAGACGTACTAGCACTCGCCCCAGTTGTACAGCCGACGTTGCTAGCCATGGTTCACTGAGAATTACGCTCTCATTTGCCGAGACGATAGTTAACATACCCTTCAGCTACAGTTGCTACGACCTAGCAAGGCGCCGTATTCAATTGATATTCTATTAATGTATCATCAAGAGCGATGATCTACAACTGTGGATTAAAGTTAAGTATTCCAGAAGCTACGTACTTTTCTTTATAGCATCATTACGTATCCTGTTTCAGACCTCACGCCAGACTGCTTGAGTTTAACGCGTGCATTTCGGCGTTCTCTAGCTATACAACAAGTGGCGACGAGGCTTAAAAGAGGATTTCGCGTTCGTATTGCACTCCTTTACTTGTATCACGGCTTCGCCACAATCTCCAGATGTACTGTCCGAATTTTATCGCTTTCAGAATCAGCAGACGCAGGCCTCATTGGATGCCCTTGGACAGCTCGTCCAGGGTCAACGTACACTGCAACCCGATTCGGCCGCCGCCGCTCCACCGCTACCGCAGCCACAACCCGCAGTTGCACCCCAGTTTCGTCCGTTTCAAGCAGAAGTGGAAACATGGACGGAGTGGTCACGCCAATTTGGATTCCATCTCGCCGCCTACAGAATTCAAGGTAACGAGCGGCAGCCTTTTTAGTTAGCATCCGTCGGGGTGCAGACGTACCGTGTGATAGTGAAATTGTTTCCCCGACGCGACGTAGCAACTCTGTCCTACGAAGAAATTTTGTCTGCTTTAGATGCCTATTTCAAAGTCACAGTTAATGTAGTTGCAAAAAGGTGTACGTTTTTTCGTACAAAACGTACGGCCGGTCAGACTAATCGGGAGTGGGTTGCAACTTTGCAAGGCCTTACAAGGGATTGTGCTTTTGAGTGTGAATGTGGACTCCCTTATTCAGATACTATGGTGCTTGATGCAATTGCACAGAACGTTTCTGATGTTCGTATAAGGGAACAGATTTTGAAACTAGTCAGTCCCTCCCTTCAACAAGTGATGGACATATTGGATAAGCAAGACACACTTGACTTTGCTCAGGAATCATTTGAAACTTCGCCAGCCGTGTGTCACGTTAACCGGCCCGCCGGGCGAGCTGCACGGAACCGTAAACAGCCCTCGCGCCCTTCCGCGCAGCCTCGTGTGCTGCGTAAGCAAGCAAATGCAGTGATAAAATCATGCCCGTGGTGTGCTACTAGACATTCGCGTGAGAATTGCCCGTCACGGCAAGCTATTTGCTTTTTCTGTAATAAGAAAGGTCATGTTCAAAGTGTTTGCCAGAAAAAGCTCAGATCGGACACTTGCTACCATTCCAGGCCCTTTGCTTCGCGCCGGAATCGAACCACGAATACTCGGGCTCATGAACCTTTGCCCATGGACATTCATGTAGTTAATTCCACTCCGCCCAGTGTTCATCTCTCTAACAGCAACTGTGTTCATCCCACACAAAGTGTGCGTCGACATCGACGGAAATCACGTCAAGTCACAAATGATTCTGTACCAGTGTCTGTTCACGTTGCACAAAACAGTCGCTCTTGTCGTCAGCAGGACAAACTTTTTGTAGATTTGGACTTTGACGGAGAAGTGATACAATTCCAGCTCGATACCGGATCTGCAGTTTCATTGCTCAATCAAGACACGTACAAACAACTGGGCACACCTCCGTTGCGTGCCGCAAATGTTAAGTTAACTAGCTATTCAGGTCAAGAGATCCCTGTGTTAGGACAGTGCAGACTTCTTGCAACATACAAGGGACAAACAAAAGTGTCATTTTACGTTCTTCGTTCTTCTTCTGCAGTGAACTTGTTTGGTTTAGATTTATTTCAGTTGTTTAACTTGTCTATCGTAAATCAGGTCCTATTAGTGAACCAGACTGTGCCTTCAGCCAGTGTTTCTCGTCTATGTGAAGAATTTTCAGACATTTTTGCACCGGGTCTTGGTTTCGCTAAGAACTATGAAGCACATTTGGAACTGAATGTCAACGTGCAACCGAAATTTTTGAGAGCGCGCAATGTTCCCCACGCATTGCGTGATGAGATCACAAGAACATTAAAAGATTTAGAATGACAAGGTGTAATTGAGCATGTGCAGGCTTCTCTCTGGGCATCAACCTTAGTAATTTTGCGAAAACCTTCCGGAAAATTGAGACTTTGCGTGGACTTCAAGGCAACAGTGAATCCTCACCTAGTGACTGCAACTTTTCCTTTACCCCGCCCGGAAGATCTTTTTGACAAACTTTGCCCGGGTAAAGTTGGACCTAGCACATGCGTAATTGCAAATACCGGTGGACGAACCGCCCCTGCATTGTTTCAGCAATATTTACAAACTGTTTTAGCGTCGGTCCCTACTGCTGCAAACTATCTGGACGATATTGTGATCTCCGGAAAGACGGCCAACGAACATTTAGACCATCTCCGAACATTATTTCAGGTCTTGCGACAAAATGGTCTTCGCTTGCGGAAGGACAAATGTGTGTTTTTTGCTCGTGACTTGCCATATCTGGGACATGTACTCAATGCCCAAGGCATACATCCCAGTCCGGAGCACCTCCGTGCCGTACAAGACTTGCCTTCGCCGCAGACTTTGAAGCAGCTACAGAGTGTACTGGGTAAAATAAATTATTATCATCGCTACATCCCCCATGCCTCTTCCATTTCAGCTTCGCTTCATTGCTTACGCTGTAAAGGTGTTCCGTTCGTCTGGTCGACGGAATGCGAACGCGCCTTTCGCCAGTTGAAATCGGCGTTGCTTTCTAATACTTGCCTTACGCCATTCGATCCCCAGAAACCCCTTTTGTTGATGGTCGATGCATCAGATTTCGGGATCAGTGCTGTGCTTGCGCACACAGATGGTTCGCGTGATCGCCCTATTGCCTTTGCGTCCAAATTGCTCTCGTCAGCGCAAAGAACTTATTCACAGATAGAGAAAGAGGCTTTGGCTCTCGTATTTGGTGTTACAAAGTTTCACGATTTCTTGTATGGTCATCACTTTACCATCATCACAGACCACAAACCTTTGCCATCGCTTTTTCATCCGACCAAGCTTTTACCTCCACGTACAGCGCAGAAATTCATTCGCTGGTCTATTTTCCTCTCGCAGCACCGCTACGATATCTTGTATCGGTCCACTGCTAAACACGGAAACGCCGATGCGTTGTCCCGTTTGCCTGTTGCCGAGGATAGAGCATTCGATTCTTCCGAACTTGCTTGCATGTTCATTGATGCGGAAACCGATGACGTGGTACAATCGTTTCCGATTGATTTTCGTCGTGTAGCTGCAGCCACAGCTGCTGACCCTGTCCTTGCTACCGTTCTGCGTTTTGTTGCTACGCAATGGCCCTTGTCAAAGTCACGGATCGAGGATCGAGGATCCGTTGGTTCGCTGATTTTTTGCTCACAAGGAGACTTTTTGTACGACGTGGTTTTTTGCTGTTATGTTCTGATAATGATCAGTCCCGGGTCGTGGTTCCACGTTCGTTACAGTCCTCTGTCTTAAAGCTTCTCCAACAAGGACATTGGGGTATAGTTCGCACGGAACAACTTGCTCGTCAGCACTGTACTTGGTTCGGAACCGATGCTGCGATTACGAATATGTGCTCTTCTTGTATGGCGTGTGCCGGACAATAATCCGCGCCACCGCGGAAATTCTTTGCATGGCCGAAAGCCACTTCCCCTTGGCAACGCTTACACATCGATTTTGCTGGTCCATTCTGGAATGCTCGATGGTTGGTTGTGGTCGATTCATTCAGTAATTTTCCTTTTGTTGCCCGGATGTCTTCCACAACATCTTCTGCCACCATCCAAGCGTTGTCCGCTATCTTTTGCATTGAAGGTCTTCCACAGACTATTGTCTCCGACAATGGCCCACAATTCATGTCCGCAGAATTTCAGTCATTCTGCAAGGCCAATGGTATTCAACATCTGACATCCGCACCGTTTTCGCCTCACTCAAACGGTGCCGCTGAACGTTTGGTCTGAACTTTCAAGTCACAGATGTTGAAGTTGAAACAGTCGCATTCTCGGGAGGACGCGTTATTGCTCTTCTTGTCTTCGTATCGCTCTCAGCCCCGAGATGGTCGCTCGCCGGCTGAGTTGTTGCACGGTCGTCCTCATCGAACCTTGATGTCTTTGCTGCATCCGCCGCATCAGGTTCCTGTGCAGCGGCAGACGCCTGCTTTTGCTCCTGGCGACATTGTATATTATCGCAACTATCGCGGTTCACGGCGTTGGCTCGCAGGGCGCATTCTTCGCTGCCTCGGCCGCGCTATGTATCTGGTTTTGGGGGCCTCTGGCGAGGTGCGTCGGCATCTCAATCAGCTGCGCCTATGTCGTCGCACGGGTTCTGCCGCTCCCCGTCTGCTTTCCGCGACGGTGCCGTCCGGTCAGCGCTCTGGGGACCCATCTACTGGCTCGCCTCATCCCCAGGTGTTACCGACGATGCGTTCCATTTTGTCCCATGGCGTCGCGGCGCCGCCGCCGGCGCCGCCCGCAGTGGACGCGTCGCTGCAACCGCCGGGCGCCCCCCTGGGTCACGCGCCGCCGATCGCTTCCCGTGCCCAGATGTCCTCCGCCATGGAACTCTTGCCCGCTCCGGACCAGCTGTCGTCTTCGCCAGTCGGGTGCTCCGACTCAATGGAGGTCGACCCTTCGGCTCCTCCTGACAATCTACACCTCATGTTGGCGTGCACACTGGACTCGGTTTTCAGGCGTTTCCTAGCTCCCCTCGGACCGAATGGCCGGGTGCGGGTGGCACAGCCTCGCCTGTTAGGCTCCCCACCTCGTCGCATACGTCAACATGGGGTCCTCCCCACGGCGGGCGGAAGCCTTATAACAACCGTTCGCCGATTTGCGGGGGAGGAATGTGGTGTCACCGCCAGACACCACACTTGCTAGGTGGCAGCTTTTAAATCGGCCGCGGTCCGCTAGTATACGACGGACCTGCGTGTCGCCACTGTCAGTAATTGCAGACCGAGCGCCACCACAAGGCAGGTCTACAGAGACGTACTAGCACTCGCCCCAGTTGTACAGCCGACGTTGCTAGCCATGGTTCACTGAGAATTACGCTCTCATTTGCCGAGACGATAGTTAACATACCCTTCAGCTACAGTTGCTACGACCTAGCAAGGCACCGTATTCAACTGCTATAATACTTCTGTATCATCAAGAGCAATGTTCTACAAATGTGGATTAAAGTTAAGTATTCCAGAAGTTACGTACTCTTCTTTATAGCATTCATTACGTATCCTGTTTCAGACCTCACGCCAGACTGCTTGAGTTTAACGCGTGCATTTCGGCCTTCTCTAGCTATACAACACAAACCTCCGCCACGGTACTTATTTTGTCTCCTTAGATTGCTTAGGGTATAGTTTATGGCGCATGCCCGTTACCTGGCTGCCCACCTGACTGCAGGTACAGAGAGCAGCTTTTCTTTACCATAACGCTACAAGGGGCCGCCTTTTACCCCCAGGAAAGATCTCAGTTGCTTACAAGATAGCAGGCTGAGCAGATCTACTCTCGTCCAGAAGGGACTGGAATGGACAAAAATTCTCATCCTTACGTGGTAGTGAACTCGTTGCCTCTAGGGTTAAGGAAACCAATGGAAACTTAAATCTGGATGGGGGGGACGGGGATGTGACTCAACTGTCCACATGAAAACGAATCTAGTGTCTTAACACAACGTCTGTTTTTATTTAGTGGGATAACCGTGTTTACAGGCAGTGAGTGCGATTGCCAAACGTTTCGAGGTCCATTCATTCACGTGTCTTAAAATTAGACAATATGGTACATAAATCTGAGTATGGTTTTCACACGTTCTTACTATGAAAGAAACTCTATATATTAAAACGAACTTTATCTATTCTTGATACGTCCATGTGTAAAACACATGTGAGTAAATAGACCTTGAAAGTCCTAACAGTGGCTTTGGACCGGTCTGTACAGTGTTCTTACTCAAGACGCAAACGCACCGTACGATTTCCGCGCAGTGCAGGATACGAGGCAGGATGCGATCCTCCGATACGCCGTTCCTCAAGCTTTGCACAGCAGTGCACTGCACCTGCCACCGTCTAAGGACCGCCTAGATAAAGTAACAAGCCATTTTAGCTACTCGTTATGGGTGAATGGAAAGCCCGTGAGCACGCTGCCACAGATCTCCCAGCAGTGCACAGAAAGTTTGGTGTCACATGGCGTAACTGCAGCACCAGATGGGTCTGGCCTCGCAACACGAGGAATTTTCCCATGTCTTCAAAGACACTGTCACACTGTCTCACAGTCAGTGAGCATTTATGGTGCACTGTAGCGATCTTCTTCATTACAGTCCGACCTGGAGACGACATATGTGAGACTTTATACCGGAAACTAGGAGGAGGAAAATGTGTGACGGCTGCAACCCGTAAGTTCGGAATTTCTTTGCTCTAAGTTCTTTTAGGTGCATGGGGAGCGTTCCGAGCCACAGGCACTACTGCCAGAAGCAGGGCAGTAGGTATACTACAGTACAGCAGCGGATGACCGCTACATCGTGCAAGATGTCGCCCCCCCCCTCCCCCCCCCCCTGTCAAAACCAACCACATTCAAAAGGACGCTAAAGCGCGCAACCTCCCGCTGCACAGTACCACGGAATCTTCTAATATTCTTATTTAATAAGAAAGTAATTCTCAGCAAGATGTTATCACACACAAACGACTGCACGCCAGTAATCTTTTGATACTCGTCTAACCGTTTAACCGCCGCGTTCAAAAATATGCTGCTGGTGTGGAAACGCGACACGCCCCTTTAGAGACTGGCGTGAAATCGCGTTTCCTGTACACTGGATGAAAACGCTTACTGGCGCATTGAATGCTGGCGGCAGCAGCACGCAGGCTGTGCGCAAACTACGGCTTAACAAAGCGATGTGGCCTCCGGTGTGGCGCAGCGTCCCACTGAGAGCCCGCTGGGCCGTGACGTGGTAAATGACAGCTAGCTGCGTTCTGTTCTGTGCAGGTGACGGGGCTACAGCATGTGCAGAATCGGCCCGCCCCCTGTACTGTGACAACGCGAAAAGCGCATCGCTGACCTACACAATAACTGACTACAGCAAAGGCTGAAGGAGGCCACGATAGATTGTGAACGATAATTTATATGGAGACGCATACAGTGACTACACTGCCGTAATTCGCTTCCTTCCCATTGCGTTTGAGACATTTTTATTTGTTTATTTAAGTAAACAAAAGTTGATAACTTGGCAACATCAAGACTATCACAGCCTCTGGCACTTCTAACCACTTTACACTGGTCCTTACGATGAATATGGTGGATTCCGTATGACAAGTGTCTCATCTAACAACAATTTGAAATAACTGCAACGTAATTCTACGCCTAAGTCAACCTCTCCATCTGAGAGTATCACTTTGACTCGACGTCCTCGTTACTTGCTTAATTTTTCTAATCTCTGAAAGGCTAAAAACTGGAAAAACTGACATTGTTCTCTGCCTTCATTTGCAATCACACAACTGCTTTAGAGCCAGCTCAATGCAGTTCTTCCGCTGATACCGCGAAAGCATGTGAGGCGCAGTAGTGAGTGATGCGTGGCACCGCCTGCTCCACCCACCTGCAGTCGCAGCTTGGACAGTCCCGCCACCCACAGCTACAGAGAGCGGCAGCTGCTCACAGGTTCGATTCAATTTGCAGCAGAAGCTGTGAGGAGACAGAAGGGCGGGAGTTTGACAGTCCGGTTTTCAATTCGCAAGACGCTTTTGTTAGGAGGTGACCACAGGATTTTCAACCAATCACAGAATTGAAAGCGCTGCCTAACAGGCCAATGGCGGTTCTCCAGGCTGATACACGACATTTCAGTCGTAATATAAAACTTGCTGAATGGAACAGTAACACAGGTTGCATTCTGATCTGCAGCCTAGCCAAAGCCTTATGTCTTTTACTCGTGCACGAGATGAATTGACGCTCGCCGGTAGCCAGAGGACACATCACGCCGAGATTGTTTGGAGGAATGTAATGCGGGGGGGGGGGTGCACCACGACGGCTGTCCAGGCTAGTCCCCATCACAAATATGGAAGACCATATAAAATTAGTTTGAAAATTCCTACCACAGATTCTGGTTGACTAAAAAAATTTCCAGCTTTTTGGTAACAATCTCAGAACAGAAGCAACATTAAGAAAAAGTCATGAAACTTAAAATCATTTTTTGCCAGCCAACGAGTAACACCGGTGGACTGCCTACATGAAAGATCACCGAATGAAGGGGAAAAGTAATTCCCAGACTACCCATTTAGGTAGCACAGATAGTGCTGTAGATGGGGAAATTCTATAAACGTTCCTGGGTGCTACATTTGAATTTAAGTTGAAACGACGAGGTGGAGGCACAGCAATTTCTCCCTCGTTCGGGGAACTTTGCTCTCAAGCTGGGACACCTTTCTGGGCGCAAAGACACAATACTGACCACCGGAGGGGAAACTGCGCCAACAGTTCGTTTCCTCCTCTTGCAGGAACATATTTGTCAACTGCGGACTCGCTCAGCAATGCGTCGTTCGAGTTTACAAATAGCAGGCGCGGGCACTCTCGAGACCCAGCCAGTCTCACTCCTATGTACAACAAGGTCAGCAACTGCTACCGCGATTCTGAATGATTTTTCTCATTAAGTGAGTATTGGAGGGTGATCTGTTTTAATGGTTAAAAACCAGCCGAAAGCCAAGTTTGCACAAACATTTTTTATTCAGGAAAACTGAGACCTGAAGATGACAAAGACTGTTGCAACCAAACACCTTTTTATAGTAAATCTTGTTGATTTCACGCTGAAATTCATGCACAAAAGTCGAGTGGTTAAAACTGAGCACATTAAATATTTTTGTCGTCACTAAAGTTTACAAATAAACAAGGCACCTTGCCCAAAAGGCCACGTCTATATCATGTAACGAGCATTTGTGAGCAATGTGTGTAAGGATACGGTACACAAGAGCACATCTTTACTGCCGTTCTTGTAAGCAGGTATTGCCTTACCACACTGGGAGTAGTCTCGTGGTAAGACAGTCTATTTGGGTAGCATCTTTCTCATTAGGAAATGCGCAGCAACTAAGGCAGTTGCTTTCGTAAAATGAATCCGAGATCCTGACTCCACTGATGACACAGTGGTAAATCATGTAATTCGACCCCTGCCTGCCTAACAAGGAATGAAAAAGAAAAGTTAGCGATGACACGCGTATTATGGCGCCAAATCATCCAGAATTTAGAATGTTTTCTATAGAACACTGACACGATACTGTGTGTCTTTCAGTAGTGAATACAGGCCGAGTCACGTAAGACTTAACACACCTTTGATATCGTGAACGCTCCCAAATATCGAATGACATTTTCTTCAGTTGCTAATATACTGAGGGGAAAGTAATTCTTTGTAAGGTTGACGTTCAGGACCTTCCAAGGAATCGACGCTGAGCCCTCCAGAACAAAAACTTTGGAGGTTTCAGATTAGGGAAATGAAGTACGCGGTCTCACATTGGCCAAAATGGCAGTTCTGGGGGGCTCACGCCGAGGAGCAGGAGGAGGAAATCAGTGTTTGATGACCTCGTCGTCGACGGGACGTTAGAGATGCAGCACGAGCTCGGATTAGGGAGTGATGAGGAACGAGTCATCTCAGCATCTTCCTAAATCGATTTGGGGAAATCACAGAAAACGTAAATCAGGATGGCCGGACGCGGGTTAGAACCGTCGTCCTCTCGAGAAGGAGCAGGAGAGAAACGCTATCAAACACTTTCTTTCCCGGGAGCCACAAGCATTGCTTCTTAATCAGAACCATAGTGGACGGACTTGGTCGTCGAGAGGCGAAAAGAACGGTCTTCTTCGCCGCGACAGGAGTGGGCGATTCACGAACAGACGGGCCACGCCACGCCACGCCACGCCACGCCACGCCACGCCACGCCACGCCACGCCTAGCATCCGGCCATGCCTGCCATCTCACAGAGCCTTGTCTCGCGCAAATGATGGAGGTTATAAAGGCACATTTGCATGCCGAGCGTGAGTTTGCTCGGAAACGCGAAATATTAATTAAATAAATAATCAGTGACAAATAAATAAAGCCTATGGCACACAACTGCAGCGCTGTGTCGCTGAATAAAACAAAAGCACAATTACGTTACTCTTATGTTTGATTAAGAAAGGAGAGAGCTCTGGTAGAAGTGGTGCGAGAAGCACGTGTTTTATTCTATTGTCTGGCACCCCGCCATATTTCATGTTATAGAAGAATACTGCGAGTTGCAACCAGACGAGGCACTCGATTCTGTAAAGAATTTATATTTATAAAAGTAAGTAGGATTATGAACTGTAGGCTTATTCATTGAATATATCTGATTTAACTAACTGTGTAACTTTTTTATGTTTAGTAGACAATCACCTCTGTACGACGTATTGGCATGGCTGGCAAATTATTGAAATATTGAGATTTAGATTATGAGTCCGCACCTACCGCAGCAGTCTTTGGAAACGATTTATTTACGAAGTCCGATTATTTCAGTTTTATTTCACGGTCAACTACGAGTAATATTGCCTTTACGAGAAAGCCATTGTCAAGCGTCTGATACCGAATAATTAAACGTCCACGTTCCAGATAAGCAAATATTAATTACAATTACAATCACAATCACAATCACCATCATACAGATAGAAAAATTAATATTCAAATAATATTTTTTTATTTTATTTATTTTATAAGGTGTCGCAAACACGGTGTAGAAAATTCGCAGGGGATGATAATCGCGAAAGTGAAGTGTTGGTGGTGTTTACTGACTAACCTTCCGAAGCAGAGAGACAAATATCGAAAGAGTTAAAGTCCGTAATTGCAGTAATTGATATTCCCAATCACTACTTAGCAATTATTAACGTTTAATTAGGGCACACAGACCACGTGTTAGCGGAAAAGGAAGGAACGTATTGCCCTCTCACAGTTCCATTATACGCACCTAGACCGTTGTGAGGAATCTGCACAGTGATAGGGGATACTCACAGCAAATGTTTCCAGGTTCTTGTGGAAACAATATTTCTTCTGGCGGTTTTCCATTTGAACCCTTTCCGTTGGTGTTAACTTGTAGAACAAAACAAAATATAAAAAAAGAACAACAAAAAACCAAAAAGATAGATCAAGTTTCATAGTGCTTAGAACCTTTTGAACCAACTAACACACACACACACACACACACACACACACACACACACACACACACACACGTCTCAAGCAGGATTCAAACCTGCGAGCGTAGCAGCAGCGCGGTTTCGGACTGAAGCGTCTAGAACCGCTCGCCTACCGCGGCCGGCAAAAACAAAATATCGGTCGGTCATACTTCGGTCATACTTCATTATGACAAACAGCACCACTCACGGAAAAAAAGAACTACTGTGTTAACTTTCCAACATTTGAATAAAACGTACATGATCTGTCTTTGGCTGGAGACGCTTCAATGCATGTTGAACATAAAATACCTGCTGTCGGACAAATGTCATTTGAGGCACTACTAGATATCATAATCGAGTATAACGCCGTATCCTGGCTAGCCGACTAAGAAACTAATCGCAAAAGAATACGAGAGATGTACTAAAAGTGGGGAACACAGCGCTTGTTAATATTGAAATTGGCCGCATTATGAAGTGTAGTTTTCTTTCCAAGATCTGTTGAATGCAGTTATGTAATGTATACGGGACCACTGAAAAACCGTACTTGTAATGTCCCCACAGCAAATACCCTCTACCACGCACCAATTAATCATATTCAATCAAACCATCTACATTCATTCACTTTGGAGAAGTTATCTGATCTGATTTTCTCGTAATATATGCGTCGGCAGCTCGTCGACGCCAAAGTGTTTTCTAGTGCGTTTATTCTTTAAAATAACATATGCATATATTCATTCTCCATGGTTGTTAAAGTGGTAACGATGACAGCTTCTGGAGTATTTGTTGAGGGATTGACGCGTTTCTAAGAGATATATATTCTGCTTTTCTTCTCGCTAAAGTGAGCCAATTAACATTTGTGCCGCTAGCAGTGTGTTTTGAAGAGAAAGAGATTGTAAAAGGAAAGTAATTAAGGCGTGGCATCATCGGAGATCTGGACATGTAATGGAGATGGATGTAATACACGATTTCCTCCATAAATAAGGTTTGTTACTTTTTTGTTCTGGAATGAATGAACGAATGAGTTTTTTCTGATTCATTTGTTGATCACGTTGGCCCTGTCATTAGTGGCGAAGTTTCAGCTGTGTCGAAGAGAACCTGCAATTACTGGGTCTGTGTTAATTCGTCCAAAAATGCTTCATACACATCTGGAATTCGCAATCTTTCGTAAAAGGAACAAATTGTCCAAACGATTGGTTCTCCCGACTGACTGCAGTGTTTACATTTATTATTACTGTTAAAGATCTCTTACAGCAAGCCAGCCGCTGATTACCAAGACGAAGGACTCCACCAAAGATTCTATTTGGCTGATTCTTTTTATCACTATATCACGTAATGAAATCTTATATTAAAAACTATACATAGATAAAGGAGAGAAAGAGAAAGAGCGAATGAAAATAGAGATAATACTAATAATCCTCCATTAGACTAATGTTCGCGGATCAGCTAAGAACTGGGAGGGCATTACTTTACTGTATAGACTTGTCTTTAAGATCCCTTCACCTTCACACACAACAGATACACGTCTATACAGACAAGACATTACACAGAGACAGCGGCTAGCTGCATTCATCATCTATTCTTAGATTAAAGAGACGGCAACTATGAAACAATTTAACATTAAAATGTTAAACTACTTAATCTCTCGGGTGATACATAATGTTCGGCATGGGTAATGCTCCGAACTCTGGTATCATCAGCGCACTATCAATTTCACGCAATAAAAGGCATGTTACGTCCTACGCGATTCAGTCTGCATATACTGCTGGAAGACATGCAAGTGCGACGTAACCTGTCACAGTGTTCCTTAATCTCGCCAAATCATCCAGACTTGTGAATGCTGCCTATGTCCCTTTTGGTTAAATTAGTTAGGCGGTGAAACACCAGCAAAATCAAGAAGTCTTTACGGTCGCGGGACAGCAGACTAGCTGGTCAGTGTTGACGCCTGTCACTGTTTGCCTGTCATACCGGTAGCATTTCCCGTTCCATTCATTAATTAATTACAAAAAAGCGAAGGTACAAATGCACCAGACAATGCGCACGGCCTGGACGAGCTGAACCCCACTAGTTGGGGTGTGGGAGCTGTTTCACCAAATTGCTGAACAGTATTCAATTCATCAATAACCTAAAGCCAGTGCCGTTGTTCTCAGCAGATTCTTGGAGAAGCCGACGCAAACACGCATTTACCCGTCACAAATACGTCATTGCGTGGTTTCCTGTTGCAACTGTTTTCCGAATATGGTGCCATTAGGTAAGTGACATACCCGTAACGACTCAGCTGTTTAGGACACCTGTAAAATGTTGACCGAAGGTTACTTGCGGACGGCAGTGTGCATATCTGTTCATCAGATGGGGTGCTGTAACTTAAACCAAACCCTTCGTCACTATTTCGTGCCTTCGGACCTTCAGCCTTCAGAGGCCCTGCATGTATTAAGTTACTGTTTATTCTGTCAGACTGGTGCGCTGGTTCGCTAGATGGATATCATCAGTATATACCGGGTGTTACAGAAAGGTACGGCTAAAATTTCAGGAAACATTCCTCACACACAAATAAAGAAAAGATGTTATGTGGACATGAGTCCGGAAACGCTTACTTTCCGTATTAGAGCTCATTTTGTAACACACTGTATACATTTTCGAGTACCTTTCTGGTATGTCATGATGGATGTAGACACGAACAGCGCAGAAAGAGAACAGAACGAGTACACTTTAAACAGATGACCATCCACATTACTGTCCACATTACTGTCCACATCTTGATGCATGTAATCTTCATGCAATTACATCTGAAGTCCCTCTACGGAGACTATCGTACGCTGCGGACAGACCTAAGAAAACAGCAACTTTTTTTTTTGCTTTTTTCTCAAAGCCATTTTCCAAATTGGCGGCAGTGACCATGTTAGCTCTTTGAGCCCAGCATAAGAAGGTGTATTACACCTCACTGGTGGTGGTTAGAGTTTCAAGGGCAGATGCTGTTCTTTTTAGGACAAGCACTTCGAAGAGTGTGTGTGTGTGTGTGTGTGTGTGTGTGTGTTTTTTGCAGCGCGTCGACTAGTATTCTATGAGGGGGACATGGTACTGAACTTATATAAGGATGCTGTTTATATCTGTATATCGCAGTCGAGCAGCTGACCCGAGCAGAACGCTGCTCTCTGCAACTGGCGTAGCTGCCAGTGACGCTCTTCTGAGCGGCACGAACCCGCGCAAGCTGCTTAACGCTTTCGGGCGCTAAGTGGCAAGAGCTTCGGCTCAACTTCATGCAACTTCGGTTGCAAATCTCCCCAGCGGGACTCTCCCGTTCTTTGGTAGGGTAATCTCAGTATCAGGGGCCCGTTCACGTCGGATAACCCCGCGCACTGTAGGCCGCTCTCTTCAACCCGCGCTCTCTTGCGCCGCGCATTGCACTCCGCGCAGATAGGTCGTAGGGACACCCCTCTTCTGTAGGAACAAGGTACACAGCGCTTTCGCTAAAAAGCAAATATTGTCGCTCCTCGAAAAGAGCAAAATTGTCGTGCATCCATCCTTCCCTATCCAAATAAATAAATACTCCCGGAACAGCAAAGATGTCCGATCTTTCCTGTGCTTCCCCACCACTCACCCGCAGCAAAGCTGCAGCACAAGAGGCGGTAATGCCGGCTACTCCCGCCATCATTTCCGTCCCACTATCCACCTTCCAAGAGCAGGTTGCCTTTAAGGATAAGCAGATCGCGAAACAGCTGGAGCTGATCGCAGAGCTGATGGGCAGTGAAAACACAGACAGAAACACCGACACCACACACACAGGCACCTGCTGAACAACAGAAGGACATGCCCCCTATTTCACCTCTGGCGGCCCAGGCACCGACGGAACCGGATCCAGAGCCGACAGAGGACACAACAAACACAGATGAAGACGGGCCGTGGCAGCAGGTCGGCCCAAGGCGCAAACAGCAGCCAACTACGCAAACAAGTGAGCCCACAAACTCACGAGGCAACGGCCGAGCGCTGCTGTCAACACCATCTACATCGCGAACAAACAACAACAACAACAACAACAACACAGGGACCAACACAAACAACCCTGCGACTGCAGCAACCACAAATATACACGCAGCTACGCAGAACACAAACACCGCGACTGGCTTCCCACCGGTCATCATTCGTAACTATGGAGACCTAAGTCTCCTAAACAAGGAATTTAACAATAAGCACAGCCCCACAACATACTACTCTAAGCTCACCGGGGAACACGCCGCACTGTACGTGGCGAACAAGGCAGACTACACGAATCTACTGGACTTTCTCAAAGAAAGGAAGGTAGAACACTTCACGTACAGGACAGTCTTGGAAAAAACACAACAGTACGTGATAAAGGGGATAGACTCACGAACCCCGACCGACACGGTACACAATGAACTCTCTGCTCTCGGATGGGAGTGCATTCGGGTAAACCGAATGTCAGAGTTCGGCATAGCGAGACAGTCACATAACTACATGGCGGAATTGGCCGACACGGCCAAATCCCGCGACCTGCTGAAGTTAAAGCTATTTCTTCACATGGTCGTTAATGTAGAGGTGTACAACACGCCGCGCACCCCCCAACAATGCCACGACTGCCAGCGTTATGCGCACGCGGGTATCAGATGCGGTCTCGCACCCCGCTGCCACATTTGCGCTGGCGGTCACACAACCCAACGCTGCAAACTCCCCCGTACAGCACCTCGCAAGTGCGCCAACTGTGGTGCTGCCCATCCGGCAAACTACAGAGGGTGCATTGCATACAAAGCAGCTCTGAGGCGCAAAATCGCGAAACATGCGAAACCTACCGCCATCACAGTTCCAAAACCGCCCCCGCCCCCAGTAAGAAGTGGAATATCCTTCGCTTGAGTGGTCGCTGGCAGCCCCAGCAGCGCGGGACGGTCAGAGGAGCCCCAGAGCTCAGAACACGCTCAGCAAACACCCCCAGCAACAGGCACACAACAGACACACAACAGACAAGCACAACAACTGACACCACACCCGCACCGGGCACACCACACGAAACAAGCAAGAACACCACCCTACCCCCCTGAGATCGCGAACTGCAGCCCACCACAGGCTACAGAAAACGCACCTACACAGGGACAACCACAGCGCCAGAAGAGAAGGAGGAGGAGAAGGAGGAGAAACAGCCGCAGCACGAGGAACACGACCACACCACAACAAGTACACAGGCAACAGAACACCAACACCCACGAACACATCCCGGACACCAACTCAACAACCCACATAACTCACCCACTCACCACAGAGAATACACAGGCGCCCACAACTGCCCCACGAACAACCGACTCGCAGGCCAGCTCTCACCAAACGCCAACACTGGAACAAGCGGCCGCTAACACTACCAATAACTCGCAGGCCGACATGACCAACATTACAACAACATTCCAGAGAATAATGGAAACATTATTCCCCGGACGCACGACCACCGAAATAGTCACGAAGATTATGGGGTGTGTCTCACAACTCTTCATGCAGTTCATGTCGGGTACGCTCAACTGGACTAGCTTCCAAGCCACTATCACATCGCTTTTTACACTACTACATGGATAATACACCACACCAGCCCCGAAACGCAGACTTAAACACAATCACACAGATCCTGTTTTGGAATGCCAACGGGATCGCAAGCAAAAAAGCCGAGATGGCCGCGTTCATGGAGCGAAAGGGTATCCGAATCGCTCTTGTGAACGAAACACTGCTTACGCCTCGCAAACAACTAAACTTCCCAGGTTATTGCGTCTGTCGTACCGACCGAGCGGATGGCAGGAGGGGAGGCGGCACGGCAATCATCATACACAGAAACATAGAACACTCGAACATTGAGCTCCCAGCACTTGAAAGACTAGAGGTACGGCCGTCAGGGTCAAGTTCAATGGAGCTCACACCACACTGGTATCGTTATACAATCCTCCTAAAAACATAGTAACACGCGGTATCAGCACAGTACTCAACATAGCACCGCGGGTAATAGCCACTGAGACCTCAACGCAAAACACCCCGATTGGAACTCACGAATACGAACCTCCAACGGCAAGAAACTGTACGAACACGCACTAGGCCGAAACTACATTATACTTGGGCCGGACGTTCCCACGTTCGTGCCTACACAGGCTCGACATAGGCCAGAAGTGTTAGACATAGCCCTCACAAAGGGCATCACATGCACACTCAACCTAACGGTTGAAAACTATCTGGACTCAGACCACATGCCTGTAATACTGCACATGGAAGAGACACTGCAGGACATCGAACCACGCAGGATGCTTAACTACAAGCGTGCGAACTGGACACTGTTCAAGGAAACGCTTGATAGTCGCATTCCTGACACCCACGAAATTAACAACACACAGAAAATCGATGAGGCTGTGGCGGCTCTCACAACTGCCGTCCAAGACGCAATGACTGACGCCATTCCATTTACAACACCAAGACAACACTCGACGGCCCTGCCCAGGAAATCCTGGGCCTTATCTCAATGAGGAACCGCCTCAGGAGATACTGGCAGCGTACCAGGCGCCCGTTCTATAAACTGCACATCATCAGACTCCAGGGCATAATACGGAATAAAATTCGAACATTCAGAAACGAACAATGGGGACAGAAACTCGCTGGGCTGGATACCACACGTCCTGGCGTGTGGCAGCTGGCCAGACACTTCACCAGGGAGAAACATTACATTCCCACGTTACAAGGACCAGACGGCCCAGCCTACTCCGCGACGGAGAAGGCAGAGCTTATGGCCACAACACTTTCAGCGTCTTTCATGCCGAATCTGGTTCCTTCAGACCCAGAATTCACACTTGAAACGGGCCAGGAGGTTACACGACTTGTAGCCCAGCCCTCGCGCGACGAAATAAGACGTACTAGCACAAATGAAGTCACATGGGCTATCAAGCACACCAACGCTAGAAAAGCCCCTGGGCCTGATGGCATTCAAAACCGTGTCCTCCAGGAGTTCACGGATAAAGCCGTAGAATACCTCACACACCTAACGAATGCCATCCTGACACACCAACACTTCCCTGACTTTTGGAAGGCGGCCAAGGTCCTGATGTTCAGGAAGCCAGGGAAAGACCACTCCCTCCCACAAAATTACCGACCCATCAGCCTGCTGTGCTCGCTCAGCAAGATTGTTGAGAAGGTAATACTAAAACGTATCACTAGGCATTGCATCGCCAACGACACCCTAAGACCGGAGCAATTCGGCTTTAGGAATCACCACTCGACAACACAACAACTCCTCCGCGTAGTCGAACATATAACACACGGCTACAACATGAACAAAGCCACAGGGGCCGCTTCCTAGACATCGAAAAGGCTTTCGATCGTCTCTGGCACAACTGACTCATACGCAAACTAAGCGAAGCTGGTTTCCCGGACGGACTCGTACGTCTCATACACTCATATCTCACGAACAGATGTTTCAACACTAACGTGCAGGATAAACAATCAACACAACACTGTATCCAAGCTGGAGTACCCCAAGAAAGCATCCTAGGGCCCATCTTGCTTAACCTGTACATTAATGACTTCCCAGTGACACGAAACACGACGTTAGCCGTCTACGCGGATGACACAGCCATCCTCGCGCAAGACTGGAAACCGTCGAACATCAACTCACGAATACAGACAGCACTCAGAACAGCTGAGCCTTGGCTGGCGCGATGGCGTATTAAAGTAAACGTCGACAAGTGCGAAGCAGTTCTGTTCACACGCAGACCGAAACTACTGCGCAAACACCAACACTGTAGACCAATAACACTACATACACGCCCAATACGTTTCCGAGAGAAAGTCAGATACCTTGGTGTCTGGCTGGACCGGAAACTTACATGGGGGGACCACATCGAATATGTTGCCAACCGAGCGCACGCGAGGCTCAAACAGCTCTACCCAATGCTCAACAGGGAAAGCACACTGAACAGGCGGGTGTCGAGGTCCTTATACATGACACTGATTAGACCTCTGATGACGTACGCAGCTCCCGTCTGGGGATATGCAGCTCCCACACGACTGCGCCGCCTGCAGATCATACAGAACAAAGTGCTACGAATCATTAGCAATGCTCCACGCTACACACGCACCGTAGATCTTCACCATGAATGGCGCCTTGATACCCTGAAGGAGGTATTCAATAAACACGCCACACGACTATACAGGAACTCGAGACACTAACAATCCTTTCATCCTCACTCTGGGAAACTACGATCACAACAACAGGTGGAAACACAAGCGACCAAAGACACTGCTAGCTAGGGCATAACCACCTATGGTAAACTAACATACGCCAACAACGACAAACGTCGGTAAGCCCCTGCATACCAGCAACACTGACTGGCAACTACAGCTGCTATTAGAGCCGACCAACAGGCCACAGCAGGGACACTGACGAGCTCGCCCACAGACGCACGAACAATCTGCCAACACTCCCTCACACTGTGCCTCCGGTATATGACCTACCGGACACAAGACCGATAACAAACCTAACTGTTGCAGGTTGCAGGACGCTGAACGAGGACTCAGTACCAGCACCCAGCGCCTGCCGCCGAGCAGCACAAACGCACAACGTCAAGGTATCGACATGCATGATACCCACTACTAACAAAGCCTATCCTTACACAACCTATCACAGGCAGCAAGACAACCGCTACTGCTCTTGCCGCCCGACCTAACTTTCGCAGAGGTTTTTTCCCCTTGGCTCTTGCCTTGGCACTTTTTTCCTCTGCCCTTCAAACCGCTACCCTTCGTCAGATTTCGACCAATCTATCTCCAGATGAGCGCGTATTAATGGTTAATCCTAACCAGACGTACGCAAACATCGCAGTACCCACATCCTGCGACACCTCACTTTAGTGAATACTAACCCTTATGCAGAGATGGCAGTAGACCTTTTGTGTTGGCCATCATGCCGGTGTGGGCGTGGAGGGGCTCCACCTCTAAAAAAATAGAAAAAAATCTGTATTTTCAGTGATTTTTATTGGATTGACCATGGACCATGCCGTTGGTGGGGAGGCTTGCGTGCCTCAGCGATACAGATACCCCTCCGTTGTGGTTGCAGCTACGGTACGGCTATCTGTTGAGAGGCCAGACACACGTGTGGTTCCTGAAGAGGGGCAGCAGCCCTTTCAGTAGTTGCAATGTCAACAGTCTGGATGATTGACTGATCTGGCCTTGTAACAATAACCAAAACGGCCTTGCTGTGCTGGTACTGCGAACGGCTGAAAGCAAGGGGAAACTGCACTCGTAATTTTTCCCGAGGGCATGCAGCTTTACTGTATGATTAAATGATGGCGTCCTCCTGGGTAAAATATTCTGGAGGTAAAATAGTCCCCCATTCGGATCTCCAGGCGGGGACTACTCCAGAGGATGTCGTTATCAGGAGAAAGGAAACTGGCGTTCTACGGATCGGAGCGTGGAATGTCCGATCTCTTAATCGGGCAGGTAGGTTAGAAAATTTTAAAAGGGAAATGGATAGGTTAAAGTTAGATATAGTGGGAATTAGTGAAGTTCGGTGGCAGGAGGAACAAGACTTTTAGTCAGATGTATTTATAACCCTGTATTCAATATCAAATAGGGGTAATGCAGGAGAAGGTTTAACAATGAATAAAAAAATAGTAGTGCGGGTAAGCTACTACAAACAGCATAGTGAACGCATTATTGTGACCAAGATAGACACGAAGCCCACGCCTACCACAGTAGTACAAGTTTATATGCCAACTATCTCTGAATAATTTCTTTTATTTCATCATACATTTCTTCAATTTCTTTATCATCTGCAGATAGTGAAGGGTGACGAAAATTTAATAGTCATGTGAGACTGGAATTCGGTAGTAGGAAAAGGGAGAGAAGGAAACGTAGTAGGTGAATATGGATTGGGGGTAAGAAATGAAAGAGGAAGCCACCTGGTAGAATTTTACGCAGAGCATAACAATCATAGATAACACTTGGTTTAAGAATCGTGAAAAAGTTTGTATACATGGAAGAACCCTGGAGATACTAAAAGGTATCAGATAGATTTAGGAACCAGGTTTTAAATTGTAAGACATTTCCAGGGGCAGATGTGGACTGACCACAATCTGTTGGTTATGAACTGTAGATTAAAACTGAAGAAACTGCAAAAAGATGGGAATTTAAGGAGATTGGACCTGGATAAACTAACTAAACCAGGGTTGTGCAGAGTTTCAGGGAGAGCATAAGGGAACAATCGACAGGAATGAGGAAAAGAAATACAGTAGAAGAAGAATGGGTAGCTCTGAGGGATGAAGTAGTGAAGGCAGCAGAGGATCAAGTAGGTAAAAAGACGAGGGCTAATAGAAATCCTTGGGTAACAGAAGAAATATTGAATTTAATTGATGAAAGGAGAAAATATAAAAATGCAGTAAATGAAGCAGGCAGAAAGGAATACGAACGTCTCAAAAATGAGATCGACAGGAAGTGCAAAATGGCTGAGCAGACATGGCTAGAGGACAAATGTAAGGATGTAGAGGCTTATCTCACAAGGGGTAAGATAGATACTGCCTGCAGGAAAATTAAAGAGACGTTTGGAGAAAGGAGAACCACTTGCATGAATATCAAGAGCTTGGATGGAAACCCAGTTCTAAGCAAAGAAGGGAAAGCAGAAAGGTGGAAGGAGTATATAGAGGGTCTATACAAGAGCGATGCACTTGAGGACAATATTATGGAAATGGAAGAGGGTGTAGATGAAGATGAAATGGGAGATACGGTACTGCGTGAAGAGTTTGACAGAGCACTGAAAGACCTGAGCCGAAACAAGGCCCCCGGAGTAGACAACATTCCATTGGAACTACTGACGGCCTTGGTAGAGTTTTGGCAGGACTGGCTCTCCCACCTGGTGAGCAAGATGTATGAAACAGGCGAAATACCCTCAGACTTCAAGAAGAATATAATAATTCCAATCCCAAAGAAAGCAGGTGTTGACAGATGTGAAAATTACCGAACAATCAGTACTTTGCAGCTGTGGCTTATTAAACTAACACGAATTCTTTACAGACGAATGGAAAAACTAGTAGAAGCCGACCTCGGGGAAGATCAGTTTGGATTTCGTAGAAATACTGGAACACGTGAGGCAATACTGACCTTACGACTTATCTTAGAAGAAAGATTAAGGCAAACCTACATTTCTAGCATTTGTGGACTTAGAGAAAGCTTTTGATAATGTTGACTGGAATACTCTCTTTCAAATTCTAAAGGTGGCAGGGGTAAAATACAGGGAGCGAAAGGCTATTTACAACTTGTACAGAAACCAGATGGCAGTTATAAGAGTCGAGGGACATGAAAGGGAAGCAGTGGTTGGGAAGGGAGTAAGACAGGGTTGTAGCCTCTCCCCGATGTTATTCAATCTGTATATTGAGCAAGCAGTAAAGGAAAGAAAAGGAAAGAAAAATTCGGAGTAGGTATTAAAATCCATGGAGAAGAAATAAAAACTTTGACAGAATTACAATGTCATCGGCGAACCTCAGAGACAGCGAAGGACTTGGAAGAGCAGTTGAATGGAATGGATAGTGTCTTGAAAGGAGGATATAAGATGATCAACAAAAGCAAAACGAGGATAATGGAATGTAGCCGAATTAAGACGGATGATGCTGAGTGAATTGTATTAGTAAATGAGACAAAGAAGTAAAGGAGTTTTGCTATTTGGGGAGCAAAATAACTGATGATGGTCGAAGTAGAGAGGACATAAAATGTAGACTGGAAATGGCAAGGAAAGCGTTTCTGAAGAAGAGAAATTTGTTAACATCGTGTGTTGATTTAAGTGTCAGGAAGTAGTTTCTGAAAGTATTTGTATGGAGTGTAGTCATGTATGGAAGTGAAACATGGACGATAAATAGTTTGGACAAGAGGAGAATAGAAGCTTTTGAAATGTGGTGCTACAGAAGAATGCTGAAGATTAGATGGGTAGATCACATAACTAATGAGAAAGATTTGAACAGGATTGGGGAGAAGAGACGTTTGTGGCACAACTTGACCAGAAGAAGGGATCGGTTGGTAGGATATGTTCTGAGGAATCAAGGGATCACAAATTTAGTAGTATTGGAGGGCAGCGTGGAGGGTAAAAATTGTAGAGGGAGACCAAGAGATGAATACACTAAGCAGATTCAGAAGGATGTAGGTTGCAGTAGGTACTGGGAGATGAAGCTTGTACAGGATAGAGTAGCATGCAGAGCCGCATCAAACCAGTCTAACAACAACAACAAGAACTACTACTACTACTACTACTACTACTACTACTACTACAACTGTGATAGCTCCTGTATCATTATGAAATGTTCGTTAGACGATAGAAGGAAACAAAATAAATAAGCAATTTGAGTAGTTCCGGCAATATCCCACCGATGCCAGTGGTTTTCCACTTCGGAGGTAGCTGGAATATTCTTGCACTTGCTCAGAATATAAACCACGAAATGAAGATACTCAGTATCTCATTTCGCTTTTTGACTATTACTGCATTTCTGAGCAGCTGTTTATCTGTAAGTTGAGACGAGTTGGTTCCCTATAACTTCTGCAATAGGTGATGTATGCATCCTCGACGTTCTTCAGGAGGACTAGACGTTATGAGTGAGATTCAAGGCTTTTCTGCTGGACAGGTTAATAGTCATACCCTGGACAGCATTCATCCATTCATCTCTGCTTCAACGATCAAACGATCTCAGGGATTCCGAAGAGGTTTCATGTGAGTTGGTTTCCTTAACTTCAGTAGCTAGTCTCGAAAACAGATTAATGGAATGATTTCTTGTTATAATAAAACTCTTTATACATGTACAGATATAAACAAAGATAAATATGGCGCCCTTAGATGTGTCAAGTTCAAATGGTTCAAATGGCTCGGAGCACTATGGGACTCAACATCTTAGGTCGTAAGTCCCCTAGAACTTAAAACTACTTAAACCGAACTAACCTAAGGACAACACACACACACACACACACACACACACACACACACACACACACACACACACACACACACGCCCGAGGCAGGATTCGAACCTGCGACCGTAGCAGTCCCGCGGTTCCGGACTGCAGCGCCACAACCGCACGGCCACCGCGGCCGGCTTGTGTCACAAGTAATCAGTCTTCTTCCGAATAGACAAACGCAAGGGAGTGCTAATGAAGAGGCTACAATGAATTAGCTAACGAAGTGGCTAACGTTGAAGCTGCTATCGAAGTGGGCACCACCACTTGGGCGCAGCGCTTATCTCCTCTTCACCTAGGTGCAGCTGCTTTCGTGTTGGCGTCATGTAGGGAAGTCGGATGTAGGAAGAGGTCGGCCAATCGCACGCAGTCAGTCTCTTCTCTGTCGTTCCCGACTGGCGTGCCGGCGCTGACTTTACACCATAACAGTCGGTGCCAACGAGAAAGGCACATCTGACACCACACTTAGAGCCATTCGTGTACACGAAGATCCGCGTGAAGGTCGCGAAACTCAGGCGATAGAGCGAGTCTGAAGTAGTGTCCTTAGCAGCGAGTCAAGTCCAAGGTGAACATGGGCTGGTGCATGAAGCCAAGGTGGTGAAGGATTCCCCTCCATCGGAAAAGAGGGAGGTAGCATGAAGCTAAGCCGCCGAAGCAATAGCCGTAAACGAACTCCAGGAAGCAACGGAGGAGAGGAAGACACCGCATACTGGCCATCAAAGGAGTGATTCAAGGTCCCGCATAGGATGGGTACCCAGGCACGGCAGACATACGACATGCACGTCTGCTGAGGAAATAATATGACAAAGGCAGTTCGGCAGCTTCTGCTTAAAGACTCAACTGGGATAATGTAGAAGGCACTAGTGGCCAAACGGAGGCCATGATTGTAGAATGTATTGAGTTTGCGTCAGATGGACGGATGTGCAGAAGCATAAACGAGACACGCGTAATCCAATTTCGTACTGACACGGGACCGGTACTATGGGGGGGAGGGGGGGGGGGGGAAGGTGGTGCAATCCGCTACACAGGAAGTACCACCGGGGACACATAGGACATTGAGGGAATCCGTACAGAGGGCTGCAGGTAAGACATGTGGGAGGACCAAGTTTCTTATTGAGTAGGAGCCCGAATAATTCCGTAGTTTCAACGAATGGGAGAGCAGCAGGCCGAAGATGTAAAGACTGTATGAAATACTGGCGGCGCAGTTGGTTTCATCCACAAACAGTTTTAGCAATGGAAAAACTAAAGCCATTTCCGATACTCCACGAGTTAGGACGATCGCGGCAACGCTGAAAATGCGACTCAAGGAAACATGTCCGTGGAGAACTGCAATGGATGGCAAAGTCTTCAATGAAAAGGGAGCCCAAGATGCCCAGCGGGAGACAAGCCATTATAGGGTTAATAGCTATAACAGAGGACAACGCTCAGGACGACACTGAGGCATATAGTTTTGCTGTAAAAGGATGTGAAACGATGCAGAACCCACAGCTGTCTTGAAAATTTGGTCTTTTAAAATTCCTGAAGGAAACGAAGGATGCTGCCTCAGAAGCCCCACATGTAGAGATTATGCCGGATACCAGTTGTCCAGCAGGTGTCGTAATCATTCTTCAAATCGAAAAACACGGCCAGAGTCTGGGAATTCCTCAACCAACCATTCATGACATGGTTTGACAAAACGACGAACGGCAATTTAGAAATCCAAATTGTTCAGTGGTTAGTGAATTGCGAGACTCGAGCCACCATACAAGGCAGGCATGATTCAACATACCATCACCTTGCTAACACAGCCTGTTAGAGAAATGGGTTGGTAGCTGGAAGGAAGGTGTTTTTCCTTACTGGGCTTGGGTGCCGGTTTAGCAGTGGCTACACGCCAGCGTCTGCCAAACGTGCCCGTTGCCCAGATGTGGTTGTACAAATGAAGCGGAAAGTGCTTGACCACAAGAGAAAGTTGCTGCAACATCTGCAATTGTCCCAGGGCAGGACGGTTTTCAGAGTATTGGGATGAAGTTTTAACACCATTGCTGTAATGATCTACTGATTTATTTTGTCTTTCGTTTTATGTAATGTTACATCGTTGAGCTTCTGTAAATGTGTTTGATTGAACAGATAACACAAAATTGTATACTCCTTTCTTTGTAAGAACTTTGGTGTCATGATTTGATTCTATGCAATGTAGTATACCTGTCATTCAAATTCTTTGTCCCATTTGGAGGGAACAAAACTTACAATTATATACAGTAATTTCTATCTGAATAATTTGTTGCAGAAATGTCAATATGTGCAAATGTTCTGTTTTATTTAATGTGTTTGAGAATCAGCAGTTTACATAACAGCAACCACTTAGGGTTCTTAAGTATGTGACCTCTAAAAGGTAGTGTGGTTACCCTCGGGAACGGAACTTAGCAGTGCACAGTTTGGTAGCTCGTTCCCGACTGACTCTTGTTCCACCTTTTCTACCTAGGTCAACCACAATTTGCGCGCGCTACTATGTAAAAGTTGTATGTTGTGCTGGTTCCGAGAGAGGCTTTTTCTGCCACTTTCCAATGCCTCGGATGGCTGAATAAATAGCTGGAACGATTCTGTCCCCTCTTGATGGCGATGATGGATACCAATTCCAGAGTCCAGCAATTCCGCCTGCAAATCCACCTACCACATGCAGTTGCCACCACATTGAACATTATTATAGTATTCCGTTACAGTGATTGTGCACACTAAAACATCCAATAAGCTGATCCTTCACTGCGCAAATATAAGGTAACTTATAACTAAATTAGACTGTTTCCATTAGTGGGAGGCTTTCAATTTTTCCATAAACTAGGACACTCTGAATTTATGTACCTACCTTAATTTTTTTCCCTATCACAACACCTCTCGGGTTCCTCTCCATTTAAACTATGATTACAAAGTTTTGTGGAGAGTCAAAGTCACCTATTTAATTATTTGCTTGAAAGTAGAATACTGTGGTAATAAAGACAATTTGCTGTTTCTCTTAAAGATTATAAGCCTCAGTTTTAAGAACTTTTAGAGTTTTGCTTAATTAACGATCATAGTGCTACCTGTAGTAAATTTTAAAAGGAGTTTGTGTCTCACTGCAGTAAATGGTGACAAATTTACAAGAAACTAAGTCGTGAATTGCAGTTGTGGAAAGTTGGATGCTTGCTGAGCACTTGTTTCTTTTGGGTAATTAAAGTGCATATTAATAGTGTAATAAGAGCCACAGGTTATCCTTTACCACTATTTATGAAAACTTTGCTGCAAAGAGTGCTTCCAGCTTAATTAGTCATGGGGAGGAAAGGGCAAATGGAAAAATTGGAAATCAAGGAGAGAGAAATTTTGAGAAAGATCATGGGTCATAAATTCCAAAAATAACAAACAAGTTTTCTATAGAAACGAAGCTCTGTATGTAGAGCCACTACATAGTTATACAAAAAGAAAGCCCTCTCTTGGAACAACAAAATAAGGCAATGGTAATTATCAATGACAACAAAACCCGAAAAATGATATTTAACCCTAAGGACAAAATTCCTTTTAATGATCCCTGTTGTATAAAGTTCTTGGGTATACCTAGATGACGTATTTTATGTGTTGCTTCCAGGACAATATATTAGTGTTTAATCATCTGCATATGACATCTTAGTAAGTAAATTACTACAATGTGTACCAGAAGCTTATGGTAAAAAAATCTTATCTTACACTTTTTCAAAGTACCATGTCTTATGGACGTATTCCCTGGGGAAACTCAAGCTATGTTCAAAACATAGCTTCTGCAGAAGAAACCCGTCACAGTCACGACATGTTCTCAGCATAATGCACATTGTAAGCTTTTGTTCTCTGAAGGTAAAATAATGACTAATAAATCAGTATATATATACACCAAGTGTTAACGTACATGAAAAATAATCTACGTGAAGTAAAACATATGTAAGGAATTATTTCTACGTCATACCATAGATTACCAAAGTCTATCAATATCTTTGAAGTAGTGGACGACAAACTATTTAGTAAGCTTCCACGGAGGAAAGACCTTCCAGAGCGTGAATTTAGGAAAACATTAAATGAATTAAAATTATGTTAACTGCAACATGGAATTGCAAGCTAACAACTGACACACTCATTACATAAGCAAATAGAAATGTTTAGCTATGTTATATGTATAAAAAAATTGTCTATTGCTGTAAAGGCCTAATGACAAAATTATCTTATCCAAGTGATTTCTTATCTCTGTACCTGGTTTCCTGAAGTGCTACTGTGTGTCTGTTGCCCCTGTTTAATATCTGTCAGTTGTTTGTTTCCCAGTCTGAGTGGTGCTGTTCAATCTGGCTGGCAGGTATTTCTTCTATGGCCTTATGGAGAAGGTCTAGGAAGTATCTATTCTTCTTGACATGATGTTCTAGGCTCTGCACAATCAGGTGGTCAAATTGTGTCACTGTTTCCCGTGATGAATTGTTTGCTTCCTGGAGTACTTTTCCTTCTGGTGTTTACAATCATGCCTGTCAAAAGACATTTATCAGAGGGTGTTAATGCCTTGAGAGATGATACATCTGTGGTGGAATCACCAGATGGGATCCCAATGACGGCCTTTCAACCAAAACTTTACTTGTTTGAGAGTCTTTCGGTTGTGCCTATCTGTGACTCAGTAATAATAATAATACAGCAGAGATGCTATTATTTTCTTTCCTTTCTCAGACCTTAGGTCTGGTTAAAAATGGAAAGTGACGCAGACCTTCATCAAGCGCGACTTCCTTTTAACTGTATGGTTTATGTTACATTGTATTTAGGAACTTTCGGGTTATTGAACACGATTTCTGTAGTTTTATATATACGTTTGGATGTAGCTGTATTGCGTTGATGTACTGTGGATATTGTGTGGTATGACTCCTGTAGTTGATAGTATAATCGGTATTATGTCAACTTTATCCTGATGCCACATGTCATTGACTTTCTCAGCCAGTTGGAAATATTTTTCAACTTCTTCTCCTTTTTTCTTCTATATATTTGTTGTATTGGGTATGGATATTTCGACTAGTTGTGTTAATTTCTTCTTTTTATTGGTGAGTATGATGTCATGTTTGTTATGTGGTGTTTTATCTGTTATAATGGTTCTGTTCCAGTATAATTTGTATTCATCATTCTCCAGTACATTTTGTGGTGCATACTTGTATGTGGGATGTGTTGTTTTATTAGTTTATGTTTTATGGCAAGGTGTTGATGTATTATTATTGCTACATTGTCATGTCTTCTGGGGTATTCTGTATTTGCTAGTATTGTACATCCACTTGTGATGTGATCTACTGTTTCTATTTGTTGTTTGCAAAGTCTGCATTTATCTGTTATGGTATTGGGATCTTTAATAATATGCTTGCTGTAATATCTGGTGTTTATTGTTTGCTCCTGTATTGCAATCATGAATCCTTCTGTCTCACTGTATATATTGCCTTTTCTTAGCCATGTGTTGGATGCGTCTTTATCTATGTGTGGCTGTGTTGGATGATACGGGTGCTTGCCATGTGGTGTTTTCTTTTTCCAATTTACTTTCTTTGTATCTGTTGATGTTATGTGATCTAAAGGGTTGTGAAGTGGTTATGAAATTGCAATGGTGTAGCCGATGTATTTATACGAGTGATTGCTTTGTGTATTTTGCTAGTTTCTGCTCCTTCTATAAAGAATTTTCTTAAATTGTCTACCTGTCCATAATGTAGGTTTTTTATATCTATAAATCCCCTTCCACCTTTCTTTCTGCTTAATGTGAATCTTTCTGTTGCTGAATGTATGTGATGTATTCTATATTTGTGGCATTGTGATCGTGTAAGTGTATTGAGTGCTTCTAGGTCTGTGTCACTCCATTTCACTACTCCAAATGAGTAGGTCAATACTGGTATAGCATAAGTATTTATAGCTTTTGTTTTGTTTCTTGCTGTCAATTCTGTTTTCAGTATTTTTGTTAGTCTTTGTCTATATTTTTCTTTTAGTTCTTCTTTAATATTTGTATTATCTATTCCTATTTTTTGTCTGTATCCTAGATATTTATAGGTATCTGTTTTTTCCATCGCTTCTATGCAGTTGCTGTGGTTATCCAATATGTAATCTTCTTGTTTAGTGTGTTTTCCCTTGACTATGCTATTTTTCTTACATTTGTCTGTTCCAAAAGCCATATTTATATCGTTGCTGAATACTTCTGTTATCTTTAGTAATTGGTTGAGTTGTTGATTTGTTGCTGCCAGTAGTTTTAGATTATCCATGTATAGCAAATGTGTGATTTGTGTGGGTATGTTCCAGTAATATTGTATCCATAATTTGTATTATTTAGCATGTTGGATAGTGGGTTCAGAGCAAGACAGAGCCAGAAAGGACTTAATGAGTCTCCTTGGTATATTCCACGCTTAATCTGTATTGGCTGTGATGTGATGTTATCTGAATTTGTTTGGATATTAAGTGTGGTTTTCCAGTTTTTCATTACTATGTTTAGAAACTATCAATTTAGGATCTACTTTGATTACCAAAAAGCCTTTCATAGTGTACCCCACTCATGGTTACTACAGATATTGGAAATATACAATGTATGCATAGTGTAGCGACCTTTGTTTAGTTTTAGCTTGATATGTCACCTCTGTATCTATTATCAGTTGCTCTTTACATCCTCGTGCTCCTTTGCAGCAGCCTTTTTGTTCTTCATTTATAATTTTGTTCTGTGTTGTATGTGTCATTAATTTCTGTGTAATGACTGAAGTTAATATTTTGTATATTGTTGGTAGGCATGTTATGGGGCGATATTTAGCTGGGTTTGCTGTGTCTGCTTGATCTTTAGGTTTCAGATAAGTTATTCCTTGTGTAAGCGTATCAGGGACTGTGTATGGGTCTGCAATGTAACTATTAAATAATTTAGTTAGATGTGAATGTGTTGAGGTGAACTTCTTTAGCCAGTGATTTGCTATTTCATCATTTCCAGGGGCTTTCCAATTGTGTGTAGAATTAATTGCTCAGGTGACTTAATTTTGCAAAATTATCACTTCAGGCATTTGTGATATCATCTTGTATGAGTGTTTCTGCTTGTATCAACCGTGCATGCCTGATATGTTGTACCGGGTTTGACCATATGTTGCTCCAGAAGTATTCCATCTCTACATAGTAAATGGTAGTTTTTCAGTTTGAATTGGCACATTCTTCTTGACTGCCTGCTTATTTGACTGCCTTTATCCTTTCTCATCATAGACATGGCAGTCATTTTTACCTGTGGTTGACACCTCTTTGAGCAGTTGTCTCTTCTGGTCTGCCAGTCAGGCATGAGATACAGAAAACTATCACATAGAAAATGTATTTGTCAGCACGCCTTACACATTACCTCTATACTGACAAGTCTGATTCTACTCCAACAGGTGGTACGTGCCACATCACAAGGTCAACAGTAGCTAGTCTCCCAGTAGCAGTAGGTTGTGCCTGTTTGGTGCTGCAGAGGTCTTACACCTATCTCCTGTGGCCTTGTGAACTAGTTTCTCTATTTGTGAAATGTGTGTTGAAGGCTGTACGAAGAATTCCTGTAGTTAGCCTTCAGTTACAGCCAGAAACCACTGTGCAGGACTTTGGTTTATATACGTACAGATAGTTTTTTTGGGGACTCAATCTGTATCAGACCTAATATTTTTTTCTATCTGTTAGTTTTTCTATTTTTAAATAAAACATTGTGGAAAATCAGCAAAACGTATGTAACTGGAATAAAAGAAATATAATTTCTCAGTGTGAACAAAGATTTTTATTGAAGTACAAACATGAAAATAGCTGTTCATTCCACAATAACGTTGGAGGAGTGCAGGGTGTGGAAATTCATCACAGGACAGTTCATGTGTCAACAGAAATCTGCAGGACAGTGGAGGTGTAGCACGAGCAAGGTGGGGTGACTGGGAGCCCTTGGCTTATGATGTAAAGTCTGGAATGCATTACTGCTGCCGTTATCCAGCACTAGGATGCCCTCATTGCTGAAGACTGGCAAGTTGTTGTGGGAGCTGGTTACGGAGTTCAGATAGAGGGTCAGAACTATGCAGGATATGCAGTGCTGTCTGTGTACCACCATTTTTTGACAAATTTACATTCCCCTAAACTCATTCTGCTGTCAGAAAATGGACTACATGTCTATGGTTTTCTTTCAAAGCTTCCATTTTAGTTTCCACAGTGCAGTGAACAGTCAAGACAGGAGTGCACACTGGGTTTACACCCATGTAATTCTAATTGTGGTATTACCTTCATTCCCTTTGTTTGACTTCTCAAAACTGTAGTGAATACTTTAAAATTTAAAGCTGACATTTTATTTACACCTCATTTTTGTAAATAATGATATGTACAAATTTCAACTTAACATTATTTATTCCCTCCATTGTGTGCTGGATAAATGTAAATGAACACCTAAAGTAACGAGACACACAAACACAGTAATCATTGTGTCTAAAGTTCATCTTCTGTGTCTTACAACATGCATCTTGTGTCAAAATAACTGTTTCTTGAAAGCCAACATATCTTCAGGGCAGTGAGGGCAATGTGGTGATAGAGGAGCGACAATGACCGTTTTCTTTGCAAAATATTGTAACATTACAGGCTATCATAGGCACAATGTGTTTGACCTTTGTCAATAAACTGCTTCTAGTCCAAACGGCACATTGATGCAACTGCACAGTCGCGAGTTGTGCTGCAATAAGTTAACATGTGATTGTGTCTCTCGTCACGGAAATGGAACCGCCTAATATTGCGCAACGTTATGCTATTTCTCTTGTGTTAAATTGGGTGAAAACGTGACAACTTACGGTAAGTTTCAGAAGGCTTTTGGAGAGATGTCAAGAGCTGAAGTTTTTCGTTGACATAAAATGGTTAGTGAAGGCAGAACGAATGTTGAAGATGACCTCAGTGGACGACCATCAACCTCACAGACGGATGTCAACTTGGCCAGGGTATGTGAACTCTTCAGATCTGATTGGAGATTATCTGCATCTACACGACTACTCTGCAATTCACATTTAAGTGCTTGGCAGAGGGTTCATCGAACCACAATCATACTATGTCTCTACCATCCCACTCCCGAACAGCGCGCGGGAAAAACGAACACCTAAACCTTTCTGTTCGAGCTCAGATTTCTCTTATTTTATTTTGATGATCATTCCTACCTATGTAGGTTGGGCTCAACAAAATATTTTCGCATTCGGAAGAGAAAGTTGGTGACAAATTTCGTAAATAGATCTCGCCGCGTCGAAAAACGTCTTTGCTGTAATGACTTCCATCCCAATTCGCGTATCATATCTGCCACACTCTCTCCCCTACTACGTGATAATACAAAACGAGGTGCCCTTTTTTGCACCCTTTCGATGTCCTCCGTCAATCCCACACCGCGCACCAATATTCTAACAGAGGCCGAACGAGTGTGGTGTAAGCTGTCTCTTTAGTGGACTTGTTGCATCTTCGAAGTGTCCTGCCAATGAAACGCAACCTTTGGCTCGCCTTCCTCACAATATTATCTATGTGGTCTTTCCAACTGAAGTTGTTTGTAATTTTAACACCCAGGTACTTAGTACAATTCTCAAGGCTGTCAATTCAACTATTTATCGACTTATCGAATTCCAACGGATTTCTTTTCGAACTCCTGTGGATCACCTCACACTTTTCGTTATTTGGCGTCAACTGCCACCTGCCACACCTTACAACAATCTTTTCTAAATCGCTTTGCAACTGATACTGGACTTCAGAAGACCTTACTAGACGGTAAATTACAGCATCATCTGCGAACAACCTAACAACTGCTCAGATTGTCACCCAGGTCATTTATATAGATCAGGAACAGCAGAGGTCCCAGGACGCTTCCCTGGGGAACACCTGATATCACTTCAGTTTTACTCGATGATTTGCCGTCTCTTACTACGAACTGCGACCTTCCTGACAGGAAATCAGGAATCCAGTCACACAACTGAGACGATACCCCAGAGGCCCGCAGCTTGATTAGAAGTCGCTTGTGAGGGACGGTGTCAAAAGCTTTCCGGAAATCTAGAAATAGGGAATCAACTTGAGATCCCCTGTAGATAGCGGCCATTACTTCGTGCGAATGAAGAGCTAGCTGCGTTGCACAAGAACGATATTTTCTGAAACCATGCTGATTACGTATCAACAGATCGTTCCCTTCGAGGTGATTCGTAATTTTTGAATACAGTATATGCTCCAAAACCCTACTGCAAACCGACGTCAATGATATAGGTCTGTAGTTCGATGGAATACTCCTACTACCCTTCTTAAACACTTGTGTGACTTGCGCAATTTTCCGATCTATAGGTACAGATCTATCGGTGAGCGAGCGGTTTTTGTTTTGGTTTTAGGGCGCAAAACTTCTATGGTCATTAGCGCCGTGACTTAGGAAACAGTAAAGAAACCGAAATTTAAAACCAGCAGCAATGGGAACAAAGTCATAAAATTGGAGAAACAAAGCAGAAGGAATGCTTAAAAATCCACTACAGAATGGGGTTGGTTGTCCCAAAAAAAGCTTCAAATGACTGACGTCATTTCACTGTCACTAATAAACTGGAGAACGCGGTCGGCTGAGCGCGTGTCATCTGCTAAAATGGACGATAGATCAGGCGATAGCTGTAGACGGGAGCGTAACGGATTAAAATAGGGGCATTCAATTAAAAGGTGTCTTACCGTCCACAGCTGAGAGCAGTGGGGACAGAGTGGGGGAGGATCGCCGCTTAAAATATGTCGATGGCTAAAAAGACAGTGCCCTATCCGGAGTCTAGCTAAAATTACCTCCTCCCGACGACGCGTTCGGGAGGAAGAGGTCCAAGCGCAAGGAAGGGCTTTCACTTCCCGCAATTTATTATGGGGAAGTGTTGACCAATGCGCATGCCATAATTGAGCAACTTTGCGACATAAACCGCTCCGTAGATCGGTGAAGGGAAGCGACTGAATAGCTGGCCGAGGAAGAGAGACTGCAGCCTTGGCCGCTATATCGGCCGCCTCATTCCCACAGATACCAGCGTGTCCGGGAGCCAGAGGAACGCCACCGAGACGCCCCCCAGGTGGAGCAAGCGCAGACAGTCCTGAATCCGGTGGACCAGAGGGTGCACAGGGTAAAGAGCTTGGAGACTGAGGAGAGAGCTGAGAGAATCGGAGCAGATAACGTACTGTATCCGCTGATGGCGGCGGATGTAGTGGACAGCCCGGAGAACAGCGTAAAGCTCCGCAGTATAGACCGAACACTGGCCAGGAAGCCGAAAGTGATTTGGGGTGTCGCCAACAACATAGGCATTCCCTACACCTAACGATGTTTTCGAGCCATCGGTGTAAATAAATGTGGCTTCCGTCATTTGTGCACATAGAGCAGCAAATGCCCGACGATAAACAAGTGAAGGGGTACCATCCTTGGGAAATTGACAAAGGTCACGGAGCAGGCAGATCCGGGGACGGAGCCAAGGCGGTGCTGTACCCCAAGTTGTCAAGAAGGTTTTAGGAAAGCGGAAGGAAAGAGGATGGAGCAGTTGACGGAAGCGGATTCCCGGGGGTAGTAGGGAGGAGGAGCGGCCTGCATACCCTACATCAAAGGAGGCGTCGAAAAAAAGGTCATGGGCTGGATTAGCAGGCATGGAAGACAGATGGCTAGCGTAACGACTCAGGAGGACTGCTCGCCGATTGGACAGCGGAGGTTCAGCAGTCTCAGCATATAGGCTTTCCACAGGGCTAGTGTAAAAAGCTCCAGACACTAAACGTAATCCTCGGTGGTGGATAGAGTCGAGACGCCGAAGAATAGACGGCCGAGCAGAGGAGTAGACTATGCTTCCATAATCCAATTTCGAGCGCACTAAGGCGCGATAGAGGCGGAGAAGGACCACTCGGTCCGCTCCCCAGGAGGTACCATTCAGGACACGGAGGGTGTTAAGCGATCGCAGACAGCGAGCAGAAAGATAGGAAACGTGGGAGGACCAGCACAGTTTTCTGTAGATCGCAAAATCGTCCACAAAGAGGTAGCCCGAGACATCAGGAAGGAGACAATCCATAATTGGATTTATGGCGATGGCAAACAGTACAACACTCAGCACGGAGCCCTGGGGTACCCCGTTTTCTTGGGAGAAAGTACGGGAGAGAGTAGTGTTCACCCGCACCCTAAAAGTGCGCTCTGCCATAAATTCGCGAAGAAAAAGGGGCAGCCGGCCTCGAAAGCCCCCAAGAGAACAGTGTGCGGAGGATGCCTGTCCTCCAACAGGTATCGTATGCTCTCTCCAGATGGAAAAATATTGCTACCGTTTGGCGTTTCCGGAGAAAATTGTTCATGATATAAGTGGAGAGAGCAACAAGATGGTCAACTGCAGAACGATGCTTCCGAAATCCGCATTGGGCTGGTGTTAAAAGACTGCGGGATTCCAGCCACCAAGCTAAACGGTAATTCACCATACGTTCCAAAATCTTACAGACACTACTCGTGAGAGAAATGGGGCGATAGCTATAGGGGAGATGTTTGTCCTTTCCAGGTTTCGGAACGGAAACGACAACAGCTTCCCGCCACCGTCTGGGAAAGGTACTGTCGGTCCAAATTCGATTATAAAGGCGAAGGAGGTAACGCAGACTATGGGTTGATAAATGCAGCAACATTTGGACATGGATACCATCCGGTCCTGGGACGGAGGAGCGAGAAGAAGGGAGGGCATGTTGGAGTTCCCGCATGGAGAAAACAGTATTGTAGCTTTCGTGATTTTGAGAGGAGAAAGCAAGATGTCGCACTTCCGCTGCACGTTTCTTCGGGAGAAACGCTGGCGGGTAATTGGAAGAGCTCGAAATCTCAGCAAAGTGCTGACCCAACGAGTTAGAAATTGCGACGGGATCCACTATGGTATCATGCGCGACAGTGAGCCCAGAGACCGGGGAGAAGCTAGGCGCGCCTGAGAACCGTCGAAGCCGACTCCAAACTTCCGAGGAGGGAGTGAAGGTGTTAAATGAGCTAATGAAGAATTTCCAGCTTGCCTTCTTGCTATCGCGGATGACGCGACGCCATCGCGCACGGAGCTACTTATAGCGGATACAGTTGGCCAAGGTAGGATGGTGACGGAAAATGCGAAGAGCACGTCGCCGCTCACGTATTGCGTCACGGCATGCCTCGTTCCACCAAGGAACTGGGGGGCGCCGGGGCAATTCGGAGGTGCGTGGTATTGAACGTTCCGCAGCTGTAAGAATAACGTCGGTAATATGTGTGACCTCATCGTCGACGCTGGGAAAGCGACGGTCATCGAATGTCGCTAGAGACGAAAAAAGTGTCCAATCAGCTTGGGCAAATTTCCAGCGTCGCGAGCGCATATATGGCAGTGGAGGCTGCAGTCTAGGGACACATGGAAAGTGGTCACTGGAGTGTGTATCATCAAGGGCGAACCATTCGAAGCGCCGAGCTAGCGGAACAGTACCGACCGCAAGGTCCAAATGAGATAAATTTGTCGTGGAGGCAGACAAAAATGTGGGGACCCCAGTGTTGAGGCAAACTAGATCCGCTTGGTGGAAGACGTCTAGCAATAGAGAGCCACGTGGACAAGGATGTGGAGATCCCCAAAGCAGGTGGTGGGCATTGAAGTCCCCAACCAGCAAATAGGGGGGTGGAAGCTGACCAAGAAGATGAAGGAGATCAGCTCGTGCCATTGGAGTGGATGATGGAATGTATACAGTACAAAGAGAGAACGTGTATCCAGAAAGGAAAGACGGACGGCGACAGCTTGGAAGGAACTGTTTAAGGGGATTGGGTGATAATGGAGAGTATCATGGAGAAGAATCATGAGTCCTCCATGGGCTGGAGTGCCTTCAACAGAGGGGAGGTCATATCGGACGGACTGAAAATGAGGGAGAACAAAGCGGTCATGAGGACGCAGCTTTGTTTCCTGAAGACAGAAGATGACCGGCGAGTATGATCGCAAGAGGACCGACAATTCATCCCGATTGGCTCCAACGCCGCGGATATTCCAGTGGATAATGGACATAGGGTGAACAGAAAATGGAGGAATGTGACCAAGGGTGCTGTCAACTCAACGACTGCTCAGAGCTTGCCACCGACAGCATGGAATGGCATTCAGCCGAAGGTAGAAGATCCTGATCCATAGGTTGGTCAGGAGCAGCCCCTGCCACCAGCGATCGGCCGGTTGACCGGCCACCAGCAGTGCGCCTCGGCGACACAGAAGACGGCCGAGGGCGATTTCCGCCAGGTGGTGCTGTAGATGGGACACGCCTTGGCGGAGAAGGAGAGGAACTAGGTTTCTTTGTAGCCTTCTTGGAAGTATGATGTTTAGATGAAGGAGGAACCGATGGTTGTGAAGTTGCGGTACGTAAAAACTCTTCACGAGTATGCTCTTTTTTCGAAGACTTGGCGTCTGACTTTTGGGCTCGAGGTTTAGCAGAACCCGATGAAGGGTGAGCCATAGAGTGGGCAGGCGAAAGTGGTGAGGTTGAACGGGCGATCTTTGCGCTGGCCGATCTGACGACCATGGTACTAAAGGTGAGGTCGCAAGTCTGCGTGGCCGCCTCCTTTGTTGGCCGAGGGAAGCAAGGACAGTGCTGTATTTTCCTGTCTGGGGCACGGTGGGCTGTCGACTGGCGAATAATTTTCGAGCAGCAAAGGTAGACACCTTTTCCTTCACTCTTATTTCCTGGATGAGCTTTTTGTCCTTAAAAACGGGGCAATCTCGAGAGGAAGCAGGGTGTTCACCCATACAGTTGATGCAGCGAGGGGATGGAGGTGGACAAGCACCCTCATGGGCATCCTTGCCACACGTAACACATTTGGCCGAATTGGAACAGGACTGGCTGGTGTGATTGAACCGCTGACATCGATAGCAACGCGTAGGATTTGGGACGTAAGGGCGAACGGAAATTATCTCATAGCCTGCTTTGATTTTCGATGGGAGTTGAACTTTGTCAAATGTCAAGAAGACAGTGCGGGTTGGAATGATGTTCGTGTCAACCCGTTTCATAACTCTATGAACTGCCGTTACGCCCTGGTCAGACAGATAGTGCTGAATTTCTTCGTCAGACAATCCATCGAGGGAGCGTGTATAAACGACTCCACGCGAGGAATTTAAGGTACGGTGCGGTTCCACCCGGACAGGGAAGGTGTGGAGCACAGAAGTACGCAGCAATTTTTGTGCCTGGAGGGCACTGTGTGTTTCTAACAACAGGGTGCCATTCCGTAATCTGGAACAAGACTTTACAGGACCTGCAATTGCGTCGACACCTTTCTGAATAATGAAAGGGTTGACCGTGGAGAAGTCGTGACCGTCATCAGACCGAGAAACAACAAGGAACTGTGGCAACGATGGAAGAATCGTCTGTGGCTGAGACTCAGTATACTTACGTTTGTGAGCAGACATAGTGGAAGGTGAGGAAACCATTGCGGAAGAATCCCCATGATTACCGGCGTCTCCGATGGCGCGCTCCTCCCTTGTGGGGGCCCTCTCTGAGGGCACTCCCGCCTTAGGTGATTGTTCACACCTCAGGTCACACCTCCCGACAAACGGACGGAGGGACCAATCGGCACTTTCGGAAGATATCAGCTCGGGTAATCACCCCTCCCTGGGCCTGGCCGTTACCAGGTGGTACGTACATGTCCTACCTGTCTACCCGGGGTGGGGAATTACGCGTTACCCCGTCACCGGCTACGCACAAAAGGCGTGGGTCGGCCTTCAGACATGCACAGGGAGGAAGAAAGAGAAAGGGAAAGGAAAGAAGAGAGGTCTCAAACGCCGCAGCGGAGAAAAGGAAAAGAGAAGAGGTAAGGAAAAGAGAAGGACAAAGGAAGGAAGAAAACATAAAAGCAAGGAAGGCGAAGAATGCAGTACATTTACGAGCGTCCGTCTCCGGACGTAGGCACAAACCATACTCCCAGATGGAGAGAAAGGGAAGGAAAGAGCCAGAGGTGAGGGGTGGAGGGGCGAAGATAGGGATGGGGAAGGATGCGGAAAGGGAAGGTATGCAGCCCGGAAAGGAAGGAAGGCCACATTAGCTCGGGGTCCCGTGCTCGCTACGCACGTATCCACAAGAGAGTTGTGGACCCCCTGGGGGGGAGCGAGTGGTTGTATACGATTGCTAAGTAGGGAGCTGTTGTATCAGCGTAGTCTGAAAGAAACCTAATCGGTATACAATCTGGAACTGAAGACTTGCCCATATCAAGCAATTTGAGTTGCTTCGCAACCCCTAAGGTATCTACTTCTAAGAAACTCATGCTAGCAGCTGTTCGTGTTTCAAATTCTGGACTATTCCATTCGTCTTCCCTGGTGAAGGAATTTCGGAAAACTGCGTTCAATAACTCACCTTTAGCGGCACAGTTGTCGGTAACGGTATCATAGGCACTGCGTAGCGAGGGTATTTACTGCGTCTTGCCGCTTGTGTACTTTACATACGACCAGAATTTCTTCAGATTTTCTACCAAATTTCGAGACAATGTTTCGTTGTGGAACCTATTAAAGGCATCTCGCATTGAAGTCCGTGCCAAATTTCGCGCGCCTGTAAATTTTAGCCGATCTTCAGGATTTCGCGTTGTTCTGAACTTCGCATGCTTTTTCCGTTGCCTCTGCAACAGCGTTCTGACCTGTTTTGTGTGCCATGGGGGATCAGTTCCATATCTTACTAATTTATGAGGTATGCATCTCTCCATTGCTGTTGCTACTGTATCTTTGAATTTGAGCCACATCTCGTCTACATTTGTTTAGTCACTTCGGAAGGAATGGTGATTGTCACAAGAAGCCTTCCTAAGAGACACTTTATCCGTTTTTTTAAATAAAATTTTACGTTTGTTTCTGGTGGATTTGGAAGAAATGGTATTGAGCCTAGCTACAACGACCTTGTGATCACTAATCCCTGTATCAGTCATGATGCTCTCCATCAGCTCTGGATTGATTGTAGCTGAGGTCAAGTGTGTTTTCGCAACCATTTACAATTTGCGTGGGTTCGTGGACTAACTGCTCGAAATAATTTTCGGAGAAAGCATTTAGGAAAATCTCGGAAGATGTTTTCTGCCTACCACCGGTTATGAACAAGTATTTTGCCAACATATCGAGGGAAGGTAGAAGTCCCCACCAACTATAACCGTATCCGTGAAAATGATTGCAGAAGAACTTAACATCAATCGAGGAACGGGTTGTCTAATAATAACTGAAGATATTTGTATGAGAAATTTGTTCAAAAATGGTCCCCAAAAATCTCACACTACAACAGCGAGAAACGCGGAAACATGTGGCATCCGATCTGTTGGAGCAAACTGAAATCAAATAGTTCAAATGGCTCTGAGGACTATGGGACTTAACTTCTGAGGTCATCAGTCCCCTAAAACTTATAACTACTTAAACCTAACTAACCGAAGGACATCACACACATCCATGCCCGAGGCAGGATTCGAACCTGCGACCGTAGCGGTCGCGCGGTTCCAGAAAACTGAAATCGATCCAGAATTGTTGAGCCGTGTTATCACTGGTGATGAAAGTTGGCGTTTTCTCTCTGGATCGTACTGAAAAAAAAAAAGAAATCAAAGTTCGCAATGGTGCTCAAAGGGATCACCCAGACCAAGAAAGTTCGCATGTCAAAGTCAAAAGTGAAATACATGCTTGTGTGCCTCTTTGATTCGAAGGGAATTGTTCATAAAGAGTGGGTGCCTCCTGGAGAGACAGTTAACCAATATTACTACAAAGAAATTTTAGAAGGACTTCGTAAAAGCGTTTATGTCCGTACCAACATAGCTGGTGATTGGTTTCTGCATCACTATAATACGCCATGCGATACTGCTGTGTCAATACAGCAATTTTTAACCTCAGAACAAATTTCAGTACTACCACAGCCGCCTGGAGTGAAGTCTCGTTTGTAACTCGTCCTTAAGGTGTTCCATTACATTCAGGTCACGACTCGGGGACAGGCGAATTCAATTCAGGTATTTCATGTCTGCAAACCATTGCCTCACTAATGCTGCTCTGTGACAGTAAAATCTGTTCTGACTGATTTGAAAAATATGTATAAATCTGCCAACCGGTTGCATAGATTTTCTATATACCTTTACCAGGTTTCGTCACCTCTAAGGGTGACTTCATCAGAATTTGTATAGAGGAGGGAGATATGCCAGGATAATCTGTGCAGTTCGCCAGTTAGCAGAAGTGGCTAATGCACCTTCCTCATAAGTAGGAGAATTTGGTTAGATTCCTGGCCTTGGTACAAATTGTCACTTGATGCTTTGGTCCATATACATTAAACCATACTGGTAGGAGACCAGTAAAGTCTCTGAAATTTGAATTTCATTTGTGCCAATTTTAACATTGTTGGAACTATTTTTCGTGCAACTCATGTATGAACTGTGGTGACAGCAGGTATCCAAAAACTAATGTATAATTAGAGCATGGTAATGCTGGCACATCAGTAGTGAATGATTCACTTATGTGGAACTGGTATTTATGAGCACTGACCACTTATTTCCTACTCAGTGTCATTAGGCAGGTTTGGAAGATGAAACAAATAGGTAGGGATAGCGAGGATTTTGAAAAGCCCGTACACAACCAGGAGTTTCTGGTGTTAAGGATTACACTTGACAGGAAAAGATTTTCCATTAAATAATAAAAGGGTGCAATGTGGGTAGTGCAGCAACTGAAAGTATCCCAAGTAAAATACTGTAATATGGACAGAAAAAAAATTAGTCACAATGTGACTGTTGGAGAAAGCGCGTAAAATGTGGAGATTTGTGAACTTCAGGAGTGGGTAGATCATTCTTCTTACAGAGGGTTAAAGGGAAAGAAAGCAATGAAGGGAAGTGGAAGGTGAGGTCTAGGAAATGGAAAGAGCTATGCAGACATAGCAAAGTGTGTTGGGGGAGAAAGGGTGGGATGAGAAGGGAAGGCTTGCTTTCAGCTCTTCCACTGGACAAAATTTGAAAACCTCACAACTTAGGAGATGCAATTTACAGTGATAAGTGAAGAATGTCATGATCTTTCTTTTAGAGTGGAAAGGTAAGTACATTCTATGTGGTAAGGGGTTGTACGGTGGAGGTCAGAAAAAATGGAGTGAAGGAAAGTGATAGTTACTAAAACGAAATGTTCAGACAGTGGGAATAAATACAAATTTTAGGCCAGGAGGGTGGAGACTAGGGTACATGTTATGAAGCTTGTTCTCACCTGCTGAATTTTGAGAAACTGGTGTCTGGTGTGAGAATCCAGATGGCAGAGTAGTGGTGCAACAGGCACTGAGGTCACAACTGCCACGTTGTGAAGCATAATCTGCTACAGAATGTTGCATGTGCCAATACATATTTTTCCATGCCCATTCATCCTAGCTTATTATTAGGTTGTAATCATACTAGTGTAGTAAGCTGAAGAGTCTAAGTGACGTTTTCCACAGGTGGTTCTCTCTTTGTTAGCATGTGTTGTGTCAGTTAAATGATGTCATACGTTTATCAGTGGGGATTGTCACAGGGGTAGGAGCCATAGGCTAGAGACATTGGTGCAGAAGGAGCATCGGATCTGATAAAAAAATTAGCCTAGGTGGGGTGGGCAAAATACTAGACAGAATGGATCTTATTTCAGTACATGATTTTAGGAAACTAGTCTATTTTTAGGAGAAGCCAGCAGTAACAGGACTGGATATGATGGAGTGGGAAATTTGCATGTGAACTAGGCTGCTGTGATAATTATTCACAGGGAAGCGCGAGTTGAGAATTATCTATTGCTATGAACTATCTGCATCTGGGAGCAAGTAAGTTTGCCTTGGATGACGAGGCTGTATGGAGGGAAATATTTGACATGGAAAGGATGGCAGCTGTCAAAATGTGAGTGCTGTTCTGCATTTGTGGGATTAATGTGAACAGAAGTGTGTAGCCGATTATCAGTGAGGGCGAGTTCAGCATCAAGGTAAAAGGTACGAAGTTTGACCATTTGCTGCTAGATGAAATACTCGTACAACTATAAATAGTGAGGTGGATTGCCATGAACGAACTGGCTGGACAAATTAAGGAAAGAAGCAGAAGGTTGTGTCCTGTGTGATGAGCTGTTGTAAAAATTTGGATTCCTTACCCACCACCACCACCACCACCACCACCACCACCACCACCACCACCACCACCACCACTGGAAGGTATAATAACTGGTTTCAACTTCTTACCAGATCATCATCAGGTTTGAATATAGTATACGCAATTTATCACATTACAAGTAAATGGGCCATGTGAGACATTTGTCATGTAAACATATCTACACAAAAAGATTTGTTAGTTCTGTTGCTTTGCATTGCCTATTCTTAGTGCTTTGCATTGCCTATTCTTAGCAGATAAGATTTTCCCTTATTTGAGTTTTAAATAAATTATGCAGTGTGAGTCTTGTGTGGGATGCTAAAATCTCAAATTTAATATATTCCCACTATTAAGTCTTATTGATGTAACTCATTTGTTGAAATTACCCAAGTGTTATATTCATATGTTACTGACAAATGTACTGAAGTATGTTTGTATGGTAACCTACTGAGTGAACATTAAAGGTCAAATATGCATGTCCAATCTGCTCAAATGTTTTCCTATTCTCTACCCTCAATTTCCTTACCACAGTGTACCATGCAGCGATTCCAACAAACATTTTCAAAGAAATTCAATCTATTAAACAACAAGAACAATTTCAACATTGGTACTTGTACAATAGTTTAACAAAAGCTGACATATTGCAAGATACAAGGATAACCACAGTTAAATATTTTTTTATGCAAATAGACCACGAACGATCCACAGGTGCAGGCCCTGTATACAGAATAACTCCCACCTCGCACCCATTGACTGGAGCAACTGATTTTGTAATTACCTCAGTAAATATCGTTCATTTATTAAAAAATGACTCCTCACACCAGAAGTTAAACTAAACAAAAATTTTAAGGAATTATTACTTTTATTAAATAGCAAGAAATAAACATGAGCTCTATACTCAGAAGTAGACTAGAATTATTAGTGGAAAAAATTAGAGATAAGGAAAATAGTTGAAATAGTTGAAATATTTGCTATTTAATTATGTTCAATATTGACAGAATTGAACTTTTTTTTTAGTACGAGCTAAAGTATGAAGAAATTAAGTTACACTAATTTTGACTCAGAGACAGAAGCAACTAGTTGGGTTTAATGTTAAGTCTTGTAGACAGAACAGAGGCAACCGACTGCATTCACATCCAATGCAAGTTGAACTAGTACACAAAATATTAAAATCTAACTGTCAGATTAACCCTAAGAAGACAGGCAACAAGGACAGAATTTGAATTATTCACAATGCAATATACATGTGTTACACACTTTCAGACTGATGCTCAACAGTGCAAACTGTAAGATAATGTTCAAAGTAAGTGAATTTACGCAGGAAAACACTATTACAGGAAGATTAATTTATGTATCTGACCTGGGCCCCTGGTATGGTCAGTCAGAGCTGACAGTACTTACTGCCGTGTACTAAGAAATGCCTTAAGAATACCTGACACCAGATTTAAATAGCTGACATAGTTCTAAAAAAGGAAAAATATATGTTATTGATACATGCAGTATTATTTAACAAATCACTTAGCAGCTCAAGCCATGGCACAGTGGTCTCATAATTTTGTTAATTGACAAGACGCGTGCATAAGCTATATATGAAGCTTTGTGAAACATGACCATTCTTTAATTCACAAGTTTATGTCAGTAAACAAAGCTCTAATCTGGAGCATGACATCTGTACTACTATTGCCAGATTCTCCATGGGAATGACAGGCAGGAGTAAACACAAGCACTCTTAACATTAAACAGACATATGATGAGCTTGCTCTTTGCTGTCAGTAGGGAAGTCTAGCTAAAATGTTGTGTATTATATGGTTATCAAAATTCTGATAAAGATTGGAAAAATTCCTGTTCGCACACTGCAGGATCCACACTTGTCACACCACAGAGGTTTCCTCAGCACAAGTGCACAATGCTGGCACAACGCCAGGAGCTGCAACTTATTGCACGCTATCTGCCTGTCCCCACTGTAGATTTGACACTAGCATCTCATTCCCACCTCATGTGGTACTACTTGAAAATTGCTTGAGTTGGAGCCCATACAGGCCTGGGGTGCCACACACAACCTCTAAGAGGTAACAGTGGCAAATAGGGAAGAATCGATATGGACATGCCACATCACATTAGAAAATGTTAGAAGAAGTATTTAATTTTGAATCTGTTGTGTCCCTTTCGCAATATTCACCGTTATCGAGGTGAAACATAAATAAAAATGACTGTATGTGACCGAAAATGAACTGCAAACATCGATTTATCTGCGAAAGGTAATAATAATACTAACTGTAAAAATATACTATATAGATCGATAGATGCTGAAAAGACATTTTTAGCGTATGAGATTATAATGTGTAAGTAATTAAAAGAAGTATTATCTCTGTAAGAGTATAAAACAATGCAATGTTCATTCTTCTGTCTAGTCTGTTTTGTTTTGTTCTGTTCTGTTCTGTTGTTCTGGTGTTAGCTGGAATAAGGTACGCAAGCTATTGTGCTGCGCTAGCATTTGTTTCTGTCGTAACGTAATTGCAAATATTTAATGGTGTAAACTGTGTCCTAGTAAGAATATATTAGTATAAAGTGATCTCCGTGTGTTATTTCAAGAACCTACGCCGCATTTCTCTTATGAAAATATTTAATGAATATTATTTAGCATGTTTCCAGTTGCTGCGGAGCGAGTAACAGTGATCTCTGGTTGTCAACAATTAGCCGCCATTACGCGGTACATTTAAAAATATTTTTTCACAGCACAATGTCTGATAGCCGGAACGGAAGAAATTATGTAAAAATATTCAGTGAGATTAATTGAAGTAATCCAGTGAAATAATTTTATTAAAACTTGTCTATTTTCTATGATAGTGAACTGAAGCTGAGAAATACTACGCTATTGCATTTACAGTAATTTGTAGAGCGCCTGGCGCTCGATAAAACCAGATATAATACGTAATTGGCAACCTACGAAATTCATTATTTTGCTTATTATATGTTATTTGTATTTTTTTGAAAGCTAAAAGTAAAATCTAACTCCACTAAAAATCAGTAACAGATCACGATAAATCGAAGGACAAATAAATTTACTAGGAGAGTGTTTCCTCTAAATAAATAGTTACATTACTTTTTTTTAAGAGATATAATACTGTGTTACTAAACCTGCAACCTACCTCTTGTGTAAATGTGACTTGAATAACGCAGTCTTGAAACTTCAAAATATTGTTTACTTATACAAAGTTGTGAAAAAGCATGAATGGTTCTGTTTAAATGAGGCAGTACTAACTGCAACATTGAAGCTACGACCATTATGCATGGATAGTAGACACCCATCAACGGTGGACAGTGGACATTGTCTTTGTTGTACAAATACCATCGACATCGAAGTAGTGATGTCTAATTCGTGGGTGATCTGAAAAATTCTCGTATGTGAATTTCATATTTCATGGCAAAATTTGCTTCTATATTTGCATGTAACTCGTTACTGTTATTTTGTAGTAAAATCTATTGAGATGAACAGAACTGTTTTATCAGGAATTGTTAGAAACATCTTTATTTCTTGGGCATAAATATCAAAGAAGTAACCAACTGCAGGTTACTGTTATTGCACTCCCTATGGCAAAGATACGATGTGCAAAAGTTATCTCCAAATTAAAAAAGCAGGAAATCAACCTCGTACCTAACTCTATGCTCTGTTGCTGTGACAGTTCTGCGCAGTTTATCTGCCTTTTATCTTGTACAGACCAGTAATTTGATGGACTCTGCTAAGCGGCATCTCAAAAATGCAGAAGTGTGTTTCTCTGTTAGCCAATGTTGAAATACTGGACAATATAACATGGCTGTTAATAGGTTACAAGTGTTCTGAATTGTATGTGCATCAAACATGTAGAGGATGGGCCTGAACTAACTCATAGCAATGCCAACCTCAGGAAACAATTGAGTAACAGTCACTCCTTAATGATATGGGTCATGTGTTGCCTGTCATTTTGTTCTTTCAAAATAAGTGAAGAGTCTTATCCCAGTCAATCATAGTTCAGTAACAATCCTAAGTCCACCCAAAGGCATCAGGGGTCCCTATGACTGTTTGTCAGTTGTGTTTCCACAGAAACACGAAGCACGGTTATAGGATGGCTATCCTGTGAGAGGGAGGTGTAGTTCGCTTCCCCACACCACTTCTCTTCCCTCTAGTGGTCATAACTGTAAATTATGACCATTGTAATAGTGATCACCGACCTGAAAACGAAACTTGTTGACATATTTCACACACCAAACATCTTCACCTACCATGTGGATAGCTATTTGTGGTTCTACTGCTACACAAAGTACGTTGTCATTGTATGGATCCCATGGCTATGAATGCTCTTGGAAGTTGCGAATTTGAGAATCTGTAGAATGTTGATTTCCAAGGAGTAATGACACAGAAACACTAAAAAGTTACTAAGTTACTGACGTATCTCACACTTTTGAATTCCTGGAAGTAGTTTTCCGAGCTCTTGGTAGCTACCTAAATTTTTCCAACATGTTGTATATGAAACTTGTAGGGAATTTAATGACCTTAAAAATTGATGATGGCATACTTTTACGTAAAAGACACTAGAAGAGAGTTATTGTGGAAAAACTCTTAAGTGCCATTTCTTGGTGGGGTTTTCAAGATGGTGGATAGCACACAAGGAAAGAAGTTCTAAAACTTATGTTTTATGTATTATCCCACTTGTGAAAAAGTCTACCTGAAAGTTAAAAGCTATTCCATATTTTGCAACCAATACCATTTCTCAGAGCTCTCTACTAGGCTATGAAACCATTAAACCACACAAGTGATTCAGTCTGGTAACCATCATGGCAATGTGCATCAAAAACAATCACTACAACCAGTGTGACAGTCATTGCGACAGGCAAATGTGCAGCTGAGATGAAGTGAGGAGTTGCACCACCTAATTATGGGGTGAAGTAGTTGGATTCTTTTAATTGAGGCGGAATCACTAAAAGAAATAATGGTAACAATGGCTATGACAGTTCTCTCTAGGAAAAAGAAGGGGTAATAAATGTTTTCACTTGACACTGTGCAGAAACCTTGAAATTTTATAAATCTTGTTTGTTTGGTGGATAAATGGGGATTTGGTGTTCCCAAAAAGTGTATCTTATGCAGATTAGAGTGAAACATTGCATCATCAAAAAAAAAAATAGAAAATATCTGAGTCATCAATGTCTGTGCTTGCCAACATCTCAGTGCGAAAGTCGTATTGTGTAGCATAATCTCACAGCATTAGTACCTGGACCAGCTGCAATGTGTAAGATTTAAAGTGCGAACATTTACACAGTATTTTTGAAACTGCTGTGCATGAAATGTATCCAAACTTGCTAGACGTGTCAATTTCTGTGTACTTCACTATACAGCTCAAATGTGATTCACATTTTCCTCTGGCATGGAAGACTGACTTCAAAACTATCATTACGAGGAGTGTGGCTCTTGGTGAAAGAGTGTGTGAAATTCTGAATGGTGGTTACCGACTCTCTTTTTGCTAACTGGAGGACCATGAGTTCCTCTGTTGTGGTGTAGTTGTCAATTTCTATACTCTAACTCTGTTGACATTAGCCCATGACAAGACAAATTTTTTGAAAGTACAGAATTGTTAATTGTTATCGATCAAATAACAGCCCCATCTCTTAAATAATGGGAGAACTGACAGCTGGAGCGAATGAGAGGTGCTTCCCCTCCAGGAGGATGGGTAGCTTTAAGCTCCTACTTGATGTAACTGCCTCCTTTCTCCAGAAATCCATTTCTAAATAAATATGAGCTTAAGAATACTGGTCACACAGTGTGGGGTCCCATCACTAACTGAGCTTTTCCAGCTGCAGTGCTGCTTAGACCTCAGCAAAAATGTGCTGAGGTTTCACAATGGCAGAGACACCCCCTTTCTACCACCCTGTGATGTGTCCACGCCCAGGGAGGCCTTTGCTGCTGTGCCGGGCGAGAGGCCAGACGGCCCTGAGCCTATGCGCACCACCCAGAGCTCACCTGCTGGTGCGCACCACCCCTTGGCGAGTTCAGTACTGCTCTGCTCCGTATTGTATCTTCCCGGCTTTGTATTCATAGAACCAGTGCAGCTGGCATGTGGTTAAGTGAGTTTGCTAGTTATTTGCCTTTTCTGTGAAACTTAACTGTCAACGTCAGCAAGATTTTGAAATTTTAGAAAATTATCTGAAGCTATCTTCACTTCCATTCAATAATTTGAATTTTTGTTCTCTCCAGTATGTATTCCAGGTGTCTCCCAGGAGCTGTCATCCATGTTTCAGCAGAAGAGATGTTATCCAAAATAACAAAAATTGTAAAAGCTACAAATCCTTATAGAGTCCTGATATTTATGGCATGTTCTGTACTATGTTAAGAACTATAATCAGTGAAATTGCACAGCCATAAATAAACGCCTCCATGCAGGAGAATTTCCAGACTTCCTGAAAGTATCACGCACAGTGCCTGTTTACAAAAGGAGACAGTCCACATGAAATGTCAAGCTACAGGCCCATTCTGTGTTTGTGCCCACTTATTTTTCATCCACGTTGTTTCACGGTGACTGGTTTTAGTATTGTGAGTAGTTGGCGGAATTGTTTTCCTCCATCCTCGTGTATCATGTTTTGAATGTGCAGTTATTTTAATGCTGTCTGCGTACTGAATTTGGGGGAGGGAGGGGGGCAGTTGCAAACGGACATCAGTTCGGTTGGGGCGCAGCAGCGAGGTGGTCAGTGCAGCGTGAGGGCAAGCCGGGGCCACTGGCAGCGTGCCGCCACTGCTGTGTCCAGGAGGGCTAGTTGCGAGAGCGACGACTTCGTTGCACACCGAACCCTGGACGTTTAAGTTGACTGAAGAGTTAACTGCTAATGCGATCTCGACTATTCCGACATCTCGTCTTTGGTCGGCGGGTTGTTGGTCTCAGGGCCGCCGAGCCTGGCGGCAACGAGTGAAGTGTTTAGAGGAGGTGAAATATTGTAGCCGTCTTTCCCTATTTGTTAATCAACCAGCCGTAGTTTCTGCATTGTGGCCGCTAACGCTCCAGTTACCTGCCCTGGAGGTTAGCGTACTTTTCCGGTGGTGTACCTTTCCTCGTCGTGTTGATGACGTCCAACACAGCGTGTAGTTCGACAGCCTCTTGTATTGTACTCTGCATATTTATTGGGAATTCTACCTTAGATCTAGTGTTTCCTTTGGCCTTGGATGTTTTCTGAAGACATGGTGCTGTCTGTCTTCTCCCTTGCCTAAAAATATTCCATCGTTCTACCGGTTATCTAACGTTAGTCAGATTGGTTAGTCGGTCGATCAGTACTTAATTTGCCCCTAGTTTGAGTTGCCATCCAGTTACTTGAGTACAACTCTTGGCTGCCTGTCGCAACTTACCTTATGCTTTAGTTACCTTCCCAGGTCGTCCCTTTGAACACTTGCTGAGAACTGCTTGTCCTGATTCCTTACATTGTGATGTTTGTTTTAAGGATGTTTGTAGTTTTCTAATTACTGTTGGTGTGGCCTTCAACCGTGCAAGAATTTCACTTCATTTATGATAAGGCCTTCAGCCGAGTTATAGTTAGTTTGAAAACGAAGTATTTATCTTGATATGTGCTATTGGAAACTCTTCTCACTAGTAATTCAGGCCTTCAGCCGTTTGTTGTTTGAGGCTGTTGGCGGCCTTCGGCCCTAAAATTGTGGAATATTTTTCTGTGATAAGGCCTTGAGCCGTCATACAGTCAATTGTATTTAAGAGATTATTTAAATAAAGTTTACATATTTGTTGTGCAACCGGGAGTAACTGATTACGTACTCATCCACAATCTTAACCCTATCCTACCCCATCCTTAGAAACCAGCTGTCAGTTCTAAAGGCAGCTGCAAATTATTTTTATTGAATTGAAGGCTGTGAACGTTCCACTGGAGGTGAGTCATGATGAGAAGATGAAGGGTTGTCACCTCAGCAGATGCCGAGTACCAGCCTGTGAAGACTCGGTGCTACAGGGCGCAGAGGCGAGAGGATCCTGCTGCACGAGGTTCACAGAAGCATTGGCTTTATTCTGCTGTCGGCCTGCTGAGTCCAACGCAGAAAAACCGTTGGTGTTGCACACCAGCAACATGAAGGCCGACCAGAGGAATTTATCACGTTGTGACACCGTCATACAAGGTTTTCACCGTCATAGAGATTCGAGTCGGCTAAAGAGAAGACCGTTTGTCCTTGTTGGACTACTTCGATGCTCTCCGTTTAGCAAAGGAAGACACAGATGTTGGTAGGCTGGGAGGCTGGGAGGACGTAGGAAGTCCTCACAGGAGTATTTGTTCTGTCCTTTCTGGTCTGCCAGTTGTGTAGTTTGTGAGTTCGCCTGTGAGGCGAGATTCTGATGGCTTGTTGCTGAACTAGATGAGGGGATGGCGATGCTACCATTAACTGGGCGAATTAACAACACCAGATCTGAATTTCAGGTCGCATCTCTGCATGGCCGTGTCCTTCATGGATTGAGATGTAGGAACAACAGTACTGTAAATGCTAGGTGGTTGAACGCAGGGTTTGCGACGAGCCAATAACCTGATAGCGACTGGGTATGGTACTTTTTCCTTTAAACAACTCCTGGACAGATCGCTCATCGAGATACATAGCATGATCTCGAGAGTAGGTGGCATGGTCGCCATTGCAATTAAAGCAGCGGGAAGGAGGCGGTTAACAATAATTTTCCTCGTTCGCATCCCAACCACAAATTATACATTTGGCCAGTTGTTGACAAGAGATTCAAGTGAATGAAACGTTGACACTGGTAACAGTGCATCAGGGTTTGGACGTATGGTCGAACTATGGTAACTTCATAGCCCGCTTTTGTCTTGAACGGAAGCACCACTTTATCAAAGGGGAGAAACAGTGTTTGTGGGCACTAAGGAAGCATCTACCTTTTCCATTATCTGGTGGACGGCAACGACACCCTGATCGGAGCCGTATGTTCGGATTTCGGCCTGTGTCAGACCGTCGAGCAGCCTTATGTAAATAACACCATGGGAAGATTTCAGAGCTCCATGGGACTCAACTCTTTATCTAGAACAACTGCTTATGGCTTTGCTTCTGCATGGCTATCTAGAACAACTGCTTATGGCTTTGCTTCTACATGGCTACTCCGCGGACGGCGGGGCCAGGTAACAAAGCGTTGATGCTGGCCATTATACGAGTGGCAGTGACGTTCAGCTGAAAGCTAAACACTGTTGATACCATACTGAGTTTATGTAAAATCCTGAAGCATCCCTACCTACCGAGTAGGAGAAAGGGAGGAATCTAAATGCGGTTGGCCAGAGGTGCCATGGTGGTGCACAACTACTCGCCAGATTGGTGAAGTGCTTGTTAAGTCCCGGTGGATTGGTGGGTCGAGTGTAGGAAGAGAGGAGTTTTGCGCCGCCACAGTTCTTTAAAAACCTGTGTTTTTTATTCCGATCGCAGTCTCCTGTTGAAAGCCTCCTGTCGACTCCCAAAACCCTCATATCTCAGACGCCCTGTGACAGGTTTGGGGCTACTCCAAGTCATCAGCCTGCTTTCACTGCGAGTTTGTCTTTCTGCATTTGCTCTTCACCGCTCGGAAATTGCGGTCTGACGTGAAGCCCACTGTCTTCCCTCTATCCTGTATCAGGACAAGGTACCACTATAGGAGCAATGACAGTTAAGGAAACCAGGGGCCGACACCCCTTGCCATGGACGCCAGAGGCACAAAGCCTTTGCTTTTGTAATGTGGCTTCACCTTTCCAGTTTTCTCACCCCGACCATAATGTGCCTTTAGCAGTGTGGGTGACGTCAGCCAGCATCCCACCCACACAGCTGTCCACGAGGATGCTGATAAGTGAAGGAAACCTTTCGATTTTTTTCCCTTCCAGAAATTGATGGAACCACAAACCAACTGTAGTGGGTACGACCAAGAGCTACTAACTATTAAGAAGCTTTGTGGCATCTTCTCCCTTATTCATTATCCAAACCACTTGAGATCTATTTACAAATAATGAACCAATTCCGTTCTCTTTTAAGAAACTCAAGAATGATTGTTCTACAATTTCACCAAATAGAGATCACTGATGAATTTACGACAGACATAATTGGAGCAGGACACGTAGTTTACCTTTTTTCTCCAGGGTTGGTGCGACCCCTTGTGAAGTAAGTCACTCATCCGCAGTATCGTCCTCGCCTCAGCAAACAAAACCTGCAGGAAGCACCAGAGACACGAGCAGTTTACACTGGAGGAAGCCTACCGGTGTGTCACAAATAGCCACACATTTCAGCAACACCACTATCGCGGGTGGGAGGGGGTGGGGCGGTTTAGAGAGGCTCTGTGGGAAGTATCGTTTTTTGATGACACTAAGAGAATTTGTTGCTGCTGTTAGCATTTGTAAGCGAGACAACATGCAGGATACAAGTAAGTACTTCGGAGGAGTAGTACACTGAAGAAATGTAATCGCTGAAATACGGAAGATAAAGAAACAGGTTATTTTGCACGTAGCAGCTGCAACATCTGAACTGAAATCTGTTTTTTAATCAAAGCGCTAACTGATTTTAAATACGTATTACACCAATTGAAGGTGGACGCATAATGGTATAAATGAAAATACGTAAGTAGTAGTTTGTTGCCAGAATTCATAAAGTACTGTCTGCGAAATTTATGGATCTAACGTTCCTGTCAGGAAGATCATGCGTGGTCTTAAACTGAAGACTGAAGAACTATCAGAACAGATGTAGGCTAGAAGACCTAATGGAAGGAAACAATATTTTGAGATTACTCAGTGAAGTAAACTTTTGACAACTCACGTAAGTACATTAACATGTGAACACACACCCACACACACACGCACGCACCAGAAGCACTGTCAGACAACATCTCCCATCTCTTAACTAAATTGCTACCTACAACCTAACATTCGCTACCATCAATAAACGATACTTGCCTGTGTGTAGATAGGTCAAAATAGTGCAGTCCGATTTTTGTGATCAATCTCTCTTTTAAATGGTGAGCCACACCCCAGAAAGTAATTTTGCATTTTAGGTTTATAGGGACTATCTTAGAAACGATGATTTGTATGTATTTGTTATATGAAAGATGGTATGTAACTCATTTCCTTGAAAGCTGTATAATTCGAAATTATGCAGAAAATACGAACACAATTTAGAAAAATTAGAAATTTTTTCACGAGCCACAGGCATTCCTGTTCAATAAAGCTGGTTTTTGAAATACCATTTTTGGTATGTAATCCGCTGTCTGAAGTATTTTCTACATACCTAATTAAAGCGCCTAAACATCTATTTGGTTTACTTACGTTCATGTATGTTGTACATAGTTTTACGTGTTACATTCCTAATCTGTTTTTCTGTTCACTATTTCACATAGGAATTTCGTTAATTGAAAATAGTAACATTATTACCATATAAAGTGGTTACAATAAACAATCTGTAAGGAAATACTTTACACGTAATTTTTTCACACCATGCTTATCAAATGAACAAATTTCGTCGTGTAATGTACAAGATAGAAGGCAGTACAGAAAAAGATTTAACAGGATTTGAAAATTTCAATATTGGTCCTGTAACTACACTGATTTTTGTCAGAGAAATGTCAGTACATTGCTATTCCTTGGCGAAGAGAACTGACTATGTACTGATGACTGCAGCTCGATTGTATTGTGTCTCAAGTGAAGATGGAAGGAGTTCGTGCGAAGATTTTCAGATCTAAATCTGCTGAATGATTATGTCCACTTGATAAAGTGAAAGTGGGCGCAAAAATACAAGTATTGCACTATTTTGCCCGCTCTCCATACACGCCAAGTTTCACCAATATTGTTTATTGTCACTTTAAAATATTCACAAGTTAGTGTGGGACAAATATGGTCTGTCAGAAGTTTCGAAGACAAAAACCTCGCCAAAAAATTAATCCACCAAATATGAAACAAACCTCCAACCAAAGAAGTCGGACACTAACTAAATTCTGAAAATACAGAAACAAAAAGCGCGATAACACCCAGTGCTTCCTTACAACGAATGCGAGAATGTGCAACTAATCCCGAGAAAGATCTGGCAATTAAAAAAGCCAACTCCATACGCAGAACTAAACAACCCTCCATCCCACTCATTTGGGAGTTCAGATGATCCGAGCGTTTTTCATACCTCAATAGAGGGACTTCAGATCAAGTACCCTAACGAACAAAATTCAATACGCCAATCCTATGAACTTTGACGAAATTTTAGCAGAATCACTTGTGGACACCAGAAAGAAAATCCACGAGTAACGATTGAAGGAAAAAGGAAGGCAATTGTCTTTCGGAAAGTACCAGAAAAGCGTGCCACCTGCCCCCCTCCCTCCCCCCCCCCCCACACACACACACAGTTTTGACGATTTACTCGGAAGACCTACAGAAGTACAAAATAATGAATGGTTCACCATACGCGAGTCACAGCTTGCGACGATTAACGTAATCTTGGAAATCACCTCCACTGAACAGGAAAAAGCAGAACACCTTGTGAAGACTGAACTGCCCCGACAACGTGAGACCAGTGCCTACATAGAATATGGTAACAACCTGTACAATCATGCCCTCAGATTACAATGAACTGCTTACCAACGGAAGAACGCACAAACAAATTATTTCTAAGCCACAGAAGCCAAAAGCGGCTGCAAAATCCGCTAGACCAAACACTGCGGCCTCACTATGGATAAGCGATTCACGCTACAACTACTATTTGTTGAACTATTTGTCTACATGGTTTGTTTTTAAACAAATTGGGAAATAGTCATCCAAAACTTATACCTCACAACCATGAGAGCTACGCGACGCAAGCATTTCATCCACCCAGTTGCTTGCAGATGGTACATATTCTCAGACAGGATTTACCGAACCACTAGAGCCTTGAAGCCGTCTGCTATCGCGCTGCTACCAATGAATGTATGTCCAACAAGAGTAATAGCTACTATAAAATCGGTTTGACATCATTTAGGAAGGAACGGGAGAATCCGTTTTCATATGTTAAACAAGGATGTGTACAGCCTTATTAGAATTCTGAGACGATGGGAAAGTTAAATGAGCTTAGAAACAGCGGTTGAACGACACCTGATGAATTTGTCGTGAGCTGCTGCTGCCGTCGTGAGAGGGTCGCACGTCTATTATCCAAGTGATATACTTTATGCAGTACTGTTTTCAGTTTCCCAGAGCGGCAGAATGACAGTCCTACAGTACGTACAACTTCTAAGACTGCACTTTACGTCGTCCCGAAGGAAGATCTCCAACCTTTTGCCGAGTTCATAACAGAGCGACACAATGAGGCTGCAGATTGTGCCCACTAAATGTAAATAGATTTCGAGCGGTCTACCTTTCTCGGCGCACCTTGTTGACGCAAATGTGTTACTAACTGACAGTAACTGGCAGCAGACTAGTAAAATGCAGCAATTGATCGAGTTTTCCATCGCACAACGTCAGACAGACATTTCAAATACTGCGAAATTTGTGATTTCTGTCCGGGGTACGGACGGTGATCTGCACCTAACTGAGGCTTTCTTGGAGGAGCTGTCACCGCTTCGTATTACGTCAAAAATAAAATAACGCTCTATAATGCAGGAGCGAAGAACCCGAAAGTGGAAAATTTTAATACCTGGCAGACAAAAGTAATGACAATAAAAAGGACTAAACAAAATACTGATTTTTTTTTGTGGTTTTAGGGTGCACAACTTCAATGGTCATTAGCGCCCTGACTAATCTAAGAATGCACCGCGAGGCACAAGTTTAAAACAACAACTAAAAGGGAAAACACGATAAAAGAGACTGACAGGCATAGGATTAAAAAACAACATCATCAAATGTCCTTAGCGAGGTTTGTCAAATTGATAAAACAAAGAACACGAGCAGCTGCTCGTGGGTCATCCGCTAAAATGGCATCTAAAGTATTAGGCAGGTTAAGATCGAGGCGCAGTGTGTTAAGATCTGGACAGGACATTAAAATGTGTCTAACCGTCAGCAAGTGCCCACATGGGCAGAACGGCGCCGGCGCAGCCGTCAGCAGATGGCGATGGCTGAACCGGCAGTGTCCAATTCTTAACCTTGCTAAAACGACCTCCTCCCGCCGAGAAGGGCGTGAGGAGGACGTCCAAGCCACGGGAAGAGGTTTTAAGGCCCGAAGCTTGTTGTCGGTAAGTGCAGCCCAATCGGCATGCCACAGCGAAACAACGCGCCGACAAATGACACCGCTAAAATCGGACGAAGGGACACAACAAGAAGCTGTCCAAAGCTGGAGGACCGCAGCCTTGGCCGCGGCATCTGCAGCTTCGTTCCCAGGGATACCGACATGGCCAGGAACCCACATGAAGCTAACCGGCGTACCGACGTCCACCAGCCGCTGAAGAGAGTGTTGGATCCGGTGTACGAAAGGGTGAACCGGGTACGGATCACTGAGGCTCTGGATGGCGCTCAGGGAATCTGAGCAGATGACATAAGCAGAATGTCGGTGGCGGCAGATGTAAAGAACAGCCTGGTAGAGGGCAAAGAGCTCAGCTGTGAAGACCGAACAATGGTCATGGAGCCGGTATTTGAAACTTTGTGCCCTGACAATAAAGGAACACCCGACCCCGTCATTGGTCTTAGAGCCATCTGTATAAATGAAAGTCATGTTGATGAACTTCGAACGAAGTTCCAAAAAACGGGAGTGGTAGACCGAACCGGGGGTGACCTCTTTTGGGAGCGAGCTGAGGTCAAGGTAAACGCGGAACTGAGCCTGGAGCCAAGGTGGCGTGCGGCTCTCGCCCACTCGAAAGGTTGCAGGGAGTGAAAAATTAAGGTGTTGAAGGAGGCGACGAAAGCGAACTCCAGGGGGTAGCAGGGCAGAGACATACAACCCGTATTGAAGGTCAAGAGAGTCGTCAAAAAAGGAACGATAAGACGGATGGTCGGGCATTGACAGTAGCCGACAGGCATACCGACAAAGCAGTATATCGCGCCGGTAAGTGAGTGGCAATTCGCCAGCGTCAGCATGAAGACTCTCTACGGGACTGGTATAAAATGCTCCGATCGCAAGTCGTAAACCCCGATGTTGTATGGAGTTGAGGCGGCGTAAGATGGATGGCCGTGCAGAGGAGTATACGAAGCTCCCATAATCCAGCTTGGAGCGGACGATCGACCGATATAGACGAAGTAGGACGGTTCGATCCGCTCCCCACGACATACCACTGAGAACACGGAGGACATTTAAAGAACGGGTACAACGGGCGGCCAAATATGACATGTGGAGACCAGCTAAGTTTCATGTCAAAGGTAAGGCCTAAAAATTTGGTTGTCTCCACGATTGGGAGAGCAACGGGACCGAGTCGTAAGGACGGTGGGAGAAACTCTTTGTAGCGCCAGAAGTTAATACAGACCGTCTTCTCGGCAGAAAAACGGAAGCCATTGGCGACACTCCAGGAGTAAAGACGGTCAAGAGAACGCTGAAGACAGCGCTCCAGGACACGTGTACACTGCGCGCTGCAATAGATGGTGAAATCGTCCACAAAAAGGGAGCCTGATACATCAGCTGGGAGGCAATCCATTATTGGATTGATCGCGATGGCGAAGAGAGCGACGCTCAAAACTGAGCCCTGTGGCACCCCATTCTCCTGGCGAAAGGTGTCGGACAGGACAGAACCCACACGTACCCTGAACTGTCGTTCCAATAAAAAGGAACAAATAAAAAGAGGGAGGCGACCGCGAAAGCCCCATGTATGCATGGTGCGGAGAATGCCCGCCCTCCAACAGGTGTCGTAAGCCTTCTCCAAATCAAAGAACACAGCCGCGGTCGGGCGCTTCCGCAAGAAGTTATTCATAATGAAGGTCGACAAGGTAACCAGATGGTCAACAGCAGAGCGGCGCCTACGAAATCCACATTGGACATTGGTAAGTAGGCGGCGAGACTCAAGCAGCCAAACCAATCGAGAGTTAACCATTCGCTCCATCACTTTACAGACACAGCTGGTAAGTGAGATAGGTCGATAACTGGAAGGCAAGTGTTTGTCCTTCCCCGGCTTAGGAATCGGGACAACAATAGACTCGCGCCAGCATGCGGGAACATGTCCCTCAATCCAGATGCGATTGTATGTACGAAGAAGAAAACCTTTACCCGCAGGAGAAAGGTTCTTCAGCATCTGAATATGAATAGAATCTGGCCCTGGAGCGGAGGACCGTGATCGGCCAAGTGCGGTTTCGAGTTCCCGCATGGTGAATGGGGCATTATAACTTTCACAATTTGAGGAGCAAAAGTCAGGTGGCCTAGCCTCCTCTGCCTGTTTGCGGAGGAGGAAGGCAGGGTGGTAATGAGCGGAGCTCGAAACCTCGGCGAAAAAGCGGCCGAAGGCATTGGAGACAGCCTCAGGAGCCACAAGGACTTCATTCGCGACCTTCAAGCCAGAAACTGGGGAGTGGACCTTAGTGCCAGATAGCTGGCGCAGGCTACCCCAGACAACAGAAGAAGGAGTAAAACTGTTGAAGGTGCTTGTGAAAGCAGCCCAGCTGGCTTTCTTGCTTTCGTTAATAATACGACGACACTGTGCACGTAATCGTTTATAATTAATACAATTCGCCACTGTAGGGTGGCGTTTAAAGGCGCGTAAAGCACGTCGACGAGCACGTAAAGCGTCTCTACATGCTGCGGTCCACCAGGGGACCGGTACGCGACGTGGAGAAGAAGTAGGGTGAGGGATGGAATATTCAGCAGCAGCGAGAATGACTTCCGTGAGGTGTGCGACCTGACGATCGCAGCTTGTGAAGGTTTGATCCTGAAAGGTCGCCCTGGAAGAAAAGAGCCCCAGTCTGCCTTGGAGATGGTCCAACTAGAGGGGCACGGAGAGGGAGTATGCTGCAGGAGATGGATAACACACGGGAAGTGGTCGCTCGAATATGTATCAGCAAGTGCATACCACTCAAACCGGCGTGCAAGTTGGGGAGTACATATAGAAAGGTCTAAATGGGAATAGGTATGAGATGTGTCAGAAAGAAAAGTAGGGGCGCCAGTATTGAGGCAGACAAGATTGAGCTGGTTGAAAAGGTCGGCTAACAAGGAGCCCCTCGGGCAGGAGGCTGGAGAGCCCCAAAGGGGATGGTGGGCATTGAAGTCTCCAGTTAACAAAAATGGTGCAGGTAGCTGAGCAGTAAGTTGCATCATGTCTGCCCTGGTGACGGCAGATGATGGAGTGTAAACGGTACAAAAGGAAAACGTAAAAGTGGGGAGAGTAATGCGGATGGCAACTGCCTGCAGGCCGGTGTGCAACGTGATGGGATCGTAGTAAAAATCATCCCGGACCAGCAACATAACCCCTCCATGAGCTGGGATACCTACCACAGGGGTAGGTCAAAACGCACAGAGGTGTAGTGTGCCAAGGCAATGTGATCGCATGGGCGTAGCTTCGTTTCCTGGAGGGCTACGACGAGCGGACGATGCAAGCGGAGCAGCAGCTTCAAGTCCTCTCGGTTGGAGCGAATGCTGCGAATATTCCAGTGAATAAGTGCCATCGTAAGAAAAGGAAGATGAGAGAAGGGGGTCATCTCGAAGGCCGCTTAGGGCCTGGCTTCGAGCGAGCACTGCCGCCGCTATCAGTAGGCGGACAGTCATCGTCCATGGGGTCTATAGGGTCATCGGCCATCTCGGGAGGATGGCCGGGAGGGTGAGCTTCCTCCGCCGGTGAACGGCCAGATGTACGGCTACCGGCGGTGCGGACAGGCGAAACGGATGACGGCCTGGGGCGGCAACCGCTGGGTGGCGCAGGAGAAGAAATGCGCCGTGGCGGAGAAGGAGGACTGTGCTTCCTATGCGCCTTTTTGGAAGGACGTTTGGTGGAAGTATCGGTCGAAGGCTGGGAGGTCGAGGGACGGAGGAAGTCTGCACGGGAGGGTTCCTTCTTGAAGGACCGTGCATCTGACTTCGGGGTCTTCGACTTAGCAGAAGCTGAGGAAGTGGCTGGTGTCTGTGGTGTGATGGGAGGAAGAGGAGACGTCGACCGCGCGATCTTAGCACTGGCCGAACGGACGACCGTGGTGCTGAAGGTCAGATCGCATGTCTGGGTTGCTACCTCCCGGATAGTCCGAGGAGAGGCGAGGGCAGTACTATATTTCCCCGCTGGGAGCAGCGTGGGCTTCCTACTAGCCAATAGCTTGCGAGCAGCCGAGGCGGACACTTTCTCTTTGACCCGAATTTCTTGGATGCAACGTTCGTCCTTATAGACAGGACAGTCGCGGGAGGATGCGGCATGGTCACCCTGACAGTTCACACAACGAGGAGACGGAGGTGGACAGTCACCCTCATGGGCATCCCTGCCACAAGTGACACATTTAGCCGCATTGGAGCAAGACTGTCGAGTGTGATTGAAACGCTGACACTGGTAGCAGCGCGTAGGTGTCGGGACATAGGGGCGAACAGAAATAACCTCGTAGCCCGCCTTGATGCGCGATGGCAGCTTAACACTATCGAAGGTCAAGAAAAGCGTCCGGGTCGGTACAAGGTCATTGTTGACCTTTTTCATGACCCTATGGACAGCCGTCACGCCCTGCTCAGCGAGGAAAGATTGAAGCTCCTCGTCAGTCAATCTGTCGAGGGAGCTACTATAGACTACACCACGAGACGAATTCAAAGTTCGGTGGGCCTCCACCCGGACAGGGAACGTGTACAAGAGTGTGGCCCGAAGCAGTTTTTGTGCCTGAAAGGCACTCTCAGTTTCTAATAATAAGGTGCCGTTACGCAACCTGGTACAAGATTTGACAGATCCGGCTATGGCATCTACGCCCTTCTGAATAACGAAAGGGTTGACAGAGGAAAAATCCTTTCCGTCCTCAGTGCGAGAAACTACGAGGAACTGTGGGGCAGGCGGTAGTACTTTTGTCACTGTTGGCTGGTCACGTTTCCGTTTTTGGGTCGAAGTCGAAAGCGATGGAGTAGAATCCATTGCGGAGGAATCCCCCATGATTGCCAGCGTCTCCGATGGCGCGCTCCTTCCTTGTGGGGACCGTCTCAGAGGGCACTCCCGCCTTAGGTGAATGTTTACACCTCAGGTCACACCTCCCGAGAAACAAACGGAGGGACCAATCGGCATGGTCAGAAGGTATCAGCTCAGGCAATCACCCCTCCCCGGGCCTGGCCTTTACCAGGGGGTACGCGCGTGCCTTACATGTCTACCCAGGGCGGGGACTTACGCGTTACCCCGTCACCGGCTACGCGTGCGAACGCGTGGGTCGGCCTTCAGACACGCACAGGGAGGAAGGAAGAAGAGGAAAAAGAAGAGAGAGAGGGAGAAAGAGGACAGACTGTCTCAAACGCCGAGGCGGAGACCAGAGAAGGCAAGGAGAAAAAGGCAATGAGAAGGCAAGGAGAAAAAGGCAATGAGAAGGCAAGGAGAAAAAGGCAATGAGAAGGCAAGGAGAAAAAGGCAAGGAGAAAAAGGCAAGGAGAAAAAGGCAAGGAGAAAAAGGCAAGGAGAAAAAGGCAAGGAGAAAAAGGCAAGGAGAAAAAGGCAATGAGAAAAAGGCAATGAGAAAAAGGCAATGAGAAAAAGGCAAGGAGAAAAAGGCAATGAGAAAAAGGCAAGGAGAAAAAGGCAAGGAGAAAAAGGCAAGGAGAAAAAGGCAAGGAGAAAAAGGCAAGGAGAAAAAGGCAAGGAGAAAAAGGCAAGGAGAAAAAGGCAATGAGAAAAAGGCAATGAGAAAAAGGCAAGGAGAAAAAGGCAAGGAGAAAAAGGCAAGGAGAAAAAGGCAAGGAGAAAAAGGCAAGGAGAAAAAGGCAAGGAGAAAAAGGCAAGGAGAAAAAGGCAAGGAGAAAAAGGCAAGGAGAAAAAGGCAAGGAGAAAAAGGCAAGGAGAAAAAGGCAAGGAGAAAAAGGCAAGGAGAAAAAGGCAAGGAGAAAAAGGCAAGGAGAAAAAGGCAAGGAGAAAAAGGCAAGGAGAAAAAGGCAAGGAGAAAAAGGCAAGGAGAAAAAGGCAAGGAGAAAAAGGCAAGGAGAAAAAGGCAAGGAGAAAAAGGCAAGGAGAAAAAGGCAAGGAGAAAAAGGCAAGGAGAAAAAGGCAAGGAGAAAAAGGCAAGGAGAAAAAGGCAAGGAGAAAAAGGCAAGGAGAAAAAGGCAAGGAGAAAAAGGCAAGGAGAAAAAGGCAAGGAGAAAAAGGCAAGGAGAAAAAGGCAAGGAGAAAAAGGCAAGGAGAAAAAGGCAAGGAGAAAAAGGCAAGGAGAAAAAGGCAAGGAGAAAAAGGCAAGGAGAAAAAGGCAAGGAGAAAAAGGCAAGGAGAAAAAGGCAAGGAGAAAAAGGCAAGGAGAAAAAGGCAAGGAGAAAAAGGCAAGGAGAAAAAGGCAAGGAGAAAAAGGCAAGGAGAAAAAGGCAAGGAGAAAAAGGCAAGGAGAAAAAGGCAAGGAGAAAAAGGCAAGGAGAAAAAGGCAAGGAGAAAAAGGCAAGGAGAAAAAGGCAAGGAGAAAAAGGCAAGGAGAAAAAGGCAAGGAGAAAAAGGCAAGGAGAAAAAGGCAAGGAGAAAAAGGCAAGGAGAAAAAGGCAAGGAGAAAAAGGCAAGGAGAAAAAGGCAAGGAGAAAAAGGCAAGGAGAAAAAGGCAAGGAGAAAAAGGCAAGGAGAAAAAGGCAAGGAGAAAAAGGCAAGGAGAAAAAGGCAAGGAGAAAAAGGCAAGGAGAAAAAGGCAAGGAGAAAAAGGCAAGGAGAAAAAGGCAAGGAGAAAAAGGCAAGGAGAAAAAGGCAAGGAGAAAAAGGCAAGGAGAAAAAGGCAAGGAGAAAAAGGCAAGGAGAAAAAGGCAAGGAGAAAAAGGCAAGGAGAAAAAGGCAAGGAGAAAAAGGCAAGGAGAAAAAGGCAAGGAGAAAAAGGCAAGGAGAAAAAGGCAAGGAGAAAAAGGCAAGGAGAAAAAGGCAAGGAGAAAAAGGCAAGGAGAAAAAGGCAAGGAGAAAAAGGCAAGGAGAAAAAGGCAAGGAGAAAAAGGCAAGGAGAAAAAGGCAAGGAGAAAAAGGCAAGGAGAAAAAGGCAAGGAGAAAAAGGCAAGGAGAAAAAGGCAAGGAGAAAAAGGCAAGGAGAAAAAGGCAAGGAGAAAAAGGCAAGGAGAAAAAGGCAAGGAGAAAAAGGCAAGGAGAAAAAGGCAAGGAGAAAAAGGCAAGGAGAAAAAGGCAAGGAGAAAAAGGCAAGGAGAAAAAGGCAAGGAGAAAAAGGCAAGGAGAAAAAGGCAAGGAGAAAAAGGCAAGGAGAAAAAGGCAAGGAGAAAAAGGCAAGGAGAAAAAGGCAAGGAGAAAAAGGCAAGGAGAAAAAGGCAAGGAGAAAAAGGCAAGGAGAAAAAGGCAAGGAGAAAAAGGCAAGGAGAAAAAGGCAAGGAGAAAAAGGCAAGGAGAAAAAGGCAAGGAGAAAAAGGCAAGGAGAAAAAGGCAAGGAGAAAAAGGCAAGGAGAAAAAGGCAAGGAGAAAAAGGCAAGGAGAAAAAGGCAAGGAGAAAAAGGCAAGGAGAAAAAGGCAAGGAGAAAAAGGCAAGGAGAAAAAGGCAAGGAGAAAAAGGCAAGGAGAAAAAGGCAAGGAGAAAAAGGCAAGGAGAAAAAGGCAAGGAGAAAAAGGCAAGGAGAAAAAGGCAAGGAGAAAAAGGCAAGGAGAAAAAGGCAAGGAGAAAAAGGCAATGAGAAGGCAAGGAGAAAAAGGCAATGAGAAGGCAAGGAGAAAAAGGCAATGAGAAGGCAAGGAGAAAAAGGCAATGAGAAGGCAAGGAGAAAAAGGCAATGAGAAGGCAAGGAGAAAAAGGCAATGAGAAGGCAAGGAGAAAAAGGCAATGAGAAGGCAAGGAGAAAAAGGCAATGAGAAGGCAAGGAGAAAAAGGCAATGAGAAGGCAAGGAGAAAAAGGCAATGAGAAGGCAAGGAGAGAAAGGCAATGAGAAGGCAAGGAGAAAAAGGCAATGAGAAGGCAAGGAGAAAAAGGCAATGAGAAGGCAAGGAGAAAAAGGCAATGAGAAGGCAAGGAGAAAAAGGCAATGAGAAGGCAAGGAGAAAAAGGCAATGAGAAGGCAAGGAGAAAAAGGCAATGAGAAGGCAAGGAGAAAAAGGCAATGAGAAGGCAAGGAGAAAAAGGCAATGAGAAGGCAAGGAGAAAAAGGCAATGAGAAGGCAAGGAGAAAAAGGCAATGAGAAGGCAAGGAGAAAAAGGCAATGAGAAGGCAAGGAGAAAAAGGCAATGAGAAGGCAAGGAGAAAAAGGCAATGAGAAGGCAAGGAGAAAAAGGCAATGAGAAGGCAAGGAGAAAAAGGCAATGAGAAGGCAAGGAGAAAAAGGTAATGAGAAGGCAAGGAGAAAAAGGCAATGAGAAGGCAAGGAGAAAAAGGCAATGAGAAGGCAAGGAGAAAAAGGCAATGAGAAGGCAAGGAGAAAAAGGCAATGAGAAGGCAAGGAGAAAAAGGCAATGAGAAGGCAAGGAGAAAAAGGCAATGAGAAGGCAAGGAGAAAAAGGCAATGAGAAGGCAAGGAGAAAAAGGCAATGAGAAGGCAAGGAGAAAAAGGCAATGAGAAGGCAAGGAGAAAAAGGCAATGAGAAGGCAAGGAGAAAAAGGCAATGAGAAAAAGGCAATGAGAAGGCAAGGAGAAGTCAAGGGAAAGAGTAAGGAAGACAGTGAGGTGGAGAAGAGCAAAGAAAGGAACCAACAAAAGGAAGGAAGAAACGAGAAGTGAAAAACCAAAAAGACCACGATTATAGGTCGTGAAACCGTCCGTCTCCGGACGCAGGCGCTAACTACCCCCGTGAGGGGGATTGACTCCTTTTAGTCGCCTCTTACGACAGGCAGGAATACCTCGGGCCTATTCTAATCCCCGGACCCGCAGGGGGGAAAATACTGATGTAGTAAAGGCGTTCGAATATTTTTGTAATCAACAAATTTCTAATTATCTCTGAAGCAGAGTGACGAAGACTGACCACACGCATCATATGTGGAGAAATTTTTAAGACTGGAGCAAGTGCTGTTAATGCAAAGAATGAGCCCATTAACAGATTTGTATAAATTCTTGAATATTTGTCATCGTGACTTTTTAAGGTCGAGAAATACTGAACAGTATGTACAGGGAGTACCCATCACCTTTTGTGTTGCACAAAACTAAAGTCAAAATACTTGTAAAATAATTTTACACATTGTTTACTCGGACCGCCAGCAGTACCCCGCCCAATCCCCATCAATAACTCACTAATGTCAGCACAAGTCGGAGCATTTTGTGTTGACTTTTGCTTACAGTTGCTCCTGGCATGAGCGATCTAACACTTGTGGCTCTTAAGGAGCATAGCGAAGTCTTGTGTAATATGCGTCAGTTCACAAACAGGGTCACTAGTGTGTTTGAACAAAGGTATCTGATGTACTTATACAAAAGACAGAAGTAATTGGGTTTGGTATATCATAGCTCCAGACATGTTCGCAAGCCTCATACCGATGTGTTGCCGGCAATAGATGTAAGTAAGTAAACATTCCCTAACACTGTGACTGTGAGAGTATGATGCAAACTTCAGTTTACGTCACAGTGTCTACCAATGGTGCCTCATCGCAAGGTGATCTAAGTACAGAGCACAACCTCAGATTCCTTAAACTATTTCCATGACAAAGTTGTTGGGTGTTGTGATGTGTGACTTCCATACTCATCGTCTGATATTGAGTCTTTGGAAGGACAGTGATGCATCCGCAAAGCGATTAGCCTGCGCATGTACGGCTAAAGATTTGTAAACTATCATTCGTGAGATCACTTTCATCCCATAGCTTATAACTTGATACAACAGCGAGAATGGGACAGACTAACACAGAAGCTCGAAATTCAGTTAATCAGAAGCTGCAAGACGTTCAGGCGGAACAACTAAAGTTAACGACACGCCCTGAATGAGACTTCAAACCGACTACGGATATATTTGATCGACTGCTCACTACATCGCCGCAACACCGTTGAACTGGTAAGGATGATACAGGAAAGATGTATATTTATTTTCTACTGATAATAGTAACGATGAATTTCTTGCACTAAGAAAATGTAGTCAGTTTGATCAACATTACAAACTTAGTAGAAAAGCTGATGTAGCGTTAACGTCAGGTAGACTACCTCATATTTTAGTGACTATACACGTCAGGGAAAGGAGAATTTGAAGGTTTGTACAGGAAGATTTGAAGGCTAAATATGGAGAAATACTGAAACTAAGGAAATACAGGAAATCTAAAAACATCTGAGATGCGGTGGTCAGACGGAAAATCCACAGCATGAAGTGCAGGAACTGTATTTGACGTGCGTTAATTATTCAAAGCGGCAGTGTAGTCCCAATATCAGATACATGTCATGGTACGAAGTGGCTTTACAACCTGTGTCGTCTTTGTTGGGAGTCAGCTGTAATGCTAAGGCCAGTACTGGGACGCACTCTCGCTGCATTAAATTGCTGTTTAGCTACAACATTAGTGCGCAGCTACACAGCTGCATTTTTTTTACTAGTGGAGAATTTTAGATGAGCGGATTATTTTAGTCCAACTATTGACAGATTGTCTCCAGTCAGCATAAATATTACTGTAGTCCAATGGCCTGGTCGATTGAGACGTATCTAGCTGCTTCCAGGAGCAAATACTTTGAGTTCCGTTATTTCACGTAATTATTGACTTAGCATTGTATATATTTACATTGTCATGATCTGCACATTAGGAGGCATATTCTTATGCTTAAAGATTAACAACAAAAGCAAGTAAGTATTACAGTTAAAAACTGTGTGTCTTTAGGCAGCACCCAAGTATCTTTACTATATTCATACAGTACTGGAGTATGATAACACATAGTGACTTTCTCGCTTATGTACATGAAGTTCGTTTGGAAATGTACCAAAGATTTGGAATTAAGCTTTAAGTGCAATATTTAATGCAGTAACTAATTTATAGTCACAACTGAGGCTCTTTTATACACGATTATTCGATGTATCAGAGGTTTACTAGTACATTTTAAACACTTTTAGATACAGCATTTCCTCGAGTTAGGGATACATCGAAAGACCAATGCCGTAACATGACTGTATGGAAAACACCGACATAATAACAATGCGTGCATAATATTAATTTACAACAAACATTTGTATTGCTGTGAACAAAGTTTATGGACATTACGTAACATGAGTGGATATCAACATGCAGTAATATAAACACATTAAGCAAGGAAAAAAAACCCTTGGTCATTCACAGAATTTATTTTCTACTATCTGCCCAAAGTAGTGCGGAGCTATAACTCCATTTTCAACGACTGTATAGATATAACGGCGTTTCATCTGCTTCAGTTTCTTAGCCTAATGACAGATTTCACGACGAACTATAACCTCAAATTTGATAAATAGAGAAGACCATTTCTCTCTTCTTTCTAGCATTCTAACGTATTACCTGCGTCTGCCAACTTTCGTCTTGTGCAATGGTGCGCAACATTTGCGCTTACAAATTGAAATTATTTGTCATGTTCATGACAGTACTACATGACTCAAATGTTGCATATTTAACAATGTTACAATCATATGACGGAGTAATGGATTATCTTTAATTTTAATTTACATAATTTACGAAATAAAGGAAACAATATATTACTATTAGACCTGACAGTTAATTTCAGTTTTACATACATATTCAACATGAGATTTTAGTTGCTTATTTATGTAACAGTTATTTAAGAATAGAAGCAGTAAACAGTATGAAGTTTGTAAGAGGGAGCGGAGCGGGAGTCGGGAATGCCACCTACTACGGAACCACTGGTCTTTAAAATGTCACTGTCCTTGAGGAGCCAACTAACGCGTCTCGCTGAAAGGCTCGTAAATCGTCGCGAACTGATTTCCACTTTTTGAGGTACCAGCCTACTGATTGAATTTTTCTCTATCTTATAAGCTTGGTGCTTTCAGGTCAGGCAGAAGTGGTAGTCCAGTGGCACTGAAGACTGCTTTCAGCCGACACCATTATCTTCTTCGCCAAGTCAAATACTGCAGGTGAAGTTCTGGCTGGAGCTTTACTCATATTCCTGCTGGAAGGTCCGCAGAACGATCTTCTACCGTGGCAAACGATCACAACTCTTCCAGTTATAGTCACAAAAATACAAGCTATGAGAATCAGTGCTGACGTCCGTGAGGGGTGAGACAGGGAACTTCGCACGTGGTACCATCTGGGAGGCTGTGTACTGCTGATATACTGCTTTGGGAGGAAATACACCAGTATCTGATACTTTCAGCAATGTTTCACCACACCGTTCTATCCTCGTTTTCACGTCGTCTTCTCTTCGCACCTGGCACCCACAAAATTACTTTGCGTATGAGCAATTTACAGCCTGGTGCATGATATCACTAGAATTTTGAACCACCAGCCTGCTCTGTCTCACTTGCATTTGTTCACTAGCCATCAAGTTAACTTCACCGCTGTGCATCTGTCCAGGATTGTCCCTGTAGTAATTGCAGGAACTTTTGATTACTTGATTCCAGTGCTCCCCAGTATTTCTACTGGTTATGATACCTCCAAGAGCAGCATCAGGCAACATTTGACGTTGTTTACATGATTTTGGAAAGGAGCCTTCGTGATGTGTAAGGCTACTTTTTCCATCACATTTACTTCACTACTGATGCAGAGAAACATCTCCAACTGTGATTCACATTTTGTTCCAAAACCAGGCGTATTTTGAGTATGATCATACTGACACTGCTATCTACACGTTCAGTACGGCGTGTTCCGACCTCACCATCTCTTGTTCTGTCTTTACTTCCAAGGATTATTTTTAGGCCTGTGACTATGAAGACTTATATGGATCGTTTACCAACCTGACCGCACAACACCAAGCTCCGAGGACCAGGCTTTCTTGGGTTTGCTCCCTAGGCTTCCCAAGCACCACGCCTGAGGCAGCACCTTCCCCCCCCCTCCCCCAAGGAACTAGAGAGAGACTGAAAAATGAGAATGAAAGACACCCTCTGGCCTCGCAACCTAATACCATTGGGGTCGAAGAAAACAAGAGTTGACCAAGAGAGGCCGACAGAAAAGGAAACAGAAGATCGGAAAGTGGGAGCAAAGTCAGACTTCGCTAATAGTTATAATTCTAGTCTAACTGCGCTTCTGTATTACTGCTTACAAAGCAATGATGATCAATAGATTAGCAGCATTATTAAATGAGTAACTTTTATAACGTACAGCGTGCAGATGTATCTTATAAGTTACCTCCTATTAGACATTGGAAGTTTTATCGCTACACAACCAAAGCTAGATGCAGGTTACACCTTAAAAATAAATTTATGAGTTATAATTTTTCTTAATTTCAGTTATAGTTGAAATAACTTTGCAAAATGTTCGATCTGGTCAGAAGTAATGTACGTAAAAATTCAACTGTAAACCAGATTCTGTATCATTTACCAATTGTAGTAAGTATATACTATTTTTGTAACAGGTGTTGTTACAATACTTGTAAGAAAGAACACTAATTTAAAAATCTCAGCAATATTTCAAATTATATCATTGTTTTCTTTCAGAGACAGACATTTCAATTGACTTTAATAATACAAATGTTAGTTACAATAAAATTATGGAACGCAAGTATTTCACAGAGTTCTCTGTAGCGAGGAGCAACTTTTCCCCAGATCAAGAGGAATACTTCAAGCACACCACAAACTCCATTTAGACTTTGCAAAGTAGTTCTTAAAAGCTAACACTTTTGCAAGCTATTAAAAGTGAACATGAAAAATTATCGAGTGTTACATACACTGTTTAATACATATCTTGACAGACAATAATATTAACACACAATTCATAGACAATGGTAACGAAGGAAAAATTCAGTTTATAACACCATAAATTCTGTAACTAGTTGTTCCTTCCTCAAGTAGAAGAGGTAGGCTGGGAGAGGTTAGAAAGGAAGGAGTCTGAGTCTATGATGGGCAGGACCCACATGTGGTGGTGGTGGTGGTGGTGGTGGTGGTGGTGTTACATAAAGGTCGAAGGGTAGACAAAATTACTTGAATGTCCAGCTATCAGCAGTAACACGTTTTACGTTCACACACAGACATTAAGGTATACTGGCGATCCGCACTAAATTAAGTAACTGTTGGCTTGGAAAAAATCCATGACAATTCTAATCACTTATTACTAGTGTCATTCACTGATCACACTCTTAGTACCATATAAATAACTTAACAGAAGAAAACCAAATTTAACAATAGAAATTCAAGATCCAGTGAGATTACAGTGTCACCTTCACATAAAAAATATTCATCACATCATCAAGTATCTTACATTTATCCATGTAGGAAGAACACAAAAATGTATGAAGTAAGTCTGCAGTACTGAAGTACTGAAGTTATACATTGACTGTCAGGACAAACAAAGAGCATACATGTGCATAGTAATATGGTACAATATCTGTCGAATATTATGTCGTAATATAGTATTAATGTATGAAAGTAAATTGGTTACGTTCAATAAAAAGAGTTTTGGAATCAAAGAAATTACACCCCACCCCCACAGTGAACTGTATGTACAGAGCATACATTCTTTACAAACATAGGGACCATCCACAAACCCAAAGGTAAGTATAACGCACCATTATCTAATGTCTTAAGGGACTTAATCATTAAATTAAACATACTACAGGACAATACAATGAAGTCATGTTAAATAATTGAGTAATAAAACATGTATCCAATAATTTTTAATTATCTAATATCACGATGAGATAGCAATAAATATCAAAGAACTCTAGATTCTTAAGCATATGGACCATGATATTAAACTGCAAGACAAGTAACAAGACAGCTTCCAAATGCAATCTTACAGCTATGACAGCACTATTTTACTTTAGACAAAGTGGGGGTGGGGGGGTTAATATCAGTAGGCAACCAGCACTCACGGTAATTCTGTGACTGCGTGTGGTTACTCCATATGCACAATGACTAAACGGAACTATCCGCAACGGAACCATAATAGAACAAAATACACTGAAGACCAAAGAAAGCGGTATATCTGCCTGATATCGAATAGGGACCCTGCCAGCCCGCAGGAGTGCCGCAATACGATTGGCATGGACTCCACTAATGCCTGAAGTCTTCCTGGAGGGAATTGACACCATGACTCCTGCCGGGTTGTCCATTAATCCATAGGAGTACGACAGGGTGGAGATCTGTTCTGAACAGCACGTTGCAAGGCATCCAAGATGTGCTTAATAATGTTCATGTCTGGGAAGTTTGGTGGCCAGCCTTAGTATTTAAATTCAGAGTGTTCCTGGAGCCACTGCTGCAATACTGAACGTGTGGAATGTTTTGTTGTCCTGCTGAAATTGCCGAAGTCCGTCGGAATGCACAAGAACATGAATGGTTGCAGGTGATCAGACAGTATGCTTACATACATTTCACTTTTCAGTCGTATCTGCATGTATCAGAGGTCTCTTATTACTATAACTGCACACGCCTCACACCATTACAGAGCGTCCACCAGCCTGAACAGTCCTCTGCTGACGTCCAGCGTCCATGGATTCGTGAGTTTGTCTCCACACCCGTACATGTCCATCCGCTCGATCCAATTTGAAACGAGATTCGTCCGATCAGGCAACATGTTTCCAGTCAATGGTCCAGTGCGTGTTGAAGGGTCCGTGCGAGGCGTAAAGCTTTGTGTCGTGCGGGTACACGAGTGGGCCTTTGGTTCGGAAAGGCCATATGTATACTTCGTTGAATGGTTCACACGCTGACACTTTATGGCCCAGCATTGACATCTGCAGCAGTTTTCAGAAGGGTTTCACTTTGTTACGTTGAACGATTCTCTTCAATTGATATTGGTCCTGTTCTTGCAGTATCTTTTTTCGGCAGCAGCAACGTCGGGGGTTTGATGTTTTACCGGATTCCTGATATTGACGGTATACTCTTGAAATGCTCGTAGGGAAAATCCTCTTTTCATCGTTACCTCTGACATGCTTTGTCCCATCGCCGACCAGGTTCGAACTCTCAAATCTTGATAACCCGCCGTTGTAGCAGCAGTGACCGATCTAACTGCTGCGCGAGACACTTGCGTTATATAGGACTGTTTGTATCTCTGTATTTGAATAGGAATGCCTATACCAGTTTCTTTGGCGCTTCAGTGTATATAAAGCCCATACATTTGGGAGTTTAATTCTCAGAGCGAAGAAAAGGGGAGCATTTAAATGCACAAGACTAGTAACACATGCTTGTGTATACAAATAAGTTCAGATTACACTAAAAACATTTACAGTTAATGAAAAACTGTGCTTACACTAACTTATATACTTAACTAAAAACCATTACCTACTACGACAGTCTTAAGATCACAGGATTCCTTAAGAACACAAAATTTATACAACATATGATAAAATCCAGGGATAATGAAAGAGCATAAAAACTGGAAAGCATGGTTTTAGTTTATTTCTGTTGGCCCTCGTACATTTCATATCCATATGACAATTTAAAGACAATATGGTAGCAAGCAGTTGTATGTAGTATGCAAATTGCTGACTGTCACTGAGGGAAAGTCATTGACTGCAATTAGGCATTTATCATCAATGCCTATTGAAAAATCAATTACTCATAAAATAAAAACTAGTTACAAAACCAGTATCAGCATACAATAGAAGCATTTCAAATCTCAAGAGGATATGTACCGTCGAACTGTATACAACAAGTGGACATAGCAGTTACAAGCACCAGTTACACGTTGTAAAGGTAACAGATATAAGCAGACTGATAAGACAGCTGATAATTAGACGAGGATACAGATTTGTAGTAACAGGTGGCGTTCCAAGAGTGGTTGAGGCGCCCTGCAGCACCATAGTATGAAATTACGTATGACTTACAAATAGCATGAAACCAAGGGAAATACAATTCAGTGTCAATAACAGTAATAAATTTTTACAAACGGAAGTGTTAAGTAAAATTTTTTATTAGTACGGGGGATTGTAAAAGTGTTTGACGCCAAGTATGGCGGTTTTAATTGGTGGTATGTACAAATATAGTACGTAGAAAGCTGACAGCGGTCACAATTAAAATAAGCTTGGCTGTAAACTTAAAATGCGAAACATATAACCTGAACAGTCCATTTTCCTGCCTATTCCAAACGTAAAGTAGCATACGTAAGTGCTAAAACAGCTACATGCATTTTAGCGTAAATAATGACAAGGAATTACACACTTTGTGCCGACATGTAAGTACAATGAAACAGTGAGTTGTGTATTATAAATTCCATATAGGAGTATAAGCGCTACAACAGCTACATGAATTGTATGGCATAAGTGGTTACAAGGAAAAACATTTAGTACCGATTTGTTAGCACAAAAGAAAGCTGTAAGGTACTCTGCCTGTCTGAAATTTACAGTGGTGTAAATAAGTTTACTATTTACGCCATGCCGTGCATGAAGCTATTTTAATGAGTAGTACCTGCCAAACTACTGGCACAAGAAACAGCACAGTTCTCTGCCTGTTAGAATTGAGAAGCAGGGTACATAAGCGCTGAAGCAGATACACTGAATGGCGTAAGTAGTTACAAGGATTTACACATTTAGTAGTGCCGTCACATTAGTACAACGGAACCAAATATAAACATGCTCATGACAATCAGTACAACCGTAGTGAGTAAGCGTCGTGGCGCTATCCGGGATAAGAATCTGAACAATTACTTATTAGCATTTTGTTTCACTTAAAATTTATATAGTTTTCATACGAATAGTAGTATTACATCAATATGTTGAAAATAATATTAAAGAAGACCAAATATAAAACATTAAAAACTTCAGTCATCAGAAGCATTAATATGAATTGGACACCAAATAGTAATCCTCTGATTATTTATGCAATCAAATTACCATGTTTTGAACTTATTTGTGAAGCAATCTTAAGTTTAAGCTTTTGCAGAGTCCTAAATAGCTGACGTTAAGCGTGCAAGCAAGAAAAAATTAGGGTTTTTGAAATCATGTTTAATGTTCGTTGAGAGTCGCTAAATACCCTCATTGTGAAATACTGCATGATTAAGTCTGGCTGATCTGTGCGTCGTGAGCCTTAAGAAACACAGGTGAAAGGTATCTTACAGTGAAACAAGTATTCTGAACAATTTTCTCTCTTAATGAGCAGATGACAGTTACTTTATTTCCAAAATTAATATCTTTTTGAAATTGGGTCTGTAATTAAAATTTCGTTGCTCCTGGAAGCCCTTAGATAGGCAACATGCAACTGGCGCTGGGTGACATGTACCGAGTTAGTAGTGTAGTACTACCTATGTACTTTCTGTGCTATATCCTTCAATTTCCGATTTATGCTTACCTACTAGGAGTTGTGAATTTTTTTTTTTTTTTTTTTTTTGTGGTTTTAGGGCGCACAACTTCAATGGTCATTAGCGCCCTGACTACTCTAAAAATGCACCGCGAGGCACAAGTTGACAACAACTAAAAGGGAAAACACGCTAAAAGAGACTGACAGGCATAGGATTAAAAAACAACATCAAATGTCCTTAGCGAGGTTTGTCAAATTGATAAAACAAAGAACACGAGCAGCTGCTCGTGGGTCATCCGCTAAAACGGCATCGAAAGTATTAGGCAGGTTAAGATCGAGGCGCAGTTGGTTAAGATCGGGACAGGACATTAAAATGTGTCTAACCGTCAGCAAGTGCCCACATGGGCAGAACGGCGCCGGCGCAGCCGTCAGCAGATGGCGATGGCTGAACCGGCAGTGTCCAATCCTTAACCTTGCTAAAACGACCTCCTCCCGCCGAGAAGGGCGTGAGGAGGATGTCCAAGCCACGGGAAGAGGTTTTAAGGCCCGAAGCTTGTTGTCGGTAAGTGCAGGCCAATCGGCATGCCACAGCGACACAACGCGCTGACAAATGACCCTGCTAAAATCGGACGAAGGGACACAAGAAGCTGGCCGAGGCTGGAGAACCGCAGCCTTGGCCGCGGCATCTGCAGCTTCGTTCCCAGGGATACCGACATGGCCAGGAACCCACATAAAGCTAACTGGCGGACTGACGTCCACCAGCCGCTGAAGAGAGCGTTGGATCCGGTGTACGAAAGGGTGAACCGGGTACGGATCACTGAGGCTCTGGATGGCGCTCAGGGAATCTGAGCAGATGACATAAGCAGAATGTCGGTGGCGGCAGATGTAAAGAACAGCCTGGTAGAGGGCAAAGAGCTCAGCTGTGAAGACCGAACAATTATCATGGAGCCGGTATTGGAAACTTTGTGCCCCGACTATAAAGGAACACCCGACCCCGTCATTGGTCTTAGAGCCATCTGTATAAATGAAAGTCATGTTGATGAACTTTGAACGAAGTTCCAAAAAACGGGAGTGGTAGACCGAACTGGGGGTGACCTCTTTTGGGAGCGAGCTGAGGTCAAGGTGAACGCGGACCTGAGCCTGGAGCCAAGGTGGCGTGTGGCTCTCGCCCACTCGAAAGGTTGCAGGGAGTGAAAAATGAAGGTGTTGAAGGAGGCGACGAAAGCGAACTCCAGGGGGTAGCAGGGCAGAGACATACAACCCGTATTGACGGTCGAGAGAGTCGTCAAAAAAGGAACGATAAGACGGATGGTCGGGCATTGACAGTAGCCGACAGGCATACCGACAAAGCAGTATATCGCGCCGGTAAGTGAGCGGCAATTCGCCAGCGTCAGCATGAAGACTCTCTACGGGACTGGTATAAAATGCTCCGATCGCAAGTCGTAAACCCCGATGTTGTATGGAGTTGAGGCGGCGTAAGATGGATGGCCGTGCAGAGGAGTATACGAAGCTCCCATAATCCAGCTTGGAGCGGACCATCGACCGATATAGACGAAGTAGGACGGTTCGATCCGCTCCCCACGACATACCACTGAGAACGCGGAGGACATTTAAAGAACGGGTACAACGGGCGGCCAAATATGACACATGTGGAGACCAGCTAAGTTTCATGTCAAAGGTAAGGCCTAAAAATTTGGTTGTCTCCACGATTGGGAGAGCAACGGGACCGAGTCGTAAGGACGGTGGGAGAAACTCTTTGTAGCGCCAGAAGTTAATACAGACCGTCTTCTCGGCAGAAAAACGGAAGCCATTGGCGACACTCCAGGAGTAAAGACGGTCAAGAGAACGCTGAAGACAGCGCTCCAGGACACGTGTACACTGCGCGCTGCAATAGATGGTAAAATCGTCCACAAAAAGGGAGCCTGATACATCAGCTGGGAGGCAATCCATTATTGGATTGATCGCGATGGCGAACAGAGCGACGCTCAAAACTGAGCCCTGTGGCACCCCATTCTCCTGGCGAAAGGTGTCGGACAGGACAGAACCCACACGTACCCTGAACTGTCGATCCATTAAAAAGGAACGAATAAAAAGAGGGAGGCGACCGCGAAGGCCCCATGTATGCATGGTGCGGAGAATGCCCGCCCTCCAACAGGTGTCGTAAGCCTTCTCCAAATCAAAGAACACAGCCGCGGTCGGGCGCTTCCGCAAGAAGTTATTCATAATGAAGGTCGACAAGGTAACCAGATGGTCAACAGCAGAGCGGCGCCTACGAAATCCACATTGGACATTGGTAAGTAGGCGTCGAGACTCAAGCAGCCAAACCAATCGAGAGTTAACCATTCGCTCCATCACTTTACAGACACAGCTGGTAAGTGAGATAGGTCGATAACTGGAAGGCAAGTGCTTGTCCTTCCCCGGCTTAGGAATCGAGACAACAATAGACTCGCGCCAGCATGCGGGAACATGTCCCTCAATCCAGATGCGATTGTATGTACGAAGAAGAAAACCTTTACCCGCAGGAGAAAGGTTCTTCAGCATCTGAATATGAATAGAATCAGGCCCTGGAGCGGAGGACCGTGATCGGCCAAGTGCGGTTTCGAGTTCCCGCATGGTGAATGGGGCATTATAACTTTCACAATTCGAGGAGCAAAAGTCAGGTGGCCTAGCCTCCTCTGCCTGTTTGCGGGGGAGGAAGGCAGGGTGGTAATGAGCGGAGCTCGAAACCTCGGCGAAAAAGCGGCCGAAGGCATTGGAGACAGCCTCAGGGGCCACAAGGACTTCATTCGCGACCTTCAAGCCAGAAACTGGGGAGTGGACCTTAGTGCCAGATAGCCGGCGCAGGCTACCCCAGACAACAGAAGAAGGAGTAAAACTGTTGAAGGTGCTTGTGAAAGCAGCCCAGCTGGCTTTCTTGCTTTCGTTAATAATACGACGACACTGAGCACGTAATCGTTTATAATTAATACAATTCGCAACTGTAGGGTGGCGTTTAAAGGTGCGTAAAGCACGTCGACGAGCACGTAAAGCGTCTCTACATGCTGCGGTCCACCAGGGGACCGGTACGCGACGTGGAGAAGAAGTAGGGTGAGGGATGGAATATTCAGCAGCAGCGAGAATGACTTCCGTGAGGTGTGCGACCTGACGATCGCAGCTTGTGAAGGTTTGATCCTGAAAGGTCGCCCTGGAAGAAAAGAGCCCCCAGTCTGCCTTGGAGATGGTCCAACTAGAGGAGCACGAGCACGGAGTGGGAGTATGCTGCAGGAGATGGATAACACACGGGAAGTGGTCGCTCGAATATGTATCAGCAAGTGCATACCACTCAAACCGGCGTGCAAGTTGGGGAGTACATATAGAGAGGTCTAAATGGGAATAGGTATGAGATGTGTCCGAAAGAAAAGTAGGGGCGCCAGTATTAAGGCAGACAAGATTGAGCTGGTTGAAAAGGTCTGCTAACAAGGAGCCCCTCGGGCAGGAGGCTGGAGAACCCCAAAGGGGATGGTGGGCATTGAAGTCTCCAGTTAACAAAAACGGTGCAGGTAGCTGAGCAATAAGTTGCATCATGTCTGCCCTGGTAACGGCAGATGACGAGGGAGTGTAAACGGTACAAAAGGAAAACGTAAAAGTGGGGAGAGTAATGCGGATGGCGACTGCCTGCAGGCCGGTGTGCAACGTGATGGGATCGTAGTAAATATCATCCCGGACCAGCAACATAACCCCTCCATGAGCTGGGATTCCTACCATAGGGGGTAGGTCAAAACGCACAGAGGTGTAGTGTGCTAAGGCAATGTGATCGCATGGGCGTAGCTTCGTTTCCTGGAGGGCTACGACGAGCGGACGATGCAAGCGGAGCAGCAACTTCAAGTCCTCTCGGTTGGAGCGAATGCTGCGAATATTCCAGTGAATAAGTGCCATCGTAAGAAAAGGAAGATGAGAGAAGGGGTCACCTCGAAGGCCGCTTAGGGCCTGGCTTCGAGCGAGCACTGCCGCCGCTATCAGTAGGCGGACAGTCATCGTCCATGGGGTCTATAGGGTCATCGGCCATCTCGGGAGGATGGCCGGGAGGGGGAGCTTCCTCCGCCGGTGAACGGCCAGATGTACGGCTACCGGCGGTGCGGCCAGGCGAAACGGATGACGGCCTGGGGCGGCAACCGCTGGGTGGCGCAGGAGAAGAGATGCGCCGTGGCGGAGAAGGAGAACTGTGCTTCCTATGCGCCTTTTTGGAAGGACGTTTGGTGGAAGTATCGGTCGAAGGCTGGGAGGTCGAGGGACGGAGGAAGTCTGCACGGGATGGTTCCTTCTTGAAGGACCGTGCATCTGACTTCGGTGTCTTCGACTTAGCAGAAGCTGAGGAAGTGGCTGGTGTCTGTGGTGTGATGGGAGGAAGAGGAGACGTCGACCGCGCGATCTTAGCACTGGCCGAACGGACGACCGTGGTGCTGAAGGTCAGATCGCATGTCTGGGTTGCGACCTCCCGGGTAGTCCGAGGAGAGGCGAGGACAGTACTATATTTCCCCGCTGGGAGCAGCGTGGGCTTCCTACTAGCCAATAGCTTGCGAGCAGCCGAGGTGGACACTTTCTCTTTGACACGAATTTCTTGGATGCAACGTTCGTCGCGGGAGGATGCGGCATGGTCACCCTGACAGTTCACACAATGAGGAGACGGAGGTGGACAGTCACCCTCATGGGCATCCCTGCCACAAGTGACACATTTAGCCGCATTGGAACAAGACTGTCGAGTGTGATTGAAACGCTGACACTGGTAGCAGCGCGTAGGTGTCGGGACATAGGGGCGAACAGAAATAACCTCGTAGCCCGCCTTGATGCGCGATGGCAGCTTAACACTATCGAAGGTCAAGAAGAGTGTCCGGGTCGGTACAAGGTCGTTGTTGACCTTTTTCATGACCCGATGGACAGCCGTCACGCCCTGCTCAGCGAGGAAAGATTGAAGCTCCTCGTCAGTCAATCCGTCGAGGGAGCTAGTATACACTACACCACGAGACGAATTCAAAGTTCGGTGGGCCTCCACCCGGACAGGGAACGTGTACAGGAGGGTGGCCCGAAGCAGTTTTTGTGCCTGAAAGGCATTCTCAGTTTCTAGTAATAAGGTGCCGTTACGCAACCTGGTACAAGATTTGACAGATCCGGCTATGGCATCAACGCCCTTCTGAATAACAAAAGGGTTGACAGAGGAAAAATCCTTTCCGTCCTCAGTGCGAGAAACTACGAGGAACTGTGGGGCAGGCAGTAGTACTTTTGTCACTGTTGGCTGGTCACGTTTCCGTTTTTGGGTCGAAGTCGAAAGCGATGGAGTAGAATCCATTGCGGAGGAATCCCCCATGATTGCCAGCGTCTCCGATGGCGCGCTCCTTCCTTGTGGGGACCCTCTCAGAGGGCACTCCCGCCTTAGGTGAATGTTTACACCTCAGGTCACACCTCCCGAGAAACAGACGGAGGGACCAATCGGCACTTTCGGAAGGTATCAGCTCGGGTAATCACCCCTCCCTGGGCCTGGCCGTTACCAGGAGGTACGTACATGTCCTACCTGTCTACCGGGGCGGGGAATTACGCGTTACCCCGTCACCAGCTACGCATGGAAGTGCGTGGGTCGGCCTTCAGACACGCACAGGGAGGAAAAAAGAGAAAGGGAAAGGAAAGAAGAGGGGTCTCAAACGCCGCAGCGGAGATAAGGGCAAAGAGAAGAGGAAAGGAAAAGAAAAGAAAAGGACAGAGGAAGGACGAAGACTTGCAAGTGTAGAAAGCAAGGAATTTGTAACAGTTTCGAGCGTCCGTCTCCGGACGTAGGCATAAACCATACTCCCAGAGGGGGAGAAAGGGAAGGAAAGAGAGGTGGGGGGGGCTAAAATGGGGGACAGGGAAGGATGCGGAAAGGGAGGGTATGCAGCCCGGAAAGGAAGGAGGGCCACATTAGCTCGGGGTCCCGTGCTCGCTACGCACATATCCACAAAAGATTTGTGGACCCCCTGGGGGGCTGGCTTTATATTGACGACCTTGTGCTACTGACCAGACACTTCCATCGCAACTGACCATACGGTGTTAATTTTATTCTGTGAATTATCTGTTCTATTTGCATATCACATAGTCTTTGCCTTCCTAATAACATTTCTAAGCACCTTACAATGCTTTTTGTAATATGCTGCTGTAGCTTTATTGTGACTAACATTTTGATATAAATCCAAGTTTGTTCTACATGGGATCCTTATTCCACTAGTCAGCCACCTGGGTTGCCTGTTACTGCTCGTACCCCATTTAGAACATTCTAATGGATAGAAACTCTCAAAGATAATGAATGTATCGAGGAAAGCATTACATTTATCTATGTTATCAGCACTACAAACATCCTGCCACTTGTTCTTTGACAAGGTTTAGAAAACCTTTCTGCTGATGGATTAACTTTTCTGTATAGTTTGAAATTAAATATGACGCTTGTTTGAGTGCTCAAGCCTTTTACTGTTAAAATTTGTGCATCATGGTCTGGAAGGAATTTCATCCTTTTCCTAACAGAATGCCCATCTAGTAATGGAGAATGAGTAAAAAATTGTCTATGGCTGTACCACTGTTCCCCTGCACCCTAGTTGGAAAAACAGTCTGCACCGTGTCATGACTAAGATCTACTAACATCCTTTTTCTTGCACCATCATTTACAACATTTATATTGAAGTCACCACAAACCACTAATTTCTCTTACTTCCTACGAAGTGGATCAAGAAACCTTTCTAGTTTGATTTCAGAGCATTTCTGCTCAGAGTTAGGCGACCTTTAAACAACAGCAATTAGAAGTTAAATTTAGTGAAAAAAAAACTGCCCTGCACAGCAATCATATCTGTTCACTGCTGTGCTGTGATACATCTATGGACTCAAATGGAATACTGTTTTCTTTACATACATAGCCACTCCCCTACCCAGCAAGAAACTTCTTGAAAAACAGCCAGCTAATCTGTATTCTGGCAAAGGAAGCCTCTGAATTGTGAAATTATTTAAGTGGTGCTATGATATACCAATAATTTCAGTGTCAACAGCCATAAGCCGTTCACTAATTTTATCTCTAATCCCTCCTATATTTTGATGAAATAAGCTAATTCCTTCGCTACTTGGAAAACTTGCATCCTCTAAAAGTGAGCCCTTAGTTAGAGGAACTTCTATTAAGCAGATATACCTAGCAGCTTACTTTAATCTAAAAATTGTGCAAGCTTTAACACCAACTACTACAGGAACCACCACCACCACCACCACCACCACCAAGCTTTGCCAGCCTCCCTTCCCATACCTAATGAGGTGTGACCCATGCTTAGTGATTCCTTATCTACTGACAGTGCCAACTGGCACCACTGAGATTTGACCCATGCCCTCTACCATCAGCACACTCAACAGCCCCACGTTAATGCGCCTAACAGCTGCATTAAGGTGAGGGCGATCATGATGCTGGAACAGTTGCACGAAATGCACATTAGTGCCACCAGTTTGAGTAGCTATCTTTACCTGGTCACCACCTACATCATATTCCTCGTCTGTCGAGACTGACAGCTCCAGCCACTATCGTTACCAGATCGTCTGTAAAATTCCTACTTTACTCCCCTATGCTTTCAGTCACTTGAGCTAACCCTCCACTAAGCTTCACAATGCTGGTGACCTGGTACTCACTCCCAACACTTGTTGCAACTGCAGGCCCTCGCCTCTACCGTGTGTACCACCTAGCAGAAGACCCTTCTTTCTGTGACTTTGCAGCTGACCTAGGCCTAACTGCTGAGGACTGCTGCATGTTCCCTACGTTTAGAGTTTCTTGTAGCTACTCTCCACTTAACTGACAGTTGTTCAGATCTGTTTCATATGCGCAAAGTGTAGCTGTCTGAATACCTCATGTTCCTATATGCCTTCTTCCCCACTGCCAGTTCCCATTCCGCACCACCCTTCACCCTCCTCAACCTATCTAGTTCTTCCTTTGCGCGTTGTAACTGCACCTCAAGGGCACAGAGCTTACGCTCCTGATCCTCCAACTTATTTCTGCTACTGATTCTGCATTCCCCGGTGAGGATCTCACTAAAATGACCACTGGCTTCCCCACTGCATTCCTTCCTTTTCTCCTCTCCCCCCCCCCCCCCCCAATGAAAATACTTTCTTTGAACAAATCCCAAACCGTAACCCACCACTCACAAACCTACGACAGAGCCCACACTTGTTACTCGTGGTAAAATTTTGCAGTTGCTATGAAAAGCTACACGTTTACGTTACCAAAGTTCTGTTACAACAGTGGAACTCTTTTATAGAACTAGCAATAATAATCTCGAAATTCTCTGCCTACTAAGAAAGCAACTACTTGTACTAATACCACACCACAGCTAATATCAATACCAACAAAAATTCACAAAATTATTAGCTAAAACCAAAAAATTCAAGCGGCCACTGGAAGTTAGAATACTGCAAAAAAATTTTACTGAAGTATTCCACTAGAAACAATAAGAGACGTGAGCTGAAAACTAAAGCACGAAACTTACTGAACGACTTCAACGCATAGAAAACTGTAAACAAAAAACAGCGAGCGAACGTTTTCAAAAATTTATTAAATCGTTATTCCGAAACAAACAGGAATCTATCACCATGCCTATGGAACAGTCGCAAGGGTCCGGAGTAAAACCATGAATTCTCACTTTCTACCCAATTCCACAAACATTACTCGTTAACTCTGAATCGGAATTGGTGAAGTGACGATATGTAATATCTACAAACAGCCATGTTCTCCGTGGCCAACCAATGTTTTTGAAACATACTGACGTCCTGCACCAGATGCAATGGCCACATACGTTGACGTAGAGGAAACCCAACACCCAAAAATTATTAGAGTAATGAAATTTTACGAATACATTTGTCCAGGTGACGCATTTAAGTGACTAACATTGCGGAATCACAATTTAACATAAGCGCGAAATAAGCCATTGAAAATGTGAAATGCTGTTACATTAAAAACCCGTTTAACAGGCAGAATGTTGAATCCAAGCACGCAAACATGCATGCATTGTGTTGTACGGGGGTCTGATGCCAGTGTGTAGGACAGAGTTAGATGCCTGTTCCACTTGGTCTGTTAATACAGGGAAGGTTAACGCTGCTTGTGGATGACTAGCTGTCTTCCGATGATGTCCAGTATTTAATCAGTAGAAGACTGATCTGGTGATCGTCCAGGGCAAGGCAACTCATCTATATCCTGTAGAGCACGTTGGGTTGCAACAACGGCATTTGGGCGAGCGTAGTCGTCTTGGAAAACACCCCCTATAATGCTGTTCGTGAACGGCAACGCAACAGGTAGAATCATCAGACTGCTGTACAAATCTGAGGTCAGGGTGTAACTGCTTGGGCCCATCACGGGAGTGCTCCTGCTGTCGAACGAAGCTCAACCCTAGACGAAAACTGCAGGTGTAGGTCCAGTGTGTCTAGCACACCCACAGGCTGGTGGCAGACCCTCAACTGGCCTCCTCCCAACCATCACACGGCCAGCGCTGGCACCAGGGTAGAAACATTTCATCAGAGATCGTAATAGACCTCCACCCTGCCCTCCCATGAGCTCTCCCTTGGCAACACTGAAGTCACAGATGGCAATGGTTTGGTGTCAGTGGAACACACGAGACAGGGCGTCTGGCTCGGAGCTGTCCTTTAAGTAATCATTTAGGACCAGCTCGTTGTGTCACTGCTGCTGCACATGCAGTACGAAGTGCCAGAGCCATACGTCGAACGTGATGGCCTTCCCTCTCGGTAGCGCTACATGGTAGTCCAGAGCATGGTGGTCTCGTGACCATACAGCCCCATGACCACTGCTGCCAGCAGTCTTGGGCAGTGGCCACATTCCTGCCAAGTTTTCCTGGAATATCGGAAAAGGAACCTCCAACTTTCCGTAACCCTACTACACTGAGATGTGGTAAAAAGTTGATGTTTTTAAGAGCGCGCCGCAGCGCATTGTGTGAAGCAGTCTCCTTCCGTTTCTAGCGGTGGCGTCGCTGTGATAATCGCAGCTTTGGTGTCTCCCTCTGGGGGGGGGGGGGGGGGGGGAAGCGGAAAGGTTGCCTGTTGACGTGCATTTAAGGGGCGCTATCAGCTCGGCAGGGGGTCAGTCGGAGTGAGGCTAGGTTAGTCTCACGTCACCAGTTGCTGGTCTGTCTGCATTTGTGCGGCAGTTAGTGTGTGTGTGTGTGTGTGTGTGTGTGTGTGTGTGTGTGTGTGTCGTCGGAGTGCTAGTATGTCTGTCTGTATCAAACTTTAAAGCCACAAAATGAGAAACTTGCCAGTCCGCTAGTAACAGAACTCAGCTAGTGGTCGCCCGCTCGGGGCTGAGTTCTTGCATCTGAGTCTGCGCGTTAGGCCGCCAGTCTGCTCGAGTTGCTCGGGCAACGGTCATTGGCGGTTGGATCGGTCGGTTGTGCACTGAGACACGAGATGACTTGTCCGCCTTGAGCGTCGGCGCGTGTGAGGTCCCCACGTGAGTCCAGTGGGGAGCGCCGTATAAAAAGGGGTAGTGGCTTCGCGGTTCACACGAGAGCAACAGGAGCGGAACCACGACATCGGGCTGGCCGAGGCGAGCTGCGATGCTGTGAGACGGGAGATCGGCCCTCCTTCCTGCGTCCGTTGAAGCGGCTGGCAGCGGACGGTTCGGAAGAGCGTTGGGGGTGCTGCGCCAGGTCTTCGCCAGAAAGCGCAGTTTATTAGAAGTTAAGTGATTGGAGATATGTTGTTTCATTTACTTGTTAAATTCTACTTGTTTTCTTGGTGAGCTCACCAGCCGCTTTGTTTTGGTGTCGTTCCACCATTATTCTCCGTTTGCCCACCCGCGGGAAGGTGGTTATTTGTGAATTGGGTGGTCCGGTTTTCCTTTGTGCAATTGGGGAGGTTAAGAGCAATCTGCGGTTCGGGTTGTTTAGTAAACCCTCTCTCCTCTCTCCTCCCTTCCCCTCCCCCCCCCCCACCCATCAATTTGCCGTAAGTTAATAGCTGCCTCCTCTGTCATGTTTGTCTGATTCGGTGTTAACAAATTTATTGCTTAAAGGCCGAATTCTTGAAATATGTTTTTATCTTGCATATCATCTTGCCAGGTAGTATAGGTGTAATGTAGAGCATGTTGTACATTTTATGTAAGTCTGCATTTTATGGGTTTTAGTCATTTTAGGTTATAAGGTTGCCACCCTTCCACCGTAAGAGTCCTTTAAAAACTATTTGCACTTTCGGTGGCAAATAATTTGTGTGTTGTACCATTTCCATCCCTGTTATGGGGTGCATAGTCTGTGTGTGTGAGTTGTTAACAAATTTTGTTTTGTTTAAAGTAATCTGGTGTGTTGCAGATTTGCACCAGTGTACTCTTTCAGAGGTGGTTGTGAGCGGTCCTGACTACGGCCGTGTTGAAAGAGAGCAGGCAAGCTTCTCAGCCCGAAGGATCATACTGTTAATATTGTTCTACCTGCCTCTAGATAAAATTTTCTGCTTATAATTTTAAATTTGTCTTTGAAATGACTTTTAGGAATAAAATTCACATTTGTTAAAAGTAATTTCATTTTCCATCAGTTACTTCCTGGCAGTTACTTCCACGCTCACCTATTGTGATTAAATGTGTTAATGTTCTTGATGAATCGCTAGTAAATAAAGTAAATTCTTTAAGAAATGATTTTGGAAGTTAATTTACGGTTCACACGTCCTCCTCCGAACCCAGTGAGGTGTTTATAATGGCGTCTTTATCGCCTGAGAGGCATTCTTTAGTAACCTCAACCTATCACGTCCAATCTGAACTGAAGATCACGACCGTTACAGCGTCTACTTAAGCGAACATTATTTGCATCATCACAGTGAAGCTACTAGTGACACGCGAGTGGAGCGGAATCTGAACACACATCTTTCAGATGTAGAAAGACGACTACCATCTTTTGTTGATCAAAAACTCTTTGTTGCTGCGATTTTTCCCCCTCAGTGTAGAATAACTGATTAATGTGAGGTAGTCTTTGTCAACTAGACAGTTGGAAATAACATCGATTTTCCTTTCAGTGCTGAAGATACTGATTCCTTCGATTCAGCAGCTTGAAAAAATGAGTACCATCCAGACTTTTGTCTAATCACTGCTGATGGAAACCATAGCTTGGTCGCTACAACTGCTTCCCTCTTAGGTAATACTGTCTCACTTCGGAACAAATCAGGGGAAGTATTTTTTTATTAGGCTGTTGCGAAGTTCGTAGCATTTTCTGAACTTTAATAAAGATAAAACGTGTACATAACAATTTAGATATTAGTAATATATTATCCTTCGCTGTTTACATCACTCTGCCAACGCTGGGGGTAAGTTTTCGATTCCGTAGCTGTACGAATAACGTGGTTTTGAGACGAACAAGTCACCAAGCCGCGTTCGGAGCGCATTTTCATGTGGAAAGGAAATTTATCGGAGGCGGTTTAACAGAACGGAAAAGGTGAAAATCTGAGAGTGCGAGATCAAGTGAATAAATTGAGTGTTTAACGACTTCGCAACCCAACTTCTGTATAGTTTTTTTTCTGTCAGTCTAACAATGTGGGCGGCTATTATCGTGGAATATTCATCACCGCGGTCTCCGTGATCGTCGTGTTTCATTGCGTCTGCAAAACGTTTCAGTTGTTGATAATGTCATCAGCGATGGTGAGACCTCGGGGAAGCAATTTGTAGTACACGACGTCGTCCCTGTTCTACCAGGTGCATAAATTATCTTTTGTGGAAGTGCGCATGTGTTTTGGGAGTTGCTTGTTTGGGGTCAACCACTCTTTTTCATCATGACACTATTTTCCGTGACCATTAACAATAGAGGATAGCAATGTTCGATGTTTTTCAAGAGCAAATTTATGGCGAGCAAATAGATGCACATATGGCTACTCCCTTATTTTGGTTTTAAGTATGCAGTACCTATACATACAATTTTTTGATCTTTCTCTTTGCATGCCTGTGTCGCACGATGGTGGAAAGATCGTAGTTCGTCACATTTGTCAGTCCTCCAGTACATTGACAATCATTTGTGGATTAATGCGTTTAAACGATCTTCAATCCCCAAAGGTCTTCCTGTATCTGGTGAGTGTCTATGTCAAAACGACCCTCCTTAAAACTAGGAAACAGTTTGCTTGCCGTGCTGTGTCCAGTGGCATTTATCGCCATACACGGCACTCATGTTTCTGGCTGCCTCCGATGCTGCCATTCCACTACTGACCTCAAACGAAAGAATATGTACGAAGTTTCCATATGGCGCTCCATTTTGTAGCTCCACTACTTCCAATGAAAAAAATTACAGAATGAAAACTCAAACGGTGAACTACAAACGAAGATGGATCTATGAACCCTTATCAACTGGGATACCAACATTCAAGACAAAAACGCTGTTTGCTTGTGCACCAACCTAATATAACCGTAATTCCTCAGTCCAGATTGAACCAAAGAAGGTCCTTGATAAATAACTGGACTGGATTCCTCCGTATGCTGGTATCTGCAACACTTGTGTACGAGCAGTTATCACAAGGACGAACGAGCGCATGTCCTGAGAATATCGGAAAGTATATATATTCCAAACCGGGACAAGAACGTGAGGAACACCACAATGGTTTCTGAAGCGGCGGTTACAATAAGCTCATGAAATGACGCACAGCGTAGATACAGCAAGGAGGCAGAAATTCATCGTCTGATTAGTTTCCATCAATTTATAAGTATCCAGAAAAAAATCTTGTTCCCTGTTCCAAAAATTACGAGCAGCGGAAGCCAGCAGTATCACTTAGAGAACATTTTCTCCTAACACTTAAAATTGTTTTGCACCTTGTCAAAACATCTGAAGAACCATGTCACCGAGACACAAAACTTAAACAGGAGCTCGAAAATATAAAAGCAGCGGCCATCTAAGACACTAAATATTATGACATCACCCTTTAAGAGATTTGAGCGTCGGTAATGGACACAAAACCTAGTTGAGCTCCTGGTTCTGTTCATATACTCCCAGAGATTCATCAAGTCTGGTGAATGCATTTAGAAATATTTAGCAAAATTCGTCACCTCGTCATTGGAGACGAGAGACGTACCCTAAGAACTTAAACGAGCCAAGGTAACTGTTCTCCCAAACCCAAGTAGAGCTCGAGATCTTGCGAAAAGCTTTCGTTTCATTGCACTGCTTCGTGTGATGCATGAACTTCTGGAACGGAAAGTGCTTAGCAGGACTGGTCGAACAATACCTTAGAACAAGCCGGCATTCGCACCAAACGAAACGGTGTGATTGAAGTCCTGACCCTCGCAATACAGATTGAAGTGGGCTTTCAGAAGATGGAAACGTCTTAGGCTTTCATCGATTTATTTCCAGCCTACGATATCGTCTGGAGACAAAGCTTCTCTATAGATTGATGAATTTAATCTAAGCCAAGAAGCTACATATCTTCAAAAAATGACTAAATATAGGACATTGTCCTCATGATAGTCTTAGCAGCCACAAATTTTTCCAGAATTACGCACCTCGAAGGTCGATATTGGTCCCTCTGCTCTTTGTACTTTACACTGAAAGGCCCAGAAACAGCTTGTAAGAAATTTGGTTAACCTTGAGCCACGCAAACAAGGCACACTTTCTGAAACTATATAGTAGGTCCTGATATCTGATTTCTCTTTTCTTTTGTTGTGTTTTAGAACGCAAAAAACAACTAAGTTCATACGCACCCATGTAAATTGTGGAGCACTAAGACGAGAAAGATTTAAAAGTGTCTACAAGTTCAGGTGTGTTGGTGAGTATATTTTACTGCATAAATCATTTTCAATCATATGTTCAAGGAAATTGTAGGTATTTATCTTGTGAAAACAGACATGTACCTCGAACTCCAGGAAGGGTAGGCGAGTAGAGAACAACGCAGCAGTGGTACAAAGCATCCATGTAGAAAGATTGCGTGTTGAGGTAATCTATGGTGTTAACTAATAGTGCATTGCTCTAGCTAAGCTTTTCTAAACAGAAGTGTCAACACATGTATAGATTAATGTACATTCATTTGCAAAATGAACTTTTCACTGTAAGGCAGTGAGCGTGCCATTCCTGATCTTAGTGGCAGCAATGGCGCCGCTCGCACACCCTTGAGTATTAAGCTCGTGAAGGTAAGTAATCTTATAATTATTGTGAAGTTTATATTATACCGTAACGAAGTTAGAATTTTATGTTATCCATTTAAGGTTTCACTCGTTTCAAAGTATTTCTCAAAAAACCAAAAACTTAACCTAAGGGCAGATTTCCGCCTACTTTAGACGTAGGTTTACATACAAATTTAAGACATTTCTTTAGGTACTAAGTGAAGAATTTAGGCTGCTTTCATTATACATATTTATTAGCACCGTATCTACTCGGGGAATTAAAGGTTTTAAGTTCTGTCTTTCATTTCCCTTGAAAACGCGTTGAGTACGTATCGCGCATACACGATCTTAGGCCTAATTTTTCGGGTGTACAGGTTTTGATTTTTACCGTTAGTTTAACTGCATTACGTTACAATATTAATAGTATGCACATATTAGTGTTCCACATCAGTTTAGTGACTCGTGTGATCTGCAGTTAATAGAATATTACTGTTATTGCCTAGATAAATTTTGTAAAAAATATTGTGAACAAGCATGAGCGAGAAGTGTTTGAGGTGCAGTAGGGATGTCAGTTCTGGGATTCTGTGCAGCTGTTGTGGCAGGTGTTTACACTGGGGTGAATGTAGTGGCATGATAATCGTGGAAGTAAATTATGGTTCTCTTCCATGGTATTGCTAATTATGTTGAAGGGATAGGAAAATAGCGGAACAGGAAGTGAAGATTTTAGAGCCCTTCAGGCTGAAATGGATAGTGTTAGGGAGGAACTGATGTGGTTAAGGGGGGGGGGGGGGCAGAAGGATGAAGACAGGTGGGAAGTGGTAGCACAGGGAACACAGAAATAACAGTGTCTGACAGTTTCATCATTGGCACAAACAATAGATTTGCCTTGCTGCCTCAGTTAACTAAGGAAGAGGCTCAAGTAGATTTAAGTGTAGTCAGCACTCAGACTCACTAGAAAACCAACTGTTGCAAAAAATAGTAGGTGGTGGTGGTAGTAGTGGTAGTAGTGGTAGTAGTAGTAGTAGTAGTAGTAGTAGTAGTAGTAGTAGTTTGGGCCAGATCTTGCAGGAAAAATTAGGTGACAGGTACCAGGTCACAAGCATTTTCAAGCCCAGTGCATGTCTTAGCCAAGTGAGAGGATGTAGGATCATTGTGCAAGTGTTTCACAAATCAAGATCATGTTGTGGTAGTGGATGGAGCGGGAAACTATTGAGAGGGATCAGGACTACAATATTGAGTGTGACCTGGTAAAAATAGCATCTGCAACGAACGATACAGATGTTTGATTGGTTCCTGCTTTCATGTGGTATGATCGACTCCAACTGAACAGCTGTCAGGGGGTCAATATAGAGCTAGATCAGCTGCCTTGGGCAGCTACTTTGTCAGGCTTAGGTTTTGTTCCTGTTGATGGTATTGGTAGGTGGGACGTCACAAGACATGGCCTGCATCTCAATAGGAAAGGGAAAGGTAAACTGGCTGGGACGATAGCAAAATCTTTAAGGGGGCACTGAAACCCATGGGAGTACTTTTTTAGTAAAAACTCAGAGTCCAATCTTCCTATATTGATTGAAATTAAGCTTGGCGAGAAGTTCAGACAGGAAGGTAGGTAGGTACTAGATATATGAAAACATCACAGTATTCTCTTAACATTACAGTGAAAAATAATGTTAATATGTCACATGGTTCACATAAAAGCAGTCAAAAATAATGGTAGTATATTGCATCAGAATATCATGGCGTTAAAAAACAAAGTGGTTTAACTACTTGTTTGTTTAGAAGCGTTGGAAACCGAAGGTGGAAAATATGTACTACGCCTGTCTGATCATCATATAGTCATAGGTAATGTAAATGTAGGTGGATATAAGCTTTCAGCACATGCAAGTAGAGAGACTATGGAGAGGGGAGTTGTCATATGTGGTAAAAATCTGTCAGTGTGAAAAGTTTGGGAACTAAGAAATTTTGCATAGAGAAACATAGAGGTATGTGCATGTGAGAAACTAAATAATGATTTATTTTAACTGTGTACAGGTCCCCCTTGGGAAATTTTCCATTATTTTTTAAAAATTTGGATTCTTTGTTGTGCTATCTGTCAGACAGGGGAAAGAAAATTAATTGTGTGGATTTCAGTGTACATTTTCTGAAAGAGTCCGATAGAAAGCTTGAGCCTGAAGTATTACTTGGTTCTTTCAATTTGACATCAGTTATTTATTTTCCTACTCATGTGGTACAGGAAAGCAGCACACAGATAATGTATTCATATACCAAGATAAATTTAATGCATACACAGCTAGTTAGAGCATATGATATAGCTCCATACAGTAATAAAAAACAATCTGCCAAAATAGTGCATTCAGTGAATGATTTAACAATTCAAAATTTTAGGGAAAGCTTGTGACAAACTGGGGTGATGTGTGCAGGGAACATGATGCTAATTTAAAATTTAACCTATTTCAAGATACCTTTGTGAGTTTCTTTGAAAACAGTTTCCCTAAGAAAACAGTGAAATATAGTTGTAAGAAACCATGTAAAAAGCCATGGCTTACTAAAGGGATAAAAATATCTTGCAAACAAGAAAGAGACATGCTCCATGCATGAATTCTGCGGCTGCATTCCCGAAACTTAATGGAGCAGTTTTTGCGACGCGAAAACCTGAAGATTCACAACAAGAAAGGGACATGTATCTTATAGCAAGGGGGAGTAATGATCCCAAAACAGTGAAACTTTATACAAACTACTGCACTGTATTAAGAAAAGTTAGTACAAACTCCACAAGTAGGTGCATTATGTCATAGTACCATAGCTGATAAAATTAAAACAATTTTGAATGTTAAAAGGGAAACAGGGCAACCAAGAGCACAGGAAGACTGTATTTCTATCAAACACAATGAGTAGTTAACAAGAGGTCAGAAGTAGAGACCATAATTAATTATCATTTTTAAGTGTCGTAGAGAAATTAGGACCCAGCTATTCATTAGAAAATGCAAGGCAGTATATGGAAGAGGCAGTACCTATGCAGTTTCATAGAATTTAAATTCAACCCACCTCTCCTATTGAAATTAAGAAAATAATAAATTCACTGAACAGTAGCTCACAAGGAATTAATGGCTTTTCCAACAGAGTACTGAAAGTTTGTTAACAAATAATTAGGCTTCTGAGCCACATATATAGTAGCTCAATGAAACAGGGATTTTTCGAGATAGAGCGAAATACGCTATTGTTAAACCATTGAATGAAGAAGGGGATAGATCTGATGCTAACAACTACTGCCCAATCTCACTTCTGAAAGCTTCTTCCAAAATCCTTTAAAAAGTAATTTATTCAAGAGTAGCATTACCTATTTATAAAAATTTAGCACTAACAAAATGTCATTTCGTTTTCAGAAAGGCTTTTCAATACAAAATGGTATACATGCTTTCACTGATCAAATATTAAATGCATTGAATAACCCAACATCACCTATTGGTATACGTCATCTCTCAAAAGCTTTTGATTGTGTGAATAATGAAATTCTTCTAGGTAAGATTAGGTACTGTGATGAGTGGGACAGTGCACAAGTGATTTAATTCATACTTAACTAGAATGCAGAAGGTTTAAATTAACAGTACAGATAGTCTGCAAAAACCAGCAGAGTCCTAACTGGGGAGTTATCAAGAACAGTGTCGCACATGATTCAGTCTTGGCTCCTTTATTGTTCTTAATATGTATTAATGGCTTGCCACTTTACATTCATCAAAATGCAAAGCTAGTTCTTTTTGCTGATACCAGTATAGTAATCACACCCAGGAGCAAGAATCAGCTGAGGAAATTGCATATGTCTTTCAGAGTGGCTCTCTGCAAATGGACTCACTAAATGAGGAAACACAGTTTGTACAATTCTGTACAGTAAATGGCATAACACCACTAATATAGACTATGAACAGAAGTCTGTTGCTAAGGCAGAATACTCAAAATTTCTGAGTGTGTGCATTGATGAGAAATTATTGGAAGAAACACACTGATGATTTGCTGAAACAGTTAGGTTCAACTACTTATTTAGTGTTATTGCACATTTTGGTGATAGGCATAGTAGGATAATTTACTGATATTATTTTCATTCACTGCTTTAATATGGCATGGCATTTTGGGCAATTCGTCACTAAGAGAGGAAGTATTCATTGCCCAGAAGTGTGTAATCAGAGTAACAGCTGGAGCCCAACCAAGATCACCTCTTACTTTTGACTTTTGAGATGTGTCATTGATACCCCGTCCCAGTTAAGGGAAGATAAGTGCATAGCTAGAACACTAGAAGAAAGTGTGATGTTCACTATTTTGATTAAATCTCACTTTGGCACAGAAAGGGGTGAATTATGCTGCCACAAAAATCTTTGGTCATTTGCCAAATAGTATTAAAAGTCTTACAGATAGCCAACCAACACTTAAAAGCTAATTAAAAGAATTTCTGAATGACTACTACTACTCAATAGATAAACTCAGATATGAAGTAGTAACTTAAAAACATTTTGTGTGAAGAAAACTTGTTTTAAAGTTACACGTTCCACATCACTACGTTATGTCGTGTTCATGATCTATGGATCAAAGCTTCATGTATGTATTTATTAAAACTGTTTGCTGTAATGGAACTCTGAACTAGAACTGCGCCTTTTTTTGTTTTGTTTTTTTTTTTTTTTTTTTTTTTAAGAACAGATCGTACCAGCTGTTCTCTAGTCACGACTCAGACTGCCCTCACAGCTTTACTTTTGTCAGTACTTTGATCTACCTTCCAGACTTCACAGCCTACAACCGTTCCCATGCATACATAAAAGGGAAACCATTTCCAAAATTAATCTCCAGTGCAGAGTGGCAGTTTAATAAATTAAGTCTTCATCTGGTTGAAAGCACAAATTAGTGGTAAAACACGCGCATGTGGACAACATTAACACCAACCCTGAGCTATCTTTATCCCTCCTCCTAAGAGGAATAATCGTTATATTAACTATTACCATCAATCGCATGTGAAGAAATTTCAAATTACTTAAGTACGATTGGTTTCATCCTGAGACACACCACACTGTTGAGCTGGGTTTCTTCATTGTTTGATGTGTTCTTTTCTTTTACTTGAAAATTAAAGTCCACATTGAAAAGACAATTTGCGATCCTTTCTTGTACATCCTATGTTAAGATTAGCCACGTTCTTTTGTCTGTGTATTGTGAATTTTAACTGTTCGGTTATGTGGACAAAGTCTACGAATATATCTGACGCGCAAGCTACATCGTCAGTCGGCCTGTAGTTTAATGGAGCCGAAGATTAGCCCCAGGTAGGCGGAATCTGCCTGTTGGACTACCAGTTGCGAGCACTCCAGTGAGCAGGCAGATGCTGGGAGTTCCCTCACTCCAGTGGCGAGCTTTGGCCACACGGACACACCCACCAGTCCCCCGTGCATTGCGCGCAACGGAGACGACCCCGGTATTTTGCGAAGCAGCACACTTAGGTGGCTGCGCAGGCAGGCAACACGCTGGCGGCAAGACTGAAGTACTGTGGGTGGCGCAGGAGCACGATTGGCACCTATGTTTTGACAACATGAGGACGCATGGTTGTCGGTCCTTCGAGGCGTTTGAGATCAATCCAGATGTGGGGTTGGCAGCCCACGACAGGTTCCATCTGATGCAGCAAATCTACGGCACATCAGCAGGGTGTGTGAACGTTCAGCTAGCTGACTCGGCAGTGCACCCTGTTGCAAAGGGTGGGGGTGCACAGGAGATCGATTACTTGCCACCCTTGCGAAGGAATAGCCAAACGACCGTCGACACACCATGCTGGGAGGATGCAAAAGATATGCAGAGAGAGAGAGAGAGAGAGAGAGAGAGAGAGAGAGAGAGAGAGAGAGAGAGAGAGAGAGAGAGAGAGTCATGACTACCACCATGAATCATATCAATGAAGTGCATGGGACGACATGGGCCACTTCGAGAGTTTCCTGAGACGATTGAGGCAGCGATGTCGCACTCCACAGGTGCACAGTGTGACACCCTGTTGACACCTGCAACAACAAACCCCTCCCCTTTTGTGCCTTAGGATAGTTCAATTGCTGCATGGTGTCAACAGTTTTTGAAAATATCCGTTTGAGGAGCAACTTACTGTTGAGGTTTATTTTATTTCTGACAATCACATTATGAAAATCATCGCCGCTGTCAGCCTGGAATGGCCATCTTCCGATGCTACAATAGACAAGAGGAAAGCTGACATTAAAAGTTTAAAAAGTATAATTATTTTCCATGTCTACTTCCGAGCGTAGTGAAGTGGTATGAACGTCAATATGGTGACTTATGAGTGGTATTTGGTGAACAGGTTTTCATGCGTTGTCAGCTGAACAATGTTTGAGATCAAGGAATTATATGCATACAACTAAGAATACTTTTGTTTCATTACTCTTTGTACTAGATGTGCACATCCAGTGTAAGACAATAGTCACCCGTAAAAAGCTATAATACGACAAACATTTTACATTTCAAGCAGGTACTCTAACAGTGAAAGTAACAGATGACGCGTGCATCTGGCGCAGGAAGTACGGAAGCAAATGTACACTTAGTCGTATTTATGTAATTCCCTGATTTCCGATACTTTTCTTAGTTGACAATGTATGAACACTTTTTCACTAAATGCCGCCCCAAAGTATGAACCATAAGCACGTTGATACCGTTTTACGAAGCTCTGAAGTAGACCCAGTAAAAATGTTTACACGTGTTGAGGTCTTAATACAAGTGGGTCTTTTATTTATTTGAATGTTTGGAGATTTCGACATAGCAATGCAGGCCGAAACTGATGATAAAAGTGATGTCAAAAATCAAAAGTTACATCTTATGGTGTAGTGTTTTTATAGTACGATATGGAAACTAATGTGTTTCAGTGAATATGATTCATGTCTACAGATAATATGAGTCATGACAAATATTTCAATCGAGTTCTGAACTGTTGGGTCAGACCAGAGGGAACATCCACGTTTTTATTGTTTTTTCACTCGTTGATATGTGCACAGTTATACTCTTCTAAGGAGCAGTGGTCGAAATAAACTTAATTACGAGACTTCAATTCCACTCAACATGGTAATTTGTAGGCTCTTCGGTAAGTTGTTTTCTTGTTTTATTGATGCCATGTATGGGTGGCCTCTACGATTATGTGCCAATTTTAATTTGCTTCGATGTTAACTGTATTTATTGCGCACTTATCTATCGAAGTTTGTGTTCTGTCTTACGTTTTATGTTGTATTATCCCATTTAGCGCTTACTGTGTGTTTTGCTTTTATCATTATTTTGTATTTCTCTGTTTGAATTCGACCTGTGATCAATTTGGCTCCTGCATTGAGCATAAAGTGGCGAATCTCAAAGGTGGCAACCACGTAGTTTTTGTGTTTTCATCTAAACGACAGCGACCATTTGCATTATTTCGCTGACCTACTGATGCCCTTATTAATTTCGCACGGGTATTCTGGATAACTATTTTTTGTCTTGCCGATGACAACTTTGCTTTCTTCGTGTCCCAGCTTTGCTAATCGGCCGGCAAGCTACGTGAACTAGCATATGTTTCTTTTAAATCTTATTTTGCAGTGATGTTAATTTCATTATCTAATGCTCTTTTGTATGGCTTTTTTGTTTTGTTTTGGTTTTAGGGCGAAAAAACTGCTATGGTCATTAGCGCCCGGTCTGTGACTTAGGAAACGGTAAAAAACGAAAATGGAAGGCAGCAGCAGTGGGGACGAAACTTAAGAAATTGGAGAAACTAAAAGCAGAAGGAAAGCTTAAAAATCCACTACAGAAAGGGGTTGGTTGTCCCCAAAAAGAGCTTCAAATGACTGACGTCATCTCACTGGAACTAATGAACTCGAGAACGCGATCGGCCGAGCGCCTGTCATCTGCTAAAATGGACGATATGTCAGGCGACAGCTGTAGACGGGCGCGTAACGAAGTAAAATAGGAGCACTCAAAAGGTGTCTTACCGTCCACAGCTGAGAGCAGTGGAGACAGAGTGGGGGAGGATCGCCGATTAAAAGATGTCGATGGCTAAAGAGACAATGCCCTATACGGAGCCTAGTTAAAATTATCTCCTCCCGACGACGCTTTCGGGAGGAAGAGGTCCAAGCACAGGGAACAGCTTTCTCGTCCCGCAATTTATTATGGGGAAGTGTCTACCAATGTGCGTGCCATAAAAGAACAACACGACGACATAAAACGCTCCGTAGATCGGCGAAGGGAATTGATTGAATAGCTGGCCGAAGAAGAGAGACTGCAGCCTTGGCTGCTATATCGGCCGCCTCATTTCCATAGATACCAACGTGTCCCGGGAGCCAGAGGAACGCCACAGAGACGCCCCCCAGGTGGAGCAAACGCAGGCAGTCCTGAATCCGGTGGACCAGAGGGTGGAGAGGGTACAGAGCTTTGAGACTGAGGAGAGAGCTGAGAGAATCTGAACAGGTAACGTACTGTATCCGCTGATGGTGGCGGTTGTAGTGGACAGCCTGGAGAACAGCGAAAAGCTCCGCAGTATAAACCGAACACTGGTCGGGAAGCCGAAATCTATTTGGGGTGTCTCCAACAATATAGGCACAACTTACACCTAACGATGTTTTCGAGCCATCAGTGTAAATAAATGTGGCTTCCTTCATTTGTGCACATAGAGCAGCAAATGCCCGACAATAAACAAACGAAGGGGTACCATCCTTGGGAAATTGACAAAGGTCACGGAGCAGGCAGATCCGGCGACGGAGCCAAGGCGGTGCTGTACCTCAAGTTGTCAAGAAGGTTTTAGAAAAGCGGAAGGAAAGAGAATGGAGCAGTTGACGGAAGCGGACTCCCGGGGGTAGTAGGGAGGAGGAGCGGCCTGCATACCCTACATCAAAGGAGGCGTCGAAAAAAAGGTCATGGGCTGGATTAGCAGGCATGGAAGACAGATGGCTAGCGTAACGACTCAGGAGGACTGCTCGCCGATTGGACAGCGGAGGTTCATCAGTCTCAGCATAAAGGCTTTCCACAGGGCTGGTGTAAAAAGCTCCAGACACTAAACGTAATCCACGGTGGTGGATAGAGTCGAGACGCCGAAGAATAGACGGCCGAGCAGAGGAGTAGACTATGCTTCCATAGTCCAATTTCGAGCGCACTAAGGCGCGATAGAGGCGGAGAAGGACCACTCGGTCCGCTCCCCAGGAGGTACCATTCAGGACACGGAGGGTGTTAAGCGATCGCAGACAGCGAGCCGAAAGATAGGAAACGTGGGAGGACCAGCACAGTTTTCTGTCAAACATAAGACCCAAGAATTTAGCGACGTCCGAAAACGGAAGGTTGACAGGTCCTAGATGTAAGGAGGGTGGAAGTAACTCCTTACGTCGCCAAAAATTAACACAAACGGTTTTACTGGGAGAAAAACGGAAGCCGGTTTCGATGCTCCAAGTGTGGAGGCGATCGAGACATCCTTGAAGACGTCGTTCAATAAGGCTGGTCCGTTGAGAGCTGTAGTAGATCGCAAAATCGTCCACAAAGAGGGAGCCCGAGACATCAGGAAGGAGACAATCCATAATTGGATTGATGGCAATGGCAAACAGTACAACACTCAGCACGGAGCCCTGGGGTACCCCGTGTTTTGGGAGAAAGTACGGGAGAGAGTACTGTTCACCCGCACCCTAAATGTGCGCTCTGCCATAAATTCGCGAAGAAAAAGGGGCAGCCGACCTCGAAAGCCCCAAGAGAACAGTGTGCGGAGGATACCTGTCCTCCAACAGGTATCGTATGCTCTCTCCAGATCAAAAAATATTGCTACTGTTTGGCGTTTCCGGAGAAAAGTATTCATGATATAAGCGGAGAGGGCAACAAGATGGTCAACGGCAGAAAGATGCTTTCGGAATCCGCATTGGGCAGGTGTTAAAAGACTGCGGGACTCCAGCCACCACGCTAGACGGTATTTCACCATACGCTCCAAAACCTTACAGACACTAGTCGTGAGAGAAATGGGGCGATAGCTAGATGGGAGATGTTTGTCCTTTCCAGGTTTCGGAACGTTTTTTTTTTTTTTTTTTTTGTGGTTTTAGGGCGCACAACTTCAATGGTCACTAGCGCCCTGACTACTCTAAAAATGCACCGCGAGGCACAAGTTGACAACAACAACTAAAAGGGAAAACACAATAAAAGACATACGGACAGGCAGAGGATTAAAAAACATCATCAAATATCCTTAGCGAGGTTCGTAAAATTGATAAAACAAAGAACACGAGCAGCTGCTCGTGGGTCATCCGCTAAAATGGCATCGAAAGTATTAGGCAGGTTAAGATCGAGGCGCAGTGTGGTAAGATCTGGACAGGACATTAAAATGTGCCTAACCGTCAGCAAGTGCCCACATGGGCAGAACGGCGCCGGCGCAGCCGTCAGCAGATGGCGATGGCTGAACCGGCAGTGTCCAATTCTTAACCTTGCTAAAACGACCTCCTCCCGCCGAGAAGGGCGTGAGGAGGACGTCCAAGCCACGGGAAGAGGTTTTAAGGCCCGAAGCTTGTTGTCGGTAAGTGCAGCCCAATCGGCATGCCACAGCGACACGACGCGCCGACAAATGACCCTGCTAAAATCGGACGAAGGGACACAACAAGAAGCTGTCCGAGGCTGGAGGACCGCAGCCTTGGCCGCGGCATCTGCAGCTTCGTTCCCAGGGATACCGACATGGCCAGGAACCCACATAAAGCTAACCGGCGGACCGACGTCCACCAGCCGCTGAAGAGAGCGTTGGATCCGGTGTACGAAAGGGTGAACCGGGTACGGATCACTGAGGCTCTGGATGGCGCTCAGGGAGTCGGAGCAGATGACATAAGCAGAATGTCGGTGGCGGCAGATGTAAAGAACAGCCTGGTAGAGGGCAAAGAGCTCAGCTGTGAAGACCGAACAATGGTCATGGAGCCGGTATTTGAAACTTTGTGCCCTGACAATAAAGGAACACCCGACCCCGTCATTGGTCTTAGAGCCATCTGTATAAATGAAAGTCATGTTGATGAACTTCGAACGAAGTTCCAAAAAACGGGAGTGGTAGACCGAACCGGGGGTGACCTCTTTTGGGAGCGAGCTGAGGTCAAGGTGAACGCGGACCTGAGCCTGGAGCCCAGGTGGCGTGCGGCTCTCGCCCACTCGAAAGGTTGCAGGGAGTGAAAAATTAAGGTGTTGAAGGAGGCGACGAAAGCGAACTCCAGGGGGTAGCAGGGCAGAGACATACAACCCGTATTGAAGAACAAGAGAGTCGTCAAAAAAGGAACGATAAGACGGATGGTCGGGCATTGACAGTAGCCGACAGGCATACCGACAAAGCAGTATATCGCGCCGGTAGGTGAGTGGCAATTCGCCAGCCTCAGCATGAAGACTCTCTACGGGACTGGTATAAAATGCTCCGATCGCAAGTCGTAAACCCCGATGTTGTATGGAGTTGAGGCGGCGTAAGATGGATGGCCGTGCAGAGGAGTATACGAAGCTCCCATAATCCAGCTTGGAGCGGACGATCGACCGATATAGACGAAGTAGGACGGTTCGATCCGCTCCCCACGACATACCACTGAGAACACGGAGGACATTTAAAGAACGGGTACAACGGGCGGCCAAATATGACATGTGGAGACCAGCTAAGTTTCCTGTCAAAGGTAAGGCCTAAAAATTTGGTTGTCTCCACGATTGGGAGAGCAACGGGACCGAGTCGTAAGGACGGTGGGAGAAACTCTTTGTAGCGCCAGAAGTTAATACAGACCGTCTTCTCGGCAGAAAAACGGAAGCCATTGGCGACACTCCAGGAGTAAAGACGGTCAAGAGAACGCTGAAGACAGCGCTCCAGGACACGTGTACACTGCGCGCTGCAATAGATGGTAAAATCGTCCACGAAAAGGGAGCCTGATACATCAGCTGGGAGGCAATCCATTATTGGATTGATCGCGATGGCGAAGAGAGCGACGCTCAAAACTGAGCCCTGTGGCACCCCATTCTCCTGGCGAAAGGTGTCGGACAGGACAGAACCCACACGTACCCTGAACTGTCGTTCCAATAAAAAGGAACAAATAAAAAGAGGGAGGCGACCGCGAAAGCCCCATGTATGCATGGTGCGGAGAATGCCCGCCCTCCAACAGGTGTCGTAAGCCTTCTCCAAATCAAAGAACACAGCCGCAGTCGGGCGCTTCCGCAAGAAGTTATTCATAATGAAGGTCGACAAGGTAACCAGATGGTCAACAGCAGAGCGGCGCCTACGAAATCCACATTGTACATTGGTAAGTAGGCGTCGAGACTCGAGCAGCCAAACCAATCGAGAGTTAACCATTCGCTCCATCACTTTACAGACACAGCTGGTAAGCGAGATAGGTCGATAACTGGAAGGCAAGTGCTTGTCCTTCCCCGGCTTAGGAATCGGGACAACAATAGACTCGCGCCAGCATGCGGGAACCTGTCCCTCAATCCAGATGCGATTGTATGTACGAAGAAGAAAACCTTTACCCGCAGGAGAAAGGTTCTTCAACATCTGAATATGAATAGAATCAGGCCCTGGAGCGGAGGACCGTGATCGGCCAAGTGCGGTTTCGAGTTCCCGCATGGTGAATGGTGCATTATAACTTTCACAATTCGAGGAGCGGAAGTCAGGTGGCCTAGCCTCCTCTGCCTGTTTGCGGGGGAGGAAGGCAGGGTGGTAATGAGCGGAGCTCGAAACCTCGGCGAAAAAGCGGCCGAAGGCATTGGAGACAGCCTCAGGGGCCACAAGGACTTCATTCGCTACCTTCAAGCCAGAAACTGGGGAGTGGACCTTAGTGCCAGATAGCCGACGCAGGCTACCCCAGACAACAGAAGGAGTAAAACTGTTGAAGGTGCTTGTGAAAGCAGCCCAGCTGGCTTTCTTGCTTTCTTTAATAATACGACGACACTGAGCACGTAATCGTTTATAATTAATACAATTCGCCACTGTAGGGTGGCGTTTAAAGGTGCGTAAAGCACGTCGACGAGCACGTAAAGCGTCTCTACATGCTGCGGTCCACCAGGGGACCGGTACGCGACGTGGAGAAGAAGTAGGGTGAGGGATGGAATATTCAGCAGCAGCGAGAATGACTTCCGTGAGGTGTGCGACCTGACGATCGCAGCTTGTGAAGGTTTGAACCTGAAAGGTCGCCCTGGAAGAGAAGAGCCCCCAGTCTGCCTTGGAGATGGTCCAACTAGAGGAGCACGGAGAGGGAGTATACTGCAGGAGATGGATAACACACGGGAAGTGGTCGCTCGAATATGAATCAGCAAGTGCATACCACTCAAACCGGCGTGCAAGTTGGGGAGTACAGATAGAGAGGTCTAAATGGGAATAGGTATGAGATGTGTCCGAAAGAAAAGTAGGGGCGCCAGTATTGAGGCAGACAAGATTGAGCTGGTTGAAAAGGTCTGCTAACAAGGAGCCCCTCGGGCAGGATGCTGGAGAGCCCCAAAGGGGATGGTGGGCATTGAAGTCTCCAGTTAACAAAAATGGTGCAGGTAGCTGAGCAACAAGTTGCATCATGTCTGCCCTGGTAACGGCAGATGACGATGGAGTGTAAACGGTACAAAAGGAAAACGTAAAGGTGGGGAGAGTAATGCGGATGGCAACTGCCTGCAGGCCGGTGTGCAACGTGATGGGATCGTAGTAAATATCATCCCAGCAACATAACCCCTCCATGAGCTGGGATACCTACCACAGGGGGTAGGTCAAAACGCACAGAGGTGTAGTGTGCCAAGGCAATTTGATCGCATGGGCGTAGCTTCGTTTCCTGGAGGGCTACGACGAGCGGACGATGCAAGCGGAGCAGCAACTTCAAGTCCTCTCGGTTGGAGCGAATGCTGCGAATATTCCAGTGAATAAGTGCCATCGTAAGAAAAGGAAGATGAGAGAAGGGGTCACCTCGAAGGCCGCTTAGGGCCTGCCTTCGAGCGAGCACTGCCGCCGCTATCAGTAGGCGGACAGTCATCGTCCATTGGGTCTATAGGTTCATCGGCCATCTCGGGAGGATGGCCGGGAGGGAGAGCTTCCTCCGCCGGTGAACGGCCAGATGTTCGGCTACCAGCGGTGCGGCCAGGCGAAACGGATGACGGCCTGGGGCGGCAACCGCTGGGTGGCTCGGGAGAAGAAAGGCGCCGTGGCGGAGAAGGAGAACTGTGCTTCCTATGCGCCTTTTTAGAAGGACGTTTGGTGGAAGTACCGGTCGAAGGCTGGGAGGTCGAGGGACGGAGGAAGTCTGCACGGGATGGTTCCTTCTTGAAGGCCCATGCATCTGACTTCGGGGTCTTCGACTTAGCAGAAGCTGAGGAAGTGGCTGGTGTCTGTGGGGTGATGGGAGGAAGAGGAGACGTCGACCGCGCGATCTTAGCACTGGCCGAACGGACGACCGTGGTGCTGAAGGTCAGATCGCATGTCTGGGTTGCTACCTCCCGGGTAGTCCGAGGAGAGGCGAGGACAGTGCTGTATTTCCCCGCTGGGAGCAGCGTGGGCTTCCTACTAGCCAATAGCTTGCGAGCAGCCGAGGTGGACACTTTCTCTTTGACCCGAATTTCTTGGATACAGCGTTCTTCCTTACAGACAGGACAGTCGCGGGAGGATGCGGCATGGTCACCCTGACAGTTCACACAACGAGGAGACGGAGGTGGACAGTCACCCTCATGGGCATCCCTGCCACAAGTGACACATTTAGCCGCATTGGAGCAAGACTGTCGAGTGTGATTGAAACGCTGACACTGGTAGCAGCGCGTAGGTGTCGGGACATAGGGGCGAACAGAAATAACCTCGTAGCCCGCCTTGATGCGCGATGGCAGCTTAACACTATCGAAGGTCAAGAAAAGTGTCCGGGTCGGTACAAGGTTATTGGTGACCTTTTTCATGACCCTATGGACAGCCGTCACGCCCTGCTCAGCGAGGAAAGATTGAAGCTCCTCGTCAGTCAATCCGTCGAGGGAGCTACTATAGACCACACCACGAGACGAATTCAAAGTTCGGTGGGCCTCCACCCGGACAGGGAACGTGTACAAGAGTGTGGCCCGAAGCAGTTTTTGTGCCTGAAAGGCATTCTCAGTTTCTAGTAATAAGGTACCGTTACGCAACCTGGTACAAGATTTGACAGATCCGGCTATGGCATCTACGCCCTTCTGAATAACGAAAGGGTTGACAGAGGAAAAATCCTTTCCGTCCTCAGATCGAGAAACTACGAGGAACTGTGGGGCAGGCGGTAGTACTTTTGTCACAGTTGGCTGGTCACGTTTCCGATTTTGGGTCGAAGTCGAAAGCGATGGAGTAGAATCCATTGCGGAGGAATCCCCCATGATTGCCAGCGTCTCCGATGGCGCGCTCCTTCCTTGTGGGGACCCTCTCAGAGGGCACTCCCGCCTTAGGTGAATGTTTACACCTCAGGTCACACCTCCCGAGAAACAGACGGAGGGACCAATCAGCATGGTCAGAAGGTATCAGCTCAGGCAATCACCCCTCCCCGGGCCTGGCCTTTACCAGGGGGTACGCGCGTGCCTTACATGTCTACCCAGGGCGGGGACTTACGCGTTACCCCGTCATCGGCTATGCGTGCGAACGCGTGGGTCGGCCTTCAGACACGCACAGGGAGGAAGGAAGAAGAGGAAAAAGAAGAGAGAGAGGGAGAAAGAGGACAGACTGTCTCAAACGCCGAGGCGGAGACCAGAGAAGGCAAGGAGAAAAAGGCAATGAGAAGGCAAGGAGAAAAAGGCAATGAGAAGGCAAGGAGAAAAAGGCAATGAGAAGGCAAGGAGAAAAAGGCAATGAGAAGGCAAGGAGAAAAAGGCAATGAGAAGGCAAGGAGAAAAAGGCAATGAGAAGGCAAGGAGAAAAAGGCAATGAGAAGGCAAGGAGAAAAAGGCAATGAGAAGGCAAGGAGAAAAAGGCAATGAGAAGGCAAGGAGAAAAAGGCAATGAGAAGGCAAGGAGAAAAAGGCAATGAGAAGGCAAGGAGAAAAAGGCAATGAGAAGGCAAGGAGAAAAAGGCAATGAGAAGGCAAGGAGAAAAAGGCAATGAGAAGGCAAGGAGAAAAAGGCAATGAGAAGGCAAGGAGAAAAAGGCAATGAGAAGGCAAGGAGAAAAAGGCAATGAGAAGGCAAGGAGAAAAAGGCAATGAGAAGGCAAGGAGAAAAAGGCAATGAGAAGGCAAGGAGAAAAAGGCAATGAGAAGGCAAGGAGAAGTCAAGGGAAAGAGTAAGGAAGACAGTGAGGTGGAGAAGAGCAAAGAAAGGAACCAACAAAAGGAAGGAAGAAACGAGAAGTGAAAAACCAAAAAGACCACGATTATAGGTCGTCAAACCGTCCGTCTCCGGACGCAGGCGCTAACTACCCCCGTGAGGGGGATGGACTCCTTTTAGTCGCCTCTTACGACAGGCAGGAATACCTCGGGCCTATTCTAATCCCCGGACCCGCAGGGGGAGTTTCGGAACGGGAACGACGATAGCTTCCCGCCATCGTCTGGGAAAAGTACTGTCGGTCCAAATTCGATTATAAAGGCGAAGGAGGTAATGCAGACTATGGGTTGATAAATGCAGCAACATTTGGACGTGGATACCATCCGGTCCCAGGGCGGAGGAGCGAGAAGAAGAGAGTGCATGTTGGAGTTCCCACATGGAGAAAACAGTATTATAGCTTTCGCGATTCTGAGAGGAGAAAGCAAAATGTCGCACTTCCGCTGCACGTTTCTTCGGGAGAAACGCTGGCGGGTAATTGGACGAGCTCGAAATCTCAGCAAAGTGCTGCCCCAACGAGTTAGAAATTGCGACGGGGTCCACGAATGTATCATGCGCGACAGTGAGCCCAAAGACCGGGGAGAAACTAGGCGCGCCTGAGAACCGTCGAAGCCGACTCCAAACTTCCGAGGAGGGAGTGAAGGTGTTAAATGAGCTAATAAAGAATTTCCAGCTTGCCTTCTTGCTATCGCGGATGACGCGACGGCATCGCGCACGGAGCTGCTTATAGTGGATACAGTTGGCCAAAGTAGGATGGTGACGGAAAACGCGGTGAGCACGTCGCCGCTCACGTATTGCATCACGGCATGCAGCGTTCCACCAAGGAACTGGGGGGCGCCGGGGCAATTCGGAGGTGCGTGGTATTGAATGTTCCGCAGCCGTAAGAATAACGTCGGTAATATGTGTGACCTCATCGTCGACGCTGGGAAAGTGACGGTCATCGAATGTCGCTAGAGACGAAAAAAGTGTCCAATCAGCTTGAACAAACTTCCATCGTCGTGGGCGCATGTATGGCAGTTGAGGCTGCAGTCTAAGGACACATGGAAAGTGGTCACTCGAGTGTGTATCATCAAGGGCGAACCATTCAAAGCGCCGAGCTAGCGGAACAGTACCGACCGCAAGGTCCAAATGAGATAAATTTGTCGTGGAGGCAGACAAAAATGTAGGAACCCCAGTGTTGAGGCAAACTAGATCCGCTTGGTGGAAGACGTCTAGCAATAGTGAGCCACGTGGACAAGGATGTGGAGATCCCCAAAGCGGGTGGTGGGCATTGAAGTCCCCAACCAGCAAATATGGGGGTGGAAGCTGACCAAGAAGATGAAGGAGATCAGCTCGTGCCATTGGTGTGGACGATGGAATGTATACAGTACAAAGAGAGAACGTGTATCCGGAAAGGGAAAGACGGACGGCGACAGCTTGGAAGGAACTGTTTAAGGGGATTGGGTGATAATGGAGAGTATCATGGAGAAGAATCATGAGTCCTCCATTGGCTGGAGTGCCTTCAGAGGGGAGATCATATCAGACGGACTGAAAATGAGGGAGAACAAAGTGGTCATGGGGACGCAGCTTTGTTTCCTGAAGACAGAAGATGACCGGCGAGTAGGATCGTAAGAGGATCGACAATTCATCCCTATTAGCTTGAATGCCGCGGATATTCCAGTGGATAATGGACATGGGGTGAACATAAAATGGAGGAATGTGACCAAAGTTGCTGTCAACTCAAAGACTGCTCGGAGCTAGCGACCGACAGCATGGAATGGCATTCAGCCGAAGGCAGAAGATCCTGATTCATAGGTTGATCAGGAGCAGCTCCTGCCACCTGCGATCGGCCGGTTGACCGGCCACCAGCAGTGCGCCTCGGCGACACAGAAGACGGCCGAGGGCGATTTCCGCCAGGTGGTGCTGTAGACGGGACACGCCTTGGCGGAGAAGGAGAGGAACTGGGTTTCTTTGTAGCCTTCTTAGAAGTATGATGTTTAGATGGAGGAACCGATGGTTGGGAAGTTGCGGTACGTAAAAACTCTTCACGAGTATGCTCTTTTTTGGAAGGCTTGGTGTCACTTTTGGGCTCGAGATTTAGCAGAACCCAATGAAGGGTGAGCCATAGAGTGGGCAGGCGAAAGTGGTGAGGTTGAACGGGCGATCTTTGCGCTGGCCGATCTGACGACCGTGGCACTAAAGGTGAGGTCGCAAGTCTGCGTGGCCGCCTCCTTTGTTGGCCAAGGAGAAGCAAGGGCAGTGCTGTATTTTCCTGTCTGAGGCACGGTGGGCTGGCGACTGGCGAATAATTTTCGAGCAGCAAAGGTCGACACCTTTTCCTTCACTCTTATTTCCTGGATGAGCTTTTCGTCCTTAAAAACGGGGCAATCTCGAGAGGAAGCAGCATGGTCACCCATACAGTTGATGCAGCGAGGGGATGGAGGTGGACAAGCACCCTCATGGGCATCCTTGCCACACGTAACACATTTGGCCGGATTGGAACAGGACTGGCTGGTGTGATTGAACCGCTGACACCGATAGCAACGCGTAGGGTTTGGGACATAAGGGCGAACGGAAATTATCTCATAGCCTGCTTTGATTTTCGATGGGAGTTGAACTTTGTCAAACGTCAAGAAGACAGGGCGGGTTGGAATGATGTTCGTGTCAACCCTTTTCATAACTCTATGAACAGCCGTTACGCCCTGGTCAGACAGGTAGTGCTGAATTTCTTCGTTATACAATCCATCGAGGGAGCGTGTATAAACGACTCCATGCGAGGAATTTAAGGTACGGTGCGGTTCCACCCGGACAGGGAAGGTGTGGAGCAGAGAAGTACGCAGCAATTTTTGTGCCTGGAAGGCACTGACTGTTTCTAACAACAGGGTGCCATTCCGTAATCTGGAACAAGACTTTACAGGACCTGCAATTGCGTCGACACCTTTCTGAATAATGAAAGGGTTGACCGTGGAGAAGTCGTGACCATCGTCAGACCAAGAAACAACAAGGAACTGTGGCAACGATGGAAGAACTGTCTGTGGCTGAGACTCGGTGAACTTACGTTTGTGAGCAGACATAGTGGAAGATGAGGAAACCATTGCGGGAGAATCCCCCATGATTACCAGCGTCTACGATGGCGCGCTCCTCCCTTGTGGGGGCCCTCACTGAGGGCGCTCACGCCTTAGGTGATTGTTCACACCTCAGGTCACACCTCCCGACAAACGGACAGAGGGACCAATCGGCACTTTCGGAAGGTATCAGCTCAGGTAATCACCCCTCCCTGGGCCTGGCCGTTACCACGGGTACGTACGTGTCCTACCTGTCTACCCGGGGCGGGGAATTACGCATTACCCCGTCACCGGCTACGCATGGAAGTGCGTGGGTCGGCCTTCAGACACGCACAGGGAGGAAAAAAGAGAAAGGGAAAGGAAAGAAGAGGGGTCTCAAACGCCGCAGCGGAGAAAAGTGCAGAGAGAAGCGGGAAGGAAAAGAGAAGGACAGAGGAAGGACGAAGACTTGCAAGTATAGAAAGCAAGGAATTTGTAACAGTTTAGAGCGTCCGTCTCCGGACGTAGGCACAAACCATACTCCCAGAGGGGGAGAAAGGGAAGGAAAGAGCGAGAGGTGAGGGGGGGCGAAGATGGGGGAGGGGGAAGGATGAGGAAAGGGAAGGTATGCAGCCCGGAAAGGAAGGAGGGCCACATTACCTCGGGGTCCCGTGCTCGCTACGCACCTGTCCACAAAAGAGTTGTGAACCCCCTGGGGGGATTTTTACAAATCTGAAAGTACTATACCAGTATACACACAGCAGAAATAAATTTATAACTTCTTGATTAAAAAGAAGAAACGGCAACTGTATAGCAGCACTTTAGTATTTTTAGAAGTGTTGATGGTTCCATAAAGGCAGTGAAATTTTAATCGCCCAGGCCTCGACGGCCAGCATGTTACGAAAAGTTTATGAGTGTAGTACCGCGTCATATTGTAAGTAACTTTCGCTCATGGAATCAACGTTTCGGGCACGGATCTAGTGGGCTGCTCCTGGGTGTACTTTATATTGCTACCCGTAACTGGCGGAAGACCACGAAGATTGCGATAATGCAATGAAACCTAAGACGTCGAAATGCAAGATCAGAGAAGCCACCAAAATGCTCGGCACTATTCGCCGATGACTACCAATCATTGAACACACCGTGAGAGGCAGTGGACTGCAGCAAACCCCACTCCCTCCAATACAGGAAACCCACTACAGTAATTCTCTCTCTTCCACTAGCAACCAGAACCTATTCTGTAATTTCAGTTTGACATGCTCATACCTTTCTACACACACACACACACACACACACACACACACACACACACTGTATCTATACGTCAAGTTCCATAGGACCAAATTGAGGAGTAAATCTCCAAGATCACGAAACTTGTCACTACATGAAATAAAAACATAAAAGTAATAACAGATAAAAATAACGTCTATGAACCCAAAAAAGTCAAGCCGTAGGTTTAAGTGAAGGCAATCAACACAGCAAGAATGAGCTAAATTTTTCGAAGAACTCCTCGACAGAATAGGTGTGACCCATGAGTAAACTGTTCAGTTCCGATTTGAAAGCGCGTGGATTACTGCTAAGATTGTAGAATTAAAGTGGTAGCTTATTGAAAATGGATGCACGCGTATACTGCACACCTTTCTCCACAAAAGTTAAGGAAGTCCGATGCAAATGCAGGTAGATTTCTGCCGGGTATTAACTGAATGAAAGCTGCTTATTCTTGGGAATAAGCTAATAGTGTTAACAATAAATGACAGTAATATATATTTGAGAGAACAATGTCAAAATACCTTAACTAGTGAACACGGGTCGAGAAGACGTTCGTGAACTTATTGCCGCTCATAAGAAACACCAGTAGACCCATAAGAAAGCGATTGCAACCGTAGCCTAACAGATGGTTTCATTAATGATATTTACTATCTGACTCGCTACCATACTGAAGAAACACCTGTGACGGAAGTTCAAGGCACTTCACAGATTGTCAATTGTCCGACATAAAAAACGTTCTTAGTTTGTATACGTTTTCACGCCGTTCGCAGTTGGTTTCGGTGTACTGCACATTTTAAGGGCCCTACACATTCACCAGCCGATCTATCGACGGACGGACCGGTAAACTGCACGTGTGTACGCGTTTTGACCGACAGACAGACCGACCGACGAAAATTCCTTGTTGCAATGTCGGGCAAGTAGGTCGCACGTCACCCAACAAACTGCGCCGTGTGTAGTGCTGTCGTGCTAACTTTGCGACGAAAGTCTATCTTTTCACTGTGCACGGGATTAAATGCTATTTTATATACATGACAGGGTGCGACGAAGTCTAAACCTTAAGGACAGTGTTTCTGGAAAAAATAAAAACTGCACGTCTTTGTGGGACAAGTCGTGCAAGGAGTATAGCAATATAGAAGCACGGAATGAAGCGCTATTTTTGTAACTAATCCATAATGGTTTCGCGTGGCACAGAAAACTCCGTCGACCTTCTGTATTTCTGTTTTTAGGTCTCGTTTTCAATACTTACCTGAAATGAAATCTCAAAACTGGAATATCTACGTTAAATGGTCGTTAATTCGTAAAATATACAAGGCTATTCCAAACGGAACAGATTTCATAAATTTATTGCTTCCGAACTGCAAAAGACAAAACAGTTCTAAGGTTCCTGGAAACAACAGTTCAATTTTTTATGCATTCCATGTCAGCACCATGTGGTACATGGCAAATACCAGAAAGGTGGCTCATTTCGTACCACACACGAAGCAGCTGGTCTCTCGTTATCGGTCTCACAGTCTCAACAGTGCGATGTCGCACTTTAAAGAGTGTCAGTAATGTCGGGTTGGGGGAGAGGGGGAAGATAAAGTCTTTTACATGACCTTACAGGCAAGTCAAGGTGTGAGGTCTCGAGACCTAGGAGGCCACAGGCGATGAAGTTCATCTGCTCCTCCAGTCTCACCTTGTGACTTACCTGTGGAGTCTCGTAAAAGACCACGTGTGAAACCAAGCGGGATCTCTTAGGACAAACAATGAACTTTAGATATATCACACCACAACGGCGCTGTAAACTCTGGTTGCAGTGTGTCTGCTGCAACAAAATTAGCCTGTGCCTACAGATTGGTGCCTATGTACTGGCCTGTAGCGTTGTGTTTTGCTTTAGAGCGCAAAAAACTGGAGTCTTACACGCCCAAGTTAAAACTATAGAACACGAACATAGGAGTTAAATGACACGTCAGTCACAATGGACTGTATAGAGGACAGCTTAAAACAGGCACTTGGAAAAAGAGCTAGAAACACCAAACAGAAATGGAGGTCCTAAACTAGGAATTAAATGGCCTTCGCTATATTGCGTCGGTGGATAAAAAGTAGAACGCAGTCGACAGCCCGCGCGTCATTCGCTAAAACGGCTGAAATCAGAAAATTCCAGTAGGAAGTGACGGGCAGTTAAGACTTGGGCGCCATGTGTACAAAGTGGCGGGGTAGCGCCACTTGGCAAATGACGGCAAAAAGGCAGTGCCCAATACGCAGCCGAGTTAAAATATTCTTCTCCCGGCGTGAGGGCCGAGAGGATTTCGTCCAGAGCGCTGTGAGGGGCTTAATAAGCCGAAGCTTATTCCCGTGAATAGAGGACCATTGGCGATGCGAAAGCGACACCACCACCTGACAGGCGGCAACGCAGAGATCATCCGAGGGAATATAGGTACTCAGGGGCTGAGGTACGAGGACTGTAGTCTTGGCAGCAGCATCAGCAGCCGCGTTTCCTGGCAGACCGACATGACCAGGGACCCCACAGAAACATGACACTGGCTCCACCAACAGTGAGCAAGTGACAGTTTTCCTGGATCCGCTGCACTAAGGGATGGGCGTTGTACAGCGCACAAACTTTGAAGGGCACTGAATGAGTCTGAGCAGAGGACATAATTGGAAAGGCTGTGTCGCCGTATGTCAGGGCCGGCCAGAAATTCTGCACGCGTGCGGCGCTCTTGCACATGTGCAACTTCCGGGTCACAGCGTGCACGCCGCAGCCGTCAGCGTTCATGTAGTGCGTGTTTCTACGCACAGATGTCGCTCCTCTGTTACACGTGCGTTATCGACACCTCGTATGTATATCACAACGAAGGCTGTATCTGTAAGATCTGTTGCTTCATCGAGCGCAGCAGAGAAAGCAACAAAGTCTTTAGCCTTATTTATTAGCTGCCTGTGCAGATCGCCGGCCATAGCACTGATACGTCTTGTCACTGTTTGGATAGACTGATTTCTTGAAACCTGCTAACGTTCGTGGGACAAGTTCTGCAGCATCAGACACCCTTTCACAAACTCCCCTTCGGAAAAGGGTTTCCCAGAAACTAAGAGTTCAATAAGTATCAGTTACTTTGACGTACAGTAAAATCGAGTTTATGTGTCTCATCCATTTTCTTAAGGACATTTAATTTTGCATGCCGTTCTTCACTGTTGAGTACAGTTCACTCGTCTTTGTGATATGTATTTTAATATCTTTCAATTGGAAACTTACGCTGGCCGCCTATTTTTCGGCGGCACAGCAAACACTGAGTTTTCGCCAACGGCTACAAAAAAGAATTGCAGTCGCCAGTCATTTTTAAACGACTGAGAACATAGATCTCCCGTCATTTGATTTTTCACAGTACTTGCCATTTCTCAGTACTCTGTTAAGGTTACGGTCACCAGGGGTAAACTAGACTGGATATGTTGCGCTCTTGCTTGCACCACATGGAAGTGGAGCCGCTGCCGTTCATTTAGGACACGTCTAATAACAGATGTCGCTGTCGCACGCGTGCGCACATGTGCAGCACTTCCGCACGTCTGCACAGTGCAGCGTTTGGCCGGCCCTGCCGTATGTACTCCGTGGCTTGATACAAGGCAAAGAGCTCGGCTGCAAATACCGAGAAGTGTAGTGGAACTCACAGATCGTATTGTGATAAAGACTATGATCAAAATCGTGTTCATACAAAGCACATCTATGTCATTGACTTTGTTAGACTGATGTACAGGGTGGTCAAGAACATTCGGAAAAGCTTCATTAGCATTAAGATTAGCGTATCAGGCAGTTCCGCGCGGAAATTCACGCGTTCGGAAGAGTGTCGCCGAACGTGTCCTTAGGTTTATTCCTAAAACCAAACGAAAGATTAAAAAATTGGGAGTGTGACAGTAGGGACCGAACCCGAGCCACAGACTGAGTAATCTTGTGATCTATCATCTATGCTATGACGACAATTGTGCGTGGAGCGCACTTTTATCTGTGCGTGCAACAGCCTGACTGCTAGCTTCTTTGTTAGCAAACTCAAATAGGGCAACGGATCTAATTTTTGTTGGCTATTTTTCAACACAACCTACCGTGGCACACCTATTACAATACTATATTACGATTGTTTCTCTCAACGTGTATAGATGAAGTGCATGCCTATCCTACAGACCTATGAAGACATTCTAAGTACATCGCACCTAAAACTTGGTAATGTTTCACACCAAACGAGGTTATGTTAAAGAGAGAAAGGAGTTGTTCGCTGCACTTCTCACCCTTTCATGTGGCCAATTGTCCGTTCACGCTGTATGACGTGCTAGCAAACATGGGCGATAATGTCAAAGTCGTGTATTAACGTGTTTTCTCCTTTGGCAGCACACTGCACTTTACCCATTACTGGAAGATATTACGCACCAAGCGCACCTAATCGTTCAATTTCCGAGTAGCTCTATTCTCTAGCATGCGTGAAGTTTTCTGTCGTTTGAAACATTGCGGTTGATTAGAATAATTCTTCGTAAGATATCAGTTTATTAACTTCAGGGGCTAACCTATAACCAAATCAAGATTTTATTTTCTACATGCTACAGATTTTATAGGCGGTTCCGTTAATATACACAATGCGAGACTAAAGAATATCATTTCACCTGCGCTACAGTAACTTTTTCTAAGTCGCGGTAATTAACTATACTGTAATGGTAAAATACGTAGGTTTGAAGCTGAATCTCACCACTGGAACAGAAAACCCGATACCAATGGCTTTGCGCTTAGAGAAAATTCTGATAACATCCTGGAAACGGCGATTTTGGAAATATTGCGGGCACGATAGTTATGTTAAGCAACAGATCTTAGACCGTATAATGACGGCACCTAGCTCCGATCGATATTTAAGTTAGTTGTTTCAGTGAGAGGTAAACATTCGCACCGGAACTAAATACCACAGTATTTAAGACTGACTCAGTAACAACTTACGTTCGGTTATTTGCAAAGACATTTTATTTTTAACAAGCTAATGCCCAAACAGTATACGTTAGACTTACATACTGTCTAAACTAATTTCCTGTAGAAACTCGTCAACAAAACTAAATTTCTTACAAATCGAAGTAATCTAATTGCACGTGAGGACGACAATTTTCCACAAATTCGTTAGTTTCATGACAAATTCAAGCACTCAGTGTCAGTAGCTTATGTCACGAACTTCATAAAAGTTCAGCGCTAAAATGATATTCGGCTCTTAAGTTATCTTCCATGCCATAGTACCTTCCCAGATTACACCTGAGTGAAAAGCGAAGTGTGGGATTTTTTACTGTCCGCAGAGTTGCTAAATGGTTCATTTCTTATTTACCTGTTGCATTTATTACGGAATGTGCGCAACCACCATGTTTAAACTTCCATTTTTAAATGAGCGTTTTAACTTACATGTCATTTTATGCTACATACATTAATTTTGCATTACAATGACGTATTTCTGTGGACAAGTATAAATCACGTTGCAGGTTTCAGGAATCATTGTAATTAATAATTGTGTGGGTACAACAGCACTGAATTTGAGGTATCCTCTAACTTCTGCCAGTAGGTAGAAATCAATGTAACTAACTGCCTCTCTCATTACTGTCCGTTTTCGTTTGGAATGGTTTGACGTCAGCAGCTCCGAAAAGTGACATTCATACATTCTTACATAATTACGAAAATCGGCTCCCAGTTGCCTAAGTAGCGGGACGCGGGGAAATTTTCCTTGCATTAGTCGCTTTTTTCCCCACAGCTTTCTGCTTTTTTTGGCCTTGTTACCTCTGGAACAGCCAACACAATCCCTCATTTTTGGTTCTGTGCAAAACGAAGCAGCAACTCTTAGGACAAACTCAATGAAGTTAAGGTTAACAAATCATAACACACCGGTGCTGTGTTCGCTGCGTGCAGTCGGTCGGCACGTGTGTAGGCTGCCACCAAATACGGCGGTCGGTAGGTCGGCCGATGAGCTGTAGCGTGTGTAGGGGCCTCTAAACAGATACAAGTTCCAGTGGCCACCTAACAGTTACTCCTACGGTTTGTATGTCTAAACCAGTGGTTAGCAACATGTGGTAACATGAAATTTTCTGAGGGATAGAAACTGAACGATTCGATTCTGTTTGTCAGGAAACAATTTTTCAAAGGATCATTACCATGCTGAGTTTTGTAAGACACACTGATCATGTAAGCTATATTTTCTCTAATAGTAGCATTAATGCTATGGAGGTTACAGGTTCCTCGCACAGTCCACCCATGACGCACGTATATTGTTCGTTCCGTTCATTGCTGATGAAAGTGACATCTAACGAATACTAAACACGCCAAGGAAATCTCTTCCCCAAGTTGGAAATAGTATCTGCAGTTTTCCAGAAATTGCCTCATTACTTGCTTCGAAACGGATTGGCAGCACGACACAGCATTAACTACAGAAGAGCTACTATAGTGCTGTACACAGCGGTACTATTATTTACAACGGTTAGACACTAAGCATTAACAGCCTAAAGTTATCCAACTTCTGTCACCTCAGAAGGAAGGAGCGGAGCAATCAAGTGATTTACGAACAGTGAGTATAATGCACACATTTTAAATTAGTTGATTTCAAATGGGGTTGCAGTGTGCAGGTCAAACAAGTGCAGCAATGGAGAGGAGTAATAGAGAAAAGAGTACGTGTAACAAGTGTCTACTGTCGCTGTGGGTAGTTACCTTATATGAGGAACAGTTGTGAGTAGCCCTTTTGATACACCACGAACTCAGTCATACATTCATTCTAACACACACACACACACACACACACACACACACACACACACACACACACACACTAAATATTCAACTTTCATCATTTACTCAAGTGTTCCAATGAAAGTCATTCTACAATTTAGTTAAGCAATGGAGTTGGTGATTGGTGGGGGGGAAGGGGGGGGGGCTGCGCTAGCTCATGTCTGACCGCACTTGTGGATAACAGTCTTAGAAAGGTAGGAAACCACTGGTCTAAAGCTATGTATTGCACCCCATTAATTACCTGCAATCGCGGTACACCAGATGCGCCTGGTTTACAACACCGTTGCCAACTGTGGTTTATTTTTTTAATTGAGTCTTCCACCCATAGAAAATTTTACATTTGACTATAGAGCGCAGCAACGATGCTAAAGTTCCCTCAGCAGTTACTATCAGAAATCCAGAATTAACGTTGGAACTGATAATTTATTTTGTTACTACTAAGAGTATATTGATGCAACTAACGTTTCAACGTTTCTCCGAATAACTATGTAAAAATTCTTTCAGGAAGTAATTAAAGTTATCCAAAATTCCGTATACAAAGCATATGTCGGAATCACAACTTATACGTAGCCTGCGCATAAACCGTCAATATCTTCTAACAACTACATTGTGCAGGGCATCAGCACATGTTCCGTAGTCACCAAGGACTGCAGCGATGAACAGCAAACTGCAAAGAGATGAAGTCCAGGACACACTGCTCGCGTAATACAGTCAACCGCTTCACCACCGAAAGCCGCACAACCGACGGCACAAACTACGGCACTCTGCACCAGTGGAGTCAAGTGGGTATAACAGTGTGCACACATACTGAGATACCACGTTGTCGACTGTAGCGCCCTCCATACGAGGAAGCGACACGGATTACTTCTCGATATCAGACAAGCTCGTAACCTACATACAGGTAGCGAATTCTCGCGACAGACTTCCCATAAACGATTGTCGATATCGGATCTGCATTTTGATACGAAGAGTCTTGGTTTATCGTGCCTAATAGCGTATTAATTTAGGACTGAGGTATTCGGCGTGTATTAAATAGTCGGGCAGCGGAAAATACTTTCAGTTGATCTACGAAGGAAATTGAATTAACGCGGTATTCTAGTTAGGTAAGGTAGCGGGCAGAGAAGCGTCCATTTAGGATTTAAGAAAGGAACAGCGTAGCTCTTCCTGTCTTTATTACGTATTTTTCTTTCATGACATTGTGCATCCTAGAGTATCTTCTCGCTATGGATCTATGTAATAAAAAGTATTTCACATGTACTAAAGTTTGCACTAGGCTTAAGAATTTATTTATTTAACGTATAGCGCTGCACATGACATGGGAAAAAACATAAACGACACATTTAACCAACAATCAGTTGTTACATTCTTCTCACCCAGTCGACTGAGTTTTCAAGTTTCAAAATATGTGACATATATAGCAGCATGTTTTGAATGCATTGACTTAGAAGCTTAAATTATTTACACTGTCAAGGTACCATACGCCTTACAAGAAACCTCCCCATCGCACCCCCCTCAGATTTAGTTATAACTTGGCACAGTGGATAGGCCTTGAAAAACTGAACACAGATCGATGGAGAAAACAGGAAGAAGTTGTGTGTAACTATGAAAAAAATAAGCAAAATATACAAACTGAGTAGTCCATGCGCAACATAGGCAACATCAAGGATAGTGTGAGCTCAGGAGCGTCGTGGTGCCGTGGTTAGCGTGAGCAGCTGCGGAACGATAAGTCCTTGGTTCAAGTCCCTCGCGTGAAAAGTTTACTTTCTTTATTTTCGCAAAGTTATGATCTGTCCGTTCGTTCATTGACGTCTCTGTTCGCTGTAATAAGTCTATGTTTTGCGACCGCACCGCCAAACCGTCCGATTCGTAGACGAAAGGACGTCCCTCTCCAATGGAAACCGAAAACATTTGATCGCAAGGTGATAGGTCAACCGATTCCTCCACAGGAAAACACGTTTGATATATTCTATACGACACTGGTGACGGCATGTGCGTCACATGACAGGAATATGTTGTCGACCCACCTAACTTGTAAAAAAGTGATGAAAACATAAGAGTTTGTCACATAAACTGAAAATAAAAAATCAAACTCTCCGCTCGAGGGAAGACTTGAACCAAGGACCTTTTGTTCCGCAATTACTCACACTAACCACGGGACCACGGCGCTCCTGGGCTCTCAGTTTTTCAAGGCCTATCCACTGTGCCAATATAACTAAATCTGAGGGGGGTGCGATGGGGAGGTTCCCTTGTTAGTACAAGACACGACTTCCAACTTGAAGCATCTGCCCGTTCCTGAGAAAAAGAGTCTTAACAGTCTTGACAGACAGACGGACACAAAGCGATCTCCTAAGGATTTCGTTTTCAACGACTGGGGTGCGGAGCCACAAGAAAAACAAGTGCAACTATTCTATAGACTATAAAACTCCTCAAATATCTTACGGCTGTCAGCGATCGCTTACACAAAAATTATATTTATTTTTGTTTTTATTTTTGACATTAACGTTCAATGTGTACTGTCTTCTGTGGCACTTGGTTACATGTACTGTTACATAAATGTAATTCTATCTAACCGCACCAGATGTGGAAACAATTCCTCCTGGATGTGATGTGAGTCATTAAAAATTAGAATTTTCGAAGGTTCTCTTACTACAGGATTTTTTTATGGTATAAGTGAAAGAACTTTTCATGGTCCAGCTTGTGCAACGTAACGTTTAGCCGTAAAACAGTTGCTGTGGGCTAATGTTGTGCAGAGTCTGCTGCAAACCTTTGACTAATTACGCTGATAGCGTGCGACTGTAAAGAACGGAGTTTAAATTTCATATTTCTCCTACCTTTGCGTCTCGAGTTGGAACTTATCTGCAGTCGACCATTTGGAATACAGTTAACTGCCGCAGGCTTATAAAGTAATATCTAAGTTTATAAGTTCGCTTCAGTTAATTAACAGTTTCTTAAGTTCGCAAGAAACTTTCAGAACATAAAATTATTCATCCGTGGTACGACTGTAGGATCCGTTAATGTATATTCAGAATTTTAGTTAAAATTACGCATCGATAAACAACAGACACACATTTGGCTGTTTATAGAAGATATATAAATCGAAGACACTAATACCAATTGGTCTCGAAGTTACAAAGCAAGCACGTATTTCGAGAATCTACAGTTCTAAGTCGATCGTGCGACAGTACGAACCCTTGTAAGTAGACCAATTACATTTTAGGATCAAAGGCTATAAACATACATCGTTAGCGAAAGACGTGTCTGAAGCACTTAAAACGTGAAGACAACAATGAAACTGGCGAAAGAGAAACTTATATGACGAACTCCACCTGACTGGTGCAGTCAGTTAAATATCCCTACAGTTAGTCATCCCTGAAACAGTTTAATATTAGTTCAATATCCCTAAAAGTTTACAGTTTACTATCTCTAAAAATTACTGAAATTTGCAGCCTTTGCATGTCTGTCAATCACGGAGTGTTGAAAACAAGTATGAAATCACGCTAAAATTATTCTTGTAGCGTCTACAGCGAGAATTTCAAATGATTTGCTGTGATTACTATGCATCTGGACATGACGACTTCATGAAATACATGCACTACCGTAGATAGATTATGTAACAGATTTTGCCCTCTTTCTAGCAGCACTTTATCATAAGTCACTGGAGCAACGAACCCATCCCAGAGATTAGAAACAGCCGCAGTTCGATCCAGTTTTCCACAAGGCTTCTCGAAGAGAGGCATGTAATTACACGACCTACCAGTATATCGCTGTCCTCAGTCTGTCGTACAAGTGGAATTACTGACTACGTTTTTCCCTCACATTTTGTGTCGGTTTCGAAGACCAACGACCGGATTACGTATAATTATTGAGAATCTTTGCTCGCTGAGTTCGCTCATGACGTGCAGGGGCCATACGTCACGCCGTCAAGATTGATGTCGTGCTTCTCCACAAACTGAATTCCTTCGTTGTAGGGCTGCACGGTTAATCAATAAACATGAAACCTAAAGTAAAAATTAAAAAAGGCACAAAACATCTCTAAAAAGCAAAAAGATGTATATTTGCTATGAAACAGTCTTTATCACGATTTATTTATTAAGGTGACCGGTTTCGACCACTACTGTGGTCATCTTCAGACCATTGAGTAGAAACCTACTGTTTTTATAGAAAATATTTGTAACACATTGATCATTGTCGCGCCGGTCGGTGTGGCCGTGCGGTTCTAGGCGCTTCAGCTTGGAACCGCGTGACCGCTGCGGTCGCAGGTTCGAATCCTGCCTCGGGCATGGATGTGTGTGATGTCCTTAGGTTAGTTAGGTTTAAGTAGTTCTAAGTCCTAGGGGACTGATGACCTCAGATGTTGAGTCCCATAGTGCTCAGAGCCATTTGAACCATTTGATTACTGTCGCTCCCATAATGTATTCAAAAGTAATAAAAAAGATGTATATTACCCCTTCAGTAAAGTCGGTAATATTTTGATCCAAGCGCCTTTTTAGAACAGCATACTCTTTACTGCTCGGTATACGCCTCTTCTGTTTGATGTTATCTCTTCAGTCCTGTACGCCCCGCTTCCACATCTCAAGTGAATTTACAATTACTTATTATATAAAATATGAAAACCAGCCCGTCTTTAATAATCCTAACATTGATAAAGAATGGAATTACCTATTTTTCTCAGGTTCAGAGGAACACAGAACGCACTGAACGGCTAGAGACAGAATGCTCATATTCAAAGGACATGTACATTAGCATGTTCTGCAGAAATGATTAGCACTTCAGCCACCTCGGTTCAGCATCTGTCTCGTTGCTTAGCAGGCACGGGGTCCGCCAATGGGCCCTGTTAACTTGTTCCATGCGTGAGGGCATCGACGCGTATAAGGCGCGAATGGTGTCCTGTGGTACAACCATCCATGCTGCATTCATCTGGTTCAAAAGTTCACCTGTCATGGTTGGCATTGGGTCACAGAACTGTACCAGTCGTTTCACCATATCCCACATATTTTTGATTGGCGACAAGTCTGGCGATCTGGAGGACCAGGGCAAAAGGCTCACGTCCCGTTACACCAACAAGGCACGTGGTTGTGCAGCAACATGTGGTGGCGCATTGTCTTGCTGAAAAATGGCGTCTGGAGTGTTGTGCAGAAAGGGTATTTCAGTGGGTCGCAGCAGGTCATTGACGTAGATCACACTGGTCAAGTGCCCTCGACACGCACCAACTGTGATTTGTGGTTGTATCCAATAGAAGCCCACACCCTGGGGCATTGAGCTGGCGCTGTATGCCTTGCGCGAATGCAGTCATGTGATGCCTCTCCCCCTCTCTGCGGCGAGCCAAAATGCGGCCATCATTTTCAAACAAACAGAACCTGGATTTGTCTGGAAATACTGATGACATTCCTTCCCCAGTCATGTCGTTCAATACACCAATGTCGTCTAGCATGTTTCTGCATGTTCGTCAAAAGTGAGCAGAGAAGTGGACAACGCGCACCTAACCCTTGCCGTAATAAAGGGTGACGGACTGTCACCCCTGATATTGTACGATGTGTTACACTGCTCCACTGTGCACATAGCACAAGGCAGCGTCAAATAGCTAAATTTTTTCCAAAGAGGAATAAAACATCTAATAAGCGACATCTTTACTTCAAGAAATGTGACTTCAGCTCAGGAAACCATACAGTGAAGAAAGGGCTACAAATATTAGAGGACTCCAGAAGCGTGTGGTTTCAGCCATGGATGGCATTCTCTCACGGAATATCAAGCAGAAGTTTGCTGCAAAGGAAACTGAAGGAGGAAAGGGAAGCTGTCACTTATGTTGTGAAAGCCAGTCAAAAGCAGCAAAGTACAATAAAGAGAACAAAACAGCAATGATCTGGAACAACTGTAAGAGATTCATGGAGGAAACAAGGCAAAAACAATGTTATACGTCCCAAGTGTGAAGACGTTTCCGACAAAAGAGAAGGATAAGTGATCCTCTCATGAATCATGTACCTTGCCGTTGTTAGGGAGGCTTACGTGCCTCAGCGATACAGATAGCTGTACCGTAAGTGCAACCACAACGGAAGGGTATGTGTTGAGAGGCCAGACAAACGTGTGGTTCCTGAAGAGGGGCAGCAGCCTTTTCAGTAGTTGCAGGGGCAACAGTCTGGATAATTGACTTACCTGGCCTTGTAACATTAACCAAAACGTCCATGCTGTGCTGGTACTGCGAACGGCTGAAAGCAAGAGGAAACTACAGCCGTAATTTTTTCCGAGGGGATGCAGCTTTACTGTATGATGAAATGATGATGGCGTCCTCTTGGGTAAAATATTCCGGAGGTAAAATGGTCTCCCATTCGGATCTCCGAGCGGGGACTACTCAGGAGGACGTCGTTATCAGGAGAAAGTAAACTGGCATTCTACGTATCGGAACGTCAGCTCCCTTAATCGGGTAGGTAGGTCAGAAAATTTAAAAAAAGTAATGGTTAAGTTAAAACTAGATATAGTGGGAATTTCTTGAAGCAATAATTTACCAACAGCCGTGTGTATTTTAAAAACTGATTTTATGAACTTCTTATGTGCAACCAGGTTCGGCATTACATTAATGCCATCTTCACGCCCCACACGTCATAGCCGTAAAATCGCTGTACATGGAAGGAGCCATACAACTGAATCCGTGAATCAAATCGCTATGCAACATCTCTTGGTGGCCAGGCGACGCAGACTGGGGCGGTTTGCAAACAGAATAGAAAATTTCGAAATGAGGTGCTACGGAAGGATTCTGTAGATTAGAGGGGTTGGTCATGTAGCTAATGTTAACAGAAGGGGGGTGGGGGGGGAGAGGAATCTGTGGTGCAACTTGACTAGAAGACGGGATCCGCTGATAGGATACGTTCTGGGGCATCAAGGGATCATCAATTTAGTATTGGAGGGAAGCACGGAGGGTAAAAATCGTAGAGGGAGAACAAGCCTTGAATACACTAAACAGATTCAGAAGGATGGAGGTTGCAGTAGTTACTCGGAGGTTAAGAAGTTTGTGCAGGGTAGAGTAGCATGGAGAGCTGCATCGAGCCAGTCTCTAGACTGAAAACCACAACAAAACTATAAACTATGTAATGAAAACTGCTGTATTTACGTTTATTTAGTTCATAAAATTGTTCGACCCGTTAGTTTTTATTTTTAACCTTCGACGCAAGCAGGAATTAATGTGTGTCCCTGTGTATCTGTCTGCGCCATCCTAGCTCCCAGTCGGAAGGAGCAATTTGATTATAATTTTTTTTCTTAACTGCACTACTGGCAAATAAGCTTGCTACACCAAGAAGAAATGCAGATGATAAACGAGTATTCATTGGACATATACATTATATTAGAACTGACATGTGATTACATTTTCACGCAATTTGGCTGCATAGATCCTGTGAAAGCAGTACCCAGAACAACCAAACTCTGGCTGCAATAACGCCCTTGATACGCCTGGGCATTGTGTCATACAGAGCTTGGATAGCGTGTACAGGTACAGCTGCCCATGCAGATTCAACACGATGCCACAGTTCATCAAGAGTAGTGACTGGCGTATTGCGACGAGCCAGCTGCTCGGCTACCATTGACCAGACGTTTTCAGTTGGTGAGAGATCTAGACATAGTATCAGTTTGCAGATTTCAAAAAGATCTAAATGAAAGTACGGGAAAATATGTCTTTATCTTTTACGGTTGACTAAAAAAGATGATTTTTGTCCTCTGAAGTCGCCCGTTTCAGCACCTGCAAAACAGAAAAAGAATGGTCTTGACTCAAAACTAAGAGATAGATATGTGCTCTTGAAGACATTTTTGTGCTTCTTTCTGAAGTCTGTAATTCAGTACTAATCAAATTGTTTTGATTTAAAATTTTAGGCCGCCTATTACAAGAGAGCGAAATGATACCCCATTTTTTTCCGACTTGATTTAGAATTATCGCCATTGCTTATTGAGAATCTTACCTAAATTAGCTAAGTACATACTAAAACATATTCAATGAATATATGTGTGAATTACAGAAGAAAAACATAAATCACATAAGTGAAAAAGATCTCATGTCAGAGTTTCGTATTTCGTCCTGGAAAGAATGTGTGTCAGTGTGATGGCAGAGTGTCGATCATACCGTGTGTACTAGGAAAATGCAAAGTTTGAAAAGTGTAAGTAGGCTGTTTAGGTTTTCTTATTGGTAACGCCAACGTAGCGCTCTGTATGAAAATCACTGGCTGTGCTGTGTGCAGTCTATGGCTAGTTTGCATTGTTGTCTGCCGTTGTAGTGTTGGGCAGCTGGATGGTAACAGCGCGTAGCGTTGCGCAGTTGGAGGTGAGCCGCCTGCAGTGGTGGATGTGGGGAAGTGAGATCGCCGATTTTTGAGAGCGAATGATCTGGACGTGTGTCCGTCAGACACAGTACATTTGTAAGAATGGATGTCATGAACTGCTGTATATATTATGACTTTTGAACACTATTAAGGTAAATACATTGTTTGTTCTCTATCAAAATCTTTCATTTGCTAACTATGCCTTTCAGTAGTTAGTGCCTTCAGTAGTTTGAATCTTTTATTTAGCTGGCAGTAGTGGCGCTCGCTGTATTGCAGTAGTCCGTGTAATGTCTCTTGCAGCGGTCTCTCCACGATATTTTCAGAAATTTTATAAATTATATAACTCAGTACATATCTCGAAATATCTCTTCTTATTATCTCTTCTTATCTTACCGATTATCAATGCAAAGTAGTTTCAAGCCCAATTATTCCTTGGAGCGTCCATTTACTCCATGGAATAGCTTCTCTGCTATCTATGTTTTCTCTTATGAAAAGAATAGGGGACTTCTTGCCGATTAGTCGTGAAAGAAGGATGTATATGTATGTATTGTTGAGCTAGTCGCCATCTTGATGAGACTCTGTATGAGAAGGAATTTAATACATGAACTAAACGAAAGTAAGTGTGTTCGCGTATTATTTAACTGATTATTATTGACAGTGTCTGCTTACTACGCTGTGTTGCACGGGATCAGTGGGGAACGTCTTATTTACACTGGACGAACCTGCCGTTTGTATGCTCAAGACATCCAGTTACTTCAAATAAATAGGCTAACACGGTCTTACCAGCAGATCTCCGGTCTTCCCCATGTGATCACCAAAAGTTAATAATTATTACAAATGTTTCCAGGAGATCGACTGACAATTTTCTTCGCACCGAGACTTCGAAATTGCTTCACTGCCTTATGGAATTTAAGTTAAGCTCAATTTAATCAGGATAGAACAGTATTGAACTGTGTGAATGTGATAAGCCTGCTTTGTCAATGAAAATTCCCTTAATATACGCATGTTTTTACTATCCTGATCAGTGAAGCTAAATCAGGCCGGTGTGAGAGAGGTTTTTAAATTTTTAGATCCCATACAAAACATATTAAATCCGAGTAACGAAGATTTTTTTGTGAGGTAAGTGATTTGTGAAACGTATATGTTATTGTTAGTCAGGGCCATTCTCTTGTAGGGATTATTCAAAGTCGTATTGCGTTGCGCTAAAAAATATTGTGTGTCAGTTTAAGCACAGTAATTCACTAATTATTCTAAGGGGACGTTTCAAAAGCATGGCATAAAACTTATTTAAAAATTTAAAAAGGCACAAAAAACCTCTAAAAAGTTAAAAAATAATATTTATTGCCCTTTTTAGTTTAATATAAAGAGCACTATTTGGTCGAACGGTCGTCGCGTCGAGAGACCGCTCAGTAAATAAATTAAAATCAGAATACATGTAAAAATGATAAAATATGAAATTTAAATATGAGTACGCTACTTAGACAACGTAGGTAAATATCAAAACAACATTATCGAATCGTTGATCTAAGCCTTAATTAATTCGCAATATTGGCCAACGACGCACGCCCTCACGTGACTGCCCGTTCGGGTCGCCGCATCATTGCTCACCTCATGGCGCGCGCGCCACGAAGCGCCCACAACGCGATTCGCGGTCGCGGCTGAACCCTTACAGCACCGCCGTATTTTCATAACGCGCAGTTCGAGTATAATGACTTTTCTGGAGACTATAAATCTACTCTGTAGGAATCAGCATGGGTTTCGAAAAAGACGGTCATGTGAAACCCAGCTCGCGCTATTCGTCCACGAGACTCAGAGGGCCATAGACACGGGTTCCCAGGTAGATGCCGTGTTTCTTGACTTCCGCAAGGCGTCCTATACAGTTCCCCACAGTCGTTTAATGAACAAAGTAAGAGGATATGGACTATCAGACCAATTGTGTGATTGGATTGAGGAGTTCCTAGATAACAGGACGCAGAATGTCATTCTCAATGGAGAGAAGTCTTCCGAAGTAAAAGTGATTTCAGGTGTGCCACAGGGGAGTGTCATAGGACCGTTGCTATTCACAATATACATAAATGACCTGGTGGATGACATCGGAAGTTCACTGAGGCTTTTTGCAGATGATGCTGTGGTATATCGAGAGGTGTTAACAATGGAAAATTTTACTGAAATGCAGGAGGATCTGCAGCGAATTGACGCATGGTGCAGGGAATGGCAATTGAATCTCAATGTAGACAAGTGTAATGTGCTGCGAATACACAGAAAGATAGATCCTTTATCATTTAGCTACAAAATAGCAGGTCAGCAACTGGAAGCAGTTAATACCATAAATTATCTGGGAGTACGCATTAGGAGTGATTTAAAATGGAATGATCATATAATGTTGATCGTCGGTAAATCAGATGCCAGACTGAGATTCATTGGAAGAATCCTAAGGAAATGCAATCCGAAAACAAAGGAAGTAGGTTACAGTACGCTTGTTCGCCCACTGCTTGAATACTGCTCAGCAGTGTGGGATCCGTACCAGATAGGATTGATAGAAGATATAGAGAAGATCCAACGGAGAGCAGCGCGCTTCGTTACAGGATCATTCAGTAATCGCGAAAGCGTTACGGAGATGATAGATAAACTCCAGTGGAAGACTCTACAGGAGAGACGCTCAGTAGCTCGGTACGGGCTTTTGTCAAAGTTTCGAGAACATACCTTCACCGAAGAGTCAAGCAGTATATTGCTCCCTCCTACGAATATCTCGCAAAGAGACCATGAGGATAAAATCAGAGAGATTAGAGCCCACACAGAGGCATACCGACAATCCTTCTTTCCACGAACAATACGAGACTGGAATAGAAGGGAGAACCGATAGAGGTACTCAAGTTACCCTCCGCCACACACCGTCAGGTGGCTTGCGGAGTATGGATGTAGATGTAGATGTACCATGAGGAGGGGTGGGGGGTACTTTGTGCACATCACAAAATCCTTTGTAATTAAAATTTATTTAATTTTTATTGATCTTTTTTAACCAGATATTGTGTAAGGAGCTATCTATGTCTAATGAGGGTCTAGAAACTGTAATTTACGTTTAGCGCTCTTAACGTAAAATACAGTACATTTTTCGAAATCTACAAACATTGACTAACATTGTACGGACTTGTGGTATCCACCACCATTAAATATCGGCAGGGAGCAACTTCACGTTCCATTACGCGCGGACTAGAAACTCATCGTTGGCCGAACTTACCCATGCGCTTTCCCGTTGTTAGCATCGCTTTCAAACCACAGCGATTCGCCACCCGAACGCCGGCCCCCGACGTCTACAAGCCAGTTATCATCGTGCTACGCTGCAGTGGATTGCTTTGTCTCCTGGACTGGTGGTCCTGCTGCTCGATGTTGACTTGCCTGCGCTCTGGACTTGGAATCTGGCTGCCGTGCTGGAACTTGGACTTCGACGTTCACGAGGCTTAGTGTCTCAACGGACTTGTGATTTCCGCCGGAATTCCATGTTCTACTTGTACTTCCTGGACGTTAGTATAACATAATCAATTTATATTATTTTCGTGAAGAGTTATTCCTAATTATAACAGCAGTGCGACAGACTTTTTAATTAGTTGAATTGTCTGCAAATGCGTTATTATGTGTATAGTGACTCCTACACTTAACAACGTTCCATATCCATGCAGTTGTACCGCATTCTCGACACTAAACTCAACCCCATGTCTAATTTTGTCTGAAGTTTCCTCCCTTGCTCAAAATTACTTTTCAGTAAACCGAACTTAACCGCAGTGACCTTGGAGTTGCAGGGTAATTTTGCCCCCACATAATACTCACACTCAGACACGTTTAGGTTATTCCACTTTGCGAATGGCTTCCTGCTTTACGACTACTATGGTATTCATTCTACACTCATGTTCAGAAAAAACGAAACACATCCAACGACTAAACGTAGGACGTTCATATACACAGAACATGTACTCTAAGATGTTCTGCAGAAATGGTCAGTACTTCAGTCATTTCGAAAAATGGGTCTGTTGTGGTTGGCAGGAGAGCCAACACCGTGTTACTAGAGGAAGCCGAAAGGCACGCGTTTTAGCTCACGCAGGCTGGCGTGAGGTCTGGAACAGGACAAGGAAATTAGAATTTAGAAAAAACTGACTTAGCTGGTGGAATACTTAACCTTAATCCATTAACGGTGAACGTCGCTCTGGACGGTACATTATTCGCAGTATCAATAGTAACTGGTAATGGCGCCTTGCTAGGTCGTAGCAAATGACGTAGCTGAAGGCTATGCTAACTATCGTCTCGGCAAATGAGAGCGTATTTTGTCAGTGAACCATCGCTAGCAAAGTCGGTTATACAACTTGGGCGAGTGCTAGGAAGTCTCTCTAGACCTGCCGTGTGGCGGCGCTTGGTCTGCAATCACTGATAGTGGCGACACGTGGGTCCGACGTATACTAACGGACGCGGCCGATTTAAAGGCTACCACCTAGCAAGTGTGGTGTCTGGCGGTGACACCACAGGGTCAAATGGCTCTTAGCACTATCGGAATTAACATCTGAGGTCATCAGTCCCCTAGAACTTAGAACTACTTAAATCTAACTAACCTAAGGACGTCACACACATCAATGCCCGAGGCAAGATTCGAACCTGCGACCATAGCGACATGTGGTTCCAGACTGAAACGCCTAGAACCGCTCGTCCACAGCGGCCGGCGTCAGTCATCTCGGTTCAGCATGTGTTCTGTTGCCTAGTAGGCACATGATCCGCCATGGTTCTAATGACTTGTACCATGCGTGATAACATAGACGCATATAAGGCGCGAACGGCGTCCTGTGGTATAGTCATCCATGCTGCATTCATCTGGTTCCAAGGTTACCTGTGGTTGTTAACATTGGGTCACAGTACCGCACCTGACGTTCCACCATATCCCACACATTCTCGATTGCTGACATACTTTTACACCAACAACGCACGTATTTGAACAGCAACATGTGGTCCTGCATCGTCTTGGTGAAGAGTGGCGTCTGGAGACTTGTGCAGAAAGGGTGTCGCTGTCTGCCGCGGGATGTCATTGATGTAGGCCACACTTGTCATGTGAACTGCAAACGCACCAACTGTGTTTTGTGGCTGTATCCGATAGAAGCCCACACCATAAGGTATTGAGCTGCTGCTGTGTGTCTTGTGCGAATGCAGTCACTGTGATGCTGCTCCCCTTGGCTGTGACGAAACAAGATGCGGCCACCATTCTCAAACAAATAGAATCAGGATTCGTCGTGAATCACTGTCTGATGCCGTTCCTGACCCCAGTGATGTTCCGTGCACTACTGCCGTGTAGTATGTTTACGCACATGCGTAAAAGGCAGAGATTTGGTAGCAGGTCGTCGGTCACTTAAGTTCTTACGCTTATTGCGACGCTCTGTCCAGAGGAGCTTCTTAATTTTCCGTCCCTCGTTAAATTTTCATCTGCCTGCCTTCCCCTCCCACAATCAAGCCTCGAAATTGCGCAAATAGGGAGGTTTCAACTACAAGACATTTACTATATATCACCGTTTTAAACTCTATTGCAAGTTTAGTTCAACACAGACATATATATTTGGAGTTGTTGCCAATTTCCCAAACATTGAAGCCTGTACAGGTCTGTTTGCTGGGACTTTTTTACATTTATTGTACTCCTGGTAGCCACCACTGTGGCCTGATTGTTTTGAATTGGGGCGTTGACTCTCTTAAATTGTTTTGGGAGAATTGTAAAATATCTTGATCTATTTCTGTTAAGGAGTTTCTTTTAATTTTTTTTAATAAGGCCAAATTTCGAAGTGTTTGGAGCTCTATATTAATCTTGACTTTATTGTCGTACTTAGAATTTTCAGGGCAATTTCTAAGCATTCTGGCGCTTGGTGATTAATGTTTTTTATCTTGTTATAAATTTTTCTATGTGATAATTTTAAATTAAATTCTAAGCCTTCTATCAGTCTGTGATTATTGATGTTGACTTTTTGGTATTTTTTTTTAATAGAAAAATAGGTGTAAATTTCAAAGTACATTTTTAAGTCCTTCTTGCACTCTATGATTATTGGATGTTTTTAACTGGCTTTTGCTTCATTTCACTGTAAAGGAAAATTTTAAATGTTTTCACAAAATAAATCTAGATTTGTTAACCACAATTGATGTTGAACCTGGGGCTTGGGCCTTCCATTAATTCCAGCTGCCTCCAGAAAAAGTTCATTTCAGATGCGTTAATTTCATGTACTTTTTAGAACACTCTCGTATGACTGTAAATGAGGCAAATATAGTTTTTAAATATCAGCGTCGTATTTTGTTGTCAAAGATGCCAAAAAGTCAAGGATATCACTTCGATTTAGTTTGGCTTTCGATTTGGTAATGCGAGCTATCTATGTATTTCTTTTGCCAAATGTTAAAAAGGTATGTAAATATACAATTAATATATAAGTAAAATGTGTAAATATTAATAGCATAAAACCTGTTGTGTTTCATTTAAAAGGTTGTTTCGCCTTTTGATGAAGATATTTGTAAAAATTTTCGATAAAATATTTGCTTTGTAGGTCGCTTAATTCATTAGGAATATTACTCGGATCTTTTTTCATGTGAAAAAAATTTCTATTTTGTTCCAGAATGTTTAAATATTTACTGGAAAATTTTGTTGTTTTCCCTAGATATCATATGTTTGTGTTAAATTTTTGAGTCTAGAAAATTTATTTTCTTATGTATGACATAAGAGTGTAGTTCATTGAATTATGAGTGCAATACATCAATTATTTGTGTAGTTCCTATGATTTGGACTAATATTTCATCCACATATCGACAGTGGTATTGTATTTTGTTGTTCCATCCTTTATGCTTATTGTGGAAATCATTTTCAACTCTGTCCAGAAATATGTTTTCTAGAGTGCCAGAAAAACATTTTCACTCGCCACTTAAACTTACTTTATCACACATCTATTTCATCTTTAACAAACAACGCTACATAAAATAGCAAGATCTTGCAATAGGAAAATGTCTCGTTGCAATTCTAACAAAAGTGTAAGGTGACACCTTGAATAAATGTTAATTTCACACCTTACGTTAGGTTTAATATATTGTAACGAGTAGTTGGATATGCCACGTGACATACTACGGTGATAATGAGCAGATTTGCCTATCAAAGTGTACAGAATGTAATACAAAAAGGTATGACAGTCAATTCGTCGGTATTAACACACCGAACCCAAATCCGGCATGTCAATGGGCAAAAGGTGAGAAAAGCTTCTGAAAGAGATGCTTTAGCTTGGGACAGACTTGGGTTGCACAGCCATGGCCCGCATACAACGGAAGTCTTTTAACAGGGTGTCGGTGACCTGTGGTGAGGGAGACAACGACCGTACCAGACGCTACATCGAAGGTAGCAAGTGATGGCCCAGCACTGCCTACGATCGAGAAATTCTTTGGAAAATTGCATTGGGGAATTTTCAGATGGATACAAACAGGCCTGAGACGCAGTTAAAAGAGAGTCGCATTTACTGATCATGTGAAAGTTCCGTGGTGGTCTTGTGATGTATGCGTGTAACTTTCAGGCGTGAGGAGCGGGCACAAAATGTCCGATTGGCTGAAATAAACTGGGAAGGAGTAGAAGTAGCGAGATTATGGCGCAGTTTGAAGGTACACCCTTCGAAATTGGCGGGGTTAGTTTCCATAAGCTGAAAGGAACACTTCCGTTGCTCTAAAAAGGCCATGATGCGAAGCACGAAAGGACGTAGTAGGGGGACAGTTTGCTACGACAGACAGAATACCGAAAGCTTCGACTACTCTCCTTTGAACCAGTGTCAAGTGTAGAACAGGGAGCATCACACACTGCACGACGCCAAAGGAGCAATTTTATGTGAACACTGCGTTAACTTTGGCTGAAGTTCCGCTATAAATTAGCCGAAGGGTCATTGAGCTCCTATAGCGCAGAAACGAAACAGCCACGTAGTTAATTGCTCTTGCGAGAACTGAGAGGGTTGAAATATACACAATGCTCCATCTATGCACGTGTATTTCGCCATATTTTCCAGACAGGGGATGAGTGCATGTTTTCTCTCCTAACGAGAAAGATACGGCAGTTTCAGCTGATAAAATTAGTAAGTATATTAACTACCTTTTTATACGATTTTCAGAGGACGAGAGCAGCCATGCAGCTGACAACACGTCGTTGCTAAGGGTAAATGCCGCTTGCAGAGGCGTAAAATTATTGGATCACCAGCTCGCATCCACTATGAACACGGGCAACCTCGAGTAATCTTCTGCATACCTTGTCACAAAAACTAACCACCCACTGTAGACTTGATTATCATCCTAAATGAACCGAACTAAGAACCAGAATCGGATGATTTCACGTAAGACAGTCCAACTCAGACAGTGCTTCACCTTCTACATGTAAGAAAAAGCTTGAAGAGAACCTTCTATTTAAATTTGGTATTGTTGTGTAATTTCTGCTAATCTGGAGGTAATACGTTATATTGACAATTGTCCTGAAATTGTCATTTCACAATCTATGTAAACCAGTGTGCTTCATTGACAACAAAAGAGAAATTGAACCAATTTTTTTACAGCTAAACAGCGATGTGTTCTGTCGTTGAGTAAGGGTCCACTTCTACCCCCAGTAATTTATACTATTGATGCTAACGCACTCACAGGGTATTTTTGCTGATGTCTGATAAATGTAAAAAGGAGTGGAGTGTCAGAAAATGGCGAACCTGCCAGGATGGCAATTAGTCAAAGTAGGAGGAGTAATTAAAAATTGGTATTAAGAATTCAAAAAAAAATTTTTTGGAGAAGAAACTGACAAGGTTACGCAATGTTTGTGTCTGCATAGTAGTCAGATTACCGAAAATGTGTGATCCACAGAGTAGAAAAGGTTGTGTTGACGACTAAAGAAAAATGTTTGTGTTTTGGAGTAAAAGTAGCTTGTGCATGAGCTTCCTGACGTGCGCGAAGTTATCCACGGCGTTGTTGAGTTGGTTTGAGTACCCACAAACTGTGAACGTCAGCAAAAGATGCGAACGGAAGTTAATTTATTGAAATCCGGAAAGAGGCGAGAGACTCGCGCGAACTAATTCAATCGCTTATGGTCGATCAGTAAAAGATGGGTACTGACATTGACCAGGTGCAGGATGCAGTGTCTAATGTCAATCAAAGAGTTGATCCTTTAGCACGTAAGGCGACTGGTAAGAAGCTACAAATCGTGGAAGAACTTACTGTCAGGAATCGTGTCGTTAAACCTAACTAACCTAAGGACATCACACACATCCATGCCCGAGGCAGGATTCGAACCTGCGACCGTAGTGGTCGCGCGGTTCCAGACTGAAGCGCCTAGAACCGCTCGGCCACGTCGGCCGGCTACTACATGTTAAAAGAGAATATACTACCATTTCGTCAAATTTCTGCCTACGAAATCATCCACAACAGACTTGGATTTCATAAAGTTTGTGCTAGATGGGTCCCAAAACAACTGACACAGTTGCATAAACAATTGCGCTTCGACATCTGCAAAAAACATTTCGATCGCTATGGTAACGTAGGGGACAAATTCCTAGACAGGATCATTACTGGTGACGAAACATGGATCCATCGTTAGGAGTCAGAGAGTAATCGGCGGAGTATGGAATTGAAACATCCAAATTCGCTGTGCAAGAAAAAGTTCAAGACACAGGAAAACTGATGCTTACGGTTTTTTGGGACGCACGAGGTCCAGTACTGGAACATAATGAGGAAAAGGGCACAACAATAAACATTGGACGTTACTGTGAGATGCTTACTGCCGGGCTAAAGCCTGCAATTCGAAGCAAACGCTGACGATTGCTGTCAAACGGTGCTGTTGCACGACAGTGCCCACCCGCATACTGCTGCCCACACTGCTGAAACGCTCCAAGAACTCAAATTTGAAATACTGGATCATCCTCCGTATAGTCTCGATTCTGCCCCTTCTGGCTATCACTTGTTTGGTCCAGTCAAACAGGCATTAGGGGCCGTCGATTTGCCTCGGACGAAGCAATGAAAGAAGCGGTGCATTCCTGGCTCGCAGTTCGACCGAGAACCTTCTTTTATGAGGGCGCCAGGAAGCTTGTGAAACGATGGATCAAGTGCGTTGAAGCACAAGGAGACTATGTCGAAAAATATTGTTCTTGTAAGTTTCCTACTTGATTACAATAAAATTTTATAACTACTCTGCGTCGTCTCAGGATCCGAATGTGGTAGTACGAATAAAGGAAAATATGACGCAAATGAAGGGAAAGGAAAATGATGCGAAAACACAAACGTCATATGGTGCAACAGCGAAATTTGTCAATGATCAGTATTTGACAGTGAGAAAAATCCACCATCACAAAGAAAACGGAAATGGCTTACTCCCGCGCACGTTTATCCATCAGTTCCAATCGGTTTACCAGAACATTGCCCACTTACAATAAACTTGATGTCATTTGCGGTCATATGGAAGGCGCAACAGCGGAAACGATGCAATGAGTCGCTGCAAACTGTCATTCGTATGAACAATTCATGTCTGCATTCTTGGAGCAATACTGGTCCACGAAAACCCAAAATAGGATAAAATATATATTGTTACAGAATAGGTCATTTGAAAATTCGGGAGAAAAGAAGCCAGTTAGATTTTACGAAAAAATGACGAATAACAGTGTTTAGACAATCCATACGTTGATGGGGAAGTGATACATATATGCACAATGAAGTTACCCTTGCGTTATCAGCAGTCGTCGGTTGGCAGAGCATTTAACGGGATGTTGAGAGAGCTTACATTCATCTTTAGTGAAGATGACGTGAAAAAACAACGTGCAGTGAGAGTAACTAGTGGTAGGGGAATAATAGCAACCGAGTGGCCTTTAATAATGCTTACAATGGCAATAGTAGTGTTGTGAAAGGTAATTAGTTTGGGAATAATAGTAATCGCCCATGGAATAAAATAGCTATGGTTTTTGCAACTCACAGAGGTCAAATAATAATTACGGTTTTGGGGAGCCGCAGAATTCCAATAATGGCTTTGAATCCAGAAATTAGGTTGATATCTATAATTCGCGATATGATCACCGTGCAAACGAAGCAGGAAGGTGTAGAGGTTCTCCATCACAAAACCCAAATTATTCGGCTATAACTAGTATGCCTAGAATGCAGAAAGGTTGGGAGAATCAGACTTCAGCAGGACAACGCACCACAGATGAACTGGTACAGGAAGTCGAGTTGAGGCCGCCAAACCCTGGTAAGAAACAGAATTGACGAGTTGAACGATATGAAGACGAGTGACAAGAGATTCAATCGCCAAATGAAGTAGATTTTTTAATTAAGTGTGTAAACAAACTTAGCTTTGATCAACAAGATTATGAAGTAGATTTAGAGGGTGATCAGATACAAATGCTACCATGCTGGGAAACAATTGACTGCGAATCGTCCGATGCTGAGGAACAAGAGTTGTCAACAGTTAATATATGCAGGTGTATAAGAACTAATGATGACCAAATAGTTGAGTATTTAATTCATTTATACGAAACCGAGAGAGAAAGGGTGTGCCAAGAGGATAATGCACAATTGGCAACATTAGTATTGATACACAAGTCAGATGATGTATATAGGGCAGGGACTTATGAAGAGATCACAGATGCTTATAATAAAGAATGTGGGCAAATAACCCTACCCCAGAACATTCAGAACATCAACATCTAGTAAAGTTAGTACTGACCAATTTGAAGGATGCAGCGTCAAATAGAAAGAACCGGGCTGACAAAACGGAAACCTCACGAGTGTTTTCACTAGGAACAAAAGTACTTGTGAAAACCCACCATCTCTCTAGCAAGAAAAAACATCAAAGGCATAAATATTTTTTGGTATATAAAGCCCCTATGGAAGTAAGGAAGGTGGTTCATAATAATGCAGTCGAATTGGTTAACTCAAAAGCAGGAAAATCGTTGGGCTTGCACCATGTGAGTAACTTGAAAGTGTGCAAAGGGTAAAACAGTAAATATTAACTTCCGAAGAAAAATTAGATGTATCAGATATCCACATTCCAATGAGAGTAAGATTTAGAAGTCAAAGACTAGGGAAGCTAAGAAAATGCATACAAATAAAAGAAATTTAATTTGTACTTATTTCATTACTAGCGTATCAAAAATATAGTTGTGAAGGAAGAACAATGAAGTAAGAACTAAAGTAATCATTCTGAAGAGGAAACATGTTGTGGGGAATGACGAGAAAGAAAGCAAAAAGACAGAGATGAGCATGGGGAAAATTTGACGAAATGGTAGTATTTCTCTCTTAACATGTAGTAGCCGGCCGGCGTGGCCGAGCGGTTCTAGGCGCTTCAGTCTGGAGCCGCGTGACCGCTACGGTCGCAGGTTCGAATCCTGCCCCGGGCACGGATGTGTGTGATGTCCTTAGGTTAGTTAGGTTTAAGTAGTTCTAACTTCTAGGGGACTGATGACCTTAGATCTTAAGTCCCATAGTGCTCAGAGCCATTTTTAAAATGTAGTGTAAAGTAGGAAGGAGTTGATTTTTTTGTGGGAGAAAGGAAGCCATGAAATTATGTGTATAAAGAATTGTGTATGAAGGAATTATTTATTTGTGGTTTGTGCCATCGTGGACGGTGAACATATTGTTGAGGAGATACTTTTGGGAATATGAGAAGTGTTTATGATTTGTGGAAGTTACCATAAGTCGATAGTAAAAGGAGATGGTAGAAAATGGATGTAAAAGGTTTTTAGGGGATGAGAATTTTTAAGACACAGAATTGAATTATTAAGGAAAGCAAGAAGCATGTTATTTCTTCGAAATATATAGATAGAGGGACATGATTTTAACACAGGGATGATTTCAATGAGGAGGATAGAGTGAGAAACTAATATAAAAGTTTACTGTTTATAAGCAGGATATAGGGATAACTACAACTAATAAAAGTACAAACTCTAGAACATTGGAGTTGGACAGTGGAGATGCTTTTAAATGGGAGACATGAAGTAGAGATATATTGTATTTTGAAGTTCTGTTACAGTTTATGCTGAAAAGAAGAGATTGTAGAAAAAAAGAGGCCAGAGTTGGAGTCAAGGTGTGGAGTTTTTATAATATGATGAACATGTAGTTAGAAAAAAAGGGACATACTAGTACACTAACCTTCATCACCATTAATTTTCCTCTTATTATTCATCCTGACGAACATGAGGAAACTATTAACATTATACTAATAGTGAAAAGAAAAAAGTAGGTGCACATATAGAATGGGGATAAAAGATGTTGATCTGTTAAAATAGATGTAAAATTATGAAGAGTTTTACTAAAGAAAATCTTATGTGTAGTTTTTAATACAGCATTTTTGTAAAGTCTCTTAGTAGTTTAGTATTTGTGAAGTTTGTACTGTATCTTATGGGACAAAGGGTTTTGATAATCATTTTTGCTTTGATAAAGAGTGGTAGAACAATCCAAAAATAAGATAGGTGGTAATAACATGTAAATTAGAGAAACTTGGGGCTATAAGATGGACAAAGGTGTGCACAATGTTGTACACTAAGTCATCAAGGACAATGCATCGTGTTCGCGGTCAGATCGACGTCAGAACTGAGTAGAGCGGTTAGGCATGAGAAGAAAAAACACTGAGTGTGGGTGCCTGGTACGTCAGCTTTCGAGATGACGAAAGGAAATGCCTTTGTGCGAGCAACAGTCCAAGAGGATAACACCTCTGTGGAAAAGTATGGGCATCTACGATGAAACCTGGGTAGAATTGACATGTGACATGATGCACTCTTTATTCATGAGGAAATCTCATGCGATCTTCATAACTAAGGTTTTACTTAAGTGATAGATACTTAGCACTTCTGTCGCAAACCGTTTAGAGAAGCATAAGGAGATATGATAGATGTTCACCAAACCGGAATGGAGGCGTACGTGATACGTCAATGACAAACAAATGAATGAAGTCACTGGAGGAAAAAGGCACGCGTTTCTGTAGCACAACAGCTGAAATTATCGTCATACCATACGGAACCCAGCAACTGCAGAACATTCCCTGAACATTCATGAGAGTAAGCAAGAGAACGATGGAAGGATGTCCAATCTATCCTGAAGAACAACCTGATACAGTAAAGGATATTCAACGATTTGAAAGAAAATACTATAAGAAATGATTATACAGTAATGAGGTTAAGCAGGTCTTAAATCCCAATTCCCGGTCCAGAGAAGAATGAAGACACAAGATACCAAGATGCAACAAGAAAAGAAGATTGAATGCAGAATATTAGGAAGACAAAAGACCTGGACCAGAAGAAATCAAGAAACTTTTCTAAATCCCTTCCTATACAAGACCATTATTGCATCTCCCTACCAAAAAAATCCATTTTAACTGTTGCAGCAATACAAATGTCCAATATATTCCTTATGGCAAATTGCAACACTTTCAAGTGTCACACCGAGAGATGACAGATGGCTATTCGTACAGAAAACTGGAACGAACTAACCAACTATGTATAGGCATAAAGATTCGAGGATTGCTGAAGAATATAAGTTTTTATGCTACTAATAATAGATCGCCAATATAATTTCGTCATGGGTACATGCGGAATGGAATGAAGGCAACCATGCATCCACAATACACTCAAACCTTCTATAATCTGTCTCTCTGCCAACCATCCTTCTATGCTCAGAGGAGACACGTCAAGGCACATGAAGGTAAGGATGATGACTTCAATGGACCACGTTGAAAATATATGAGAAAATACTCTGTGACAGGATAACATGTATCTGGTTAAACTGAATAAGAATTCCGGTCACACAGAGTCTGTTATTGTTTAAAAATATTTAATTTTTGAAGGATTTTGCGTAAGAAATAGATTTTTGTTAACAATACTTTTCAGTTTTTTTAAACTTGACAGCTAAATAATTTTTCTTGTATTTCATACTTTAAAAAAACCAGGTGTTGGTGCTTTCTTTGGAGTCTAAGATTCTAGTATGTAACGTGTTTTGTAGAGATATAGGTTATGTACAAAAGAGTTTAGCAATTTAATGATGTTGATTAGATGTTTACAGGCTAATTAGCAGGATTAGGAATTTTATATTTTTGTAATATTCAATTAATAATTTACTTCTTCTGTGAAGTTATAATGCATAAGTTTAAGATTTTTGGGGATATAAATATGTTTGTGAATGAAATAATGTTAGTGGAATGGTGCTTCTAAAGTTATGGGAATGGTGCATATAAATATAAGATAAATTGAAAAATTATTCTATGAAACTTTCATGGATTATAATTGCATAGAAGCTACTAACAAACATAGAAATTGATGTTGAGAATAATACATAAGTAATGGAAAAGAGGAGGGTAACTGTAAATGAACTTTCCCTCAAGTTCAATACATCTCCGTCATCATTTAACATAAGTCTTCATGTCAAATAAAAATCAGTCTGAAATTTAAAAATTATGAGTGCTACAAATTTATATTACTAGCATATATTAAAACGTAGTATATAAATTGAAAGATAATCTATTTAAATAATTTTAATAAGTCAGAAAACTAGTAAAAACGTATTAAATTCTGGAAAAAACATTAGTTTTGTGCTCAAATCTGTAGTATATAGTAAATCAATTGCGGTGAAAAAACAAAGAGAGACTGAAAGAACACCTGTTTTGACTATGCCAAATGAAAATAGAGAGTTGGTCAATATAAATATAAAACAATTGCTACATTCAGCAGTTGAAAAGAATTTTGCACTCACTTCAATCAATTTCTCAACCGTTGATCACGGAAGGAGGCAGAAATGTAAGGTGACAGCTTGAATGAATGTTAATTTCACGCCTTACACGAGATCTTGTGTGTCGTAAGTCAGACGGATATGTCCTATCACATACGTTGGTGTTAGTCAGCATATTTGCCTATCAAAATGTACTGTATGTAATGAAAAAAGGTATGACACTCGATTCGACAGTATTAAGACACCGAACCCAAATCCTACTAGCGCACTCACAGGGTGTTTTTGCTGATATCTGACGAATGTGAAAAGCAGTGGAGTGCCACAAATAAATAACTTTGAAAATGATTCCTTCAGTAAGCACACAAAGTGGAACAGAAAAATACTACTTAAGCTATGTCCTAATCAATGGAACTCAACAAGAAATAATTATCTTCTATTCGCAATTCGAACTACACCCCAACATCACATTCACAATAGTGCTTGAGGAGCAAAACGAACCCTATTTTGTAGACCTACGAACTGGGAAGAAAATTGAGCACATGCCTTCCACATTTTTCAGAAAACTTACAACTACAGATAGAACTCTTGCCATAGTAGATGCTACACAGAAGCCTATTTCGTTCTGGCATTAACAGAATCTACAGATATCCACTAAATCAATATTAACTTAGAAATTCCTACGCTTATAGTGTGTAACAATGGATATAACCCTACGACAGTTGACAAAAACCTTTGAACGAGTCCGGTATTTATGCCGCCTACGTTGTGCTAGGCGTTCCCTCTGCGGTCTGCGCCGCATCTGGCATTCTGTCCGTGGTGTGCACCGACCAATAGCAACGGCTGTAGCGTCTCCTACTAGCTGCGGCTGTTCCGAACGCTGTGCGCGTACTTTGTGGTTATTATCCGTTGACAGTATAGCTGAATTGAGTTGTGAATGGCATCCGATGTTCCTGCCCCCCAGGAGCGGCTGCAGTGTTGTTATTTTCAGACCGATTGGGTTAAAATTGTCGCTGGAGTCTCGGAAGAGCGTCCTCAGATACTGTGTCTGTTGCCTGAGGTGCCATTTCACGTACGTCCTTAGTTACATGTACTGGGCTGTAATTTCGAATTCCATCTTTATACTTGTGTCCCTTGAGTCTGGATGTTGCCTACGTTGCGTCTTCAGAAGATCAAGTGCTGGGTTCCAAGCCGAGCTCAGCTGTAAACCGGTGTCCCGCTTAATGAGCTTCTCCGCAACCTTAATCTCAAGAGATTTTTTGATGACGCTGTCCCAGTATCTCGATGATTGTGTTAAAATCTTGGCATCATTATACTTCATAGTATGATTGAGTTCCAAACAATGCTCGGCAATCGCTGATTTGGTTGCCTGTCTCAGTCTGGTATGCCTTTGGTGCTCTTTGAACTTGATGTTAACGGTCCTGGTCGTCTGGCCGATGTATGTCATACCCCATTCACATGGTACGTGGTAAACGCCTGGTTTCTGTAGACGCAGGTCATCCATCACATTCCCTAGTAGCCTTAATCTTGGTGGGTGGGTGGAACACGCTTTTAATGCTATGTTTGCGGAGAATTCTGCTGATTTTGGCAGATATCGGCCCAGCATATGGCAATGTGCAACCTTCTGCGTTTCTTCTTGTATCTCTTCAGGAACCTCACGTGGTGCAGGAAAGCCGCGAATAACCATCAGAATCCTGATTTATCAGCATGAAAACGCGTCGCCGGGAAAGCTTTAAGCACTTCAAAACAAGGTTGATCAAAAGAATTAAACTTAAATGAATTCAAAACAGAGGGAGCTAAATCCATAGTTCCATCACAATGGGAAGAAATATCAGATAAAATGCTGTTTGATCTCTAGGAAACATATCTGAAAAACTGATTCAGAACAGAGAACAAAGGAAGAATATGAACATACCAATCTCTAGGCAAACCAACAATATTTTCCAGATCTGGGGTTTATATAAATTAAGATATAAAGACTGTGTATGTCGAACAAGGAGAAACTTTAAAACGAGTTTTCAAGAACACCTGAACAGCAGTGAAAATAATTCATCAGCATTCAGTAAAAATTTGAGAGAGCAAAGCCTAGAAACGAAAGACATAATACAACGTGCGTCAGTTATACAAACTGCTGATAAAGGTGCAGAGCGGAAAAGCTGCATGGTTTGAGGCGCCATGTCACGGATTGCGCAGCCCCTCCCGCGTGGACGTGTGTGCTGTTCTTGGCATAAGTTAGTTTAAGTAGTGTGTAAGTCTAGGGACGGATGACCTTAGCAGTTTGGTCCCTTAGGAATTCGCACACGTTTAAACATTTTTTGCTGATAAATGTAGTTATTTAAACACTCTGGAAGAACTAGAAATTTTTTCTCTTATGAAAATAGATCAGAGAAGTATTCTTAAACACTAGCGGACCTAAAATGCAAACATTTTGCTGAAAATTATACAAATATCCTTGCCAAAAGATGAAGCAACATTTTAAACGAAATATAACAGGTTTTAAGCTGTTAATATTTACACATTTTACTTCTACTTTAATTATGTATTTGTATACACTTTTAATAACGAACGAAAGAAATATATAGATAGCTCACATTACCAAAGGCAAATAAAAATTATACAAGAAGCGATATATTTGATTCTTTGGCACCTTTGACAACAAAATATGTCACTGACATTGGAAAGCATGATTTTCCTCATTTATAATCATATGAAAGTGCGTTAGAAAATATATAAAATTAATACAGTAGTTGAAAAATTTCTATGAAACCATAAACGTAAACTATAAGTAAGTGCTGAACAGTACAACACATAGTACAGGTATTATAAACAAATATAAAATCTTATGCCGCGTAATCTATGGTATTTATTATGTACTGTATTATTATTACATTTGTCCCATAGGACCACTGGTGATGAACGCGTGTTCGCTACAGTTCAAGTAAATTAAGAAAGGTGAAACTTAAGATTACACATACAAACAGAAAGTTCCGTAGTCAACTCTTATAGCAGTATATTTGTTCCCGTCTTATTGCATCGATTTTGTAGATGGACGTTGTGGTATTCTTTAATTAGTTACTGCATATTGTTTTATGTATAAAGTATAACACCTACTTTTTATCTGTTTGAAACGTCGCAGCGCCTCTGCCTCCAATAATTAATAACATTAAATTTGTGTACCTTCGTGGTAGTTCCGTGGAAGCGTTTCACGCTTTGGAATTCGATTGAAGAAATTAGGGTCCGCGACCCCTCGTTAACATTTTTTTTTCATTGGATTGTTTGCTGAAGTGTTGCAAGCCTAACACGAATGTAGCACAGGTATACCGAGTATGATAACACTCTGTGTGACAGACGGGTGTATGACAGTCATTTACTCTGAGAATGTATCAGCATATGCAGACCACGGGAGACAAAGTCCTGGCACTCGTCCAGTGTGATGGTTTCATAGCACGTGAAGTAGCAGCCTGGTCATCCTTGCTGTGCGCAGAAGTAAATGACGTGGTGGTGCGAGACAGGGCTAACTGCACAAGTTCGAGAGCCAGGCTGAGGAAAGGTGTCAACGTTTCGGCAAGAGATCGTGTTTGAGAGTTATATGGAACATCCATTTTTAAACGCCGTCCAGCTCAAGAATAGGACCAGTTTTCTTGGATGATCACAAAACGTTCACAGCTGCTTGCGGGATGCTGGCCTTAGAACCCACAGCGCTGCTAATAAAGAGGCCCTCTTTGATAACACAAACTTTATAGGCTTTCCATTGCTGCACTGAATGTAGAACGTGATTGGCAGTACCTGACCTTTCCGGAATTAGTGAATGAGAATCTGGTGGTGATCTACAGGCCTTGGAGAGCATGCTACAGTCCACAGTTAATGGCACAACATTTGCATATTGGCCAAATTACAGTCTCGTGTTGGTGGTGGTGGCGCCATCAATGGGTCACATTAGTGTATCAACAATGGTTTTCACAACATGCTGACGTCAGCCTGATCGACTGGCGTGTTCAAGCGCCGGACTTGAACACCTTTAAAAACTCGTAATCGAAAATGAAGGGTCACGCGAACTACCACTGGCTCGTACAGGCACCATGCGCACCAACGAAGTTTGGGACCTGATGTTGAATACATGGGAGTCTCTTGGATGATGACACAAATTTCCGAGAGGTTGACCCACCTCCATGTCTCGCCGGATAAGGCTGTTGATTGATGCCAATGGTGGGTGGATCTTTGACTAGCCTCATCCCTCATGTGAATCATTCGTCGTCTCACATTACTCCAGTTTATGCTCCAGATTTTGATACAAATGTGTGTTTGTTGGTTGGAAATCTAAATTAAATTAATTTCCTTTAAATTTTATTAATAGAATTTGTGCTGCTCAACACAAACTAAATGTAAATTTGAAGAGAGTACAAACACGTCAGAGTAAATCGAATAACTGTGGCAACCTAATGTGAGACAGACAGAGAAAACACTTAATGTCAACTAATATAAGAACAAGAAACCACTGAAACAGAAATATTCTTTTCTTATTACCTCTCCAACATTTACTGCGTTTATTGCGCAGAGTAATTGCAACCAGGGCATACAAAAGCCATTTTTGAAGCTTAAGTTCTTTTGGAAACCAAGGACTGCATTGCATGCACGATGCCCTTTTCTGTATGTTAATCTTCCCAGGAACGATCACTGAAGCATAGGTACATGTGAGGCACAGTCCTTAATTAAATTTGTATCAGACTCCAAATGACTGAGTTTTTCCCGATTTCTTTTCCAAGAACAAAACTTCCGATTCTGTCTCCTTTCTTCCACTGCAGCTCATTCCATTTGAATTGTTTCAAACTTTCTCAGTATCCAGATGATGTTAGTCAACAAATTCACAACGTGTTGATTTTACAAGTGATGGGTCTTGATATGACTCGCTGATTTTCACACCTTTTTGTTTTCGTATTGTATGTTAAACGTTTTGTGTATTGCATCCAAGTATATGCCTGTTACATTAGAACAGTCCCGTTTTCCAGAGGCCTTTTAATACATTTCCCACTGGTACTCCTTTCAAGTAGATTATCTGCCCACCAGGTTTCTATTCCATGGAGATAAGACGTTTTAAACAGTTCCACGAAGTCTATACAAGAGACTGCAGTTTATGAGTAGACAAGGTTTTCTCTTCGTTCGTTAATCACAGAAATGTCATAAGGTGCCCATCAAGTGTTGGCATAACAGGATCTTCGTCAGGTGGCTTCAAAAACTTCAAAAAACTGTCAAACCACTGACTAAATTTGTGTGTCTGAAGCCACTTACCAGGGTGGCCAGCGTAAGTTATTCTAATAGGGGATTGCGTGACTTAGTGTGTGATTCTTTCGCCTGTTAAGATATGTATGCTATCGCTTATTAGGAATAAGAAATCTTGCGCTAGAACCTAACCTTATAGTTGCGCTAAACTTAGGACAATTCATTATAGCGAATGAATGAATGAATTTGTGAGGAACGTAATAACATGAATTCTGTTGCGGCTGCTACCTAACTTCAGATAAAAAGATGTACAACTTGAAATAAAACTTTTTTAAACACAAGGACTTAGTATTTTTCGCAGTACTTTTCTCTCTTCTTTCTCTAGTTGTTCTGCCCCATTTCTTCCTGGTGTCATCGTGTCAGAAGCATATAATACTGCATTCCTCACCGTTGCCGTGTAGTGGCTTATCTTTGTGGATGTGTTCTTTTTATTGTATATCTATCTTTTTATTGTATATATATATATACATCAGCGATATATATATATACATACAGGGTGGTCCATTGATAGTGACAGGGCCAAATATCTCACGAAATGAACATCAAACGAAAAAACTACAAAGAACGAAACTCGTCTAGCTTGAAGGTGGAAACCAGATGGCGCTGTGGTTGGCCCCCTAGATGGCGCTGCAATAGGTCAAACGGATATCAACAGCGTTTTTTTAAGTAGGAACCCCCATTTTTATTTCATATTCGTGTAGTACGTAAAGAAATATGAATGTTTTAGTTGGACCACTTTTTTCGCTTTATTGTAGATGGCGCTGTAATGGTCACAAACGTATAAGTACGTGGTATCACGTAACATTCCGCGTGATACATTACCCGTGTTAAAATGGACCGTTTACCAATTGCGGAAAAGGTCGATATCGTGTTGATGTATGGCTATTGTGATCAAAATGCCCAACGGGCGTGCGCTATGTATGTTGCTCGGTACCCCGGACGACATCATCCAAGTGTCCGGACCGTTCGCCGGATAGTTACGTTATTTAAGGAAACAGGAAGTGTTCAGCCACATGTAAAACGTCAACCACGACATGCAACAACTGATGATGTCCAAGTAGATGTTTTAGCTGCTGTCGCGGCTAATCCGCACATCAGTAGCAGACAAATTGCGCGAGAATCGGGAATCTCAAAAACGTCGGTGTTGAGAATGCTACATCAACATCGATCAACTTCATACCTCTCTCGTTCTAATCAAAGTATTACGCTTATTGATATCATTATTTTTCAATGCTACACTAGTTATTCAGAAAAATGAATGATCAAGTTGCTCTTCATGGGTAATATATATACAGGGTGGTCAGAAAATGTGTGAAATGCTTGTAGGGATGTTACAGGGCAGGTTGCACTGAGACATAAATGTTAAGAAAGAAATTCGAGACGTTGCTCCGTTTCCGAGTTATTTAGCATAGAATTTAGCCAATCGGGGCGTCGCACGCTCACATTCAAGCGGCCTGGCAGGGGTGGTGTTGCCCAACGAGTGCTTTGTCTCGTTAGCTGAAACTTGAATTTACGCGCGCGACGATCTGACTGGCTAATTTCAATGCTAAATAACTCGGAAACGTAGCAACATATCGATTTTTTTTGTAATATTCATATCTCAGTACAACCTGCCCTGCAACATCCCTACAAGCGTTTCAGACATTTTCTGACCACACTGTATATTTATATTACCCATGAAGAGTAACTTGCCCATTCATTTTTCTGAATAACTGGTGTAGCATTGAAAAATAATTATATCAATAAGCGAAATACTTTGACTAGTACGAGAGAGGTATGAAGTAAAACACAAACACGGTTTGAGATTATGTATACATACATTATTTATTTATTTATACATCATACATAGGATACAGTATTCAAGAAAATCATTAGACTCTCTCTTCATCTTCTTCTTCGCACCTGTACAGTATTTCCCAAACAAAGCCTTTCGAGATGCAATGAATTCCGCTCGTATCTCCCTCAAGTCAATGGATGTCGCACAGTACCCGGGTTTTTCACACGCATATTTAATCTCTCTTTTGGTCCAGCGTTCATGTGCAAACAAAGGTATTGCTCCAAGTCATCAACATGTACAATATGCACAGGTAGGAAGTTTACAACATCATTGTATACAGAGCCTGTGCTCGGCAACCTACGATTCAATCTCTCCAATACAAGTTGTAGTTCAGTATCCAGATCGTATAAGTACATAACTGAGGCGTGGCATAGATAAACACACTTGTCGCCCGATTTCACACACAGTGCACAGTCATTATACACTGTTGTAATAGATAGTGTCACACCAGTTAGGTGAATGTCCGGGAGGGGGGGGGGGGTTAGGAGTTGGAAAATACTCTGTAGTCATTTGGTGATTGATGTAGCGCTCTGCACGACGTATTTCGTCCCAATCGAACTCAGAAATTGGCACTTTAGCACCCTTCGAGCATTTTCAGTTTATATTCTCGCATGCAAGGCCTAGTCATGATATGCTTCTATACTAACGTTTACACGTTTCATTCCACTGGGAGCTGAATTGCATGTAGAACTGAAAAGCATGGATACATTTCATACCTTCTTATCCACTGCATCTGCACTCTGTGCCTGCACTAACACAGGGATGTTCTGCTGGGATGGGTCGTATGTTGGTGACCAGTAACTTCCTCCACCTTGCTGTTGTTTAGGACCACCAGCGGCGTTCGGTATGTTGGGAGCCGACCGCGTGTTCTCATCACACAAATCGATAAGAGGGATGGACAATAACAGCTCCTTGTCCTGCTCCAGCAAATGGGCTGTGTGTGCTATAGGATCCCATGTGGTCTCTACATATTCAGACATGCTAAAGGTTGTTGCTGCCACAGGTCCAGAGATCAGTGGGGGTCTCGACAAGATGGCAGCTGAGGTTGCAACAGGTCCAGAGGTGGAAGAAGTCGACAGGTTGGCGCTCGACCCTGTGGGCTTGGACGTGTCGAGGGCTACTGCTGAACAAAGATGATGAAGCATTACATATGGACCAAGACGCGAAAACAACCAATAATAATAATAATGCTAACCACTGACAAAGATTTGATAGGGGGTACTTACTTTTCAGTTTCTTCCTGTTCTGTAGGGCTGCGTTGGATTGCGACTGCTGTTGATGCTTCATGGTTCTTCTTCTTCTTCTTCTCCTCATGCAGCTACTGGCTGACTGAGGGATACTGAGGCCCCAGACCTTCTGAGTCTACCCTGTACCCCCTACAATGACATTACCAGGTGCCGCCATCCTACTGGCTGAAGTCTAAAACGTGACTGGATTAAAGGTTCCTATTGCTTCCCGCCAGTTTTCCCCAGACCGCCATCTTGGCCTACATCGCAGGAGAGACGACAGTGCCATCTGGTGGCGGTACTGTGTACTATGTCAGCTAGACACTGGACCTCATGGTGAACATACTGGATGAAGCCACTGCCTATGACAACTCAAATTGCTTAAATAATCACTGCATGCAAAATAAAGACTAATGTCCATCCTATCCAGCAGCCCAAGACAGGCTGAGCCCTTTTCCCGCCAGTTCCAAGGAATACGTGGTGGTCCGATGACTTAGGTTAGTGGAAGTAGCCCAATTGACCTTTCTTCTGCCATTTTCTTAGGTTAGTAGAGGTGGCCCAAGTGATCTTTTTTCCTGCCAAAATTTCTACTTCCCGTCATTTTCTTGTAGATGGGAGGGTGTTGGGTTAGTGGAGGCAGCCCAATTGACCTATTTTCCCACCAAAATTTGAACTTCCTGCCATGACATCATTGCGCCATTGTCTTATCCATCGCCGCCATCTTGGATCCGCGATCTTGAATAAATTTGGCAACAATGCAGAGCAGGGCCATATGGAGGTTGTGCCCCTACTAGTATTGGTCACATGTCGGAACTGAACTGTGATTCAAAGAATGATGACCAGGCACTTGGACAGTGACCTGCTTGCACAGCGACGCTAATTTTTTCTTTAGACCACATCTGGTACTGCCAGTCAAATGACTACATATTTCACGATTGCAGTCAACGTTCGATACTTCCGTATAATGTTTATTCGGTATTAATATCCAGTGCTGATACGGTATGTCTCGCTGGTATGACAATAAAATAATATTCCCAATATAATTCAACATGCTGTCAGGGCAGGAAATGTATACCTGCCGACGACGCAATCAGAAGATGAGACAGAGAACGTATATGAGGACACTGAACAGGCAATTCAGTATGTAAGGGGAGATGAAAAGTTAATAGTCATGGGGGATTGGCATGGGGTTGTAGGGAAAGGAGTAGAAGAAAGGGGTAGAGGTGAACATGGGTTTGGTACTAGGAATGAGAGAGGAGAAAGAATAATGCTCTGCAATAAATTTCAGCTAGTAAATTTCAGCTAGTTCACAAATACTTGGAAAAGCGGGGAGCTACGAGAAGATTACATCATGGTCAAGCAGAGATTTCGAAATCAGATACTGGATTAAAAGGCTAGCCCAGGAGCAGTTATAAACATCGATGACAATTTAATAGTGATGTAGAGTAGGGTGTAATTTAAGAGACTAATCAGGAAAAATCAGTGCCCAAAGAGAGGGATATGGAGGTACTAAGGATACGCTTGAAGGTCTCATGTCACCAATAGTGACATAGTGAATAGCACAGTAGGCAGGTCAGTTGAAGAGTAATGGACACCTCTAAAAAAGCATAATCAGGGCAGTTGGAATGAAAAAGCATAGGTACATAGAAGGCAAGTGCGGAGAATCCATGGCTAACACAAGATTAAATCTACTCCTGCGTTACCCCTAAATGATTATTTCGCATATTTTTGTACGGCAGACATACTAAGGTTTACACCGATCATCGAGCTCTGGAATTTCTTATGTCAACAAAATTAACACGTGGAAGATTGTCACGATGGGCGCTGTATCTACAGGAATTTGATTTTAGTATTGTTTACATACAGGGTTCTTCAAATATTATTACTGATGCTTTATCACGTGCACCTATGGGTTTGAAACAAATTGCTGAGGAGGACTGCAAAGAAAACAATTATTCTACATCTACATTTATACTCCGCAAGCCACCCAACGGTGTGTGGCGGAGGGCACTTTACGTGCCACTGTCATTACCTCCCTTTCCTGTTCCAGTCGCGTATGGTTCGCGGGAAGAACGACTGTCTGAAGGCCTCTGTGCGCGCTCTAATCTCTCTAATTTTACTTTCGTGATCTCCTCGGGAGGTATAAGTAGGGGGAAGCAATATATTCGATACCTCATCCAGAAACGCAACCTCTCGAAACCTGGCGAGCAAGCTACACCGCGATGCAGAGCGCCTCTCTTGCAGAGTCTGCCACTTGAGTTTGTTAAACATCTCCGTAACGCTATCACGGTTACCAAATAACCCTGTGACGAAACGCGCCGCTCTTCTTTGAATCTTCTCTATCTCCTCCATCAACCCGATCTGGTACGGATCCCACACTGATGAGCAATACTCAAGTATAGGTCGAACGAGTGTTTTGTAAGCCACCTCCTTTGTTGATGGACTACATTTTCTAAGGACTCTCCCAATGAATCTCAACCTGGTACCCGCCTTACCAACAATTAATTTTATATGATCATTCCACTTCATATCGTTCCGCACGCATACTCCCAGATATTTTACAGAAGTAACTGCTACCAGTGTTTGTTCCGCTATCATATAATCATACAATAAAGGATCCTTCTTTCTATGTATTCGCAATACATTACATTTTGTTTGATGTATATTCAAGGTGCTGCATTTGAAAATTTTATTTCGTCTTCGCTCCAGGACATCGCTAAGGAGCAAAATAAGGATCCAGTCTGGAAGGACATTAAGGAGAAGTGGAGGAGAAAGGAAAGCGTAGCGGTTAGACAGTATTATTTATTTCGCAATGATATTCTTTTTAAACGAAAATCGGTCGACAACTCTGTTTGGTTAGTTTGTATTCCTGATGAGTGGGTTAATAAATTGATTTGGTATACACATTTCAGTTACGCCCACTTTGGTCCCAGAAAATGCTTTCATAAATTACGAGAAAATTGCTACTTCAGTAATATGAAAAAACGTATTCGATCTGTTCTTGCCAAATGTAAATTATGTCAAAAGGCTAAGTCGCCAACTACTTCTCACAGAGCACCGTTGTTTCCTATCATTCCAGCGAATTTAAAGGAGATGGCTGCAGTCGATTTGTTCGGTCCAGTGGTTCGTTCTACTAATGGTTTTGCGTACATTTTGGTAACAGTGGAATTGACATCCAAATATGTGTGTTTTACACCTTTACGCAAAGCAACAGCTGATTCAGTATCTAATGCTTTCATCAAACATTTTCTTAAAGAAGTGGGTCATGTTGATAAGGTTATATCAGATAATGGATCACAGTTTCGTTCTAAAATTTGGCTTCATACTCTACGGCGTCGTAAGATTAAACCACTTTTCATTTCACTTTTTCACCCTCAATCTAACGCTTCAGAGAGATGGATGAAGGAAATCAATAAATTGTGTCGACTTTGTCGTCAGAATCACAGAACGTGGGATCAGTATCTTCATATTTTTCAAAACATTCTGAATGAACTCCCTAATGATTCAACTTCTTTACTGCCTATATTGACATTAAAAAATAAAGCACTGACAAATCGCATTTCTGAAATCGTTCCTTTTCCGCCTTCACGGAAACTGCGGCATTCTGAAGTTGTCAACCTGGCTCTACAAAGTATTGCATATGCGGCTGCTAGAAGAGAGAAATCAGCTAAACGTCCTGGTCGTTTAAAAACTTTGTCAGTTGGTCAAAAGGTGTTAATTAAGTCTCACCGTCTGTCTCACAAAGCAAAAGGCTTGTGTCGCAATTTTTTTCAGCTTTATAACGGTCCGTATAGAGTTCGCAAAATTATTCGTGATAACACTATCGAAGTAGAAACTCTTAAATCTCAGCGCTCTAAGGGAATACATCATATATCGAACGTTAAAATTTTTGTGGAATGACATACTTTTCAGAAACTAACAGTTATACGTAAACATGCAGAGAATACAAGGATACCGCGCCGTATTCCGGCGGCGGCACATACTCGAAGCAACAGTCAAGTCTGCGCGCCGCACAAGGCAGTCGTTGACCGCAAACAATTATTTCCTACGTCACGCGTACCTACAGCTGATCGAGCGCTCAGTGCGAATGCACTGACAGCTGTAAACAAATACACAGTCTAATTTCTCTGATTAAATTCAGTATAAAGCTATAGTGACTTGATAAATTATGTTATTAACGTTCAGTATTTTTCAGGATAGGGTTGTATAAAATGTTTAAGAACTACAGGTAAATTCTGTGTGTGTCCGACGTTAAGAGGACTTGCTATCGAGAAAATTTCAGGAAGAATGTAATTTCGAAGAAGAAACTAATAAACTAAAAAGGTAACTATTAATTGAGTTTATTTTTCAGGTAACATATTTCCACTTAGGTATGTATTTTAGACGTAATTTGCTGCTCGCTATTACGTGATTTATACTTTGTGTTTACTGATTTTGACAATGATTGATTAATGAACAGGGTTGTTACTTACGTATATTGTGCATCGCTTGGCTGCACTGCTTTTTCACTGATGTCACATTTTTTTATTATGTGCCTGCTGTGCTTATTTATTTAAATTATAATTGTCACCTGATTAGTTATGCTGATATGGTTATGTATGTAAGTTATACTTTGTGATTTATCTGCTTGCGCCTTCATGTTTACTTATTAAGATTACATATGAACATTTATTTGCTTATGCTGATATGATGCTAATGACCTGTTTATTATGTAAGATATATATTTGCTGCTTTGCGTATAGATTGCATATTTACACATTTTTGTTTTGTTGTCATAACTACTCTTTGATTTGGTGTATAGAAATTCTGATATACTGTGTACGAACATAGAGTTTAGGTCACACTATGGTATTAATTATAGATTGTTCGCTTGGCAGAGCCTCGTTGTAGGGATTGTGCTATATCCACTTGTTGACATTATGTTCTCTACTGGTAGATGTACTCGCTATTGCATGTTTTGCTTACGCTCAGTGCTTTATATTTTAAGATAAGACAATGAACTGCTATAATTCTATGAACGACATTGGTACTAGAAACTTCATTGAAGTCACATGAGCTGGAGGTTTTATGGAAGCTGTATAAATTTATGCTAATAGAAAGGAAGCTAACGACATGAAATACCAACATTAGGTTTAGACCATTGACAGTTATTACACTGCATTCTTCGTGAGCAATTGAAATAGCAAGTGACACTTGACACAAGAAATACTCCACATGTTTGCTTCTGTTTTGCCATGATTCTTGAAGTGGTGTACACACTGAAATATTACGATCATTCACACTCCGTACTCATACTTACATAGTGAAAGTTATTCAAACTAAAGGCTGTTAGAGGTCATGTATGCATTTATTTTATTTAATGATGGACAAGGAAACCAAAATGTATTTTATAATTCATAATGAATAGAAGATTTGGGTCAGATGGATTACACAGAGGTTGTGTGTGGACATTGTGTCTTCAGATTGTATGGGATGTATGGGATGATGAATTGAAGTTTGCACTAGGATTTTATCTGTACTTGTTCGAGGAGACTGACTAGAGGAAAGAGTTGTTATCGAAGTGAAATGATATTGGCGGTAAGGTTTATATGTATCAACGTACTGAAGAGCTATTATTGAGGTATTGAGATTGTGTGAAGTTGATGATTATTGGAGTTTTGGTGGACAAGAGGTAAGGTAAATGATATTGATGATAAGGTTCATATGTATCGATGTAAGAGGTATTATTGAAGTATTAAGATTATGTGATGCTGATGATTATTGTTGTTTTGGTGGGTAAGAGGTAAAGTAAGCGAGGAAGATTTTTTTTTTTTTTTTGTTGGTTTATATGGAACAAGGAGGATGAAGATGGCAGACTAGAACACTCAAGTGGAAGGAAGATTATCTACACACACACTTCGTTTAATCAATAAACAATATATATATATATATATATATATATATATATATATATTTATATTTATATTTATATTTATTTTTTGAGAGAGGAAGTATTTGCATATCTTGGCACACTGACAGTTGTTGAGCAACCGTACATTTGATTTGGCTTGGCAAACATTGGTCTTGACATGATGACTATGACGTTGACTAACCATTATTGACTGTTATACACTGTTGCCACTACTACTCGATACACATGTGGGACATCAAATTTTTGACAGAATTGCATTTACACAGTAAACACTATTCAATTAGGAAGATGAGTGAGTGTGTTTTGTGTTGTTTCCCAAATAATTGGTACTTACCTACCTCCTAAATATTATTTTACTTGTTTGTTATGGCTTGCACTGACACCTATAAATACTATAGGTTTACTGATACTTGTGTATTTGTAATAGTTAATGACAATTATCTGATACCATTTGTGTGTTTATTATAATTTGTATGTTTAGTGTAAGAGCATTGATGGTAATTTTGTAAAAGCAATTGTGTGTGCATTCAAACTGTTGTTCGTGCTTACACGTATTAACATTGGTGGGTGCCACTTGGAAATGTTTAATTTGTGCTAATGAACTCTGATGAACTGTCTAATTAGTAATAGTGCATATTATGGACTGTTACCTGCACAACATTACTGGGTGCCACTGATGGAACTGCTTCTACTGAAATGATGTCACTTGTTGCTGTCTGCAACTGTTCATCATTGCTGGGTGCCACTGATGGAACTGCTTCTACTGACATAATGTCACTTTTTGGTGTCTGCACCTGTTCAACATTGCTGGGTGCCACTGATGGAACTGTTTCTACTGACATAATGTCACTTGTTGGTGTCTGCACCTGTTCAACATTGCTGGGTGCCACTGATGGAACTGCGTCTACTGAAATAATGTCACTTGTTGGTGTCTGCACCTGTTCAACATTGCTGGGCGCCACGGATGGAACTGCTTCTACTGAAATAATGTCACTTGTTGCTGTCTGCACCTGCTCAACATTGCTGGGTGTCACTAATGGAACTGCTTCTACTGAGATAATGTCACTTGTTGGTGTCTGCACCTGCTCACCATTTTTGGGTGCCACTGCTGGAGCTGTTTAAATACTGCTGATGAAATGTTATGACACTGCTATTTGCACTTGTTGACCATTGCTGGGTGCTACTGTTGGAACTGTCAACTACTCCGAGGAGTGCTACTTGTTTATTGAACTATTGAAAAGATTTTATGTGAATATTTGTATAAAATGATTTTTTGTGTATGTACTGTTTATGAAATGTTATGAAACTCTTACCTATACTTATTCGTCATTGCTTGTGCCATCGATTGAATGATACTTGTGTAAACTATTATGTAAAATCACATATATGCAAGCATTTGTATTCCTTACTGTGTTTTATATATTAGGTTATTGAAGGGTCAGTGCAAAGCAAAAATTTATTTAGTTATGTGATATTTACTTACAATATTATCTTTTATTTTTGTCTGTATTTTTTGGACGAATTTGGTGGTATTTTCACCACCAATGCTGGCAAAAATACCATCAAATTCTAGCCCGTGGAGGAGGGGCATATGAAAGGTGGCTACACTGAGTCACAGCGCCAGAGATTGCGACAAAGAGTATTATTCAGCCGCCTCCACTGGCAGTGGTAGTTCAGAAGTTGCCGTGGGCAGTAGTAGTTCCGAGGTTGTCGTGAGCAGTGCTTGTTGAGAGGATGTCGATAGCAGTACTAGTTGAGGGTATGTCGTGTGCTTTTGTTCTGTTGGAGGAGACAGCAGATGCTGTTTGATTGGGGATGTTGCAATGATCACAGTGTATTTTTCGTCAATATATATGAAGGTAACAAAAAAATTTTTTTTTCAAATTTCTTAAATAACAATGCCTCTTGGTCACAGGTTCAGTCAACAAAGCATCTGGCTTGTGTTCATGTATTAGACTGTAATTCTGGTTTCTATGTGCAATTATAGAATTTCTGGTTTTTTAATTACTTCACTGTAAATGCTGTTTAAAATATCTTGTCGTATTGAGGAAGAACCGTGCCAGATGTGTACGTCGAATCACACTTCCACACACAGAACAGTTACACTTGTGCTTTGTTGTGTCGTAGCTTTTATAGTTGCTGGGGACTTAATTAATCAATTGTGTTAACGGAAATTTCCTTTCATTCTTTATTATTATTCTATGCAGTCAGATTGCGTACTAATACTACTCAGGTCCAACCGGTTACAAGACTTCGTAATCGGACAAACAGCGACTAAAATTAGTTATTTGCATTTTATTTAATTAAGCCCCCATGCACTATGTGGAAAGATATATTGCTAATGCCGTTGTGTGAACTTTGGTGGAAGATGGTCTAGGCGAAAAGGTTTTAATACGTTGTGAATTCTACCGTTAGCAAATTGCTCGACATATCAATGGCTGCTATATGGTCCGAAGGTGTTTGGTGTGACAATGAAGTGGGTGCTGCTCCTTGTACACAGAAGCACCAAAGAAACTGGTATCGGCATCAAATACAAAGAATATGGCGCTGCGGTCGGCAACGCCTATATAAACAACAAGTGTCTGGTGCAGTTGCTAGATCGGTTACTGCTGCTACAACGGTAGGTTATCAAGATTTAAGTGAGTTTGAATGTGGTGTTATAGTCCGCGAACGAGCAATGGGACACAGCGTCTCCGAGGTAGCGATGATGTGGGGATCTTCCCGCACAACCATTTCACGAGTACCGTGTGTGGTGTCACCGCCAGACACCACACTTGCTACGTGGTAGCCTTTAAATCGGCCGCGGTCCGTTAGTATACGACGGACCCGAGTGTCGCCACTATCAGTGATTGCAGACAGAGCACCGCCACACGGCAGGTCTAGAGAGACTTCCTAGCACTCGCCCCAGTGGTACAACCGACTTCGCTAGTGATGGTTCACTGACAAAACACGCTCTCATTTGCCGAGACGATAGTTAGCATAGCCTTCAGCTACGTCATTTGCTACGACCTAGCAAGGCGCCATGTTCAGTTACTATTGATATTGTAAATAATGTACAGTCAAGAGCGACGTTCACCATTTATGGATTAAAGTTAAGTATTCCACCAGCTACGTCAGTTTCTTCTACAGCCTAATTTCCTTGTACTGTTCCAGACCTCACGCCAGCCTGCGTGAGCTAAAACGCGTGCCTTATACCTCTCCTGCCAACCCACAACATTTGGCGACGAGGCAACACCGCGTTCGTAACTATACTGCCCTGATTTACTTGTTTAATGGCTTCGCCACTATCTCCAGATGTACTATCCGAATTTTATCGCTTACAGAATCAGCAGACGCAGGCCTTACTGGATGCCCTTGGACAGCTCGTCCAGGGTCAACGTGCAATGCAAAACGATGTGGCAGCCGCCGCTCCACCGCTAATGCAGCCACAACACGCAGTTGCACCTACTTTTCGTTCTTTTGATGCTGCACTGGAAAGCTGGACAGAGTGGTCACGCCAATTTGGATTCCATCTCGCCGCCTACAGAATTCAAGGTAACAGCAGCAGCCTTTTTTATTGTCCTCCGTCGGGGTGCACACGTACCGTGTTATAGTGAAATTATTTCCCCGACGCGATGTAGGAACTCTGTCCTACGACGAAATTTTGTCTGCATTAGATGCATATTTCAAAGAATCCTTCAATGTAGTTGCCAAACGGTATACCTTCTTTCATACAAAATGTACGGCAGGTCAGACTAATCGGGAGTGGGTTGCAATCTTGCAAGGCCTTACTAGGGATTGTGGTTTTGAGTGTCAATGTGGTCTCCCTTATTCAGATACTATGGTACACGATGCAATTGCGCAGAACGTTTCTGATGTTCGTATATGGGAACAGATTTTGAAACTAGTCAATCCCTCCCTTCAACAAGTGATGGACATATTGGATCGGCAGGACACACTTGACCTTTCTCAGGAATCATTTGAAACTTCGCCACCAGTGTGTCAGGTTAACTGGCCCGCCGGGCGAGCTGCACGGAACAGTAAACAGTCCTCGCACCCGACCGCACCGCTGCCGCCTGGCTCTCAGCCATGTGTACCATGCCGGCAAGCAAATGGAGTGCTAAAATCATGACTGCAGTATGCTACTAGACATTCACGTGAGAATTGCCTGTCACGCCAGGTTATTTGCTTTTACTGTAATAAAAAAGGACATGTTCAAAGTGTTTGCCAGAAAAAGCTCCGATCGAAAACTCAAAACCATTCCCGGCCCTTTGCTTCACGCTGGAATCGGAATCGAACCAAGGATATTCAGACTCGCCCATGGAAATTCATATAGTTCATGCCACTCCGCCCAGTGCCACTCTCTCTAACAGTGACTGTGTTCGTCCCACAACTAGTGTGTGTCGACATCGCCGGCACACCCGTCAAGTTGCAAGTGATTTTGTACCAGTGTCAGTTCATGTTGCACGAGACAGTCGCTCTTGTTGTCAGCAGGACAATAAACTTTTTGTGGACTTGGACATTAACAGCAAAGTGATACCACTCCAGCTCAATACCGGGGCTGCAGTTTCACTGATCAATAAAGACACTTACAAACTGCTGGGCGCACCTCCGTTGTGTGCCGCAAATGTTAAGTACCTATTTAGGTCAAGTGATCTCTGTGTTAGGACAGTGCAGCCTTCTTGCAACATACAAGGGACAAACAAAACTGGTGTCATTTTATGTCCTTCGTTCTTCTGCTGCAGTGAACTTGTTTGGTTTCGATTTATTTCAGTTGTTTAACTTGTCTATAGTAAATCAGGTCCTATCAGTGAACCAGACTATGCCTTCAGACAGTGTTTCTCGTCTCTGTGAAGAATTTGCAGACATTTTTGCACTGGGCCTCGGTTGCGCTAAGAACTATAAAGCACATTTGGAACTGAAAGTAAATGCGCAACCGAAATTTTTCAGAGCGCGCAATGTTCCCCACGCATTGCGTGATGAGGTCGCTAAAACATTACACGATTTGGAATCACAAGGTGTAATTGAACGTGTGCATGCTTCTCTCTGGGCATCACCCTTAGTAATTTTGCCAAAACCTTCCGGAAAATTGAGACTTTGTGTGGACTTCAAGGCAACAGTGAATCCACAACTAGTGACTGCAACTTTTCCTTTACCCCGCCCGGAAGATCTTTTTGACAAACTGTGCCCGGTTAAATATTTTTCGAAGTTGGACCTAGCAGACGCGTACTTGCAAATTCCGGTGGACGAAGATTCCCAGCGCGTTTTGGTGGTTAACACGCATCATGGTTTGTATCGATTCAAACGACTGCCATTCGGGTGTGCATCCGCCCCTGCATTGTTTCAGCAATATCTACTAGCTGTTTGTGCGTCGGTCCCTACTGCAGCAAACTATCTGGACGATATTGTCATCTCCGGAAAGACGGAAGAAGCACATTTAGCCAATCTCAGAACATTATTTCAGGTCTTGCGACAAATTGGTCTTCGCTTGCGGAAGGACAAATGTGTGTTTTTTGCTCGTAACTTACCCTATCTGGGACATGTACTCAATGCCCAAGGCATACATCCCAGTCCAGAGCACCTCCGTGCCATACAAGACCTGCCTTCGGCGCAGAATTTGAAGCAGCTACAGAGTGTGCTGGGAAAAGTAAATTACTATTACAAATATGTTCCACAGGCCTCTTCCATTTCAGCTCCGCTTCATCGCTTACGTCGTAAAGCTGTTCCGTTCATCTGGACGACGGAATGCGAACGCGCCTTTCGCCAGTTGAAATCGGCGTTGCTTTCCAATACTTGCCTTACGCCATTCGATCCCTGGAAGCCCCTTTTGTTGATGGTGGATGCATCGGATTTCGGGATCGGTGCTGTGCTTGCGCACAAAGATGGATCGCACGATCGCCCTATTGCCTTTGCGTCCAAAATTGCTCTCGTCTGCGCAACGAAATTATTCACAGATCGAGAAAGAAGCATTGGCTCTCGTATTTGGTGTTACAAAGTTTCCTGATTTCTTGTATGGTCGTCACTTTACCATCATCACAGACCACAAACCTTTGACATCGCTTTATCATCCGACCAAGCCTGTACCTCCACGTACAGTGCATAAATTCATTCGCTGGTCTATTTTCCTCTCGCAGTACTGCTACGATATCTTGTATCGGTCCACTGCTAAGCACGGAAACGCCGGTGCATTGTCCCGTTTCCCTGTTGCTGAGGATAGAGCATTCGATTCCTCCGAACTTGCTTGCATGTTCATTGATTCGGAAACCGATGACGTGGTCGAATCGTTTCCGTTTGATTTTCGTCGTGTAGCTACAGCCACAGCTGCCGACCCTTTCCTTGCTACCGTTCTGCGTTTCGTTGCTACTCAATGGCCCTTGTCAAGGAGACTTTTTGTACGACGTGGTGTTTTGCTGTTGCGTTCAGATAATAATCAGTCCCAGGTCGTGGTACCATTTCGTTACGGTCCTCTGTCTTACGGCTTCTCCACCAAGGACATTGGGGTCTAGTGAGAACGAAACAACTTGCTCGTCAGCACTGTACTTGGTTCGGAATCGATGCCGCGATTACAAATATGTGCTCTTTTTGTATGGTGTGTGCCGAACAACAATCAGCACCACCGTGGAAATTCTTTGCATGGCCAAAAGCCACTTCCCCTTGGCAACGCTTACACATCGATTTTGCTGGTCCATTCTGGAATGCTCAATGGTTGGTTGTGGTAGATTCATTCAGTAATTTTCCTTTTGTTGTCCGGATGTCTTCCACGACGTCATCTGCCACCATCCAAGCGTTATCCGCTATCTTTTGCATTGAAGGTCTTCCATAGACTATTGTTTCCGACAATGGCCCACAATTCATGTCCGCAGACTTTCAGTCCTTCTGCACGGCCAATGGTATTCAACATCTGACGTCCGCGCCGTTTTCGCCACAGTCAAACGGTGCCACTGAACGATTGATCAGGACTTTCAAGTCACAGATGTTGAAGTTGAAAGAGTCGCATTCTCGGGAGGACGCGTTATTGCTCTTTTTGTCCTCGTATCGCTCTCAGCCCCGAGATGGTTGCTCGCCGGCTGAGTTGCTCCACGGTCGCCCTCATCGAACCTTGATGTCTTTGCTGCATCCGCCGCATCAGGTTCCTGTGCAGCGGCAGACTCCTGCTTTTGCCACAGGCGACGTTGTCTACTACCGCCACTATCGAGGTTCACGGCGTTGGCTCGAAGGGCGCATTCTTCGCTGCCTCAGCCGCGCTATGTATCTGGTTTTGGGGGCCTCTGGTGAGGTACGACGGCATCTCAATCAGCTGCGCCTCTGTCGTCGCACGGGATCTGCCGCTCCCCGCCTGCTTTCAGCGACGGTGCCGTCCGGTCAGCGCTCTGGGGACCCATCTACTGGCTCGCCTCCGCCCCAGGTGTTACCGACGCTGCCTTCCATTTTGCCCCATGGCGACGCGCCGCCGCCGCCGCCGCCGCCTGTTCTCCCGCCGGCGACGCCCGCAGTGGACGCGTCGCTGCAACCGCCGGGCGCCTCCCTGGGTCACGCGCCGCCGGTCGCTTCCCGTGACCGGTTGTCCTCCGACATGGAACTCTTGCCCGCTCCGGACCATCTGTCGTCTTCGCCCGTCGGGTGCCCCGGCCCGATGGAGGTCGACCCTTCGGCCCCTCCTGTCTCTCTACGGGCGCATACACCGCATGTTGGCGTGCACCCTGGAGCAGGTTTTCAGGCGTTTCCTAGCTCCCATCAGTCCGAATTATTTATTTATTTATGTATTTATTGCCAACAGGTCGTATATCTTACAATTTTCGTTTTTCATCTTTTTACAGTTTTATTTCCTTTTGTTTTATCTACAAAATTTACAAAGAATGACACTTTTCAAAATAACAATAAATTGAGGTTGAAATATAAATAAAATTTTGTTGTTTTTAAGAAGAATATAGATAGAAGATAGGATAGATGAGAGATTTGTTAGTACCATCACCGATGTGACTGACGGTGAATACCTCAGAATGGTATCTTCGAGCCATTGACCGCCAGTCACACACACACACACACACAAACAAACAAATGGTTATTAATAGAGAAATAATGTTGCTTATCCTATTTGTTACTAATCCTATGTATTAACTACTTTAGGTGCGCATCCATGTACAGCATTTGGTGTTTTCTTGGCTAGATTGCTAGCAATTTGCTTATTTACTGTCACATCTCAGCTTCCTCCTCCTGTTCCTCCTCATTGTCACTATTTTCATAGTCACTGTGGGTATCGCTGTCCATCCTCTGGAGATTTCTCTTACGCTGCACATAGGCATGTCTGTGATGTCGTGTCCGCATATACTCTTCATGTGTTGTTTTTGAAATACTGTTTGTCAGTGCGTTTAATTGTGCCCATTGTTCTTCGTCTCTTATTGCTGTGTATATATCTATGTCTGTATCTGTGTAATCTAAGTGTAGTGTATGTCTAGTGTTCGCGTATTGCCCGCAGAAAAAGACAGTGTGTTCTGGGGAACCTTCTTCCCCGCATGTGCATGTAGGTGTCTGCCTCAGACTCAAGCGGTTTAAGTGCGTGGGATAAGGTCCGTGCCCGGTTAAGAAATGTACCATACCGTGGCTGGGATCGATATGTCTCATTCTCAACCGCTCCCTTATGTCAGGGAGGAAGTCGTGCAGTCTACGTCCCGTATCACTTACATCCCACTCACCTTGCCATGTATCCAAACGCCAACTTTTATGGTGACGTATCGTCTCTATGGCCACACCGGTTATTGTGTGTACCTTATCTAGTCTCCCCACCTTTAACCAGTACCTTGCAGCTCTGTATTTGATCGTGATACCTATGGGGCATATTCCGAGCACCACACACAGTGCATCCACTGAGGTGGTACCGAAGGCTCCAGATAAACTAAGTAGACACTTCTCTGCCCTCGTCTGACGGATGCTTTGTTGGTGACCACGTTCAGTCTATGTGCCCACGTGCTAGCTGCAAAGCTGAGTACTGATTCGAAGAGCGCACAGTGGTATGTACGTATGACTGGTAGAGGTAGTCTGTACTGTTTTGAATTTAGCCTCACCAGTTTGTGGAGGATTTTTTCTGCTTTGTCTGTTGTTAGCCTTATGTGCTCGTGGAAATTCAATTTTTCATCTATGTGTACCCCAAGATAGCGCGTAATGCGTGCTTGTTTGATGTTTGTGTCCCCAATTTTAACCGAAGGATTCCTTTGGAGTGATCCTTTCGGTAAAGTGTATGTTGTTTTGTTTTCGGCTATCCTGAGTTTGTTGTTGTGACACCACTGAGTAATTGTTTGTAGTAATCCACTGGCTTTCTCTTCTAACTGGGCTCTGTTGTTTGCAGTGACTATAACTAATAGGTCATCTGCGTAGGCGACAATTCCGTCTGACCTGTCATCCCCATCCAGAAACTGTAGGAGGGGTTCGATTGTTATGTCCCAGAAGATGGGGCCGCAGATCGACGCTTGAGGACAGCTTAGGTAATTCTTTTAATTACTTTCCGGCTGTCCATCTGCCATTCAACAACTCGGTCTTTACAGTAGTCTAGAAAACTGTTGTACAGTGATTGCGGTACCTCCAGATGTCTTAGCCTCTGAAACAGTGCTGGCCACCAAAGATTATCAAATGCTCCGGCAATGTCAATCATTATTGCCATGGCGTATTGTTTTGTGTTGTTAACTACGTGCAGGGCCTGGTTGATGGCATCATCTATTGATCTGCCAGATCTGAAGCCGAACTGGTGTTGGCTCATACCCCTGAGAGCTCTGTGTGTTTGCAGGTGCTTACACAGTAGCTTCTCCTGAATCTTTGCTAGGGTGTTTAATAAGCATATTGGCCTGTAAGTCTTTGGATCTGAAGAATCCCTGTCCGCTGATTTCTTAATAATGACTGCTTTGGAGGTTTTCCATACTGTAGGTACCCTGCCCAGCCGTAAGGCATCGTTCAGTAACGTTTTTAGGAACGGGGTGATCTGCGGTGCTAGTTTTTTCAGTGTTAACGAGTGGATACCATCTGGTCCAGGTGCTTCTTTGTTTTTGAGATCTGAGATTGCTAGCGCAACCTCTTCTTGCGCAAAAGGACAGGTGACAGTTGCAGTGTTGTATGGTGTGTGTAGGTTTTCTCTTTATGTTGTGGGCTCATCAAGGTTACACAAGTGAGCCTTTGGCTCCAAAACCCCATATCGATGATGTTTCGTTGAATGTTTCACATACTGACACTTGTTGATGGCCCAGCAGTCCGAATGGCAGGGTGCGGGTGGCACAGCCTCGCCTGTTGTTAGGCTCCCCACCTCGTCGCATACGTCAACATGGGGTCCTCCCCACGGCGGGCGGAAGCCTTATGCCACAACCGTGCACCGATTTGCGGGGGAGGAATGTGGTGTCACCGCCAGACACCACACTTGCTACGTGGTAGCCTTTAAATCGGCCGCGGTCCGTTAGTATACGTCGGACCCGAGTGTCGCCACTATCAATGATTGCAGACCGAGCGCCGCCACACGGTAGGTCTAGAGAGACTTCCTAGCACTCGCCCCAGTGGTACAACCGACTTTGCTAGCGATGGTTCACTGACAAAATACGCTCTCATTTGCCGAGACGATAGTTAGCATAGCCTTCAGCTACGTCATTTGCTACGACCTAGCAAGGCGCCATGTTCAGTTACTATTGATATTGTAAATAATGTACAGTCAAGAGCGACGTTCACCATTTATGGATTAAAGTTAAGTATTCCACCAGCTACGTTAGTTTCTTCTACAGTCTAATTTCCTTGTCCTGTTCCAGACCTCACGCCAGCCTGCGTGAGCTAAAACGCGTGCCTTTCGGCTTCCTCTCATACCGGTGTTGGCTCTCCTGCCAACCCACAACACCTTGAATGTCAGGAATCCGGTAAAACATTAAATCTCCGACATCGCTGCGGCTAGAGAAAGATCCTGCAAGAACGGGACCAACGACGACTGAAGAGAATCATTTAACGTGACAGAAGTGTAACGCTTCTGCATATTGCTGCAGATTTCAATGCTGGGCCATCAACAAGTGTCAGTATGTGAAAAATTCAACGAAACATCATCGATATGGGGTTTCGGAGCCAAAGGCTCACTTGTGTAACCTTGATGAGCCCACAACATAAAGATTTAAGCCTCGCCTGAGACCGTCGACATCGACATTCGACTGTTAATAACTGAAAACATGTTGCCTGGTCAGACGAGTCTCGTTTCAAATTGCGTCGAGCGGATGGACGTGTATGGGTATGGAGACAACCTCATGAATCCATGGGACCTGCATGTCAGCAGGGGACTGTTCAAGCTGGTGTAGGCTCTGTAATGGTGTTGGGCATGTGCAGTTGGAATGATATGGGGCTCCTGATACATCTAGAAAGGACACCGACAGGTGACACGTACGTAATCATCCTGTCTGATCACCTGCATCCATACATGTCCATTATGCATTCCGACGGAGTGCAGAATTGCTAAGAGTGGCTCCAGGAACACTCTTCTGACTTTAAACACTTCCGCTGGCCACCAAACTAACCAGACATGAACATTATTGAGCGTATCTGGGATACTTTGCAACGTGCTATTCACTTCTCGTACTCATGGATTTATGGACAGCCTTGCAGAATTCATAGCGTCAATTCCCTCCAGCACTTCTTCAGACCTTAATCGAATCCATGCCACGCCATGTTGTGGAGCTTTCACGTGCTCGCTGGGTCCCTACACGATATTAAGCAGGTGTAACACTTTCTTTGGCTTTTCAGCGTAAGTCTCGGCTCCAACTGTGTAATCCTGTTAAGGATACAGGGTACTTATAAATGGTGGAAAAATGGAATTTTTATGACTTTATTAAATTCTATAGTCTTTCCTGATTACGTTGATGTATACATTATAGGGTTTCAAATGAGAAATGACCTATATAAACCAAATTTTAAAGTTACGGTAATATATGCTGCCAATCCGCCTTTATTTCGGTTAAAGAAACCAGTATTATTTCAAAAAGAACTGTGAACTTTCTGTTTCCAGCGATTATACGTACGATACATTGTATATGCTGGTAACGGTGGAGGTTTCTAGTGTCTGTAAATTATTATCTTTGCTAGTATTTACTTTTGTTCCGCTGAAGCATTTTGTTCACTTGTTACTGAGTGTTTGTTGCTCAAGTGATACATATATTTGTAGAAGAACATATCCTTTAGTGTGCAAGAAATACGAACTATGCCACGCATCAAGAAATTCAATAAAAGGAAATTCCGTGGTAACCAGTTCAGAAACAAAGGAAGCCACACTGCTGAAAGTAACCTATGTATCAGTTTTTCAGGGAAGAAACTCCCACATGGCACGCCTCCTGGTGATTCAAATTTTTGTGTTAACAGTGACACTGTTTGTAGTGGATTTGTTGTTGTTGATGTGGGCATCTTATCTTCTTTGATAAAGGAAGAGGCGAAGTGTAAACAATGTGATGGTGTAGGTTGTCTGAACAACAAAGTAGCAGGAAGGGCTTAGCATCAAAATTTGTTGTTCTGTGTAGATCCTGCAATAAATCTACCTCAAAAATGTCTTGGAACATTGTGACTAATTCATATGATGTGAATTTGAAGTTAGTGTATGCAATGCATGCAATAGGAAAAGGAACACAGGCTGCTCAAACGTTTTGTGGCTTGGTAAACCTTCCTCCCCCCCCCCCCCCCCGTAGGTTCAGCAAGTACATAAAAATACTTTTACGTGCCTTGACGATTGTGTCTAAAGCATCTATGAAACGTGCAGTAGAAGAAACTGTAAATATTAGTGGAATCCGGGAATTGCTGTTGCACTTGATGGGACATGGCAACATGGAGGACATCGTTCCTTGAATGGTGTTGTTAAGTGCTACTTGTCTGGAAAATTGAAAAGTTGTTTATGTTGAGTGTTTCTCTAAATACAGCCATACCTTCCATGGTAACACTGAAGGACATATTCAGGATCTGTGTTCTAAGAATTATGATGGTTGCAGTCGAGGTATGGAGTGTGATGGAGCCGTAAAAATATTGCAGAGCCCGGTGCCCATTTATAACGTTAGATATACGAAGTATTTAGGTAATGGGGACATTAAACCTTTCAGTAAAACTAATGAGTTCAATGTTTATGGTGATACTTCGGTAACAAAACTGGAGTGTTGTGCACATGTGCAAAAGAGGATGGGTGCTAGATTGAGGAAGGTACGAAGAGAATTGAAAATTGCTATCTGATGGAAAATCTCTGTCTGACTGAGGCAGATTCACATAAACTGAAATAGACCTTCTTCAGAGTTATTATGGACTGGTCATTAGACGAACTGCACCTCTGAACTCTGTTACACCAATGAGATGACCACCCTGTTCACGGACTTTGCCCTAAAGGAGCATATTCTTGGTGTGGCTGCCAAAAAGCAAAAGAAAGTGGTCAAATATAACAACATATTCTCTTCCTGAGCCTGTTATGAATGAAATAAAACCAGTTTTTAGATATCTGAGTGACTCTGTTGTGCTTAGTAAATGTCTTCGTGGGGGCACTCAGAGTACAAATGAAAGTTTCAACCATTGCATATTGGAAATATTATCCAAGACTGTTTTTGTAGGACAAAATACATTAAAAGTTTGTGTACTAGATGCAGTGATATGTATCAATGATGGAATGATAGGAAGGTAGGAAGTCCTGAGAAATTTAGGCATAAAATGTGGCTCTAATATAGAAGATCAATTGCTTGCATGTGCCAGACAATGGGTGCATGAAGCTGAAAGATTCGCTCTTCAAGTTACCAAACAAGTAAGAAGTGCCTAAATGAAAGCCAAGATAAAGAAATGCTGCAGGACGAAGACTATGCTTCAGGAATGTTCTGAGGCACAGTTTAATTGGACTTATACCTTCATTCGCATTTCCCACAAGTTGTGTTTTTCAGACTTCAATTACAAATATTACCTAAAGTTTATAAAGCATTGCTCTAATTTTTTCTATAACTCGCAATAGTCCATACTTATGTAGTAAACCTAAGCTTTAGTGCAGAATCAACTAAATTATATAAAAACTAACATTTTTATAAGGAAAAATTTATAAAAATTAAAATGTAAGATGTGATATTTTTTATCCTTGTAATATACATAATAGGTGGAATAAAATAGGTGTAGTACCTCAACCATTATGTCATGCATATCTGTTGAACATTTGGTCTCCTTCAAATGTATAACATTGGATTAAAATTTACCTGAATTTGAGGAAGCATTTTGGAAAAAAATGCATCAATTAATTTGTATTTTTTTAATAACTCTAAGCAGGTTCAAAAATATTCAAAATACTTCTGATTCATTAAGAAAGTGTTCTGCATTACCTGGCATGAAGAAAAAATCTGTGAAACATATACATTATAAACAGTGTCTGAAAGAAATAGGTGTTGATTTTTAAACAATATTGAGCCAGAAAAGTACCCTGTGTCCTTATATGACATTGCTCGCATCACCATAACATTTATGTTGAGGGATAAACGTCTTATGACATCCTGAACGAGTTCTAACTATATCCCAGAGGAAGCTACTTCATAGAGAACCAAAAGAAGCTTCAACTTCCTTCACTGAATACATTGTGCAACAACGAAAATGTAAATTCAATGAAAATAGCCAATTCCTATCAATTCTAATGTGCTGATCGCGAATATCACAAGAACAATAAAAATTAGTTCTAGTTTTCATTTTACAATCTTTTATTATGGTGAGATAACTATATACAAATTTTTATGTTAAGTTTCAAATAAAATATTATAATCGTTTGTCAGAGTCATAATAACTAGTAACAATAGATTATATTATTGTCCCTGGTCTTACTCGTGTGTATCTCATTACAGTAAACATGAATGGCCCACCAGAAAATCTCTTCAACCAAGTATAAAGAACATTAATAGTGATTAATAGTGTAGTGTCAGTGTCGTCGTAACTGCTGTCTGCGGCATGTCTGCTGTGCAGCGAGCTATGGTAATTTAAGTATTAACTGTATTTTTCTTACTTGTCACTTCTTCTGCCGTGTGTTTTTGCTTTTAGGAAGCTTTAACTGTCGAGTGCTGGTAATAGTGTTCCATAGATTTCGTGTTTGTTTTGAATACAGTCAGAGAGAGTCCCTTTAGTCAGCCATAGTCCCAGTAGTGCTAGTGTTTGTTTCCAGAGACAGATAGTGCTATTTTCATTGTCTTCTACAACAAGTGTCTAGTAACCACAGTTTAGTCAACTATCAACCGCCTATAGTGAATTAGCAGTCTAGTTAAAAGTTTATTAACTCTCTACAGTAAACTGATTTCTTAGGATGGATAGGATGTGTGACTGCTGTGTACGGACGCAGGAGGAGCTGGCCACTGTTCGCGAACAGCTGAACGTGTTGATGGCCGCGGTCAGCCGTCTTCTGGCTGCTGCCTCGGAGTGAAGCGGCAGTGGGGAGTCTGGTGCGTCGCAAGGTACAGCCCAGGTGTTACATGCTTCACCCACTGTCCCTGCTGTCGAGACATCTTCGCGGGCACCGGGCGCGGTTGGGCCACCCTCTCCCCAATGGGAGTGGCGGGTTCAGCGGCGTTCGCGGCGCACGAGGCGGAGGGTCAATGTGGAGGCTGGCCGTGTGGCATCGCCCGCTCTGCCTGTGAGTGGACATGTGGCCGCTCCTTCAGCAAGGTCCGAGCAGGCACACGGGGGGAGGGGTTTATTAGTTGTTGGGAGCTCCTAAGGGAAATAGCGGAAAGGTCGATGAAGAAGGCCAGTGTACACTCTGTCTGCTTGCCGGGGGGTCTCATCTGAGATGTGGAGGCCCTGCCGGCGGCGATAGAGAGCACTGGGTGCACCCGACTGCAAATTGTTGCTCATGTCGGCACCAGTGACTCCTGTCGTCTGGGTTCAGAGGTCATCCTGAGTTCGTACAGGCGGTTGGCGGCGTTGGTGAAGGCGGAAAGCGTCGCTCGTGGGGTGGAATCTGAGCTAACTATTTGTAGTATCGTTCCCAGAACCGATCGCGGTCCTCTGGTTTGGAGCCGAGTAGAAGGCTTAAACCAGAGGCTCAGACGTTTCTGCGGAGATCTGGGGTGCAAATTTCTCGACCTCCGCTATCGGGTGGAGAAATGTAGGGTCCCCCTGAATAGGTCATGCGTGCACTACACGCAGGAAGCGGCTACAAGAGTAGCGGAGTACGTGTCGAGTGCACATGTGGCCCGACAAGACGCCTCCTGAGACGCGGCAAGGTAGGAGTAGGCAAAATGCAACAGGGAATAACAATATTAATGTGCTAATAGTAAACTGCAGGAGCGTCTATAGAGAGGTTCGGGAACTGCTCTCATTAATAAACGGTCACAATGCCCACATAGTAGTAGGGACAGAAAGTTGGCTGAAACCAGATGTAAACAGTAATGAATTCTAAACTCAGATTGGAATGTATACTCAGAGACAGGCTGGACAGTGAAGGGGGAGGCGTGTTTATAGCGATAAAAAGTGCAATAGTACCGAAGGAATGACGGAGATCCGAAATGTGAACTAATTTGGATGAAGGTCATAGTTAAAGCAGGCTCAGACATCGTAATTGGATGCCTCTATAGGCCCCCTGGCTCAGCAGCTGTTGTGGCTGAGCACCTGAAGGATAATTTGGAAAATATTTCGAGTAGATTTCCCCACTATGTTATAGTTCTGGGTGGAGATTTTAATTTGCCGGATATAGACTGGGAGACTCGAACGTTCATACCGGGTGGCAGGGACAAAGAATCCAGTGATTTTTTTAAAGTGCTTTATCTGAAAACTACCTTGAGCAGTTAAACAGAGAACCGACTCGTGGCTATAACATATTAGACCTTCTGGTGAGAGACCGGAACTATTTGAAACAGTTAACGCAGAAAAGGGGATCAGCGATCATAAAGGGCCGTAAATAGAAATATTAAAAAAGGTAGGAAGATTTTTCTGTTTAGCAAAAGTGACAAAAAGCAGATTTCAGAGTACCTGACAGCTCAACACAAAAGTTTTGTTTTAAGTACAGATAGTGTTGAGGATCAGTGGACAAAGTTCAAAACCATCGTACAATATGCATTAGATGAGTATGTGCCAAGATCGTAAGAGATGGAAAAGAGCCACCGTGGTACAACAATCGCGTTAGAAAACTGCTGCGGAAGCAAAGGGAACTTCACAGCAAATGGGAAGATAGCCAACGCCTTGCAGACAAACAAAAATTATGCGAAGCGAAATGAAATGTTAGGAGGGCCATGCGAGAGGCGTTCAATGAATTCGAAAGTAAAGTTCTATGTACTGACTTGGCAGAAAATCCTAAGAAATTTTGGTCTTATGTCAAAGCGGTAGGTGGATCAAAACAAAATGTCCAGACACTCTGTGACCAAAATGGTACTGAAACAAAGGATGACAGACTAAAGGCCGAAATACTAAATGTCTTTTTCCAAAGCTGTTTCACAGAGGAAGACTGCACTGTAGTAACTTCTCTAGATTGTGGCACAGATGACAGAATGGTAGATATCGAAATAGACGACAGAGGGATAGAGGAACAATTAAAATCGCTCAAAAGAGGAAAGGCCCCTGGACCTGATGGGATACCAGTTCGATTTTACATACAGTACGCGAAGGAACTTCCCCCCCTTCTTGCAGCGGTGTACCGTAGGTCTGTAGAAGAGCGTAGCGTTCCAAAGGATTGGAAAAGGGCACAGATCATCCCAGTTTTCAAGAAAGGACGTCGGACAGATGTGCAGAACTATAGACCTATATCTCTAACGTCGATCAGTTGTAGAATTTTTGAACATGTATTATGTTCGAGTATAATGACTTTTCTGGAAACAAGAGATCTACTCTGTAGGAATCAGCATGGGTTTCGAAAAAGACTATCGTGTGAAACCCAGCTCGCGCTATTCGTCCACGAGACTTAGAGGGCCACAGACACGGGTTTGCAGGTAGATGCCGTGTTTCTTGACTTCCGCAAGGCGTTCGATACAGTTCCCCACACTCGTTTAATGAACAAAGTAATAGCATATGGACTATCAGACGAATTGTGTGATTGAAGAGTTCCTAGATAACAGAACGCAGCATGTCATTCTCAATGGAGAGAAGTCTTCCGAAGTAAGAGTGATTTCCGGTGTGCCGCAGGGGAGTGTCGTAGGACCGTTGCTATTCACAATATACATAAGTGACCTTGTGGATGACATCGGAAGTTCACTGAGACTTTTTGCGGATGATGCTGTGGTATATCGAGAGGTTGTAACAATGGAAAATTGTACTGAAATGCGGGAGGATCTGCAGCGAATTGACGCATGGCGCAGGGAATGGCAATTGAATCTCAATGTAGACAAGTGTAATGTGCTGCGAATACATAGAAAGAAAGATCCCTTATCATTTAGCTACAGTATAGCAGGTCAGCAACTGGAAGCAGTTAATTCCATAAATTATCTGGGAGTAGGCATTAGGAGTGATTTAAAATGGAATGATCATATAAAGTTGATCGTCGGTAAAGCAGATGCCAGACTGAGATTCATTGGAAGAATCCTAAGGAAATGCAATCCGAAAACAAAGGAAGTAGGTTACAGTACACTTGTTCGCCCACTGCTTGAATACTGCTCAGAGTGTGGGATCCGTACCAGATAGGGTTGATAGAAGAGATAGAGAAGATCCAACGGAGAGCAGCGCGCTTCGTTACAGGATCATTTAGAAATCGCGAAAGCGTTACGGAGATGATAGATAAACTCCAGTGGAAGACTCTGCAGGAGAGGCGCTCAGTAGCTCGGTACGGGCTTTTGTTGAAGTTTCGAGAACATACCTTCACCGAGGAGTCAAGCAGTATATTGCTCTTTGAATTCCCACACATTCAAGAGCTTTTTGGAGACCATAATTTTGATGGAATGATGAGAAGTATGCATGGGAATTTTTTAAGACAGTCTGTTTACAGTTCTTAGGGAACATACGAGCAATAAATTACAAGGAGATTGTAGGTAACATGTTGTCATCCTATGAAGAACTTGGTTGCAACATGTCATTGAAAATGCATTTCTTACATAGTCATCTTGACTTCTTCCCCAAAGATGGTGGTGCAGTAAGTGTTGAATATGGGGAGCGATTTAATCAAGATATTACCACATTTGAGAAGATGTATGCCGGAGAGGGGAGCCCTAATATTTTAGCAGATTACTGCTGGACCATCATAAGGGATGTCCTCGAGTATGTGTATAAACGTCAAGCCAAGCGAAAACGGAGTTATTATTCACTTAAAATTTGTTATGCTGAATCTCGGAACACGAATGCATACCTTAGTTAGTGAGTTATTTATACAAACATATATATTATGTACTTTTTCAAAAAAACTAGAGCTAAATATTTATGAAGATGTTGATTTTGTATCATTTTATACTGAAATAAACATAACTAACTCAAAATCATACAATTTACACACTTTCACTTCAAATTTGTTGTTCAGTGATATCGGAAGTCTTATCTACAACAAAAGAAAAATATAGTGCCTCCTTAATAGATTTCACAATGTTTTACTGTACATCGCCGGATAATAACGAGGCAACTTTATTCAATATATCGTGAAAAACCCACTTAATACAAAGTTCGCTGCAGCCAAAATGTCAAGTCAGAAGCATCTTCTCTAAGCAGCAGCAACTGATGAGAATTTGATGCTACATCGGTGTATGTATGCTATTGCTATAGTGGGACTGTTATTCTGGGGAGTGCCTTTGACTTGGCCAGACAAAGGCAAGGAATGGAGGAATGTGTTGCACAAAGACATATGAAACAAACAGATGTGTCTCAGAGGTCAGAAACTATAGCTTCCATCTCAGTGTTTTAGTAGTTCATTACTTTTTGACAAAGTCAAGCGAAGAAATATTTATTTTATTTTGTTTTTATCAGACTAAAAACTGCAGTGCACCTGCAAGATAATGTATGTGGGTGCTCGAGATCTTATGCACCCATCTAGTCGTGCGCATGGTGCAGGGTGTTCATCGTATCGAGCTTGTGTACGAGGGGGAAAGAGGAAAGAGTAAACTATCCCTGGAAATGCTGTAGAGTGAAGAAAACTTAGTGAAGGGCAAACATTTTATTGGAAATGAGTTGTCCTCTAGACTGAAGAAAGGTTGACGCAGCAGTAATAAGGGAATCATGAGACTTACCTGTTTGGACTTGCCTGTTTCTGAGATTAACTGTGCTGGCCGTACCATGTTCTGTGGTTTGGTCCTAAAAAGTAAGGCTGAAGAGCAGACACATCTGAATCCGCCGGTTTTGAGTTACAGAGCAAATTTTACCCAAACAGGGTATTTTTACATGATAAATATAAATACTATTTGGAACGTTTTTGGTTTTGGAGTGGAGAGTTCCCTTTGGTCAACAGATTGTAATTTAATGAAAAATTGTAATTAAAAAGAAAAGAAAGAAAGTGAATATGACGAATTTTCATCTTAAATAACTATGAAAATGTTAAGGAGATACATAAAGAAAACAAACGCATAGTATTATTAAGGATTAGAGAAAATAATCAATAGTGAGTCTTTATCAGTATCTAAGACTAAAGGATCGTTAATGCAACATCTTCCATATTTTGAAGTAGGGGGGAGTATGTGGTGTCTCATACCATTTCTGTGTGAAAGACCATGGCACACATTTGGCTATTCAAAGAATGGAGGATAACTGCATGAATGAGAAACAAAAATTATATGTAGTTTAAAATGGACTTTGTACAAATAGTTTACTGACGAGAAGTGTCTCTTTTTACAGAGTCAAGTGAGGTAAGGTGCTAACTGTGTGTGCAACTGAGTGGTGGTCAGGTAACTACACTTGCTGATGAAGTATTCCATAATGCCACCAGTTGAGGGGGCCACCATACAATACAGAAGCAGACCACTCAAGGAATGTCAATACTAATACAGACACAAAAGGGATTGGTTGATTTTAGGTAAAGGTCCAGATTACAAATTATTGTTAAATAGCAGTACGCTGTAACTGTGTAAGTTTATGCAAGAACATACAGTTTTTAAAGCGAAGTCACTGTTGAAAATAATTTACATAACTAAAGATAGCAGAAAATTCACTCTCTTCCAGTAAAGCACTCGTACTTGAGAAAAGATGATACCAAGCACGGCAAGAAGTAAAGTTGGAGCTGACTAATAGCGTGGCTCATAACTACTATTAAAGGCTAAGGAGTTAAATCGCAGGAGGCGCTACACCTGGTCTCAAGTACAGGGAAGTACGGGAGCACCAGGGAACACAATAAATGCCGCAACAGACTTAATTTAATCCACAATTCCATCTGTGAATTAAAAAAATCCTCAAGGAAATTTTCAATTGATGCAAAATATGAATAAGAATATTATTATTCTTCCTATGATACCTAAGTGCATAAGTTCAATTTTTATTTTCACTGGCCGTCGTGTTCGAAATATACCTTCATCGCATGTATCAATCAGTGGAAGGTCGAGGATGGAATAACAACAACATTATCAAGAAGATAGATTGCTACTTACCATAAGGAGGAGACAGTCGGAGACAGACACAACCAAAAAATGGCTATACATTTTAGCTTTCAGCCAAAAGGCCTCCTTCTGAAGTGGAAGACACACACACACACACACACACACACACACACACACATTCACATAAGCACGTGACCACTGCCTTTCCATGACACACATGCTGTACTTTGTCTTTAACTGATGTTGTAATTTGTGGTATCTTCATTATTACTTCAAGTATTTCAATTCATAGTTTAGCTTGTTTCCCTCAGAATTATGCGAATAATATGTTACAATTAGCGCATATAGAGATGAAGAATCATACCATTTTTATTTGAAATTTGTAATAAAATGGTATATAAGTAGAGTTTTTAAACAACATTTATGTAAAAATTTGTTCTGCTTTAAATTTATTGTTTTTCGTGATAAGTATCAATTATATAAGACAAAAAACATCTGTTTTCAGGAACTGTTTATATTAAGTGTGATTTTTAACTGATTTGTTATAAGAGTGGTCATAATAAATCATGACAATCAATTTTGGAACAGCAATTGTTTACACACAGCTTGGATTGACACCAAAAAATAATTATCTTACTCATGTTAATTTTTAGCTTTAGTAGAACTTCTTTTTCGCCTGAACAAAGGTTCTTAAACAACATGCTATTCTAACACTGCTTAGTGACAGTGTGTTCATGGAAAAATGACAATTTATGCCTTTCAGGTTAATAACACTCTTATTACTTGCAGCTGCGTTTGCCTACATGTTATAACAATACTTAACAAAACAGGTAAATTTTTCATATATATTTACTAAATTATAACACTAGCACTGAAGTACCTTATGAGGATGCATTAAGCAACGAAATGAAGAGCAGACAGCCATGCACAAAAGAGCAGTTACTAGTTTTCTCTCTCTCTCCCTCTAGTGGTCAAGTTCTGTAGTGGTTTCAGACAGAGTGTCTTGGTGCAAAATGTGTAGGTGACCATGGAGTACCTGTGTGGCCCCTACATAGGTAGGCAGGGAGTGTGATATGGGATCACTACGAAAAGTGCTAAAAATACTACAGGGTAAAGGGAACAGAGAACCCAAAGTGGAAGGAAGTATTGTATGGGTCAGCTAAGGTTCCTGGGCACAGTAGGGAGGATAATGTAGACCCACGAAGGCTTTGACAGCACTGTCAGTATAAATCCTCAGCAAGGTTGTCCATATAGTTGGTAAAGGAATCCTTATCACTGCGGGTGCACCATCAAACTGCACAGAAGGGAATTTTTCGTGTGGAACAGTGGCAGCTGTCAACATGATATTTTTTAGCTATCTGGAAGAAAGCCTTCGTCTGAAATCCTAACCGATAATCATACTGATAGATATTTTTATTCCACCTTATATTTTCTATTGACATATTGGGGAAAATAATTTACAATTTTAGTAATAGAAATACTCAATGGAATATATACAACGATTGAGGCCTCACTGCTCACAGTTACATACGCCAGTAGTAGTGATAATTAATTATGGCAAGAGGGCAGCAGGCCATCGGAGCAGCAGTAGACCAGATGACGACATGGCTCACGCAGCCAGCGACAAAGCAGCAGCCGCTTTCACGCTATCCCACTGATACTGGAGCAGGCTTCAAGTGGCGTCTGCTGTATTATATCCGTTTCGGAAATGAAGTGACAAAGGGCTGTGCCCCTTGCTTGCGCCCAAACCCCAACTGTGACTGGACCTAGATGTATTGAGCTGCAGTACTATGTTGAAGCGTCTGTTTGTGGCCGAACAGGGTGGAAGTGTGCACTACCTCGTAGACACTGGGTCGAATTTATCAATTTTTCCTAGAACCATGCCAAGAGATCGCAGGAAGGCCGTAACACTGCCTCACAGCGGCGAACAATTCCGCCATAAAGATATATGGCACAAATTGGAATGTGAATTTTGGACTGAACCACACATTCACATAGAGGTTCACCATGGACAATGTCAGCGAGCTGATACTGGGTGCCGATTTCCTCGGACACTGCAAGTTGCTGATGGATATCTCAAACACCCAGTTAACTGACTCTACAGCAGGTCCCCTTCTTCACCATTAAACCTATGGGGTGCTCTAGACCATTCAGAAATTCTAAGCAAATTTCTGGAGCTAACCCGCCCGTTTGGTGCGCTGCAGACCGTCAAGCAAATTCGTCTTGCGTGTCTTTTTCATATCTTCTAATTTCTGTGTTGAGATAACGGATGACACATTCGTACCTTGTTTCGTAGTTTCCAAAGCAGTCACGGACGAATGGTAAAGTGTACATATTTCATGAACTTTGAAACGTTCAGTTGCCTTCTGTCACTGGGAAAATCCATTTCTAATAAATGCATTTCACAAATCCTTGTCTGCAGAAGTAGCAGTTGCCGACGGAAGCATTATACTGGAATCAAAAGTGTTTTTACATTCACCACAGAAAACTTTGTCCAGTTCTTTGTTGTAATAAATTCAAGGAAACGTTTTTCTATCCTTTATGGTAGGACTTGCCTGACGGTTCCTTGATACTTCTTCCTGATGTAATACAGGAATTGGCAGAAAACACATTCTCGCATTCTCGGGTTGCTTATTTTTTGCTGAACATGTTTTCACTATCGTCGGCGGTAGTAATATCCACCTCGGATGATGACAAACGTGCAAAGTTAGAAAGCTGCGAAAATTTTTGCCAGGTGAAAACTTCTGCTTCCTGCATCCCGTCAGTTTACCCTCTTCTTTGTACTAGCTATTAATATCTATATAACCTCCCGCGTCCTTCAAAGGAATTGTCTCACCAAACAAAACGGTACTAACAGTTCAGATTACCTGAAAACAATTGCACTGAAATCTTAAACCACACCGCTGTTATGTTAAAAAAACCATTGAGGTAGTCTGTAACAATCGGCATGTTGTGTGTGCTGGCATAAGCTGTTGCCAGCACTACAGTCGGCAAACAGGCTGCGAGAAGATAGATAGTAGCCACTGGAGCAAGCGAGCCTATCAGGAGAGAGGCCAAACACAACTCACAAGAAACATGCCGCCAACAGCCTCTCGACTGCCAGTATTTAGATCGCCGCTGCGGACCGGAGGGCCCAGTCAGTCATGGAGTGAGTCACCGAGTCATGAGTCGCAGGCCAGTCACCTGAACTCGCAGGCGCAATTGGAAGTCTCAGCCAACACACAGCAAGCAGAGTAGTGTGCGTAGCGGAAGTGTACTTCAGCAGCAGTGAGGCTAATTTGGACTATTACAGAAGAGCTTGTACCACAACAGCTTGCTTTACGATAAGTAGCTCTCTGTTTATGTCAATAAAGAACATCAGTTAAAACATGCTTGCAATTGTATTATAGAAAGAGAATACCAGCCACCAAACATCATCTCTTTGCTTCCCATGGTACAAACCTGCATTGACGAGACGACACAAAACTGGCGACAAGTGTAATACAGAGCAGATTTTGCTTCCTTCTCTTGTGTTTTGGCTTGCAGGAGTGCTCAAAAAAATGGTTCAAATGGCTCTGAGCACTATGGGACTTAACTGCTGCGGTCATCAGTCCCCTAGAACATAGAACCACTTAAACCTAACTAACCTAAGGACATCACACACACCCATGCCCGAGGCAGGATTCGAACATCCGACCGAAGCGGTCGCGCGGCTCCAGACTGTAGCGCCTAGAACCGCTCGGCCACTTCGGCCGGCGCAGGAGTGCTCATTTCTCATTGTTAATTTGTTTTTATTTTCTTGCATGTATTCCAGGAAGGGAGTCGCAGAACTAATCAAATTTGTCTTTTTAGAGGCTTTGCTTGCTTTTTTGCTATAACATGTTGGTGTAAACCATGGCTACTCTGCACCCTCCACGGCCTGCCCCGCGCCTCAGCCGCAGATGGCCAATATGATGGATCTAACACAATCTTTTCAGTTTTAGAACCAACAAATTGCTGCCCTATTAGCTTCGGTACAACTACTACTGGCTGCACAAGCTGAACAGACAACCCGACCAGCCGGACAAGTGCCGCCGACCAGCGTACCACGGTTCTGGCAATATAACGACACTGAAGAGGGATGACTCGAATATCTGACACAGTTCCAAGCACATTTTGAAGTTTGGGCTGAAGGTACCGTAAAGCTACAATACTTTCTTTCGATTGTGGGGTCCCCAGTGTCCAGGTTAATACAAAAACTATTCCGCCGGGCGTTGTGACAGAGCGGTTCTAGGCGTTTCAGTCCGGAACCGCGCTGCTGCTACAGTTGCAGGTTCGAATCCTGCCTCGGGCATGGATGCGTGTGATATCATTATGTTACTTAGGTTTAAGTAGTTCTAAGTCTAGGGGACTGATGACTTCAGAAGTTAAGTCCCATAGTGTCTAGAGACATTTGAACCATTTTTGAAAAACTATTCCCAGCTGCGTCTACTGACGAAATGTTATGACCAAGTAATCGCTGCATTAACTCAGTAGTATGACAAGAAAGTTCAAGTAGCTGCAGCCAGATATCAGTTTTTTTTCACTTGCAGAAAAAGCCGGAACATATGTACCGCCAGTGGTAGACAGAATTAACCGGAAGATTAGGAAGTGCAAATTTCGGTGTAGTTGTGGCACCTTTTACAATGATTTAAAGATAAAGGAAGCAATAACATTCAGTGTCTCAGAGAGAAGAATAAGGGAACAGATCCTAAAGCACTCTGATCCAGAACTTCCTAAAGCGTTGCAAATCTTTAAGCAATATAATTCGGGTGCCTTAGCGGCCGATAAGTCTGACCAAGCCCCGATTTGTCGGGTCGAGTCGCCCCTTGTTCGCGACTGCCCCTAGCAGTCACAATACGCGTGCACAGAGCCATGCGGACAGCCGCGTAGACATGTAAACAGGCCTGTGAACTTACAAGGGAACCTCCCCATCGCACGCCACTCAGATTTAGTTATAAATCGGCACAGTGGATAGGCCTTGAAAAACTGAACTCAGATCAATCGAGGAAACAGGAAGAAGTTGTGTGGAAATATGAAAAAATAAGCAAAATACACAAACGGAGTAGTCCATGTGCAAGATAAGCAACACCCAGGAGAGCGTAACCTTAGAAGCGCTGTGGTCCCGTGGTTAGCGTGAGCAGCTGTGGAATAAGTGGTCCTTGGTTCAAGTCTTCCCTCGAGTGAAAATTTTAATTTTTTATTTTCAGACAATTATCAAAGCTCAGGCACTCACACATAATCAATCAACTTCGCTCTCCAAAATTCCAGGACATGTTCAGATTTGCTTGGACATATGCAGGATTTGACGGTCTACACACGGAAAAATTTGAAAATGTTAAAAACATATGCTTTGACAGAGCACAGGGAAAACTGTGCGACTGTGAAACTGTTGCTTTCATTTGTTGCAGTTTATGTGACAAACTCTTATGTTTTCATCACTTTTTTGGGAGTGATTATCACATCTACAAGAAAACCTAAATCGGGCAAGGTAGAAGATTCTTTTTACCCATTCGTCAAGTGTACAAGTTAGGTGGGTCGACAACATATTCCTCTCATGTGACGCACATACCGTCACCAGTGTCGTATATAACATATCAGACGTGTTTTCCTGTGGAGGAATCGGTTGACCTATGACCTTGCGATCAAATGTTTTCGATTCCCATCGGAGAGGCACGTCGTTTCGTCTACTAATCGCACGGTTTTGCGGTGCGGTCGCAAAACACGGACACTAAACTTATTACAGTGAACAGAGACGTCAATGAACGAACGGACAGATCATAACTTTGCGAAAATAAAGAAAGTAAAATTTTCACTCGACGGAAGTCTTGAACCGAGGAAGTCTCATCTCGCAGCTGCTCACGCTAACCACGAGACCACGGCACTCATGAGCTCAAACTATCCTGGATGTTACCTATGTTGCGCATGGACTACTCAGTTTGTATATTTTGCTTATTTTTTTCATAGTTCCACACAACTTCTTCCTAGTTTCTCGATTGATCTGAGTTCAGTTTCTCAAGGCCTATCCACTGTGCCAATTTATAACTAAATCTGAGGGGGGGGTGCGATGGGGAGGTTCCCTTGTTAGTGTAGCCTTACCCTAGATGTTGTGCTCGCCACAAGACTGGATTGCCCATCACGTAACGCAACGTCTTACACGTTTGGGGAGAAAAGGCCTTGTTCAAGCAGTTTGTTTGCAACGGCAGGAACGCGACAATTTTGCTCGCTCCCAGAAAAAAACACGCTCTTGCACATGCAGTGAACGTTGTGTTTTCCAAACCTACAACAGGGTTTGACGAAAGTAAGATTAAGGTTGCGCCTCAATCTCGCCCTAGTGCTTGTCAAATGGTTCAAATGGCTCTGAGCACTATGGGACTTAACATCTACGGTCATCAGTCCCCTAGAACTTAGAGAACTACTTAAACCTAACTAACCTAAGGACATCACACAACACCCAGTCATCACGAGGCAGAGAAAGTGCTTGTCAACGACGTTCTAACAAACTGTTTGTCATTACTAATTGCTGGCTGTCGTGTGAACTTTCAATTAGATACAGGTGCCTCAGTAACTTTGTTTAATCGTACCACTTACTAAAAGTTAGGCTCACCACGCCTTTCTATATCTAACAACCACCTCACTGCATACAACGGACAGGAAATTCTAGTGCTTGGACAGTGTAGTTTGCCTGCCACTTACAAATCTCACACTAGGCCAGTGAATCTTACTGAGATGAAATCCAGAGACAGTGAGAACATTTTCGGTTTAAATGCCTTCGGTTTGTTTGGACTTAGCATCCATGAAAACGTACTTTACATATCAGCTTTTGCACCAAAAGATGATGTAGATAGCTTGCTTAAAGAATTTCCTGATCTATTTTCAGAAGGAATGGGAAAAGCTAATAACTTTGTAGAGCATGTTACATTGAAAGACAATCCACACCCTAAGTTTTTTCGGGCCGGCCCCATTCAAAATGTTTTAAGCAAATGAATTGAAAGAACTGCAGCATAATGGTGTAACTGCTCTGATTCAAGCGAGTCAGTGGGCAAGTCCACTAGTTCTGTTGCCTAAGCCTTCTGCTCACATCCGCATTTGTGTTGACTTGAAACCTATAGCCAACCCAGAGGCAGTAGTTGACTCCTATCCGTTACCTCGCCCTGAGGAACATATGGACAGACTTCGTGCAGGACGTTACTTTTCTAAGACAGATTTACGTGATGCCTACTTGCAAATACCATAGGATGAAGAATCATAGAAAGTGTTGGTTGTAAATACACACTTAGGACTGTTCAGATATTTGCGTCTGCCCTTCGGCACTGCTTCCGTACCCGCCATTTTTCAACGTTAACTGACTGCAAAAGCGCCATTTTGTTCAAACTACCTTGACGAAATTGTCGTCCCAGGACTTACGCCAGAGGCACACATTGCTAGTTTGGGTACTCTTTTTCGAGTGTTATCAGGAAGACTCAATTGCCACCTCGGAAAGTCTGCCAAGCCGACGCTTCTTCCTACGGAATCAGCGCTGTGCTTTCACACAGAATTAGTGTACAAGACAGACCTATTGCTTTTGCCTCAAAGTTGTTAACTCAAACTCGGTGCAATTATTCTTAAACTGAAGAAGCTTCCACTAATGTGTATGATTTGACAAAATTCCATCACTATTTGTATGATCACAAGTTCTATTTAGTGACAGATCGCAAGCCTTTGCAGTCCTTCAGTCCTTGTTTCATTCCCCGTCAGAGGTTCGAGTCCTCCATCGGGCATGGGTGTGTGTGTTGTCCTTAGCGTAAGTTAGTTTACGTTAGATTAAGTAGTGTAAGCTTAGGGAACGATGACCTCAGCGGTTTGGACCATAAGATCTTACCACAAATTTACAAATTTCCTTGTTTCATCCGTCAAAGCTGGTTCCTACACACACTGCTCAAAAATTGCAACGATGCACTTTGTTGCTTTCTAAGTATCAGTATGTAATTGTGTACAGGCATATGGCTAACCATGGCAATGAAGACGCCCTAACTCTCCTTCCTATTGGCCCAAACTCTGAATGTGATGCATCTGCCGCATCTTGTTGCCAAATCGATGCACAGGACTCTGAATTGCTGGAATCTTATCCCTTGCACTACAAATAAATTGCACAGGCCACGGAAGCAGACCCAGACCTCAAGATTTTGTTGCATTATGTTCACACGTCTTGGTCTTGTTCATTGAACAGTATCCAGTTGTGCGCCGATATTTTGCACGTCGCCATAGCCTTCCAGTTCAACAGGGTGTGATTCTAGTTCAGAATGACAGTGGACAAACGCGTGTACATATTCCCAAAGTGTTGCGATTGCTCCACGAACGACATTGGGGAATTGTTCACACTAAACAGTCAGCGTGACTGCACTGTACTTTGCAGGACATGGACGCTCATGCGCTGAAAACCAGTCCGCTCTGCCACAAACATTCTCAGCTTGGCCTAAGACTCAATCGCCATGGCAGCTAGTGCACACAAACTTTGCAAGACCAAAATTTTGTACGTGGCTGCACGTTCAGAGACCGTGAATAGTTACAATTAAAAGAAAACAGCCTGCACAAGGAGATCCGCAGGTTGCCGAAATGTTCTTTTCCTTCTAAGGTAGTCCCATGTTTTCTAATTATCAGATGTTTCTTAGCTGTATTTCACGCCAATATTGTTTTCTAAGCGTTGTCATTCAGTCCTATCTACATTTTCATAATGATACTTTCATGTTTTACCTTACTGTTAGAAGCTTTGATGTAGACAAAATGTTATGTTGTACGCTACTATCAAACAAACATTACTTTCAATTATGTACCAAATACTGTTTATTTATAATAATTTCTGCCTATATTTCAATGAGAAGTAGCCTAATTCTATCTACGGCTACTAGATGGCGCGCTCATTGCAGTGCCATGTTCACCTGGCCGCATTTGTTAACGCGGGCACCTCAGTCAATTTACAACCTGCACCACGCAAGTAACGAGCAGCCCTTAGTGGCTCGCCATCACAGTATTTTTCTTAAATGTCTTTGTGACTAATGCCCTTTTGGTATATTTATTATTTTATAAATGACATATAAGTACTGCCAGTCTTTCACGATAATTCCGTACTTATAATCTGTATTATACGTTTTTAGTCGTAATTCTGTGACCATGTTATAGACCATTCTTTGGTGTAAATTCGTTAAAATTAGTGACCGAGGGTTGTTTTCTTTTAATTGTATGCAAGACCATTTTGGAACACTCGTTGGCTCATAGTGGTAGACTCTTGCCGTCCACCACAGCTACAGCTCCTGGCTCATCTCTACATCCAGCATACCGCCTCCGTCCCTTTTGTCATTCACAGCCTCACTACATGACAACGATGCAGCATTTCAAGACAGAGGAAGGTGCTGGCTTATGCTGTCACTAGAACCACTGTTGGCAAAGAGGCTGCGAGTAGGTAGATAGTAGGCATTGGAGCAAGAGAGCCTATCAGAAGAGAGGCCAAAAACACACTCGCAAGGAATGTACCGACAACGCCCTCTTGACTGCCAGTATTTAGATCACTGCCGTGGACTAAAGGGCTCAGTCAGTCATCCAGTTAGCCACCAAGTCATCATTCACAGTCCAGTCAGTTGCAGTCGCAGGTGCAATTGAAGTCTGTCTCAGGCACCACATCCCGACTAGAGCAGTGTGCACCAGCAGTGAGGCTAATGTGGACTATTACGGAAGAGCTCGTACCACAACAACTTGCTTTAAGATAAGTGGCTCTCTGTTTATTTTAATAAAGAAGCCAGTTAATACAAACTGGCCACCAAACACTATCCTCTCCTTTCTTCCCATGGTACAAGCCTAGTGATGACGAGACGACACAAAATTGTGGCAAGGCATCAGTGCCAGATTAGCCACGTAGCAGGAGTTAACAAATGGGGGGAAGAGGGGGGGGGGGCAGGCGCCTGGGCACGAAAACTCTTGTCAAGTTAAGGGATTTTTTTCTCTTTTCTTCACGGTCATTTAAGTATAGCATTTATTTGTTGCAGGTAGATTAGTGAAAAAGGTGAATTACCTCACCATTTGGTTAAGTTCGCAACATTCTGCCACCTGATTACTAATGTTTCTGGCGCCACAATGAAGAACAAAGTAATCGGTGCGTCGGAGCTAACCTCGATGACCAGCAATAGCTTCTTAGTGACTTTTAGTTCATACGACCAATGCCACACAGCACAATTAGAAATGTAAAAGTGCGTGAGTGTTGACATTTGCAACAGTGATTCAAAAAGAGCAGTCGACAAAAGTCCCGAGAGGTCCAGACGTCTAACAATCGGTGCTTGGAGGCCAATCGTCAACTTATTTTACAGAGTAGAAGATTATTAAGTGGGTGACATCGATTTTATAGAGTGATTTCAAAGCTGCTGACTGAAAAGAGGGAACCACTGAAGCATAAGGTAAGGTCCTTGTTTGTTCAAATATATCCCGAAGTTTAAACAATAAAAAAGTATGTTGGTTCTCGGTATGTAACAATTTAGGAATCAGCTATTTCTGTTTGATATCATCATAAAAAAACTGTAGTTCTTATTTGGGTGATTTCGAATACAGTAGACATTTATTTAGTGCTCAGAATTTGTTCGCCCTTGGGACGTGTCCTACGTAAGCGACAGCTTCAAGCGACGAAACACCAGTGGCGTAGCGTGGTTGTAAAGGTTGGGGAGACTCTACATTTATTATAGGGAGACAGAATAGTACAATAAGCAATAAATTAAACAAATGAAACAAAACTCATCAAATAAAACAACAACTACTATAGTGCGCGTCATTTACGATGGCGGCCGACTTTAGGTTCGTTCTGCGCATCTGACGTCACAAAGCACAGTCAGCCAATGAACAGAGAACGACGTTGCCAGAGCTTGACTGCAGTGCAGAGCACGGGCAAGTCTCTTCAGTTTTAGAAACGTTCAGTCATAAATAAAGTAATTGAAAAAAGCAATGTCTTGATAGCACACTTTCTTTTATAGAAAATTTTGAAAAAGCATTCTTTATACCAGTTGCTTCATATTCTATTAATTAATTAAACCGAACAAGCAATAAGCCTCCTAATTCAGGCGATAGCAAGGAAAGGTGTTTGTATCATTCTCACGAACCGCTTTTTCGCAGTAAAGAACAGTGGTAATTGTTTATTTCCTATTGTACTTCGACGAAATGTAATTCATAGTCATACCAACAGTGTTTTTCGGTATTTTGTATGTATTTTAGAGTCCTCCAGAAATTCTGTTGAAAGAGATGCTGCGTTATTGGCTGTTAAGTGAGAGGTTCTGAGTTCAAACCTTGTTTGATGATTAATATTTTCTTTATTTAAAAACAATATTGAAGTGTCTTACTTCATAAATTTTATTCGTTTGAATGTAATTTTTCGAAATTTCTAGTGCTTTGTCTCTTCATTATAGTCATAATAAGTTTTCAGTTTTTTTAATTTTGTCCTCCTATATTTCTTTTCACAGCAATTAAAAACAAAGAAAAGGCACACATACAATATTCATGTTATCTGTTTTGTGTGTATATCTTCTCTTCCGCAGTCGCTGTTTTACTATTCATATTGAGATATATTCTTTTGCGACAGTATTAAAAGTACTATTTAGAGCAGAATTTCGGCTCGTACGTTGCCGAGCTACTTGATTGTCTGACGCAAATCTTTGCTTCGCTGCTTTGGCAACATCATCATATTCAATGTTTATGTCGACTGATCTATGTTTTGTCAAGTATTTGCTGTCCGTTGTGACAAACAAATTGTTTGCGCACTGCGCCTCACTGACAATATACAGGGTGTTGCAAAAAGGTACTGTTAAACTTTCAGGAAACATTCCTCACACACAAATAAAGAAAAGATGTTATGTGGACATGTGTCTGGAAACGCTTAAGTTCCATGTTAGAGCTCATTTTAGTTTCGTCAGTATGTACTGTACTTCCTCGATTCACCGCCAGTTGGCCCAATTGAAGAAAGGTAATGTTGACTTAGGTGCTTGTGTTGACATGCGACTCATTGCTCTACAGTACTAGCATCAAGCACATCAGTACGTAGCATCAACAGGTTAGTGTTCATCACGAACGTGGTTTTGCAGTCAGTGCCCATTTGATGTATGGATTAGCACGGGGCAATAGCCGTGGCACGGTACGTTTGTATCGAGACAGATTTCCAGAACGAAGGTGTCTCGACAGGAAGACGTTCGAAGCAATTGATCGGCGTCTTAGGGAGCACGGAACATTCCAGCCTATGACTCGCGACTGGGGAAGATCTAGAACGACGATGACACCTGCAATGGGTGAGGCAATTGTTCGTGCAGTTGACGATAACCCTAATGTCAGCGTCAGAGAAGTTGCTGCTGTACAAGGTAACGTTGATCACGTCACTGTATGGAGAGTGCTACGGGGGAACCAGTTGTTTCCATACCATGTACAGCGTGTGCAGGCACTATCAGCAGCTGATTGGCCTCTACGGGTACACTTCTGCGAATGGTTCATCCAACAATGTATCAATCCTCATTTCAGTGCAAATGTTCTCTTTACGGATGAGGCTTCATTCCAATGTGATCAAATTGTAAATTTTCACAATCAACATGTGTGAGCTCACGAGAATCCGCACGCAATTGTGCAATCACGTCATCAACACAGATTTTCTGTGAACGTTTGGGCAGGCATTGTTGGTGATGTCTTGATTGGGCTCCATGTTCTTCCACCTACGCTCAATGGAACACGATGTCAAGATTTCATACGGGATAGTCTACCTGTGCTGCTAGAACATGTGCCTTTGCAAGTACGACACAACATTGGTTCATGCATGATGGAGGTCCTGCACATTTCAGTCGAACTGTTCGTACGCTTCTCAACAACAGATTCGGTGACCGATGGATTGGTAGAGGCGGACCAATTCCATGGCCTCCACGCTCTCCTGACCTCAACTCTCTTGACTTTCATTTATGGGGGCATTTGAAAGCTCTTGTCTACGCAACCCCGGTACCAAATGTAGAGACTCTTCGTGCTCGTATTGTGGACGGCTGTGATACAATACGCCATTCTCCAGGGCTGCATCAGCGCATCAGGGATTCCATGCGACGGAGGGTGGATGCATGTATCCTCGCTAACGGAGGACATTTTGAACATATCCTGTAACAAAGTGTTTGAAGTCACGCTGGTTCGTTCTGTTGCTGTGTGTTTCTATTCCATGATTAATGTGATTTGAAGAGAAGTAATAAAATGAGCTCTAACATGGAAAGTAAGCGTTTCCGGACACATGTCCACATAACATATTTTCTTTCTTTTTTTGTGTGAGGAATGTTTCCAGAAAGTTTGGCCGTACCTTTTTGTAACACCCTGTATTTTACTTTCTGTGTTTTATTACGTCCACAATTCAGTTTTGTGTACTTCGCCAACTTTGTTTTAATCAGAACTTTTAATAAAAAAGCGAAATGACTCTGGTATAAATAAAACTTTTATTACAGTCGCGAAAGATCGAATATTTCTAAATACTGCATACGACACCTATCTGGTACTTAAATTAAATGAGATATTGTTATACAGTAAATATTATATGAAGTTTAGGTATCTTGCCCACATTCCATTCTCAACATTGTGGCAACTAAAATCGACTATACGGAAAGTATACGCTATGGACTTTTACCTCTGCAAACTCTTCAAAATTTCGTGTAATGGTTTACTACATTTAATGCTGCAAAATAACTGCGTTTAACACCGAAACAAAATTAAGTCATTTATGGGGGGAAGGTATCAGTCAAGAAGATGTGTAAAAATCAAATTTTTGGGCCAAATAATTTTTGTGAAAGCGAATAAGTGTGTGAAAGCAGTCGGAACACCATGTGTCTGTGCAGGCGTGCAGTAAAGTGATGATAAAACCGCGCACAGCGCGGAATGCGGGGAGCACGTCTCTGTAGCAGCGAAAGGGTTAATGTGGCAGTGGTGGCTTTACTTCATAAATTGCGCACTCCTCCCTAAACGTAAGTTTGCGAACTATACTATATTATGGCGCTGCTTCTCGTGGCGCGTGCGTTGTTTGCAACTGGCAACGCAGCAATCTCCCGCGTCTGGGTGGGCATGCGCGAGCCGCCAAGATAAGGAACTATTCTACTACTACTGCTGCTACTGCTACTACCACCATTACTACCACTACCACCGCCACTAGCAACTAGTTCAAGAAACGATGACAAATTTGTAGAACTGCAGCAGCAAGAGAACAAGCACTTATATTTTCTTGTACACAAGTGCAATGCGCCTATCTTTTCTTTCCACGAATAAATCTATAACTCAGTCTATAAAGAAGTGATCACTGGTTAGCTCTCCAAGTAGTGTCTTTTCTACTGCTAACGTGCTCAAACACGACAGCCGGGTGTTGGACATTGAATTCCTTAAATAATTCTTCACTCGTTTAAGAGTACTCATGCTTTGTTCACTGCTTGCTGTAGTTGCATGTAGGGTCGAAACCAAACGCAGGAACTTCGTTGTTTCTTCATAAACAGAGTCTAAATATTTGTTGACAATGTATTTTAAGAGGATTCTAGGAGATAAGTGTTTTCTCTCATCAGCGTATATGTTACACAGTTCATTTTCAAGTTGTTGTTGTTTGAAAAATGGGTATTGTTCTAATAACTGAAGCACTTTCAACTTTGAGAATTCTTTTTGATAGTTCGGGAAACACTTTTCGTTCAAAAGTTCAACAAACTGAATTTGGGGAAAGTCTTGAAATCTTTTTTCCATCTGAACAATTTGCAAATCTAGTATCTCGTAAGTTAGTGCCCTGAGAGGTGTCTTTTGACTGTCACAGAATGATAAGTTGCCATTCAAACACAAGCTGCATTTAATGCATTCGTCAACGAATGCTTCCGTTCTTAATTGTCGTACGTTTCTCAAAACAGTTTTTATTTCATCGTGGCAAGCAGTTATACTGACAGATTTTGGCTGAAGAACATTAAAGAAATGAACAACATAAACAAAGCACCCTCGGTAGGAACAAAGCAAGTAGACAAACTTAGGATCATCCATCCGTCGTTTCATTCCCACAGCACAGTTCAAAGATTCTGGGTCGCACTGAGAGTCCGTATCATGAATTATATCATTAAAAACACTATATAGCTCGGAGAAATGACTAGATATTGTTGAATTTACCCTGGATCGAAAGTTCCAGCGAGTGTTGCTTGCATATGGCAGTTTAAATCCTTTCTCAGTTAGTAATACAGTTAGCTTTGTCGATTTGCTGAAAAGCGAATGGAATGCAGTAAGATCACTTACAAACATGCGTACTTGTCGTATGATTTTGGAGGCATGTAACAGTACCAAATTCAGTTGGTGTGCGTAACAATGAATGAACAGCGCATAGGGACAGAACTGCTTCACCAGTTGTTGTAGTCCTCTTTCTCTGCCCGCTATTACTGAAGTGCCATCATACACTACTGGCCATTAAAATTGCTACACCAAGAAGAAATGCAGATGATAAACGGGTATTCATTGGACAAATATATTATACTAGAACTGACAGGTGATTACATTTTCACGAAATTTGGGTGCATAGATCCTGAGAAATCAGTACCCAGAACAACCACCTCTGGCAGTAATAACGGCCTTGATACGCCTGGGCATTGAGTCAAACAGAGCTTGGATGGCGTGTACAGGTACAGCTGCCCATGCAGCTTCAACACGATACCACAGTTCATCACGAGTAGTGACTGGCGTATTGTGACGAGCCACTTGCTCGGCCAGGGCAGCAGTCGAACATTTTCTGTATCCGGAAGGCCCGTACAGGACCTGCAACGTGTGATCGTGCATTATCCTGCTGAAATGTAGGGTTTCGCAGTGATCGAATGAAGGGTAGAGCCACGGGTTGTAACACATCTGAAATGTAACGTATACTGTTCAATGTGCCGTCAATGCGAACAAGAGGTTACCGAGACGTGTAACCAATAGCACCCCATACCATCACGCCGGGTGATACGCCAGTATGGTGATGACGAATACATGCTTCCAATGTGCGTTCACCGTTATGTCGCCAAACACGAATGTGACCATCATGATGCTGTAAACAAAAACTGGATTCATCCTAAAAACTGACGTTTTGCCATTCATGCCCCCTGGTTCGTTGTTGAGTACACCACCGAAGGATCTCCTGTCTGTGATGCAACGTCAAGGGCAACTGCAGCCATGGTCTCCGAGTTGATAGTCCACGCTGCTGCAAACGTCGTCGAACTGTTCGTGCAGATGGTTATTGTCTTGCAAACGTCCCCATCTTTTGACTCAGGGATCGAGACGTGGCTGCACTATCCGTTACAGCCATCTGGATAAGGTGCATGTCATCTCGACTGCTAGTGACACGAGGTCGTTTGGATCAAGCACGGCGTTCCGTATTACCCTCTTGAACCCACCGATTTCATATTCTGCTAAGTCATTGGATCTCGAACAACGCGAGCAGCTATGTCGCGATACGATAAACCGCAATCGCGATAGGCTACAAGCCGACATTTATCAAAATCGGAAACGTGATGGTACGCATTTCTCCTCCTTACACGAGGCATCACAACAACGTTTCACCAGGCAACGCCGGTCAACTGCTGTTAGTGTATGAGAAATCGGTTGGAAACTTTCCTCGTGTCAGCACGTTGTAGGTGTCGCCAACGGCTCCAACCTTGTGTGAATGCTCTGAAAAGCAAATCATTTGCATATCACAGCATCTTCTTCTTGTCGGTTAAATTTCGCGTCTGTAGCACGTCATCTTCGTGGTGTAGCAGTTTTAATGGCCAGTAGTGTACGTTTGACTAACCACATTTCTTTCCACATTCCATTCTTTCAATACTGCATGAATAATGTTTGACAAATCTTCAGCACTTTTATCACCAGAAACATCGTAAAATCCAACGAATCTTTCCTCAATTTTCTCTGCAATACAGTATCTGAATGTTATACTCATTTGACTTTTGCATGACACGTCTAATGTTTCATCAGCCTGAATCGAAATGAAATTGCAGTTCTGAATTTCAGATTTTATTTTCTCATTAACTGCCAGAGTTATCATTTCTATTACATCATTCTGTATATCTGGAGAAGTTCCTTTAAAGGTTGAAATGATGACAGATGGTCTCGGATTAACTGCTCTCCTTGAGCTAGTAAATCCAGCAATTCCAGATAGTTACCTTTGTAGCTGGAGGATTCGTCTTCTCGATAGCCGCGAATGGCTAATTCCTGTTTACAAAGAAATACATTTTCCTGAATAAGACGAGCCAATACTCTCCTGTTGGATGCAGCTTGTTCGTTGTCTTTTATTGCTGTCAGACGAGCGGCTTCAGAAAGGGCGTGCTCTTTTCTACTTTTGTCCAATAACTGAAATGATTCTTTGTTCTGCAGGTGACGTTTCGATATCTGATGCTTTGGTGTTTTCCTGTCGAAGTTCTTTATTGTACAAATGCCCTCATTGCATCATTCCTTTTCACCACCAAACGGAATACATATATAACAATATAATCTGTTATTAACTGCATTCGCAGTCAGCCAAATATACTTTTCGTACCAGGCTGTCTGAAAAGTGCGTTTTTGTTTGGCTTCACTTAAAAGTACACAGAGTATAGGAGCAGGTCGTTTGTCCTTCAATTCGCACTTTCTTCGTACGTTAATGTAGAAAAAGGCGTTTTTAATAAAAATTCTGTAAGCTGTTCAGTTGCTGGCTCTCTTATGTTGGCGACCCAACGAAAATATGCACTAAAATCACACAAGAATGACTATGAACACAAACCGTGCGACTGTTGACTTCCTTGTTGAAAGCCAGCATAGAAGCGGCAGAGAGTAGTCTCGATACCTTCTAGCAAGTGCAGCGCACCAGCCTTCGTGGAAGAGCGGAAGTGGAGGGGAGCCGAGACTACCACTAACGCCCAGGCGCACACAGCCAGGTAAGGGAAGGGAGGGCAAAGACTAAGAGAAGTCGAGTCTCAAGCAGGCTAATACACCAACACTCAGAGTGCGGCGCGGGTTACAAAACTGATGTCTTTGCACATTTAGAGCTCTTACCAGAAAGTTGTTTATATTTTTGTTATGAATTACTATTGCATCTTTTTTAAGCACGAATATTCGGTGAAAAAATTTGATTCTTCCTCATCTTATAGCTTGATATCTTTGCTCAATAAAGATCTGAATTTATTTTCGTTATTTATGATAGTTACTGTGCTGCACGAAATTGAGAAAATGGCTGCACGAATTTTTTAAGAATTTGTAGAGGTAAAATCACATTGAATAGACTTTCCGTGTAGTCCACTTAAGGTCATATACGAGTATTATTGCGTATGAAATGCAACCAATATAATTATCAAAATTGTATTTAAAGCTGAGACCGGAATGACATCTCTTTTCATTTAACAGATATTGATTGTTTTATCCGCGGACGGGTCGCTCGCGGCTCGTCCAAACCTTTCCTGCACTTCGGGAAGCAAGTGGTCGTAAAAATCGTCGTATTTCATAAACGGTTCAACATATCGAAACGACGATTTTTGGAAATGACATCATATGATTAACACTCGATACGTTTTTGTAAACGCGTGAACGAAAACAAGACTCCTTATAAATAACACCATCAGGTTTTGTCCGAATTTTCATAACCAAACAAAGAAAGAGAGAGAGAGAGAGAGAGAGAGGTAAACGGTGTGTCAAATTGACCAGCGTGAGGGCTAGTTTTGCACGAAAATATTTAACTGCTTGCAAGTAATCAGGTATTTAACGAAAACTTAATTAATGAGTTGAGAAAAAATTGAAATATTTCACGGAAAGCTACTGCCAGCTATGTAAATGAAGTGTCAAAAATTTCATATATTTAAGGCCTAGCTATTTTGCACGTAAAATGGTACATTGATGCAGTATTTAAATGTCAAAACGACTTTCCTTCGAATCAAGTACCAAAGTTAGGATTTTCGAGAAGAGAAAACGTTAGAAGCAAATGAGGAGTCAGTGAGAACATGCTTTCTGAATAAAACTTGAAAATAAAAAATGAAAAAAATCGGTCAAATATTTTATGAAATGATTTGTGTAAAAGAAATAAGTAGATCAGAGTAACGTTCTATGTGCCTCTGAATGATGCTCGAAGTCATGAACAGAAAATGAGGTGTACCATTCGTTTCCCTAATATTATTTATTTCATACTTGTAGGCAAATCATTTCACAAAGCATTTGACTTTCTTTTTAAAAATTTTGTATGATTCACTTTTACAGACTATTTAGATTAATTGAAACCCTTGGCCTTAACGCTGACTGCTGATGAATTACCGGTACGTTCGCAATATCAAATATCTGCAAAATGTCACAGTTAATCGCAATTTATTAGGAATTAAACGTCTGTGATATACTGGGATAGGTGTATATACACATAAATAGATCAAGTTCTTTGGCAAGACCTTAAAAATACACTTAGCGATGCAGTGTAAACAGTATACATAAAACGTAGTATACAGAATTTCACCTGAGTCAGTTAAAACATAAAAAGCACATGGGATCAAACCGAACACCTTTCCGTGGTCGTATCCACAGTCTATAACGCTACCGTTACACCACAGCTAACAGTTTTAAAATGTTATCAACCTATGTGTTTATATCTGTATTTAGGGTAGTCAGTCATTCTTCCGCATTTATTGGCTGTTAAAAGTTCTTGATCATGTAAAAAACATTCGTCCTTAATTTATTGATTAGGTAATCGAATGCTCCTCCGCTCATTCAAGTGTATTCGAAGAATTTGTCTGGTGATCTTCGTGGTTGATGATATTTATGAAATTCTCCATTGAGATTCCAACCTTTGTAAATTTCATGCACAGCATTCCTTTTCGCTTTATTTTCTTAAGTAAACCTAATTTTGTAGCCTTAAACTTCAGTTACAGTATTCTACAGTTCAGTGGCACCGTTTTATAGAAACAGGTGGTTGGCTCTGAGCAGCTAATTTGTAGCGCGACGTGGTCGCTCGCACGCAGGACGCGCGAGCTTTTCGCCCCTTGCTGCTGCTTCTCGCTGGAGTCTCGCGAATCCGGAAGTCGCTAGCTGTCGGTCGCTTGTGTCGCTCACGTAGGACACGGCCTTAAGTACTGGTATATACTCCAGAGTTTTTAATACCACAATGAAAAGTCATCGACTTGAAATCAATTTTAAAGAGGAAAACAGAATACTGGTGAAATAACAACCTTGCAATTGATTTTGCTTTTTGCAAATTGCAAACAGAGCAATTGATATTGCTCTTGCCTCAAAGTTGTTAATTCAAACTCGGTGCAATTATTCTCAAACTGAAAAAGCTTCCGCTAGTGTGTATGGTGTGACAAAATTGCATCACTATTTGTATGATCACAAGTTCTATTTAGTGACAGATCGCAAGCCTTTGTAGTCCTTCAGTCCTTGTTTCATTCCCCAAATTTGACCAATAATTTTGATAGTGCACAGCTATGACCATCTGTGATCTACATTTTAAGCATTAGCACGTTACAATACCCCACCCCACTGTATCCTCTTAATAGTAAAGCGTGAAGTACGAACACAGCTAATTGGTTAAACAACTATTTTAGTAACAGGTTAATAATTTACAAATCCGTAGCGTTGAATCCGTAGCTCTTGAATCTGTATTTTACATTAATATTGTCAGCTTTACAATTCAAAGGAAGTGTTCCCTTAATTTTTCAAAGGATGGTGATCTGGAGTGACGTCCACACAGCTACTCAAGACATTGGCAGCGAAAACCATTCAACATTTGACATTCCGAAAGCGGCAGACTCTTTAGTTCTATGTTCCTCATTCGCTAGCAAGGTTTTGTGACCTGAAAACTATTACAGAATGAAAACTAATCTACTGTAATCTGTATGATTTTAGAAAACACGTCTTCTCGCGACATCCGTCGGTATTCCTTGTCTATAAAATGACCTAACCGCTGAAATATGATCCCCATACAACAAACTTTGCTTATCTCGTGCCCCTAGTATGCACGTCGCTTCTTTTAAAAGTAGAAACAAGCGGCAGCAAGTGTCCATCTGCAGACGCCGTTGGCATGTTGTGTAGCTTTATACAGTATTACTTATGCACAGACTTTTGTCCCTTTTTGATAGGACTACTATACGTGACTTCTAAAATGGAAATACACTTATACATATTCTGTCTATTGAAAATTCACATAGGCATAGTTGCTAGGGTACTGTTGAAAAATTCTTCACAGACAATAAATATGACTTTCGTTATGATACCTAGTTGTTTTGTTGTACTAAGATGGGTTACCTTTCGCACCACAATAGAGCTATTATTGAATACGTACACCCAGCTAACTGTTTATTTTAAAAAATTGGGCCCACTTGTCCCATCGCTCAACATGTTAACGTCGCGTACCGTCACGTTACTGTAGCACACTATAAGGGGCGTTCAAAATGAAACGAGCCGGAGGCATAATTACCTGTATGTTAGAAGTATTGACGCTGGCTGTTGAGACACTTGTCCCACTGTGACACAAGGTGGTGAATGACTGTCTCATAAAATTCCCAGGGCTGCGGTGTTAACCAGTTCCGTAAGTACAACTGGACATCGTCGTTCGAGATGAATCGTTTGCCTCTCAGAGCCTTTTTAAGGGAACCAAAAATGGCGTAATCACAGGGAGAGAGGTCCGGACCGTATGGAGGGTGGCCGAGAAACCCCAATCTGAATTTCTGCAGAAGTGCCGCGACTCTGTTGGCCGTATGAGGCTTTGCACTGTCGTGGACCAGAATGACCCTCTGGGGGAGATTGTCTGGTCTTTTTGATTTGATTGCTTGGCGAAGGGTGGTCAAGGTTTGCGATTAACGCTGTTAATTCACTGTTGTCCTGTGCTGCAGGAAGTGAATCGAAAGGGGTCCATCTTTGTCAAAGAAGACCATCAGCTTAACCATTCCTGCACTCGTGTGGATGGTCTTGGCTTTGTCGTTTTAATTCTGGTTTGAAGTGATGACACCACGACTCGTCTCCAGCCACCACTCGTGCTCGGAACACATTTCCTTCCCGAGCATAGCACAGCAGATGAGCAGGATATGCTTCCTGGTGGAGTTGAAGACTGTGGGGCACCTACTGGGCACACACTTTGCGCATGTGGAATCGTTCCTTCATGATGGTATGAACACTGCCGACGTTCAGTCCGACCACAGCTATGGCTTTCACTGCACTCGGCGGCCCTGGGTAATGAGTGCATCCACCAGGTGGATGGTGTAATCGGTAATGCAGTGTGGTAATCCAGACTGTGCATCTTCGACTAACGACACTTGTCCTTCTCTGAAGTGCTTTTGTCACGCCTTGACCCTTGCAAGGGACATGCAGTGTTCGCCGTAAACTTGCGACATTCGCCAGTGTCCGTTTCTCCTACACCTTTTGCTGTCAAGAAACGAATAACACCTCTTTGCTCTTCTGTTGGCGCCTCCATGTGACTGTTTACAATGCTACTGGTAGCGTTGGACGACTGATGCATGTTGCTGCTAGCTGTGTATAGTCACGTGACGTGCACGCGTGCCCTCTAGCGACGGGCTGTGAACTTCCTCGCTCTGGTCGGAACCACACCTGGTTACACACCCCAAGGTATTCACCGGTTTGGGTATTCCAGACTCCAGCTCGTTTCTTTTTGAACGCCCATTATATATTAAATTCATGTAGATCAACTATGTTGACCTTTGAAAACATTTGCACACGCGTACATCCCTTTCTACTCTATTTACTGTAAATTAACAGATCGTTTTTGTTATAACAATTAAAAAACCTTCTTAACAGCGCTGAAAGATTCTCTTCTTTTTAGTCTTCCAGAAAGTGAGAGACTCTTTCTCATACTCCTTCGCTATCACCTAGAGCTATTACTTATGATCTTAAATCTCCAAAACAGTCTTCATTGTCACTTACTTCCTCATTTTAGCGCCCACTGTCCTTACCACCATTGGAGGTTGTAAAGAACCATCGAACGTCAGTTCATTATTCGCATCTTCGTTTGGAGAGTTGTCTATGATATCTGCAACGAAACTGAAACGTATAAAGCGCAAAGAAAAGCCCGTACACTTCCATTTGTATGTGAAATAGCCGGAAAATAATGACATTAGTCAGTTATGTCTTTACTGGCTCTCGCTATTTTACATTCAGCCGTTTCGATTTGACCGTCTCCCCATTCTGGGTAGCCGGTAAGTCGAGGTTACGTATGTACTTCGCGCTGAGACTTAAAATGGCTGCAGTACAACCAGTGCGTACGAAAGTATAGTTAGGTCTTAACTGCATACTTTCACTATATGGCCCACATTCTCAAGCTAAGTCGTTTGTCGGAGCCGACATTTTACCAGCGTGCTTCCCGTGTTAAATACAAAACACGAAGCCAAGTGGCTGATGTTCTGTTGAGAGCGCTAATTGCGAATAGTTTAAAGATGTTGCTGAGTTTATACTGATGGGTAGATAATAGCTGAGAGCTCACTCTCAACTCGTTTTTTCTTCTTCTTCCTGCATAATTTTTATGGGCAGAAATTCAATATATCTCGATAGGCGGGAAGCTGTAGTTTATCATATATATCAGCATTTGCGCAGTCAGCTGGCACTGGCTTCAATAGAAAATGGACGTATATTATTTATGATACTTACGCATTAAGTAATAATGTTCCATTTTATTTTGTAATTTATTTCCCCTTCTACACAGATCGAGCTAACCACCATGAGTAGCAGACAGAGATACTGGACGCCACTACGCTTCTGTAGTGCAAAGCGTAAAGCAAAGAAGAAAAGGAGAGAAAGACACTTGCTGTTATATCTAAAACACGTAAACTGTTTAAGTTTTTTAATGTTCAGAATGATTTTGCCGAATATACAGAAAATGAAGTACACAATACAAAAGATGTATTTGATTGTAAGGATATTAGTTTTACTACACAAGATTCATCAGAATATGCAACTTTTTCCAATGTAGTTACGTTTTCCACTAGTGATACAGCAACAGAACAGACGGAATGTCTTCCCAAATGGTTAAAATGGCTCTGAGCACTATGGGACTTCAACATCAGACGTCATCAGTCCCCTAGAACTTAGAACTACTTAAACCTAATTAACGTAAGGACGTCACATACATCCATGCCCGAGGCATGATTCGAACCTACGGAAAGTCTTCCCAGTTCAGCGATATCGTCTCCAAGCCAAACCGACCCAAAAAGCGTAGAAAGTTCTATCGGGCCAGAGACCTCGTCTTCAAAGACAATGAGGAGTCCAAAAAATGTTACAGGCTTCTGATGTTACTGCATCTTGTACAAGTGGAGCACAAAGCGAAAGCAAAATATATTCTAAAGATATTGGTGAGTGACCAAACAACTTTGACAGAGATTATTGGATTATGAAAGAAAGTAGCGAAGTTTAGCATATGAACAGTAGCTCTTTGTCTTCAGTGAAAATATATGAGAATGAAAATCAGCCAAGATTCTGTAGAAAGTCGTTTTTCACATGTAAACATGAATTAACGAATAAAACTTACATGAGAGATTGTTTGTGCTATTCAGAAAGCAAAGGGAGACTGTTCTGTTTTGTTTGCAAAGTGGCACATTCTGACGGCTCGCCACGGTTTACGAAGGACGGAGACTGGCGAACACTCTCAGAACGATTGTTGCAGTTATGGCTGAGTGAGCGCTAGCATTTCGAGGTAGTAATGAAATTGTTGGTTCACCCCACAATGGAAATGATTTAAGGTTATTAGAATTACTTGCAAAATGTGTTTCTGGCCCAACATATACGTATTCATGCAAATACAGAAATGGCGCATAATGTCCTGTAACAACGTGCAAGGAATTTATCCATGTAATTGCATCAGCCATACTGGATCATATTATTTGCGAAATTAAGAGATTCAAATACTATTCCGTCTCATTGGATTCCACTCCTGATATATTTCACGTAGATAAACTCTCTGGTAGTGCGCTATGTCCTACCATCTGGACCAGTGTAAAGATTTAGGAAGTTTTTGGATATGGAAGGCCATACTGCTGAACAACTCTCCCAAAGCTTACTATCTTTTTTAACAGAGAATGGCATTAATATCAAAGATTGTCGTGGGCAAAGCTATGACAGTACCTGTAACATGAGTGGCAAGTACATCGGCTTATAAGCACGAATTAAAGATACAAATAAGTAAGCTGAATATATTCCGTTTTTAACATTCGTTAAATTTGGTCGCCAAGTGTGCTGCAGAATGTTGTGTACAGAAGCAGCCATTTTCTTTGATTTCCTTGAGAACCTCTATCCATTTTTTGCCGCTTCCACCTATCGATGGGGCCTTCTTTTAAAAACACAGAAAAATGGTAGTACTAAAATTCCAAATTTGAAAAGGTTATCGGATACTAGGTGGCCGGCCAGAGCTAATGCTACAAAGGCGCTTTTATTTGGTTTTCATACGATCAAACAAGTTTTGAATGACGTATCTACTAATATGCATCAAAAGGTAGAGTGCTGCAGTCAGGCTTAGGGACTTGTTTTGAAAATGAGTTAGTGGGAACGGGAATAATGTGTGTCGCTTGGAACAGAATCCTAGAACGCTTGCAGGCCACTAGCTTTTCGCTGCTGTCGTCTGATCAACATATGCGCATCGGAAATGCACCATAGAGGTGGGCCAAACGGTTATTCTGGAGTAACCGTTATCACAGTTCCAGTTATTCTTTGATAACCGTTATCGTTAACCGTTATTAATAACTGCCAAGTTATTTTTCGCTAGCGAATACCGATAACTCCGACAGTTAAATAACGACATAGTTGGAATCCATCAGTTTAGTTATCAGTATAACTGCGAGTAGTGTGAAATAGCAGGAATGTCGTATGAATCGTGTCATAACCTTAGCTTATTAACTCCGGGTACATTTTAGTTGATGTTAGAACGATTATTAGTGTTTCATATTATATGTTTGTAGGTTATCGGTCGCTATTAGAAATATTATCTTCGCAGCTGCGACAGAAAGTACGCGGAAATTCGCCAAAGCACTGTTTAAGTAAAATTTTAACAACGTGCGTTTTTAAGTATGAAGTAATATGTAAACTGAGTACTGTAGGTTAAATTCGAAGCTTAATTTCTTGTGCTGCTCACATAATAGAATAAAGTGTACAGCCTTATAATACAACAAAAAATATACGTAATGTGACAGATTCGTTTACTCCTGTGCTGTAAAAGCTAGTCCTATTGGGGAAAGTGTGAGTACGCTACCGGTAATCCAAGTTTTATGTCAGATTTGCAAACTGCTCGATTTCTCCAGCGACAGCATGTTTATAACATATGAAGACATGCAGATCGAATAGGTTCACAGTGTTACATTTCTGGGACTACAACTCGATAATAAATTCAGTTGGGAAGGGCATACCACATTTTTTCACTCTGTTATTTCATAAGGGAGCATATTCTGTGGGAACTTATCAAACGTAGCAAAAGTTTTCCGCATGTAAAAGCGTGTAATAAAAATCGTTTGTGGTATCAATTCAAGAACATCATGTAGGAACCTGTTCAAGGAACTTTATATTCTAACCACTGCTTCCTAGTATATTTATTCCTTTATGAAATTTGTTACAAGTATTTCCAACCAATAGCTTAATACATAATATCAGTACTAGAAATGGGAACAGCAATCTACATAAAGACCTGAAATTACTTACCTTGGTCCAAAAGGGGTCCAATATGCAGGAACATGCATTTTCAATAAACTGCCAGCAAGTCAGCAACCATTAAAAACTTGGTTTCAGATAAGGCACGGTTTACAGTGTGTTTGAAAGACTATTTGATACAGAAGTGTCTGATTCCACCCGTCATCAATATACCGGAAATGGCTATTTTAAGTGTGTCTATGACGTCACTACATACACATGGCAACAAACACGAAGATACATATAAATAATACAATAACATTTCCCACCAAAAATACAATCAAACCAATGGGACAACTGCGGGAAGTTGGGGGTTTTAGGGTGAGGACAAGCTTGTAAAAAAATCACACCATGATCCCAAAACACAAAATTAAGAACAAAAAGAAAAAAAAATTACAGCATTCTGCTACACCAACAAAAATCTGCAGGAATCGGACACTTCCCTTGAACAATATAGGTCAACTATAGGTGACCATACCAAAAACACCAATACCCACAACTAAAAGTACCTATATAGGTCAACCTCAGATGACGATACTAAAACATCAACACACACAACTATGAAAATGGGAATCGGTCATTTCCGGTGACCTATATAGGTCCACCACAGCTACTGATGCCAAAAAACACCTACAACTGCGAAAAATAAAACCACAATCCCAAAAGTCCACAAATCAATCATCCCTACATAAATTAAATCACATTCAATACATCATAAATACACAAAACATCACAGCTGGAAAAAAAAATTAATTACCACCAGCAAATTCCGGCACTGCAACCTAGATCGACAGCCCCCCCCCCCCCCCCCACACACGCACACACAAACCAACTCATAAACACCGTGCCGTAATGACATTCACACACCACAACACCTTTACGTCGAAGCAGACGGGTGGAATCAGACGCTTCCATTGACTCCTCCTTCTACTCTGTAGATGAATATCGTAACAGAGACTGATAGACCAGCTTAGGTAAAAATTCTGCTATATTTCAGTTTTGACAGCACTTGGTTGCAACAGTCAAGATCGGGTATTCTGTGTACGATAAGTTTATTAAAAGTACGTAACTGTGTTTTATTCTGTCAGTGTATCAATTCTGTAAATATTAGCAGTTACTGTGATATATTCACATATTTTGACAATCTCCTGACAAATGATGAGGATAATAATTATTATATTCCACTGTATTATGTTATACTTTCTGACATGTTATTTGTCATTCGCGATGGCCAGCGGCTATTTCCGTAGCAGTACGAAAATATTTGTTCGCTCCAGTTACTATCCTCTCTGGAAATATCACCTGGAACTACGACCTTTAACTGGAGTCACCGAGTCAGGAACGTCTAGACACACAGTTATTCCGTTACCAGCTTGAAGGTTATCTGTGGTGGTAGCCCGATAACTACCAGAGAACTAGAACTACGAGCCAATAACGATAACTGCCAGAGGAGAATACCGGTCTCTGATTATTTCCATAGTCGCTCGAATTCCTAAGTAACTTACCTTCTACTACCCGTCCAAGCTAAATTGACACGTAAGGCGGTGGCTTAAGGGAACGACCGTACTTGTTAATGCCTGTACTGCAGCTCCTATCAGCCACGGCTCGGATATTAACTTTATTTAATTGTTTATGCTAAAAGTAACGAAGGCCCACGAAATAGTACACAGTTCTTATCAACAGATGGCGCGCAGTCTCACAGTTATTCCCATGGTCTATAGAATGCCTTCCAAATGCGCAGTACGATCTTCGGTCAACAGATGGCGCGAGGCACTGTTGACACTAAGCAGTTATTGAAATAACTGCCAGAATCAGAGGAACGGTTATCGCAGTAACCGTTACTTCTCAGTAACCGGTTATTTCTATCAGTTACGTTATTTTTTGCCACCTCTAATGCACCACTTTATACGTCCATACACGAATGCATCCAAGCAATGAGGTTCCCATTTTCAGAAATTGAGGCAGAAGCCAAATACCTGACTAACTGTGAAGAATATCTGTAACAAACTTCAAGACGACGCAAGCGAAATACAGAGTAAGGCCATTTTAGTGGGTCAACTACACTCGATGAAATTGTAGAAAATCAAACACCAGGAGAACATTTTGAATTTCAGGTGTTTATTGTGTGACACTGTCCTGGCTGCATTAGCTAAACCCAATGAAAAATACCATCACCAAACTAATGTTTTTGCAATATTACGGATTTTAAATCTTTTACAGCAGAAGAGATATCGAAAAGAATTCCTAATATAGTGAATGCTTACCCAGATGATTTAGAAGAGTCGCTAGGCGACGAACTGCTACAGTTCGCTGAGTTGCTGAAAACGGATAATCGCTGCTCCTTTTGACAGAAAAAAGAACGAAGCTTTGGAACTACAGATTTTTATTGGAAAATTCGTTAAGATCGTGTTTTCCAAAGGTAGAAATAGCCTTACGCATTTACTTATCTTTAATGATCACTGCAGTGGAGAACATTCTTTTTCAGCGTTAAAGCATATTAAAAATGAATTAAGAAATACGATGGGACAGGAATGTCTAAATGACCTCAGGATAATGAATATTGAATACGATTTGCTCAGAGAAATTGATCTAACTTTTATTATTTCTAAATTTGCCGAAGTTAAATCTAGAAAAGTTTATTTGTAACAATCTTGTTTTACAAACTTTCGTGGCCACTTGTTGACAAACTGTTTTATTTGCCTCTTTCTCGGGTTCTTCGGCCGATGTTCGTCTGATGATTTTACTGACGTTTCGCCAGCACTAGTGGCTGGCATTGTCAAAGCTTCACCCTCCATTGCCGGTGGTGAATCTTGTTTTATTTTATATCCATAACCATACGACCTACACAAACCAAAGGCCTGTTGTCAGAATTTGCTACAGGCCCCACGCTTGCTTAATCTGGCACTGCAAGGCGTTGTCCAACCATCAGGCATCCTGTGGTCTTCTGCTTTGTATTTGGTGCCTCAGGAGGGCAATCCGTGTCGCCGATAAGGAGACCACAGTACGCTAAATTCAAGGGCAGTGCCTGGCAGGTATCTGTTGCCACATCTGCTGAACTTTATTTAGCCAGTTCTTGGCAGCTGCAACTATAATTAGCAAAACTGACTGTGCGAAGGCATACACTGTTTGTCCCGTGACTGTGCAGTCATCTCCACCCTGGTGAACTTTGAATACAATGTATAAGAACAGGAGGGCGATGCAAAACTGGACAATATCTTCCATGATACCTCCAGCGGCCTAAGTCTAGAACTGGTACCCATCCCTGGTTGCTTCTTGAAGGTTTGGTGCTAAGAAAGGAACATATCGCCCTTTCCTCCTGGAGAAATTTGGCACAGTGCTTCTGAGTATATCCGCGGGTTATCACATTCTGGTGCAAACACCATGGTGTTGCTCGTGGCTGCATATTTCACCTGGCTCGGACTCCAAAAAGACTGCCACCAGTGAGCATGCACCTGCCTGGCCTGCCAAAGTCAGGAGAGACAGCCATGCACCCATCGGCACCTTCCCCCGACACGACACGCCACTTCACATATCTCCACACGGACACTATAGGTCCACTTCTTTACACTGGTGGACCGCTTTACCCACTGGCTGGAGGCGACCCTGTAGCCTATATCACCAATGTCACTCTTCCTACTGCTTTTGTTGACACCCAGATGATGCACTTCATCTGTCCGAGCCACGTAATTACAGACTGTGGCCCCCAGTTCAAATGCGCACTGTTCAAACATGTTTTTTGTCTGTGTAGAGAACAGCTGTACTGCTTAACAGGCTACCACCCACACCTAACGGCATTATTGAGTGGCTCCATTGGACGTACAAGGCATCAATGATGTGCCATGAAACTGCCTGGACAAAGACACTCCTGTTCGTACTCCTCGGCCTGCGAGTGACCCTGTAGGAAGAGATCAGCATCTCATCTGCAGACTTCATCTACAGCCAGTCGTTCTCCATTCCCAGAGAATTCATGGAGGAAGTACCACTGCCTCACGATGCATAGACGCTGCCGCTAGCAGAATGCCTGCACAGTAACATAGCCGGCCTCCAACCGCACCACCGACGTGGCATTGCACTGTCAAAGCCTTCATCCACATGGTCAGTGCCGCATGCATGCCTATGTATTGCCTCAAAACATTCCAGTCATGTCCAATGGTGTAAATAAAATGCAGTAGCCACCAGAAAGATCGCGGGAGGTGCACATCGGCACGGCGCATCACGGACGGTAGTTGCCACAAGTAGAGTCCCGTCCACCAGAGGGCACACGAGAATTCGGCCGCAACCTCTGCCGGCGGAACAACAAGAACAACTCAGGCAGCATGGGCAGTGCCCAGTCAGTTCACTTCGGGCGTGCCCAGGAGACAGTTCCCGGTCCACGCTATGTGAAGTGCGACGGAAAACGTGAACCGTGTTACTACATAAAACATGGAAGCAAAAGTCTTTTCTGAAACCACATTAAAAAAAAAATAGTTGTAATGTCAGTCTTATTATTGCTAATCATTATAAAATTACAGTAAATAAAACATGTAACGCAGTATTAGTTAAAGCACTAAAGTTGGTAATCTTCATAAAAAGAGAACAATGGGCACAAAATTTACAGCGTGTTGCCAACAAGGAGGTCACTCAGTTCAGGGACGTCCTGCATGAGACAGAGGGAAGATTCATGCCTGGTACAGATTAGCATATTTGCTGCACAAGTAACGATTTGTGAAAGTCTATTATGGAGAACGCTGTCTTCAAAAGTGGTGTTTATTTGTGAAATGACTGTGAAATGAAATGGAAGCTATTCTAATACAATGCAATGAGCAGAAGGAAAGTTGCTACTAGGATCACTATTATCAAATCATGATTATCATTAAGGCAGTATACTTTCCCATCCTTCCAAACACTGTGAACCTCTAACACAGGCAGCCATGACCAGACATGCCAACAACGAAAATATTGCTTACACACTGCAGGTACATTACATGATCAGTAACTCTGCATACTGTCTGCGTTTTCTGCTTTATTCAAAGACTGACTTTTTGCAGGTGTAAGATGCACTTTTTGCAGAAATCTGAATGAAAATCCATGTTAAAGGTCATGATAACATCAAAGAAAACTTAAAATGAGGGAGATATTGTAACATGGAATCATTAAGGATAGGTAAGCATTGTATTGAGAGAATAGGGCTTCTGTTGGGCCTGAAAAAAATGAATGTAAAAAGCAGGAAAACATAAAATTTGGAGACGTAAAAGTGAGGTTCTATTGTATTCAAGTGAGGTATGCACCCACCCATTATAATTCTTCATTCACATTTATGCTACCCCCTACCTATGTACCAGATGACTTATTTCTAATTTTTCGCAATACTTGTCATTTAAGGCCTTTATACGGGCCCGGTTTCTACTGATATTTCGTGTGCGTGGGAGTCTTATACACTTTCATTTGATGTACTTTCAACTTAGTAAGTTGAGATTAAGATGTTAAAATTGCAGTAAACCAATAATCACCACAGGACTCCTTTCTTTACATCAGTAGTGTCGTAGTTTATTACATTCTTATATGAGATAATTTAATTTCACCTTCTTGCCAAGCAACTGCAATGTGATTTTGGAATTTACTATGAAGTAATATATATTATTAACAAAAAATATGTGCAAGTTATATTCTATTAAAAATGTACTAATGTTTCATTCAGGAATTGAATCTTGTTATATGTATTAGATTCAGTAGCCATTTAGCACCTTTATCCGAGACATATCACAGATTTGGTAAGAGAATACACTGGTTTCCTTTGTTTACATTAAGTAGCAACCAATGTTAAAGAATAAATCAGGTTCATGACAAAAACCCTCCACTACCTGTGCATGTTCCAGTAGCCCCAGGGTTGAGGTCCAGAAGGAATTTCCTTAAGACTCCTTCAAGCTACAGCAAGAAAACAACTGTGGATCTCTCGACTTGAGAATCCTCTACCTGGCTTCCAACATTGGAAACATTCACATTTGGGCCTGAAGAGAATTGGCTTGTGTGGAGGTCACTCATCTTTCTTTGTTCTGGAGTTGGAGGCTCCAGGAATAGCCTCCAGATATAGCACTTCCCTGTGGGCACAATTATGACCTGTCTGGTAAGAGTAAGTGAGTTCATCAATCAAATACTATAAGTGATATCAAACAAGACCCAAAAAAGTTGGTGAGGCTATAGTATCTGTAAAACTACACAAAAAAGTTATAAAATGACCAACACTGAGTAAGGTACAAAAACTGAGTCATATCTGAAATAAAATGTTTATGGAAGATTTTCAACAGATTTGACTGATGAAAACACTGTATACATCTCCTTCAGAATGTGAAATCACAAAAATTAAAATGGTTTTGTTTGTTGACTGATTGTGGCTCTTGATATGTCAGATATTTTGTGAATTACAGTACCCTCATAGAAGTCATACATATAACGAGTCATAACTCAATCAATATTGCAATTTTTTTTTTCATGTGAATGCATTGCTTCACCACCGTACCGACTGACCACTGACCTGGGTATTCATCTGCTTCATTTGGGCAGCAGCTACAATGCAATACGGTTGATTACTGATTAGCTGAGCAACGTTAAAAAGTGTGACAAAACTGACGATCCTCCAAGTGTGAGATGTACAGTGTCATCTGCTTTTTATATGCACAGTAAGTCCAACTCTTGAAATTTGTACACAGAAGACTAAGGTTTACAGTAATCTGATGAATGAAGTGTCAGTTCGGAAGCAGTGTATCGTGTTTAATGGTGGACAGAAGAATGTTCAAGACGAAGATTGCTTGGGCTGGCCTTCAGGACTGAAACAAAAATCCAAGAAGATGGGTGTTTCACAATTAGTGGACTGCAGTGGCCTACTGTTAAGATGCTTCAGTGACTTTGCTGTGCAATTAAAAACAAGCAATGCAGAATGCTAACCAGTGGAGTCATCCTGCTTCATGATAATGTAGTCTGCATGCAGCAGGAGTGACAAAGAATGTATTTCAATGGTTTCAGTGGGAAATGTTTCAAATCAGCCATACAGCCTGTACTCAGCCCCAAGTGATTATCATCCATCCACCAAACTGAAAGATGTTTTGAGTGGGTAACACTACAGAAGTGGTGATGAACTTATAGAAGCTGTTAATCAGTGGTTCAACAACTTCGTGGCTACTGAGTATGCAGACAAACTAGAAAAGCTGTTGAAATTGTAAAAGTACTTAAATCTGAACAGTGACAGTGCAGGAAAGTAGCTTGGGTATCAAATTGTATGTAAAATACAGTTTCGTTTAATTACACAGAATAAAAAATTTTGTAGAAACACTTGTTCTTTACTTTCCAAAAGACCCTTGTAAAGGGACATTGTCCTCTAGCATTACTTTTCCTCAACAGTAGTACTCAATATCAGAAATATTTTTCAAATTTTGGACAGGTCAGTATTATCTCAGCTGTTTTTCTGAAAAAAATTCATGTAATTTTATACACAATATGTTATCTCACAAGTTAAAATTTATGAAAAGGAATTACTTTATTTTCCTCATTACAATCAATACTTAGTGTCTGTGAATGTACAGTTAAAATTGGTTTTCTTAGAAACATTTGAAATTACAAAATATTTGGCACACTTAAGATTTCTATTATTGATTATGCAATGCAGTACTGTTTATTATGTTTATTTCTTGATTCATTTATAAAATAATAATCTAAACTAATAGGAATTCATTTATCAAGATGAACTGTAATCCCTTCACAATATTTTTACCACAGAATGAAGTAGTAGTAAGCATGCCTCTGATGTGATCGGATCTATTTTTGTAATTTGAACAAACAATGTAATTTTGGCTTTGTTAATGTACAAATTCAAGACAATGTGATATAGTAAAATGTGACAGAATAAATTATAGTGAAAACAAAAATTCTGCAAAGACAATCTTCAATATTATTTAGATCAATTGAACCACAAGAACCTAAAATGTGAGAATTTGAACTTTAAGAATCAGACTCCTAGACATGAAGAACTGGAGCCAACTGTGCAAGAAAAGGTAATTAAAAAGTTTATTGTAAATCTTACTCCTCTCGAATCTTCTGAAAAGACTTCACCAACGTGGAAATTAACAACAACAAGAAAGGGAGGGCTAGATAACACCCTCATATCGCTTTTTTTTTTTTTTTTTTTTGCCTAGTGAATTGAAAACCAGGAAAAACACACTTGGAAAAAAACTGTACAATCTGTTAGAGCAGGCAAGCCTGAGTATATGCAGACAAAAATAAATATAAGAAAATGTGATGTACATGCTATGATCAAAGATGACAGAATGAAACCAGATGTTGATTTGAGAAATTGCAGTGTCCTGTGTTTACATAATAAATAAGTAAATAAAAAAACTAAACATGAGTAGTTACAACATACAGCATAACTAAACATTAATATCCAACTACATATATGGGACAAAACTGCTAATGTGGAGAAAAGAAGAAAGAAAAAGCTTTGGGGTTGCTACAGGTTTATGTTAAAAATAATATTCATCCTCTTGGAAAGTGGGCTCAGTATATAGAACAGAAGGAACTTCATTGAGACAGCATGACTAACTTGATAAATACAAGAATCCAAATAAATATTTATTAATAACATCTTAAGTAACAGAGGACTGACATACTGAAGTTTTCATACTTCTGATGCTGCTGTATAAATTACACAAGCAGTGACCTAGGATGATGGGGGCAAGTCAGGGGAAGTTGATGGAAGGCCACACAGAATATGGAGGAGGTGGCAACATGGTAGGGTATGGGAATATATGTCACACCCGACTGTCACTTAAAATAATTTTATTTTGTCTGACATAATGCTCAACTTTGTTGTTTTCACCTAAGAAGCAAAAAAACTAAACAATTATACTGCAGATTAATTTTTCTCACCACTCTTTTGGTTTGAACCTGATACATTTTTAAAATATGTATATAACCTGAGCTGCTTTAACACATATACTGACACCAATAGGCTGTAAGTAACTACAGAGGGCACTACACAATTTCCTATGAGTCATGTTCATTGTTTTATGTTGAAGATGGACACAAATATTATTGTCAGACTTAAATATTCATAATACAGTATTAGTTTCAAAAAATATTTTAATCGGTTACCTGAGGACAGGGAGAAACATCAAAAATATTTTTTTTAACTTGTGAACAATCACTGGTTCAAAGGCACTTAAGTTGTAAAGTTCATTAAAAATGTTCTTTTAACATTGTTCTTCAACTGGTTACAATTCTGCAAATAATTTTCCAAGTAACTGTGGATTCAACTTTGTACACATAAGCTTCTGGAAGTCAATACCTGTGAGCCTGATATAGGTTGTGTAGTGGAATCCAATCACATGTTTCATTCTCATAATGAGGTTTCTTGTGTATCTTTGGATATCGTGATTCAGGACAGCTTCCAAACTGTAACATGTTTAAATAAGAGTTTAAAATCAGGACATATTTTACTAGTACTGAGTAAGCTTAACTATTTAATTATTAGCATATATATAACTCAAAATTAACTGAAATATGTATTTTATAAGACAGTACCAATAAGCACTTGGCATAAGGTGCTTTGGTGGGAAAAGATGGTGAAATTCAGTCTGTTACTGTTAGTATGGAACTTTCCTTTTCTACCATTTTAATATGTTAGAAGATGCTAGTTGCTCACCAGTGCTGCTTGGCTTCAATGAAGCACTGACTGTCACTGCATTAACAGCCTTAAGAAAAGTGCAGTATTCCTTAAACATGTGAGTTATTGGAAAATTAAGTTAGGTGAATATAGACTGTGATCTGCATTTATTTTATTATGAAACTTTATGTATTACACCAACAGTGTGGCCCCACTGGGGTGCTGATTTATCCATAGCACATCTTCAATCCAACAGGAACAAGGTAGACAATCTGCCTCATAACAAAGTATGCAAAACAACATTACAAGAGGGGGACAAGTGGACTGCCCCCCCCCCCCCCCCCAGACAGACAGACAGACAGACAGAGGGAGAGAGAGACCATAATCTGCAGTGTTAAAATGATCTCTCTCTCTCTCTCTCTCTCTCTCTCTCTCTCCCCTCCCCCACCCCCACCCCCTCATAATCACAAGATGCAACTCTGCAACTCAGATATTCCCTGCCAGTATGCTGTGATCAAAGTCTGCAAACCAACGGCACTGGCTGCTGGGGGCACTGACAGACCATTTGCTGGGTTGTAAAAAGAACTGCACATTCAGTGGTTTATAGCCCCCTCTTTAGATGAATTTATGTGAAGTAATAAGACACACACGGTGTTTGTGCAATTTTGGGGTATCCTGTGGCACTATCAAGTATCAAAAGGAAACAAAAAATGAATTTTATTCCATGACACAAAGTTTCATGAAGCTCTTTTGTTGTAAACATGAATAAATAAATAAATAAATGTAAAAACTTTCAGAGGTCATAGATTCCTTTTTCCACTGTGGTTACAAAATGTATGTGATACAGACTCTGAAGTAAGAAAAGGTGGTGTCTAGATATAACATATAAAATAACTAGTAAGCATGGTAACGCTTTGCAATTTTTAAATAAGTATGGGACTTGGATCTACATCCTAATCTCTCCCCCTCACCCCTCTTTGTCTATCTCCTTCTCTCCCCTCCCTCTCTTCATCACATCCTCACCCCCCTCTCTTATCACATCCTCGCCCCTCTCTCTGTCGATCTCCATTTCCCCCTCTCTATTCATTCTCCCCTCCCCTGCCCTGTCTTACCCCTTTCTCTGACCCTGACTCTCATTTTTTATTGCTGTAAACAAAACCTTGATTGAGAATTGAAACTGCTTCAAATGAGTTTGTATATCAGTTGGAACCATTGGTATAAGTGGTATGAGAGACTCTCCAACTGCTGGATCTATGCGGAAAGTATCTTAAATCACAGTGTTTTGCATTGTTTTTATCTGTTAATATGTAGGATTACTAAGTGTCAACTGATTCAGATTCCATAGTATTCTAGTTATAGGTTGACAAGCCATTAAATCAACTTTCATATTTTCTGTACAACTTTCATATTTTCTGTACAACTGACAGTGAGGAAGAAAATGAAACAGCTCATTGTTCTGCATATTAGTTTTGTTTGAAAATATATTTAAGAAAAAAGAATTTATGTGAGTAATAAATTTGTGTAATGTTTTACATGCCCTCCCATCATAAGTGAAACAGACAGCGAGAAGGAAGTAGAAACCACAAGTTTTCACAATACACCATGTCATTTTCTTTCCTGTAGTTGGTTTCAATAGAAACCTGTACATTGTTGTAAAAAAAAAGGGGAATGAAAAAAAAAGAAACCACCACTATGTATCCTGTGTTCACCTGAATGTTTATTTGAGTATTGTGTAAAAGTATGAAATAAACCAGTCAAAAGCTTTTACAGAGTATGGTTAACAATGTTTCCCCTTTCTATAATTTATTTACATATTATATATAAAAAAAGAAGAAAAAGAATTTGGATTGGGCATGTATTAAGAAAGAACGACAGACTAATAAAAACAGTTTTAGAAGGCTATGTAGAAGGGAAAAGGAAGCATGGATGGAAGAGATTTCAGATACTGGATGACGTGATGGACGGTACAACATACAGCAGCCTTAAGAAGGAAGCAATGGATTGCAGAAAATGGAGAGGTAAAGGATTTTCCAATATAGCACAAAACTTATAATGATGATTATACATATTTAAAAAAACATACAGCCAGAATCCCTCCTAATGTTCAATAAACTACTGCATAAAAATTTAAAGTAAATCAATCAACGACTTTTTGAGATTTTTCTATGTAAGTATATAATGTTTATATATATATATATATCACACACAAAGTGTGGCACATGAAAAATCAGCTCAGAGTAGCAGATTGCTCATTGTCACCTAGCAACTCTTATCTATTATTTTGAAGATATTGTATCTGTTCTGTAGTGTCAGTACAGAAACCATTGCGACTTGGTTAAGCAGATATCCCAGTGAGATGTATCCTCTTCAAGAAAGAATCAGAATAGTGGAGGTGCATGTGTCTACCAGTTTCTGGTGCTTCCATACCAAGAGAGTGCAGTATACAGGATTTAGTGAGGAAGTGATATAATACAGGGTCACTTGCAAATGCAAGCTCTGTGTAGTTGTACACCTGCTATGATTGCAGATATTCAAGCACGAACAGCACATAAAATGGTGCAACAAGTGAATGTTTCCTGTAGATCTTGTCAATGTGTTTTACACCATATAGGGATGAAGCCCTAGAAAATTACATGTGTCCAAGAACTCAAGGAGGAAGATAAGCAAAATGTGTGTATTACTATATGTGGCTATGACAAACAATTGAGAGTGGAATGTTGGATCTGCTGCTGTCTTTCATGAGTGAGGAAGCATAGTTCAGTCTGCCAGGACATGTGAACTCCCAGAACACCAGATACTGGTCAACAAAAAATTCCCATATGAATAATGAGGAATCTGGTCACAGAAAAAAAAAACAGTTTGTGGTGTGCCGTGACAGCAAGTCAGATTGTGGGTCTCATATTTTTTGAAACAATAATGAAACCTGCTGTGTGTATGAGAATCTTTGAGGAATTTTACACGTGGTTGACTTCCTGTGAGTGTAGGTATGCTGTCTTTCAGCAGGTTGGAGAGACCTGCCACACTTAACATGAGTTGATTGCATGAATTCATGAAAGATTCATAGAAGAAAGGACTGTCAACAAAGGATTGTGGCTGCTGCATTCGTCAGACAAAGCCATTTCTGCCTTTCATCTGTGGAGCAGTCTAAAGGGAAAATTGTACACAAGTAACCCAGTAACATTAGAAAACTTGAAGGATAATATTTACAATGAAATTTTGAGAACTCATGTGCCACAGTTGTGCCAAGTGTACATTAACATGTTAGGGTTTGCGCAAAAGTGCAGCAAAGCACAAGAAGGTCATTTTCAGCACCTAATGTCATTTAATGTAAAAGACAAGGTCAATCCACTTTGCATTAGCATATTTCTTTATTATCCAATTATTATACGTTTATCTACTTTTTGTATCTGCTCATAGCGTACAACTAGTTTTGTGTACTTGGCGAACAGACTGTACTCGGAGCCAGTTCTTAGCGTGCCAGCCTGTGTTATATACACTGGAAAAATATATAGCCTATGTCTGTCCAAATGTTCATTAGGGTATCATGTAAAAGCTTTATGTAAGAGTTATGTAACTATTCAAGATTTTTGATAAGAATGTTTACCCTTTACATGTTACATATATATGTTTATGTATGAAAAATATATTTCCCATATATTTCCTACTGTTCATTAGAGTAACATGCAAAAATTTGAAGCAAATTGGTCAACAACTTATTGAGATTTTTAGTAACAATGTTTCTCCTTTATATATTTTAAATAAATGTACTGTATGTCTGTCCAAATGTTCATTAAGTATAGTGTAAAAATTTGAAATAAATCAGTCAAAAACTTTTTGAGATTTTTGGTAACAAAACTTTCCTTTATATATTATATATATAGTTACATATTGAGTATATTGGATGACCACTTGAATGTTCATTAGAGTATCGTGTAAAAATCTGAAATACAGCTGTCGAGTAAGTTTTGAGATTTTTGATAACAATTTTAAATGACCACTTGTTTTTATACAGAGAGATTCAGGATGAATGTCACATAATTTGTGAGTTGACTCTACATGTGAAAATAAACCAAAAAAGTCACACAAACATGTGTCTGATTTTCGATTGTTACAGAACTGGAGCAGGTTGAAGACTACACACATCGATGAATGAATATGATGACAAATGTGAATATTACTTACTGAAATCATGTGTAGGCACTATGGTTGACCAAATGATAGTGGGACAGATGATCAATCCATCCTAAAAGAGGTGTGGGGGTTCTCCAACAGGTGGTACCACTGTGATGTCACACAAAGGCAACAGCTGTTGTGTACCCAGTGCTGAATTGTGTTGACTTGGTGAAAAGTCCTGAAGCCATGTGCATGTTGTGCTCGGGTATTGCAAGTCCCAGTGCATGTGAATACCAACATGCCACACACATTCATCCATGCAATATACGCAGACATGTGGTTTGTGTATGGATACTGTAATAGTAGTGCCTGTGCAGCTCTGACAGAGTAACAGAGATGTTTTCCCTGATTGAGAAACCCCCTGTCCCATTGTATTTCCCAGAGTTTTTCATATGTTATTTGAATCCTGAACACTGCCCAGCATACATGTAACATCAGAACATGAGGCCATCCAGTTATTTGAGGAAAAGGAAGACATTAATTTAAGTATTAGCCATCATCTCGATATTCCACAACTGCATGTGTGGCATATATTATATTCTGAAGGCTTCTATCGATTCCATTTGTAGTCTGTACACCTGCATCTAGGTGAGTCAGTATGCAGACAACAATTTTGTGAATGGTTGGCTGTACATAGAGATGTCGTGCAATACACTTTATTTATAGACGAGGCTTTGTTTACTCATAGTGCTATCATGAACACCTGCAGTTCTCATAGATGGCCAATAGAGAATCCACATGACACTAGGGAACAAGATTCTAAGTTAGGTTCTCAGTGAACGTCTGGTGTGGTCTGTGTTCCTGCCAAACAGCATAAGAGCTGCAGCATACATACATTTCCTGACAGGAGACCTACCTGCCATTTTGGAGGATGTGAAATTAGGGGGCGACAGAAAATGAAGCTGCAATGTGATGGATCAGTGATTCACTGTACTAGACAAGTATCTCAGTATCTGAATAACACATTTCCTACATGTTGGATTGGCCATGATGGACGCATTAAATGGCCTGCAAGATCACCTAACCTAATCCCATCAGACTTCTGTTTATGTGGATGTGTACACTACACAGATGAATACATGTGAAGAACTTGTTGCTCACACCATCAATGCTGTTGCCCACATTAAAGTCTGCCAAGATGGTGTTCAATGTCTAACACAATATACCCTCCAACGCATTTGCAAGTGCACTGAGACGGGTGGCGAACTTTTTGAACATCTCTTGTAGGATGGATCAGTCATCTGTCCCACCATTATTCTGTCCACCACAACACCTACACAGCATTTCGGTAGTAATATTCAGACTTGTCTTTGTAATAATTCATGGATGTGTTCAACACACTACAGTTCTGTAATAATGGAGAATTGGACACACGTTCATAAGATTTTTCAATTTGTCACATGTAAAATCATCTCATAAATTATGTGAAGTTCCTCTTGAATCACCCAGTTTAGTAGCATAGATAATATCACAGAAATGGCACAAAAACATTGTTTTAGTACAAGTCACAAAGTATGTGAGCGGTTTCAAAAATGGAAAGAAATATCAATATAAATGTGTTGTTTGAGGCTCTCCTGATGGACTAGTTGTAGAAATGTTTCACAGGGGTGATGTCAGATGTTGTAGTGAAGTACGCACAATATTGTTTTGAGACACCTGACTGACATTTTCAGGTGCGGCAAACACACTGCTGAACTGTGATAATTGGAAATTTGTGGTAAGGTCTTATGAGACCAAACTGCTGGGGTCATGGTTCCCTAAGCCTACACATTATTTAATCTAACTTACTCTAAGGACAACACACATACCCATGGCTGAACTGTGACTGAAGCCTATTTATGACAGGCTATGTAGGAAACACAAAGGTGTCAAATTTGGTGGCCAACAGTGAAGGTTTCCTGATTGTAGTGGGAAGGATGGCTAAGCCACCTATCAGATGACAAAACGGAGACTTCGGTACATGAGCAGAGGCTGTTGTTCCTGCTGTGTGCTGCTGACAGCTGCCTCGGTGCTCTCTGTCGTAAGCCGCATGATGGAATATGTATCCATGCTGACACGTGACCATCATCACCATTGTCTTCTGACAATGTAAGTGTAATCCCTTATATGACCAATGCTTTCCCTTAGTGTCCAATGCTTTCCCATAGTGATCAATGTCACTTTAATACTGACAGCAATGGGTCCCGTGCTGTGGTGTGCATTTCACAAGATTTGAGTGGTATGAATTTCCACCACTTCTTTATAAACACTGGACCTTCTCAAATTGAGACTGTCCTTCACTGGACCTAGACGAACTTTTGAGTTCTGTTGGTGGAGGGAAGACTCATTTAATTTTGTTTTTTGGTTAATTTTCCTTTCTCACAGGACTAGCACTGAAGTATGACAAAATGACCACTCCTCTGTGTCTTCACTTTCTTCTAACTCTTTAGGTTGTCTAACACGCATCTGTGGAGGGTGCAGCAAATCTCCCATTCAGAATCTCCATTTTGCAGGAATACAGTACTGAGGTAGCACAGTTTATTGGATGAAGTATGCCTCTTTGTTACAACGGGTGGTGACAGCTGGTGGCCTGCCACAGTAACTCTGTGTATGTTGGTTTATGGAATGCAGTCCAGCTCAAGTTGCCAATCCTCTTTCTCTGCATCAACATATCCAGTACCAATAGTTTGCCTTCTTTATATAATTTAATGTTTTAAAAAAGATAGATGTTACAAAAAGTGCACCCAGTGATGTGGTGCCCTGGGGCCAGGTTTTAAATCCACCAACTAGAGTGCTCTTTCTCCAATATCTTTCATAAAAACATTAGCTACAATAAGTGACAAGAGACTTTATTATCCTTCCAGCTTCTCACCATTGAGCAATGGCACTTGACCACATCAAAAGCCATGAGCATATAAGATGGTGAGTTGCAAGTAATTCGTCCATGAATGAAGTCTTCCAGGTTGCAGACACAGTGCTCATATTCTCTTACTAAAAATCTCAAACACATTGCCAGATGTTTTGCCAACTTGTATGTTGGCACCCCGGTATTACTTACAACTGATTAAATTGGTATGCTGTTCTTCTGAATTTCAAACAGTCCATATAGCCTGGGAAGGACAGGTGCTTGTGGATGTGGTCTCCTGGCCTCAACAGAAGAGATCATGCTGTTCCTGAGGTACCCTAAAATTCTTTACTGTAGTTTGGCAGTGGGGACCTTATTCCGTAAATGTACATGAATGAATCTAATATTGTAGGCAGCTGTTACTCATATTACAGAACTAATGGACCTTTTAGAATTCACACAACTATTGTTAAATTCTACAATAATTTATGCAAGCAAACAAAAAGTCTGTCAAATGGATCAAAACCATACATGTTGCTAGCTAAAATTTTTATAAACAATTTAGAAGACAAGATTCTGGATTCTGAGCACCATAACATCAATAACATTATTTTCTATTATAGACGTATAAATGATATCACTTTAATCAGTAATAGAAAAGACCATATCAGTGAGTTAAACTAACTGCTCCACAGCTCCCTTGAAAATACAAGGTTCACAGTAGATAACAGCGTAAATTTGTTGCACCTGGTCTTAGAATAACAAATACCAATATCCAAGTTATTGGAAACTTATCACAACAAGCACTACTACCTACAATACTTTTTGTCATCTCACAGTCCACAAAATGAGAGCACTCCTGTATTGGTCTATGCATGACAGTGCACACATCACTATGTTCCAATAATGTTCTTTTAACACAGAACATTCTACATCCATTTACACAGTCTCTCTTTGTAGTTAAGCTTTCAAATGCAGCATCTTCTTCTTACTGCCACACAGTTTCTGTCCCCCCATCTCCTTTTCCTCCCACTGATTTACAGCATATCTCATTGCCACTGTTTACTCTCTCACATACACTGTCTCCTTTTGTCTCTCTTTCCCTCTCCCACTGTTTCCACCATGCCTTAGCAGCTCACAAAACCTGTGGGTCCAATTATCTTTTCCTGTACATCCAAATACAAGGTTCACAGTAGAGAACCGAGTAGATGACAGCATAAATTTCTTGCACCTGGTCTTAGAATAACAAATACCAATATCCAAGTCATTGGAAACTTATCACAACAAGCACTACTACCTACAATACTTTTTGTCATCTCACAGTCCACAAAATGAGAGCACTCCTGTATTGGTCTATGCATGACAGTGCACATATCACTATGTTCCAATAATGTTCTTTTAACACAGAACATTCTACATCCATCCAGTTAGTTTAACTCACTGATATGGTCTTTTCTACATCCATCCAGTTAGTTTAACTCACTGATATGGTCTTCTCTATTGCTGATTAAAATGATATCATTTATACATCTATAATAGAAAATAATGTTATTGATGTTATGGTGCTCCCTTGAAAATACAAGGTTCACAGTAGAGAACCGAGTAGATGACAGCATAAATTTCTTGCACCTGGTCTTAGAATAATAAATACCAATATACAAGTTATTGGAAACTTATCACAACAATCACTACTACCTACAATACTTTTTGTCATCTCACAGTCCACAAAATGAGAACACTCCTGTATTGGTCTATGCATGACAGTGCACATATCACTATGTTCCAATAAGCTGCACATGAAAATGCAATTTTTCACAGAGTCATACCTTGTTTTCTATTGATTGCGTAGATAAGGGGTCAAGTGTTTTGGATGGACCTTGATCTAGAGACCAATTGTATACCTGTCAGAAGAATGACAGTAGCTATCCTACAGAACAGGTTAAAAATTTAAATATTGCACACATTCTTCAGCCCAGCAAAGACCATAATTTTTGGATATGAAACATGCCAATTGCAAGGATGTAAACATCTGTAATTTCCATCCATGGCAAATTGTCAAACTTTTTACCATATCTTCTTAAGTTAATGATCTACAGAATCTTTGAAACTTTTTACAATATCATAAGCCATTACTGAGATCCAAAGTGATAATACTTATCCAAATAAAACATGTAATATCCAGTCTGAGGCATAAATGTAGTTTTAATTGACATAGTGAACACATGGCAAGAGTTCTATTATTAGCACAAGGGTCCTGAGACCACCAAACTATGTTTTTAGCCAGCATTTTTTTTACCAAAAAACTCTGACATATGTCTCTGTATAATGTGCACTTCACACTTATACATATACACCCATAGTGGTACTGCAGTGAGAAAAAAATGGGCCAGAAAGGTCTTTACAGGCATGAAAATGACTTAAAAGACAGCCAAAAATTATGTAAAACTGAAAAGACTGAAAATCCAATAAAATATTTCTAATAAGTGTATGTGCACAAAATCTCTCTGCAGTGGCAAGCTCCACATGTCTCACCTAGTGGGGCACTGTAAGGTGACAACACATTCATGTTGCTGGATTCACTGTTAGTGGCTGCATTTGTGTTGGGAGAATCATTTTGCAATTTGTTCTGATCTTCTGATGACTTTATTAGGCATTAAATGACAGTGTCATCTGCAAACAAAATGTTTACATTTATTTGCAAATACCTTTACCAATGTTTCACATGTAACTGAATGCAGATGATAATCTATCATCATTGTCCTGAGTTCATTGTCATCCTCGTATTACTTTAATACACTTGTTTTAGCTCCACCACAAAGGAAATAGTTGGGTGGAGTCAGATCTGGTGGGTCTCCAAAGATTTCATCTGAAAGTAGTAGGAACTAATGTGCCATATGAGCAGTAATGTTGATAAAGTTGGAAAAATGAATGACTTACCTAATTTTCATTCAGCAGCGCAATAAATGGATAAATTATCTGGGAACAATAGACATCGTAAGTTATGGTAGTATCAAAAAAGCTTGGCCATATAATTTGCGCTCCCATTATGGCAACCCACACTTCAATTTTCTTTGTGTGCAATGGTGTTTCTCTTAAGGCATGTAGATTTTCTAATGACCAAATTTGTAAATTTTGGGAATTAATGTAGCTGTATACATGAAACCAAGCCTTGTCAGTGGAAAAGGTTCGATTTAAAAACCAACTCCACGTCAGTTAACAAATCATGGAAATCATTCACAATACACTATTCATTTTCCATGGTCCTTACAATACAGTTGTAATTTTACATGGGTACATCCCCAGTTCTTTCGTTATGGCCTTATGTGCTGTCAAACAAGAGACTTTAGCCTCTTGCAATAATCTCCTCACTGATTTTGTTGAACCCTGCAACATGATGTCTGAAATGTTGTCAAGCATCCGTTCTGTTAAAATTGTTGGCCTACCAGTTCATGGTGCATCATGAACTAAAACTGTTGTCTGGAATTTGCCAATTAAATCATGTGTAGATGTACAGCGTCACAATGTGGACATCTCAAATCTCCGTAAACTTTCCTCTGCATGGAAAATAAATTTTCCTCTGCACAGAAAATATCTTCCACTAAAAACGCATTTGAAAGCTTAACTACAAAGAGAAACTGTGTAAATGGATGTAGAATGTTCTGTGTTAAAAGAGCATGAATATGTTTACATGCCAAAACTTTTGATCGGGAAGGTAAATGAGGATTGAGGGTGCTGTCTTCCCACTTTTCTGTCAGAGGCTTTTAAAGAGGAACATTTTTACCTTTTCTGCACTCCAAGAGGATCTTTTTTCCACTGGAACTCTTAATGTAATACTCCAACTATCACCCTTGGCAGTTACATTCAAAAAGAAATGGAAATAATAAAACAAACAGACATAGAAAATGGCTACAGCAGCTCCAAACAAGATGTACTGAGAAATGACACAAAGAGAGCATACAGAACAATATCTAACCCCCTCCCCCAATCATTCTAATACTGCCTTTTCCTTCTTACAAGGAAAAGCCATTTGTTTTATGTTGGGCATTCAGACCAAAGTTCAATATGACAGCTAAAAGGGGGATCTTACTCCCAAGGAAAGTGTGCGTACCTAATTAGGCCTGACTGTTTACTTAGTGGCATATGCCTTTTCACTCCTTTCCACCTCCTGAACAAAAATCTTTAGTTTATTATCATTAATGTGAAAGGGTGGCTAAGGTAATGACTGTATACTGAATCACCAAAAATGGCTATGAGCACTATGTGACTTAACTTCTGAGGTCATCAGTCACTGAAGCACCACCTTTTTATTATTCAAGCAAATAATATCACACTTACATTCCTACCTGCCCTAGTTCTTTCATACTAACAAGCACTTTCTATTTATCTCACAGAGGTAGCCATTGTCCCTATGACGCACATACCTGGGCTCTAGCTCCTCTGTTTCATCTTATCACTTTCCTTGCTAACGTTAGAGTGCCTCCCTGTGCTCCACTTAACTGCTGCACTCCTAGAATGATGAGAATTCTGCGAATCAGCAGTGCTTCCTTAAAGAGGCAGTGGCATGTAAAGGTAAAAGTTGACACTGAAACAGTGTTGTTGATAACCATACAAGGATCAACTATAAATAAACCCATGATACGGCAATGGGCACTTGCATGACACCATCCTAAGCAAACCTATTTGTGGACTATCTAGAGAAATCCTACCTAGCTGCACAGAATATTAACCTCTCATAAGGTGCAGATTCACTGATGACACCACCATGATTTGAATCAAATTATGCTGCCCTTCCCCATTTTTTTTCACCTGGTCCTCCTCAGATGTGCACACAACTACCTCCATCCACATAAAACCTACCAACCATGAACAACACCTCCACGCTGACAATGCCAGAAGCCTAACCACTCACTGTCACCACATCTCTAGTGATGAATAGCCCCTCTCCAAATATGTCAAGAGTCTTACCAAGACTTTTGCAGTCTGAAGCTACACTCCCCACCTTGTCCAAAAACAGCTCTCCTCAACCTTGCATTCCCTGACACCTTTCATTCCCCACATACCCACTGAACAACTGAGTCATGTTCTTCACCAGAGTTTAACTACCCCTTGTGCCCTGAAATAAAAAATACCCTCCTCAGCCATCCCACAGTGATGTTCTGCCACCCAACCAATCTATGCAACATTCTCGGCTGTCTTTATGCCACTCTTGCTCCCAGTTCCTTGACGCATGGCTCACTGCCTTGTAATAGACCTAGGCGCAAGACCTGTCTGATATACACTCCCAGTACCACTCCATTGCAGTCCAGTCATAGGCATCTCCTGTCCCATCACAGGCAGGACCACCTGTGAAAACTACCACATGGTCCACCAGCTTAGCTGCAACCACTGTGTGTCATTTTACTTACATGAGCATGGCAGCTAAAAGCTGGTCAGCTGCAAAAGTGGCTACCACCAAACTGTGGTCAAATACAAATAAATGTACCACTGGCAGAAACAGTATTATTTCATATGTTCTGCACAGTTTATTATCTCTAATCTACTGCCTTTTTCTTACTTCAAGTATATATTATGTAAACATGAAAGAAAAAGAATATGTGATTACTTGAGAGAATTTGTAGACAGTGATATGTATAGTACTTGGGTGTCGAAATCCAGCTGGCTGAGCATGCCAATCAAAGGTCCCCTCATATTTCATTTCCTTGCAAACTACAACAAGGCTGTCATTATGTATTATTAGAACAAAAAAGAAAATACTACCTGATTATGCTCCTACATGACACCATTACAACATATGATCTGTATTTCTGGTGAAGAATAACATGAACTGTTTCAAAACTACTGCACAAAATGCCAATAGTTCAGCTGCAACATTTCAAAACTGGGCACTGAGAGGAGAATCATAAAATTGATTTAACTCTATTCTCACTACTGCTTTACTCATTCATTCATTGTAATTCATAACAATAGCATGAGATACAGTAGAAATCAATCATTTAAATACTTGTTAGGCACATCATGAGTAATTTGTGAAATCAAATTCCCTAAAAAATGCAGACATCTTTTGATCAAAGCTGACATCACTTGCTCATCCTGCCTGTCCTGTTTAATAGACTGGATATGTATCACAGCTAATTTTATAGACACCTGAGCTCTTAAAGGGGGGAATGCACTGGTTTCAGATTATGAATAAGATTATTTTTTGGACTATTGTTAGTAGAAAATGCTTGTTTTCAACTGTACTTGTTCCGGAGGAGATGCTGAATCCTAAAACTGGTGTCAACATTTTTTTCTTTCCATTAAATTTGTTATTAGGAGTTTCAAGAGTGGGGATTCTGTTATTGGTTTTTTATTTCTGAAAATACATCTGCCTGCTTAGCTGGGTGGTAACGTGCTTGCCTCTCAGGCAAGTAGGTCCGGGTTCGATTCCCGGCCAGGTTGGAAATTTTCTCCGCTCAAGGACTGGGTGTTGTGCTATCCTCATCATCATTTTATCCTCATCACCAGCACGCAAGTCACCCAATGTGGCGTCAACCGGACTAAGACTTGCACTCAGTGGCCGAACTTCCACACATGGGGCCTCCCGGCCAACAATGCCATACGTTTGTTTCAATTTTTTTCTGAAAATATTATCCATTATGGTTGGCTTGTATCCATTATTGACTGCAATAGTTTTAATCATATTAATGTCAGCACTGAGTCTTTCATTAGATAAAGGAGTGGATGATAGAATGGAAAAAGGCTTTTTTGTGAGAATAAGGGTGTGTTGCATAGGACGGTACTATTTGAGCAGTGCAGATTTTTTTCTTTTGCTTTTTGCAAAAGATACTGAAAGAAAATTTATTATCAACTATTATTAATGTTAGAACCAAATAATTTATCTGGTGGTATTCGTTTTCAAACTCATATGTGAAAGTAATGTTTTCCTGAAGTTTATTAAAGATTTTGAAGAGATGATTAATGCTGTTACTAGGCTCTCTGTATATAATCAAAATGTCATCTACATATCTGGAATATGAAAGAATACCTAGACTGAAAAATTTTTCTTCTCTGGAGTTTATGGGTTTTTATGCAACAATAACCACTAATGGATTACCCATTGCAAGACCATAGGATTGCTGATACAATTGTTCATTGAACTCAAAATATATTTGTATACAGTTTGAATTAAATCAAGAAGTCAGTAATCTGCTCATCAGAAATTTCTTTTTTGCGAAGATGTAAAATTATTTTCTACTGTATCTATAGCTGTTTGCCACATAAGTTTGTGTAAAGGTTTTTAACACCAAATGACACCAGCTTGGTATTTTGATAACAATGTAAGTCTTTAACTTCACTAATGTGATTCTGAGTGTTGGAAAATGAATAATTATTTTGAAAGTCTACTCACCAAGCAGCGGCAGAACATACACAAAAAAGATGGTTGTAATTAGGCAGGCTTTTGAAGCTAGTGGCTTCTTCTTCAGGCAGAAGGATTGAAGGGGAAGGAAGAGGGGTGAAGTAAAAGGACTGGAGAGATCTACAAAAAGGGGTAGATTTTGGAAAAGCCACCCAGAACATTTAATTACAAGCTTCTTTGATGTGTGTGTCCTATCGCTGCTTGGAGAGTAGATTTCTTTTATCGATCCAATTAAATTATTTTGTCAACATTTTCGTTGTAATATTATGAAAAGGATAGATTTCTACTCATCAAATTGAGGAGGTGTTGAGTTGCAGATGGGCACTCGAGAGGCTGTTATACATTTAAGTGTTCAGCCAAAAGGCCTACTTCAGAAATAAAACAGGCACACATGCTCACAAAAGTATGACTCATGCACACATGACCACTGTCTCCTCCCACATTGGCTCAACTGCAACTATGTCTGAAGTGAGCAGTAACCTGGGATGGGGAGAGGGAAGTATAGGAGGATAGGGGTGTGGACTGGTGTTGTGCTGTGTGTGAGAGTGTGCAGGACAATGGTCAGTACAGGACAGGCGCTTTTAGAGAAGCAGAAAAGGAAGAGGGGTGAAGGAAAAAAGTAGAGAAGAGGAAAAGATTAGTGGCTGTATTAGCAGAACAGAAGGCATTGTAGTGCTGGATTAGGAACAGGTAAGGAGCTGGTAGGTGGAGGGCAGGTACTAGCAATCCCCCCACCCCGCCAGTAGTTATGGGAATGAAGGGCATGCTGTAGGGAGAGTTCCCACGTGCAGTTAGAAATACGGTGTTGGTAGAAATAATCCAGATGGTGCAGGCTGTGAAGCAGTCATTGAAGTAAAGCACATCGTATTGGGCAGCATGTCCAGAAACTGGGTGGTCCAGTTGTCTCTCGGCCACAGTTTGGCGGTGGCTGTTCATGTGCACAGACAGCTTGTTCCTGAAGAAAGCAGCACAGTGGTTGCAGCTTAATTTGTAGATTATATGGCTGCTATCAAGGGAAGCCCTACCTCTGATGGGATAGGAGATGCCTGTTACAGGACTGGAGTAGGTGGTGGTGGTGGTGGTGGTGGTGGTTGTTAGCTGTATGGGACAGGTCCTGTACCTAGGTCTATTGCAAGGATATGAGCCGTGAGGGAAGGGGTTTGGAGCAGGGATGGTGTAGGAACAGACAAGGATATTGGGTAGGTTGATTGGCAGTGGAATATTACTAGTGAATAAGTGGGAAATGTAGAGGGTAGGATATTCCTCATTTCAGGGCACCCTGATTTCAAGGCACCCTGGAAGAGAATGTGATACAACTGCTCCAGTCCTGGGTGGCATTGAGTCGTGAAGGGAGTGCTCCTTTGTGACCAGATGGTGGGAACGTGGTAGCTGACTAGAGAGAGAGTGCACAGGATACATGTTTCCATTGGGTGGGTAATTACAGTCTATGAAGGCCTCACTGAGACCCTTGGCATATTTATGTAAGTCTCTTCATCACTACAGATGCAATGACCATGGGTGAGTGGGCTGTACAGAAGGGAATTCTTGGTATGGAATGTGTGACAGCTGTCGATGTTGAGGTGTTGTTGGTGGTTGGTAGGTCTGATGTGGACAGAGGTACTGATGTAGCTATCCTTGAAGCAGAGGTCAACATCAAGTAAGTGTATTACAAAAATCATAATTAATTTCTGAGTCAATTTTGGAACCCACATATTTCATTAATGCTATTTCTTGTATTCTCTTACCACGATCTTATTCAGTGATTTTACGTTCATACGCAAGGAAAATTTTTCTGACATCTTTATGGCCATGATGTTGTGTCTCTTGTTTCTTGACCATGTCACTTAGAATTACAAATAACGAACTTTCCATTTCAGCACTGCTTAATGAGGAGGACCAGACTTAATTCTCTTTCATTTGCAACTGTATTCTTGCAATAAATACGTTGCAATAATTTACAGCTGACACTTTACCATTTCCATAATACAGTCACTTTTGTTTATCATTCAAAAATGACTTTTGGTGTAGCAACTTCACTTCTGCTCACGAAAATAGCTCAAACATTGTAATATAAAATTCATAAGGCTTCACCTAAAAATATGTCTGCTCCCGGTAGCCGGGAGGTCTGTGCAACAGAATGTCAATCCTATGGGCCCGGGTTCAATTCCTGGCTCGTTTGGAGATTTTCTCCACTCAGGACTGGGTGTTGTGTTGTACTAATCATCATCATTTCATCCCCAATAATGCACAAGTTGCCAAAGTGGCATCAAATCAAAAGACTTGCACCCAGAGAATGGTCTACCCAACGGGAGGCCCTAGTCACATGACATTTTTTTTTATCTAGTAATATGTCTCTAATTTACAAGCCTCTACAATGAAATATATATTGCCTCTCAATAATTATTCTTAGAGATGAATTGTTAATGCTCAAGGCACAGCAAATTTGGGATCTTCTAGCATTTGTTAGGATGAATTTCCTAATTTTAAACATCAGCATATGTCAGGTGTCACACACTTAACACAATACATTATGTTCATCACCCTGTCTGCTATAAGAAATATTAGCTCTCTAATGGACTATCACAAACAGAAGCTATGCCTGTTGTATATCTATGCTTCACAGAGATTTTGAACAGTTACATTTTTGAGATTCTTTTAGATATTTTAAAATTTTACTTACATCTAAAATTTTCCTTTATCATTTGGTCCAGGGATAGGAAAATCATTACTATGGCCCATTTATTTTAATGTACTGGTCTGTTCAATTATTTCATGTAACCTAACTGACATACTAGAAAGTGAAAGAAAAATATAAGAAATACAATAGTAAGTCCGGATGTAAGTTCCTGCTTCTAAGTTTAAATACTCGCATGATACAGTTTGCACAGTGGATAGATAAAAAAAATCTACTCACCAATCAGTGGCAGAACACACACATAAAAGAAGGGTACGGTGAGGTGAGCTTTCGGTGCCAGTGGCTTCTTCTTCACGCAGATGAGTTGAAGGAATGGAAGATGGGTGAAGGAAAAGGAGTGAAGAGGTCTAGGAAAATGAGTAGATTTCAGAACCATGTGTCAAGGGAGACTTATCAGACAGGATGAACAGGAAACACTGATTTCTGGGGCCTGCACTGGATGAGATTTAAAATCCTGAGAGCTTAAAGGTGGAAGACAGGAAAATATGCAAGACAGATAACTGCTAAAACATCATGTACAAGTTAATAAGAGTGAAAAGCTAAGAGCATTGTTTGTAACAGAGGTGGGAGGAGGCAAAAAATAGACAGGCAAGAAAATGAAAGATGTAGAAAACTAAAATAGAGTGAAGAAAGGAGTACTTTCTGTGAAGAATTGTTGAGATGGAAGAAATTAACGTAGATTAAGGCTAGGCGGGTGGCGAGGACAAAGGACATGTTACAGCATTAGTTCCCACCTGTGGAGTTCCGAGAACTGGTGTCTGGGGGAAGAATCCGAATGGTGGGTGTTGTGAAATGGGCACAGAGGTCACAATTGTCATGTTGTAGAGCATGCTATGCAACTGGATAATGTTTGTTACCAGTACACACCCTCTACCTACACCCATTCATCCTAACTGATAATTTGGTGGTAGTCATGCCAATGTAAAAGGCCAAACAGTGTTTACATAACAGCTGGTATGTGACGTGTCGTTTCACAGGTAATACTCCCTTTGATAGTATACATATTGTCAGTTACAGGGCTGGTGTAGGTGGTTGTAGGACAGTGTATAGGGCCAGTTTTGCAGTGGGGACTATCACAGGAGTAGGAGCGACAGAGTAGGGAGATGGATGCAGAAGGAGAGTAGAGTCTGACAAGAATATTGCAGAGATTGGGAGGGTGACAAAAAGCTATTCCAGGTGCGGTGGGCAAAATCTCAGGCAGACTGGATCTCATTTTAGGGCATGATTTTAGGAAGTCATGGCCTTGTTGAAGTAGCCAATTAATACATTCCAGACCAGGATAATAATGGGGACCAGGCGTGTGCTCTGAAGTTGTTTTTTTTGAAGGAACAGCAGTACCACCACTGGATGTGATGGTGTGGGAAATCTGCTATTGAACTAGACTATTGGGGTACTTATGTCCGGTGAAAGCAGAGGTCAGAATCATGGTATATTGCTGTAAAGAGTCTGCATGGGGGAGGAGGGAAATGGAAAGGATAGCGACTTTCAAAATGTAAGTACTGCATTTTAGTATGTTTAATGTGGACAGAAGTGTCTAGCTGGCCTTCTGTGAGAACAAGATCAACACCAAGGGAAGTGGCATGGGATTTGGAATAGAGTCATGTGAAATTTAATTGGGAGAAGCTATTCAGAGATTCCAGAGTTTTAACAGGTCAGCATTGCAATGAATCCACATGGTAAAGATGTCATCGATGTGTTCGCATTTCTGCCCCTCAAAGGTGCAGTAGTTGTTGGTAAGTATAAAGTTGATTAAGGTTAAGTACGAAGGATGTCAGAGGTTTCAAATGAGGTAGGCACTGATTGAAGAAATGTTCAGCAGCAGACAGGCCTTGTACATGGGAGATGTTGGTACAGAGGGAGGAGGTATCAATTGAGAGAAGCACACCATTGGTCTTCAGTATTATCCTGGTCTGGAATGTATTAATCAGCTACTTTGACAAAGCCATGATGTCCTAAAATCATGCCCTAAAATGAGGTCCATTCTGTCTGCGATTTTGCCCACCACACCTAGATTAGTTCTTAACAACCTCCCAATCTCTGCAATATTCTTGTCAGACCCTATGCTCCTTCTGCACCCATCTCCCTACACTATGGCTCCTACCCCTGTAAACATCCCCACTGCAAGACTTGCCCTATGCACCCTCCTACAACCACCTATAGCAGCGCTGTAACTGGCAAAATATGTACTATGAAAGGGAGAGCCACCAAGGAAATGACATGTCATATACCAGCTGTTTTGTAGACACTGTTTGGCCTTTTACATCCACATGACTACTACCATATTATCAATTAGGATGAATGGGCATAGGCAGAAGGTGTATACTGGCAACACACAATACCCTGTTGCAGAGCATGCTCTACAACATAACAGTCATGATCTTGGTACCTGTTTCACCATGCACACCATCTGGATTCTTCCCCAGACACCAGTTTCTCAGTACTTCACAGGTGGAAAATAGCGCTACGTCATGTCCTTGGTTCTTACCACCCACATGGTCTTAATCTACATTAATTTCTTCCAGCTCAACAATTCTTCATAGTAACTACTCCTTTCTTCACTCCATTTTAGTTTTCTACATCTTTCATTTTCTTACCTGTCTATTTTTTGCCATCCCCCTCTCACCTCTGTTACATACAATGCATATAGCTTTTTACTCTTATTACCTCATACACAATGCTTCAGCAGTAATCTCTGTCTTGCATATTAACCTGTCTTCTAACTTTAAGCTCTTACATTTTCTAATCTTGTCCACTCAGTCCCTAACAATCATTCTTTCCTTCTCATCCTGTCCAGTATGTCTCCCCTGACTTGCACTTGTTGGTGACTTTTCCAAGATCTACCCCTTTTCCTAGACCTCTCCAGTCTGTTTCCTTCACACCTCTTCCTTCCCCTTCATCCCTTCTGCATGAAGAAGGAGCCAATGGCCCCGAAAGCTTGCCTAATTATAACCTTCTTTTATGCATGTTTTCTGCAGCTGCTTGGCTAGTACATTTTTTATCTATCCAATTACATTATATTTTCAAAAATTGATCATTTTCATTGTTATAGTTTACACAGTGTGTTCAATCCAGTGTTTATCTGCTACAAGTCTCTCTCATTGTTGAGTGTAGTCTCTCCATTCTTAGCGTTGGTTGCCTCATCAATCTGAATGGGTAGTATCTGTTGAATAGGTTGGTGCCTTGTCAGCATCAGGAGAAACTATTCCATCCTAAGATGTATGACAGCTTGTGTGGAGTTACAAAGCTGAAGAGTAACCAAGCAGAGAACACCTGCTGCAGAATTCCATCTGGTAAGTAACCAGATCATTCTCTGTTTTTTTTATTTTTATTTTATTATTCATTGTCTTCTGTGCTCAGAAAGTTCCTTAAAATGAGCATTCATGTGTCATTTAGCGTGGACCAGCAGTTTTGTTTCTAATGACACTGAACCGTGCGCACCTTCCGTACATTGAAGTACTACGTAACTTAGTTGGTGCCTGTCTCAAAACTTCTGGCATAAGGTGATGCACGTGTGTCCTGCTGAGCTGGCCTAAGGTCTCTCTAAGTTGGTTGAGAGTGATCCGGTGCTTACGTGTAGCAAATAACAGTTCCTCTAAGGACAACAGCTTGGTGGGGAGGTGTGGCTGTGAGTCACTAATACCTTCTGGGAGATTACTGATCCAGAGTGCATGTCCAGGTCTCAGAGCTTGGCTGATAAAGGTGTTGGCAGCAGCAGAAGGCAGTTTTCCTTGCCCATGCAATTGATTACCTGCAGCAACAGCGGCACGGTAGAGCGGCGCAAAAATGAGGACTTATCTGGTGACAATTGCATTCAATGTTGCAGAGCTGATAGTAACCTGCAGTGCAAGTCCCCTATAATAAGACAGGTTTTTTCCCCTTGGCTACATTTGTGAATTTGAATTCAGGCTGTGGTTGAAGATGTGTTCCCTGTGTGTTCTGCACAAATCATTATTATTAATGAGAGAGAGCGTAAGGTATTCTTGGGAAAGAATTGATTCCTTTTAACTGTATTAAGTGAGCCCACTGGGGCGTTTTGTTTAGTTAAGATCACGTACACAGAGTTCAGAGACTATTTTCTCTTAGGCTATTGACTGGAAAATTAAGACACAGCACAGGACTAGTTGTTGAAGCATGTGCATGTGAAATTTTAAGCCTTTTAATCACTAGGAGAAGATTATTTGTTGTTAAATCATTACTGCCCATTATATGAGTAGTTCAATGAAGAGGGCATCATTGCTTGACTGCAACTCATATGTGTTGGTCTTTTGTCCACTGTTCTCATGATCTATAATTACCTGGCCTGAACTAATTGTTAAGTTTCCATCTACATTGGTTGGGGTCTTGCCAATTTGTTACTTATCCTTTTCCACTTTTTTGATTTACATATCGTGTTATAGTTCTTAGGTGCTTGTATAATTCAAAGTGTAAGATGCCTTTTGAGATTGCTGTAATCTGGTGTCACTGAAATTCTTGAAACTGTTCAAGGCATTGTTAATAATATAATTTGGTATATGGGCCTTCAAAAAATAAATAAATGTCTTCTCTGGTACACACATAAAATTTATTTTCTTGGCTCTAACCTCTTCCAGCTCTTTGCAAGTTGTCCCATTTCACTCCACATAGCACTACGGCATTTACTCATGTGACTCTTGACATAGCCTTTGCTTATTGCTTTAGATCACTCACACTTTTCTTGATTCTTGAACATTAATTTCCCATGAGTACATTACAATACAGTACAAGAATTACAATCAAAATACTATTTTCAACATAATTACATATAGGTTTACATTTAAGAACAGACACATAAAAATAATAATACAATTCTACCTTGCAGGCAAGGGCAGGTTTCCCTATCCCAATGGCCACATCTGCGTGCCATGAGTCAGGATCCTGTACCTTCACAGACAAATTAGCAGACTCATTTGAATCCATTGTATTTCACTACAGAGTATACAACTTTTCATGAGGTTCAGTATAAGAGACTGTATAGACTGTATACTACAGAGATCAGATGGAATACAAAAGAGACAAAACTATTTCAACATGAAGTTACTTTGTACCATCAACCCGGGCTTACCTGATTGTCAACACCCATGTGGCAATTCAATAGTACATTTTGTTATTACCTGTCCTTGTGTGTAGCACTATACTGTGTGACATAAGTACTTTCTTGTATCTTTCAAAGGTGAGCTTCTATAATGAGGCTGTTGATATTTTTTCTTTTCTCTTCTTTTTTCTTTTCTTTTCCTTTTTTTTTTCAATATATCTGTCTGTTGAGTGGCAGTACTATTATTAATCCATATGGGGAAATTTCTCATACGCAAATATATTTTCCTGGCACAATTAACTATTTCTCTTTTAGGTATCGATTCGTCTATCAACCAAATGTTCATTAATTCATGTAATCATTGATGTGTTCATTGTTTTCAGCAACTGTAGCTAAGACAACTTTGTATACTCACTTCTCTTTATAGCTTCTCATCGTAACATTGTATAAGATTAATGTACATGGGGATACTTGCATTTGCACATACATGGAGGTATGAAAGTTTAGAGAACATTAGTAACTGGAATGGTATTTTGTATTTCTTCAAGACTAAGTAAAATATTCTTTCTGCCTCTAATAGCAGTTACATTTCTTTTTCTACAGAGAGGTAAATATACTGATATAGTAACGTTTCTTAATTGTTATTTTCCCATTCATAAAACAGTTTCACACAAAATACTTACAACTACACTGCAAGAGGGTCCCACAACTGATTCCTCTACCTTAATCATATACTTACTTCATAGAAAGTGGAACATGCAAAACATCATTTTCATCATCTTTATCAAACAAGATTTATTTAATTAACTAGTTGGGTTCTGGTTTCCTTCAGGTGAACCAGCTGTTCATACGTTCATACTCATTCATACAAAGGGATCCTAGGCAAAGAAAATCTGCCAATAAAATAATGTTTATATGTGTATCCTTTCAGATTACAAGTATTTCAATTCAGTTTGTACTTCTTGCCTGTTGTCCATTGACCATCATCTTGTTCTCTGACATCTTTCATAATTCATACCATTTTTCCTCCACACAGTACACCTTTTCCTTTGAAGTAGCTCGTTTTTAAAATTGTATTATATAATGGATTAAGGTTCTAGGTACAGTATGTACCTTAGGTTTAGTGTAGTTGTTAACTTAGACTTCATGTACATATTGTGTATGCTTAGATGCAGTTGCATTGTAGCTCACTGTGTTGTCCACAGCTGTATGTATTTGTAGATTGTTGTTGTATACAGCTGTATACACGCATATACTTTCATATATTTTGTAGTTAAAGTTAATGCTATCCGCTGAATCATACCCTAGAAATATGCCATACAGTTTATGTGCCTCGACTGCCTCTCATAAAATACACCTAACTCCCATTGTTCCATAACATAGTAGTTTACTCTATGTGTATGTCTTACTCAGCACTCACACCGCACAATGAAAGGTCATAGTAAAGTTATAAACTACATTCACAGCTTTTAAGTGTGTTCCCTAGTAGTGATGATGCAAAATGGATCTTTATCCACATGTCTTCCTCAGGACAATGCTCATAATTATTACTAACTATTTACATATTTACAATTCCCTACTTTCAACCCCAGGCTTCATGTTTCCACATGTTCACTGAACAAACTTCATTTCTTTGTGAGCATACAGTTCTTTGATCTTCCTGATTTTGCCCATGCTAGCAAATAGGTTCCTGGATGTGGAATTTCCATTATCAAGCAAGGTACTGAATATATTTCCACTTCTTGTTTACCATTTTAACTCTTCTAGATTTTGGATGTTTTCATAACACCACCTGAACATGTATCTGGAAGGTGCAAGTCCAGTCTAAATTCTTGTCATACTTGGCTTTCCTTTTTTGTACTTGTTCACTCAGAATAGTTGGAGCTTGTCTTATTTTCTCTTTCAGTGAAGATTCATGCACTGGTATACCTAGCAAACGTTTTGACCACCCATTAAGTTCACTTTTCCCTGGAATAGGCATGTGTATTCAAATACAGAGATATGCAAAAAGGCAGAATATGACACTGCGGTCGGCAATGCCTATATGCGACAACAACTGTCTGGCGCAGATGTTAGATCATTACTGCTGCTACAACGGCAGGTTATCAAGAGTTTGAATGTGGTGTTATAGTCAGCACTGGAGCGATGGGACACAGCATCTCCTAGGTAGCAATGAAGTGGGGATTTTCCTGTACAACCATTTCACAAGTGGACCGTGAATATCAGGAATCAGGTATAGCATCAAATTTCTGACATTGCTGTGGCTGGGAAAAGATCTTGCAAGAACGGGACCAATGATGACTGAAGAGAATCGTTCAATATGACAGAAGTGCAACCCTTCCGCAAATTGCTGCAGATTTCAATGCTGGGCCATCAACAAGTGTCAGTGTGCGAACCATTCAATGAAACATCATCAATATGGGCTTTCAGAGTCGAAGGCCCATTAATGAACCCTTGATGACTGCATGACACAAAGCTTTACACCTCGTCTGGGCCTGTCAACACCGACATTGGACTGTTGATGACTGGAAACATGTTGCCTGGTTGGACGAGTCTTGTTTCAAATTGTATTGAGCGGATGGACGTGTACGGGTAAGGAGACAATCTCATGGATCCATGGACCCTGAATGTAGGCAGGGGAATGTTCAAGCTGGTGGAGGTTCTGTAGTGGTATGGGGCGTGTGCAGTTGGAGTGATATGAGACGCCTGATGCATCTAGATACGATTCTGACAGGTGACACATATGTAAGCATCCTGTCTGATCACCTGCATTTATTCATGTCTGCTGTGCATTCCAATGGACTTGGGCGATTCCAGCAGTACAATGCAACACCACAAATGTCCAGAATTGCTACAGAGTGGCTCCAGGAATACTCTTCTGCGTTTAAACACTTCCGCTCGCCACCAATCTCCCCAGACACGAACATTTCTGAGCATACCTGGAATGCCTTGCAATGTGTTGTTCAAAGGAGATCTCCACCCCTCGTACTCTTACAGATTTATGTACAGCCATGCAGGAGTCATGCTGTCAATTCCGACCAGCACTACTTCAGACATTAGCTGAGTCCATGCCACATCGTGTTGCAACACTTCAGTGTGCTCATGGGGACCCTACACGATATTAGGAAGGTGTACCAGTTTCTTTGGCTCTTCAGTGTACTAACTATGTGTTAAAAAGGAGCAATGTGCCGTACACATTTTGTTTGCTAGTTTGGTATAAGTGCTAGTAAAGTGTTTAACCTCTTTGAATATAGGTTCAACTGGATTTGCTTCTGTATGAAAATGAGCAAATAAAATGTCTTTTACTTGTTGTCCTTCTAAGAAAAGTTTTCCATTTAGGGTTTGTAGAATGTGACGCATTGTCAGTTAAATGGCCTTAGGTATACCTATTCTTGTAAATAGACCTCTACTATCCTCATAATAACTGTAATAGTTAAAATGGTTCTCATAGCGTACATACATATGCACTTCATGGAGACATTGTACATACCAATCAAATATTTGACACCTTCCCTCCCTCGACAAAATGGTTCAGTTGTGTGAAGTGATACTAATTGTAGTAGTTTCTTTGTAATAATAGGACGTAATTCATTTAGTCAAGACTGATTCGAGTGTTGTGACCTTCTGACATGTGAAACACACTTTTATTACTCTTTGTACCTTGCGGCACAAATTTGGAGAGAAACAATATGAGATAATTTTGTCACTACATTTCATTACTCCATAATGACCACATGTGTGGTGTTTAAATCTAATAAAATTAATTACATAATCTTCAGGTATACTGACACACCAACAGTTTGATTCTGATGTTCACTTATGAAATAGCATGCCTTTGTATATTGTGTCATACTTAGCTAGATTTCTGTCTTCTTTGTTATTCAGTTTCTCTTTTACCATCCTCTGATGAGGATACTTTTCTCGCAAATTGCCCATTTGTTGACAAAGTTTTAGGTAATAGGGTCTATAATCTTCATCTTGTATTAATAAGACTCTAAGATCTGACATCTGTTCATTTTGTTCTGTAAAATCATTTAATCCTTGTGGGAGTCTAGAAAGTACATCAGCTATAATATTTTGTTCCCTTTTGATATATATATTATTTCAAAACTGAATTCCTGTAAGAATAAGGACCAATGAGCAATTTTGTTGTGTAACAACTTGCAAGTCAGCAAAAGAGATGAAGCCTGGTGGTCACAACAGACTTTCATGTGCATTCACTACCAACAGCGTTCAAACTTCTAAAAGGCCTACACTACAGAGAATGCTTTAAATTCAGTAATCAAATATGATCTTTGACGCTCAGCGATTGTTTGGCTAGCAAAACTAATTATACAACTCATGCTCTTTCCATCTATCTCTCGAATTTGGAACAGACATGCACCAAATCCTTGAAACAATGCATGCATGCTTAAGCAAAAATCTTGTGTCATTTCTGGATGGTGTAAAATATTAGCATTTATTAAAGTTTAGTTTATGGTCTGGACGTCTCTTTGGCATTCTTGAGTCCATAACCACACTTTATTCCCTTAATATCTTCTCGATGCTATTTAATGATTGTTTAGGTATGAAGTTCCTACAGAATGAAGTTTTTTCTAGAAAAGCCTTCAATTGTTTTCTGTTCTGTAGTGTAGACAAGCGTTTGACAGCTGCAATCTTGTGGGTGAGCTTATATGGCTCAAACACTTTATTTTTTCTCTTCCAAATTTCGACTTTTCTAAATTAACTGTAACACCATATTCAAGAAATTTATTAAGTACCTCCTCTAACAAATGTAAATGTTCCCTCCATGAACTCGTTACAATCAATATGCTATTGATATACAGGGTAATTCTCTTGCGCAGAGCTGCTCCTGATACATTGTCCAATGCGGCTAAAAGACACCTGGGCTAACATCAAGTCCAAAAGGTAAAACACAAAAATGGTGACTGTGACCAGAATAGGCACGTGCATGGTATTTCCTTCTTTCCAGATGCAATGATATCTGCCAGTACAAAGAGAGCATAACCAGTGATGTTAAATACTTAACACCATGAAATTGTAAGAGTTGTTTGGCAATATTTTCAGGTTTGTTCTTGCAGGAACAATGATTTTGCTAATGGAACGTGCATAAAGTACTAATCGAATATTACCATTTCCCTTATTGACAACTAACAAAAGGGTTGCAATACACAGAATTCAAAGGTGCTATTACTTGACAATTTAACATTCTTTCTATTTCTTTATTCGCCACCTCTTTCTTTGCACAAGAGATTGGGTAAGAATTATGACATGAAGTTTGATGTGGATATATGCCCATTTTGTGACTGTAATCTTTCACAATTCCTGGTTTTTTATCGAAACACGTGTTCTTACTGTGTGAGTAATTTAAATAACCACTTTCTTCATGTATCACCTAACTAATCACACTCACCAACCTTTCCATTGATAACATGACATCGTGCCAGGATATCCAACACCACCTCACCGCATTACTCATTTTTTAAAAGTATTTCAGAATACATAAGATGAAAATTTACTTTATTGCTAACTGATAAAACTGCTTTATCAACCTGCAAGCAGCATTTACCAGTAACCACATCAAGGTTTGCATTAAACTGTCTGAAAAACTCCACCCCTTGAATACAATTTACTATTAATTTCTCAATCGCAATAAAATTGCATTTGATTGTAATATTTCCAAAGATAATAGAAGGCATTCTTGCAGCTTGATATGTTGTGTCTTGTTTCCAATGGCTGTTAATATTTTGAAGTTTTGTGTAGGAAAAGTGGGTACTGCTTGTCCTATCATGTCAAACAAATTCTTGGACAAAATGTTTGCAGATGCACTTGTACCCAGATTTATTTGCACTGGTATAGTGCCTACATTTGCATGTATTATTGCTTGTACCACTTCCTCTTCATTCTTCCTTGTATTGTTGGAACATAATCCCTCTCTCAAGTTGTGTTCCTCATTGTACCTCAAAAAAAGAATAGTTGCTGAAGGCATCCCCCTAAATCCAGGATCTGGTGGGCCAGCTATTCCAGTGCTGGCATTAGAATACTCTCAAGATGATTCCTCTTGTCTAAAGTTATTACTTGACACAGGGTTTGTGTGACCATTTTAATTTCTGTGATAACCATTGCCATCATTTAGATTCCCACTAGAGGATGCAGTGTTCCAGTTTTGTCTATTCCAATTACTAAAATTATCTTACATATTGAGAAAATCAGGGTTATATCCCCTTTCTGTGCATTTTCATTTGCTTCACAATTACAGCTATCATGCCTGATATCTAATGTTACTGGCTGCACAAAAAAGAAAGGTCAAGTACAACAAGAATTTAGATTGGACTTGCATCTTACAGACAGGAGGTCACATGTTGTTATGAACACATCCAAAATCTAGAAGAGTTAAAAAGGTAAACAAAAAGTGGAAAATACATTCAGTGCCTTTCTTGATCATGGAAATTGCACTCCCAGGATTTAGAAAACATTGTTCTTGTGAAATATAACTAGATCTTTATTCACACAATGTGTTGAGTGCTATCGACAAGGGATTTCAAATTGATTCTGTATTTCTAGATTTCCAGAAGGCTTTTGGCACAATGCCTCAAAAGTGACTTGTAATCCAACTGTGTCCTTATGGAATGTCATCTCAGTTAAGCGACTGGATTTGTGATTTCCTGTCAGAGAGGTCACAGTTTATGCTAACAGATAGAAAGTCATTGAGCAAATCAGAAGTGATTTCTGGCATTTCTAAAGATAGTGTTATAGGCCCTCTGCTGTTCCTTATCTATATAAATGATTTAGAAGACAATCTGAGCAGCAGTGTAAGAGTGTTTGCAGATGACGCAGTCATGTACCACCAGTAAAGATAAAAAAAATGGAAAATTGAGTTAGAAAAGATATCTGTATCAAATTGACTTAGAAAAGATATCTGTATGCGGCAAAAATTAGCAATTTACCCTAAATAATAAAAAGTCTGAGGTCATCCACATGAGTGCTAAAAGGAATCTAATTAAACTTTGGTTACACAACAAACCATTCAAAAGTAAAGGCCATAATTTCAACCAAATACCTAGGAATTACAAAAATGAACACCTTAAAGTGGAAAGAACACACAGATCATGTTCTGGGGAAGGTGAGCCAAAGGTTTTATTTTATTGGCAGAACAATTAGAAGGTGCAATAAATCTACTAGAGAGACTGCCTACACTACACTTTTCCATTCTCTTTTGGAGTACATCAAGAAAGTCCAAAGAGGGGCAGCACACTTCAAATTATCAAGAAATAGGGAAGAGAGTGTCATGGACATGATGCAGGATTTGGGGTCAACATCATTAAAATAAAGATGTTCTTCATTGCGGTGAGATCTTCCCACAAAATTTCAATCACCAACTTTCTCCATCAAATGCGAAAATATTTTGTTGACACCAACCTGCACAAAGAGAAATGATCATCATAATAAAATGAGGGAAATCAGAACTCACACAGAAGGATATAGGTGTTCATTTTTTCTGCACTGTTCGAGAGTGGAATAACAGAGTATTGTGGTGAACATGGTTCGATGAACCCTCCGCCACACGCTGAACTGTGATTTGCAGAGTATCCATGTGGATGAGGTCAATGGTATCAACTATGGATCGAAAATATTCTAAATTATTTTCTGGTATAGTGAATAGCTTCTTCTTAATATGTGCAAGTAGTCTACCCTTTAAAATTATAAGAACATCTACATGTAACATAGGTTTACTTCAAAACATGTTTATTTAGATAGTTTTCAAAATATTATCTTTGTCTTATTTGTCTATTATTAAATGGTTTTGGGTCAAAAACTTCTCATCTGAGTCATTCTTGTACTCCTGGTGACTAAAACTTAGAAAGAAAAGCCTTTTCAAATTGATTGTAGGTTTTATATATCTAAAAAGAAAGATGATATGAATATAATAGAGGGAAACATTCCACGTGGGAAAAATATATCTAAAAAGAAAGATGATGAGACTTACCAAACAAAAGCACTGGCAGGTCGATAGACACACAAACAAACACAAACATACACACAAAATTCAAGCTTTCGCAACAAGGAGTCATTCCAATCCCGGGAGCGGAAAGACTTACCTTAGGGGGAAAAAGGACAGGTATACACTCGCACACACACACATATCCATCCGCATATACACAGACACAAGCAGACATTTGCAAAAGATGATGAGACTTACCAAACAAAAGCGCTGGCAGGTCGATAGACACACAAACAAACACAAACATACACACAAAATTCTAGCTTTCGCAACCAATGGTTGCCTCGTCAGGAAAGAGGGAAGGAGAGGGAAAGACGAAAGGATTTGGGTTTTAAGGGAGAGGGTAAGGAGTCATTCCAATCCCGGGAGCGGAAAGACTTACCTTAGGGGGAAAAAAGGACAGGTATACACTCACACACACACACACACACATATCCATCCACACATATACAGGCACAAGCAGACATTTGTAAAGGCAAAGAGTTTGGGCAGGGATGTCAATCGAGATGGAAGTACAGAGGCAAAGATGTTGTTGAAAGACAGGTGAGGTATGAGCGGCGGCAAATTGAAATTAGAAATTAGCGGAGATTGAGGCCTGGCGGATAGCGAGAAGAGAGGATATGCTGAAGGGCAAGTTCCCATCTCCGGAGTTCTGACAGGTTGGTGTTAGTGGGAAGTATCCAGATAACCCAGATGGTGTAACACTGTGCCAAGATGTGCTGGCCGTGCACCAAGGCATGTTTAGCCACAGGGTGATCCTCATTACCAACAAACACTGTCTGCCTGTGTCCATTCATGCGAATGGACAGTTTGTTGCTGGTCATTCCCACATAGAAGGCTTCACAGTGTAGGCAGGTCAGTTGGTAAATCACGTGGGTGCTTTCACATGTGGCTCTGCCTTTGATCATGTACACCTTCCGGGTTACAGGACTGGAGTAGGTGGTGGTGGGAGGGTGCATGGGACAGGTTTTACACTGGGGGCGGTTACAAGGGTATGAGCCAGAGGGTAGGGAAGGTGGTTTGGGGATTTCATAGGGATGAACTAAGAGGTTACGAAGGTTAGGTGGACAGCGCAAAGACACTCTAGGTGGAGTTTTTATAATAGGTTTTATAATACTCAGCATGTCCACAGCCCATAGCAATGCGTCCATTTGTGTATATCCTACTATGTAACGAATCTTTTGCTGTATAACACAGTATAATATCTCAAAAACACCTAATGAATATTATGGGATATTCCTTCTTTGTTCCCACAGAAAATATCTGGAACAATCATGTTTTAATATCCTTCCATCAGTCAAGATCATTGACAGGGAAGATGTATTACCATGTGTATACAGTACAGTACAGTTACTTGTGTTACACATAGATAGTTTCTTTGCTGTACATATGTTACTGATAACTGTTCACATTCCCCACATTCTCCTTCATTTGCATTGTGTATAACAATAGGTGAAAAAGTGTGGATCTGCTTATTTACTGTTTTACCATTTGCCTTTTTGTTGTTAACACCAAATGGTTCATTTGAACCCATACATATTTGTTGAATAGCATTCTTCAAATTGTAATCAAGTTTGATAATAATTGTATCCTCCCTTTCAGTAACTATCCTTTCCATTTCCTCAAGGTGAGTGTGATGTTGCTTAGTCACCTTTTCTGCAAGTGTATTATCACTGTCAAATAACCCAACATCTGCACAGTTGTTTAATTTTTGTACATAATTACTGTTACATTTCTGTTTTAATATAAGAAATTACATATCCTCTGATAATTTCTGTACTTGATCCAGGAAATCACCATGGTATGTAAATCTGATGTGCTAGCTTGCACCACAGATATCACCTTTGCTAAGCTGTCTGTAAAATATTTTGTTTTCGAGTAAGCTCATCAAGCTAGTGAGTGTTTTTCTTCTGTTCATTCACAAGCACAGAAACTTTCTCATTAAACTTGTGTTCTAACTTTTGCTCAAAACTAGAAAATTCCTGCCATTGGTTTAAACTGCTTAAATGATATTTGTTCAAACTGTTTATGAATCTGCTGAATGTATTATAGGAAAAAACTATCCCCCCCCCCCCCCCCCCAGATATTAGTAAGACACGATTTCCTACTCTTTGCTGTTGTTTCTTTTCAGTGGGTATTTCCTGTTCCACTATTTGTGGACTAGGAGAGATATGTGATTCACACAAATCATTATGATAAAAACTATCACAACACCAGAACATGCTCATGTGCATCAATCCACATATCATAAATTATCATCATAACATCTAATTTCAACAAACCACTGTTTGTTATTTGTACTGAGTTTAAAATCCAGTTATCACCAGTCCTACTTTCAGTGCTTTCTTGTGTTGCCACAATTTCCATTGGCGATTCATTATCAACTAGCAGTACATTCATTTTGTTGGACTGCATTATTTCATCCAGTTTTTCAATAATATTGTTCACTCAAATAGGAAAATTTTATCAGAATGCCAATATTTAGTACAAAATGCTATTATTACTGTGGATATGAGTAGGAATCCTTCTGACATCTTTTTACAGCCACGATGTTGTATCTCTTCTTTGCTGGCCGTGTCACCTACAATTTGAAATAATGAACTTCCCTTCTCAGCATTGTTTATTGAGAAGAACCAAACTAAATTTTCTTTCATTTGCAATGCTATTCTTACTGTACGTACAGCTGCAATATATTACAGTTGATGTATTTATCATTTCTGTGACACAATTGCTTTTGTTTATCATTCAGAAATGACTTCTGGTGTGGCAACTTCACTTTTGCTCACAAAAGTAGCTCAAATACTGTAATATAGAATTCATAAGACTGCACCTAATGACATATATCTTTAATGTACAGGCCCCCACAATATAATACATACCGTCTCTGAACAATTATTCTTAGACATCGAACATTAATGCTCAAGACAAAGCAAATTTTATATTCTATAAAAGAAAAGGTTAAAATATTCTTATTTGTTTTTGTTTATCATCTGAGATCTTTTAGCATTTGTTAGGATGAATGTCATGATTTTAAACATCAGCTTACATCAGGCATCATACACTTGAATGATACATCATAGTAGGTGGGGTCCAGAAAGACTAGGGGAAGTGAATATGGGAGGTGTTGAGGTTATGGAGGAACGTGGATAGAGCGTCTTCACCCTCAGTGGGTGAGGTGTTGAGGTCCTTAAGGCTTTGACAGAAAGTTCGATAAGTAACAGCCTCACCCTCAGTCCAAATCATGAAGATGTCATCAATAAACCTGGACCATATCAGGTGTTTGATATCCTGGGTGATTAGAAAGAATCACTCTATATGGCCCATGAATAGGTTGGAATATAATAGTGTGCTGCAGGTTCCCATTGCTGTACCATGGATTTGTTTGTAGGTGATGCCTTCAAAGGAGAACTAATTGTGGGTGAGGGTATAGTTGGCCATTTCTAACATAGTGGATAGAGACTACAGTCATGTGTGGGTGAGATGTGCCTGCTGGTGTGAGTGTGTCATGTTTACATTTCTGAAGAAGGCTTTGACAGAAAGTTCGATAAGTAACAGCCTTTTTGTTGCGCCTATCAGCAACTCAATGTCTCATCTTTACAGTGAGTAGCAATCTGTCCTTTGCTTTATATTACTGATACTCCAATGTGGACTTTCCATTATTTGATATGATCTTCAGCATTCTTCTGGAGCATCATTTTAATAAGCTTCTATTCTCTTCTTGTCTGAACTGTTCATTGTCCACGTCTCACTTCCATTAAAGGTCACACTCCAGGCTACACTCCCTCAGAGAAAATGTCATAACAATAATCTATATTTGATGTTAATGAATTTGTCTTGTTCTTGTTATTACCAGCCTACATTTTATATCCTCTCTGATTCCACCTTCATCAGTTATTTTACTACCCAAATAGCAAAACTCGTCTGCTACTTTCAGTGCCTTGTTACTTGATCTGATTCCCTGATCACCACCTCATTTTTAATTCAACTACATTCATTCCATTACCTTTGTTTTGCTTTTGTTGATGTTCCTCTTATATCCTGATTTCAAGACACTGTCCATTCTGTTAAGTTGCTATTTTAACTACTTTGAAGTCTATGACAGAATTATAATATCATCAGCAAACCTCAAAGTTTTTATTTCTTCTCACTGACCTTTAATTCCTTCTCCACATTTTTCTTTAGTTTGCTTTATTGCTCGTTCAATGTAAAATTTGAATAATATCAGGATGAGGCTACAATTCTGTCTCACTCATTTCTCAACCACTGCTTCTCTTGTATGCCACTTGACTCTTATAACTGCTGTCTGGTTTATATACAAGTTGTAAATAACTTTTGCTCCTTGTATTTTACCCCTGCTACCCTCATAATTTCAAAGAGTGTATTCCAGTTGGCAATATCAAAAGCTTTTTCCAAATTTGTGAAAGATGTAAACAAAGGTTTGCCTTTCCTTTACCTGTCTTAAGTAAAAAAGGAAGAAACTTTTTCCTTCTCCTCCATTGCACTAATTCTCCCCTGAACTGCAGTTCTGGATGTCTTTCCATAAATCTACCCCATTTCCTAGACATCTCCAGCCCTTATCCTTCACACCTCTTCCTTCCCTTCAACCTTTCTTCCTGAGGAAGGAGGCACGGCTCCAATAGCTTACCTAATTACAACCTTCTTTTATGTGTGTGTGCTGCCGCTGCTTGGTGTGCAGATTTTTGACTTATCAAATTAAATTATTCTGTCAAAAATTGATTGTTTTCATTGTTATATCCTATTTTTATGGCCCTACATTTGTCCTCTAGCCATTCCTACTTAGCCGTTTTGATTTCCTGTCAATCTCACTTTTTAGACATTTTATTCCTGTTTGCTTCATTTCCTGCATGTTTATATTTTCTCCTTTCATCAATTAAATTCTGTATCCCCTTTGGTATCCATGGATTTCTACTAGGCCCTGCCTTTTTTATCTATTTGATCCTCTGCTGCATTCCTTATTTCATCTCTCAAAGCTACTCATTCTTCTTCTACTGTACTTCTTTCCCCTTTTTTCGTCAATTGTTGCCAAGTCTCCTCTGACAGTCTTAACAACTTCTGGTTCTTTCAATTTATCCATGTCCCATGTCCTTAACTTTCTACCTTTTTGCAATTCCTTCAGTTTTAATCTTCAGATCATAGCTAATCAATTGTGGTCAGAATCCACATCTGTCCCTGGAAACTCTTAATTAGAAAACTGGTTCTGAAATCTCTCTCTTACCATTATGTAATCAATCTGAACCTTTCCAGTGTCTCCATATCTCTTCCATATATACAACCTTCTTTCATGATTCTTAAATGAAGTGTTAGTGTTGATTAAATTATGCTCTGTGGAAAATTCAACCAGGTGGCTGTTTCTTTCACTCTTTTCTCTCGGCCGAAATTCACCTACAATTTTTCTTATCTCTCTTCTTTTTCCTACCATCAACTTCCATTCCCCCATGAAAAATAATTTTCATTTCCCTTAACTATCTGAATAACTTCTTTGGTCTCATCATACATTTCTTCAATCCCTTTGTCAGCATAGGCAGGAACTATTAGTCCCAAACCCTCAGAAGTGTATTGCATTATATCTATGTGTGTGTGTGTGTGTGTGTGTGTGTGTGTGTGTGTGTGTTGAGAGTATCACACATTTCACACACTTTGTCTACTGAAGGTAATTCATACCCAGCAGTTCCGTCTCACAGATTATTAGTATTCATCAAAAATTTGTCTTTCAATGTGCAGTAAAGTGTGTGTTATAAATGAATCTTTTGGCAAATTAACATCTTGTGCTGTTCTGGGAACTATATTTTTTGTCTTTCTTGGGCCTGCTTCATGGCGTACAATAATCCACAAACAAATGACTAGTATATTTATAGTAAGGAAAGTTCTGGCAGAATGAAAATAATTTAGGAGTAAGGCAGACTACTCACTGAACAGCAGAAGTGTTGAGTTGTCGACAGGTATACATAAAAGAGAATGAAAACTTTGGCTTTCAGAAGAAATAATTTTACAAGCCAGAGTAACACACACACACACACACACACACACACACACACACACACACACACACACACACAACTATGCACCTACACAGTGCCTGTTGGACACAGAATGCTGAGACTGCAATGCATCAGGGGGACTGGGGTGGCAGTTGTCAGATGGGGTGGGTAGGGGGAAAAAAGAGGCAGGAAGCAGGAGGAGTGGTTGGGAATGAGTAACTAGTGGCTCGGAGGGAGGCAGCATGTATGCGGACTAAGAATGCAGGAGGTAAGGGTGGCAGGTGTAATGGCTAGGCCTGCCCCACACAGGTGCCGGAATCACTGAGGTGCTGCGCACAATGGAGGCAATGTGAAGGTATGCTTGGGAGGGGGACACCAACCAGCTGACAACCTGAGTGAAAGGCCATCACTAAAAGTTTGCTGAGAACAAAGTTTAGTGCCCGGTAGCACGAAACACTGCTGAGCACGACGTGCTCAAATTTAATGGCTGATTCACAAACCTTGCCATCTGGATCCTCCATCACAGCAGCAGTTTTTCTGAAATACGCAGTTGGGAGTTATCCTTAAAACACATCCTTTGCTCCTGTAATTCTCTCAATCTTAATCTCTGCCAATCCGCCTACCCCACATCCTCTACCTGATGGTTTCCCCTTCCTCCATCATGAAACCTCTTCCCACATCATCCTCCCTGTGCGCTACATCTCACCAAATCTGGTACCTGTGTGCCATGTGCACAGCCAGTGCACTTCCCTCCCCTCCCTTCTGCATCCCTAGCCTGTGCACCTGTGATCGCCCTCTGAACCCCCCTCCTGCTTCACGCCCCTCTCCCCTCTACATACTTCACTGTTACGACCTCCATCCCAGTCCACCTGTCTAACAGCAATTTTGACATTGTGTGAGCAGCTGGCACAGTATAGGTGCACTGATGGGTGTGTATTTATACTTTAGCTCAGCAAAGGATATCTTCCAAAAGCTAGAAAAGTTCCATTCTCTTTCCTGTGTGCCCCTCTCTGACTCAACATTTCTGCTATTTGGTGAGTAGTCTCCTTTCTTCCTAAATTATTTCTGACTAGCATATTTGTTTGAACAATTTGTCTCACCAGTTTCAAGCTGGGATAATGGAGAAGGGTTGGTTACAACCCAATAGCATAAAAAACTCTTTGTTACTGTCGTGTATGGCTTAGTATATAATGGTAATGAGTGGTGGGTTACAGAGTGGTGCGGTAACTGTCATCATAGGAAGCTGGACTGGAGCAGAAAAAAACAAGTAGACACAGCAAACAGAAAATTTACTTGATTTGTATTTCTCCCAGTAAACAAAGACTCATCACAAGTGAAGCATCAAGAAAGAGAATCCAGCTCTCACAGTGTCAACAAGGATAAAGCTCACTGTATTAGGCACACTATGGTATCAGTGCGATGAGGCTCCGAGAGTGAGTGAGATGAGTCACTGCCATCAGCCATCCTATATCATGGTGGCAGAAGACACTCTAGTCCAGAGCCACTGGAGGCATGGCTCAGTGGGTGTGTTCCATTGGGTCTGCTGATGCCTGCATGACTGCTATCCGTATCAGACAGGAACTTGCAATTCCATTGCCAACTGTGACATGCCGGTAGGGTGGTATTGATATGCGATACCACAATTACAAAACATAAACTTACCTAGGACCTGAATGGATACAATGGAAATCTAAAAATACAAAGGAAATATGATCTATAATTTCAAAATTTTAATTTTGGATCTTGTTATGTTCAAACCCTATACAGACAAGGAGCAATCCAGACCACGAACTCAGAAAGTGATATGAATTGTACCTGAGAGAGTAAGTTCGACTTACTTCAAACCCCAGAGAATTCATACGAGACATCATGCTCACCAGATGGAAGAACTACGAACTGAAACATCACATATTGGTGGAACAGCATTATGACCATATATCCATGGCTGTCAGGTCTTACAGAGGAGCTCACTGCATGCCATATCACTCTCTTGTTGTGTGTGAACCTAAAATGATGTTCATCCACATGCTTAAGATGACAAAGGTGACACTAGAACTTTCTCTGAATGTTGAGGAACTGTGAGAAAGTGCAATTACAGAACATGCTATAACAATCAAAAACTGTTTTGAGGCCCTAAAAATCCTGGAAGCAAGAGAGAACATGGAGGAAATGTGGAAAGGAATAAAGACCATGGTACCAAATGCAGTAGAGGATAAATTGAGAAGAAAGAAAAGAATGAAGAACATAAAATTGTTCAATGAGACATACCAGAAAGCTATGGAAAAGAGAAGGAAGGTGAGGGAGAAGCGGCTGGCTGACAAGGAAAATGAACACAACAGTGAACATCAGAAGAAAAACAAAGCAAATCCTGAGAACAGAGAAGAAAATATATCAAACCAGTTTGTTAGAACAAGAAGTCAAGACAATTTTTCCAATGGATCAAAAATCCAAAATATGGATTTCAGACCCAAACTTTTTTTAGAGAAAAGAACAGTAACTTGATAAATGACATCTACATCTACATCCACATGGATACCCTGCAAAACACATTTAAGTGCCTGGCATAGGGTCCATTGAACTACCTTCACAATTCTCTATTATTCCAATCTCATGTAGCATGTGGAAAGAATTAACACCTATCTCTTTCCGTATGAGCTCTGATTTCCCTTATTTTATCATGGTGGTCGTTCCTCCCTACGTAGGTCGGTTCAACAAAATATTTTCGCATTTGGAGGAGGAAGCTGGTGATTGGAATTTCATGAGAAGATTCCATCGCAACAAAAAATGCCTTTCTTTTAATGGTGTCCAGCCCAAATCCTGTATCATTTCTTTGACACTCTTTCCCATATTTCGCGATAATACAAAATTTGCTGCGTTTCTTTGAACTTTTTCGATGTACTCCATCAGTCCTATCTGGTAAGGATCCCACACCACGCAGCAGTATTCTAAAAGAGGATGGACAAGCATAGTGTATACTGTCTCCTTTAGTAGGTCCGTTACATTTTCTAAGTGTCCTGCCAATAAAACGCAGTCTTTGGTTAGCCTTCCCCACAACATTTTCTATGTGTTCCTTCCAATTTAAGTTGTTCATAATTGTAATACCTATGTATTTAGTTGAATTTACGGCTTTTTGATTAGACTGATTTATTGTGTAACTGAAGTTTAACGAGTTCCTTTTAGCACTGATGTGGATGACCTCACACTTTTCATTATTTAGGGTCAACTGCCACTTTTCGCACCATTCAAATATCTTTTCTAAATCGTTTTGCAGTTTGTTTTGATCTTCTGATAACTTTATTAGTCGATAAATGACAGTGTCATCTGCAAACAACCGAAGACAGCTGCTTAGATTGTCTCTGAAATTGTTTGTATAGATCAGGAACAGCAAAGGGCCTATAACACTACCTTGAAGAACACCAGAAATCACTTCTGTTTTATTCGATGACTTTCCATCAATTACTATGAACTGTGACTTCTCTGACAGGAAATCACAAATCTAGTCACATAACTGAGACGATATTCCATAAGCACGCAATTTCACTACGAGCCTTTTGTGTGGTACATTGTCCAAAGCCTTCTGGAAATCGAGAAATATGGAACTGATCTGAAATCCCTTGTCAATAGCACTCAACACTTCATGTGAATAAAGAGCTAGTTGTGTTTCACAGGAACGATGTTTTCTAAACCCACGTTGACTGAGTCAATAGACCATTTTCTTTGAGGTAATTCATAATGTTCGAACACAATATATGTTCCAAAATCCTGCTGCATATCGACATTAACAATATGGGCCTGTAATTTAGTGGATTACTCCTACTACCTTTCTTGAATATTGATGTGGCCTCTGCAACTTTTCTGTCTTTGGGTATGGAACTTTCGTCGAGTGAACGGTTGTATATGGTTGTTAAGTATGGAGCTAAAGCATCAGCATACTCCAAAAGAAACCTAATTGGTATATAGTCTGGACCAGAAGACTTGCTTCTTTTAAGTGATTTAAGTTGCTTCACTACTCCGAGGATATTTACTTCTATGTTACTCATGTTGACAGCTGTTCTCGATTTGGATTCTGGAATATTTACTTTGTCTTCTTTTGTTAAAGCATTTCAGAAGGCTGTGTTTAGTTACTCTGCTTTGGCAGCACTGTCTTTGATAGTATCTCCATTGCTATTGCACAGAGAAGGCACTGATTGTTTCTTGCCACTAACATACTTCACATATGACCGGAATCTCTTTGGATTTTCTGCCAGGTTTCGAGACAAAGTTTTGTTGTGGAAACTGTTATAAGCACCTCGCATTTAAGTCCACACTAAATTTTGAGCTTGTGTAAAAGATCGCAAATCTTGGGGATTTTGCGTCTTTTTAAATTTGGCATGTTTGTTTCATTGTTTCTGCAACAGTGTTCTAACCCATTTTGTGTACCAAGGAGGATCAGCTCCATCGCTTGTTAATTTATTTGGTATAAATCTCTCAATTTCTGCCAATACTATTTCTTTGAATTTAAGCCACATCTGATCTACACTTATATTATTAATTTGGAATGAGTGCAGATTGTCTCTCAGGGAGGCGTCTAGTGAATTTTTATCTGCTTTTTTGAATAGGTATATTTTTCGCTTATTTTTTGAAGATTTGGGGATTACTATAATCAATCTCGCTATGACAACCCTGTGTTCACTAATCCCTGAATTGGTTTTGATGCTCGTTATTAACTCAGGATTATTTGTTGCTAATAGGTTAAGTGTGTTTTCACACCCGTTTACTATTCGCGTGGGCTCATGAAGTAACTGCTCGAAATAATTTTCAGAGGATGCATTTAGCACAATTTCAAATGATATTTTACACATACCTTCATAATTAAACATATATTTTCGCCAACACATCAAGGGTAAATTAAAGTCACCACCAACTATCATTGTATGAGTCGGGTATGTGTTTGAAATCAAATTCGTTTTGTTTGAACCTTTCAACAACTGTATCATCTGAATTGAGAGGTCGGTAAAAGGATTCAATTATTATTTTATTCCGGTTGCCAACAATGAGCTCTGCCCATACTAACTCACAGGAAGTATCTACTTCAGTTTTGCAACAAGTTAAACTACTTCTAACAGCAACAAACACACCACCGCCAACTGTGTTTAGCCTATCCTTTCGGAACACCGTTAGGTTCTTCGCAAAAATTTTGGCTGAGCTTATATCTGGCTTTAGCCAGCTTTCAGTGCCTATAACGATTTGAGCATCAGTGCTTTTTATTAGTGCTTGGAGCTCTGGGACTTTCCCAACACAGCTATGACAATTTACAGCTGTTATACTGATGGTTCCTGTATCTACTATCTTCCTGTGTTCAGCCTGGACCCTTCAAGACTGAAGCCCTTCTTGTGTTTTCCTGAGACCCTCTAACCTAAGAATCCGCCCAGTCCACGCCACACAGCCCCTGCTACCCATGTAGCTGCCTCCCATGTATAGTGGACACCTGACCTATTCAGTGGAACCTGAAACCCAACCATCCTTTGGCACAAGTCGAGGAATCTGCAGCCTACACGGTCACAGAACCATCTGAAACTTTGATTCAGACCCTCCACTCAGCTCTGTACCTGAGGTCCGCAATCAGTCCTATCGACTATGCTGCAAATGGTCAGCTCTCCTTTCATCTTGCAAGCAGGACTAGCAGCCTTTACCACTTCTGTTAGCTGCTTGAAACCAAAGAGAATCTTATCTGATCCATAGTGACACACATCATTAGTACCAATGTGAGCAACCACCTGCAGTTGGCTGCACCCTGTGCTCTTCATGACATCTGGGAGGACCCTTTCCACATCTGGAATGTCCCTACCCGGTATGCACACGGAGTGCACATTGGATTTCTTACCCTTCTTCTCAGCCAAGTCCCTAAGGGGCTCCATAACTTGCCTAATGTTGGAGCTCCTAATTACCATTAATCCCACCCTCTGTGATTGCCCAGATCTTGCAGGCTGAGTGGTTTCCTCCGAAACAGGACAGGCGACAGCATCTGGCTCAGCAACAGTATCAACAACAGACAACACCTGGAACCTGTTTGTCACACAAACTGGGGAAGCCTTATGTGCGGCCACCTGGGAAGTCTTTCACCACCTGCTTTGCCCCAGGGTGACCTCCCACTCGACCACAGGTGATGGGTCAGTCTCAGTGCAAGCAGTAACTGGGTTGGCCCTGGGTAAGGACTGATCGGAGGACTCTGACGTGCTGGACATCCGTTGGATCCCTACGGCTGGCCCACAACAGTGGTGCCCATCCACTGCAGCCTCAAGCTTTGTAACTGAAGCCATCACAGCCTGAAGCTGAGAGCAAAGTGTCACCAACTCAGCTTGTATCCGCACACAACAAGCGCAGTGCCTGTCCATACTAAAGACTATGGAAAACTAAACTATACAGATAAACAGACTATCGCACAGACTGTGCAACTATACTGTAGACTCTGATGCAAATGCAGGAACTGTGTCTAATAATACACAGATATTCAAAAACCCAACTACTGAAGGTGAAACTAAATAATTCGCCCCTGATTAGGAACCTGTAATACATCAAAAAATCGTTTACTTTCTGACGCAAATGAAAATGCGAGAACAGTGGCTATTAGATATTAAATTTACATGCAGAAACTCAAGAAACTAAACTATTAAAGCACACAGAAGACATAATAAAATTTGTTCCTGGTTAGGAACTCGTAGATGTCACAAAAGTGGTTACTTCCTTGTTACTGTGTCTGTCTCAGTCGGCTACTACTGCCTGACTGACAAGAAAAGAATTGGAGGAAGATGGAAAGAATACTTCTCAGAAGCCTTGTTCACCTAGAACAAAGTGAGGTGTTACCTGCAGACACCATGGAGGAAAGGAAAGATGATGAAAATGGGAAGTGGCTGAAGAAGATGCCAAAATTGGAATCCAAACACTCAAAAAAACTGAAGCCTCAGGGGAGGATAGAGTAAAACAAGAATTAATCAAAGAGGGAGATGAGAGCTTGCACTTACAGATATGAAACCTGACCCAGTTGATACGACACTGCCAGATGAAAGGAAATTGCCCATAATATGCCTGAGATACAACTAGGGAGAAAATTGGAATGTGATAATTACAGGTGTTTAAGCTTGCTGAATGTAAACTACAATGTACTGTCTATCATCATCCTCAGAAAATTATAACCATTTCTAGAGACCAGCATACAGGAATGCCAAGCTACCTTTCAACCAAACCGATCAACAACAGAACACATTTTCACTCTAAGACAAATGTTTGAAGAACACTGGCAATATGATAAAAGTATGTACAGTCTGTTCACCTATTTTCAATCTGCTTATGACAGCATCCACAGGAATAAACTATACAATGCACTGCATGACTTCAGAATCCCTGAGATGCTAGTGAAAATGTTGCAAACTTGTATGGATGAGTCGAGGTCTACAGAGCATTTCAAAGGTGAGACAGCAGAGACATTGGAGACTGAGACAGATCTCATAAAAGAGGATGCTCTCTCATGTGTTCAATTCTGTATCATCTTGGAGAAAGTAATAAAGGATTGTAGGCAACAGGAATGGGCTGGAGTATAAATGAATAGTTATTTCAGTTATCTCACATATGCAGATTACATAGTCCTTTTAAGTGAATCAAACAATGAGATGAAAGAAATGTATCAGGAAATGAGCAAGGGCAGGAACATTTTCTTGAGATAGATGGTTTGAGGTTCAAGAGATGGGAGTCTATCTTAGATAAAGAAGTATGGAGGAGGAAGAGCAAGAATGAAGAAATCTACCTCTTGATGTGACAACCAACAACCCTACAAGTGCTGAAGAGCAGAAGAATCCAATGGGTGAACCATGTAGCCCATATGCCAAAAGAAAGACAGGTCAAGAAGGCACCTGGAGTGAAACCAAACACCAGGTGCTCTGTAGTAGCATGTTTCCAGGATCTACTGCAATACTGCCAACCCACAATGTAGCACTGCTACACATGTTTTCATTCAAGCTCTGCAGGTGCATTGGTCGAAGTCAGCTAACTTCGCCTGGCCTAGGCTAGTTCAGAGGGTGCACACAAGAGCAGTAGAGGCCACCACATCTACAGACCTTTTGGTGCATCCGTCATGCCATTTTCCTCAACCAGTCTGAGCCCAATCACTACACCAATAGCTACCTGGTAGTCAACCATGGCATAGATACAACTGCCCTTGCCTGGCAAGCAGCAGGTAGCTCTTTCTCTTCCAGCAGAAGCAGAAGTTCGCCAGCACCACACTGCCACCCAAACTCGAGGTCGTCCTTGCCATCCAGAACTACTGCGCATGGTGACCTGTTGCTCCAGCTGTGGGCTCTGAGGCTGGAAATCCTTGTATTGCTCATGAGATGGGACTTCAATTTTCTATCTACTGTGCATGTATAAGAAGACAGTCATTTTCATTTGCAAGAGAACTTTTCAGAAGTTAGTCTCATACATTATATTGTTTTGCAAGAACTTTAAATTGTCAAGAAGTTACTCCTTCATTTTCAAAAAGGAATCTTCTGATTTGTTTTGAACTGCTTTAACTGACATTCTCAATAAACTGATTTATGGAACTGATTGTGTCAATAAATTGATTTGTGAGTGTAGTCACTGATTTATTGTGAAAGTGCCCCAAGCCATGACACTTCACATAGCTTGACCAAGGTAACAAACTGGCAAAGGAACCTGCAGCCCTGGGGACTGAAGACACTCTGAGGAACCCAACACAAAACAAAAAGGAATGGAGGTAGTTTGGAGAAGCAGCACATGGTCTGCAGGGCCTGTGATTGCCATGTATGTATCTATGGCAACGGCCTTGCTGCAGTGGATACACCAGTTCCCATCAGATTACCGAAGTTAAGCGCTGTCGGGCATGGCCGGCTCTCAGATGGGTGACTGTCTGGGCCGTCATGTGCTGTTGTCATTTTTCGGGGTGCGCTCAGCCTCGTGATGCCAATTGAGGAGCTACTACACCGAAAAGTAGCGGTTCTGGTCAAAGAAAACCATAATAATGACCGGGACAGCAGTGTGCTGACCACACGCTCCTCCTATCCGCATCCTCAGCTGGGGATGATATGGCAGTTGGATGGTCCCAATGGGCCACTTGTGGCCAGAAAATGGAGTGCTTTATGTATGTATATTTGCATGAACAAATGCTCCCCCTAACATGGATGGATACACTCTAACTGTAAGCATAGGAAAAAGTTTGGATAAAAATGTTGAAAACAAAACAGGGAGGCAACTACTGTATTCTTCACTGAGTGAACTATACAGCCTTGGCATTTAGTTTATAGAACCAAAAGAAGCAACTGGTATACAATACTAGATCTATCAATACACAGTATAAGCAGAAAGAAAAACCATGTTTGAAGACTCATGTTAAAGTTCCAATATCTGAGAAAAAGAATGATGTACTAATTGTTTTTATTGCATTAATTAAAAAAATTCATTATTTATGTTTCATTACCTGTAATTTACACTAAATGTGTAGCTGACTCAAAACTGTACTGAAAAATCCTGAACAGAATACAATGAAAAGAGATGTAGTGTTGAGTAACAGGCCATATAAATAAGAAGTGTAGCATAGTAATTTAGCCTATGAACTTCTTCAGATAGTTACAGATCCATAACTGACCCTTGTACGCATGTAGAAATACTGACCCAGCTCTATGGCCTCATGCCCAGCACCCGTTTATATGTCTGTGTACCCTATAAGGTTTGTGTGCTGGATTAGTAAGTCCCAATTCTTGTTTCTGTGCCTATCCTCTGTTCTGTGCTTCCAGTCCATGGTAAGTAGTTATGTTCTTGTTTCCGACAAATATCAAGAGATTCAATGAAATTATAGGTACTTGTAGGTATAAAATAAATACTGAGAAAACCAAAATGTGCAGTTGCATCCTAAAATCCATAATGCATAATTGACGGGTAAGGCACATTCTCCGAGTAAATGTTAGAAGTAGTTAACAGTTACTGACTAAAAAGAGAATCTTTGAGGAAACTTAACACCTGAAATAACATTGAGGGAAGTCTAACTGACAAACTGAGTTGTGCCTGAATGACTCAAAGTTCTGTACATTTCAACCCCGTGCAGCACACAGTTTTACTCTGCCACCATGTTTCATAAGAGTGCACACTCCACTGTGGAGTTTAGAACATCCTTAGGCTGTGGCTGAGACATTTCTTCACAATATATTACCTCATAGGAGTGCTGTTCCAGCAAGTTATCAATGAGAGCTTCTATGAAGTTTGGAAAGCAGTTAAGAAGAACAGACAACATTGAAGCTACTTCTGTAGTCTTTAAAAGAATTACCCAGGAAGGTCAAGGTTACGAGTCGAAGTTCTGGCTGGCACACTGTTCTAATCTGTCAATCCTGATTTATATTTTATTAACAATATTCTGGGGTAACAGCAGAGATATCGGATTTAATTGATGAAAGGAGAAAATATAAAAATGCAGTAAATAAAGCAGTCAAAAAGGAATACAAAAATGAGATAGACAGGAAGTGCAAAATAGCTAAGCAGGAATGACTAGAGGACGAATGTAAGGATGCAGAGGCATATATCACTAGGCGTAAGATAGATACTGCCTACAAGAAAATTAAAGAGACCTTTGGAAAAAAGAGAACCACCTGTATGAATATCAAGAGCTGAGATAGAAAACCAGTTCTAAGCAAAGAAGGTAAACAGGAAGGTGGAAGGAGTATACAGGGAGTCTGCACAAGGGCGATGCACTTGAGGCCGATTTTATGGTAATGGAAGAGGATGTAGATGAAGATGAAATTGGAGATATGATACTGTGTGAAGAAATTGACAGAGCACTGAAAGACTTAAGTCAAGAAAAGGCCCTGGGAGTAGACAACATTCCATTAGAACTACTGATAGCCTTGGGAGAGCCAGCCCTGACAAAACTCTACCATCTGATGAGCAGGATGTTGAGACAGGTGAAATACCTTCAGACTTCAAGAAGAATAATAATTCCAATCCCAAAGAAAGCAGGTGTTGACAGGTGTGAAAATTACAAAACTGTCAGTATTTTGCAGCCATGAGTTATTAAACTAACAAGAATTCTTTACAAATGAATGGAAAAACTGGCAGAATCTGACTTTGGGGAGGATCAGTTTGGATTCTGTAGAAATGCTAGAACATGTGAGGCAATACTGACCCAATGACTTATCTTAGAAGACAGATTCAGGAAAAACAAACCTACATTTCTAGCATGTGTAGACTTAGAGAAGGCTTTTGAAAATGTTGACTGGAATACTCTCTTTCAAATTCTGAAAGTTCAGGGGTCAAATACAGGGAGCAAAAGGCTATTTACAATTTGTACAGAAACCAGATAGCAGTTACAAGAGTCAATGAGCATAAAAGGGAAGCAGTGGTTGAGAAGGCAGTGAGACAGGGCTGTAGCTTATCCCCAAGTTATTCAATCTGTATATTGAGCAAGCAGTAAAGGAACAAAAGAAAAAAATTGGAGTAGGAATTAAAACCCATGAAGAAGAAATAAAAACTTTGAGATTTGCTGATGACACTGTAATTGTCAGAAACAGCAAAAGACCTGGAAGAGCAGTTGAACAGAATGGGCAGTGTCTTAAAAGGAGGATATGAGATGAACATCAACAATAGCAAATGAGGATAATGGAGTGTAGTTGAATTAAATCAGGTGATGCTGAGGGAATAAGATTATTAAATGAGATGCTTAAAGTAGGAGATGATTTTTTCTATTTGGGGGCAAAATAATTGATGATGGTCAAATTAGAGAGGATATAAAATGCAGACTGGCAATAGCAAGGAATGTGTTTCTGAAGAAGAAAAATTTATTAACATTGAGTACAGATTTAAGTATTTGTATGGAGTGTAGCCATGTATGGAAGTGAAACATGGACAATAACAAGAAGAGAATAGAAGCTTTCAAAATGTGGTGCTACAGAAGAGTGTTGAAGATTAGATGGGTAGATCACATAACTAATGAGGAGGTACTCAAAAATGGTTCAAATGGCTCTGAGCACTATGGGACTCAACTGCTGTGGTCATCAGTCCCCTAGAACTTAGAACTACTTAAACCTAACTAACCTAAGGACATCACATACACCCATGCCCGAGGCAGGATTCGAACCTGCGACCATAGCAACAGCGCGGCTCCGGACTGGAGCGCCTAGAACCGCACGGCCACCACGGCCGGCCTAGAGGAGGTACTGAATAGAACTGGGGAGAAGAGGAATTTGCGGCACTACTTGGCTAGAAGAAGGGATTGGTTGGTAGGACATGTTCTGAGGCATCAAATGATCACCAATTTAGTATTGGAGGGTAGTGTGGAGGGTAAAAATCTCTTAAAAATGAAATCAACATGAAGTGCAAAATGGCTAAGCAGAAGTGGCTAGAGGGGAAAATGTCAGCATGTAGAAGCATATTTCACTACAGGTAAGACAAAAAGTCGCCTACAGGAGACCTTTGCTAAAACAGAGAACCACCTGTGTGAATATCAAGAGATCAGATGGAAAACAAGACCTAAGCAAAGAAGGGAAAGTGGAAAGGTGGAAGGAGTATATAGAGGGTCTACGCAAGGGAGATTAACTTGAGGGAAATATTATGGAAGAGCAGTTGAACAGAATGGACAGTGTCTTAAAAGGAGGATATAAAATGAACATCAACAAAAGCAAAACAATGGTAATGGAATGTGATTAAATTAAATTAGGTGATGCTGAGGGAATTAGATTAGGAAATGCGACATTCAAAATAGTAGGTACTATTTGGGAGCAAAATAACTAATGGTGCTTGAAGTAGAGATGATATAAAAGTAGACTGATGATAGCGAGAAAAGCATTTCTGAATAAGAGAAATTTGTTAATGTCAAGTATAGATTTAAGTGACAGGAAGTCTTTTCTGAAAATATTTGTATGGATTGTACCCCTCTATGGAAGTGAAGCATGGATGATAAACAGTTTAGACAAGAAGAGAGTAGAAGCTTTTGAAATGTGGTGTTACAGAAGAATCCTGAAGATTAGATGGGTAGATCACATACCTAACCTGGAGGTACTGCATAGGATTGGAGAAGAGGAATATGTGGCACTACTTGACTAGAAGAAGGGATTGGTTGGTAGGACACATTCTGAGGCATCACCAATTTAGTACTGGAGGGAAACATGGAGGGTAAAAATCATAGAGGAAGACTAAGAGGTGAATAAAGTAAGCAGATTCAAAAGGATGTAGGTTGCAGTAGTTATTAGGAGATGAAGAGGCTTGCACAGGATAGAGTAGCATGGAGAACTGCATCAAACCAGTCTTTGGACTGAGGCCCACACCACCACCACCACCACCACCACCACCACCAACAACAACAACAACAACAAGGACAACATGAGCATTTCAGAGCTGAAGTTGTGATAACTATGTCTGATTATGATGAAATAATGTGAAGGAAAGCCACTGTTGACAAATGGTGAAACAGACTTCCAAAAAAATGGCTGCTTTACCAGGCAATGATGAAAATCTCCATTTAAAATCTGTGAATAATGGAGATTGAGCTTTCATCCTTGGTACAACAAGATAGATATAGACATAAAATATAAATCTTATTTATATCTTACAGATATACTGCTCCCTTTCTCTCCCACTTCTCAGGTGTTAAAATTTCTCCTGTTTAGTGTCTTTATCTGATACTTTGCTCCTCGTCCTGTCTTTGACTCAAGGTTATTGGGGGTTTCTTACCAATATCTGTGTAGGAATGTGAGAATAATCAACTACTGGAATCATTGGTTCCCAAAGCTAATGTTTGTGTTGCCGTTTGTTACTATGAATTTTGACCAATTGCTTTCAAGTGTAAATGTACTTTATCTTCAGTTGATGGAAGTTTTACTGTAACGCCACTCAGTGATGTGGCAACATGATTAATATTAGATCAGAATCTATAATTACTTTTAGTCATTTATGCACAACTTGATACGTATAACTTAACAACAATTTTACACTTACTGTTGATGAATGATGTGGCTTTTCACTGTACTGGAGACAGCTGGAAGTCCTGTGTGATTCAACATTGTCTATAGCATCCAAATGATCTGCATCTCCCAGAACAGGGACACGGAATGTTGCGTAAGGACTGATATCTTGTCTCTGTCCCAGAGAAACACGCATTGGAGTGGCAATATAGACTGCTTCTTGGAGATTTGCTGAGGCAATGCCACTTTCAATGTTGTCATATTTCATAGGAACTGCTCCCCGATCCAAATCTTCTATTTTTCCTGTTTCTGATGTTTTCTCTGCAAAATAAACAAAGAACATGTTAAGATACAATATTTGCAAAACTTTATGTGATTAGATGTATACCAATAAAACAATTAAAAATTCATACTACAATAATAGAAATTTTGAGCTGGGAACAATAAACAAAAATGAGGGAAGATAAAATTACTGCTGTCTGATGCATGGCACGCAGACACACAGCACAGAAATTAACCCTAAACCAAGTAAGAGAACCATATGAGGGCTACAGTGTTTCAATGGTTGCAGTGGTTTACAGTATGGCGAGTGCAAGAAAAGAAAGGAAAGACTCAGTACTGATTTTATAATTATTTTGTAATGGGGTTATTCACATTTCATCTAAACACTAACAAAAATGAACTGAATCTCAGTGAGTACTATACCCTCAGATTCACTTTTGATGTCAATCTTACAGCCAGGTGTTATATCCTACTCTACAAGAGAGGCCCTTAGGGCCAGCACAGTACCAGTCAATGATGACGATGGCAAGGTGGTACGGAACAAGTGACTGGAAGTCAGGCAAAGCTAGTATTGCATCACTCTCTATGGTGATGTCCCGTGTCATGCCATCTGTGTGGGTGATGGTATCATCTGGATACTCTGACCAGTGCATATGGTGTGCACTGTCTTGGTCACCCTGTGTGTCACGTTTTGGCACTGAGACCCGCTGTTTCTGAGGTGCACATTGGTGGGTCTGCTGCAGATGATGCTGGCTGTGGAGGTGTCAGGTGACCATTGTGTATGAGCCAATTTTGCTGACACCAAAGTGTGCCTTCTTCTTATGTCCTTTAGATTGTACTTTCCTTTTTCTGACCCAGTTGTAGGATCCACTAAAAACAATGTCTTGGGATGGATAACCATTTGAACCCGGTATGGTCCTTCATACTCTTGGAAAAACTTGTTTCTCTCTTTCTTCAGGGCAGAGCTCTGAAGATGCTGTTTTACAAGGACTTGGTCATCAACCTTGTACTGCAGTTCTACAGCTTTCTCATTATGCTTACTCACTCTTTGTTGTGCCTTTTCAACTAAATTTCTAGAAACTATTTCCTGATTCAGTTCGTAGTAGAGAGTAAGATGTCCAGGCCAAGTAAAACATTTAATGAGAGGTTATCCTACAAAGGGTTTGCCTATTACATCCAAAGGTGTTAATTCAGTTGATAAATGTGGTAATTCATTTTAAAAAAGTTCAAAGTCTTTAATTTTTGTTGCCCATAATTTATGTTTTTCATGACAGTAGGTGTGGCATAATTTCCCAATTTCTTTCACAGCTCTTTCACATGTATTAGAGGACGGGCTATAGTTGGATATTAATACTTGACGGATATCTTCCCAAGCTAGAAATTCTTTGAATTTATTACTGACAAATTGTGGTCCATTATCTGTGAGAAATTGATTTGGTTTTCCCAACTCCAAAAAGTACAGTTACAAACAGTGTATATCCATCTGTGCATTTGCTCTTTTGATAGGATTTAACTTAACATATTTTGACCAGCACTATATGATGACCAAAATGTATGACACTCCTCCCTTTCATTTAGGAATCGATCCAAAAAAAATCTGCTGCTGTAAGATCGTGTAACGATTTAGGAACAATTGGATACATTTTGTATTTAACATGAGTGTTACTCTCTTTCACCTTCAGACAGATTTTACAGGTCCTAATTGAAGATGTCCAACCTTCTTAAAATAACAGAACTTATTCATATGAGCTATACACTTTTTTATTCCGCATATCCATATCCTGTATGAATATACCACACAATTTTGTCTTTCATTAATTTCGAAACGCAAATGTGCCATCGTTGCAATGTTATACTGTCTAACCAAAACAAATTATGCCCTGCAATTTTCCACTTTCCTGCTTGATTAGGAGGTAAGGAATTCCTGATACACATAGCGAACATTCCTGTGAAATAGGGATCATGATGGATGTTTTCTGTTATCCGTTGGGCCACCTATAGTACCCTGGTGTGTGGACAGTCTACTGTCATAAAATTAATTGCAAAAATTATGTCAGGTCCCTCCATATGATTTAACTCTCCTGTGCCTACTGGTAACCTAGACAAAGCATCCAGTACAGTATTCTCAGAACCTTTTGCATACTGTATCCTAATGTCATATTTCTGTAGGAACAACATCCATGACATTAATCTCCTATGTAACAACCAACTACTCATTTAAAAAGATAGAGCTTGATGATCTGTACAGACATGGATTTCTGACCCCCATACTAGTGTTTGGAATTTTTGGATACTCCATGCTATTGCCAGTAGTTCTTTTTCAGTAGCTGAATAGTTCAATTCACGTTTACTAAGACTATGGTTAACAAAAGCTATGGATCTATGATTTACATTATCTAGACCCCACTATCCTCAAAAAAGTTCTTCTGCAATACCACAATCAGATGCATTGGTTGAAATTTTAAATGGCGCACCCATACTCAGATGATGTAATATGGGTGATTCTACCAGTGCTCTTTTTACATTTTCAAATGCATCATTTGCCTCTTGATCATAAAGCCATGGTATTCCCTTTCTTAATAAACGTAAAATTCTTGGGTCATTCACTTCTTGACCTCATATATACCGTCTATAGTATCCAGCCATTCCTATAAATCCCTTCAACTGTCTTATGTTTCTAGGGGGTGGACATTCTTTAATAGCTTTTATGCACTCAGGATCTGGTCTAATGCCTTGCACCCCTACAATATACCCTAGAAACTTAAGCTCTTGTCACACAAAGTGTGATTTAGACAATTTCACTGTAATTCCTTTTTCTTTAAATTTTTTCAGGGTCTTACTCAAGGTTAGACAGTGTTCACATGATGTGCAGAGAGGCTGATTGTTTCAGCTGGGTTCAAGGACTCTAATTCATCTATGCAGATAATTAATTCATTAATTTTATTTCTCAGTCCTTGAATATTTTGATGCAATAAAGATAGCTGACATTTCACATTGACTGAGTTAAAATTGGGTAGAGCTGAAATTTCTGCTGATTGTTGAAAATTCTTAACCAATAGCTTTTTGTGCTCATGTAACAAGCTAGAATTATGTTTGTTGGTTCCTTTCTCAAACTGAAGGATTGTCTCAGTCCTAACCTCTCTTAAAACTTGGTTTTTTTCTGTCCTCCCTACCCTACAAATTGGTCTTTTCTGAACCCTATAACCACTGGTATTTTATCACTCGTGACAGTGCTTCCCCCATTTAACTTTCCTGCTATGTTCCCAGCCAGTTTACCCTTCCCTTTCCTGTTGAGGTGAAGGCCATGCCTAGTATAATCCCACCTATTGAGAGAATCAACAGGAACCACACCAATGTGTGATCCTGCACCCAACATAAGCAGCCGTTCCAACTCCAAATTAACTCTCTGGACAGAAGAGTTCAAATGGGTGCCCAAGAAGAGATACAAACTCAACATTAGTATGCTTCGATGCTGATGGAATCTTTGCCAGGTCACACTGTGTACTGTACCCAGGATCTCTGTCAATACTATTAATTGGCCCACCCACTATAAACATGGTGTCTTCCTTAGTGAAATCTTTGCACAGTGATCCTAAGTCCTCCGTCACCTGCTGCAGACCAGCTCTGGGTTTACAAAAATTGGTAAACTGGTATTCTGATCATAGTTCATAATGCAAAAGTTGGCCAACACCTCTTCCATGGGAACTACCTAACAACACCACTTTCTTTCTCTTTACTGATTTCCCTACATTCTTACTTTTCAATTTGCTGCTGAAAGTTTGTTGTGCCCTGTCTACACCTGCAACTGCTTGAGGCTCATCAGCTTCTAACTGAAGCAACAGGTCAAATCTATTTTCCACATTCACCATGAAGCTATCAGACAAAGTTCTAGGCCTCTTCCTCCTGTTGCCAATTCCCACCTCTCTTTACCCTTCTCCCTCCTTAACCTGTCAATGTATCACATGGCCTTGCCTAACTCAGCCTGCAGGGCGGCAATTTTCCCCTCCTGTTCTAATATCTTCCTATCTCTACTACACATCCTACAAAACCACTGATGAGTCTCATTTACTTCCCCTATTCCCACACCACTACAGTCACCCACATGGAAAAAACTACAGCATCCATCACACCGAAGCCCCGACGTAACAATTCTATGGCAAGTCAAGCACTTTTCACTCACAATAAATGTAATAGTTTATTAAGAATAAGTCAGTTAAATTATAGATAAACACGAAAGTATGATTCCACAAATTTGGCCTATATGCAACTGTATGTAAACAAAAACACAAAAACAAGAGTGCAAAATTTCTGAAACAACAGCTTAAACTTTATACTATTTTCCAGAAATGTGAGTTAAATAATGAAGAAGTATGCTGCAGTTAAATTGCTGGAGAGAGCAGACAACAATTAATTGAAATTCTATAGATTTGCTGTGGCAAAATGTAAACAGAAAATACGACTTTAACCTGACTGTATGATCTTTACCTGCAATTTATCCACTGAGCCATTGTTTGGGTATGATCCTCGCTGGTGGCTTGTAAAATTGTGTATGTAGTTTCTCAAAACTCATTTATAACCATGATAACATCTAATTTAAAACAAGAAACCTCATTCTTATCAAATTTTACGCTCTGTCCAACCAACTGACCATCATTGGGCTTTGTCATAGCTCTTTCAACATGATTCTGCTACGGCAGTTATTGAAAGCATTACACAGAGCTCCTTTGAAAGCCACATGTGTTTCATTTTGCATCTTTCTATCTATACTCACACAATTTGATTCACACTTGTGGTGCAGTAGTCACCCTTTATGTAGAAGTTTCTTCACGGATACTGAAACTGATACCGATGGAGAATCCCTCCAACAATAAATTGTATGTATGTATGTATGTAGGTATGTATATATCTCAGGCTCGGTCAGCTAGTCTTTGAAACTTCAGCCACAGTTCTGCTACAAGCTCCTGCTCGGAGATGAATGTTTCAAGCTACTTATTGCAACAAACACTATTACTTCTGTAACTGGTCTACTGAACAGTTAATTTGTTGCCATTGGGTCCAATATATTTCCAACATGAGAAGGCTTCCATGTTATCTGTTCTAGATAGTTTTCAGAGAAGGTATCTGATATTACTTCACAGGATGTCTTGTCACACTCACCAATTACAAAACTGTAATCATCCCAGTTCCTTTTTGGATGATTTATGTCTCTTTCAATTATGACAGTCTGAGTGATGAACATAAGTAATAACGAGTAAGGGTTTTCTCCAAACTTTTCAGTTACATCTGTGGATGAGTCTGGTGTCAGATAGAAAGATCGAATCACGAGTTTATGCCCACCCTTGATATTGAATCTTGCCCAAACGCTATCATATGCAGCTTCAATTTCTGTCTCAGTGGAGTACAGATTCTTATATACTGCGATAAACACACCACTGCCAGTTCCTATTAACCTACCGTTTTGATAGACACTTTGATTTACTGCAAAAATCTCACTAGCATCTATTTCATGAATTAGCCAGATTTCTACACCTTGTATTCTGTGAACTCAACTACCTTTTATGAGTGCCTCAAATTGTAGCACTTTGTTGTGAATGTTTTGCCAGCTTATCACAAGAATTTTTATAAGCTATTCTTTAAATCTTACATTATTATTTCAAGTTCTCCTACAGCTCTACTGGGCAAAGCCGATTAACTTAAAAACCCTTTGTGCACTCCACACAGTGTCATCTCTCCAGAAGCACCATCTGATATGTGGTACACCTCTGACCTATTTAGGGACACCCTACATTTATCAACCCTCTGGTGCAAGTCTAGGAAATGTGACAGCTTATCTTGTCACAAAACCTACAAAGTCACCAGTTTGAGCCTCTATTCTTTGGCTCAGAATCAGAGGACCATGATCAATTCTGAGGCATACAACAAACTGTGAATTAACTATGCTGCAATTCTGTGAGCAAGGCATGTCCTCCTAACCTTCTCTGGCAGTCTGTAATGATCCAAGTATGATTTCATTATCCAGGTGAAAGGCACTGACTGATTCAATGTGTGCCACAATTTGTTGCTGGATGCACCGTGCTTCCTCTGTGACTGTTTTTAACAGCTTCATCAACATTCTGAATTCGAAACCCTAGGTATGCACATGTAGTCCACAGGATGATCCTTCTAATTCCCTGCTGCCATTTCTCTTATGCATACCATTTTTTGCTGTACCTTCAGACTGTCACTCCCTTTGCAGTTGCTACCTCTCAACAGGGGACACAGCAAGCTTCCCAACAGCTGAAGTGTTCCACACCAGCTCAGTTTCAGTTCCAGTGGGAGGCAACTCTTTTCGTGATTATGTGGTTGAGTGTAGTAACCCGAGATCTCCCTGGTGACGGCCATTGCTTTACAGGGCCTCTACACCTATATTGCGTTCACCATTACAATAAACCTGATACAAACATTACAAGTATTCTTCCACATTTGCTTGTGTAATAACATCAAGTTGAATAAATATATTTCAAGGAAGATGCAATACATGAAAGTCACAGATCAAGTAAACAGAGTAAGACGTGTGTACACTTTAACAGTCAAATCATAACTGAGTACAAGTCTAGCAGCCGCTGGCTGGCTGGCCGCTTAGGTGGCGCTGCTGCTGCATGGCAGGCAGACAGCGCCGCATGTAGAGGACACGCATAACTGCGTGGCAGCACTTTGAAAGATTGGCGAGTCACAACACTTTCCCGCCCTTTGAAGTTTTTGCGCAGGTCTTGATGGAGGTGGACTGTAGATTGCTAACGTCCATAGGTGTTGTCTGACTGGCCACAAAGTCTCGAGGAGGAGGCTTCCCGTATGGACGGAAGTGTCCCCGATGATAACGGGTCGAGATGACAGGAGACGTGGGGGTCGAATCTCCTGGGGCCCCATGCACCAACCTGCCCATTGCGGCAAGTCCAGTTGTTATAACAGGAGACATGGGCAATGTGTACGCATCCGTAGGAGATGGAGGAGAGCAGAGTTGCTCCAACAGATGATGGCCATCTGGTTTCTGCATGGGCATGTCTCCTGGTGGCGTCAGTTCTTGTGCTGGCACCGATATGATGGTGACAGGACTGCATTGTGAGTAATGAGAGATTCCAGGATCCTGAGCATCAGGTAGAGCTGAAGGTGGTGTAGCAGCATCAGGAACAGGTGTTGCCACCACACAAGGGCAAAGCTGGTCTGAATGACGCACTGTAACACCCATGTCCGTCCGGATTTCATACAGGTGTTGGCCATGGTGTCGTAAGATCAGGCCAGGATTCCATTTTGGCCGCCTGCCATATCCCCGCACCCATACAAGGTCATCAGCGGTGAACTGGCCGGCCAAGCGATGGCACCCATGGCCATGAGCTGGAAGGCCGCAGAAGATGAAGTAGTGTGTGGGGCTGTCGGCCATGTAAGAGCTCAGGAGGGCTGTAGTCGCCCATGGGGGTGAAACGGTAAGCAGCCAGAAATTGGAGAAGCGCATCATCAGCAGCAGAAGAAGTCACAAGTTTCCTCATCTGAGCCTTAAATGTGCGGATCAATTGTTCAGCCTCACTGTTTGACTGTGGACAGAACGGAGGGGCCATAACATGCATGATGCCGGGATGAGCACAAAAATCCGTAAAATCTGAAGAGGCAAATTGTGGACCATTATCAGTAAAAAGAGAAGAGGGAAGGCCTTCCAAAGAGAAAATGCGAGCTAGAGCATTGGTGGTTGCCGTGGTGGTAGGCGACGTGCAACGAACAATGAAAGGAAAGGTAGAGTAGGCGTCAATAATGAGAAGCCAATAAGTACCTAAAAAAGGTCCTGCGAAGTCAGCACGAATATGCTCCCAGGGCTTCTCAGGTGAAGGCCACGGTCACAAAGATGACTTTGGGGCGACGGCCTGTGACACACAAGGGCCGCAGGCAGCGACCATGTGTGCGATTTCAGAGTCAGTGCCGGGCCAGTACATGACGGCGTGCCAGAGATTTTGTGCAAGAGACACCCCAGTGCCCTTGGTGAAGGAGGCGCAAGATTGAAGCATATAAAGACACAGGTACCACAACAAGCGGCGAAGTGTTTCCAGTGGAAAGGAGGATAACACCATCCCTAACCATGAGGCGATAACGCAAAGCACAGTAGTCCCGCAACGGATCAGAAGTCTTAGCGAATGGCCGATCTGGCCAACCCTTCTGAATACAGCGTAAAACCCGGGTGAGGGTAGGGTCAGAACCCATAGCAGCTGCCAGCCGGTCCCCAGTGATGGGGAACCCATCCACAACCCGCTGCTCAGCAACATCCAGGTGGAAACACAAAAGTTTGTCCCTATCAAATGCCAGATCAGGACCCATGGGAAGGTGAGGTAGTGCATCAGCATTTGCATGTTGAAACAAGACAAGTAAAGAGCCCATTGCTGGAGGCAGTGTGAAGCCTAGTCAGGAAGTGACGTTGATGGATGAAACAAAGAAACAAGTGGTTTGTGATTCATAACAAGATTAAATTTGGATTCATAGAGAAAAACATCAAACTTATGAAGAGTATAAATTATGGCCAAAGCTTCTTTTCAATTTGAGAATACTTTTGTTGGGCACCCGTGAGCGTTTCGGAGGCATAAGCAATGGGTTGTTCAGAACCGTCAGAAAAACAGTGTGCAAGGACTGCACCGACCCCGTATTGAGAGGCTTCCGTGGCAAGAACAAGATGTTGGCCAGGTCGATAAGTAGCCAGGCATGGGGCCTGTTTCAGCATAGTCTCCAATTTCTGGAAAGCCGCATTGCATGATGCGGAGCAGTGAAAAGGCACGTTTTTATGCAACAGGCGATGCAACGGCTCAGCCACCGAAGCAGCAGATGGTAAAAACTTGTGATAGTATGCTATTTTCCCCACGAAGGCCTGCAGTTCCTTAACAGATGTACGGCAAGGAAGGGCATCGATCACAGCAACAGTTTGCTGAAGCAGACGAATACCATCCTGAGAGAGTTGAAACCCCAAGTATGTGAAAATGCCTGAAAAAATTTTGATTTCTGAAGATTACACTTTAAGACCAGCAGTCTGTAAGACATGAAAAAGTGTGCAGAGATTTTGAAGATGTTCGTCAGTGGTGGAGCCAGTGACAACAATGTCGTCCTGGTAATTTATACACCCAGGGACAGTGAGCAATAATTGTTCCAAGAATCGCTGAAAGAGAGCAGGGGTGCTGGCAACCCCGAATGGCAATCGTTGGTACTGATAGAGGCCGAAATGCGTGTTAAGGACCAGAAACTGCCGGGAAGCAGCGTCGAGAGGAAGTTGATGATAAGCTTCTGACAGGTCAAGTTTAGAAAAATACTGGCCTCCAGCAAGTTCAGTGAACAGTTCTTCAGGTCAAGGTATAGGGTTAAGTGTCGATAAGGCATTGAGCATTTACAGTGGCTTTGAAGTCACCACAGAGATGAATATCACCATTTGGCTTAGCAACAACAACGGCAGGAGAGGATCACTCACTGGAAGTGACAGGAAGCAAGACCCCTGAAGCAGTGAGACGATCCAGCTCCCATTTGACCTAATCACGAAGGGCCACAGGAATGGGCCGAGCCTGAAAAAACTTAGGCTGAGCAGTGGGTTTGAGTGTGATATGAGCTTCAAAGTCGGTTGCACGGCCTAACCCAGGAGAAAAAGGGGACGAAAATGTCATCGACAAGGAATCCAATTGAGCATAAGGAATAGCATCAGAGATGATATTGACAGAGTCATCTATGGAGAACCCAAAAACGTGAAAGGCATTGAAACCAAAAAGATTCCCTGCATTACTATGGTCGACCAAAAATATGGGAACAATGTGAATGACAGATTTGTAAGATACCTCAGCATAAAATTGTCCCAAGAGAGAAATCTTCTGTTTATTGTAAATCCGTAATTGCCTAGTGACAGGTGACAGGATTGGAGAACCCTACTGAAGATACGTCTGAGAGTTGATTATAGTGGCAGCAGAACCAGTATCCACCTGCACACGAACATCGCGACCAAGTATTTGGATGGTGAGGAAAGGGAAGAAGCACAAATGACAGACAACACTAAATCAGAATCAGCATCATGTTCATGAACATCATGTATGCAGTCAGATTTGCAGACGGATGACACATGACTCTTTTTTTTGCATTTGTAACATACGGTCCAACGTTGTGGACAATCTTCTCGTGAATGTTTCATAAAACACCGCGGACATGAAGGAAGTTGCCACGGGTTTTGCTGAAAGAGAGCAGGGGTGCTGGCAACCCCGAATGGCAATCGTTGGTACTGATAGAGGCCGAAAGGCGTGTTAAGGACCAGAAACTGCCGGGAAGCAGCGTCGAGAGGAAGTTGATGATAAGCTTCTGACAGGTCAAGTTTAGAAAAATACTGGCCTCCAGCAAGTTCAGTGAACAGTTCTTCAGGTCAAGGTATAGGGTTAAGTGTCGATAAGGCATTGAGCATTTACAGTGGCTTTGAAGTCGCCACAGAGATGAATATCACCATTTGGCTTAGCAACAACAACGGCAGGAGAGGATCACTCACTGGAAGTGACAGGAAGCAAGACCCCTGAAGCAGTGAGACGATCCAGCTCCCATTTGACCTAATCACGAAGGGCCACAGGAATGGGCCGAGCCTGAAAAAATTTAGGCTGAGCAGTGGGTTTGAGTGTGATATGAGCTTCAAAGTCGGTTGCACGGCCTAACCCAGGAGAAAAAGGGGACGAAAATGTCATCGACAAGGAATCCAATTGTGCATAAGGAATAGCATCAGAGATGATATTGACAGAGTCATCTATGGAGAACCCAAAAACGTGAAAGGCATTGAAACCAAAAAGATTCCCTGCATTACTATGGTCGACCACAAATACGGGAACAATGTGAATGACAGATTTGTAAGATACCTCAGCATAAAATTGTCCCAAGAGAGAAATCTTCTGTTTATTGTAAATCCGTAATTGCCTAGTGACAGGTGACAGGATTGGAGAACCCTACTGAAGATACGTCTGAGAGTTGATTATAGTGGCAGCAGAACCAGTATCCACCTGCACACGAACATCGCGACCAAGTATTTGGATGGTGAGGAAAGGGAAGAAGCACAAATGACAGACAACACTAAATCAGAATCAGCATCATGTTCATGAACATCATGTATGCAGTCAGATTTGCAGACGGATGACACATGACTCTTTTTTTTGCATTTGTAACATACGGTCCAACGTTGTGGACAATCTTCTTGTGAATGTTTCATAAAACACCGCGGACATGAAGGAAGTTGCCACGGGTTTTGCTGCAGTTTCTTAGAGGTTTCCTTACGGTTAGGCCTAGGCTGCGGTCGGGAGCATACTGTGGCCACGTCGGCCGGCAGAAACATGCCACACGCTTTGTCAACATCGCACAGAGGTTGTATTTCCTCGACATCGCCCCATGCCTCTATTTGCGCTCCAGCAGCGCAAGAAATTTCAAAAGACTGAGCGATGGATAGGACTTCACCTAGAATCAGATTTGCCAACTGAAGAGCACGTTGCCTAACTTCTTTGTCGGGCGCTGATCAGATAATAGCATCCCGTACCATGGAATCGGCGTAGGATTCTTTGTAAACTTCAGTAACAAATTGACACTTTCTACTGAGGCCGTGAAGTTCAGCAGCCCAAGTGCGATAGGATTGATTTGGTTGTTTTTGACAATGATAAAAGGCAACACGAGAGGCTACCACATGCATTTGCATTTGAAAATACACGGACAGAAGTGAGCACATTTCAGCAAAGGACAAAGACGCAGGATCTTTCAAAGGAGCCAATTGCGACAACAACCAATACATTTGAGGTGAAATCCATGAAAGGAACAGAGACTTACATGTTTGTTTGACGCGACATGAAATTCCAAGAAGTGCTGTCGAAGACGTTTTTTGTAATCAGACCAGTCTTCCACCGTCTCGTCGTAAGGAGGAAAAGTAGGTAGAGACAACGTTGAGAGATGCCCCGCATTTGATGCCGTGACAAAATCACAAATCGCATTTGTGAGAAGTGTTTGCTGTTCTATGAGACCTTGCAATAGTTGCTCTAAAGTAGCCACGGAAACATGTGGGTCAACGATGGAAAAGAAAAATCCCATCCTCGTCGCCAATTGTAATAATGTCAAGTTGAACAAATATATTTCAAGAAAGATGCAATACATGAAAGTCACAGATCAAGTAAACAGAGTAAGATGTGTGTACACTTTAACAGTCAAATCATAACTGAGTCCAAGTCCAGCGGCCGCTGGTTGCCTGGCTGCGGCGGCACTTTGAAAGATCAGCAAGTCACAACAGCTTGAATCTCATTGGATATTGTTTCACATGGAGCGGAAGCCAAACTGGGTCCAGTACAGTCGAGTATGATCATAAGGATGCATTTTATGCTGTCTTACATGCACTTATACTGAGCAATAATGTGAGACAACAGCTTTCCCAGTGCATTTAACTTGGACAGCACTGGCCTGCCAGCTGGTCCGACTTACCCGCAATGATGTGAGCAATTGCAGTTCAGATGTAAAAAGAGATGAGCAGAGAAACAATATAGCTTTGAACATAATTTAATTTTCAAAGAGAATGAAGTAATATTTGGAAAAACACCAGCACCAGCGCATGCTACTTAGGTGAGAAGACGGAAAGCATAAAATGTACTCATTCTTACCTAATATAGTATTTTAATTACAAACAAGAGTAATGAAAATTCAAGTAATGGAATATCCAGATGGAATTTAACCTTCCGTCGGGCGCGGCTGTCCAAATTGATACACCTCGAAGTTTACTGTAAATTATTTGTCAATGAGTGGCAGCACTGACGCCTCCTTGCTAGTAGCTAGCCTTTTCCGAACGCTTGTCATTGTTGTGTTCTTCAGTGTCGATACGACTGCTCTGTTGTCAATATATGTGCTGATTGATCAGTTTGATACACTGCGCCCATTCGTGTTGCATTTCAACAATTCATTTCTTTGGTTATCAACATAACTTAGTAAGTAGTACAATGTTAATATACAATGTGTAATGCACTTATTTTCTTTTTGGACAGTTTAATCATCAGTTAAGAACGTTTGAGTATCAGGTATCAAATTGATACACTGTGCCTGACTGCGTTATTTTATAGGAATTTTATCATCATGGCAGGCTACAGTAAGACGTACAACCTCCTTGACCCAAATCATGTTTCAGAAATACAAAAAATGTTGTTCGAAGAGGATAATGATGAAGTTCATGAGGATTTTGAACATGAAGTAGACACAGATTGAGATGACGCAGTTGAAGTTCGACAGGAAGATTCAGAAACAGAGGAAAACGACAGTGAAAAAGACGAGGAAGTACTTGAAGAAAGCCAGCATTATTATACTGGAAGAGACAAAGACACAAAATGGAATAAAGTTCCACCATCGTGGAGAGTACGTTTCAGGGCCTACAATATTATACGAAAGTTACCTGGTCCTATAGGTGCGGCGAAAGCATTGAGAACGCCTTTGGAATTGCCTCATAGATGACGACATACCACTCAGTATATTGAGAGCATCAAAGCTTCTTTTCAGCGAGAGAGAGACGGAAAACCTATAGACATTATTGAATTAAAAGCTTTCATTGGTCTGTTTTTGGCTGGTGTTAACAAAAGTAACAGACAAAGCTTAGAAGATCGGTGGGAAAGTGATGGGGATGGAATTGAAAAATTTCGTCTCGTTATGAACATAAAACGTTTCAAATTCATCATGCGGTGCCTTAGATTTGACAATCGTGTGACCGCGATGAAAGGAGAAAATTAGACAAGATAACAGCGATTCGGGAAATATTTCCTCTGTTTGTACAGAATTGCCAGAAATCCTACACCCTCGGAGAATATGTTACAGTAGATGAGAAACTTGAAGGATTCCATGGAAGGTGCAGTTTTCGCCAATACATACCTAGCAAACCAAACAAGTATGGAATTAAGATATATGCTCTTGTGGATTCCCAAGTATTTTATCTCTATAATCTGGAAATATACGCTGGGCTGCAGCCAGAAGGATTGTACCACATTAGCAATAAACCTTCAGATGTTGTTCTGCGACTATGTGAACCAATTTATCAGTAAGGTCGAAATGTGACGGTGGACAATTGGTGTACTAGTATTGGTTTTATAGAAGAGCTAAGAAGAAAAAAATCTTTCTTTTGTTGGGACGATGAAGAAAACCAAACGTGAGATTCCTCTGGAGTTTGCTACCAGTAAAGGCTGGGCTGTCCATAATTCACTTTTTGGCTTCAAGAAAGGCTGTACTCTAGTTTCCTACGTTCCTAAAAAGGGGAAGTGTGTTATATTGGCATCAAGTTTGCATGAAGATAATTCAGTAGATGCTGACACTGGAGATAAACAGAAGCCATCCATTGTAACATTTTACAATAGCACCAAAGGTGGAGTCGACGCTACAGATAAGTTGACTGTTTCATACTATGTAGCAAGAAATGTGTGCCACTGGCCCATGGTCATATTTTTTGCAATGATCAATATGAGTGGAATCAATTCACAAGTAATTTACTATGGCAACAACGAGAATTTTATCCGAAGAAAAGGATTCCTGGAACAACTCTCACATGCGTTAGTTCTACCTCACTTGGTTCGTAGATGCTTGAACACTGCAGGAATTCACAGAGATCTTCAACTGCGGCTCCAACAATATAGGCAAATGTGTGAAGAAGAAGCAGAAGACACAAGCAGAAATGAAGAACAAGGGACTGGGATCAAGAGGAAAAAGTATAATACTTGCACAGAAAAAAAAGACTGACAACATATTGTTGCAAAATGTGTCAGAATCCTATCTGTTTGATACACATTGAACCTTTTTCCTCTGAATGCGGAAAAATTTCGCATTTGTTACCACAGTCAAAAAGTGACGATGAAACATATGAATGAGTTGTAATATCATTGTTGTTCTGCTCCAGTGTCATAATAGCCTTTCTGTAAACATAATTGTCATATGTAATGTGTTTTATTAGTGAAATATAATAAAGAAGCAAATGAAAAAGTGACGTTTATATCATTCGTTACCAAGCCCAACATTGACGATAAGAGATCGGAATGATGAATATTTCTACTGCAGTTGTGCTCGTATGTCACCTTTGTCTTTCTTTAAATATATTTGGCACTTATAATATGTTTTGTGAACAGAATTTAATAAATGGTCACGTGAATAAACGGTGTGATCAATTTGATACACTGCGCCCGATCTCGCTGCGACAAACACCGCGCCCGATAGTAGGTTAACAATATTATGAAAAGGATAGTTACTACTCACCATGTAGCAGAGAGGCTGAGCCACAGATAGGCATGACAAAAAGACTGTAACGAAATAAGCTTTTGGTCATCAGGGCCATTGTCAAAATAGACGACAGACACACACACAAACGCAACTCACACACACGACTGCAGTCTCTGGCAGCTGAAGCCATGGCCTGAGACTGCAGTCCTATGTTCATGTGTTTGTGTGTGTGTGTCACTATACAGTGAGTAGCAACTATCCTTTTCATAATATTGTTGAGAGATGAAAATTCCTTACTAAAACACAGGGTAATTTTTCTCAGCATGCTATGTGTGATGCAGAAGTATGCTGCAGTGATTTCACCATATTGTTGAACACTGAAGCCACTGAAGGTATTAATTACAGTCAGTCATGTGGTAATCTCTTAGCTCCTTCCTTGTCCATATCTGAGAAATACATTTTGGTTTTGGAACTGTCATCTGATACATTGAGCCGGTTCTAGGTGCTTCTGTCCGGAACTGTGCTGCTGCTACGGTTGCAGGTTCGAATCCTGCCTCAGGCATGGATGTGTGTGATGTCCTTATGTTAGTTGGGTTTAATTAGTTCTAAGTCTAGGGGACTGATGACCTCAGATGTTGAGTCCCATAGTTCTTAGAGCCATTTGAACCAGTTTATGATACATTGATAACAAGTCAACCAACAACAGGATACATAAAGCCACCCATGTGCCACATTTTCTCCTCTTCTTGTATGACATGTTGTTCTATATCCCACCAGCGTATGGCAGTGACATGTGAAAGAGCTGAATGCATTAGTACGAGTACATCTGGCAGCTTAACACTCTTGTTATTTCTCATGAGAAATCCCTTTTTCCTTGGCCCCAGATCATTTCTGTTAGGTTCATATTGTAATGGTCGAATGGCATATGCTAAACTGCAACATTTTTATGGTGTGCTCAATGCTGTGAAAATATTGTTTTTCATATTTCTACAACATTTATTACTCTGCTTTGTGTCAGACTACATCTGTGGTGTAAAACAATGAACATAGTCGAAATAAAGAGTATTCGGTTATTCATTTTTGCCCTAAAATTTAAATTCCTATGTATTCCTAATTTAAGCAGCCTTCATTAACAATATCTCATAAAATATCAATAATTAAGAATTTATATTTGAAATAAAAACAGGAATAGTGCATGCAATATGTAATTAGAAACAAGAAGACATGTATTATTCATGAAAAATGATGATGAATTTTACAGTTATGTGATGTAGGAATTTCAAATTGGAAAAGAAAGGATGACCAAGACAAGACTCGAACCAGCAATCTATAAACTACATCAGATTATCAATTTACTATGCCACTGAGTCTACTATACTTCCAATGTGTATTTGTAGGTCAACTACCTCAAATACAGTCCACTGGAAAACTACATAACAGATTTTTTCTGTAAATTTATGAAAAACTTTAAGAACACAACCTATTTCTAAGCCCTTTTTAACCATGTTCCACACTCAAGTTTCTGTTTCACTATGGAGCAGGAAGCAGTCTTAGCCATTTCCTTACTGCATATTAACAGTACGACAATCAGAGCACAACAGTACAGAGACTGTGACTGTACATGATTACTGAAATAAAAATTACATAGTTAAAGCACAATTTAAGAGAAACGTTCATGGCTGTTAATACATTAGGATGTCTTAAAGTTCCATTTAATGTAGCTTAGTAATAACCTATCTAACACATACAAAGGACCTGCTTCCAAGAGCGTAACAATACCAGTGCTATGCTTGTGCTATGCTTCTGACCAATCATCACATTCGTGTTTGTTGAAATCAGGTTTATTCTTGATGAACAAAGTGTACCACTGACATACCACATACAGCCAAGTGATGTATAGTGACAGATCCAATCACTTCCTTTAATAGAGGGGGTGCCCAGAGGAGAGGAAAGTACTTGCGATACCTTCTGTATCTCTAGTAAGACTCTCACTAGCCCTTCCAATACTCCCATTCACAACAGCTTCCAATTGCTTGACAGCAGTCTGAGCTTTTCCAGCTGCTTATGAACAGGAGCTAACTAACTCAGTGCTGGAGAACAGCATTCACAGTGTGACTGCATTGTGGTTGGTGAAATATTGTACATAAGTTTAAAATAAACTTTCCGTGTCTCTTCTAGTTTATCAGGGTGTATAAACGGACAAGGATAAAACATTCCTGGAAACTGAGGAGCAAAAAAAAAAAAAGTTTCGGGAAGATCTTCGGTATGCAGCAACAAGTATGCTGCATATTTTCGTATTACGAAAGTATAAAACCAAATTTCACCAAACCCCTCCTGTTTCTTTCCAAAGTATTGAAATCAAGATTGTGAAGTGCTTTTGTAGGCCAGTCGTAGTTCATGTCATGTGATCTCGCCAGCCGATGACAGCGGATATTCAGAGCATATGACATGTAATGTAGTCAGCCAATAGCAATATCACTGTTAAGTTTAAATGAATATCCATAGTGTTGCAACAAGAAAAGCAAGGCTTTCACATATAATATTGGTCTCGAACATTTGTGACGTAGAACCACTGCCTCTTCCTCCCAAAAATATAGATGCCCTACCACACCAAGATCAGTTCTCTGCAATACGCACTCTATGCCACGCACATTGCGTGTACGCTGTGAGAAGAAAAGTATTCATAATAAATGACAGGAGTGCAAGTGATTATTTATCGTCGTAATTACCACGCCCGCTCTCCTCTACCTATAGATCAATAAGCTGCAAGAGAAGCTAATCTTTCACATATAATGTTAATTTTTTTTGTGCATGTTACAATTTAAGATACTACATCATACAAATGTGCCAGTAAATTTTTTAAGAATGACATAAATGTCTGATCTTCAGGGCTTGAAATTCTTATAACTGGCTCGTGCTCAAAGAGCTGATTTTTAAATGAGATTCAAATGCTCTGTAAATTAAGAAATTCATCGTACATTTTCACACGTAGTTCACTTTGCGTAAAACGAAATTTACTTGGAAAGTAACGCTTTTCAAACCATCATTCGCAATATTTTCCCACAACCCATTAGAGATTCGTTCATTTCAGCCGTTGCCAGAGAGTGCCAGATAACAGGTGTCACCACGCTTGCACAGCTGTGTTGACGTAGGAAGCCCGTATGCTCACATGTGTAAAACATTAAAAAATCTTACATTAGGTCATAAAAGAAGCAACACATCAGAGGATACTCCATGAATGTCGGAATATCGTGAAGCATACTGAAAGGCACTAAAATGCATAGTTCGGCCACACTTTTCAGTGTGGTTTTTCAGGACGTAAATTTTCTTGGAGTACCAGTACTGTATTATCTCATGTTTGGTTCTTTATTATGGCATATAAAAGAAGATAAAAACGTGCACTTGAAATGCAAAATAAAACTTACAGTTAGTACTGGATGGGATAGTTTGTAACCAGGAGAACAAGGACTCTTCACTCTTTATTGCCTACTGCTGTTTTATGTGACATAAAATTAGATACAGGATACATAAAAACAGAAAAAAACAAGAGACAAGCACGACAGTACACATTTCTTCAATCCTTAGGTCCTAGCACTGTTTTCTCTGTAATCTTGCAACAGCTTCAGATGCCGAGCTTTTCTGTCTGCGGAAGAATCTATTACCTCATAATAATTCATCAAACGTTTTGCTACATGAAAAATCGAAATGCCGTCTAGTACTGAAAAAGTTATAATACAAATACTACCCAAGACTGGTGTGATTTCTCAATCTGATTATGTCTATTTTGTCACTGTCCGCTAGATGAAACAAAATAGGCCCATCTAATACTGCAGCAATTGTAACACACACCAAATAAATGAGACTGTTTGGCACAAATGGTCATTTTTTTAGCATGATAGAATATAATTCACGAAACACCAATATCAAATGCCTATTAGACCTACTACAAGCAATAAGTTTTATGTTATGAAATAGTTTCAAATTTCATTCGTACTCTCGAGCTTCTCAAGCATGAGATCGAAAAGTAGTAGTACGAAATATTTGTATAAATTTGGGATCTTTATATTCTTCCATGATTTGTGTCATGTCCCCATTCTTCTTCTTGTCATCACTAATTCTGTAACTATTTCTGCCAGTGTCAAAACTTATTCTCTGGTTAAAGTCACTCATCCTGCCAGAATCACTGGTTTCATTATCCCATGTTTATTCTCCGGTTAGGCATTATTAAGTGTTTGTACCACACGTTTTCTGCGCTACTCCCAGAATAGAACTTACGTGGCTGCTAGCTGAGGACTGTACAAATGGCCCTTACTAGCGTAGCAATGTGGCCAAAAATTTTCGGGCAAAATTTTATTTGCTTGGGTACACCAAGAAGATAATAGGTAATCTTTCTTACCTGTTATTCCTGTTTGTTGTTTATTTCTACTCTGGTAGTCAGAATATATGGATTTCGCTAGTAAATATAACAAAGCTGATCATTCACAGCCGGCCGGTGTGGCCGAGCGGTTCTAGGCGCTTCAGTCTGGAACTGCGCGACAGCTACGGTCACAGGTTCGAATCCTGCCTCAGGCATGGATGTGTGTGATGTCTTTAGGTTAGTTAGGTTTAAATAGTTCTAAGTTCTAGGGGACTGATGACCTCAGATGTTAAGTCCCATAGTGCTCAGAGCCATTTGAATCATTCACAAACACAGTCAACCACATAAACAAATAGCGATTGGCATTGACCTGGTCGGGTTTATTCTGCTCAGTTCATGTAGCCCATCTCCTTTTGTCTGCAGGAAAGTTTATTACCAGATGCAACCGTGATTCCCCTGGCAGAGACATCATGTACGCTATGAGCACATTCAAAAATAAACTTATGATTCATTCACAAATCAACTTAGAATGTGTTCAAAAACCAACAGGTATGTGTTTCAAAATAATATGAATAATCGATAGACCAACATGCACTGATGCTAGGCGCTTTATGAAACAAGGTTTTTTTCCTCAAGAATATGAATTTGGCATCCCCACTAAAATTGCCGCCCAGGGCGGATACCCTAGTTTGCCATCCCCCTCCCAACCCCTAGATCCTGCCCTGCTGCGCATGTGTGAATCTGGCAGCTTGGGCGCACCAGTAAAATTTTTCTGGGTAGCATCTGGCTGCTTGCTGCTATTGCTTGTACAACTAACATCCGCACTTATGTAGCCAAATGTGGGAAAAGGTACTATCCATACGTGCATGCGCATGAGCCCGCTCACAACTACTCAAACGAATCTAATGTAAACTTGTGATGTCCAGCTCATTGGAGGCAATTTGTTGTTATGAAGCACTGCATTGTCTTCCTAAAGCCTTTAACACATTTTGCTGTTGGCAGAGGCTTGTATAAGCACTGTGTTTTGTTGTTGTGTATGGCGTGTTTCCTTTGCAACTTAAGCTTTATTTACATTTTTTTCTCTTGTTCATGTTTTGTTGCTGCAGTATTATTCTGCAGTAGCGGTATATAGCAATATACTTTGTTAGAGTACTGGTTCTTACCAGTCAAAATTACAAAAATTTAACTGAAAACTAAAACAATGAAAAATTCCTGTAATTCTAAAAAATTCCCAGGGTTTTCCCGGTTTTCTCCCAGATGAAAAAATTCCGGGGGTTTTCCCGGCTCTCCTGGGTCATATACATCCTGTTTATAGGTTTATTATGCTACAAGGATTCAAAGATCCTTATAAGAACTCAAGCAAAGAAGTGATTTCTGTTCCAACAACAGAAAAACCTCTACGGGCTATGATCAGCATCGCTCTAAAAAATAGCACAAATTTACTGCAAATGCAAACAAGATACACTGCTGTTGAAAGGGGAATGAAATGTAACACAATATGACAGTTACTGTAGGAGCAACACACAGTGTTATGCTGCAGCAGTCAACGTTATTGGAGTTGAATTTTGTTATTACAATTTACAACAAGAGTTGTGGGAATGATTACATTAGACACTGCAGTTTAAAATTCATAGCAAAGTCATTAGATCATTAAAATGCACTTAAATTCAAAAAAGTAAGGTCCCCCAGTAAAAAAATAAGAAAGTTTTGGAACACAGTAAAAACAAAATAAGGAAAAGTTAATCAGGAAATATGGAACAATCTGATAAAACACAGTCCCAAAATTGTAGATACTTCTATCTTTTTCTGTCAGTAACAGATAATTAAAGCTTGAACAATTCTTTAGCTGATAGCCTACAGTTTGTAACAAATGCCTTCCAAAACAAGTTTGATACAATTCATCTTCATCTTACATATCCAAAAGAAGTTCCCAGAGTTATAAACTTCCTTAAAGATAAATGTTCAGATGGTTGTGACAATATCAGTAGTAAAATAATGATATGTTGTTCACCAAAACACTGTAATATACTGACTTATTTTGGCGTTGAATCCTTTGGAAGTGGCACTTTCCCAGAGAGACTTTGACACAGTTGTCACTCTACTTCCAAAAAGAAGGCAAAATATCAGTAAAGAATTACCAACCTATTTCATAACTTATAACTTCCAAGTGATAAAACAAGGATCCCAACACACTTCCCTAGGGAAAGCCTGAAGTTACATCTACTTCTGCCAATGATGATCCGTCTAAGATAACATGCTGTGTCTTCCTACCAAGAAATCCTCAGTCCTGTAACAAATTTTGTTTGATACCCCATATAATTATTCTTTTGTTAATAATTTCTGTTATGGTACCAAGTAAAATGCTTTTTCAAAGTAAAAAAAAGAAAAATACTGCAACACTCTGATGATCTTTTACATAAAAGAATTATTTGACTTTTGCATTTCAATCAAGTCGTGGCAGGTGTCTGTGTAACTCTTGTTTGGGAGTCAAGCTGTGCAAAACAAACTTTGCACACATTTCTTTCATCTTCAAAACGTTCTTGAGAATGTCTTAATAATGGTTAGTGACATTACTCAATTGTGATTTGTGACACAACAACATAGACACAATATCGTCACATGTCCACTCGTTAACACTGCCTGCTGACAACTGACTGGTCGAAAGCATATCTGTTGTTTACATCTGCTAGTTCAACCTGTCACTTTAGTTACAATATTGTGCTGATATTACTTACATGCCAGGAATGAAATCATTCTCGCAGCTTTCTGGGCAACAACGTATATGTTTGGAGATCCAGGTGGCAAGCAGTGACACACTATGAAACTGTTATTAATACAGGCTGTTTATAAATAAATTTCGGGGCTTTAACACTTTATGCCTTGTGACAAATGATGCTAACATTGAACATTTATAAGGTTCTTGGTAAAACTGTTTGAGTTGCTCTTTCATTTGACATTTATAACTATAAGTTTAATGAAATAAATATTATAAAGTGTTAAAACCCCAACATTCATTTGTAAACACACTGTATATTCAAAGATAAATGGTGGCTCTTGTGGCTACGGAGACTTAATTTTTAAGCATAAGTGCAGGCCCTCTAGCAGATTTGTAATTTATAGTGTGAGTATTCACAATGTAGTCTATGAAAGTACACATCTCAAAATTCCATAACTTCACCAACACTTTAATTATCTCACATTGTGCCCTAAAGTGATCAACATACTACCCAAGATACTTCCTATTCCTCTTAAATTGGTGTTCCATTGCCCATGCACAACGTTCTAGTCTATCCCTATGCCACACTCACTCCCAACCCTTTGCCACAGGGATAGGTATAAAATCCCTGCAACAAACCAAGGTGAAAGATCAGCCCAATAACCCAGCACGTCCGCTCCAGTCCTGTCACAGGGTTATCCTACCCCATCAGAGACCATGTCACTGGTGAAAGCAGCCATCTCACATATCAACTTGGCTGCACCAACACTGCACACTTTTTATGTTGGTATGATATCAACCCAGCTGTCCACTATCATAATGAATGCCCACTTCGAAACTGTTGCCACAAACAATGTTGACCACTGGGTCACACAACATGCAGCTGAGCACAACACACTCAATGTCAATGGCTGTTTCACAGCCCCGGCCATTTGGATCCAGCCCTCCACAACCAGCTTCTCTGAACTAAGCAGATGGGAGTTAGCCTTACAACAAATCTTTTGCTCCCATAATCTTCCTGGACTCAACCACAGGTAATCCAATGTCCCATCACCCTCCACCCCCCACCAGCTTCCCCTTCCTCCATCCTGTTACACCCTCCCAGTTCACTTCACCGTGTCACCTTCAGCATGTGCCACTACCGACTAGCTCCTAGAATCATGCATGATGTGCCTGGTCTATATACCTGCCATGCCTCCCTCCCACATTTCCAGCAAGCAAACCAGTTGCTTCCCTCTGAGTTGATAGCCACCCACCGTCAACCTCTCTCCCTGTCTGCCGCTTCTCGCTCCCTTCACCCACCCCACCTGACACTACCCTCACTGCAACCAGTCTACCAGCTGAAATGCACCACTGGCACTGTGGAATGTTACTGCTGGTATTTGCTGCTGGAGTACTCATCCATGGTGTCAATCCAGTGAAAGTGAGAATGTGATCTGTCAGTTGTATGTTCATAAATGCCTTCACCTTTAAACCTTCTCTTTCCATACTTGCATCACTCCTTGAAGTTGTGGTTCTGTTATGCAGTGCCACGCACAGCTATATTAAACTTCTTTATTGCCAGATGGAAAGTGCTGTGATAATGGAAGACTATGTTTGCTACCGATTAGCTACAAAATCACCTAGCCACTTCTTTTCAAAATTGTTTTGCATTTAACAGTTTCCAACATTTTCTACATGTAAATTAAATATTCACATTTAAGCCTTTAATAACCAAACTTGTCAACAGACAGACCATTAGTATCCCACAGTTAAGAAGTAATTAAGTAATTCCATACAATCTTCATTTGTTTTTCTTTCTGGAACAATAGCCATTGTTGTCCAGACTTCCTATTCTTGACATCCATAACACACATCAAGGTGTAAATGGTTCCTTCCCACCAGTAAAACACCTGCCCTCTGTCGTGCCTTGTGGCCATAGTGTGCTCAGATTTGTGTTCCGTATCTGTGCATGAATAAAAAATGAACGCGCAGTATGTGGTCTTTCCTCTGCCAATAATACCATAAATTATGGTTTCTAAATGGCCATCTTTCATCGGAAGTGGGATGTGTTGCTACCTTGAATAGCAATATGTATCACCACATATCCCCCAACTAGGATGAAAGATGCCATGTAGAATAATTTAAATAATTAATCACAATATTGTATAGCTTTGACTTCCCATAAATTACAATTAGTTTTACATCAAGGGACTCTTGAGATAAAGTGTTATTCCCATTCTTTTCACAACAAACGATACACATTCAGATATTTTCAATTTAATACTTTTTCCATTTGTGATTCCTTGGTTCATCAGATAAAAGTGTTAATCTCTTTATATCAAAATATGATAATTATTATTTCATAATTAATGTTCATTCCTAATGAGATATGCCCTCCTTGGTATCTTTGTTCTTTCACAATATCTGACACTCTACATGTCAGTGAACACTGTTTTAAACAGAATATTACCACAGATTAATGAACAACTTTCAAAGAAAATCCTTGAGACAGTTGATCACTTTGCTTCAAAATATGTTCCTAACTGCAAAAACCAATGAGAACCATTTTCCTGTTACATATCTATTGATTATGGGCACTCATATGTAACTGCTTTGTGGCGACATAGTTCCCTTAATTTGTTTGATACACAATGTTCCAACATTTTAGTTATGATAAGGAGTTACATTTTTGCATTATCATTTACTCTACTTCTTCTACCTTCAATTCTTAGATTTGCTTTCATACATCATATACAGAAAAATGAAGATTCGAAAGAATGAACATTGACCAGGTAAATCCATAAGCTTTAACTATTTTTGGAGAACACTTCTTTAAATTTCTTTACTCTTACTTTACAGTTTCCTACTTTCATAATCAATTTACTCTCATCTACTCTCATACGAGGGCTATCCACAAAGTACATTACGTTTTGGAATTAAAAATAAATAAAGTATTGGAAATTTTTTTATTATATACAGATGTCTACATCTACATCTACATCCATACTCCGCAAGCCACCTGACGGTGTGTGGCGGAGGGTACCTTCAGTACCTCTATCGGTTCTCCCTTCTATTCCAGTCTCGTATTGTTCGTGGAAAGAAGGATTGTCAGTATGCCTCTGTGTGGGCTCTAATCTCTCTGATTTTATCCTCATGGTCTCTTCGCATCATATATGTAGGAGGCAGCAACATACTGCTTGACTCCTCGGTGAAGGTATGTTCTCGAAACTTCTACAAAAGCCCGTACCGAGCTACTGAGCGTCTCTCCTGCAGAGTCTTCCACTGGAGTTTACCTATCATCTCTGTAACGCTTTTGCGATTACTAAATGATCCTGTAACGAAGCGCGCTGCTCTCCGTTGGATCTTCTCTATATCTTCTATCAACCCTATCTGGTACGGATCCCACACTGCTGAGCAGTATTCAAGCAGTGGGCGAACAAGCGTACTGTAACCTACTTCCTTTGTTTTCGGATTGCATTTCCTTAGGATTCTTCCAATGAATCTCAGTCTGGCATCTGCTTTACCGACGCTCAACATTATATGATCATTCCATTTTAAATCACTCCTAATGCGTACTCCCAGATAATTTATGGTATTAACTGCTTCCAGTTGCTGACCTGCTGTTTTGTAGCTAAATGATAAAGGATCTATCTTTCTGTGTATTCCCAGCACATTACACTTGTCTACATTGAGATTCAATTGCCATTCCCTGCACAATGCGTCAATTCGTTGCAGATCCTCCTGCATTTCAGTACAATTTTCCATTGTTACAACCTCTCGATACACCACAGCATCATCTGCAAAAAGCCTCAGTGAACTTCCGATGTCATCCACCAAGTCATTTATGTATATTGTGAATAGCAACGGTCCTATGACACTCCCCTGCAGCACACCTGAAATTACTCTTACTTCGGAAGACTTCTCTCCATTGAGAATAACATGCTGCGTCCTGTTATCTAGGAACTCCTCAATCCAATCACAGATGAAAGCCACACTTAAATACTACTTTTCTACATACTTGCCATTTAAATTAAGGCACTTATCGTAGCAATGGACGAACTTGAAAATTCCTTCGTCATAAAATTCGGCCGCCTGCGCCTAATAGTTAGATCTTAACATTTCCATTACTAAAATTTTTCTTACCTCCTACCTAACTAAATTGCTGTGTTTCTAGATTTCGGTTTCAACTCCTTAGGTAAGTTTGCTAAGGTTGTGTCAATTTGAGAAATTCTACTTACTGTAGTTTTAAGTATTTTTTTATTATTAGATATGACTATTATCCTATCCAGCTGTTTCAACTTATTTGCTTGAATTTTACTCTGCTTTGAGTGTTGTCACATCATTTGACATTGTTGTTATATTGTGAAACGAATCATCTATCCGATCGAGCTTATTTAAAACCTTACCTAACATTTTTGTAACCATGGACCATGCCCCTAGTTACAGGTATACTAAAGTGTGAAGGGTGTACACTCAACAACACTTAATTATTTTGAATAAATGTTTTATCCCCTTGAAACCATTATATAGTACTGCTGATAAAATTAGTCTCAATCTCAAACACTACACACAAATGCTTACAGTCCACATTACAGCTCACCCAGTTTGTTATACAGGGAGAAAAGTATTTAAACCAACAAACTCTGGGAGGTTTTAGGGGACATCAAAACAAATATTTTTACCTAATGTCATTTTTTCCTATGAGGAGTATTTAAACCAATGGAGGCCGTATTACGCTCTTCAGTTGTTAGAGGCTGTATTACAATCTTCAGTTGTTAGAGGTCGTATTATGCTCTTCGGTTGTAAGCAGTTGCTGTCCACCGGTGTAGTAGTGCATAGTTTCTGTTTACTAATGGAGCAATACACCTGGAGTGAGTACACTGATATGGTTGGTGCGTACTACATATTGCACCACAACGAGCTGCACAGCGGGTTTGTCAACAACAATATCCTAATTACCATATCCTGCATCATACAACCTTTGCTGCTGTGTACCAACGTCTGTGTGAGACCAGGTCATTTTAGCAGATTACCTGGACAGGGACAGCATCACACAGTATGAACACTGCAATTTGAGGAAGCTGTCTTGCAGCATGTGGAGTGGGATCCTTCAATGATGTGGAAAGCCCACATCAGGATCTTGTTCAAAGACTTAATCCTGCCACTTTTACTGTTGGAATGGTATCTGAACTGAGTGATCGTTTGACACAAAAATTTGTCTACTTTGCTTATTTTCATTTGCTTATCTCATATGGTTTTATATTTTGGGGTAACTCTTCCCATTCTAAAAGGATAATTTTGGGTCAGAAATGGGCGGTTTTGGCAATAAGTGGTGTAAGTTCACGAACCTCTTGTCGACCCTTGTTCACGACTCTGGGTATTTTGACATAGGCCTCTCAATATACCGGGTGATCAAAAAGTCAGTATAAATTTGAAAACTTAATAAACCATGGAATAATGTAGATGTTGTTGTTGTTGTTGTTGTTGTTGTGGTCTTCAGTCCTGAGACTGGTTTGATGCAGCTCTCCATGTTACTCTATCCTGTGCAAGCTTCTTCATCTCCCAGTACCTACTGCAGCCTACATCCTTCTGAATCTGCTTAGTGTACTCATCTCTTGATCTCCCTCTACGATTTTTACCCTCCATGCTGCCCTCCAGTATTAAATTGGTGATACCTTGATGCCTCAGAACATGTCCTGCCAACTGATCCCTTCTTCTAGTCAAGTTGTGCCACAAAATCCTCTTCTCCCTAATTCTACTCAGTACCTCCTCATTAGTTATGTGACCTACCCATCTAATCTTTAGCATTCTTCTGTAGCACCACATTTCGAAAGCTTCTATTCTCGTCTTGTCTAAACTATTTATCGTCCATGTTTCACTTCCATACATGGCTACACTCCATACAAATACTTTCAGAAACGACTTCCTAACACTTAAATCAATACTCGATGTTAACAAATTTCTCTTCTTCAGAAACGCTTTCCTTGCCATTGCCAGTCTACATTTTATATCCTCTCTACTTCGACCTTCATCAGTTATTTTGCTCCCCAAATGACAAAGCTCCTTTACTACTTTAAGTGTCTTATTTCCTAATCTAATTCCCTCAGCATCACCCAACTTAATTCGACTACATTCCATTATCCTTGTTTTGCTTTTGTTGATGTTCATCTTATACCCTCCTTTCAAGACTCTGTCCATTCCATTCAACTGCTCTTCCAAGTCCTTTGCTGTTTCTGACAGAATTACAATGTCATCGGCAAACCTCAAAGTTTTTATTTCCTCTCCATGGATTTTAATACCTACTCCGAACTTTTCTTTTGTTTTCTTTACTTCTTGCTCAATGTACAGATTGAATAGCATCGGGGAGAGGCTACAACCCTGTCTCACTCCCTTCCCAACCTCTGCTTCCCTTTCATGTCCCTCGACTCTTATGACTGTACAAATTGTAAATAGCCTTTCACTCCCTGTATTTTACCCCTGCAACCTCCATAATTTGAAAGAGAGTATTCCAGTCAACATTGTCAAAAGCTTTCTCTAAGTCTACAAATGCTAGAAACGTAGGTTTGCCTTTCCTTAATCTTTCTTCTAAGATAAGTCGTAGGGTCAGTATTGCCTCACGTGTTCCAACATTTCTACGGGATCCACACTGATCTTCCCCGAGGTCAGCTTCAACCAGTTTTTCCATTCGTCTGTAAAGAATTTGCGTTAGTATTTTGCAGTTGGGATTTATTAAACTGATAGTTCAGTAATTTTCACATCTGTCATCACCTGCTTTCTTTGGTATTGGAATGATTATATTCTTCTTGAAGTCTGAGGGAATTTCGCCTGTCTCATACATCTTGCTCACGAGATGGTAGAGTTTTGTCAGGACTGGCTCTCCCAAGGCCGTCAGTAGTTCTAACGGAATGTTGTCTACTCCCGGGGCCTTGTTTCGACTTAGATGTAGATAGAGAGGTAACAATTGACACACATCCTTGGAATGACATGGGGTTTTATTAGAACAAAACAAAACACCACATATTGCTAGATGCCTGAAAGATCTCTTGTCCGCGTCGTTTGGTGATGATTGTGTGCTCAGCTGCCACTATCGTCATGCTTGGCCTCCCAGGTCCCCAGACCTCAGTCTGTGTGATTGTTGGATTTGGGGTTACCTGAAGTCGAAAGTGTATCGTGATGGACCGACATCTCTAGGGATGCTGAAAGACAACATCCAACGCCTATGCCTCACCATAACTCCAGACAACAGTGCTGTTCACAACAATATTCCTCGACTACAGCTATTGTTGAGGAATGATGGTGGACATATTGAGCATTTCCTGTAAAGAACATCATCTTTGCTTTGTCTTACTTTGTTATGCTAATTATTGCTATTCTGATCAGATGAAGCACCATCTGTCGGACATTTTTTGAACGTTTACATTTTTTTTGGTTCTAATAAAACCCCATGTCATTCCAAGCATGTGTGTCAATTTGTACCTCTCTATCTACATTATTCTGTGATTTATTCAGTTTTCAAATGTATACTGACTTTTTGATCACCCGGTATATATTCCTTACTGTCATTTCTTGTTAACAGTATTAGATTATTCTCAAGAATAAGCAGGTTTCACTCAGTTAATACTCAGTAGAAATCAAACCTGCATTTGGATCGGACTTCCTTAACACTTGCGCAGAAAGGTGTGCAGTATACTGGTGCATCCATTTTCAATAAGCAACCACTCAAATTCAAAAATCTTAGCAGTAATCCATGCGCTTTCAAATCAAAACTGAATAGTTTCCTCTTGGGTCACTCCTTCTATTCTGTCAAGGAGTTCCTCAAAAAATTAAGCTGATTCTTGTTGTTTTGTTGATTGCGTTTACTTCAACTTATGGATTGACTTTTTTTGGGTCCATAAATATTTTATTTTTATTTATTATTATTTTTATGCTGTAATTTCATGTACTGACACATTCCATGACCTTGGAGATTTGCTCCTCAATTTGGTCCCACAGAACTTGACGTGTATGTAAAAAAAAATTAAAAAAATATCAATCCAATATTCATATGTAAGCTCTCAATAACCAAAGTTGTTGACTGAAAGATTGTTGGTATCCCAAACTCAAGAAGTAAGTACGTAAATAAGTAATTCCATAGAATCTTCTTTCATTTTTCTTTTCACAACAACAGCCACTGTCACCCCGAACTCTTCTTCTGTGGCGCACATAGCACCCCAAAGTCACGATGTCAGGGCATAAATGCCTCCTTCCCACCAGTAACGCACTTTCCCTCTGTCATGTCTTGTGGCTGTAATGTGCTTATGTTTGCATTTCATATCTGAATATAAATAAAAAATGTGTGTGTGTGTTTTCTGTGTGCATTTTACTCTAGCTCAGAAAGGATTATCCCAAAAGCTAGCAAGTTTTCTTTCCTTTCCTTTCCTGTGTGCCTATCAACAACTCAATGCTTCTGCTTTTTGGTTAGTGATCTACTTTAACCCAAAGTATTTATTTCATGTTACATTAATAAATAATGAGGAAAATTAAAATGTAAAAGCAGTTTTGAAACAATTTATGTATACCACAGTCAAGAAATTACACATTCCAAAATATTTAAAATGTAGTGAACTGGAATAACTATGTTGGCATAGAATTATGTGACTGCTGAAATATATCATAAACTGAAGAAAGAACTAATAAAGAAAGGATGGAGGGGAAGGAGTGTGAATAAGAGGACGGGGAGAAATGTAAAATAAACATTGTGTTTTTGAGGATATCAGGAAGTACACTGAAGGATTACAAAGATAAGGAAAGTGCAAAATGGTGACAATAATTGTGAAGATTCTTTAGTGTCAAGATATATGCAAATTGTGTCCTAGTGATATGACACAAAAAGTGTAATGCAGCAAGTGAAACCTAAGTCTTGTCAGTCAGTTAGTGATAAGGCAGAAAAAGAGGTACAACTGGCTAATAATATGAGAATTCTGAAACATCACATCACAAATAATTATAATAAACAAAGGTGACTTCCAGAAACAGAGAGATCAGCTAGAATGTTCTTGTTTTAACTAGTTATACTTTGCATAATTAACTGAGTTTTAACTTGGAATGAAAAGCACTCTCATGGTCTTTGAACTGTCCACTTAAACTGTAATGAATGTAATTATAAATGAAAATTTGTTCCAGACTGTAATCTGAGTCTAGTTGACCTTAAATTTGCTGAAATTGATAATTATATATGTTGAAATTACCGTCACATTTGTGTGAAGAGAAGATCTCCTGGCATTTCTTCAGATAAATCAAGAGTCCCAGAATAGCCACAATGAGTAGTGTAGTTCCACCAACAATAAATGCTATTAGGGTCGTATCACCAAAAAACCGTTGACTTCCATAATTTGAATACACTATTAAGTCAGGAGCAATTGTAGCTGAAAATAAAATAGATATAGAGTCATTATATTATAATTCTAAAGCCTAATATGGTTAACAAAGAGTTGAATTTTATAACACTGTAAGGTCATTATTTGTATTAGATAAGATTAGAGGAACTCCTCATTCCATGGATCCATATTGTGGAGATCCTCATGTATTTGGTACATGTCATACATACTTACATCATGTAATATTAATAAAAAAAAGTACAGGAATAATAATGATACACTTATACATATATCAGCTGTATCTGTTTTAGAAATTATTCAATGGAATAGGAGGAGTTGGCCACAAGGACGCCTTTCAGACTCCTCTTAAACTGAACTTTATTTGTAGCTATACTTTCTATAATTGCTGGCAAGATACTAAAAATGTGTGTCCCTGAAAAGTGGATCCTTCTTTGAACTATAGTTAAGTACCTTCTCCTCCTATTGTTGATTTCAAAACTGAGTTGTTTGCTGGGAAACGGATATTTTATTTACAACAAACTTCATTAAAATAATAAACATACTGAGAAGCAATAGTTGATATACATAGTGTCTTGAACAGGCTTCTGAAGGATGTTCATGAATTACTAATGTTAAGTGTAAAGCAGAAATGTGAGATACAATATAGTGATGAGCTGGAAAAGTAATGGCCACCACAGAACTGTACACAGACACCTAATATTGTCTTCTTTTCTCAACACTGTACTTTTATGCACAACAGAAGAAGCAAAATTTATACTTTGCATGGGCTTCCCTATAGTTCTGTCCATCAGTTTTTTTCACCTGTGGCACGTTGTTTTATGGACAGCATTTCTGCTGCTAATACAACAGTCATTTTTGTTCTAAATGTTGCACTTTGTTTGTACCTGTTACATCTCATCTGTGTAGTATAAAATAAAACCATTTCCCTTTCTTCTTTTAAATTTTACAGTGTAAATTTTAATTTACCTTTACCCACAATATGATAATTATTGATGCTTTTCATTAAACTTTGTTTTTTGACTCATTCTAGATTAGTTTCTGTTGATGGCCAGACAGTCTGGGAATATCTAGGATTTTTATGCAATTTTTTTTCCCCTCAATTCTTTCAAGCACTCTCCCAGTGTATCTACACAGAGACCTATGTACCAAGCCAGTCCATCTTTATGGACAGAAACAGTTCATTCTGGTAAGCGTTGCTAGCTGTATGAACTAGCTACCCACACCACCGTGTTAACCAACTGAAGGCATGAGAAAGGGGTCACTTGGTTGCTGCTCATCACAGGTTGAGGAGCAGAACAAAGCTGCCTCTCTCTCTCTCTCTCTCTCTCTCTCTCTCTCTCTCTCTCTCTCTCTCTCTGGTAATCTAGCCTTCCAACAGAGTGAACAGTTCCCTACCCTACACCTCCGGCTTTGCACTCCACAACCAGCCACCAGCAGAACTTGAACTGATCCACCCTCTCTTCCTCTTCCTCGGCCTTCATTTCATGGTCACTTAGACTGGCAATCACTCATTACTTCTGCCTCAAGGAGCCAAACTGCACCCCAAGTACTGAGAATATAGCCACAGTTTACTTTATTCAACTGTTTTATTTAACTGTGCGACTTCTGATGCCCACCCACTCTGGATTTTTCTGTGCATGCTAACAGATTCTTTACTGTGGATTATGACAATTTAAGTTTATAATCACTGTGCAATGGAAAGGAAATGTATGAGCTGGAAGTTCTGTCAGCTACAACCAACCAACTTTAGGCCACCATTTGGATACTACAAACACACTGGTGTACCACTTAAGCTGTCATAAGGTCTGTGTAAGTCCCTGAAGTTCAGCTACCTTCTGATTTCATTATATCATTGCCAAGAAAAAGTGAGTGATGGTCATTTTGTAGGCTTCCATGTGCACTGGACAGGGGTATCAGGCTCTGTCAATCCTAATATATCAACTAAATCACTTAAGTTTTCTTAAAGGGTTCATATTATGCACCTACACAGACATTTGAGAGAAGAGGTTTGTTACTAACAGAGATACTTCAGTAATATAAAAGTATTGCTGCCTTTGAGGAAAATATTGGCCAGAAACAAAGAAAAACAATGAAACTCCCCCTTAGCAGTAATCAACTGTTGCATATTCTAAGATCAACTGAGGTCAGAAAAAGTGTTTTGTTCATAAAATACTGCCAAGATAATGATTGACTGTTGCTTTGATTATACCGGACATGCTGTGGTTATTGCTTTAGTGCAGGTTGTTCCAATGCTGATCCCTGGGGAACAGGTGACCACAAAGCTCACTTGCGGACAAGTGGTAGCAGTACAGGCTACTCGCCAGGCATTCCTATTGCACATATGCTGCACACGTATGGTGACTTGGCCACCCTGACCACTGGTACCTGACCAGGGCAGTACAGTCATGTGGACTTGGCCCAGCTGCCTAGCTATGTGTCAGCTGCATGCCCATCCCTACAGGACAGTAAGTCTCCCCTGACCTGCGGTTCTGGGTGACTTTTATGAACTCTACACCTTTTCCTAAACCTCATCGGTCCTTTTCCTTCACCCCTCTTCCCTCACGTTCAACCCTTCTGCCAGAAGAAGGGGCCATTGGCTCTGAAAGTTTGCATACATAATTCCTTTTATATGTGTGTTCTCCTGACGCCACTTGGTGAGTAGATTTTTTATCTATCTAATATATTATGTTTTCAAAAAATGATTATTTTTGTTTTAGAGATATTTTCAGCCATAATGTTAATTCCACTGTGTTGTAGTTATTGGATCTAGGTAATCTACAATTACAGTTAAGTTTGTGTGATTTTCACTAATGACACTCATTTTGAAAAGAATCATCTATCTGGATCACAGTAACTGACAATTCAGGATGGTTAAACATGGGAAGAGCTGACATTGTGAGTTTGACCTTTCCTGGGTATGTAACAGGGCTGCCACAGCAAAAGCAGTGTGATCTCTTATGGATACATTCACTTTCTCCTTGCTGATGTGCAGTACTTACTAAGTTCAACAGGATCGTAATTGCATTACTGCTTTTCCTCTGGCTTCAGAAAACTTGTTTTAGTAAATACACTATAATATAGAGTAATAAAGTGCAAAATAAATCCCCTGCTCCTGAGATTTCTGAGTGATATGGCAATGGATTACAGATAAGGTGGTAAGACCAAGCAAATACTCAACTTGTTGCTGCTATGGTAGCCGTACCATATTCAACTTACATAGTTATTCTGACTCAGAATTAAAAGTTAATTCTCTCTCTCTCTCTCTCTCTCTCTCTCTCTCTCTCTCTCTGTGTGTGTGTGTGTGTGTGTGTGTGTGTGTGTGTGTGTGTGTGTGTGTTTGTGTTTGTGTGTGTACAGTCAGATTAGCAGGCAAATAATAACAATAAAATAAAATTCTACACAGAAAGTTAGAACAATAAAAAAATGCATCAGTGTGTACTCATAGAACAAGAAACACAAAATTTACAGAAAATGAAAGGAAATTTGCATGAATAAAAAATCTCTAATGATATTGAAATTTATGTGACTTAAATTTTTGTGACTTACCTCCTGTGTGTGTCAGAGTGACAAAATTATAGTTTGCAATAGTAGAGCCAGCACTGTTGTGAGCAGTGACGCGCAAAGCATACCAGGTTTCTGGTTCTAGATCCAATACCATGAATTCAGTTTGTTCTATTTTAATGTTATTTGATACAAGAGTCCATGCAAACCCTTTCTTCAGCTTGTACTCCACCACAACAGATGTTATTGGACATCCACCATCATTCCATGATGTTAAGTTCAGCAAAATGGAAGTAGAATTTACTCGTATTAAGTCAGTATTTCTAGGTGAAACAGGAGCTGCATAAAAAAAAAAGAGGTTACTTTACTTCAACAAAAACTAATATACCGTTAAGTTACAAGGGGTATGCATATCAAAACTTAAAACATTATAAGTAATTTGTCATTAATTTTGTCTCTCAAAACACACTGTCATATAGACTCACAGATTTTTTTTATAAATAAACCAACAAGTCGGTAACTAAAATGTTGTTACACTGGCTGCCTGAGTCTTACTGTTCCTCCTGAGATCTGCTTGCTAGGTGTGTGTGTGTGTGTGTGTGTGTGTGTGTGTGTGTGTGTGTGTGTGTGTGTGTGTGTGTGGGCACGCACTAATATTCTGGAAACTAATAACATATCCCATGGTTTGAAATGAGCAAAAACCATAGCTATCTTAAAACCTGGTAAACCAAATAACAAACCACAAAGCTACTGAGCCATTGGTTTACCTATAACAGCACATAAACTTTTGAGAAGAATACTGTATAACGGAATCAACCACAAAATTTTCCAAAACCTGCCTGGGGAACAAGCATTGTGTTGTGAATTGGCAGGAGCCAATTCACGGAGTTTGGAGGAAGCCGAAAGGCACGCGTTTAAGCTCACGCAGGCTGGCGTGAGGTCTGGAAAATGACAAGGAATTATAGTAGCCAAAAATAGTACATAGCTTCTGGAATACTTAACTTTAATCCATAATTGGAGAACATCGCTCTTGATGATACATAATTACAATCTCAATATAAACTGGTAATGGCGCCTTGCTAGGTCGTAGCAAATGACGTAGCTGAAGGCTATGCTAACTATCATCTCGGCAAATGAGAGCGTATTTGTCAGTGTAGCTTTGCTAGCAAAGTTGGCTGTACAACTGGGCTGAGTGGCAGGACGTCTCTCTAGACCTGCCGTGAGGCGGCGCTCGGTCTGCAATCACTGACAGTGGCGACACACGGGTCCATCGTATACTAGCGGATCGCGGCCGATTTAAAGGCGACCATCTAGCAAGTGTGGTGTCTGGCTGTGACACCACACATTGTTTTACCTGAAATTCAGCTGCACCAGCATGATTCTCTCCTGTTAACTTTCTTTGAAACAAGATTTCAAAACAAAAAACCTGAACTGTGTTAATGCCAAATACTTCCTGGGGATGCGGAATTCAGTATATTCATCAGTTGTATGTATGCTCCTGTGATCTCTGTGCTTTATAAATACTGTAAATTTAATAAACTTACAATTACACAAAAAGTAACGCAACCATTCACCTAGAGTGGATCGATACATGGAGCTAAGAAACACAAAACAGAAACTAGTATTTCCAATAGCTTTCAAGCACAAAATTTTTTCTACCATTTGTACACAAAGTCAGGGGCAGATAAAGAATTTTTTTCCGGGGGGAGGGGGGGCAACATACAAGGATCAGAATGGTGAATGTGTCCTTATAGGCTCTGTGAGACCAAATTTAAAATAAACACACACACACACACACACACACACTAATATATTAATTTTATTATAATAATTATCACATGACACATATTAAAAACATAACTTTATTACACTAATAATTTTATCACAATCATTGCAAGTTCCCTCTTGTGTTTCCTACACAAGCTATCCAATACCTCCTCAGCATTCATTGGTGATGCAATAGGTTGATGGATATGCATTGGTGCCAGTCCATTGAAACGATATTCGGGCGCTGATAACCTCGCTGTTGTGCGCCCTAAAACACCAATCATCATTGAAACGACCTCCTGGTCAACCTACTACAAAGATATGTCTTTTAGCAGCAGAAAGTTGAGAGAGATCTCTCCACAGTACTGCTTCTTACAGGAAATGCCACCTGCAAGCATTTACAGATGTTCCCCATTGATTAGTAATAGTGTCTAATTATTTATATATTCAACTAGCTTTTACCTGCAGCTTTGTTCAGATATCAGTAGTACTGTTATGATGAATAAGTATCAGAGAAGCACAGGTCATGATGTGCACTGTCCCCTCTGCTGCTGATCACACACAGTCAGGTGTTATCCGTTGAATATCTTTCTACATATATGACATCACAGCTCTGACCACAAATGCATCAATTTTGCATGTTTGCTGAAAGTTTGTTCAGTCATTTAAAGACAATCTGCTACATAAAGTAAAGAGTTTGACAGCAGCAACAGACTGTTTAATGAATATGTGGTACATAATTTGATGTCATACTAAAACACAATCTCAAAAATATCCAGAAAAAATGTTTTCAAAAACTTACGCTTATCTTTTATGGTTCATTCATGATCAACACTTTTGTCTTTTGGATTCCCTGCAGGAGGCACAATCAAAAGATAAGCATATGCTTTCATCAACTTTTACGTAGATCTTTTTGAGATCTCCACTCCAGTACTTTCCAATTTGACATAGCATTACAAACAAACTTTTTGTTGCTGCTTTGATTCCCTATTATCACTTCTGTCTCCTGATTCAATTTTTTTAAGTAGCCTATATTCCCGTCCAGGATTCAAGTTATCTCCATAACAAATTTTATCAAATTCTGTTTGGTGGTTCAGCTGTGAAAATGTGACAGATAGACAAAATTACTTTCACATTTATAATATTAGTATATTACAGATTACTCACAGTGCCTTTCAGACAGAAATAAAGTGCTCTATGAAGACTGAAATATATTGGTTCCTGATAAAAATGTTAAACAAGACATGAAATAGTATTTGTTAACAAGAGGACCTGGGTGAAATGTCAAGGCGCAGAGACTGTAAGAAGCCTGATGATGATGAAAAATTGAAATTTTAGCTTCAAATAAAGCTGGTGGCAGTACTAAGTGGGAAAATAATACACAGAGATCACTGAAAATATCTGAATGCAAAATTTTAATGTTTTTTGCAGTGTGGTTCAAACCTACACAACGGCTCATTTACCTACTGCGCTGTCACGAAAGATAAACAAAGTTATGTTTTATTGTACTTTTACCATAATTCTGACAAACATGAAACAAGAAGCAATGAAATTAAGGCTGAAATTTTTAAACTCACAATTATAAGCTGCTTTTAAGTAGAAAATTGTGATTATGCCAAGATTCACTCCCTTTCTCCATGTGCCCCCCTGCCACCCTCACCCTGAATTCACCCTCACCCTTGCGTGCATTCACACAGACACCCAAATGCACATTCCTGTGGCCATGGCAAGACTAATTTGATACTCAAATTCTGAAAGCAGTTTTCTGAGCTGATGGAGATGCAGAGGAATAGGAATTGTCACAAGGAGGGGAAGTGGGGAGCGAAAAAAGAGGGGTGGAACAGGGGGAAAAGAAAAGGAGAATTCCCACATTGGGTAGGTGGGGGGTGGTGGAGTTGGAGGGAGGACAAGTGTTTGCAGAAGGCAGTGAATGATCTGGATGGAATAGGGTTGGTGTGAACAGGGGTGTAGGGAAAAGGCAAGGTGAGGCAGTGGGAACAGGTTAGAAGAGGTTTAGATCAGGGGATTGCGAGAGTGCAGGATGTGTTGGAGAGACAATTCCCATTTGCATAGTTCAGAGAAACTTGTGCTGGAAGTAAGTATCTAAATTGCCTGTGTAGTAAGGTAGCTGTTAAAGTAATTTGTGGTTTGCCACAGTTTGGCAGTGGCCATTCATATGAGATGACAGCTGGTTACTAGTTATACCCACACAGAATGCTATACAGTAATTGAAACACAGCTGATATACAACATGGCTGCTTTTGCATGTGGCCCTGCTTTTTATTGGATGGGAAAGGCCTGTGGCTCGACTGCAGTAGGAGATGGTGGGTGGCTCTATGGGGCAGGTCTAGCAACTGGAATGACCACAAGAGAACAAACCATGGGGTGCAGGGTTGTGAATAGGATTGGAATAGGGATGGACAAGGATATTCTGTACGTTGGGTGCACAGAAGAACCCAGTGTTGGGGACATAGGTAGGATACACCTCATGTCAGAGCATGTTGAGAGGTAGTCGAAGACCTGGTGGAGGCTCCAGTAGAGCTTTTAAATGGCCAGGGTTATACTGGGTGATCAGAGGAGAGCTGGTCAGTGGCTAGTTAACAGGTTTACTGGTGTCAGAGGAGCTGCTGGCATGGGAGACTTGTTTATGGGTGAGCTGGATAGGAAATTGTCTGGTACTAAAGACTCATCCAAGAGGCCCGGAACAAATTTATCTGAACTATGTGGATGGGAAATGTCTCTCCAACACATCCTGTGCTCTCGCAATCCCCCTGCTCTAAACCTCTGCTAACCTGTTGCCACTGTCTCACTTTGCCTTTTCCGTGCTCCCTTCTGTCCACACCACTACTCCTCCATCCAAATCCTGCACTACCTTCTCCCAACACAATTCAGGCATTCTTCTCTTCCTCTCCTTCTTTCCCCTTTTCAACCCCTCCCCTTTTCTTCAAGTTTGCCTCTCACCCCTTTCCCCCCGTCCGTTTCCCCCTCTCCCTCTTCCTACATTTCATTTTGTTGTACCCTCTGTACTCTCTTCAGGTTGTTGTGCAGCTATGAAGTCATCTGATATCTGACTGCTGCCGATGACTTTAAGCATACCAAGTCAGGTACCTGTGTGCCTTAGCAATGTTAACATACAGCATTCTTTGAGGGTACATATAAATTTGCCATTGTGGTCACTCATTGCAGATTTTGATTTCACCATGCATGTTATCATCAGATTTAACATTATGTTCTTTTCTATGTCATGTCACCACAGTTGCATGGATACAAAGGTCTTTGAGATATCTGAAACTAGTGATGGTGAGTGTGGAACGTTTTATGAAGGTAGCAGTGATTAGTCTTCAATGGCAGCTTGAAGCAATAGTCCTCCGCTCTGTACATCAGCTGGTACACCACACCAGTATGGTGTTTCTACAAGAGATGCTATCATCAATTATTCAGAATCTAAAGAATTAGAAAGTGATAGCAAAATGCTTTAGAAAAGTGTGAGTCTTAATAACACTTTTGATTGGAAAAAACTGTTTTCCAGCCATTGAAACAAGTGTTTGTGATTTGGCTTCAGGACACAAACATCCTCTGGTTAATACCTGTTGCAGTTTATAGAAGATAGAACAAACTGATCTTATGTATACACCAGGGTGAATACTCCAGAAGGTGTGCATTCTTGACTATCCATGTGGGAAGATAATGCTCTTGAAGAAGTTCATTATTCTGCTGCTATTTGTTTTCTAATGGTTCAAATTAACAAGGTGAAAGTAAGTGATTACTGGCCCTGAGATACACTTTTAAACTCAACAATTTTAAGTAACATTCTGTCCTGAGACCATTTTATTTATTTTTCACTTTAGTTATGACATTTTACAATACATTTAATCCATATCAGAAGTTTGCACCGACGAAAGTCTCCTGTTGTGCAAAGACTGGTTATCTTCTAAACAACACATCCAAACAAAATACATTTGGAATGAAAATATCCATGCTGTGTGACTATCAGACTGGGTTCATTTTGGCTTTCATTTATATAAAGGCACAATAACAGAAATTAGATTTCACAGTTTACGTAAAAGTTGCAGTGTAGTAGTAACATTTATGAGACCATTTTTGGAAAAAGGACATACACTATATGTTAACAATTTGTATTCCAGACCAGAACTGTTCCTCTGGCTTCACAACCACAGAACAAATGCATGGAGCACTGTTTGTAAGAATAGGGACAACATGCCAAAACACAGAGGACACAAACAAGAAGAAACTGAGTTTAATTCATCTAACAAGATCCTTGCTCTCAAGTGGCATGACAAAATAAATGTGAAGATGTTGCCCATATGCAACACAACAGAAATAGTTGAAACGGGGAAGACTGACAGAAACACTGGCAAAAATCTCAAGAAACCACAGTCTAATGAAAATTACAAAGCAATTGTAGGTGCAGTTGACTGTTGTGACATGTTGCTAAGCTAAGTGTCAGACTGGGAAATGTTTTAGGGAGCTGCCCCCCCCCCCCCCCCTCAAATCCGGATTCATGCATTTTAAACACTCATGCTCCCCACAGGTTGGACACAGTGTGAAAAATAGCTCTCACAGTGTTGAGCTATCTCTTGTTAGGGAAATTCTAGGAAAATATGCAACAGAATCTAGAAAAGCTGGCTGAGGAATGTGCTCCAAAGATAGGAATTATCTATGATTTATTGAACCTTTTTCTGGGTGTTATTGTGAGTGGGTACTCAAAAGTACCACGTTCCGAGACTTATCACAGAATGTATGGTTGGAATTAATTAATACTGAATTAAAAAACAGCCACAAATAATTAATAAAAGACAATATAATATAGATCTTTCTAACTTCGCTAATGTTGATCCCTGCCAAGATCAAAATGAAGGATGGAAAGTACACTACTGACCATTAAAATTGCTACACCATGAAGATGACGTGCTACAGACGTGAAATTTAACCGACAGGAAGAACATGCTGTGATATGCAAATGATTAGCTTTTCAGAGCATTCACACAAGGTTGGCGCTGCTGGCGACACCTACAATGGTGCTGACATGAGGAACGTTTCCAACCAATTTCTCATACACAAACAGCAGTTGGCCGGCGTTCCCTGGTGAAATGTTGTCGTGATGCCTCATGTAAGGAGGAGAAATGAGTACCATCATGTTTCCGACTTTGATAAAGGTCGGATTGTAGCCTATATCGATTGTGGTTTATTGCGACGTTGCTGCTCGCATTGGTCGAGATCCAATGACTGTTAGCAGAATATGGAATCGGTGGGTTCAGGAGGGTAATACGGAATGCCGTGCTGGATCCCAACAGCCTCGTATCACTAGCAGTCAAGATGACAGGCATCTTATCCTCGTGGCTGTAACAAATCGTGCAGCCATGTCTCGATCCCTGAGTCAACAGATGGGGATGTTTGCAAGACAACAACCACCTGCATGAACAGTTCAACAACGTCTGCAGCGGCGGGACTATCAGCTTTGTGACCATGGTTGCGGTTACCCTTGACGCTGCATCATAGACTGGAGCACCTGTGATGGTGTACTCAACGATGAGCCTCGGGGCACGAATGGCAAAACTTCACTTTTTCGGATGGATCCAGGTTCTGTTTACAGCATCATGATGGTTGCACCTGTGTTTGGCGACATCGCGGTAAACGCACATTGGAAGCGTGTACTCGTCATCGCCATACTGGCGTATCACCCGGTGTGATGGTATGGGGTGCCATTGGTTACATGTCTCGCTCACCTCTGATTTGCATTGACAGCACTTTGAACAGTGGATGTTACATTTCAGATGTGTTACAACCCGCGGCTCTACCTTTCATTCGATCCCTGCGAAACCCTACATTTCAGCAGGATAATGCACAACCGCATGTTGCAGGTCCTGTACGGGCCCTTCTGGACACAGAAAATGGTTGATTGCTGCCCTAGCCAGCACATTCTCCAGATTTCTCACCAACTGAAAACGTCTGGTCAATGGTGGCCGAGCAACTGGCTCGTCACAATACGCCAGTCACTACTCTTGATGAACTGTGGTATCGTGTTGAAGCTGCATGGGCAGCTGTACATGTACACACCATCCAAGCTCTGTTTGACTCAATGCCCAGGCGTATCAAGTCCATTATTATGGCCAGAGGTGGTTGTTCTTGGTACTGATTTCTCAAGATCTATACATTCAAATTTTGTGAAAATGTAGCCACATGTCAGTTCTAGTATAATTTGTCCAATGAATACCTGTTTATCATCTGCATTTCTTCTAGTTGTAGCAGTTTTAATGGCCAGTAGTGTAGTTACAATGAGTGTAAAAACTATTCACACAGTTCATATGAAGTAGTTCACTGGCAGAAGATTGGCTATGTGTTTCAGGTGTTACAATACCTATTCTGTACATGATGTAAACACACAAGGTTGGCTATGTGTTTCAGGTGTTACAATACCTATTCTGTACATGATATAAACACACAAGGTTAATTTTGAAAGTTAAACAAAAGCTATACATATTCATCACTTTACAATGTGATTTTTTATTCCAAAATGTCAAGAGCAATTATATTCTAGTATCTTGATTTTTTTTGCTATGAAAGTTACCTAAGGATGTAAACAAAGACTGAAAATGGATACTGAGTTTTGTTAAAAGGGTATGGAGCAACTCTTCAAATGAAGAATTATGCCGTCAAGAAAGAAATATGGTATTTCAGATGATGCTACATGTCTTTTGTATAGCAATATTCTTCTTCTTCTTCTTCTTCTCAGATTTGTTGAAAAACATTGTAAAGTTTCCACCTTGGCTACATCTTACATGAATTTACTTTGCTGAAACTTGTACAATTAGGCAACTTTGGCCTTACGGGCCATTTTTAAGTGTTGCAGTTCCTAACATGCAATTATTATCTGATTATTTCACAACAGTCACAACAGTTCTGAAAGTGACAATATAATGAACAGGCATTAAATATAAAAACAGAATGTTTGCTGAGAGCAGTTACAGCCATTCTTGAAACTATTGTCATGTAATAAGTCACAGTATGTGCTCACTTGTGTTGTTATACACAGATTACATTATGTAACTATATAGCACACATAAGACCAATAAAACAGAAATTATATATATTCACCTACTTACAATACACTAAAATTATCCCACATAATGTAGACAATCACACTGTGTATCATAATTTTTGTTCATGAAAGTTGCCTAGGAGTTTAAAAAAAGATTTAAAATACATATCACATATCGTAAAAATATTCAAATGCTTAAAGAATCAAAGTCTGAAGCATCTCTCCAGATGAATTAGGATGCTGGCATGAGACAGATTTGATTTTTCATCTGCAACAATATATGTTCCATGTGTAAAGCAAACAGACTGCATACAAAACATCTGTTCATAAAAAATTACACAGATTCATCTCCATTAAGATGTGATAATATTATTTTGATGTAAGGGAAAGATTCTGTACTTGAAAACATTGATTTATTGCCTTGTAGTTTCCCTGAGGACAATTAATTGTATTTATTTATTCAAAACATGTCTGGGTGCATCAAAAGTGTCTTCCAGTGAGCACTTCATTTCCCTTGTACTCTGTTTGTGAATGAATTACTATTCAAACATGCACCAAGAGCAGAGATAAACTGGAGAGACTGGATGCAAGGATTGTTCAGCGTGCAGCTTGCAAGATCAATTGAGATATTCAGCTTGGTGCCAGGAGGCCTGTGCATGTAATTCAGCTGGCAGAAAGCCATCGCCAGCAGAGAGTCCGTACACAGGCTTACATGATAATGACACATCAAAGGGTACTGCATGAGGCAAACATATCTGCGGCAGTGAAATAGTTTATGAGCACTGCATGACTTTTGTATGTGGTTCTTAACCTCCTGTTCCATGTAACATGGAACAGTGGTTATGAAGGAATATTTAGTGCTGTCAACAGACACTTATAAAAAGTAAAACTGATGGCACCAAGCTAGCTTTCAAAACTATTACTTCATTCCTCAGGAATGAGAGATGCATGGGTTGGCGAAGGTTGCAAAGGAAGAGCATGTCACTCAGACACTTGGCAACCTGTACTGAGGATGAGGGTACAAGATAAACATTGTGTTCCTTGAAATTAAAGTTGTAACTTGTGAGTATATTACATTTCTGTGTTTATTTATACAAATAGATGATCATGCAGATGAGGGTGGATACCATGGAAATAACTATGACAAGCTATACAATAATGTAAAGAACTTAACATTCTAGAAAATAAGGAAGTTTGGCACAAAGGTGCTGAAACGTGTGTTGGTTTATATGAAAAAGAACAGCTGTTTGCACAAGGGGCATGTCTTCAAATGCAGTGAGGTCCAGTATCTCCACCTGCTACCATTACACTCCTCAAATAACATTTCTTTCTTTTCTGTTAACTATTATACATGTAATGCACATACTATGAGCATACGAAATCATTAAATTCTTATTTGTGTGGTATTTCACTAAACTTTATTATTCAATGTGTAGTTTTCTAACCACTACAAAATTGTTAAAGCTTTCATGACCACTTGTTGAAAACTGCCTATTGGCTTCTATCTCGAGTTCTTTTTCTGACATTTTGTCAGCTCGAGTGGCTGGCATTGTCACAGTTTCACCCTCCATTGCTGGTGGTGGACTGGAGCCAAGCTTACGGCTGCAGACTACATGATCCTGGTGTGCCAATGTCCAAGGGCTTCTCTGCGGTCTTTTCTTGCATGGGTAGTTGGAGAAATCAGCTGCAGCAGAGCAAGCACACTGCAAGACTGACCATGTAGTAAAATTTGACGACATGGAAGTTCTGGCTGTATTGAAGAAATATCACACCCACTTGTTCACAGAAGCTATAGAAATACACAAACACAAAAATGGCTTCAAAAAGAAAGAAAAAAGCTTTAAGGTAAACAGATCCTGGCTTCCCATGCTGCAGTGAACAACTGCTGCAGGTAGCAAGAGAACCACACCGGAAATGACCATGGAGAAGCCCTCAGACATTGGTGCATCAGGTACATACAGGCTGCTGTCATGAGCTAGCTTCAGTCCACCACCAGCAATGGAGGGTGACACTTGGACAATGCCAACAACTTGTGCTGGTGAAATGTCAGAAAAATCATTAGACAAATGTCAGCCGAAGAACCTGAGACAAGCCAAGAGGCACTTTTTCTAACCACTGATGACAACAACAGAATTAGTTTTTGAAGAAAAATTTTCTTTGATGAAATATTCTAAATTTATGCTCCACTAAAATTGTGTGCTCTTCAAAAATTGACCTTGCTAAGAACTAACTGTTTTAAGAGTGACATATGTTAACTGAAAGCCCTCATTCTCTACTTAACAATGAACATTTTACTCTTTCCAGAAACTGTAATTAATGAGTGCTAATATTCAAAATTATTGTATATTTGAATGTTCAAATTTTAAAATGTAATCTTGTCAACAGGTCAATGCCTCCTCTCATTGCTGTTAATTTTATGCCTATGTGTACAAATCAAAAGAATTACCTATGGCTATACACATTACTTTATCTTAAAATACACTCCAGGAGAAAAATTACACTCTTGGTTGAAAGAAAAATTGCTACCTAGGTTCATCATTCTATAAAAGCTTTTATATCTTTGTGAGGGTGGAGACCCTTGTATCTCCCTGTTTACTCATTGACTAATCTGTACGTGCCAGGGTATGGTATTTTTTGAAATTACATATGGTCCTGAATAGAGTAATTGCCACTTCTTATTCATTTTGCCAGTTATTTTTTATTTAGGGTGTGTCCGTTAAGAGGACTCATTGCCCTTCAAAAAATTGTGTAACACATTTCAGTTTCTTATTATAAATTTTCTTTCTATACTTGGCCCTGTTTTCTAGTGTAAGCATAGCTTGTTTGATTTTGTCTTGTAGTGTCATTTCTGTAGAGGTACCTTTGGTGTAGGTGACTCCCACTCATTCGTTTGTTTTGTCTGGAACATCAATTAGTTAGGTGTGAAACCTGTTGAAGAATGTGGAAGGATATTGACAATTTGAACAAAAGGAATTACATATGCTACCCATCGGGTGTGTTTGTGAGGGGTGTATATCCTATTAAACTGGTTAAATTCTTTAAAGACTCATTCTACTGGGCTTGCTTCTGGGTAAAAAAAGTTTACTAATACGTGCTTTATGTCCTGTGAGGTCATAAATTGTTTCCACTTTTGCCCAGTGAAATATAAAGCAGTATCTGTTAGTAGTACCTTTGGTTTACCTACTCTTCTAAAATAGTTTCCCTCGATTCTTTCTCAGATATTTGTGGCTGTTGCCTTTTTAATGGCATACATTTTGATATGTTTTGAGAAAATGTCATATAGTGCTACTGTGTATCTTACTCCTCCTTTACTTCTTGGCTATGGACCAGCTATGTCCAGGAGTACTACATCTAGAGGTTTTTTTTGTGAGTATGGGGTGTAGCTCAGTATATTTGGACATATTGGACTGTTTTGATTTTCAACATATTTTCTTAATACCTGTAGGACTCACCTTCTCAAATTTGGAAAATAACAAAATGCTGCAATTTTTTCAGTACATCTGCCTACTCTATAATGACCCCAGGCTCCATGTGTGTGCCTTATAAATTTGTCGATATAATCTTCGGGAATACACACACACCATTGATCAGATTTTTCATGTTTCCTATGAAACAAAACACCCTTGTACTCCTGATACCATTTACTTACCTTTCCACCTTCATCCTGCTTAAGATTTTTGCATGACTTTCCTCCATCTGTGATTTTGCTGTTGTATAATTTTCATTTGCTTATAAGACTTAGGGTAACCAGACAGTTGTGTTGTACCTTGCATTAATAATGTTCTGAGTTCTGCATCCTGCTCTGTTAATTCACCAAATTCCTCTAAACCTTGTCGTAACCTAGACAATGCATCTGCAATAACATTCTGACTTCCTTGAATTCTTTTAATTATAGACACCATCTAACTAATCTATGGTGCAATAGTTTACATGTTAAAAGAAATGAAAGTGACTGATGGTCACAGTAAACTTTGGTATTCTTGCTCCACAAAAAATATTCAAACTTTATAAATGCCCATATTAAAGCTAAACTTTCCAATTCTCACACAGAGTAAGATTTTTCGGCTTTTGATAATGTGCGACTAGCAAAATTGATGACCTTGGGTACTTCCTTACCTCCTCCTTCTCACATCTGGAACAAACATGTCCCTAGCGCCTGAGATGAGTCATCTGTGCAAAGACCAAAATCCTTGAACATATCAGAGTGGCTACGAACATTTGCATTGATTAATGCCTGCTTAATGTAAGTTCTCTTGACACTTATCAACCCATAACCAAGGGCTATTTTTTTCATAACAAGTTGAGCAATGCATCACTGTTCATCAGTTGCTGTGGTACGAATTTATGGAGGAGAGGGGAAAAAAAATGCTAGTCCCAAAAAAGCTTTTAGTTGGTTTTTATTCCTTCGAGCTGGACAATTGCGTATAGTATCAATTTCTTTTGGGTCAGGTAATATACCTTGTTTGACACAACATGTCCTAAAAATTTGACTTGCTCCCTATCAAAACTAGAATTTTGTTAAATTGGCTGGAACTCCGTAATCTGCAAATCATTGAAGCACCTGTTCAATGAGCCTGATATGTTCTAACAAAGTGGATGTGGCTTTTAGCAGGTCGTTTACATGAACTGTAACTCCGGTTGGTAATTGGTCAGGTGTTGTGGGTATTTTTACATTTTGCACTTTACAACTGACACTGGTACCTGTTTCAACTTGACTAATGATATCACTCAGATTTTCACTGATCTTCTCTCTCTCCTTCTTAGCCATTCTGAGTCAACTTCTAATGTCGCTACTCTTAAAGTAAGCTCTTCTCCAGCTTGAGGTACACTTTCATAGTCTTTATTTAGTTTATTAACTACAGTGGTTACCTTTTTTTACTGTCGAACGCAGCTGGTTTTGTGTGGCTTCAATATTTATGTTTGTGTCTATGATTTTCTTTATCTGTTGCTCTACTAGATCATGATGGTCATTAAAATAATCTACCTTCTGTCTTAACTCTGTAATATTATCATTAATTTCAGAAAATACTTCATGCTTTACTTGTTTTTCATATCATTTAATTTTCTGCAATTTCAGTGAGAAAATTTCTGGCTAAGTCATCAAACTTCTGTGAGACCGTGTCTTGCAAATCCTTAAATACTTGCTTTTCTTCTTGTTTCATTGTATTTAGATCTCGTGTAACAGCGTTTTGTTGCTGTTTTACCATGTTCATATCTTATTTCATATGACTGAAATTTCTATTGATACTATCTAATTTCATGCTTATGTTAGATAATAACTGCCGTAGCAGTGCATCAGTTGTACTAATGTGGTTGCTATCAGCTGTACTTTCCAAATTAATGTTTGAGTTGTGACCAAGTGGTGTTTGTAAAGTGTTGTGAAAATTCATATTCAAATTGCTCTCCAATGTTTCATTCATGATCAGTATGTCGCTCTGGGAGATGCGTGATATTGTCTCCTCAGTTGCAAACATTGTGTCGTCATGGTTATTCTGCTGTGGAGCATTGCTATCATTTGTCACACCTGCGACACTCATCTCTGACCTTACTTGGTTTCACTTCCCTTGAATAAAAAATACTTAATTCTGGTATAAAATTTTTTTCTTATTTCAAAACATGTACAATACAAATCTCTCATAGCCCATAATCTTCTGAGTGCCACTTCTTAACAGAACTTCAACATACAAGAGAGTGAGAAACAAAATCATGTATAAAAAAAGAATGCTGTTATTTTCTTTTGAGTAGGCCTTACTGGGCTTTCATACTTATGGTTGTTCTGTGTTTTATTTTTTGTTTTTAATAAATTTTAACTTTCCAATATCATGGGGGTCTTTCATCATGTACAAGGCTAAAAACACAAGCATGCACAATATTAACATGGTTTGTGTGCTATTACAAAGTACACCTTTTTCCTTGTTTGGATGATTTGAGAATGGGTTCTGATACGTGAGAATGGTCTTCAATTAAACAAAAGTAACTGAATTTTGCAACTTTGGCTGTTTTCTACACCAAACTGGTTGCTGTCCTGTTATTAATCCAGCTTGCTGGAAAACCAAGAAGATGAATTTCATAACTGCTTGTTTCCATTGCAGACATTAATGCTGTCCTGTAAGATACTTGCCTCACCAATCATTCACATATTCGGAAATAAACATACAAATATTTATTTCATTCTTCTATCTCTAATGAGACGGAAATGTTAACATCATTTATTGCAGAACATACTTGTGTTATCCTTTCCGATTTTTTCATTTACTTTTACTGTAAAAAGTGGTAGAGTCATAAGTTCAATGATTGATGATGGAGTTGGCAGTTTTCGCACTCGCCTCCTTCCAAATACTTGCATTACATTCTTAACAAAAGAGCCAGACTGTGTTGACAACACTACGTTGGAGAAAATATATATATTAGCATGCAGTGGGACACAAACCTACATCCATTGATATAGTAATCCATGAAACTATTCGTTACATTATGGCTTACTCATTTGGCTACTGTCGCAAGTCTCAATGATCAAATTTCTTCAAGCCGTATATCATTACTTCATTATTAACTGCACTTAATGGGCAGGGTGATGTGTTAGTGATAGGTTTTAATTGCACCACTGCTTTGAAACAGCATACTGCAGCACATACATTACAATAGAAATAAATAATTGAAATTCACCCAATAGTTGTTTGTACATGCTCGTGAAAGTCAATAGTCTAAAGGCCACAAGTACCATGACGATTGCAAAAAGTAGTGCAACAGCCAAACACGGAACATTTCAACATTAAATATGTCATTGACATCATTAGATTTACAATACTTCTTATGAGGACACAGAGAAATTTTGTTGAAAAATGCCAATTTTACATTACTTCCTTAAAAACTGCCAAATTCACATTACTTCCTTAAAAACTGCTGAATTCACATTGTTTCCTTAAAAACCACCAAATTCATCTTATTTGTCAAGTATTTTCCTGTCCCTAGTTATGCAAAAGTCATTCCACATTATAGCATAATTTAAAACACATGATACAAGTGATGTTTTCTATTAGAGCTGCTGTAACCCCATTTCTTAATATTATCAATACATTTTCTTTCTGTTAATTTTCTAGTGCTGTGTTATAAACCATATCTTTACTCTTAATGTATGTGTTGTCTACCAGTGAACTGAGCCATGCAAATATGTTTCATGGTTATTGCATATGTTGCACATAGATCTTAAATTAATATGTTGTTGACATAGATAACTTATCAAGCAGATAAGCTTTGTACAGTTGTGTATACATATAATGAAGGCTTCTTTTACTATGTGCAATCAATGTGAACATCAACAGAAGGTACAATGCTCAAAGATGGATAAATAAAATAAATAGATCTTTGTACAATTAATGCTCAACCTGTTTCCTATGAACAATTTGGAAGTTTATTCCATAATAATGCAGTCAGTGATGACTGAAGCTGTCTGTTTATTTTCCATAAAGTGTGTTAATAATTCAGTGAATAGAGATATAAGTTGCTAATAATACAACAGCAAGAAAATCATACAGGTTGAGTCTACATAACTTTCTGTACAATATTCTACACAGCTAGAGGGAAACTGATTCTTAGTCATCCTGTACATGAAACACACATCTAAATATTTCTTCAATTGGTGAGGTGCGAATGTTTACACCACAATAAATGAAATTCTGGAGACAATGTGGGAAGGTTGTAAACTGTATAGCAAATACGCAGTGATTCTCAAGTCATGTAAACTTTAACCAAAATATGTTACATAATGGACAACCTCTGATTTGTGACTACAAGAGAGAAGCTATTCAGTCATGATGTGCAGTGCTTCTCTCTGGACTTTGCAAATAAGCTACAAATGAAATAAAGTAATTCATCCTGCTGTTAATTATCTGACTAGATGGATGTGTATTGAATTCTGTATGACACTGATGGGGAATTGATTTTTAAAAAAGTCAGCCATTTCATGTATTTTGGAAATTCTAAAAGTTTGTGAATGGAAAAAGTCAAAATAAGTTAAATACAAATGCTAATTACTGCTGCATAAGAAGAGTATGGAAAATTAAATAATTATTTAATTTGAAAAGGTTTTCCTTGGACTAGTATTTCTACCGAACTCCAATCTTGTGTTGTGTCACTGCATAGACAACTTCCGAACGTTCTGTTGCACAGCAAAAGAACAATTTCGCTGAGTTTCAGAGGGCAATTACTAGAAGGAAGTGCCATTTAATAAGTGCACTGATAATTACACAGACATTACCTGAATACTTAGAACATTATCTTTGATGTTGCCAGAAAATTCCAGATAACATTAAACAAATAACTTCAATTAAATTCTAAAGAACAAATTAAACATAGCAATTTTTATATAAGAAGTGTTGACTTCTTTGGACAGCACTTAGCAAGACCTAATTGTGTGTGTGTGTGTGTGTGTGTGTGTGTGTGTGTGTGTGGGTGGGTGGGTGGGTGTGTGTGTTTTCACCTACTACACCCCTGTGCCAGTTCAGTCAAGCAGACGTCTAAATTTAGCTGTAGAAAGTTGAATGTAGTTCAAACAATATTTAGTGTAGTGGTATTCTACGTCTTATGTTAATTCATTTTAGGAATTTTTAATGTGTCAAGTGTTAGATTAAGAGTGAATCTGTACTTGAGTGTCATTACTTGGTGGGATTAACAGTTCTAAACTTAATTTTTGATGTGTTATGGTTTAGAATTGGAGCAATGTTTAATATGCAGTATGAAAAGCAATTATGTTCCACCCATAACTGAACATTCAGAAGGAGAAGAGGCAACAGCATATACACAAGTAGACATGGATCTGCTTGCAGATATTTTGAATTAATTAAAACTTGTAACAGATCAACAGAAGGAATTTTCTACAAAAGTAGAGTGTGTAACTACAACTGTAGCAAACGCCTGTTCAAAAAACCCAATTGTCTACAATAGTAGAATTTATATCTACAATTGCAGCAAATTTCTCAGCTGAACAAAATGAAATGTTTACAAAAGAAGAGAGTATGTCTACAAAGGTTTCTGAAATTCCAATTAAGCAGTCCAAGATCTCCAATGAGATACTTCAGTTCTAACAAGCTCAGGAAAATTTTCATGAGGAGTCACAGGAAGTGACAAACAAAGTTAAGGATTTAAGAGCTCAGGAAGATGTTGAAACCCATGTTGGCCAGATAACCAAGAATTAACATCATGTCTCCTGGTTATGTAGAATTCATTGTAACTAAGTCTGAAGAACATCTAACCCGTTTTAATAGCAAATTAGAAGACTGGGCTCAAGTTAAGCAAAAACAAGTGCTGGGCTGATTCTCCATGGTTGAACTGCCCGCTTACGAGTGGTTCAGCTGTCTCTGATGCAGAATTGTCTGCGATCTTGCAGGCACTGGAGCAGATGAGACATTCTTCCTCTCCTAAATTTCTTGTCTGTTCCGATTCACTCAGTGCCCTGCACTCATTGCAATGTCTGTATCCGGCAGACAAAATGGTCCAGACCATCCAGGATGCCCTCCTCCGACTACAGCAACTGGGGAAGGTTGTAGCATTCTGCTGGGTTCCGAGGCATGTCGGCATTCCTGGGAATGAAAGGGCAGATCTCGCAGCCAAGGAGGCGTGTCTTGATCCACAAGTGTCTCAGTGTGCTATCCCCTTGCACGCACTCACCTTGCTGTTGAGCTCACGGGTCATGCGTCGGTGGGACGGTGAGTGGCTGGAAGTGACTGACAATAAGCTCCGTATAGTCAAGCCCACAACGTGTGTGTGGTGTACTTCCTTTCAGCCCCATCGACGGGATGAGGTTCTCCTCACTCGGCTTCGAATAGGCCACAGCCCTGTGACGCATGGCTTCCTGCTCCGGCGAGAGGACCCTCCAATGTGTGGTGCTTGCGGCGTACAGGTCACTGTGCGCCACGTTTTATTGGATAGCATTTTATTTTCTGACCAGTGGGCTGCGGCTGACTTGCCAGCAGACCAGCCATCTCTTTTAGGCAACACTCGGACTAATGTGGCTAAAGTTTTAAAGTTCTGTGCCATGTCAAATGTTTTTAAAAAGATTTTAGGGAGAGGATTTTAATTTGCTCACTGTGTGACAAGTTCGCCCATATTTTATGTAAGTGGCCAGCCAGTCAAAATTTCCTGTGACATTCTTGTTGCTATGTTTCCCCTTTCCTTAGGTTTTACATTCTTATGTAGCATTTTCCTTCTTTTACTGCTTTCTTTGAGTGTGTGCTATAGTTTTATTGGGCCTGTCCACATTCGTTCCTTTTAATGTGTGTCAGGGCGCTGATGACCTCGATTTTGAGTGCCCATAAGTCCCAACACACACACATTCAACTTTGTTGCAGGCTACTTGTGCCAGCATTCCTGGGGAACACAAGTACCACCTCAAGGATTGTATGCTACGAGCCCCTCTCGGGGTGTCCTTCACATCACTGTCCAATCCACCACTGACATTTCATCTCGATAAATGACAACAGTGGCACGCAAATTTCTGGGGTCAAGCCTAAAGCACAGCTTCATGCAGCGAGAATGCTGTGGCTCTGACACGAGTCCACAGCCATGCCAAGCTGTAGCGACATGCTGGCCAATGTACCCTCCTGCAACAGGGGAACTGGCCCCAGGTGGTGCCAGTGCCTGCACAGGCAGATTCCTCATTAAGCACTGTCATGCTACCCTGCACTTTCATGCAATATGGGCTCAACACAGCACTGGGAAGAAGACAAAGTGATTGTAAAACTTTGAAAATAAATGTCTGCTAATTGAATGCTGTTTCATTAGTGCACCAACACAGCACTTGGAATTCCCCCCCCCCCCCCCCCCCCCTACTGTACATCCGCTCAACTTCGACTATCCTACATTCACATAGGAGGCCACATCTGGTGGGCTCCTGCACAACTGTGCAGTTGTTGCTGGTGAGAATCCAGACGACACGAGCTCCAAAGCAATCACTGAAGTCAAGCACATTGTGCTGCACTGTATGCTGAGCAGTTGGGTGACCCAGTTAAGCATCAAGTGCAACTAAGCTGTGTTTGACTTCAATGACTGCTTTACAGCCTGGACCATCTATATTCTTCCTAGTAACACTAGCTTTTCAGGACTGCATGGGTGTTGAACTCTCCCTGAAACCTGCAGCACATCATCATGTCAATGGCACATTCTCGCACAACCTCACAGACAAGACTCCAGCGTCTTCTCACAATCTTAGCCTAGATCGCTTCTCACTTCAGTCAGGCCTCAGCACACAGATACAACGTGGCCACAGCTATGTGTGTGTGTGTGTATGTGTGTGTGTGTGTTTGTGTGTGTGTGTGTGAGTGTGTGAGAGAGAGAGAGAGAGAGAGAGAGAGAGAGAGAGAGAGAGAGAGAGAGAGAGAGAGAGTGTGTGGGCGTATGGCTGTTTATGTGTTTCTGTATCTGATGGAGGACATTGTCCAACACTTTATCCAGCAGTCTACATTAAATGTGCCAGTCCTCTGCTCAGTGTTTCCGCTACGTGGTGAGCAGCATTTTACCCTAATTCATATTTCTTTTGATTCACTATTTTCAAACTTATAAAATTTTAATAATAATTTCCTGGTGGATTCTCACCTGAGCCTTGTGTGCGAGTTGTGATTGTTAATGTAGGTGTGCTCTGACCCAATTGATTGAAGGCCTGCATGTAAAAGTGGTACTTGGTGCCACACTGCAGATTGTTAAGAGTGTAACTTGAGTAGTTAGACAGAATCCTCACTTTCTCCCATTCACCGAATTCTCGCTTGAAATACAAGTAATAACCTGAAACAACAAAATTGTTTAGTTAAAATGATCTGCATTACACTCTTCAAGCTGAGTAGTTAACAATTTTATTTCAGAATTACTTCTGATTGTGGAATATTAAACTGTAATAATTTACTGGCTTTTAGACTTTCAAGTATTTTCCACAGAAAGAAATCTATTTTTGTTAATCATGTGACTCTTTGAGACATGGTCTTTCATATGTTGCTCCATGTTGTTGCGTTAAGCAGAGTCATATTAGTTCAATAAGTTAAATTAACAGCAAACCATTACACCATTAAACACAAGAAATGGAAAGGAAAGAGATAGAAGACACAAACAGAAAATATATAAAGTCTTTTTTTCAGACGCTTGTGGAGCAAAATAAAATTTTATGGTACTACGAGTTTATCTGATAACTAGTTTTAGTGTTTTCTATTTGAAAGACTAAGTATACAAAGCGAAAGAATTCAGTGATCTTGGAAGCAAAAGAACAAGTGACAGATGAAGCAAGGAGGACATAAGAAGCAGACTATCACAGGCGAAGATGGGATTTCTGATGGAATCTGTGTAATCAAAAGTCAGTTTTAGTTTAATTTTGTGTTATGCACTTTAAAAACTGGGTCTTACTGTGATTTAGCATCAATTTATTGACTACAAGTCATGACCTTATGCCCTGAATTCCAGTATTTGTTACGATTCCAATGTTACACTTACCATCCTTCACTCTCAAGCTAGTGTCACAAGCAAACAGCAATTTTCTAGAATCATATTAGAAGGCATATTCATTGTAACATTATAAATGTGAAAGTAACGCTCTCTCTTATGCATTCATGACTGACTGCTGAACAAGTTCTCATGAAATTTTTCATGCTGAAGAAGGTTACTTTAGAAAGTGTGCTATATAACGCAATTATTGATTTGAAGAATATAACACAAAATATGGAACAATAATTACCTTCTGAAAAAGCTATTTACTCTTTGACGTTGATACGTTCTACATAATAGTATTCGACATGCTGAATACAAAGCTTGTACAATCTGCTATACGTTTAATCCATACTAATATCAGTAACAACGCTGTTGATTACAGCTGCTGAACGTCACACACCTCTTATAGCTTCTGAGGTGCATACGATTCATGTTAACAGCTCACAGTCATGTGGTTAGCACTGCAACTCTGGATTACGGGGTCTCGGGTTTGATTCCCAATGGGATCAGATTTTATTCCAGTTGTCACTGTGTGTGTGTGTGTGTGTGTGTGTGTGTGTGTGTGTGTGTGTGTGTGTTGCCCTCATCATCATTTTATCATTATCGACACACAAATCTGCACTGATCTGTCAAGTAAAAAAGACTTGTACCAAGTGGCCAAACATCCTGACTGGGGTCTCCTGACCAATAAAGCCATACCAGTGTTTCATTTAATTTTAGTGATATACAAGTGCTGCCTTGGATAACAGCTAAAATACAATGCTTACACATTTCTCAATGTGTTTAATTCATACTCCGATACTAATACCAATATTATTAAACGTGAATGTAACTGTTACGTTTTCATGTCTCTACCACTGAACTGATTCCTATAAAATTTGCTATGGAGATAGCTTGAGCCCCAAGGAAGATCATAGGCTACTTTAGGAAGTTGTGTTATGTTTTTGAATTTTACTGACATTTTTAAATATGGTGTACATTAGTGGAAAGCAGACAATCTTGCTCGATTGTTGGCGAACTATGATGTTAACACACTCAAATTCAGAAGAAACAGAGTACCTTGAACAGCTAGAGATAGGGCTTTCATATTCACAGAACATGTACCTCAGTATGTTCAGCAGAAATGAATAGCATTTGAACCACATTGGCCTGCAGTTCAAGGTCAACATTGATATTGGGGGGGAGCAACACCACCTACCAGAAAAGTGAGCCTGGGGCTTAAGTTTCACTATAAACAGAAAGTGAGTGTGATTTGAGCAGACACTTAGGATGCCTCGCGAGCTTTAAAGAGGAAGCATTAATGGCGAATGGAGAATGTGATGAATCCATCTGAGAAATTGCTGCTCGTGTGGGACGTTTCAGCAGTGCAACAGGTGTGTACAGAATGGTTTATCGAAGTCCATGGAACATGACAAAATGGGTCAAGTTGCAGCACCCAGACAACCCCACAAGAAGATCAACACCTCCTACAAATGGGATTGAGGACAGACCCATGTGCTCCTCAGCTCAAGCACAATGTAACACATCATACACTATCAGTGGTGACAGTGGGACGCTGTTTATTATGGCATGAGTTACGTATGTGTTGTCCACTTCTCGGTCTGCCTTTGACAAATGTGCAGAAACATGCTAGATGGCAATGGTGTATGGAACAACATCACTGGGGACAGGAATGGCATCAGATAGTGTTGTTGGATGAATACATATTCTGTTAGTTTGAAAATGATGGCTGTATTTTTGTTCACCACAGATAGGGGGAATGGCATCACAGTACATGGACTTTTACACATATCGTATGAGAAAATGATTTTAATATGATATCACCATCCAAACAATGGGCTAATCATTTTAATGTTGATATATATGTTAAGGTGTACAATAAACATCTGAAATTTCATATAGTTAAATCGAGCTAAGTTGAGAGTAGAGAAATATATTCATCTTAAAGGTACTTGTGAAAGTGATGCAAATGTAAATCCTATTAATATGGCAAGATGGCAACTCTGCGCTCTTCATTTGTGAACAGTTCATGACACATGCAAGATTATACTCAAGATGCATTCACCTACATGCACATGTATGGTTGTCCCAATTTATTCATAACCTTCACATGTAACCCGGTCTGACAGGAAGTAGTCGATGAACTCTTACCAGAAGACACTGCTTTTGATGGACATGATATGATTGTAAGAGTTTTTAGGTTGAAAGTAAAGATGCTAACGTCATTTATAGCTAAGGGAAAAAGATATAGAAAAATGTTATATTTTATGTATTCCACTGGATGGCAAAAGTGCATATTTTACTATGGTTACAAGACCAATTGAGACCCAATTAAACTGATAATATCATCAGTGCATAAATGCCTGGTTTAGCCACTGATAAGACACAATAATTCCAAGTGTGTTATAAAACATATCTGTAAATACATTAACAAAGACAGTGGTCAAGATATTTTCAACTTCAGAAACAAAGATATCACAAATCGCGTAAGTGAAGTACACGTATACGAGTTTGATCGTTACGTCAACAGGAACAAAGCTGTGTGGCTGCTTTTAGGCTTTCCACTGCACAGAAAGACAGTCCACCATAACACACCTCTGTGTTCACTTAGGAAAGGGAAAAAGGGTGTATTTTAATCAAAATAATTTTTATGGTCGACTATCAAGCATGTTGAAAACAACACTGACTGAATTTTTTTTTTCCTTTTTGTGCAAGAAATGATTTCACAATAACTCTTCTATACATTGGTAAAACAAGATATTATACCCAGATTACATCAAGATAAGAATGGAAACTTTGAGTTGAAGGAATCCCTGTTCACAACTGTCAGGGTATCAGACCTGGAGATGCTTTAGGTAAAGTCTGTAAGGTGCATGCAAGCAACATGGAATGGTTTTGCTTGAGGATAATGCTACACCATGTACAAGGGTAACATGTTTCAAAGACCTTAAGAAACACAATGGTCAGGAATTATTAACATTCACACAGGTGTGTGAGAAAATAATAGGAACCCATGGGCTTCCAAAACCACAACAAAAGTGGTGAAAAGAAAGAAAAGAAAGAAAGACAGAAAGAGGAAAAGACACAACAGAAGAGTTAGTGCAGCGACTTAAATCCTCACAATGATTTTATCTAAAATTAAGCTCACGTGACGGTGGAAGACCACAAATAATGATAACTGGAAAAGATTTACCTGACTTTGGATCAGGTAGACCAACTACAACTGAGGAAGTTAGTTGAAATTTATTATGACAAATGATATATGACACTATTTCACTGTAAAAGTGGCTCAGCAAATATGTTTCCACAACTGAGACCAGAACAGACATTAGTTTTCAACAACATTATGCAACAAACTGAGTGATTAAGCACATTCATTCTTTTTAGATGCTCTGGAAGCAACTGGTAAGACTTTTCTTTCAAATTTGCTCTTAGTCCAAATCTTGAATAGCTGCCGAGCTACTCAGTAATGGCTGAATGGTGCGTTCAGTGCTTATGCTGCTACTGAAATTAGATCACAAAGAAACAACTACTTGTAACACCAATAAAAATAGTTATTATGGACAGATGTTGCAGCAGCTTATGCTGTTGGTCTGGGAAGAGCGTACAATGTCCCACAAAAAAACCACTGAAACACTAAATCATAACATGCAAGATATTAGAAGCAACCAACCTATCTTAGGAGGGGTGGTCAATTTATTGGCTGGTGACTTTAGACAGAGTCTACCTGTAATAACTGAAGGCACACTAGCAGATGAAGTAAATCCATGTTTAAAGGCATCAACCTTATGTCAGCACATTACAAAATTTAGTATAACACCAAATATGCATGTACAACTGTACAATGACACAGACAATATGTGGATGCTCTTTCGAAAATTGGTGAAGATGGTATTGTTGCAAATATCAATGGCATGATTACATTAAATCTTGACTTCTGTAATACTGTTTCACAGTAAAGAACAGTTGGTGAATGAAGTTTATCCTGAACTGCAAGCAAATGATGTGTTGTGACTTGCGGATTTTTCAAAGTGCCCACGCGCAGTTACGCGAGTCCTCTACATGCGACGCTGTCTGCCTGCCATGCAGCAGCAGCGCCACCTAAGCGGCCAGCCAGCCAGCGGCCGCTAGACTCGGACTCAGTTATGATTTGACTGTTAAAGTGACACACGTCTCACTCTGTTTACTTGATCTGTAACTTTCATGTATTCTGTCATCCTTGAAATATACTTGAACAACTTGAAGTTATAACAATTGGTGACGAGGTAGTGAATTTTTCTTTTTCATCATTGTCCCAGGCGTTTCAAAGGCTACTTCACAGCAACTATTGCAAGGTCTCATAGAACAGCAAACACTTCTCACAAATGCGATTCGTGATTTCATTGTGGCATCAAATACGGGGCATCTCTCATTGTAGTCTCTACTCCCTTTTCCTCCTTATGACGAGACGGCAGAAGACTGGTCTGATTACGAAAAATGTCTTCGACAGCACTTCTTGGCATTTCATGTCGCGGAAGACCAAACAAGTAAATCTCTGTTCCTTTTATGGATTTCACCTCAAATGTAATGGTTGTTGTCGCAATTGGCTCCTTTGAAAGATCCCGCGTCTTTCTCCTTTGCTGATATGTGCTCACTTCTGTCTGTTTATTTTCAAAAGCATATGCATGTGGAAGCCTCTCATGTTGCCTTTTATTGTTGTCAAACACAACAGAATCAATCCTATTGCGCTGGAGCTGCTGAACTTCACGGCCCCAGTAGAAAGTGTCAATTTGTTACTGAGGTTCACAAAGAATCCTACGCTGATTTTATGGTGTGGGATGCTATTATCCGGTCGGTGCCCGACAAAGTAGTTAGGCAACGTGACCTCCAGTTGGCAAATCCAACTCTAGATGAAGTCCTACCCATCGTTCAGTGTTTTGAAATTTCTCACGCCGCTGGAGCACAAATAGAGGCATGGGGTGACGTTGGGGAAATACAACCTCTGTGTGATGTTGATGAAGCATGTGGCATCTCCCCGCCGTCCGACGTGGCCGCAGTACACTCCCAAGTGCAGCCTTGGCCTAACCGTAAACAAACCTCTAAGAAACTGCAGCAAAACATACGGCAATTTCATTGATGTCTGTGGTGTTTTACAAAACATTCACAGAGAGGATTGTCCACAACGCTGGGCCGTGTGTCACAAATGCAAAAAAAGGGGTCATGTGTCATCCGTTTGCAAATCCGGCCACATACATGATGTTCATGAGCATGGCGCTGATTCTGATTCTGTGTTGTCTGTCAATTGTACTTCTTCCCTTTCAGGGAAGTTATTCCCCACTGTCCAAATACTTGGTCGAGATGTTCGCATGCAGGTGGATACTGTGTCTGTTGCCACTATCATCAGTTCTCAGGCGTATCTTCAGTTGGGTTCTCCAATCCTGTCACCTGTCACTGGGCAATTATGGACTTACAATAAACAGAAGATTTCTCTCTTGGGACAATTAGATGCTGAGGTATCTTATAAATCTGTCGTTCACACTGTTCCCATATTTGTGGTCGACCATAGTAACGCAGACAATCTTTTTGGTTTTGATGCCTTCCACGTTTTTGGGTTCTCCATAGACGACTCAGTCAATATCATCTCTGATGCTATTCCTGATGCTGAATTGGATTCCTTGTCGACGACATTTTCATCCCTTTTTTCTCATGGTTAGGCCGTGCAAACGATTTTGAAGCTCATATCTCGCTCAAACCCACTGCTCGGCCTAAGTTTTTTCGGGCTCGGCCCATTCCTATGGCCCTTCATGATCAGGTCAAAAAGGGGCTCAATCATCTCACTGCTTCAGGGGTCTTGCTTCCTGTCACTTCCAGCGAGTGGTCCTCTCCTGTTTGTCGTTGCTAAGCCAAATGGTGCTATTCGTCTCTGTGGCAATTTCAAGTCCACTGTAAATGCTCAATGCCTTATCAACACTTACCCTATGCCTCGACCAGAAGAATTGTTCACTAAACTTGCTGGAGGCCAGTATTTTTCTAAACTTGATATGTCAGAAGCTTATCATCAACTTCCTCTCGATGCTGCTTCCCGGCAGTTTCTGGTCCTTAACAAGCCTTTCGGCCTCTATCAATACCAATGATTGCCATTCGGGGTTGCCAGCGCCCCTGCTCTCTTTCAGCAAATTCTTGGAACAATTCTTGCTCACTGTCCCTGGGTGCATAAATTACATGGACGACATTGTTGTCACTGGCTCCACCCCTGAAGAACATCTTCAGAATCTCCGCACGCTTTTTCATGTCTTACAGACTGCCGGACTTAAGTGTAATCTTCAGAAATCAAAATTTATTCAGGCATCTATCACTTACTTGGGGTTTCAACTCTCTCGGGATGGTATTCGTCCGCTTCAGCAAACTGTTGCTGCGATCGATGCCCTTCCTCGCCCTACATCTGTTAAGGAACTGCAGGCCTACTTGGGGAAAATAGCATACTATCACAGCCCCCCCCCCCCACCACCACCCCTTCATGAACCATGGACCTTGCCGTTGGTGGGGAGGCTTGCGTGCCTCAACGATACAGATAGCCGTACTGTAGGTGCAACCACAACGGAGGGGTATCTGTTAGGAGGCAAGACAAACATGTGGTTCCTGAAGAGGGGCAGCAGCCTCTTCAGTAGTTGCAGGGGAAACAGTCTGGATGATTGACTGATCTGGCCCTGTAACACTAACCAAAATGGCCTTGCTGTTTTGGTACAGCGAAAGGCTGAAAGCAAGGGGAAACTACAGCCGTAATTTTTCTCGAGGGCATGCAGCTTTCCTGTATGATTAAATGATGATGGCATCCTCGGGTAAAATATTCCGGAGGTAAAATAGTCCCCCATTCACATCTCTTGGGAGGGGGGGGCGGACTACTCAAGAGGACATCGTTAACAGGAGAAAGAAAACTGTCATTCTACGGATCGGAGCATGGAATGTCAGATCCCTAAATTTGGCAGTTAAGTTTGAAAATTTAAAAAGGGAAATGGATAGGTTGAAGTTAGATATAGTGGGAAATAGTGAAGTTCGGTGGCAGGAGGAACAAGACTTTTGGTCAGGTGAATACAGGGTTATAAATACAAAATCGAATAGGAGTAATGCAGGAGTAGGTTTAATAATGAATAAGAAAATAGGAGTGCATGTAAGCTACTACTAACAGGATAGTGAACACATTATTGTGGCCAAGATAGACACGAAGCCCACTCCTACTACAGTAGTACAATTTTATATGCCAACTAGCTCTGCAGATGACGAAGAAATTGATGAAATGTATGATGAGATAAAAGAAATTATTCAGGTAGTGAAGGGAGATGAATATTTAATAGTCATGGGTGACTGGAATTCAAGAGTAGGAAAAGGGAGAGAAGGAAACATAGTAGGTGAATATGGATTGGGGCTAAGAAATGAAAGAGGAAGCTGTCTGGTAGAATTTTGCGCAGAGCATAACTTAATCATAGCTAACACTTGGTTTAAGAATCATGAAAAAGGTTGTATACATGGAAGAAGCCTGGAGATACTAGAAGGTATCAGATAGATTATATAATGGTAAGACAGACATTTAGGAACCAGGTTTTAAATTGTAAGACATTTCCAGGGGCAGATGTGGACTCTGACCAGAATCTGTTGGTTATGAATTGTAGATTAAAACTGAAGAAACTGCAAAAAGATGGGAATTTGAGATGGGACCTGGATAAACTGAAAGAACCAGAGGTTATACAGAGTTTCAGGGGGAGCACTAGGGAAGAATTGACGAGAATGGGGGAAAGAAATACAGTAGAAGAAGAAAGGGTAGGTTTGAGGAATGAAATAGTGAAGGCAGCAGAGGATCAAATAGGTAAAAAGACGAGGGCTAGTAGAAACCTTAGGGTAACAGAAGAAATATTGAATTTAATTGATGAAAGGAGAAAATATAAAAATGCATTAAATGAAGCAGGCAGAAAGGAATACAAACGTCTCAAAAATGATATCGACAGGAAGTGCAAAATGGCTAAGCAGGGATGGCTAGAGGACAAATGTAAGGATGTAGAGGCTTATCTCACTAGCGGTAAGATAGATACTGCCTACAGGAAAATTAAAGAGACGTTTGGAGAAAGGAGAACCACTTGCAAGAATATCAAGAGCTTTGATGGAAACCCAGTTCTAAGCAAATAAGGGAAAGCAGAAAGGCAGAAGGAGTATATAGAGGGTCTATACAAGGGCGATGTACTTGAGGGCAATATTATGGAAATGGAAGAGGATGTAGTTGAAGATGAAATGGGAGATATGATATTGTGTGAAGAATTTTACAGAGCACTGAAAGACCTGAGTCAAAACAAGACCCCCAGAGTAGACAACATTCCATTAGAACTACTGATAGCCTTGGGAGAGCCAAGCCTAACAAAACTCTACTATCTGGTGAGCAACATGTATGAGACAGGCAAAATTCCCTCAGACTTCAAGAAGAATATAGTAATTCCAATCCCAAAGAAAGCAGGTGTTGACAGATGCGAAAATTACCGAACTATCATTTTAATAAGTCACAGCTGCAAAATATTAACGCGAATTCTTTACAGACGAATGGAAAAACTGGTAGAAGCTGACCTCGGGGATGATCAGTTTGGATTCCATAGAAAAGTTGGAATACGTGAGGCAATACTGACCCTACGACTTATCTTAGAAGAAAGATTAAGGAAAGGCAAACCTACTTTTCTAGCACTTATAGACTTAGAGAAAGCTTTTGACAATGTTGATTGGAATACTCTCTTTCAAATTCTGAAGGTGGACATTGTAATTCTGTCAGAGACAGTAAAGGACTTGGAAGAGCAGTTGAATGGAATGGACAGTGTCTTGAAAGGAGGATATAAGATGAACATCAACAAAAGCAAAACAAGGATAATGGAATGTAGTCGAATTAAGTCGGGTGATGCTGAGGGAATTAGATTAGGAAATGAGACTCTTAAAGTAGTAAAGGAGTTTTGCTATTTGGGGAGCAAAATAACTGATGATGGTCAAAGTAGAGAGAATATAAAATGTAGACTGGCAATGGCAAGGAAAGCTTTTCTCTAGAAAAAAAAAAATTTGTTAACATTGAGTATAGATTTAAATGTTAGGAAGTTGTTTCTGAAAGTATTTGTATGGAGTGTGGCCATCTATGGATGTGAAACATAGACGATAAATAGCTTAGACAAGAAGAGAATAGAAGCTTTCGAAATGTGGTGCTACAGAAGAATGCTGAAGATTAGATGGGTAGATCACATAACTAATGAGGAGGTGTTGAATAGAATTGGGGAGAAAAGGAGCTTGTGGCACAACTTGACTAGAAGAAGCGATTGGTTGGTAGGACGTTTTGAGACATCAAGGGATCACCAATTTAGTGTTGGAGGGCAGCGTGGAGGGTAAAAATCGTAGAGGGAGACCAAGAGATGAATACACTAAGCAGATTCAGAAGGATGTAGGCTGCAGTAGGTACTGGGAAATGATGAAGCTTGCACAGGGATAGAGTAGCATGGAGAGCTGCATCAAACCAGTCTCAGGATTGAAGACCACAACAACAACAACAACACAGGTTTTTACCATCTGCTACTTCTGTGACTCAGCCATTGTATCGCCTGTTGCATAAAAATGTGCCTTTTCACTGGTCTGCGTGATGCGATGTGACTTTCCAGAAATTGGAGGCTATGCTGAAACAGGCCCCTTGCTTGGCTACTTATCAACCTGGCCAACATCTTTTTCTTGCCACGAACACCTCTCAATATGGGGTTGGTGCAGTCCTTGTGCACTGTTCTCACGGATGCCCACGAAAAGTATTCTCAAATTGAAAAAGAATTTTTGGCCATTATTTATGCTCATCATAAGTTTGGTGTTTTCCTCTATGGATCCAAATTTCATCTTGTTACAGATCACAGACCACTTGTGTCCTTGTTTTATCCATCAATGTCACTTACCGACAAGGCTGCACACCGCCTCCAGCATTGGGCTCTTTACATGTCTTGTTTCAATTATGAGATTCATTTCTGGCTGACAGCTCAACATGTGAATGCTGATGCACTGTCTCACCTTCCCTCATGGGTCTTGATCTGGCATTCGATAGGGACAAACTCTTGTGTTTCCAGCTGGATGTTGCCGAGCAGTGGGTTGTGGACGGGTTCCCCATCACCAGGGACCGGCTGGCGGCTGCTATGGGTTCTGATCCTACACTCTCCCGCGTTTTACACTGTATTCAGAAGGGTTGGCCAGATCGTCCGTCCGCTAAGACTTCTGATCCATTGTGGAACTACTACGCATTGCATTACCACCTCACGGCTAGGGATGGTTTTCTCCTCCTTTCCACCAAAAATGCTTCACCACGTGTTGTGGTAACTGCATCTTTGCATGCTTCGGTCTTGCCCCTCCTTCACCAAAGGCACTGGGGTGTCTCTCGCACAAAACCTCTGGTGCGCCGTCATGTGTACTGGCCCGGCATCGACTCTGAAATCGCACATATGGTCCCTGCCTGCGGCCCTTGTGTGTCACAGGCCGCCAACCTGAAGTCATCTTTGTCACTGTGGCCTTCGCCTGAGAATCCCTGGGAGTGTATTCATGCTGACTTCATGGAGCCTGTTTTAGGTACTTATTGGCTTCTCGTTATTGACACCTACTCTAACTTTCCTTTCATTGTCCGTTGCACATCGCCTACCACCGCAGCAACCACCAATGTTTTAGCTCGCATTTTCTCTTTGGAAGGCCTTCCCTCTACTCTTGTTACTGATAATGGTCCACAATTTGTCTCTTCCGATTTCGCAGATTTTTGTGCCCGTCACGGCGTCATGCATGTCATGGCCCCTCCGTTCCATCCACAGTCAAACAGTGAGGCTGAACGACTGGTCCGCACATTTAAGGCTCAGATGAGGAAATTCCTGACTTCTTCTGCGGCTGATGATGCGCTTCTCCAATTTCTGGCTTCTTACTGTTTCACCCCCATGGGCGACCACAGCGTGGCTGAGCTCTTGCATGGCCGACAGCCCCGCACGCTACTTTATCTTCTGCCGCCTTCCGCCTCATGGCCGCAGGTGTCTTCGCTTGGCCGGTTCACTGCCAGCGACCTTGTATGGGTACAGGGATATGGCAGGCGGCCCAAATGGAGTACTGGCCGCACCTTACGACAACATGGCCAACGCCTGTATGAAATCCAGATGGACATGGGTGTTGTAGTGTGTCATTTGGACCAGCTTCGGCCTCGTGTGCTGGCAACACCTATTCCGGATGCTGCTACACCACCTTCCACTCTACCTGATGCTCGGGATCCTGGAATCTCTCATTACTCACAATGCAGTCCTCTCACCATCATATCGGTGCCAGCACAAGAACTGACGCCACCAGGAGACATGCCCATGCAAGAACCAGATGGCCATCATCTGTTGGAGCAACTCTACTCGTCTCCTTCTCCTATGGACGCAGACACATCGCCCATGTCTCCTGTTATAACAACCGTACTTGCCGAAACGGGCAGATTGGTGCACGGGGCCCCAGGAGATTCGACCCCCACGTCTCCTGTCATCTTGACCCGTTATCACTAGGGACACTTCCATCCATACGGAAAGCCTCCTCCTCGAGACTTTACGGCCAGTCAAACAACACCTATGGACGTTAACAATCTACAGGCCACCTCCATCAAGACCTGTGTAAAAACTTCAAAGGGGGAAAAGTGTTATGACTCATCGATCTTTCAATGTGCTGCCGCACAGTTACGCGCGTTCTCTATATGCGGCGCTGTCTGCCAGCCATGCAGTAGCAGCGCCACCTAAGCAGCCAGCCAGCCAGCAGCCGCTAGACTCGGACTCAGTTATGATTTGACTGTTAAAGTGACACACGTCTTACTCTGTTTACTTTCTCTGTGACTTTCATGTACTGTGTTGTCCTTGAAATATATTTGAACAACTTGAAGTTATAACATGGGGGAAATAAAAAATGGTTGTGTGAAAGGGCAATTTTGGTGCCAGATAATGACTTTTTAGGGCAGGTAAATTAAATAATTATGTCGCAAGTGGATGGAGATATTGGAGTAGCTCCTGTTAGTAACATTGTAAACACTGAACAAGTCATTTCTTATAGTGTTTCTTATCTCTTTGGAATTGTTAGGAATGTCTTCTTATAAACTGAGGTTAAGAGTTGATTAGATTAGATTAATACTAGTTCCATGGATCATTAATACGATATTTCATAATGATGTGGAACGTGTCAAATGACTTGTGTTCCAGTCCTCTTAATAAGAAACATTGGTGCAACTAGGTTGTGAAATAGTATGTGCTCCCAAATTACACATTTGGGCCAAAATAATGTTAGTATTACTATAGTTATTCAGCTAAAGGAGAAAGTGTTCTGATTCCATGAAATCCAATTATATCAACAGATTTGCCTTTTCAATTTAAGACATTGAATTCGCCCAAAACTTGTTTTTGGGATGAACATAAAGCTCACGCGCAAACGTTCAAAGCTGCTGGTATGCACTTAGAAAAAATGTGTTTTTCCCACAGACAACTCTGTGTGGTGTGCTCACATGCATCAAACCCATAAAATCTGTTTATGTTCTTCCAAAAGAAAGCAAGGGCAAAAACATGGTTTATACAATTGTGTTAAGATCTTACGGTATATAACTGAACAGAATGAAAAAGAATATTAGTTTTTATTTTTAAATTAAGATTTGACACACAACAAAAAAAAAAAATAAAATAAAATAAAATCACATTTATTATGCACTTATGTATGAGTCATTCTAATTACTGTGGAGAATGTCCTTCTGCTGTCTGTCAAAGTATGAAAGGAACCAATCGTAACCTACTCCTTTTATTCCACAACTGTCCAACTTCTGCAGTAATAATTTATAATCACATGCTTTAGTTAAATCAAAGAAGAATCCTTGTGTTCACATCTTTTTGTTCAATCTGTCCAGTGCCTCACAGAAAATGACAATATTGCATTTTCAGTTGTTAAGCCACATCTAAAATCAAACTGTACATTTGAAGCAAATTATATGAACTAAACAATCAATTACCCTTAGCCTTTTCAATAACTTCAGGAATTACTGATTGCACAGAAATACTTCTAAATTGTTTACATGATCCCTCTTTCCTTTACTATAAAGTGGTTTTGCTACTAAGTATTTTAATTGTTCAGGAAACAGACCCCTCATAAATGAAAACAAAAAATGTGGCTAATTACTGGGAAAACATATGCAGCACATTGTATTAGTATTCTACACTGAAATTCATACTCTGGAAGCCACTATATGATGTATGGCAGAGGGAACCTTGTACCACTACTAGTCAGTCACCTTGTACCCTCCTACAGTCACTCAGTGATGACACCTTCCTGTACACCACAGTGTCATCAGCAACAGCTGCAGATTGCTACTCACCCTGTCCATCAGATCATTCATGTGTATACAGAATAAGAGTGGTTCTATCACACTTCGCTGAGGTACTCCTGATGATAACCTTGTCTCCAACAGACCTTTGCCAGTGAGAACTACGTATGTCTTCAAGCATCTCAGATATCTGGGAACCTATTTCATATGCTCATACCTTTGTTAAACGTCTGTAGTGGGGCAGTGTGTCACAGAAATTTAGTAATATGGAATCTGTCCATTCTCTTCGTCCATAGCTTGCAGGATATCATGTGAGAAAAGAGCAAACTGAGTTTCTTTCTAAACCTGTGCTGGGTTGTGAAAAGAAGCTGTTTCCCATCTCAAGGAAATTTATTAAATTTGAATGGAGTATATGTTCAAGAAATATGTAGCAGACCAATGTTAAATACATTGGTCTGTAATATTGTGGTTCAGTTTGTTAACCCTTCTTATATAGAGGTGTCACTTGTGCTTTTTTCCAGTTGCTTGGGACTTTGCATTGGGTGGGATATTCACAATAAATGCAAACTAAGTAAGACACCATTGCTGCACAGTACTCTTTGTGAACCCAAACTGGGATTCCATCCAGACCTGGTGACTTCTTTCAGGGTGTATATGTGGACAAGGAAAAAAAATTCCTGGATTTTTCCCAGATTTCCCGGTTAAAAATACACTTTCTCCCAGGTGAAACTACAGTTTTTCCATGTTAAGTGTCAGTATACTCTTCTTCGGCACTATAAAACTCATCAAGCCTTTGAATGTTTATGGTTTTATACACCAACGTAGAATTTCCTGGTACTTTAGAAAACGAAACTCAGGGGGGAAAAACACGTTTCGAAAGACCTTTGATGTGCAGCAACATGTACGCTGCACATTTTCGTATTACGAAGGTATAAATTTGAATTCCACCAAACACCGCATCTCACTTTCCGAAGCATTGAAATCATGATTGCGATGCTCTTTTGTAAGCCAGTCATAGATCATGTCATGTGATCTCGCCAGCTGATGACAGCATAAGATCATTCTTATGTAGCGTGAACACACAAATAAGGAAAGTTAATGGTTTGAATTAATATACATAGCATTCACATATAATATTGGTCTCGAAAATTAATAAGCTGGAAGAGAAGTTAAGCTTCCACATATAATGTTGATCTTTTTTGCGTGTGTTACACTTTAAGATACATCACACAAATGTGCCAGTAAATTTTTTAATAATGACATAAATGTCTGATATTCTGTGCTCGAAATTCTTCTACATGGTCGTCTTCAAAGAGTTGATTTTTAAATGAGAGTCAAACGCTTTGTGATTTAAGAAATTTATCGTTCCATTCTTGCACATAGTTCATCTTGTGTAAAAGGAAATCTGCTTTGAATGTAACGCTTTTCAAACTGCCATTCACAATAATTTCCTGTGACCTGTCAGAAATAGGTTTGTTTCAGCAGTTGCAAGACAGCGCCAGATAACAGGTGTCACCACACTTGCGCAGCTATGATTCGTACGTGTAAAACATTAAAAGATCTTACATTATGTCATAAAAGAAACACGACAAAAGAGAATACTTCAAGAGTGTCGGAATTTCATGAACCATACTAAAATGCATAATTCGGCTTAAAATGCAGATTCGTACATAAATTTTCTTGGAGTACCAGTAGGGTATTATCTCATGTTTGGTTCCTTATTATGGCATAATGCCATACACACACTTGAAATGCAGCGAACTGTTGAAACTAGCCAATAGTGTGGAATTAAACACTTCGTTTCAAATAAATTGAGTGCCTCAGCAGAAAAGATTAATAAAAGCCTAATTTCTTTAGCAAACCAGTAAAAATAACTTCATTGTTCTGTAAGGTGATTAATACTTGACTGTCAGAAAGGTGGAAATAAAATCTCAAACTAATAACATATTTTAGCCCTCCATAATTATGTGAATGTATTTTAATTCATTTGATAGCTACCCAATAATCCTTTTTGTTATCATTTAATGTGAGAGCAATAAACAAAGATGAAAGAACAAAATCACTGAACGTAAACAGAGGTCACGTGGAGACGAACAACCTCCCCACCACAACTCAGACTGCTCTGTGCATCAGCCCCAAATTTACTATATTTCTGAACTGGGGCAATATTACGTAGTGGTGCCCAGCCACACTTCTGCAACCAGAAGTGGGAAAAGGTACTACCCATACGCGACTCAACTACGCATGTGCAAGAGGACACCCCCCCCCCCCCCCCCAAACTGCTCAAACGAATCTAATTTAAACAGTTGTCACATCACACTCATCGGAGGCAATGCATAGTCTTCCTAAAGCCTTTGACACTTTGCTGTTGGCAGATGCTTGCATGAGCACTGTTTTGTTGTTGTGTAAGGCACATTTCCTTATGCTCCTCCTGTGTGAACGATTTCTTAAATGTGAACTTCAAAGTTTGAGCTTTCCTTTCACTGCCTTCCATATCACATGAGACTGATCAATAAGTGACTGAACAGAAGCTCTGCCCACTTATTAATGTGACATAGTAGCTGACTTGTTTTTGGTTTTCTGCAAGACCTTTTGTTACAGTAACGATGGAGCTTATTGTATGTTACACACACTGATATTTTTACAGACACATGAATTTCTATGCATTTTTGCCTCTTACTATTTGCACATTCTTTTTTTAGCTCTGCTTCTTCAGCATTTTCCATATTTAGTTATTAAACCATTGTGGGTCTTTTCTGGCCTTAATCCAATTACTTGGCACATACTTCTCCAGAATCCATTAGGCAGTCCATTTAAACTTTGGTGACAGTTCTTCTTTGTTCATAATACTGGAACAAAATGATGTCTTTTCATTGTCTAAGTGGGATGCTAACAGCTGCTTATTTATTCTTTCTAGCAAAAATACTCTTCTAACCTTAGTAACTTTAGTAACCATTGTTGCTATGACGACATCATGATCACTAATTCGTATCTCTATACTGACACAGATGATAAGGCCTGTTTGTAACAACAAGATCCACTTCCATTGAGCGTGGGCTGTCAAACCTGCTGCTCAAGACAACATTTGGTTTCAAAAAATGTGTTCAAAAGTACCTTGCAAGACTGCCTGTCCATACCACCTACAATGAATCTGTAGACGTCCCAGGATATACTTTGTAGATTTAGATTAAAGTCCCTTCCAAATATCAGATGGTCTGGTATTTCCGTGCCACTGAGTGTAAAGATTCCTTAAATGATTCTAAAACTGGCATGGTGGGATCGAATGGCTGGTAAAATCTTCCAAGAAATTTAATTTCAGTTCACCTAACCCTGTTACATAAGTCCAGATAAATTCACAGTCACACTCAATTATGACCTGGTAGATATCCCATCTTATCCATATGAGTCCTCAGCCTTCAGCAATTTAATTATTGATTCAGCATCCCCCTTGTCAATATCACTGAGGTGGATTTCAGGGAGCTGTCCTGGAAGAGAGTTAAATGATTCCTTGTAGAATCTATGTTTTTATTTGATTTACCCGCTATACTCATAAAATGACTGTTAAATACTGCACATATACCTGACTTACCAGCAACAAAAATATTTTTACTATGTACTGTCTTTATATCCTTGACATTACGTTGTAGGCCATACACTTCCTTCATGACTGATCCCGTGATTGACCATACCATTGATGATAGAACAAGTGTTTAGATATCTGGGAATAATTTCCTTGCTACCTTGTAGCATAGTTGAAAATAGAGGTACTGCAGCAGCAGAACTTAGTTGTACCCAGCAAGTTCTTGGGCTAGTGTTACATTATTTGTGATGTTGCTGTTGTGGTCTTCAAAGACTGATTTGATACAGTTCTCCACACTATTCTATCCTGTACAAGCCTCATCATCTCTGAATAACTTATGCAACCTAGAGTCTTTTGAATCTGCTTACTATCTTCAGCTCTTGGCCTTCCTCTAAAGTTTTTATCCCACACACTTGTCTCCAACAGTAAACGGATGATCCCTTGAAGGGCAGGACTGCCACACATTTGCCTACGTTTCTCCAGAATCCAAACTGTTTTTCCCCAAGGTCAGCTTCACCAGTTTTTCCATTCTTCTGTAAAGAATCTGTGTTAGTATTTTGCAATTATGGCTTATTAAATTGGTAATTCAGTAATTCAGTGATTTTCGCCTGCTTTCTTTGGAATTGGAATTATTACATTCTTCTTGAAGTCTTAGGGTATATTGCTCTTCTCATACATCTTTCATACCAGATGAAAGAATTCTGTCATGGGAGACTCTCCCAAGACTATCAGTAGTTCTGACATAATGTCATATAATCTAGAGCCTTTCATCAGTGGTTTACCAAATTCTTCTCACAGTATCATATCTCCCATCTCATTTTCATCTACATGCTCTTCCATTTCTCTAATATTGTCTTCAATTTCATCTTCCTGGTACAGACACACTATATACTCCTTCCACCTCTTCCTTCTTCACTTAGGATTCGTTTTGCACCTAAGCTCTTCATATTCATGCAACTGTTGCTCTTTTCTCGGAAGGCCTCTTTAATTTTCCTGCAGGTTGTATTTATTTTTCCCCTAGTAAAATAGGCTTCTAATTGCTTACATCTGCTCTCAAGCCATTCCTGCTTGGCCATTTTGCACTTTGTGTCAGTCTCATTTCTTAGACATTTCTAAACCTTTTCGCCTGCTTCATTTTTATATTTTCTCCTTTCATCAGTTAAATTCAATATCATCTGCATTGTACAAGGATTTCTATTTGCTTTGTACTTTTACCAATTTGATCCTCTGCTGCCTTCACTATTTTATCCCTGAAAACATCCCACCCATCCTCTACTGTATTCCTTTTCCCAGTTCAGGTCAACATCTGCATACTGCTTCCTCTGAAACCCTCAGCAATCTCTGGTTCTTTCAATTTACCTAGTTCCCATCTCATTAATTTGCTACCTTTTTGCAATTTCTTCAGTTTTTATCTACAGTTCATGACCAATAAATTGTGGTCAAGTGTCCACATCTGCCCCTGGACATGTCTTATAATTTAAAATCTATTTCTGAAATCTCTGTCTTACAATTATATAATCAATATGAAACCTTCCAGTGTATCCATGTCCTGTCCATGTATACAACCTTCTTTCATGATTTTTAAACCAAGTGTTAGCAATGATTAAATTACGCTCTGCGCAAACTGTAGCAGGCGGCTTCCTTTCTCATACCTTTCGCCCAGTCCATATTCACCAAGAAGATTTCCTTCTACATCTACAATTTGCAAACCACCGTGAAGTGGATGGTAGAGAGTACATCCCATTGTATCAGTAAGTAGGGTTTCTTCCTGCTCCAATCTCATATAGAGTGCAGGAAGAATGATTGTCTGAATGCCTCTTTATGTGCATTAATTATTCTAATCTTATCCTCATGATCTCTATGTGAGCAATATATAGGGGGTTGTGGTATATCCCTACAGTAACCATTTAAAGCAAGTTCTTGAAACTCTGTTAATAAAGTTTCTTGGGATAGTTTATGTGTGTCTTCAAGGGTCTGCCAGTTCATTTCCTTCAGTATCTCTGCGACACACTCCCATAGATTAAACAAAATTGTCACCAATCATTCTGCCCTTCTCTGCACATGTTCAGTGTCCCCCATTGCTCCTATCTGGTATGGATCCCACACACTTGAGAAATATTCTAGAATTGGTCACATGAGTCTTCCTTGTCCTATTATCGAATACTATCCAGTCCCCCCTTATAATTAAATTTTCATCTCCCTTAACTATCTGAATAATTTCTTTTATCTCATCATACATTTCTTCAGTCTCGTCACCATCTGCAGCACTAGGTGGCGTATAAACTTGTGCTACTATGGTAGGTGTGAGCTTCATACCTGTTTTGGCCATGATAATGTGTTCAGTATACTACTCGTACATTACATTATTTGACTTTGTATTTAGAGTTCTATATTCATCTGATCAGAAGTCCTGCTCGTCCTGCCACCGAACTTCACTAATTCCCACTAGATATAACTTCAACATATCTGTTCCCATTTTTAAATTTCCTAACCAACTTGGACAATTAAGGCATCTAAAATTCCAAACTCCCATCCAATGCCACTTTTGTTTCTCCTGGTGATGGCATCCTCCTGAATAGTCTCCACTCGGAGATCTGAATGGGGCACTATTTTACCTCCCACAATATTTTACCAAAGAGTGCCCCATCATCATTTAACAATATAGTAGAGCTGCATGCCCTCAGGAAAAATTACAGCTCTAGTTTCCCCTTGCTTTCATCTGTTTGCAGTACCAGCACAGCAAGGCCATTTTTGTTGATCTTACAAGGCCAGATCAGTCAATCATCCAGACTGTTGCCCCTGTAACTACTGAAATGACTACTGCCCCTATCCAAGATCCACATGTTTGTCTGGCCTCTGAACAGGTACCCCTCTATTGTGACTGCACCTATGGTGCAGCTATCTGCATCACTGAGGCATGCAAGCCACCTCACCAATGACATGGTTTACGGTTCATGTAATATAGACAAATACTGATTAAAGGACAGCACCTGTTGTGGACATTGGGGAAATTGTCCATGGTCCGTAAACACTGGAAGTTGTATTGGTCATGACTGACAGGCTTCTAGAAGGCTGTCCTAGGCTGTAGTGTCACTGGAGCATCTACAATGAATGCTTTGAGAGCTGTGGAGCCTACAGCAATTTCTGGAATCACTGCGACTCCTGTGCCTTCCAATTCACACATCCCACCTGGTTCACATTTACCTGACAGCAATTGGCAAACAGTGGAGTGGTTGCGAATCTCTAGGCAGGCACTTACCACACAGCTGTCCCCTTATATGTCTAAAACAGGTCTAGGGTTTATCCACTGCTGAAAGTACACCTGAGCCTACCCAGGATGCCTCTTCCATTGGAACAGTGGCTGATCTTCCTGAAAGGTCTGGACAAGTCCAGAGGGTGACACTGTTTGCCTGTGGAAGCTCCAATGTTGGGCAGCTGGTGGAGCTCCTCAGGGAAACAGAGTGCAAATTGGGAAAGAAATCTAGTGTGGAGGAGGGTCTGTCAGTAGCCACTGAGTGCACCCAGTTACAAATTGTGCCTCGTGTCAGTACGACAGATGCCTGCCCCCACAGTTCAGAGGCCATCCTCAGCCCCTATAACTGGCTAGCTAATTTTGTGAAGACAGCTAGCCTTGTTCATGGGTTGGAAGTAGAGATATGATTTTGCAGCATCATTCCTGCAACTGATCATGGTCCTCTGGTTTGGAGTCGAGTAACCAGTGTGTCTCCACAGCACATGCCAGCTCCTGCCAGCAGTGGTGCTTCAGGTGAGCCATGCTTCCACACACCAGTCAACATATGCCATCATGTGCACTAGCTGATGTTTGAACTGGGAGCTCTTAAAGACACTTGCAGTCTTGTGTGTATCAGCATCAAGTGAGCACTAAGATGAACATGGCAAATGTTACTTGGTTCTCTCTCTAGCTCATGGATTGAATTGTCTGTGTTCAAGTGTTATATGCCTTGAACTGTCTATGGCTCATTATTTATATTTCTGTGTATGGTATAGTGTATTGGAACATACCAGGTTCACTGTGCCCTGCTCCGTAACTTCAGATGCTGGTTTAATTATTCCTCATGAAATCTTGATTGATATATTTTACTGGCAATGAGGAAACTAGGACAATGATTTATTGCTAATCATCAGCTATCTACTGATTCAAGGTATCTATAGTGCTACAATTTATGTCTGACCAGCTTGAACAACTACTCACTTTGCAGACTCAGTTTGTGCAGCTGTTAACTTCTTAAAGACTGACTCGGTCCGCCACGATGGACGCTCTGCTGCCTCCTTTTGTCCCATTTAATTCTGATTTGGAGGACAGGGACAAATGTATATCCAGGTTACACCAGCACTCCATGGCATATGGAATTCGTGAGTCGCAATGCCGCACCTGCCTCTTTGTGTGGGCTGGTCCAGATACTTACAAATTAGCTTTGAAATTGTGCCCCCTTCAGAACCCTACTACATCTGGTTATGATGAATTGCTCCAGAACATTTCATTATTACTATGCAATTTCATCACACATCAGCATGGTTCAAATGGGTCTGAGCACTATGGGAAATAACTTCTGAGGTCATCAGTCCCCTAGAACTTAGAACTACTTAAACCTAACTAACCCAAGGACATCACACACAGCCATGCCCGAGGCAGGATTCAAACCTGCGACCGTAGCGGTCACGCGGTTCCAGACTGTAGCACCTAGAACGGCTTGACCACCACAGCCGGCCATCAGAATGGTGTGCTTTCAATTCTTCTGAGCTTCTGAGACCCCTGTGCAAATTTTTAAGCAATGGTTCATGGAACTAGAAGGGTTATAACTGCAATGCAAATTTAAGTGTGTCCAGTCACAGTATCATGTTACATACGGATAAAATGAGTTGGTATTTGGTTATTCAGCACTTTCCTGACCAGATGCTATGTAATCGGGTAGTGGGCATCAGTAACGCGTTTTATTAAACTTCATCATAGAGACTGCAAATTTCGGAATACTACAAGTGATTACTGGAACAAGCTCTACATCTACATCTATGTGGTTGCTCTGCAATTCACACTTAAGTGCCCGGCAGAGAGTTCATCGAACCATTTTCATACTATTTCTCTACCATTCCACTCTCGAATGATGCATGGGAAAAAGGAATACCTAAATCTTTGCGTTCGAGCTCTTATTTCTATTATTTTATTATGATGATCATTTATCCCTACGTAGGTGGGTGTCAACAAAATATTTTTACATTTGGAAGAGAAAGTTTGTGATTGAAATTTTGTAAATAGATCTCGCCGAAAAGAAAACCACCTTCGTTGCAGTGACTGCCACCCCAACTCGCGTATCATATCAGTGACACTCTCACTCCTATTGCACGATAACATGAAACGAGCTGCCTTTCTTTGCACTTTTTAGATGTCCTCCGTCAATCCTACCTGGTAAGGATCCCATATCGTGCAGCAATATTCCAGCAGAAGACGGACAATTGTAATGTAAGCTGTCTCTTTAGTGGGTTTGTCACATCATCTAAGTGTTCTGCCAACAAAGTGCAGTCTTCGTTTCGCCTTCCCCACAACATTATCTATGTGGTCTTTCCAATTTAAGTTGCTTGTAATTGTAATTCCTAGGTATTTAGTCGAATTGGCAGCCCTTAGATTTGTGTGAATCATTGTATACCCAAGTCTGTGTGTTTGCAAGCTAAGAAGCATATATTGTTGTCTGAGGAAATTATAGATATTTATGTTTTTCTGGAGCAAGTGCTGGCAAATAACCCGATAAATTTGATTGACAAGTGAACCAGGGGCACAATGGCAAGCTCAGCAATCGCTCATGCAAAGCTCAGGTTACTCCCATGCGATGCACAAAATGTGTAGCTTGTTCCAGCAGCCGTCGAATGACGGCATGTCACAAGGCTGTCAGTTCTGTCAATTCCATGCAGCCAAAACCATTACTGCAACAACAATCACAGAAAATCAGAAGAAATTGTTCATCATGCAAATTAATGACAAGGACATTGCCTTTCAGCTAAACATGGGAGCTGCAGCTAGCTCATATACACACAATTTTTGCAACCTAGGCAGGGTGATTTGGTTGAATATAACAATACAGTCATTCCCACAAAAGGATTCTGTACTGTTTCTTCTCCTTATAATTAGTTGCAGCAAGACCCAGAAGTGACAGTGGTCAATCAATTTGCCTGTTTGTTACAGGTGTGGTGCACCTTGTGTCAATGGCCATTCCGAATGAAGACAGGTTTTCAAGCACATATCACGGTGAAAGGAAATGCTCAGTCTAAGTTCTGCAAAGCATGTAATGTGCCTTTCAATTTTCTGGATACTGTCAAAATTGCATTGATTATGAGCTTTAGGGTCATTGAAACAGTGACATCAAGTGAGTGGTCCCCCCGCCCCCCAGTGATTGGCCGCAAGAAAAATGATGACATTCGGTTGTGTGCAGACTTTCAAGCCACAATCGAGACGCAAGCTATTCTGGATACCTATCTGATACCAAAGCCCAAGGAATTAGCAGCCAGGCTGAGTAGAAGAAAATATTTTTTATCAATCGATCTGAAAGATGGAGGTGGACAATGAGATAAAGCAGAAGCTGGTGATTAACACATCATAGGTTTATACAGATATAATAGTTGCCTTCTGGAATTTCCCCTGCCCCAGCAAAATTTCAACAATATCTTGAATAAGTCAACAAGAAGTCTCCCGATGCAGCAGAAACTTGGATGACAGTATTGTGTGTGGCAAGGACCAACAGAACCCCATCACCAATCTACAGAAACTGTTTCTGTTATTGCAAGACTTATGTTTTTGATCTAACTGCCTCAAGTGTCAGACTTTAACCATACATTGAATAATTGGGCCACATCATTGAAATTTACAGCATGTGGGCACTCGACATGCATCTTTGAGCAATCACAGATCTACCAGTCCCAAAGAACTTACAATAACTTCAGGCTTTTTTGGGAGAAATCACTTATTATATGAGTTTATTCCTAATGCAGCACAAATTGCTACACCTATTAACAAATTAGAGAGACAAAGCTAAAGAACACAGCACACTAGACTGAAGGGAGTGCTTCTGCAACAATGTTGCTCAGTTCGCTTTGATCCGACAAGTGCTAGCAACCTACACTTCCCAGTACAGCATTGGTGCCATCTAATCACACAAAGTTGACAGTCACAATAGGCTGATAACATTCATCCCTGAGATGTTGAACTAAGCCCAGATCAGATACAGTCAGGTGGATGAAAATGCCCTAGCCATCATGTGTGCAGTCCGTCATTTTACGAATATTTTAATGGCTGCAAGTTTACCCTGATTACAGACCATAAGCCATTTGTCAAGTTGTTTGGGCCTGACTGAATGATATCAGAAAGAATGGCACACAGATTGTAATGATTAGCCTTGATTTTAAATGAGTATAACTGTGACAACATGTATCACCCATCGACAAAGCATGCCAATGTAGATGCTGTAACATGGTTGTGAGTGGGATGTGATGATGAGTTTGACCACACTGAACACAAATGTCTTCAAATTGATGACCATATCCATGATCAGTTGGTTGATTTTCCACTGGATACTTCCCTGGCGACTTGGGAGACATGTACTGATGAGACACTTCTGCATGTCCATCACTATGTTTTCGCAGAATGACCAGCCAGAAAAATCAATATTTCAGATGCCACTGCCAGAAGATACTTTGCTTTTCAGCATTCTTTATTGATTCACAATTCTGCTGCACACCTCACAGGACAGGTCTTGCATACTCATCCCTGTTTGGCTGCAACACCAAGTTTCAAAAGTCCTTCACTCATGCCATGGTGGGGTGGTACACACTAAGCTACTAGCTAGAAAGCATGGGTCACAGATGTGCATGGACAGTCTGGCTAAAGCAATAACAATGAGCTGCAAAGCTTATCAACAGACTCAGGCTATGCTGTAGCAGCAGTTGTTCCCATGGTCTGAGTCAGGTGCATCATGGCAGAGGATATATAATGATTATGCAAGACCCTTTCTACGTTCATGCTGGTTGGTACTTGTCAATGCATATACAGAATTTCCAATTGCTGTACCAATGCAGTTGAGAACATCCTCTGCTACTGCCAGAACTGTAGCTCAAGTCTTGGCCGTTGAAGGACTGCCCACCAACGTCATATCAGACAATGGTCAACAATTTATGTTGAAGGAATTTTCATATTTTTACAATGGTCAACAATTTATGTTGAAGGAATTTTCAGATTTTTGCAACCACAACAGCATTTTCCATGTGTGTACCGCACACTTCCATCCTCAGTCGAACAGCGAGGCAGAGCGATTGATTCACGTGTTCAACCAGCGAAAGCTCAATGTTAAGGAATGCCACACTAAAGAAGATGCTTTGTTGATTTTTCTAGGTTTCTACCATTACATTCCCATCAGACAGCATTCAGCAGCTGAATTACTGCACGGATGGCAACAATGGACATTGCTAATCTCTTGCACCATTTGTCTAGCAAAGAGCACCTGGTAACCAATCTGAAGTTTACAGTTTCTCTGTCGAAAAGTGGGACCTTGGGGCTACAGTAGACATTTGATGTATGTCATATTAGGCCCTTCTAGTAGGATGCTGCGGCACCAGAATCACATTCATAGGTCTTCCTTCTGCTCCAATACTGCTGCCAAATTGCCTTTGCCTATAGGATTATCTCAACAAGAACCAGCTGCTGCAGCACTGTCAGACTTTGGGTCTGTAAACCTTAGGAGCTGGGACTACCACATAACCTAGGCAGCTGCCCACTTTACTCCAATTGCGGTAACAGTTGCCATCACCGACGCAGCTGCCACACCTGCAGCTTGGGGTCACGACTGCACGATGTCATGATGATGTCACCACCAGAGTCCTCCAGCATCGCAGCTTCAGCGACAGTCACATTTTGGAGGCATCATTGCACCTGATGTTTTTGGTATCACCATCTCCATCTCCACTAGCGGTGCACCTTCTGTCATTGCCATTGCTGTCACATGTGTTATACACTCCTGATGTCTTCAGGGGCTCCCCGCCCAAGGCTAGCACACTAGTTCAACACGAGCTGCCTGAGTCTCTGCAGCCTGACAGTGCAGCTGCATCTCATGCCACTGCCACTGGCATCCCTGGATATGTCAGTTTTGGCAGCTTTCCCAATGTACTGGGGTTTGACCTGTGCTGGATGAGGACCCTCTTTCCTCCAAGTTGGCCTCATCATTCAAGCAACAGCAGCTTGCCAGCAGACAATCTATGCAACTAAGCTCTCTTCTCCACTCAGCTGCAGGAGTGGGATACGGTGTCAGCTCCTGATGTATAATTTGCTGGCCCCTATTCTGGCTGCAGATTCACATAGCGTGCACAGCCCTTGCTGTGAATACAACATGGGCAATGGCTGTAATGAAGAATAGTGAGCCTCCATAACACACGCCAGTTCCCACAGGCAGTGGCATGATATCCGAGCCGTGCCTCCAGAGACCAGCCAACCACATGCCATCACATGTGCTAACTGACATTTGAACCGGCAGCTCTTCAAGACACCTGCATTCTTCTGTGTATCAGCATCAAGTGAACTGCTCCAGTGCTCTACACATCATCAAACACTAAGATGAACTATGCAAACATTATTTGATGCTCTCTCTGGCTCACTGATTGGATTGTGTGTGTTCAAGTGTTATATGACCTGAACTGTTTATGGCTCAATATTGTTATTTATATTTCCATATGTGGTGTTGCATATTGAAATATATCTGGTTCACTGTGCCGTTTCTTGACTGTAGATGATTCCTTGTGAATTCTGGATTAATATCCTTTGTGACAATCTAGGGCACAGGCATAGGTCTGCCTAAATAGGTCAGCCATGCACTACATGCAGGAAGTGGCTACTAGGATAGTGGAGTATATATGGTGAGGACATGTGGTTTTTTTTAGACTAGAGAAATATCTCCACAGGCCCCATAAGATGCGTTATGAGCCTGACAGAGTAGTAGTCTGCACTGCAGACTGCACAAAGAAAATGTTAATATAGTATTAGTTAACTGCAGGGACGTGGGAAGGCCCCAGTAAAAGCACTCCGTCTTCAGGCCAAGTGGCCCATCAGGACCATCCAACTGCTGTATCATCCTCAGCTGAGGATGCGGATAGGAGGGGCGTGTGGTCAGCACACTGCTCTCCCAGTCGTTATGATGGTTTTCTTTGACCAGAGCCACTACTATTTGGTCGAGTAGCTCTTCAATTGGCAACACGAGGCTGAGTGCACCCCGAAAAATGGCAACAGCACATGGCGGGCCGGATGGTCACCCATCCAAATGCCGGCCACGCCCAACAGCACTTAACTTTGGTGATCTGACAGGAACCGGTGTATCCACTGCGGCAAGGCCATTGCCAAGGCCCCAATAGTAGTTGTACTTATATATGCAAACAACACCCTTATAGTACTAGAGATGCAAAGCTGACTGAAACTATATGTAAGTAGTACTGGAACTCTAAACTCTAGCTGTATTGTATATTGTTAAGATAGGTTGAATGTGAAATTGTTATGAATGCCTTGTCCAAAAATTACCTTGAGCAGCTAATCAGAGAATGAACTACAGAAAGTAACATCTTGGGCCTGCTGTGGCAAACAGACCCAAACTTTTTGAATCAGTGTCAAACAGGGAATCAGTGATGTAAGGCCATTACAGCATCACTCAATACAGTTGTAAATGCAAAAACAAAGAAAGGCAAAAAGCTCTTTCTATTTTGCAAGAACCATAAGAAAACGTTTTCAGATTACTGACAGGTCAACAAGAAGATCTTATCTCCAGCACTGACAAAGTTCAAGAGCACTATACATTATGCTTCGGACTGGCATGTGTCAAGCAAAGTTGTGAGGGACACAAAAGATATGCTTTAAACTGGCATGTGTCTAGTAAAGTTGTGAGGGCCAGAAAAGACACACTGTGGTTTGACAACTATTTTAGAAAACTGATAATAATGCACAGAGAGCTTGACTCCAAATTTAAATGTAGCCAAAGCCACATAAACAAACAAAAATGAAATGAAGCCGAAATTGGCATAATGAGGCCCAGGCATGACACATTAAATGAATTTGCATGTAAAATTCTATCTATCAACCTGATAGAAAATCCTAAAGAGTTTTGGTCTTATGTCAATTCAGTAAATAGATCGAAGCCATGTGTCCAGATATTCTGTGATCACAGAGCCTTTGAAATGGAAGACAATAAAGAATAAAGAAAAGGCCAAAATCTAAACGCCCTTTTTTTTTTTTTTTTTTTTTTTTTTTTTTTTTTTTTTTTTTTTTTTTTTACATAGAGCAATTTCATTGCAGTTTCTCCCTTACATCATCACAGAAATAATAAAATGACAGATACCAAACTGAGTGACTAAGGGATAAAAATGCAACTGAAATCACTCAACAGATGAAAGGTCACTGGACCTGATGGAATACCAATTCGGTTCTACATAGAATATGTGAAAGAAATTTCCCCTTTTCTAGCAGTAGTGTAGGAATGCCAATTCTTGTCTGAGCTGCCAGAGGGGTTGGCGATGCGCATGCGAGGTGTGCTCACTTGTGTGTATGAATGCTGTGCCTTTCTTTTACTGATAAGGACTGTGGTCGAAAAGTAATGTGTAACTGTCTTTTAGTTGTACCTGTCTGCAACTTAAAGTGTCAAGTGTCATCTGTATAGTAAGTAGTAATCTATCTTTTCCTTTGATTGTTTATATTCCAACCTGGAGTTTCCCATGTTTAATTTCACTTTGGGCAAACCCATTGCTTAGGTGCTACTTTTCCTTACATCTCCATCTTGTTGCTCTCTGAAGAAATTATTTTTCAATCACAGAGTTTGATTCTGATTGAGTAGTGCTACAGCACTATATTTTATCTCTCTTACACTTTGACAGCTGAGAAGTTAATCTCATGAAAACTATGAAAGCACTGGTTTGGCATTATGTCTGCTGAAAACTCATTGAGTCAGATATTGGATAGTTGGGCCATTGCTGCATGAACTGCATTTCCAACCAGGCTGTGCCAGTGAAAGTTATCCACCCCTGACTCACACCTACTAAACTGTGAAAGAACATCATTTGATCCACGGGCACCTTGTTGAATCGCATATTGCTTAAAATTATTTATCATATTTTTGTTTTCCATGCCTAACATAGGATCGGTGCTGCAACCTCAGGGACAGCAATTCTGCCACTTTTCAAAGTTTTCACCACCAGAGGCCTTCCCAAACTTTTGGGTTGAGCACCATACATACACCAACCAATCACCACCATACTTTTTGTGATGGATAACTGTCTGCAATTTACCTCAGATATTCATCGTATCTTTACAGAACAGGATGGGATCACCCAACTTTTCATGGCACTTTTACACCCCAAATCTAATTAGAGAGACTGAGAACATGGAATGCACCTGTAAAACTTATAGTATCCACCTGGAACTATGCCGCTCCACATAACAAATATTCTGCTGTTACTGCTTCACTACTGAGCACAATAGCCCCCACCTCTTTTATAATGGTAGGTCTGCATCTTATGATGTCTAGTGGCCAACTGTGTTTTCAGATTCTTTTAATAACATAGTGTACATTCTTAACACAAAAAGGAAAAGTATTTCCCATCTGTTATGATCATAGTTTTTATTAAATGGGTTAACGCATTTTGAGCCCTTCGTAACACAAGGTGGGCTGCTACCTCTCCTAGAGGATGCACATAAATGGATCTCATGAATTTAATTCACCAGACTGTTCACAAGTCTAGCCTCACACAGCTCAGGCTGTTTACTTCGCAGCTTCACACAGCCTCCATGCAATCTGGCCACACTGACTTCACCAATAGTCAGTGTGTCTGTCGCAGCAGAGACCACTGTAGTCTAGGATCCACTTTACTGCACCTTGTTGTGTGTGCAAACAGCACCACAAGGATATCCTTATGCAGGACCTACTTAGGCTGCCACTGGAGCATGTTGCGGGCAGTTCGGGCTTCACACCAACCACACCAGCAGCTCACCAAACACAGTCATCACCCTCACTGGAAGCACCTGTCTCTGATGCTATGCCAGAGTATCATCCACCACTCCCAGGTGACATGTCACACCACACATCATCCCACTGGCAGCCAGTGTCATCGAGCCACACCTCCAGCGTATGCCAATATCCGACATCCCAGAAGTACTGTTGTCCCATCAGCTGCTATTATCACTGCGCCAACACCTCTGCAAATTTCTGATGTGCAAGAAGTGCTGTCATCCTCAAGGACATATTGTTAGTTCCAGGTTGGAGGCTGCCATCAACCACTCTCCACTCCTGGTTTGCTGCCTAGGCACATTTCAGCCAATGTCTAAGAGAGACATTTCTGTTTGTATTTCAGTTGTGCGATATTCATCCAGAGATACTGCGTTTGAGTACTGTTCTTATGTCAAATGATTATTATTGTGAAATGTGTATCTCAGTCCTACCAGTCACACCATTTGGCTGAAGAGTACAGTAAAAAAATTATGCAGAAGGTTTTATGGTATTCTGTGACATTTCCTGAAGAATGGCTCACCACGACTAAGATTTTACAGAACTATGCCTTTTAGACGTGAATTTGACAGAAATGTTATATGGATGCCAAGTTTGCATAATGCTGTTCCGGCTGGTGTGTGTGTGTTCAAAAACTGCTGTTTCTGTCCTGGTGGGTTCCCACCTTCACCACAGCATCTCATGCTACTTCTTTTTCAAAGTCTTCTTTAAGCTCATCTGACCACCTCTTTCTTGGATGGTCTTTGTCCTGGCGCATTCCTCTCCGAGTAGTAATGTGGAATTCAGGCTGCGTCCATTACACAGACCAAACCACTTCAGTCTCTCTGCACTTAGCCTTTCCTCTATGGTCACTTCCACTTGCAGATCTCTTATTATGTGCTTGATTGTGACCTTGTCTCTTTTTGTCTTTTGTAGAGCAGACCTAATGCCTTTAATTTCACATACCTGTAAGTGACTAACACATGTTTGGTTATGACACTCCTCAACAGACTTTAGATTGTGATGAGCAGAAAGATAGCCTTGAACAAGGTCTGTTTTGTTCTTAGAGGAACTGCCTATCCCAGAGATGTCTTTGTGCTAGGATGAAGAATTGGGATCCTTTGGTTAACATGTTAAGAACCTCAAGATTGGCTCTTCCATCGCTTGCCACAAAATTACAAGTACTGATATTCTTCACATTCTCTATATCTTCTCCTCTCCAAAAATAGGTTACATGGAGAGAGTGTTCTACTTATTCACATTGCCACCATTTTCTCCAACTCCCACCCCTCCGCATCACCATAAAGTTAATCCAAATTCAACATGCTGTCCCACAGATCCAAATTTCTCTGTACCTTCATGTTGGTTTCATCCCAAATAGCAACATCATTTGTGAATACAAGATGATTTCTTTGATGTCCTTCACTATGGTATCCAGGAGGGTGACAATGAGTAATGGGGAGAATCTCTCTCTTTGCTCTAAAAAACTTTGACCTTCTATCTCTCACACTTATTACACAGCACTTCAATTTTTGCTTAGAGCCTATGGGGCATTTTATTTTTCTAAGCACTCCCAGCACACTGTCATATGTCTTCTGAAAATCAATATTATTATTATCACATCCTTTCTTTTCTCTGAATATTTTTCCTTTACTGATCTGAGTGCAAACATAAAATCAGTTGCTCTTCTAGGAAACAAAAATACACATTGTTCTTTTTTCAAATTCAGATCCAGAATACCTCTCATCATCTTTCCCAGGGAATTTACCAAGACCTTTAGACAGTGTGATAGTAAAGTGATCCCTGCATATTTAGTACAATTAAGAAAAATTCCCTTGATAAAACTATAAAATCATGATACACAATTGCTTGCTCACCTTTGGGAGAGATCTGAGAGCAGATCTTCAACCTTGCAATGGAAGTGTTGTCTTAATCCTGGGCCAGAGTGAGCTGCTCTTCCTTTTTACCCTCCCAAATTTATCACACTCTCCTCCCTGAGAAAGGAATTATTTGTTCCAAAATCTAGGATGGTGTATGTCTATCAACAGTACTGACATTTCTCCTTGAAATAAGTCCTGGCAAGCAATACTGTCTCATAATTTTATACGGTTGGTGTCCTATGCATTGAAAAGTAAGGCCACAACATCAAAAGAATGTAATAACCTATTTGTTCCATTGTACCAAAAATCAGCTGGTTTTACAAAAAGCAGATGCATTGGGATAAAGTCCTGAAGAAAGGAGGCATTCGGGTGAAGAAGTGGTACTGTGTTGAGATGGAACAGGTGCCCTCAAGGTGGAAATTTTAAAGTAAGACAAGGACTGTTTCTCCACATAACTTTACTTTATGATTGATTCTTTGCATGTTAAAGTACTTCTGACCGATAATTTAAACAATGACAGCTCATGATGAGACAGTGACTCTTGAAATGTTTGCTATGTGTTAAAATTACTTTTGTGTGTGTGTTGCGTCTTAAATGAATTTGCAAGTCCACAACTGGTGCTTTTGACACGGAAAAATTCTATTACGGAACCATAATAGTGATGGTGGTCAATATCAAAACAAGGTACCTTGTAGAATTCGGAAGAGTCAGGTGGAGCCTATTAAGAGAGTAGGTTTTAGGGTTCTGGAGGAAAGATCACGGGTTATCTTTGGCATGGATACTCATTATGAAGATTTAATCAATGAATCTGAACAAACAAAAGATTCAGGGAGAGCAGGAAGGGTTGCTCAAGGTGGTGCATACCTCTCCGGCATAGGGAGATGGCATGGAAGTAACCTGGAAGTTCTATGGATTTGTAATTTAAAGCAGAAATAATTATGTGTCAGGATTTAGTTGAGCAAAAGATTTAGGGGGGAGGTGGTGGGGCAGGTGCCTGTAGGATACTGAGGCAGGTAATGTTCCATAGCAGAAAAGGCCATGGGAATGGGAGATATTTGTGTACACGAAGGTGGCATCCACAATGGGAAGCAAGGACACCACCTGTAAGGAGACAGGAATTGTGGAATAGTAAAGGAAAAAATAATTAGAGTCTTAGCTGTGAAAAGGGGAAAAGTGAGGCAGATTAGTATTTAATTTTATCTTTAATGGTTACTGTTAGAGCAACAGCAGATGTACATTATCTGATCAAAAATATCAGAACACCTATTACTAGATGTTGATATGAGGTGTGTCCACCCTTTGACTTTAAGATGGCTTGAACTCTGCTGGGGACACTTTCAGTGAGATGTCTCAACATCTGTGGAGTAATGGCACCCTATTTTAGCTCCAGAGCAGAAACCAGGGAAAGTAGTGATGATGTTAGACACTAGCATTTGGAGCCAAGTCAATGTTCTGACTCATCCCAAAGGTGTTCCAATTGGTTTAAGTTGAGGCATTGGGCAGGTTATTCCTTCCAGATATGAGGAGCATGTTTTGAAAACTTGATAAATGCAAAAAAGCAAATTTTTTGGAAAATGCATTTTTAAAATATCATACTGAAATATTAATGATATGGTTATAATAGAAGGAAACATTCCACGAAGGAAAAATATATCTAAAAACAAAGATGATGTGACTTACCAAATGAAAGTGCTGGCAGGTCGACAGACACACAAACGAACACAAACATACACACAAAATTCAAGCTTTCGCAACAAACTGTTGCCTCATCAGGAAAGAGGGAAGGAGAGGGAAAGACGAAAGGATGTGGGTTTTAAGGGAGAGGGTAAGGAGTCATTCCAGTCCCGGGAGCGGAAAGACTGACCTTAGGGGGAAAAAAGGACGGGTACACACTCGCACACACACACATATCCATCCACACATATACAGACACAAGCAGACATATATGTCTGCTTGTGTCTGTATATGTGTGGATGGATATGTGTGTGTGTGCGAGTGTGTACCCGTCCTTTTTTCCCCCTAAGGTCAGTCTTTCCGCTCCCGGGACTGGAATGACTCCTTACCCTCTCCCTTAAAACCCACATCCTTTCGTCTTTCCCTCTCCTTCCCTCTTTCCTGATGAGGCAACAGTTTGTTGCGAAAGCTTGAATTTTGTGTGTATGTTTGTGTTCGTTTGTGTGTCTGTCGACCTGCCAGCACTTTCATTTGGTAAGTCACATCATCTTTGTTTTTAGATATACTGAAATATTAATTACATAAAGAAGATAGTTTAACATCTACAGAGCTATTGCAGGCATAATTCCAACTGAGTGCTTGCCTTTTCCAAAATTTTCACTGTTTATTTCAGAACAGATTCTCAAAGTTGCCAATTTTTTTTCAAAAGTTGGTAAAAAATGTAAAGATGAAAGTTTTGCTAACATACACATTTGAATTGATTTTTTCCATTTCTTTTTTATCTTTTACATTTAATTAGAAAGCTACTTTGTTCTTCATTTTGCATATAAATACATTATTGTACTACAATATAGTACTTTAGTATCCAACTCTTAAGCACAGGTGCACAGTAGCAACAAACACTATTGAAATACAACACAATATATTGGCTACAACAATACTAAACTGACAATCTATATTTACTTTTACCAGTGTCCTTATAAAACACTTCTGTTCATTCTGGTATTTTAAAATGCCTCATACCATAAGTTTGATGGGACACTTTTTCTTATCCTTTCTGAGCACTTTCTTCCTTTCCAAGGTGGCAGCTTTCATCACTTCCTGGCTATATTTTTTTTATTTCTGTACTTCAACCTCTCCAGGACTTCCATTTTAAGTGGCCGATACTGAATACAATACATCCTTATTAGACTTTCCACAGACCATCACTCACTGAGCAGTTACTTTTAAAGGTGTCTTAGATTGGACTGCTTTTGGTGCAATGGCCTTGAGATCCTATGCATGCCAATCTTTATTTTATTGTTCTGATGATGTCACATTGATCCAAAACTTTATAATATTCAATTGGTGAAAGACTATCTTCCTTTTTCTGGCAGTCTTTATCTACTCTACCATACACTCTGTCAGGATTATAGCTGTAACCACAAATAGGGAATCAATGTACCAGCTCATTAAACTTTCTGCTTTCTTCCATAAAGGCCATCAGTGTGCTCTTCAATACTGTAGTTTTATTTTGAGTCAGAAATAAATTAATTTCACTTAGACCATTTTGTGGCTAGAACACTTCCAGGTTTCTGAAAAAATCTAATAGGGCAGAGGCTATTCTGTTGCATCCTTTCGGTCCTTTTGTTTTAAGCCAAGTATAAAAAGCAATCCTTTTAATTTTCCTGTGGTCTGGAATGAAACATAATGCACACATTGTACAGCCAAACCTGCTCTGAACAGAATACTTCACCTACAGAGAGCTCTGGTACTGGCCAGTTCTGTTTTATATATAAAAAAATATTTTAATCATATTTGGATTTTCCCCTGTTACTGCAAAAAGCTTTTTTTGCATAAAATTTGTGCAACATATGGTGTGTTGTTTAACTGGCTATTTTTCTCCAGATCTTGTTTCTTTTGAGAGTCTGCCTTTGAACATCCTTGATGTTGCTTGAAACATTGCTGCACAGACAGGTACTGTCTGGCCACCTTTTCTCCCTACACTGTACTTAATCGAAATAATATTCTCCGTTTTAATTTCTTTCTTGATGTTCCTTCTCCCTGATAAAGCCAGCACAAACTGAGCAATAATCTGGAGTTAATGTTGTTGTGTAAACCACTAATTTATTTCTATTGTTGGTTCTGGTGGCTAGTGCTTGGCTACAATTCATGTTCTTCTTCTTCATCCTCTTCTTCTTCTTAAACTTTTTTTTTCCTTTTTTGCTGAAAAATACTCTCACATTATCACTGACAATGCCATCCTGTATTGTTATTCTCCCTTCATGTCTCTAAGCAAGAAAGCAAATTTGTGTTCATTGACTTCTGCCTAACTGGCTGAGGGCAAATATCAAGTTTTGCAAGAACTTATAGTTTACAACATCCAGTAACAACAGTAAATATCGGCTTTTAACAAAACTGTTTCAACAGGTCATGTGTGGCAAGAAGCTTGATGTGTAACTGCAAAAATTTGAATTTTGAGCATTTATCCATTTTTAAAAAAACACTCCTCAAATGTTATTGTCCGCAAATCACTGCCACGCAGAATGACAAAGTGCACTGTCATACTGATATGAACAATTACTGTTTATAAACTGTTCTTATACTACACACTGTATATAATGATGTTAGAATTTGGTATTGTCCTTCCACATTTAGTGTTTTCTTAAGTGCAACAGTGGGATAAAACCCTAACTACAAAAACATGCCCATACTGTAACACGATCCCCTTCATCAGAACTTCACTGTTGGCACTATACATGATGGTGGGTAATGTTCTCCAGGCATTTGCCAAACTTAACCCTTACATCAGATGCCACATGGTATAGCACAGTTCCCACTCCAAATCACTCATTTCCAGTCATCCACGGCCCAGTGACATCGCTCTTTATGCCACATCAAGCATCACTTAGCACTGAGTACAGAAATATGTAGCTTACAGGAAGCTGCTCGACTGCTGTACCCCATTCTTTCTAACTCCCACACACAGTCATTGTGCCAACGAGACTACTGGTAACTAACTCAGAAGTGTTTGCCTTTGCTTATTTAATGTAATTTTTTACAACCACGTTCTGCATCTGACAGTCTCTGTTCGTCAGCACATGAAATCTACCTGGTCTTGGTTTAGCTGTGGTAGTTCCTTCACATTTTCACTTCACAATCACATAAACAACAGTTGAATTGGGAAGTTTTAGAGGAGTTGGAATGTCCGATTGATGTGTTACTCAGGTGACATTCAATGACTAGCCCACTTTCAAAATCACTGAGATCTTCTGGCCAACACATTCTGCTGTTACTGTTTCAATACCACCTTTTATACTGGTGGGTCTGACTCTCATGATATCTATTTGTAAATTCTCCATTACATAAGTGTCTCCAGATTCTTTTGATGAGATTGTGTACATTCTTAACACATAAAAGGAAAAAAAAATTCTCTATTACATGAACAGAATTTAGTTTGATGACGAAAACAATAGATTTACTGGTTCTGTTGTCAGTTGTACAACAGGTTTTGCACAACTGGTAACAGAACCAGTAAACTTATTATTTTCATAATCAAACTAAACTTTATTTGTGCAATTGAGCCAGTAGGAACTGCCATGTGCCGGTACGAGACTTAGTGGCTAGAAATTCATAATATTTATTATTAAAAGCTATGAAGGGAGGCATTTCTCTTTTATAGATTAGGATTTAATGTCTTACAGATGATGAGATCTTTCCGGATGGATCACATGCTTGGATTATAGAGAGATAGGCAACAAAATTAACTGTGTTCTTTTCAATGGAACCATCCTGCCATCTGCCTCAATGATTTTTGGGAAGCTAGGAAAAATCTAAGTTTGGATGGCTGGATAAGAATCTGAACTTCACAATGCAAATGCACTGTCTCATTACTGACCACTGCCATAGTCAATGTGTATGACTGGGACAAGTGGTGGGTTGAAGATATGCTGATAAACAAAGAGAGAGAACGCCTTCTCTGGACATGTGGATACAATGGAGCGGCCAGTAGGGATAACAGTGGGGTAGGGTTTGTAGAGTTTTTGGAGTAGTCCAGGATAGCAGCCAGAGACAGTGGTCATGTGTGTCTGGGTCATGCTTGTGTGAATGTATGTGTGTTTTCTACTTCAGAAGAACACCTTTCGGCCAAAACCTTAAATGTATATCGGTCTTTTTGTTGTGCCTGTCTGTAACTGAAAGTCTCATCTGAATGCTGAGTAGCAATCTATTCTTTTCACAATACTCTTGTTTTCCATCCTTGACTTTCCATTGGTTCACTGATAAATATATTATTTCTGCTTCATTAACAGCTTCTGCATGACTGCCATAAATTTCTTGGCCATTACACGCAAGTGTGTTATAACCAAAATGTGGTTTATACAACATCTCAAAGAGCTGGGCAAATAAAACTTGCTGTAATACAACTTGGGAATACCAGAATGACAACTGTCAATGCAAACATTACTATCCTACATAGCACATAATTTCCCTTCTTCGTATCACTTCTAACATCAGTGAAAAACAGACACTCCCACTCTTGTTTCCGTTCATCTCTACCGCGATACATGATTTCTTTGCACATTACAACTCCTTTGATATAATTTAGTCTGTTGTATGACTCGGTAATCATCAGATATCTCCAATGAAAGTAATGTTTCAGTCCTGATAGTTTCTACAACTACCATCCCATTCTTAAGACCTAAGTTCAGTTTCCATCAAAACCATGAAGTATCTTTAGTATGTACAAACATGATATCTTTCCCAAGCTTTCTAAACCCTTTCTCAGACATGACATGTTGTACTGCTACAGGTTTTTGCCTTCTTAGATAGTTCATCTTCAGGCTGACAGTTCATATGAATATGTTTTATCAGTTTGGTTTTAGTACTACCCAACAGCTTTTCCAAGCCGCTGGCATGGAGATTTCCTGGTAACTCATAACAGACATTTGGTTCACAAAAGACTACATACATATATCTACATGATTACTCAGCAATTCATAATTAAGTGCCTAAAATTCATAATCAAGTGCCTAGCAGTGGGTTCAGCAAATCACCTTCCTCATATTGTTTCTCTATTGCTCCACTCTCAAAGAGTGTGCATGAAAAACAAACACTTAAATCTTTCCATGTAAGCTCTGATTTCTCTTATTTTATTGTGATGATCATTTCTCTCTATGTAGGTGGGCACCAAAAAAATATTTTCATTGTCTCAGGAGAAAGTTGGTGACTAATATTTCATGAGAAGATACCGCCACAAAACAGCTTTGTTTTAACAACTGTCACCCCAATTCCATTATCACATCCGTTGTACACTCTCCGCTAGTTTGCAATAGTACAAAGTAAGCTGCCCTGATGTCCTCCATCAATCCTATATGATGTGGATTCCACACAGCACACTATACTCCAGAAGAGGGTGGACAAGTGTAGGATACGCAGTCTCTTTAGTTGACCTGTTGCATTTTCTACGTGTTCTGCAAATAAATCACAGTCTTCGGTTTGCTTTCTCAAAACATTATTTATGTGATCACTCCAGTTTAAGTTATTCATAATTGTTATCTTTAAGTATTTAGTTGAATTTACAGGCTTTAGATTTTTGTGATTTATTGTGTAACCAAAATTTAGCAGGTTCATTTTATTATTCATATGGATGACTTCACACTTATTTAGAGTCAATTGCCATTTTTTGCACCACAGAGATAACTTGTCTAAATAATTTTGCAACTGGTTTTGACCATATAATGACTTTACTAGGTGGTATATGACAGCATTATCTGCAAAGAATCTGAGAGGGCTGCTCAGATTGTCACCTAAATCGTTTATGTAGAGCAGAAACAGCAGAGGGCCTATGACTCTTCCTTGGGGAATGCCATGTATTACTTCTGTTTTACAAGGTGACTTTCTGTCAATTAACTACAAACTGTGACCTTTTTGACAGGAAATCAGTAATCTAGTCATGCAGCTGAGTTAATAGTCCATATGCACACAATTTGGTTAGAAGTTCCTTGTGAGCAATGGTATCATAAACCTTCTGGAAATCCAAAAATATGGAATAAGATTTGAATGCCTGTTGATAGCGCTCATTACTTCATGAGAATTAAGAGCTAGTTTTGTTTCACAGGAACAATATTTTCAAAATCCGTATTGGCTGTATGACAATACATCATTTTCTTCAAGGTAATTCATAGTGCTCAACACATTATATCTTCCAAAATCCTACTGCAAATCAAAGTGAGTGATATGGGTCTGTAATTCAGTGAATTGCTCATATTTATTTTTGTGGTATTGATAGCAACGATGGCACATCAAGTTCATAAGTTGGCACTATGACGACACCGATGACAGCGCCCTCTACTGCTGTGCTCTACGAGCTCGGCTGCAGATACTGCCCATTTTGATCAAGAGCAGACGGCCGGGACACTTAGCTTCAGCTTGAGACTGTGCTCATTTGTACAAGTTATGTATGCCTCTGTATATATATTCAGGCTCCAGTAAACCACTTTTACTTACGTGAAGTACCGACGTATTTTTCCTGCACCTGTTCCTACCCAGGCGCCGCCTTCCACGTGGGATACAAAAGTTGGCGACGAGGTTTTCCCTACCATTATTTTTTTTGCTTCGCCACAGGAACATGCTTCGCTATCCGATCTTGTACGTTTTCAGTCTCAGCAAATGACGCAGCTGCCATAAATGGACTGGTCATGCTACAAACTGCAGCACCTTCGGCGCCGCCGACAGCGCCGCCACTTCGTGCCTTCAATCCTGACGCTGAATGCTGCCCAGAATACATCGCCCAGCTCGAGGCAAACTTCACAGCATACAACATACAAGGTACAGAGCGGCTTGCCTTTTTCATTGCCAATGCGAGTGTTGTGTTATACCGCGTGCTCAACAAATTGTTTCCCACCACCTGCCCAGAAACTAAAACTTACGACTAAGTGATTGATGCTTTGAACACACACTTCTGTGATAGTGTCAATGTGGTAGCTGCACACTACAAATTCTTTCGCCTCTGGCGTGGCCCTACTCAGTTGAACAAATCTTGGTTAGCAGACCTTCAGGGACTAACATCTGATTGTGACTTTAATTGCTCATGTGGACGCTCATATGTGGATATAATAATTAGAGACACTACTGCACAGAATGTGGCGAATCACCGCATCTGTGAACAAATCCTCAAATTTAAAAACCCATCTTTGCAGGAAGTAGTAGACTTGCTAGACAGACAAGATACTTTAGACATGGCTACTTTTGCGTTCGACGTGATCCCGGGTGTGTGTACTGTTAGTACGGCACAATACGTGCCCTTCCGCCCAGCTCAGCTAGCCACACTACACTGCTCGCGGGCAAGTAAACATGTTTCAAATCAGGCACCCACTAAGAAACTGAAATCATGCCGGGACTGCTTTCATGCCCACCCACGGGACAGTTGCCCATCCCATCAAGCAAAGTGTTATTTTTGTAATAAGAAAGGACATGTGCATGCTGTGTGCAGTAAGAGAAACAAGAATTACGAATTTGTCTCCCGTTTGCGTGACTCGCATGGGCGTCACCGAAATGGCAACCGCCATGATCATGATTTACATCAGCCTATGGACATTAATGCCATTTATTCAAAGCCTTCTGCTTCATATGCTTCGACAGTTCGTTGTATGAATCAAGCATTGTCAGACACTTCCTCTTGCATTCAGCATGATGCGAGGAAACTTTTTGTGACTTTGAACATTTCTGGACATTCTGTTCGCATGCATCTGGACACTGATGTGTCAGTTTCTTTACTGAACAAATCAACGTATGACTTGCTTGGTTCGCTCCCGCTTTGTTATTCACATTCCACACTGACTGCATTTACTGGACAGGAAATCTCAGTGCTCGACATGTGTAGTTTGCAAGCCACATATGGTGTGATGACCCGCACAGTGTCTTTCCATGTGCTCCACTCTAGTGATGCTACGAACATTTTTGGCATGGACGCATTTGAACTTTTTGGCCTCGCAATTCAGGACAACGTACTTTGCATCAATGCTAGTGACTATGCAGATAGTGTTGCCGCACTATGCGATGATTTTGCTGAACTATTTTCTGATGGCCTTGGTTGTGCCACGAACTTTGCACCACCTGTTGTAGATAAAGACAATGCCATGCCTATTTTTCGACGTGCATGCCAGGTACCGCATGCACTGTGTGATGCCATAGCTTCTGAACTTACGCATTTGCAAGACAGTGGTGTCATTGAACCTGTTTCAGCTTTGCCATGGGCTTTGCCTATAGTATGTGCCAAGAAACCAAACCGCTGTCTCCATATTTGTGCTCACTTTAAGTCTACAGTAAATCCCAAAACAGTGGTAGCTACGTTCCCCTTACCGCATCCTGAAGACATTTTTGATACGCTTGGTGTGGCAAAATTCTTTTCCAAGATTGACTTGCGGGACGCATACTTTCAGATTCCGCTCGATGAACAGTCGCACTGCTATTTTGTGATCAACACCCAACAACACTTGGATTGTTCAAGTTTTGCCACATTCCATTCTGTTGTGCTTTGGCTCATGCTATTTTTCAGTCTTATTTGCAGCAATTGTGTGCCACTGTCCCTGGTTGTTCCAATTATCTGGATGATATAGGTGTATCAGGTCGAACCCCTGATGAACATTTGTGCAATTTGCGTGCCTTATTTACTGTACTTTTGCAGGCAGGACTAAAGTGTAACAGAGACAAATGCAAATTTTTTCGAACTGAGATTCAGTATTTAGGACATATGATTAATGGACAGGATATCTACCCCTCACCGTCACATCTCAGTGCAATTAGAGAGTTGCCAGCACCCAGGAACTTGAAAGAACTTCAGTCTGTGTTGGGCAAAATTACATGTTATATTCGGTTTATACTAAATACAGCGCAGATTTCAGCACCTTTGCGTCACCTTCGGCATAAGAACATTCCCTTTGTTTGGTCTTCGGAATGTGATGCTGCTTTCCACAAGCTCAAATCTGCTTTGTTGAGTGATTGCTGTTTGATTCCTTTCAATCCCTCCAAACCAGTTGTTTTGGCTGTCGATTCATCTTCTCTCGGCATCGGAGCGGTTCTCTCGCACTGCATTAAATGCTGTCAATCGCCCGATCACTTTTGCGTCTAAGTTGCTCAGTTCTGCCCAGCAAAACTATTCTCAAATCAAGAAAGAAGCCTTAGCTATTGTCTATGTAGTGACAAAGTTTCACAATTTTTTGTACGGTCGCAAGTTCTATTTGGTCACCGACCATAAGCCTTTGACATCATTGTTCCACCCGTCAAAGCCAGTTCTGGCCCGTACTGCACAAAAATTGCAATGTTGGTCTTTGTTTTTGTCTAACTACAATTACGAAATTTTGTTTTGGCCTACAGCCCAGCATGGCAATGCTAATGCTTTGTCTTGTCTGCTTACCAGTCCTGACGAAGTGTTTGATTCTTCCAAACTGTCCTGCATGTTTATTGATTCACAAGATAAGGAATTAGCGGATGGTTTTCCGGTGGATTTTCGTTGCATTGCTGCTGTGACAGCTGCCGATGCTTCTTTGCAGATTCTTTTGCAGTATATTCATACTAAATTGCCTCCATCTGCTATGCAGATTTGGGATCCACTCGTTCGACATTACTTTTCGCAACGTCACAACTTGTCTGTACACCACGGTGTTATCTTGTTACAAACTGACAATGATCAATCTCATGTGGTTGTACCTTGTTCGTTGCAGTCGGAAATTCTCTGTTTACTGCACACTGGTCAGTGGGGTATAGTGCGGATGAAGCAATTAGCGCGTCGTCACTGCACTTAGTTCGGCATTGATAAAAATATTGAGAATTTGCTTGCAAACTGTCACTCTTGCACGGAGCATCAATCTGCTCCCCACCTGCACTTCTTTGTGTGGCCGACTCCTGCTGTGCCTTGGCAGCACGTTCATATTGATTTTGCAGGTCCTTTCTGGGATTCCCACTGGTTGATAGTTATTGATGTGTACAGCAACTTTCCTGTTGTTGTACCTATGTCTTCTACTGCCTGTCAGTATTATTCAGGCTTTGACGTCTATTTTTTGCTTTGAAGGCCTTCCTGAAGTTATTGTCTCCGACAATGGCCCCAATTCATGTCCTCAGAGTTTGAAGCATTCTGTGCTGCTAATGGCATTCGCCATCTGACCTCAACCTCATTGCACCCCCAGTCGAACAGCAAGGCTTAACACTTTGCGTGTACGTTTAAATCACAAATGAGCAATTTTCATGCCACTCACTCTTGCGAGTGTGTGCTCTGGACTTCCCTTGCTTCCTATTGCTCTCAGCCACGCAGCACACATTCCCCAGCAGAATTGCTACATGGCCGCGCCCATCGGTTGCTCCTGCAGCTATTGCACCCGCCACCGCAAGCTCCCGCTGCTTTGCCTTGTTCTGGCTTGGTGCCGCATGATTTGGTGTTGTTTCACATTTTCTCTGGCAGGCAGCGCTGGGAGCAGGGGTGCATTCTTCGCCAGCTTGGCTGCACCTTATTTCTCATGTTTTGTCCCTCCAGCACTGTCACGCAAATGAGCAATTTGTGCGCCACTCACTCTTGCGAATGTGTGCTCTGGACTTCCCTTGCTTCCTATTGCTCTCAGCCACGCAGCACACATTCCCCAGCAGAATTGCTACGTGGTCGCGCCCATCGGTCACTCCTGCAGCTATTGCACCCGCCGCCGCAAGCTCCCGCTGCTTTGCCTTGTTCTGGCTTGGCGCCACATGATTTGGTGTTGTTTCACAATTTCTCTGGCAGGCAGCGCTGGGAGCAGGGGTGTATTCTTCGCCAGCTAGGCTGCACCTTATTTCTCATTTCTTGTCCCTCCAGCACTGTCAAGCAACACTGGAACCAGATACATTTGTGCCATCCTCGGTTTTCTGCTGCTGGCTGTTTTCTGGCAGAGTTAGAGGCTTCGCGGCTTCTGCCGCCTGAGTCCATGACTCCACCAACGGCGCGTCCGCCACTCACACCTCCACACGCGCGCCTGCCATTGTTACCGCCACCAGTCCAGTCACCTGCACCAGACGGGCGCCTCTTGCCACCATGGCCCCACCTCTGGCAGCGGCGGCGGCGGCCGCCGCTGTGCTCCTCTGCGGTGCCAGAAACAATGGACGCTGAGGCTGCCGTCACGCCGCCGCTATCGCCCATGGATGTCATTGCTCCACCTCCTCATTTGAGCATAACCAGTAGCGGTGCGCGGCCTGGGCATGCTTTCCACGTGGTGTTTTCCTCATCCCCTTGCCAGCAATTCAGGGTTGCGTGTGGACAGCGCACCCTGGCAGTTCTGCTGTCCATCCCCTCAGCTGCACCACCTCTGGGTCCCCCCACCCACTGTCGGAAGCCATACTCAACGATAGTGCATCATGTCAGGTGGGAGGGATGTGGTATCAATAGCAACGATGCCATGGCAAGTTCATAAGTTGGCACTACGACGAAACCGACGACAACGCCCTCTACCTGGTGCCATGCTCTACAAGCTCGGCTGCAGATTCTGCCCATTTTGATCAAGAGCAGACAGCCAAGACACGTAGCTTCAGCTTGAGACTGTGCTCATCTGTACAAGTTATGTATGCCTCTGTATATATATATATATATATTCAGGCTCCAGTAAACCACTTTTACTTACTTGCAGTACCGAGGTATTTTTTCCTGCTCCTGTTCCTACCCACGCACCGCCTTCCAGGTGGGATACAAAAACTTTCTTGAGTATTGGTGTGACTTGTGCAACTTTCCAATCTTTAGGTACAGATCTTTCTACGAGCGAGAGGTTGTATTTGATTGCTAAGTATGGCGCTATTATCACAGTGTACTCTGAAAGGACAAGTCAACACAGTTGCAGCCTCACATACCTTAGCAAGCATAATATCGAGAAGATGTGACAGATATCCCTGAGGTGCCCTACTAATGACAATGTTTCAACTCAGTATCCATACAATCTGTTGTCACATAGGACACCTTGAAATGAAGACCATTATTTTAGAGGGTCAGTCCATCTTCATAATCTGGATTATAGAGCTAAGCTCTCTACAATGTAGATGACTTGCTGATGCTGTCAATACGATAGGCAGAAAGGAAGGAAGGAAGGAATTCACCATTAGGGACATTGATTTGATTGTGCCCTCTATTGAGATATACACTCCTGGAAATGGAAAAAAGAACACATTGACACCGGTGTGTCAGACCCACCATACTTGCTCCGGACACTGCGAGAGGGCTGTACAAGCAATGATCACACGCACGGCACAGCGGACACACCAGGAACCGCGGTGTTGGCTGTCGAATGGCGCTAGCTGCGCAGCATTTGTGCACCGCTGCCGTCAGTGTCAGCCAGTTTGCCGTGGCATACGGAGCTCCATCGCAGTCTTTAACACTTGTAGCATGCCGCGACAGTGTGGACGTGAACCGTGTGTGCAGTTGACGGACGTTGAGCGAGAGCGTATAGTGGGCATGCGGGAGGCCGGGTGGACGTACCGCCGAATTGCTCAACACGTGGGGCGTGAGGTCTCCACAGTACATCGATGTTGTCGCCAGTGGTCAGCGGAAGGTGCACGTGCCCGTCGACCTGGGACCGGACCGCAGCGACGCACGGATGCACGCCAAGACCGTAGGATCCTACACAGTGCCGTAGGGGACCGCACCGCCACTTCCCAGCAAATTAGGGACACTGTTGCTCCTGGGGTATCGGCGAGGACCATTCGCAACCGTCTCCATGAAGCTGGGCTACGGTCCCGCACACCGTTAGGCCGTCGTCCGCTCACGCCCCAACATCGTGCAGCCCGCTTCCAGTGGTGTCACGACAGGCGTGAATGGAGGGACGAACGGAGACGTGTCGTCTTCAGCGATGAGAGTCGCTTCTGCCTTGGTGCCAATGATGGTCGTATGCGTGTTTGGCGCCGTGCAGGTGAGCGCCACAATCAGGACTGCATACGACCGAGGCACACAGGGTCAACACCCGGCATCATGGTGTGGGGAGCGATCTCCTACACTGGCCGTACACCACTGGTGATCGTCGAGGGGACACTGAATAGTGCACGGTACATCCAAACCGTCATCGAACCCATCGTTCTACCATTCCTAGACCGGCAAGGGAACTTGCTGTTCCAACAGGACAATGCACGTCCGCATGTATCCCGTGCCACCCAACGTGCTCTAGAAGGTGTAAGTCAACTACCCTGGCCAGCAAGATCTCCGGATCTGTCCCCCATTGAGCATGTTTGGGACTGGATGAAGCGTCGTCTCACGCGGTCTGCACGTCCAGCACGAACGCTGGTCCAACTGAGGCGCCAGGTGGAAATGGCATGGCAAGCCGTTCCACAGGACTACATCCAGCATCTCTACAATCGTCTGCATGGGAGAATAGCAGTCTGCATTGCTGTGAAAGGTGGATATACACTGTACTAGTGCCGACATTGTGCATGCTCTGTTGCCTGTGTCTATGTGCCTGTGGTTCTGTCAGTGTGATCATGTGATGTATCTGACCCCAGGAATGTGTCAATAAAGTTTCCCCTTCCTGGGACAATGAATTCACGGTGTTCTTATTTCAATTTCCAGGAGTGTATTATGCTGGTTACCTGTTTTGTACATGATTTATCCAATTTATCACTGAGGAGCAAGACAATACTTTTCAGTTCTGAAATTGATATCAATTAAACTGAGAACTTTAAATAAAGCTGAAGAATTCAGACTTAAAAAAGAAATTCAGAGCTAGTGGCCTCTCCCCAGTCTATCTGAAGATGATATACAGAGAAAGCAGTAACTGAAAGCTAGGCAGTGTTCCCCTTTTTACTTTTATCAGCAGTACTACACATTTTGCTTCCTGTAGGTAGGTGCTTCTCAACAATTCTGACAATTTATTTGTTTTCTTAACTGAATTTTCTTTCAACATAATAAAAATTACTGACGTATGTTACTAACAATATTTTGTCTTAAGGATGATACGTCGAGTTGCAGGTAGGTATGATGGAAGGACTGTTACACATTTGAGCTTTCGGCAAAAACACACACACACACACACACACACACAATTCCTACAAACAAGCACACCTCATGCATACTTCTCTGGCCAGAATGCAACTGTGTCACATAAAACGGAAACAGCAATTTAGATTGGAACAGAGAAGAAAGAGGAACAGCAGGGTTTGGGTGGGAGCAGAGAGGTCAGCTGCCTGGCAGAGTATGCAGGGATTAGATGGTGGCAGGAAAAGGCTTCCTCATGCAACATCAGGGGGCCGTGGGCTGTGGGAGAGGTAAGAGGGATAGGAGGAATGTAGAGCGGAGAAGCAGAGGCACAGAGAAGGGGAAAAGTTCACTCGATTCACTGGCACACCATTCTTCATTTTAGCGACACTGTGAGGTTCCTGGGCCTCACTTTTGATTCCAAGTTGTTGTGGTTGCCGCACCTTAAAGACCCTGGTGTGGACCCTGAAGGCACTGAATATTTTGAAGTGTCTGAGCCATGGGTCCTGGGGAGCAGATCGGGCGTATCTGCTGCAGTGTTATAGGGCTTTCGACCAGTCGCGTCTTGACTATGGATGCACCATGTATGGGTCAGTGAGGCCTTCATATCTGAAGATTCTTGACGCAGTACACCACAAGGGTATCAGGCTGGCCACTGATACCTTCCGTACCAGTCCCATCCCCAGCCTGTTTGCTGAGGCAGGGGAACCGCCGCTCGCCATCCGGCGGAAACTCCTCATGGTGCGACGGGTGTGTCAATTCCTTGCCTGTCCTTGTTTTTACCTCCTAATTTTACGATATTTTAAACCAGCATCCCAACCATGTACCAGTATTTACGGATGGCTCTAAACAACAGGGGAACTCTGTTGGTTGTGCTGTTGTTTTCCCTGATCGAGTTGTCAAGTTACGGCTTCCTGCGGCGTTTACCATCTTTGATGCCGAATTGTTTGTGATCTTGCGGGCACTGATGAGATGTGTTCCCAGTCTTAAGTTTCTCATCTGTTCTGACTCCCTGAGTGCCAGTCCGCCGCTCGTGGTCTCGCGGTAGCGTTCTCGCTTCCCGAGCACGGGGTCCCGGGTTCGATTCCCGGCGGGGTCAGGGATTTTCACCTGCCTCGAGATGACTGGGTGTTTGTGTTGTCCTCATCTTTTCATCATCATCCAGGAAAGTGGCGCAATTGGACTGAGCAAAGATTGGGTAATTGTACGGGCGCTGATAACCACGCAGTTGAGCGCCCCACAAACCAAACATCATCATCATCATCCCTGAGTGCCCTTCAGACCATGCACCACTTGTACCCAGCGGATACGGTCGTCCAGAACATCCACGATGCCCTACTCCACCTGTAACGGCAGGGGAAGGAGGTTTCTTTCTGCTGGGTGCTGGGGCACGTGGGTATTAGGGGAAATGAACTGGCGCATGTGGCTGCCAAAGATGCATGTTCCCTCCCTCACCTTGTTGAATGTGCCGTCCCCCTCAATGCTGTTACCTCCCTTTTGCGTTTTCGTGTAATGCGTCAATGGGAAGAGGAGTGGCTGGCAGTCGGTGAAAATAAGCTGCATCTGGTCAAGGCCACCACGCAGCCATGGCGTACTTCCTACCAGTCATGCAGGGGGGATGAGGTTCTCCTCACTCGCCTCTGCATCGGGCACAGTCCCTTAACGCTCGGTTTTTTTACTCCGGCAGGTGGACCCCCCAATCTGCAGTGCTTGTGGTGTCCAGATTACTGTCCGCCACATTTTACTTGACTGTCTTTTATTCTCTGACCAGAGGGTGGTGGTTTCCTTGCCACCGGATTTGCCCTCTATTTTGCAAGATGACGCAACGACTGTGGTTAAGGTCTTACAGTTTTGTGTCCTGTCCAATTTGTTGCCTCGGATTTTAGGGAGAGGATTTTAATGTGCTGCTAGGTGACTGGCTCACCCAGGTTTTAGGTAAGAGGTCCTCCAGTCACGATTACGTACTTGTTTCACTTCGATTTCTGTTCTCTTTTACTTGTGTTTCCTTTCCTTTTTTATTGCATTTCTTCTCCTCTTGTTTTGCCTCTGTGTGTGAGGATTTGGAACAGCGTCAGGTCTGTGTCTTTTAGTCGTTCTCCTTGTTTGCTGTCCATCTTTGTCCCTTCACCGCATGTGTTCCTGTTTCTATGCATTTGGGCGCTGATGACTATGCTGTTTAGCACCCGAAAACCTCAAACCACACACACACACACACACACACACACGCACACACACACACACACACACAGTAGTGCTGTCTTCTCTCCTTTCCAACTATACCCTGCCATCCCTCCACCTCCCCCACCCCACTCTAGACTGCAGATTCCGTTTGATGAAACACAGTTGCATTCAGTTAGAGGTAGCAGTAATTAGTGCATAAGGAGTGCTTGCTTGTGCACGAGTGCATGTGTGTATTTGTTTGTTTGTTTTCCCTATGAAGAAGACTTCGGCTGCAAACTCAAATATGTGACAGTCCTTTCGTCATACCTGTCTGCAACTCAGTGTGCCATCTTTACAGTAAGTTGAAATTTATCCTTTCCACAATATTGTTGATGTTCCATCCTGGACATTTGACTGTTTGATGTATTTTATTGTATTACCTAAGCAGAACTGTAGCTAATGGCAGTGCCCAATGCTTCATACAAAAAGAGCTCTGATATTTGTTTTACTAAGCCACAAATTTTTGGAGTGTTAATTGGAATAGCTTATGGCTTTCCTCTGTACTGGAACCTTCAGGTAAGTGTGCAAGCAATTGGATGGTACATTTGAACTCCACAGCTGATTCTGTTTATATTAATGAGAACCATTGCAAAAGTATTAATGTATATTTATTATATCATGACTTGTTTTGTTCAATGAACATCACCAGGTTGCTCACACTGCCAACAGTCTTCATAACAAATCCTCAGAGTCAGGCCAATATCAAGATGCAAGAAGTCTAGCTATCTGCCGAGGGTAAATTCTGGAATGCGATGAGCACACAAACACTCCACTCACAATCTGACAGAGGCACAGTACGTAGTAAGTGCATGCAAAATAGTTTTCTGTTGGACAAATTATTCTTACTTCCCTTGCTTAACTACTGGTTGGCACCTCTTTCTGCCCCACCCACATCCCCACCCATAACTAAATAAATCCTCTTTAAATAAAAGCTTCATAATAATCATGTCTTTCTACAATCTTGTTGTCATTAACTCCCAAATGGGTGAGCTCTTTACAATATAACAAATAGTAAGACACAATGCCTTTCACTGCCACTTCATGTCAGTTCATATTACAGGTCAAGTTTTGACAGATGTAGCGTCTTACTAAAGTTCCTATTGTGTTCAGCTTGTATAGGTTTGAATGATTCTGAACTGATATGGCTTACACACAATTCCAGCTACAGAAAGATACGTACCTTGGATAAGGTTCACATGTGCAGAAGGTGACTGCCACTGCAGTGTTATACTCGAAACAGTTGTCGATGAAACATGTAATCCCACTGGTGATGAAGGAACTGAAACAGAGATTATATGTTATCCTTCCATTGTTAATGCACAATAATACATAAAGTGCCTTGATTAGTTATAGAGGGAAACTTTATATAATAAAATCTGAAATGAATGATGAAATACATTTATTATGGACACCAATAAGGCTAAAGTACAAATCCTAAATAAATGTACAACGTCATGCAAGGGAAAAAATTTTGCACCATATGACTTTCAGATTCAATAATAAAAAAGAGAAAAGAAAAACAGATATAGACAAGGAAAGATAGTAATCAAATAACATATTATTCAAAATCCAACACCATGAAATAAATAAACAAATAGTGAAAAACAGCAATCTCATAAAGGATGTAATGATTGTTAGATAAAGAGAATATCCAATTGTTGATATCTAATGTACAATTTTCAAGTTATTTATAATTAATGATAACAACAAATTCCTCACAAATTGCTGTCAGGTTATAATAAATTGTAATATTAAAAATGAATGGAAGGAGAGCACAGACTAAATTGATATGTCTTCTAAAAATGTACAGGACATAACTGCTGGGAAGTACTTACTTTAAAAGAGGTGGAACATATAGTAATGCTGACAGATGCATACAAAAGTGCACACAATATTCAACTTTTCAGATCTATTGTTTCTTCCTTTGGGAAGGAGATAGGAATAGGTTGGTGAAGGTGAAAAAGGAAGTGCAGTCACTCACGCCCACCTCTCATCCTCACAACATATAGGGTATAGTGTGTAATACTTTTTTATGTATGTCATTTGATAGTATTATACCTTTCACCTGCAGTCGGCATGTGTTGAGTCAATTTTCCTTTTAATAGCTTTCCCTGATCAGTGACCTAGTAAACACAACCAAGGCAGCAGTGCACTCAAACATATTAACTTGGACAAATGGTTAACTAAAAAGTGCTATGCCAAGTCATATATAAATTGTTTGATTCATGTCTATACACATGGATACAAGCAATGGGTATGACTAGCACGGGATGGAGTATTTCCATCTGTCAGCAAAGGCATCTCTTTTCCTCATGAAAAACGCAGCTGTCTTCCAACACCAACTGCATAATCTCCAACGCTGGAAGTGCTTGGGAATCAGTATCTGATGCCAAGTGCAGTAAGAGGACAAAAAAATACACATAGAAAATATGTGCAGCCTACTATGAACAGGCTGACACTGTAGTCTATGTGCAGTGCCAGAGCAAAGTAGCTGGCTGTAACAATGTAGGTGTGCAGGTATTTTCTGTTAGCTCCTTAGAAGGATTGTCCAAACTATCAACCACTTGGTCAGCCTTATTTACATGATTGCCTCAGCTATACTCCTGTTTTTTTGAATCTACATTTAAATATCACCATGAATGTTTTAAGTTAGGCCAAAATCATAGCAACTGAACTTTTCAGGTCTTCACAAGTAATGGAAGGTGTTGTGACTTGCTGATCTTTCGAAGTGCCGCCGCGCAGTTAGGCGAATCCTCTACATGTGTCGCTGTCTCCCAACCATGCAGTAGCAGCGCCACCTAAGCGGCCAGCCAGCCAGCGGCCGCTAGACTTGGACTCAGTTATGATTTGACTGTTAAAGTGTACACACGTCTTACTCTGTTTACTTGATCTGTGACTTTCATGTATTGTGTCATCCTTGAATTATATTTGTTCAACTCGACGTTATTACAATTGGCGATGAGGTAGTGACTTTTCGTTTCCATCATTGACCCACATGTTTCCATGGCTACTTTAGAGCAACTATTGCAAGTTCCCATAGAACAGCAAACAAATGCGATTCGTGATTTCGTCGCAGTATCAAATGTGGGATGTTTCTCGTTGTCGTCTCTACCTACTTTTCCTCCTTACGACAAGATGGTGGAAGACTGGTCTGATTACGAAAAACGTCTTCGACAGCACTTCTTGACATTTCATGTCACGGATGAACAAACATGTAAGTCTCTATTCCTTTCATGGATTTCACCTCAAATGTATCGGTTGTTGTCGCAATTGGCTCCTTTGAAAGATCCTGCGTCTTTGTCCTTTGCTGATATGTGCTCACTTCCGTCCGTCTATTTTCAAAAGCAAACGCATGTGGTAGCCTCTTGTGTTGCTTTTTATCATTGTCAAAAACAACAGCATCAATCCTATCACACTTGGGCTGCTGAACTTCATGGCCTCAGTAGGAATTGCCAATTTGTTACTGAAGTTCACAAAGAATCCTACGCTGATTCCATGGTATGGGATGCAATTATCCGATCAGCACCTGACAAAGAAGTTAGGCAACATGCCCTTCAGTTAGCAAGTCTGACTCTAGATGAAGTCCTATCCATCGCTCAGTCTTTTGAAACTTCTCGCGCCACTGGAGTGCAAATAGAGGCATGGGGCGACGTCGGGGAAATACAACCTCTGTGCGATGTTGACAAAGCGTGTGGCGTGTCCCCACCAGCCACCGTGGCCGCAGTACGCTCCCAAGCACAGCCTTGGCCTAACCGTATGCAAGCCTCTAACAAACTGCAGCAAAACCCAAGGCAACTTCCTTCATGTCCGCGGGGTTTTACGAAACATTCACGAGAAGATTGTCCACAATGTTGGGCCGTGTGTCACAAATGCAAAAAAAAAAAAAAAAAAAAAAAAAAAAAAAAAAAAAAAAAAAAAAAAAAAAAAAAAAACATCATGTGTCTTCCCTTTCAGGGAAGTTATTCCAGACTGTCCAAATACTTGGTCGAGATATTTGCATGCAGGTGGATACTGGGTCTATTGCCACTATCATCAATTCTCAGACGTATCTTTAGTTGGGTTCTCCAAACCTGTCACCTGTCGCTAGGCAATTACGGACTTACAATAAACAGAAGATTTCTCTCATGGCACAATTTGATGCTGAGGTATCTTACAAATCTGTCGTTCGCACTGTTACCATATTTGTGGTCGACCATAGTAACGCGGAGAATCTTTTTGGTTTTGATGCCTTCTGCATTTTTGGGTTCTCCATAGGTGACTCTGTCAATATCATCTCTGATGCTATTCCTTATGCTAAATTGGATTCCTTGTCGACGACATTTTCGTCCCTTTCTTCTCTTGGGTTAGGCCGTGCAACCGACTTTGAAGCTCATATCACGCTCAAACCCACTGCTCGACCTAAGTTTTTTTGGGATTGGCCCATTCCTGTGGCCCTTCATGATCAGGTCAAACGAGAGCTGGATCATCTCACTGCTTCAGGGGTCTTGCTTCCTGTCACTTACAATGAGTGGTCCTCTCCTGTCATTGTCGTTGCTAGGTCAAATGGTGATATTCATCTCTGTGGCGATTTCGAAGCCACTGTAAATGCTCAATGCCTTATCGACACTTACCCTATGCCTCGACCTGAAGAATTGTTCACTAAACTTGCTGGAGGCCAGTATTTTTCTAAACTTGACCTGTCAGAAGCTTATCATCAACTTCCTCTTGACGCTACTTCCCGGCAATTTATGGTCCTTAACATGCCTTTCGGCCTCTATCAATACCAACGATTGCCATTCAGGGTTGCCAGCGCCCCTGCTCTGTTTCAGCAATTCTTGGAACAATTATTGCTCACTGTCCCTGGGTGTATAAATTACCAGGACAACATTGTTGTCACTGGCTCCACCACTGACAAACAAACATCTTCAAAATCTCCACACACTTTGACATGTCTTACAGACTGCCGGTCTTAAGTGTAATCTTTAGAAATCAAAAATTTTTTTAGGCATCTGTCACATACTTGGGGTTTCAACTCTCTCGGGATGGTATTCGTCTGCTTCAGCAAACTGTCACTGCAATCGATGCTCTTCCTCGTCCTACATCTCTTAAGGAACTGCATGCCTACTTGGGGAAAATAGCATACTATCACAAGTTTTTACTGTCTGCTGCTTTGGTGGCTCAGCTGTTGCATAAAAACATGCCTTTTCACTGGTCCACGTCATGCGATGCGGCTTTCCAGAAATTGAAGACTATGCTGAAACAGGCCCCGTGCCTGGCCACTTATCAACCTGGCCAACATCTTGTTCTTGCCATGGATGCCTCTCAATACGGGGCCGGTGCAGTCCTTGCGCACCATTTTCTGATGGCACTGAACAACCCATTGCTTATGCCTCCAAAACAGTCACAGATGTCCAACAAAAGTATTCTCAAATTGAAAAAGAAGCTTTGCCCATTATTTATGCTCTTCATAAGTTTGGAGTTTTTCTCTATGGATCCGAATTTCATCTTGTTATGGATCACAAACCACTTGTTTCCTTGTTTCATCCATCAACGTCACTTCCCGACAAGGCTGCACACTGGCTCCAGCATTGGGCTCTTTATTTGTCTCGTTTCAATTACGAGATACATTTCCGGCCGACGGATAAACATGCAAATGCTGATGCACTGCCTCGCCTTCCCATGGTTCCTGATCTGGCATTCGATAGGGATGAACTTTTGTGTTTCCAACTGGGTGTTGCCGAGCAGTGGGTTGTCGACGGGTTTCCCATCACCGGGGACCGGCTGGCGGATGCTACGGGTTCTGACCCTACCCTCTCCTGGGTTTTATGCTTTATTCAGAAGGGTTGGCCAGATTGTCCATCCACTAAGACTTCTGATCCATTGCGGAACTACTATGCTTTGCGTTACCACCTCACGGCTAGGGATTGTGTTATCCTCCTTTCCACCGAAAATGCTTCACCACATGTTGTGGTACCTGCGTCTTTGCATGCTTGGGCCTTGTGCCTCCTTCACCAAAGGCACTGGGGTGTCTCTCGCACAAAATCTCTGGTGCGCCGTCATGTGTACTGGCCCGGCATCGACTCTGAAATCGCACACATGGTCACTGCCTGCGGCCCTTGTGCATCACAGGCCACTGCCCCGAAGTCACCTTTGGCACCGTGGCCTTCGCCTGAGAAGCCTTGGAGCGGATTCATGCTGACTTCGCAGGACCTTTTTTAGGTACTTATTGGCTTCTCGTTATTGACGCCTACTCTAACTTTCCTTTCATTGTCCGTTGCACGTTGCCTACTGCCGTGGCAACCAACAATACTCTCGCTCACATTTTCTCTTTGGAAGGCATTCCCCCTACTCTTGTTACTGGTAATGGTCCACAATTTTCCTTTTCAGATTTTGCGGATTTTTGTGCCCGTCACGGCATCATGCATGTCATGGCCCCTCCGTTCCATCCACAGTCAAATGGTGATTGTTCCTGTAATATGATGCCATGCAGGATTAGCTGAGCGGTCTAAGGCGCTGCAGTCATGGACTTTGCGGCTGGTCCCGCCGGAGGTTTAAGTCCTCCCTCGGGCATGGGTGTGTGTGTTTGTCCTTAGGATAATTTAGGTTAAGTAGTGTGTAAGCTTAGGAACTGATGACCTTAGCAGTTAAGTCCCATAAGATTTCACACATATTTGAAAATTTTTTTGTAATATGATTTCTTTCATACACCTTCTATATGTTACACCAGACTGATTATAAAAATGTGCAGTTTTCTTCCTATCCTACATGCTGCTTGTTGTGGTATCAGAAATGAGCCAATCTTCATAAAACTGTAAAGATGCAATAAGACAAAAATTAGCCAACAATTTTCTAGATTGTTTCAATCTTTGCCAGATTTTAATATAGTCTGTGTTTGGCTATCCTCCACAGTGTTGGTATCTTGATGAATTAGGCACAGTTTTCTGGTGAGTTTAAGCCAGATGTAAAATTTTTCAGGGCGGACAGACACCCATGCATAGGCACTCTCTCTCTCTATGATTAATGAGGAATGTTTGGCTATATAATTTATCAAAATTTTGTGGAAATTCGCTGAACCGTGACAAAAAAAAAAAGAGGCACTGTCAATGTGAGAAAAATGACAATACCATCCAGTGCAAATGTTACAGCAACTCCAGAGAGCAGGGATGCTTGACCAGAATCAGGCTCAGGCCCAGTGGTCTAGCAGTAAAGCACGTCCCTGAAAACCAAAAGGTCACAGGATCGAATTTTTCTCAGACCATAGATTTTTTCACTCTTGTCTTTTTATGAAGCATTTACCTCTACACAGTTGGACATTCATCAGTAGTGAAGTTGGCTCGGATTCCATGTTAAAATTTTTTGTCTCTTTTCTTGAAGCAGCATCAGTGCCAGGCTTGGTGGTCTAGCTGTAAGGCACGTGTCCAGTAACTGGAAGATCATGGAATCGAATCCTGGCTGGAACACGTACCTTTATCTTTATCAACTCTCAATGGTGTGGAGATTCACCCGAAATGAAACGTATTCTGTATTCCATGTTAAATTGTGGATCACCTTTTACTGGTTGGATAACTGGCAAAGGAGATGCAACTCACTGAAGTGACATCCAACTGAATGGCTTGCACCTGGACACTAAGCCACATGAAATTATTATTACCAGGACTTACATAAATATTCTTCTTCTATACATATTTCAAATTAAATTTCCCCACCGCCTTCTTCCACTTATATTTGAAGGCTGTTCTTAGGAACCACTGCATTGATTTTGATAAGGTCCTCACTAATAGACACACTGATCCACAAGGAAGGTTTCTGTACATAATTTATAAATATTTGGTCGAACTGGTTGAGCTAAGATACGTCACAGTCCCCCACATGTTTTTCTGTCTGTATGTAAAGGCTATTGCAGGAATTGCCGCAAGCGTTTTGATACTCGCAGCAGAAGACACTTAGAGATCTGGGCCAGGCACATGTATAGTGGGCAGGACATTTGTAAGTGGTCATTTGCCCGGGAATTTGATTAAAGCATTTTAAAATGCCCAAATTCTGGGCATTTATAAGAAAAGTACTTTTTAAAGTTTTTACTGCTAGAATGTATAATTTATGAATTACAGTAAGGGATGGGATGATACACCTGATATTAACAGTTAGTAAATGTTTTCAGTTGCTTTCCAACTTTCTGTACCAAAGAAAGGCACATGTTGCTGACAGATGTTTATGATATATAATGCCCATTTTCATTTTACCAGTTCTACTCTTCACTCTCTCCCTCTTGCATCTCACAGTCCACAAACCCCCCCACTCCCCCCCCCCCCCCCACACACACACCCACCCACCACATACACTAAATAAATATTATTGAAGATTGATTATTGATGACACAATTATCGCTGAATGCATTCAAAGGCTAGTATGCGTTGTTTGATGATAAATCATTCTTAAATGTTAAACTGTTTTCAGTGGAAAATAAATGTTTTATTGTCAGATATAGTGACATCTGAGACAGACTATAGTTTTCTACTCTGCTCCTTTCTTTACCTACTTTTGTATGACTACGCTACTGTGAAGATAAAATAAGAACACTAACATAAAAAATATTTAATAACTAAAAATAAAGTCACAAAATAACTTTTCGAACACAAAATATCAGCTTAATATATTTTTATGAGCACTGTTTATCAGTTAATCTGTAAATGTATAAATGCCCGATAATTTATGAATTTTGGGTATTTCCCCAGGCATTTATCCTGGGCATTTTCCCCAACTTATAGAAGCCCAGGAATTTATGTTCTCAGGAGGTGCGAATGTTATCTGTTCTGTATTTAGTTGGTGTTCAGAGTGACATTTCATGGCAATGATGCAAGCCGTAAGCTACCGCACCACCTGCAGTGGCAGGAGGAGGCCAGGTGGTGATTGCCAGCTAATAGCTGGTGGTCATAGCCAGTGCTGACCATGAAGCAGCAGTAGTGCCATCAATGCATGGCTCACATGGTAAGCAGGTTGTAGTTGGACAGTTCAGTGATGCCTTCAGGCACAGCAGTACACTGGCAAGTGCTGTGTGCTGCTTAAATTGGTTAAATTACACATGAGTGATGGGATTTAGTTACCTAAAATTGTTCTCTGATTTTTTTTATCATAGTTCTATGCAGTACCCATAAACAAAATAACTGCTACATCAGACAAATCATCCACCCATAGATTCTTAGAGCTCCCCTTGCAAAGTCAGGGTGGGTTACTAGTACTTACTATTGCTGACTACCAACAAAATAAAAATTTGGCAATTCATCTACACAAAAAGCAACAAAGCTCTGAAAACTGTATAACTATAACAAAAGAGTACTTAACTTACCATACACAAGGATCTATTTTACTTACTTCCTCTGTTTCTGTTGTCTGTTGAGCATGTAAGAAACAGAAAAGTAATGACTGTAATGAATATCATAAATTTATAAAAATTATGATTAATAATAATAAACTTCTGAGTTAAAACTTAAACCATTATTGTCAACTTTAACGTTTTTGTTGCTCAACAACAGATCAAAGCATGATAGCTACCCTGAATTTTTACCGAGTATGTTATTTCATCCTTCCCAAACATGTTTTCGGCTGAGCATGTGTAGTTCCCAGAGTCCATTGTTTGTACTGAGCTAACAAACAGTGAATACTCATCATTAATTTTTACATGGGAGTCCTCTGTTACAGCTTTCCCACTGGAAAAACAAAATTGTATAAAGAACAAAATACAATAAGAGTGAACATCATTTAGTAAGTAGTACATCAAAATTGAAAAATTTGAAAGATATTAGATATCTGTTTCACATCAAATGAGATTTCTTAAAAATCATGTTTGTAGGAACAAAAATTGAAAGAAAGATATAGTTACTGTGAAGAAATACATGTGAAGTCGCAGACAGGGGCAATGAAAAGACATTACAGATTTAGCTTTCGACAAAAGACTTCTTCTTCACAAAAGAAAACACACATGTTCACACAAGCAAGCACACCTCAAGAACACATGGCTAACATCTTCTGCAGCTTGGATTGGTCCAGTCTGAGCTGTCAAAGGTGGCGTTCAAGTGTGCTTGAGGTGTGCTTGCTTATGTGAACAAGTGTGTGTGTGTGTGTGTGTGTGTGTGTGTGTGTGTGTGTTTTCTTTCCTGAAGAAGGCTACACTAAATCTGTAACAGTATTTTTGTTGTGCCTGTCTGCAACTTGATTTGCCATCTTTACCATGAGTAGCAGTCTATCCTTTTCATTCCATTGCTGACATTCCAACCAGGAGTTTCCACTGTTTGATTTTACTGTAAAATATCATGACCAGTTATGTTTGGTTAGTAAAGGGATGATACTGTATATAATAATTATAATGTGATTAACAATTACTTGATGGATTGTAGTACAACTCTTGCTGCCAGTTAACATTACTTCCACTTCCCGTAATGGACTGTTGACAGTGGATGTGAAAAATTGAGGCGTGTACCATGGTTCTCAGTTCCCATTAGAGTATATGTACTCTTGCGGCAGAGAAGTGCAATATATTTGTCGGCTTCTCTATTAATCCTTAGTCTTGGTAAGTATACTTTCTACTTATAGTTTTCTTTTCAAAACTAATTCTTTTCTGCTGCTGAAACTTTCTTACCTGCCTACGTGCTTATATTTCTCAACGAAGGTTATATTGTTACTCACTCAAAACTTGTATTGCCTAAACATAGGATACTAGAATGTCAAAAATCTGAGAAATATTTATGAATTTCAGAGCAAAGCTGCAAGTTAACAACCAGAATACAGCTCACAGTTGGTGAGTTCTGAGAGTGCTGATGTTATTTCCACTTTCTCCTAATTCTGAGATGTTCTCACATTACAGACATAAAACCTCGCTCATGCCCTCACGAGATCGTGCGGAACCATACAACATAGCGATAATCAAATGTGGATTTTTAATCTAACAAGCTGAACATAACGTCTAAGTAAATTTCTCATCAGTTAATAAGGTCTCGGTTTACAGTTAATGCCCATTGGGATTCTATCTACTTAGTGCCTTGTTCTCTCTCAAATTATGGTTTAACATTATAGGTAATTTCCCAGTACATAACATAAAGACAGCCAATGCCAGGCACCCTTGACTTTCTGCACACACATCTGTGTGATCTGCCATCTTGTTCGGTACATATCCACGTGCCAAAGTCTGTTCCAACGTACCATCCGCGGCTAACCAACTGCTTTCCACAAAGTGGGGTGGCCGGGGCTATTCCTCAGCTAAATAATGTAGCTTGACATGGTACCACGGTACTTTAGCTTTTTATGTTTGACCATGCCTTATTCTGGCATGTCTTAGTTTATTTTATGCTTCTGTAGAAGGCTAGATTACTCTAGCTAAAACCTGGGTAAAGACCAGTAATGTTTCAATTTTAGTTTGTGCACAGTTTTGTAACACGTTAGTCTGAAATGCCAAACAGTGCAGAGATTTTCTTGTACTTCTTTCCAAGGCCTCACCTATCTCTTCTAATTTATTTTTGGTTAAAACACTAGGTTCTCTACTCCTTTGTTTGTGTAACGCAGACCCAGTCTCTTGAAATTTTGTCACTTAACTTAGGAACGTTAGTCTGAAATGCCAAACAGTGCAGAGATTTTCTTGCACTTCTTTCCAAGGCCTCGCCTATCTCTTCTAATTTATTTTTGGTTAAAACACTAGGTTCTCTACTCCTTTGTTTGTGTAACGCAGACCCAGTCTCTTGAAATTTTGTCACTTAACTTAGGAACATGCATACTGGGAAATTTCCGTATGAATTCAAGCCGGCATTCCGCATATGATTCTGTTTTTGCATAGTTCAACACAAGAAAGTTCATTGATTCCTTCTGGTATACCATACCAAATGGAAACTCGACATGAAAGTCAAAAACAAAACACCCAAACACTCGATAGCACAGTATAGAAGTCATGTGCATGGTGTTTTTGTCTGAGGCCCAGGCCCAGCGACATAGGGGCAGGGAAAGCACTGGATTTGGCAGAGCTGCAATAATGGTATCTAGCAACATTATCTGAAGTGATTAAACTTGACTAAAACTCAAAAGAAGACACCAGCACAATCAGTACAGTGTACGGGGCATGTGCAAAGTATGTCCAAGAACTAAACATAGTGACAACTGGCAGACGCAGTGGCAACTGCTGGCAAATGCACTGCGTGATCCATGGACCCCTCCTGGATGTCTTTCATGAGACACCCTGTTTATCGACTTACAGGGTTACTAGATTAGAAATAAGTAGCTTCATGAATCAAAAAATACACTTTTTACTGCCAGGCTGAAAAATTTTTGCCTTTCTCTTGTATGGTAGGCATATTTTGACCCATTCCAAATCCCTGGGGATTTTTTCCTTCTTGGTGAGACATGACACACTGTATGTCAGTGAATTAATTAACTAAAGCTCAAATGTCTTTGGTGTCTGAGATCCTTGTTTTCTAACATTCATAAAATACCACAGGTAAAATTTTATTTTATAAAAACTGGATGTTCTACTCGGGAACACACTAATATGCCTTGGTATCTGAGCTACGGAGTAAAACTTACTTCTTTGTCCATATTCTTTTTGGACTTGGCTGTCCGACAACAATGCAGTGCAACTGTAAATCTTCTTGCAATGCTACAGTGATATGGTTACCGAAGGAGGCCACACGAGCAGGTACATGGCTTGCTGGCACTTGTATGACACGTCTAGAAGCTGCTCCTTCACCAACCAATGTGGATGCTGTTACCCAAAATTCGTATCGATGATGCAGCTCCAGGTGAGATATTGTGTAATATGTTTGCTCCGCAGGAATGTCAAATTGATCCTTGTCCTGTGCACAGAAATAAATAATTGTTGAAGATGGTAATACAAACCTGTGGAAGCATAAGGTGTTTTGACAAAATGCATTACAGATACCTTTCCAAATGTAAATCAGTTCCATCATCCATAACAAGATGGCATGGGAGACAAAGTACAGAGAAAAAAGCATAAAATGTATCATGTTGTACAGTGCGGCTTTCACCAAATCGTAACTGCACAATGGTTTCTTTATAAATTATATTCATTTTTTTAATTTGAAGAACTAATAGTTAAATTAAAATTTAACTGGTGTAACTTCTACCCATATTTTACATATGAACTATGGTACATCTGTCTGCTGTCTATTTAAGAAAATAGTGTTGAAAGCAGAAAATAAAATGGTGTGGTTCACATAGTGATCTCTCTGATCTTGACTTTCAAGACTTCGTACTGGTAAATGTATAAATAAAAGTCACTTAATAAAACTGAGGCTGAGAGAATGGTTACCAAAATAATTATTATTATTATTTATTAATAAAACCAACATATTCTACAGTTGATACTAAAAACCAACTATTTAACTCTGCCCGAAAGAGGCCTCAAAGGCCCAACGGTACTGACTGGGGCCCTGTGATCCTCAGCCCACAGGCATCACAGGATGTGGATATGGAGGGGCATGTGGCCAGCACACCACTCTCGTAGCCATAAGTAAGTCTTTAAATACCAAATAAGACATTACACATGATTGATGATTATGCTGTCTTACTCTGGTCTTGCAATTTCTAATTCTTCCACTGCAGTGTTTGGAGTGCCTTTATCTTCTTACAGCATAAATTTTATGTGTAACCTCCCAAACCAGCAGTCTTCTTGTTTTCTTGATAAAGAAACTTCATAAAACATTTTTCTGCCCACATTCCCAGTCTATGGCCCTGTTTTAATATCTGTCAAGCCTACTTCACCTTTCCTCTTTAAGCTGTTGGCAATCAGATTGTCTTGCATTTCAAATATTACCTTCCTTTGGACTTTCTTGTTCAGAATCTGTGAACAAATTTCTTTTTCACAGATGCTAAGAACTTTTTTGAAGATTAAAACCATGGTCCTTGCCATAAGCAAATATGCCTGTGAAGACCAACTTCTGTAACAAGCTATAAAGAACAAAGGTTTCTGACAATCTGTGTGTGTCTTTCTTTAGGCTTGTTTGGCTAGTGTTTCTTGATATATTAGATCATTATTAGAACTGCTGTACACAGCCCAATTTAAGCTGTTGGCAATCAGATTGTCTTGCATTTCAAATATTACCTTCCTTTGGACTTTCTTGTTCAGAATCTGTGAACAAATTTCTTTTTCACAGATGCTAAGAACTTTTTTGAAGATTAAAACCATGGTCCTTGCCATAAGCAAATATGCCTGTGAAGACCAACTTCTGTAACAAGCTATAAAGAACAAAGGTTTCTGACAATCTGTGTGTGTCTTTCTTTAGGCTTGTTTGGCTAGTGTTTCTTGATATATTAGATCATTATTAGAACTGCTGTACACAGCCCAATTGCTCAATACATTCTGTGCTACATTCATGGAGAGTAACTTAATATTACTAGTAAATGCTTTGCTCATCCCTGCTGTTTCACTGCATTACTTTCTAGAGCAAATATTACATTATGTAGAAGTTTATCATTGACACCCTGCAAGAGATGGTATAAAAGTTTCAGCTTATGTGTACCACTGAGAAGGAGAAGAGAAACATTTTGTGATCAGTTACTAAACATTTAAATGTAAGGGCTATTCGTAAAGTAACTTCAGTTTTCATATAGTATGTATAACTATTGAGATAGTGGCACCACTCTTGCGACAGAAAGCACCTTGAACCTTTACACTGAGAGCACCAGAGAACCAAGGTCACATCTTTGTTCCTGCCCAAGCCATGTGATTTCAAAGTGTGTGTTGCAATCACACAAGCCCCTTGAACTGTATGGTACATTCTGTAATACACAGATGGAAAAAAGTCTCAACACCAAGACATAATTAATGTAGCATAATGAAATTTTGGAAATACATTTGTCTATGTAACATATGTAACATGTCATAAGTTAATGTAAGCATGAGAAAAACCATTGAAAATGTGGAATGTTGGTACACTAACAGGTGTATTAGCCACAATGTTGAATGCAAGCATGCAAACGAGCCTGCATTGTGTTGTACAGGTGCCAGATGTCAGTTTGTTGGATGGAGTTCCATGCCTGTTGCACTTGGTCAGTCAATACAGGGATGGATAATCCTGGTTGTGGATGATGCTGCAGTTCTTGTCCAATGACATCCTGTATAAGATCGATAGCAGACAGATCTGGTGATTGAGAGGCCAAGACACACTGTAGATCATATTGGGTTACAACGGTTGTATGTGGGCAAGTGTTACCCTGTTGGAAAACACCCCCTGGAATACGGTTCATGAATATCAGCCCAAATGGCTGAATCACCAGACTACTATACAAATTAGTGGTCATGGTGCATGGGATAACCATGAGAGTGCTCCTGCTGTCACACAAAATCAGACCCCAGACTGTGATTCCACGTGTAGGTCCAGTGTGTTTAGACTGTAGGCAGGTTGATTGAAAGCTGTCACTTAGTCACCTCCTAACCAACACACAGCCATCACTGGCACTGAGGCAAAACTGCCTTCTGTCAGAAAACACAACAAACTTCCACTCTGCCCTGCAATAAGTTCTCGTTGTACACCACTGAAGTCGCAAACAGTGACGGTTTGTGGTCAGTGGAGTGCATGCTACAGAGAGCCTGTTTCAGAGCTGTCCTTAAATTAACTAATTTGTAACAGTTCATGATGCCGCTGTGCTGCTGCACATGCAGTAAGATGTGCCACAGCCGTATACTGAAAATTACTGTCTTTCCTCTTGGTTGTGCCACAAGGCCATCAGGAGCCTGGTCTTCTTGCAACCACACCTTCCCATAATCACCACTGCCAGCAATCATGTACAGCGGGTACGTTTCTGGCAAGTATTTCTGCAATATTGCCAAAGGAGCATCCAGATTCTGGTAGCCCTATTACACTAGATTGTTAAAACTAAGTGATCTGTTTATAACAATACCTTTGTAGTTTTAAAGGCATTCTTGACTTACATCAATTGACTACATCCAATCTCAAAGGTAACTAATGCTCATGAGCATTGCAACATGTATTTGAAGCAAACCTGATCTGCATCCTCATAGTGGTGCCACTAGAACCACTCTTATGCAACTGGCATGATATGTGGAAAAATGCCTACCCATGTTCATTTGTCTCACACATCTCCTTCTTGGTGTATGGATTTTTTTTCTGTCGGTGTAAGATCTCTTGTGGCAAAAAAACTGTAAAATTAGTGACATCCATCACAATCTCCATGAAGTTTATGAAACAAAAGTGAAGGTGGTATACTAAAACAGTGCCCTACGTTCAAAAATGAACAATGGCTGACCGAGTATTGTGAATGCAAATCCGATACATTTCGTTGACAAAAGGTTTAGAGAAAACTGTAGATTCACCATGTCAGAGCTTTGTATTTGTTTTCCACAGATTAGCTGTACTCCTCTGTACAAAGGATTATCAAAGACTTTGGCTACCAGAAATTTAATTCACAATGTGTGCCTAAATGTTTTCTGAAGGACAAAAGGCTCAGCAGCACTGTCCTTTGTAGTGCATTACAGAAGGGAAGGTGAAGTTTTTCTTGACCAGAATGTGACAGGAGATGCTATGTGAGTGCAGTGCATGAATGTAGAAATGAAACTTCAATCAATGCAATGGGGCTGGATCACTGAAAAAGCCACAAAGTGTTGTCAAACATTTTCCTGCAGGAAACTCGTGGCAACTGTAATCTGGGACAGAATAGGATTTCTTAGAGAGAATTACCACAATTAATGCTGGAAGTTAGTGCAACACATTAACAAACTTGAGAAGGGCCATTCAACAAATGTCACGGTGCGTTGAGCTCTGGCTTGATTTTCCCACACGTCAACACCCGCCAGTACTTCGCACTGGGACTAAATTGTGAAAGTTCCAATGGGAAATATGCATCAAATCCTACAACGAGTATTTCTCTGTGGCTGTAAGCTGTGTGAACTCTCACAGTATTGTAAAACACATTCTGTAACTTCATTCAGCCCCCCCCCCCCCCCCCCCCTCCGTAACATGACAATGTATCAGAACTTGAGTAATCCATTACATAAGAATTTTGCTAATTTCTTCTTATATGCAAATTTAAATCTATGTTGTAGTGTACAGGCTAACAGGAACAAACAGTGATCTGTGTAATGTGATCTGCAACGTATGGGACAGAAAGATGACACAATTAGACAACTAAACCTACATCCACATGGATACTCTGAAAATCACAACAAAGTGTACATAGTGAAAATAAGTGTATGTCTTGGTAGTGAATAATCATGTCAAAACGAACGAAAAGAATACATGATAATGTGCAGTTGAGTAGAGTAATGAGTAGAGAGAGAGAGAGACGAAAGTGAAGAGGATATGGATGATGCATCCCATGAGCTCAATGTGGGACAGGAGACAAGTACAGATAATAATACAGTTATTGATTTAGAGCCTTTAGGAGATTCAAATACAATGATAAGTAAGGTTAGCAGTGTGGGAGAACATAAAGATCTTGAGGTTTCGGAAGTAGATCAGCAAGTTGATCCTCAAAATGGAAATATTAATCAAAAAAATGTTTGATATGCTGGTATCAATAAGTACTCAAATGGGTGTAATGAATGGAAGACTTGGTTCACTAGAAAAAGATAATAAGCAATTAAAAGAGGACAATCAAAAGTTAAATGAAAAATTTGAGGCCAAATTTAGTTCATTAGAAGTTAAAATCGATTCTTTGGAAAGCAAACTGAACACCTTTGATTATAAACTGGAAAATACTAAGAAAGAATGAAAGGCGGACTGGGAGACTCAATTAAATGCGAAATTTGGAGAACTAGATGTAGAGTTTTCTAACACCTTAGGAAGGCAATATAATAATTTAATGGGAAAACTTCATGATGTAGAAAAGAAATATGAGGTAGTTCCGAAGAGTTATGATGGTTAAGTGTGAAAGCAGCTGTTTCAATGCTAGCACACAGATAGAAGAGCTTTCGAAACAAATAGTCAAGTTTGAGTCCGATGCTCGTAAGGGGATTGACAAGTATTTAGTAGATCAAACTAAAAGACTTGACGAAGATCTATCTGAATGGATAGAAATAAAAGGAAATGAAATTGTAGACAAAGTTAAGACTTCTATTGGATCCCAGCCAAATGAAAATATCAATGAGCAAGTAGAAATGATGAATTAATTAAGCTCTTCGCTAGTGAAATTCAGAAAATAAAAGATAAAATAGTTGATGAGTTACCTAAATGGCAAAAGGAAACCAATCATAAATTGGCGGAGTTAGAACGAAAGTCATCACAAAATTTGTTGACAGAGGACGATCGTTCGGAGAATAGGTCGAAAAACAACCGAACGTGTGATAATACGAAGGACAATTGTGGTGAAAATTTGCATTGGGAAGTTGATGATTCGGTTGGTAAAGATGATGATTCTTTTGGTCAGCGAGGATACTTGTCTTCTTTAAAGGTGGAGAACAGCATTTTTAAAAGTAGACAATTCCCAACATTCTCCACTGAAAAGAACAACCTGCATCCGAAAATCTTTATCAATAATTTCAAAAGAATATTTCCACGTAGCTGGTCAGAACACGACCAACTTGAATTTATAGTATCCAAAATTACCGGAGAAGTCACATTATGGGCCGCCGAAGTAAGTGAAAGTTGCCATACTTGCGCTGAGTTTGAACAACTTTTTTTGGCTAAATACTGGTCGTCAAGTAAACAAGAGAAATTAAGAAAAGAGGTTTATCAACCTGAGTATTTTAACAGTAAAAGGAGTACTTTAAGGCAATATTTTGAAAAGTACATCAATAAGACACATTATTGGAGTGATCCAATTTCTCACAAGGAAGTGATCAGAATTTTGAAGGGAAGGTTGCACATAAATATACGTGAAAAGTTAATAAATGTTCCTGACCACGATGTAGAACAATTCTTGTCGGTGATTGACTCTATAGATATGATTATGGAAGACGCAAGACAAATGAGTAGTAATCAAATGTCGACTCACACTCATAGTAATACGAATAATTATAATAATAATTTAACGTATGATAATAACCAGGTCAAACCCGCATCACAGGAGCGTGGACAATCTTCGTCCTATGGTTGCAATTAAAACAATGATTATAATAAATATAGAAGAGATACTTACTGTGCTAGAGGTAAACCTCAATATGATGATGCGAATGTGCATTGAAGTGATATTAATAAGAGTAACAGGTACCCAAGTGATGAACCCAATTGTATTCGACCTTGGGAAGATAATTCTAAGCATAATGTTCATCGGCAGGATGGAACAAATGCCTCGAGTCCTCATCCAGCACAAGGAGTTATACCACTGGGCAAAGGAGCCTCCAATGTGCGACGGGGTGAATACCATCACTCGGATCATACTGTATGGATTGTGGAAGTTCATGAACCCCCACCAATGACTCAACGAGATAGATTAAACTAATACCAGTCACCAAATGCCTTCCTAGGATGACTGGAAAGGAGAAGGAAGGCAGGCATCAATTTGAACTGAGAGTATTAAGGTACAATAATGATCAGGATATAAGGAATGAATTAATTGAAGAAAAATCTGAAGTTTCTAATAAATGCTGACAAATTTTACAGGCAATAATTCCAACAAGTATAAATAATGTTGATGTTGAAATATTAATTGATACTGGAGCAACTATTAGTGTCATGACGCTGGACTGTTTAAAACAGATAAGCCGAGGGGTAAAAATGCCCACGTTTCCTATCACAGGATGTACCATGTCTGGTGCGTTCAGCGCAAAAATGCAAAAAGTTGTGAAACAGGTACGTGTCGACGTTACAATACGGGGGGCTCAAATATAAAGTACATTCCTGGTTGTTCCTAAAATGACAGTACCATGTATCTGGGGTTTGGATTTTTTATGTGAGACCGGTGCAATCATTAATTTAGAGAAAGGTGAATGTATATTTAATTCCAATGGTAATGTTTTGACAGCCACCCTGAGAAAGGCCCGAGTAATTCCAAATCAATTGTGTACGCATCTAATGGTAAAATATGTCAGTATTGATGATGAAAATGTGCATGATATCCGCCTTATTGAATGTTCTGAAGAAATGATGGATAAAATGTCATTACAGGAAAAGGTGTTAGAATCAGAATATTTATCTGTTATCCAATGGGACGAATTGTACTACTTGTTGGAAGCATATCAGTTGATTTTTAGTAAACGTCTGGGTATAATAAAAGACTTTGAATACCATATAAAGACGTATGCACATAAACCCTTTTGTCGTACTTCCTATTCTATCGCATGGACAAAGAAAGAAGTAGTCATAAAGGAAATCAATAAAATGTTAGAATGGGTTATTATTGAGCCCTCAGATTCTGAATATTGTAACCCTCTTCTGGTGGTAATTAAACCCAATGGTGACATCAGATTGGTGTTGGATGCCAGAGAGATCAATAAGATCATTATACCTGTACAAACGCGACCGGAGAACCTAGAAGAGTTAGTACAAAAGTTTTATGGTGCCCACTTCTTAACTTCTTTGGATATGCGTAGTTCATATTGGCAAACTAGAATATCAAAAGAATCTTGAAAATATACTGCATTCGTTTTTCTGGGCTGAAGTTACCAGTTTACCTCATGCCATTTGGGTTGAAAATAAGCGGTGGTGTTTTCATATCGGCATTAGATACTGTACTGGGCAGAGACCTTTTGAATGAAGTTCCTTTATATGTGGATTATTTGCTAATTGCTTCTGAAACTTGGGAGTAACATTTGGACTTATTAAGAAGAGTTTTTGTGAAATTTTTGGAATATGGAGTTACTGTAAATTTGAGCAAATCCAAGTTTGAAACTTCCTGGCAGATTAAAACTGTGTGCCTGACCGAGACTCAAACTCAGGACCTTTGCCTTTCGCAGGCAAGTGCTCTACCATCTGAGCTACTGAAGCATGACTCACGCCCGGTCCTCACAGCTTTACTTCTGCCAGTATCTCATCTCCTACCTTCCAAACTTTACAGAAGCTCTCCTGCGAACCTTGCACAACTAGCACTCCTGAAAGAAAGGATATTGCGGAGACATGGCTTAGCCACAGCCTGGGGGATGTTTCCAGAATGAGATTTTCACTCTGCAGCAGAGTGTGCGCTGATATGAAACTTCCTGGCAGATTAAAACTGTGTGCCCGACCGAGACTCGAACTCGGGACCTTTGCCTTTCACGGGCAAGTGCTCTACCATCTGAGCTACCGAAGCACGACTCACGCCCGGTCCGGCTAAGCCATGTCTCCGCAATATCATTTCTTTCATCATCCTATAAGAAGAGGTAAAATTGGTAAATTAAGGTGTTTTGCTTTATATTGACTAAGCTGATGATACGGCGTCTTTTTTTTCCGTTTACTCTTAGAAAAAAAACAAGTAAAGAAGTGCTAATTGTGCGTTGTGAAAATATAGGGGCGAATTTTAAATAGCTACAGTGTATAATCAGACTAACAAATGGACATTCAGTTATGTGAAATAGCGGATAGCGAAGTGTGGTCATTGAACTGAGTACACCTACAGGGCGGTCAATTCCGGGATAAGTCTATTCGCATCTCACGGGGGACGAGGTATTGAGACCCTTTTTTTTTTTTTTTTTTTTTTAATTAAATTGCGGAGAGCGGGCTTTAATTTATAAAAAGGAGAAAAGCTGTATCATTATCATTGACTGTTGGTGTCAAGCAACCAAAACTGTTCATCAAAGGGTTTCGGTGAATGAGTGGTGAATGCGAAATGAAACTGTGAACGAAGTTATGTTAAATAAAGCAGAAGAGACAAGACAGTTTGTACGTATCTGTTATTATTCCATAAACTGTAACGTTTCTTCTCATTGTACGAAGCCTTTATAGACGATCGTTATGACAATTTGCTTTGAAGGGATCTCGTTACGAGTTAAGTTTTGGGGACCTGGTCAAGAGGGGATAGTTTGTAGATCCTAACTACTGCAGCTGTTCTGAAATGAGGTGCTACCATGACTGTTGTGTGTTGTCAATGGCTTAAGGTCATCATATCTCATGCTCTAAGATCGACGCGTCTTTCCTCTTGGTATAACGGTGTCTCACGATAACAACAACAACGCCGACGGCGAAGGAAGATATGGTAGAGCGTGATGATCAAACCTACCAGTAACAAATCTAGCAGCCTGCCTCTGAATTGCTTCTATGTCCTCTCTCAATCTGACCTGATAGGGATCCCAAATGCTCAAGCAGTACTCAAGAATACGCCATATTAGTGTTTTATAAGCGGTCTCCTTTACAGATGAACCACATCTTCCCAAAAGTCTACCAATGAACTGAAGACGACTATCCACCTTCCCCACAACTGCCAGTACATGCTTGTCCCACTTCATATCGCTCAGCAATGTTACGCCCAAATATTTAATCAACGTTACTGTGTCAAGAGCTACACTACTAATGGAGTATTCAAATATTATGGGGTTCTTTTTCCTATTCATCTGCATTAATTTACATTTATCTATATGTAGAGTTAGCTGCCATTCTTTACAGCAATTACAAATCCTGTCCAAGTCATCTTGTATCCTCCTACAGTCACTCAACGACGACACCTTCCCATACACCACAGCATCATCAGCAAACAGCCACACATTGCTATCTACCCTATCCAAAAAATCATTTACCGTATTTACTTGAACCTAAGCCGCAACTTTTTTCTGGTTTTTGTAATCCAAAAAACTGCTTGCAGCTTAGAATTGAGTGCAAAGTAAGCGGATGTTCTGAAAAATGTTGGAAGGTGCTGCCACAACTAACTTCTGCCGTCGAATATATGTAGCACTACACAGGCATAGTTAGCAGGCACAAGGATAAATAATGGTGCCAAAAACTCTGCGTCAGTAAATAAATTAAAAGAAAAGGTAGAAGAATGTGAACATTGTGCCATGTATTCTTTCGTGTTTGCTGCTATCTCATTTAAATGCTGTCTGCCCAATAAACTACGAAACTAGAGTGAGACAACAGCAAACGCAGAAGAATATAAATATCATGTTTATATTAGTATTATTCTTATGCTGAATAGTGATACAGTCAGGAATGAAGCAAGGCAACTGACTAGATTTTTAAATCTAAGATGACTCTAATTTCTGTGCAGAACGTAATGTACTAAAGAGGTGTCTGCAAAGATTTTAAACAGAGGAAAATTTTCAGTAAACTCTTGTTCAGAACATCATATGCAGTCTGTTATTTGGTTCTTGTTGATCATTATCAAAGAAAGCACCAGTGTAAGTAACAACAAATGGCAGTCACTAGCTATTGTTTTGCTTATGAGACAATTCCTCTCTCTCTCTCTCTCTCTCTCTCTCTCTCGCGGCTGCACACACAAAAGCAAGCCATGCGATGAGCGGCGACAGGTCGTAAATACTCATTACCATAATGCGACAAACAATGCATGACACAGCATAATAATGCAGAATGACGTAAACACCAATAACAAAGAGAATGGCACTTATCAGATCAAAGTAAAATAAGCAATAGATTCAAACCAGACGAAGCACATGGAAAAGGAAGGGTACCCGTACAAATACGGACGGAGCGCCTGACACAGCAATGGTTACTTGGTAAAGCTTAACTGTTAAGCTTACGACTCAAACTAAACTGCTGTAGCTGTATCTTCATCCATTCAACCTAAATTGTGTCTCATGTTACAATGGACCAACTTTATTTTGATTTGGAGGTGCGGTCTAAAACTTTTCTCTCCCCTTGAATTTCGAGTGTCAAATTTCAAGTGTGGCTTAGATTTGAGTGCGGCTTAGATTCGAGTAAATACGGTATGTAGATAGAAAACAACAGCGGACCTACCACACTCCCCTGGGGCACTCCAGATGGTATCCTCACCTCCGATGAACACTCACCATTGAGAACAACGTACTGGGTTCTATTACTTAAGAAGTCTTCGAGCCACTCACATATTTGGGAACCAATCCCATATGCTCGTACCTTAGTTAGGAGTCTGAAGTGGGGCACCGAGTGAAACGCTTTGCGGAAGTCAAGGAATATGGCATCCGCCTGATACCCTTCATCCATGGTTCGCAAGATATCATGTGAAAAAAGGGCAAGTTGTATTTTGCAGGAGCAATTCTTTCTAAAGCCATACTGATGCATGGACAGCAACTTCTCTGTCTCAAGGAAATTCATTATATTCAAACTGAGAATATGTTTGAGAATCCTTCAACAAACCAATATTAAGGATATTGGTCTGTAATTTTGAGGATCCGTCCTTCTACCCTTCTTATATACAGGCGTCACCTGCGCTTTTTTCCAGTCACTCGGGACTTTATGTTGGACAAGAGAAACACGATAAATGCAAGCTAACTAAGGAGCCAGTGCAGTAGAGTACTCTCTGTAAAACCAAATTGGAATTCCATCAGGACCTGGCGATTTATTTATTTTCAACCCATTCAGCTGCTTCACAACCCCAGGGATGTCTATCACTATGTCCTCCATATGGGAATCTGTACGAAACTCAAACGGCGGTATGTTTGTATGATCCTCCTGCGTGAAAGATATCTCAAATGCTAAATTTAAAATTTCAGCTTTCGTTTTGCTGTCTTCCGTTGCCAGACCAGACTGACCAGTGAGTGACTGGATGAAAGCCTTCAACCTGCTTATCGATTTTACATAAGACCAGAATTTCCTTGGGTTTTCAGCAAGATCTTTTGTTAAGGTATGACGGTGGTAGTGATTGTATGCTTCACACATTGCTCTTTTTACAGCAGCACGAATCTCTAATAACTTTTGCCTGTCCTCATTTTCCCGGTCTTCCTTGCACCGCAAGTGCAACTGTCTATGCTTCCTAAGCATTCTCCAAATTGCGCTGTTAAACCACGGTGGGTCTTTTCCATCCGTAACCCACTTTTTCGGCACATACTTCTCCAATGTGTGATTTACAATGTGTTTAAAATTTGACATCCACCGTACCGGAAGTAAATGAAGTCGATTCATTTACTAAGGGGGATGCTAACAACTGCTTATCTGCTCTTTCTAGTAAGAATACTCTCCTAGCCTTCTTGACTGCCTTTTTAACTTTTGTAACCATAGTCGTAATGGCAACATCATGATCACTAATCCCTGTCTCAACACTGACACTGTCGATGAGGTCTGGTATGTTCGTGGCTACCAGATCTAAAATACTTCCATTATGCGTTGGCTGTCGATTTAGCTGCTCAAGACAGTTTTCGGATAATGTGTTCAAAAGTAATTCACACGATGGCTTGTCTGTACCACCTGTAATGAATCCATAGACATCCCAGTCTATACTAGGTAGGTTGAAGTCGCCTCCGACTAATATAGCATGATCTGGGTACTTCTGCGATACAGAGTTAGACTCGCTTTGAATGATTCTAGAACTGTCACAGTGGAACCTGGTGGCCAGTAATAACACCCAACAATTAATTTTATTTCTCCTACCCCTGTTAAACGTGTCCAGATAACTTCACAATCACACTCTACTTCGACCTCAGTAGACACAATATTTTTGTCAACTGCAATGAAGACACGACCTCCTACGGTGTCTAATCTGTCTTTCCGATACACGTTCCAAACCCCACTAAATATTTCAGAACTTCCTATCTCAGGGTTCAGCCAGGTCTCAGTCCCGAGAATAATTTGCGCACCACACGCTTCCTGGAGGGCAGTAAATTCAGGAACTTTATTCCGAACACTCTGAAAATTTACTTCTAATATCTTGATAGCTGAAGTGTCTTTACACTGAGCGCGTCCTCTTTTCCCGTGCATGCACGTCGACTGGTGTGTGTTCATCAGGACACCTCACACTACTGCCTAGCCTAAAAACCCACATGTGCACGCCACAAGTACTCTGCTACCCGAGTAGCCGCTTCCTTTGTGTAGTGCACCCCTGACCTATCTAGGAGCATCCTACAATTCCCCACCCAATAGCGCAAGTCTAGAAATCTGCAGCCAAGACCATCACAAAGTCAACGAAGCTTCTGGTTGAGACCCTCCACTTGGCTTCGAACCGAAGGACCCCGATCCACTCTGGGAACGATGCTGCAAATAGAGAGCTCTGCTTGCACCCCACATGTGAGGCCAGCAGTCTTCACCAAATCTGCCAGCTGCATGTACTAACTGAGGATCGCCTCACACACATGCACACAAGCACAGTTCACACACTGATACAAGGCTGCTGTTGTGTATGGGCTCTGAGGCTAACGGTGGTTCCCAGCAGTCTCAGCTGGGGAGAATAGTGGGGGTACACAAGAGGTGTGATGAGAGGAGTGTGAGGGAGAGCAGGGTTAAAGGTGGAGGATGATGCTGTAGTGTTGCCTGTGTGAGTGTGCAGGGGCATGGTGGGGACAGTATAGTGGGCTGCTAGATGCAGCACTGGAAGCCTGAGCTGGAAGTGAGAAAGCGAGAGGAGAGGAGCAGGAGGGGGGGGGGGGTGGATTACAAAGGTGTGCTCAGGAGACACAAGATGTATTTGAGGCTCAAGAGAGAGCAGGGAAGGGGACAGAGACAGGGGGCAATGACTAGCGATATTTGAGCACTGGGGAATTGCTGGAAGAAATGATATGTTGTTGGGAGATTCTCACCTACACAACTCACAAAAGCCGTTGTTCCTGGGAATAATCCTGATGGCACAGGCTGTAGAGCTGTCACACATGAGCACACTGTATTGGATGTCAAGGTTGGCAACTGGGTGGCTTAGCTGTATCTTTGCTACAGTTTGATGGTGGACATTTGTGCAGACATACAGCTTGTCAGTGGTCATGCCCATGTAAAGACTGGGGTAAGTGGCAGTGGGAGGATATATGGGACAAATCTTCCACATTTGGCAATAACAGTGGTTTAACAATGAAATTTGGAAAATTCTGAGGAAGCAAAGGCTGTTGCACTCTCTGTCCTAAAGAGAACATGCAAATGATGACAGGTGTAGATTAGTAGAGATTCGTGTGTCTGTGAAAATACCTATGCACGAAGTATACGACAACTACCAGTCAGACTTTAGCAGAAGATCTGTCTGAGAACCAGAGAAAATTATGGTCCTCTGTAAAGTCACCTAGTGGATCTAAGGCTTCCATTCAGTCACTTGTTGACCAGTCTGGTGTGGCACTAGAACATAGCAAAATGAAAGCTGATGTTTTAAATTTTTTTTCAAGAAATCATTCATGCAGCAGAACTATACCAATGTACCATCATTTGACCATCACACACAGTCCTGTATGGATAAAATTGCAATAAACATCCCTGGCATACAGATGCAACTGAAAGAGTTGATAACAAACAAGTCACAAGGTCCAGATGGAATCTCAATTTGGTTTTGCAAAGAATACTCTACAGTACTGGTTCCTTACTTAACTTGTATTTATCGTGAACCTGTCACCAGCACAATGTTCCAAGTAAGTGACTCAAAAAAAGTGCAGGTGACTCCTGCTCCTGTTTATCAGAATGGTAAAGGAATGCTGCAAAATTCTAGAACATGTTCAGAGCTTGAATGTAATGAATTTCCTAGAGACTGAAAAGCCTATGTCCATGAATTAGCATGGTTTTAGAAAGCATCACTCATGCAAAACAAAACTTGCCCTTATCTCACGACATACTGCAAACTATGGATGAATGGGTAACAGGCAGATTGCATATTTCTAGATTTCCACATAGCATTTGACAGAACGCCCCACTGCAGGTTGTTAACTAAGGTCCAAACATGTGGAATAGGTTTGCAGATACACTATGCAATCAAAAGTATCCCATTCTTCACAGAGTGCTGCACTGAGGTGAGGTATCAATGTCGGTCGGTGAGGCCTGACACCTAGTCTGCATTCCCAAACGTCCCAAAGGTGTTATATAGAATTCTTGTCAGGACTCTGTGCAGGCCAGTCCATTACAGGGATGTTATTGTTGTGTAACCACTCCATCACAGGTCATGCATTATGAACAGGTGCTTGATCATGTTGAAAGATGCAATCGCCATCCTCGAATTGCTTTTCAACAGTGGGAAGCAAGAAGGTGCTTAAAACATCAATGTACACCTGTGCTATGATAGTGCCATGAAAAACAACAGGGGGTGCATGCCCCCTCCCTGAAAAATACAGCCACACCGTAACACCACCGCCTCTGAGGTTTACTGTTGGCACTACACACACTGGCAGACGAAGTCCAATGGGCATTCGCCATACCCACATCCTGCCATTGGATTGCCACATCATGTACCACGATTTGTCACTCCACAAAATGTTTTTCCACTGTTCAATCATCCAATGTTTATGCTCCTTTCACCAAGCGAGGTGTTGTTTGGCAATCACCGGCATGATGTGTGGCTTATGAGCAGCCGCTCGACCATGAAATTCAAGTTTTCTCATCTTCTGCCTAACTGTCATAGTACTTACAGTGGATCCTGATGCAGTATGGAATTCCTGTTTGATGGTCTGGATAGATGTCTGCCTATTACACATAATGACCCTCTTCAACTGTTGGTAGACTCTGTCAGTCAACAGACAAAATCAGCCTGTACGCTTTTGTGCTGTATGTGTCCCTTCATGTTTCCACTTAACTATCACACTGGAAATGGTGGACCTAGAGATGTTTAGGAGTGTGGAAATCTTGTGCACAGATGTATGACTCAAGTCACACCCAATCACCTGACCACATTTGAAGTCTGTGAGTTCCATGGAGTGCCCCATTTTGCTCTCTCACAATGTCTAATGACTACTGAGGTCACTGCTATGGAATACCTGGCAGTAGGTGGCAGCACAATGCTGCCTAATATTAAAAACATATGTTTTTAGGGGGGGGGGGGGGGGGTCTAGATACTTTCGATCACATAGTGCATGTGTGGGGCTCGAAGATTTCTTAAGTAATAGAATCCAGTGTATTATTGCTGGTGAGTTTTCGTCAGAGACAAGAGTATCATTAAGAATGGCCCATAGAAGTGAGATAGGGACACTATTAACTTCTACATACATAAACAAAGTGGTGGACAGGGTGATTAGCAGCCTGCAGCTGTTTGCTGATAATGCTGTGGTGTATGGGAAGGTGTCAGACTTGAGCGACTGTAGGCAGATACAAGATGACTTAGACAAATTTTCTAGTTTGGTTTGATGAATGGCAGCTAGTTCTAAGTACAGAAAAATGTAGGTTAATCTGGATGAGTATGAGAAAAAAACTATGATGTTCATGTACAACATTATTAATATCCTGCTTGACACAGTCGAGTTGTTTAAACGTAAGAGCACAGTGTTTCAAACCATTATGAAATGGTATGAGCATGTCAGGATTGTAGCAAGGAAAGGTGAATGACTGACTTCAGTTTATTGGGAGAATTTTAGTACAGTGTCGTCCAAGTGTAAAGAAGCCACATATAGGACACTAGTGGGACCTATTCTTGAGTTCTGCTCGAGCATTTGGGTACCACACCAGGCTGGATTAAAGGAAGACGTCAAACAAATTCAGAAGCAAGTTGCTATATTTGTTACTGGTAAGTTTGAGAACTCACAACTATTATGGAGATTATTTCAGAACTCAAATGGGAATCTCTGGAGTGAAGGTGACATTTTTTTCAAGGAGTACTAGTGGGAATATTTAGAGAAGTAGCATTTGACTTTCACTGCAGAATGATTCTACTGTCATATACGTACATTTTGCGTAAGAACCAGAAGGGCACGTGTATGTAGAAATACAACACATTTACGTTCAGTTAAGGCCCCCCCCCCCCCCCCCACACACACACACACGCACACATAGTGCAGGGGGTTGGGAGCAGCTTCCTGGAAAGATGCTCTGATGATGAGCGCAGAGTAGTTCAAAGATTCAAATGTCTGTTTATGATAATAGATGTTTCCTCTACACCTGAGGCCTTTGGCATGGACAATTTTTTATGCATCTGTTGATGTAACAGAGTAAGGTCTCGCCTTGAAAGAAATATTTAATCTTCTTTTTGTATTGTCTTAAGAAGCTTGAGAAAAAAAGAAGAGATAATAGTTGGTAGTCTCTTACATATTTTCAGGGTCTTGAGAACTCATTTGTATGGTAACATCTTACAGCACCTGATAAATATCTTTTCAAATGGTTAATTAATTATTGAGGACAAAGCTTCCAACATGATATTATATTAGAAGTTGCTTTCATAACTCTGTGGGGTACTACAGCACAACTCTCAGTTTATTCAATTTAGTGTTTATCCATTTGATCCATTAAATTTACACTGAAAGTTATTAAAATTTTACAAACACACACATTGGATGCGACAAATTACAAATGTGCACACAATATAGTACATGGTTTGGTATGCAAATGATTATAATTATAGTTCAGCTGCAGAAAGCAGGTAGGAGCAACATATGTATGTAAGGCAAGATGAAGATGATACAGCAGGCTTTTCACTTGAGCATCATCTGTTCATGAGAACAGCCTTTTCTGTCTTGTGTAGGAAGGAGAAATATCTAATAGGAGATGTCAGAAATTGCCAGCAATAAGACCACAGCATATCGAGAATGCAGCTTATAGGTCTTCAATACTGCTGCATGTGTTGAATGGAATCCCATGATCACTACATGAATAAAGAATGTTGGGTTCCATGCTGTATCTTGGCAGCCCTGTATCACTAGCACGCTAGGGTACAGATGTACAGTACAGTTGGCCATGTCTCATACCTAGGGTCATGAAATAAAAACCTTCATATGGAAAAATAATAATAAAAGTAATGAAGAGTGTACCTACCCCCATAAACCATGGACCTTGCCGTTGGTGGGGAGACTTGCGTGCCTCAGCGATACAGATGGCCGTACTGTAGGTGCAACCACAACGGTGGGGTATCTGTTGAGAGGCCAGACAAACGTGTGGTTCCTGAAGAGGGGCAGCAGCCTTTCAGTAGTGCAGGGGCAACAGTCTGGATGATTGACTGATCTGGCGTTGCAACACTAACCAAAACGGCCTTGCTGTGCTGGTACTGTGAACGGCTGAAAGCAAGGGGAAACTACAGCCGTAATTTTTCCCGAGGGCATGCAGCTTTACTGTATGGTTAAATGATGATGGCATCCTCTTGGGTAATATATTCCGGAGGTAAAATAGTCCCCCATTTGTATCTCCGGGTGGGGACTACTCAAGAGGACGTCGTTATCAAGAGAAAGAAAACTGGCATTCTACGGATCGGAGCATGGAATGTCCGATCCCTTAATCGGGCAGGTAGGTTAGAAAATTTAAAAAGGGAAATGGATAGGTTAAAGTTAGATATAGTGGGAATTATAGAAGTTTGGTGGCAGGGGGAACAAGACTTTTGGGCAGATGAATACAGGGTTATAAATACAAAATCAAATAGGGGTAATGCAGGAGTAGGTTTAATAATGAATAAAAAAATAGGAGTGTGGGTGAGCTACTGCCAACAGCATAGTGAACGCATTACTGTGGCCAAGATAGACACGAAGCCCATGCCTACTACAGTAGTACAAGTTTATATGCCAACTGGCTCTGCAGATAATGAAGAAATCGATGAAATGTATGATGAGATAAAAGAAATTATTCAATAGTGAAGGGAGACGAAAATTTAATAGTCATGGGTGACTGGAATTCGAGAGTAGGAAAAGGGAGAGAAGGAAACATAGTGGGTGAATATGGATTAGGGCTAAGAAATGAAAGACGAAGCCGTCTGGTAGAATTTTGCACTTAATCATAGCTAACACTTGGTTCAAGAATCATAAAAGAAGGTTGTATACATGGAAGAAGTCTGGAGATACTAGAAGGTATCAGATAGATTATATAATGGTGAGAGAGAGATTTAGGAACCAGGTTTTAAATAGTAAGACATTTCCTGGGGCAGATGTGGATTCTGACCACAATCTATTGGTTATGAACTGTAGATTTAAACTGAAGAAACTGCAAAAAGGTGGGAATTTAAGGAGATGGGACCTGGATAAACTGACTAAACCAGAGGTTGTACAGAGTTTCAGGGAGAGCACAAGGAAACAATTGACAGGAATGAGGGAAAGAAATACAGTAGAAGAAGAATAGGTAGCTCTGAGGGATGAAGTAGTGAAAGCAGCAGAGGATCAAGTAGGTAAAAACACGAGGGCTAGTAGAAATCCTTTGGTAACAGAAGAAATATTGAATTTAATTGATGAAAGGAGAAAATATAAAAACACAGTAAATGAAGCAGGCAAAAGGGAATACAAACGTCTCAAAAATGAGATCAACAGGAAGTGCAAAATGGCTAAGCAGGGATGGCTAGAGGACAAATGTAAGGATGTAGAGGCTTATCTCACTAGGGGTAAGATAGATACTGCCTACAGGAAAATTAATGAGACCTTTGGAGAAAAGGGAGCCACTTGTATGAATATCAAGAGCTTAGATGGAAACCCAGTTCTAAGCAGAGAAGGGAAAGCAGAGAGGTGGAAGGAGTATATAGAGGGTCTATATAAGGGCGATGTACTTGAGGACAATATTATGGAAATGGAAGATGATGTAGATGAAGATGAAATGGGAGATACTATACTGCATGAAGAGTTTGACAGAGCACTGAAAGACCTGAGTCGAAACAAGGCCCCGGAAGTAGACAACATTCCATTGGAACTACTGATGGCCTTGGGAGAGCCAGTCCTGACAAAACTCTACCATCTGGTGAGCAAGATGTATGAGACAGTTGAAATACCCTCAGACTTCAAGAAGAACATAATAATTCCAATCTCAAAGAAAGCAGGTGTTGACAGATGTGAAAATTACCGAACTATCAGTTTAATAAGTTTAATAAGTTCTTTACAAACGAATGGAAAAACTGGTAGAAGCTGACCTCGGCGAAGATCAGTTTGGATTCCGCAGAAATGTTGGAACACGTGAGGCAATACTGACCCTACGACTTATCTTAGAAAATAGATTAAGGAAAGGCAAACCTACATTTCTAGCATTTGTAGACTTAGAGAAAGCTATTGACAATGTTGACTGGAATACTCTCTTTCAAATTCTAAAGGTGGCAGGGGTAAAATACAGGGAGCGGAAGGCTATTTACAATTTGTACACAAACCAGATGGCAGTTATAAGAGTCGAGGGGCATGAAAGGGAAGCAGTGGTTGGGAAAGGAGTGAGACAGGGTTGTAGCCTGTCCCCGATGTTGTTCAATCTGTATACTGAGCAAGCAGTAAAGGAAACAAAAGAAAAATTCGGAGTAGGTATTAAAAATTCGGAATAGGTATTAAAGTCCACGGAGAAGAAATAAAAACGTTGAGGTTCGCCGATGACATTGTGATTCTGTCAGAGACAGCAAAGGACTTAGAAGAGCAGTTGAATGAAATGGACAGTCTCTTGAAGGAAGGATATAAGACGAACATCAACAAAAGCAAAATGAAGATAATGAAATGTAGTCAAATTAAGTCGGGTGATGCTGGGGGAATTAGATTAGGAAATGAGACACTTAAAGTAGTAAAGGGGTTTTGTTATTTCGGGAGCAAAATAACTGATGATGGTCAAAGTAGAGAGGATATAAAATGTAGACTGGCAATGGCAAGGAAAGTGTTTCTGAAGAAGAGAAATTTGTTAACATCGAGTATAGATTTAAGTGTCAGGAAGTCGTTTCTGAAAGTATTTGTATGGAGTGTAGCCATGTATGGAAGTGAAACGGGGACGATAAATAGTTTGGACAAGAAGAGAATAGAAGCTTTCGAAATGTGGTGCTACAGAAGAATGCTGTAGATGGGTAGATCACATAACTAATGAGGAGGTATTGAATAGAATTGGGGAGAAGAGGAGTTTGTGGCACAATTTGACAAGAAGAAGGGACCGGTTGGTAGGACATGTTCTGAGGCATCAAAGGATCACAAATTTAGCATTGGAGGGCAGCGTGGAGCGTAAAAATCGTAGAGGGAGACCAAGAGATGAATACACTAAGCAGATTCAGAAGGATGTAGGTTGCAGTAAGTACTGGGAGATGAAGAAGCTTGCACAGGATAGAGTAGCATGCAGAGCTGCATCAAACCAGTCTCAGGACTGAAGACAGCAACAACAACAACCAATATGATCTGCCACCAAGCCCATTTCCAAAGAGCTTAATACACACTTCAAAAAAAGTTTTGCGTCACTTCGGATCCAAGAGTTCCGGAATCCGTACAGAAAACTGGAATAGAGATGAAGATAAACATCATATTCACCCTCTTTATTGCTCATGAAAACCACACACTTCATGTTGTACCACCATACAGCGAGACCTTCAGAGGTGGTGTTCCAGATTGCTGAACACACCGGTACCTCTGATACCCAGCAGCACGTCGTCTTGCACTGATGCATGCCTGTATTTGTCGTGGCATACTATCCACAAGTTCTTCAAGGCACTGTTGGTCCAGACTGTCCCACTCCTCAATGGCAGTTTGGCATAGATCCCTCAGAGAGTGGTTGGTGGGACACATCATCCATAAACAGTCCTTTTCAATCTATCCCAGGCATGTTCGATAGGTTTCACGTCCGGAGAAAATGCTGCCCACCCTAGTCAAGCAATGTCGTTATCCTTAAGGTAGTCATTCATAAGATGTGCACATTGGGTGTGTGAATTGTCATCCATGAAGACAAATGTCTCGCCTAAATACTGCCGATATGGTTGCACTATTAGCCAGAGGATGGCATTCACGTGTAGTACAGCCATTATGGCGCCTTCTACAACCACCAGTGGCATATGTCAGCCCCACATAATGCCACCTCAAAACAGCAGGGAACCTCTACCTTGCTGCACTTGCTGGACAGTGTGTCTGCGACATTCAAAAAGGAAGTGTCCAGGCATCTCGAAGTGAACCAAAGCGATGTTGTTCGGACATGGAGGAGATACAGAGTGACAGGAACTGTCGATGACATGCCTTGCTCAGGCCGCCCAAGGGCTACTTATAACTGCTGTGGATGGGTACTACCTATGGATTACGGCTCAGAGGAACCCTGACAGCAATGCCACCATGTTGAATAATGTTTTTCGTGCACCCACAGGATATCATGTTAAGACTTAAATTGTCACAATAGGCTACATGATGCGCAACTTCACTCCAAAGATCCATCTTTGCAACCACAACACCATGCAGCACTGTACAGATTGGCTCAACAACAAGCCAAATAGACCGCTCAGCATTGGCATCATGTTCTCTTCACCAATGAGTGTCGCATATACCTTCTACCAGACAATCGTTGGGGGGCAAACCGGTCAGGCTGAATGTGTTAGACACACTGTCCAGTGAGTGCAGTAAGGTGGAGGTTCCCTGCTGTTTTGGGGTGGCATTATGTGGGACCGACGTACCCGGTCAGGGTTACCTCCAAACACATCTCTGACGATTGTCTGGTTGAAGAGACACTCATTAGTGAAGAGAACATGATGCCAATCCTGAGCGGTCCATTTGGAATGTTGTTGGGCCCATCTGTACCATGCTGCATGGTGTCATGGTTGCAAAGATGGATCTCACCATGGATGTTGGGAGTGAAGTTTCGCTACATACAGCTTATTGCGCACAGTTTGAGTCGTAACACGATGACCTGTAGCTGCACCAAAAGCATTATTCAACACGGTGGCTTTGCTGTCAGGGTTTTTCTGAGCCATAATCTGTAGGTAGTGGTCATCCACTGCAGTAGTAGCCCTTGGGCGGCCTGAGCGAGGCATGTCATTGACATTTCCTGTCTCTCTGTATCTCCTCCATGTCTGAACAACATTGCTTTGGTTCACTCACAGATGGCTGGACACTTCCCTTGTTGAGAGCCCTTCCTGGCACAATGTGGACGTGTAGCCACAGTACTGATCGTCTAGGCATGGTTGAACTACAGACAACACAAGTCATGTACCTCCTGCCTGGTGGAATGATTGGAACTGATCAGATGTAGGGCACCGTACATCTAATAGGCGCTGCTCATGCAGGGTTGTTTACATATTTGTGAGGGTTTAGTGACATCTATGAACAGTCAAAGAGACTGTGTCTGTGATACAATATCCACAGTCAATGTCTATCTTCAGGAGTTCCGGGAACTGGGATGCTGCAAAACTTTTTTTGATATGTGTATACTGCCAATCCCTTGAATTTACATTCTAGAGACAGTTTGTTTTGTCAAAAAATATTGATTTGTTAACAACAAATGGAGAAATCCACAGCCTTGACACAAGTACAGAAACAAACAAGCATCTGGTAGTACAAAGATTAAACTGAAGTCGCAATGGGGTGAAAAATATGGGCAGCCAACTACCCAACAAACTAACCCTGCCAATTAAAAACAAAAGAATACCTTCAGAAAGAAAGTTAAGGATTTATTAATGAAACATACTTTTTATTCTGTTGATGAGAACCTGAAGGCAAACATGCATAAACTATTTGACCTTGATCTCTCCCTCACAGTGCTCAACAGTAAAATTTCTATGTCTCACTGTTTCATAGAGTTATATAGAAATAATATGCTTCCATTCACATGTAAGAAGATCTATTAAGATATTACCAAGTATTTTCTATATTTTAGTACGATAAAATGGACATTGATCTTTTGGCACTCAAGCTATTCTAACCATTATTGTGTTTTGTACTAATCTAATTTGCCTGTTCGGTTATTGCTGTTATTACTTATGATGTGCTGTTGTTTGCAAATATAATGTGTAAAAATGTACTAAACATTAGCCCCACATCTTTGTGATTATACAGTATAGGATTTCTAGGCTTGAAATAAAGAAAACATTTCTGCCATAAGAGCCTGGAATATCGATTACTGCATGACAAAAAGGGTAGGAGATCAACTCCAGCATACTTTTTGGGTATTGATGCTTCTCCACACAAACAGCATTCCATTCATGATCTACAGAATCCAATGATATGACCACAGGTGTCCTTGTGCAAACTAAACATGCTCCATTCTGTTGCCTTCCCTGCCAATAGTTTGCCAAATACCACACTGTATATTTATGAAGATAGTAACTGTTCTCAAAAGAAGAGATACCATTGATGACAGTGCAGCTTCTCTAGAATAAATGATAATTAATTGAAACCCTCAGCTGCCAGCAGGTATTGTTGATATACCTTGATGGGGACAGCTGAAAATGTGTGTCCCGACTGGGGCAACCCGACACGTTGCCCGAACTCTTTCGGGAATTCTCACCTTAGTGTGCATGAGTTATGAGTGGATGGGTAAATACCTATTAGCTACATTACATATGTAGATTGTGGACAGTTGGGAATATGGGTCTCACGGGAAGCATACAAGGGATTAAGTCCCTGCAGTTGCACTATTCATCTGTGTCCTCAGTGGCTCAGATGGATAGAGCGTTTGCCATGTAAGCATGAGATCCCGGGTTTGAGTATTGGTCATGGCACACATTTTCAGGTATATCATCGAGGTATATCAATAACCCCTGTCAGCAGCTGAGGGTTTCAATTAATTATCATATGCACTTTATATTTACTGAAATGTGTCTGTGTTTCTAGAATGTATACATGACAGAAGAACATGATTGTCTCCCTTGCACTGTGGTTGTGGTCTTCAGTCTGGAGACTGCTTTGATGCAGCTCTCCATGCTACTCTATCCTGTGCAAGTTTCTTCATCTCCATGTAACTACTCCACCCTACATTTTTCTGAATCTGCTTAGTGTATTCATCTCGTCGTCTCCCTCCATGATTTTTACGCTCCATGCTGCTCTCCAATACTAACTTGGTGACACCTTGATCCCTAAGAACATGTCCTACCAACCTATCCCTTCTTCTAGTCAAGTTGTGCCACAAACTTCTCTTCTCCCCCATTCTGTTCAGTACCTCCTCATTAGTTATGTGATCTACCCATCTAATCTTTAGCATTCTTCTGTAGCACCACACCTCAAAAGATTCTATTCTCTTCCTGTCTAAATTTTTATTGTCCATGATTCACATCCATACATGACTACACTCCACGCAAATACTTTTGGAAAAGACTTCCTGACACTTAAATCTATACTCAATGTTAACAAATTTCTCTTCTCCAGAAACGCTTTCCTTGTCATTGCCAGTCTACATTTTATATCCTCGCTACTTCAACCATTATCAGTTATTTTGCTCCCCAAATAGCAAAACTCATTTACTACTTTAAGTGTCTCATTTCCTAATCTAATTCCCTCAGCATCACCTGGTTTAATTAGACTATATTTCATTATCATCATTTTGCTTTTGTTCATTTTCATCTTATGTCTTCCTTGGAAAATGCTGTCCATTCCATTCAACTGCTCTTGCATGTCCTTTGCTGGCTCTGACAGAATTACAATGTCAGTGGCAAACCTCAAAGTTTTTACTTCTTCTCCATGGATTTTAATTCCTACTCCAATTTTTTTCTTTTGTTTCCTTCGCTGCTTGCTCAATATATAGATTGAGTAACATTGGGGATAGGCTACAACCCTATCTCACACCTTTCCACTCACTGCTTCCCTTTCATACCCCTCAACTCTTGTAACTACCATCTGTTTTCTGTACAAAATGTAAATAGCTTTTTGCTCACTAGATTTGACCCCTGCCACCTTAAGAATTTGAAAGAGAGTATTCGAGTATTCCAGTCAAAAATGTCAAAAGCTTTCTCTAGGTCTACAAATGCTAGAAACATATGTTTGCCTTTCCTTAATGTATCTTCTAAGATAAGTCATAAGGTCAGTACTGCCTCACATGTTCCAACACTTTTATGGAAACCAAATTGATCTTCCCGAAGGTCAACTTCTGCCAGTTTTTCCATTCATCTGTAAAGAATTCATGTCAGTATTTTGAAACTGTGACTTAAAAAACTGATAATCCGATAATTTTCACACCTGTCAATACCTGCTTTCTTTGGGATTGGAATTATTATATTTTTCCTGAAGTCTGAGGGTATTTCAACTGTCTCATACATCTTGCTCACCAGATGGTAGAGATTTCTTAGGGTTGGCTCTCCTAAGTTTATCAGTAGTTATAATGGAATGTTGTCTACTCTCAGGGCCTTGTTTCAACTTAGGTCTTTCAATGCTCTCTCAAATTCTTCATGCAGTATCGTATCTCCGATTTCATCTTCCCCTATGTCCTCTTCCATTTCCATAATATTGCCCTCAAGAACATCGCCCTTGTACAGATCCTCTACATACTATTTCCACCTTTCTGCTTTCCCTCCTTTGCTTAGAACTGCTTTATCATCTGAGCTCTTGATATTCATAAAGTGGCTATCTTTCCTCCAAAGGTCTCTTTAATTTTCCCGTAGGCAGTATCTATCTTACCCCTAGTGAGATAAGCCTCTACATCCTTACATTTGTCCTCTAGCCATCTCTGCTTAGCCATTTTGCACTTCCTGTTGATCTATTTTTGAGAAGTTTGTATTCCTTTTTGCCAGCTTAATTTACTGCATTTTTATATTTTCTCCTTTCATCAATTATTTCAATATCTTCTCTGTTACCCAAGGATTTCTACTAGCTCTCATCTTTTTACGTAATTGATCCTCTGCTGCCTTCACTATTTCATCTCTCAAAGCTACCCATTCTTCTTCTACTGTATTTCTTTCCCTTGTTTTTGTCAATCACTCCCTAATGCTCTCTCTGAAACTCTATACAACCTGCAGTTCTTTCAGTTTATCCACATCCCATCTCCTTAAATTCCCACCTTTTTGCAGTTTATTCAGTTTTAATCTACAGTTCATAACCAATGAACTGTGGTCAGAGTCCACATCTGCCCCTGGAAATGACTTACAATTTAAAACCTGGCTGTCTTACCATTATATAATCTATCTGAAACCTTCCAGTGCCTCCAGGCCTCTTCCATGTATACAGTCTTTCTTCATGGTTCTTAAGCCAAGTGTTAGCTGTGATTAAGTTATGCTGTGATTAAAATTCTACCATGCAGCTTCCTCTTTCATTCATTATCCCCATTCCATATTCACCTACTACTTTTCCTTCTCTTCCTTTTTCTACTAGCGAATTCCAGTCCTCCATGACTATTAAATTTTTGTCTCCTTCACTATCTGAATAATTTCTTTTATTTCGTCATACTTTTCTTCAATCTCTTCATCATCTGTGGAGCTAGTTGGCATATAAACTTGTACTACTGTGGTAGGCGTGGGCTTTGTGTCTACCTTGGCTACAATAATGTGTTCATTATGCTGTTCATAGTAGCTTATCCACATTCCTATTTTTTTATTCATTAATAAGCCTACTCCTGCATTACCCCTAATTGATTTTGTATTTGTAACCCCATATTTGCCTGACCAGAAGTCTTATTCCTCCTGCCACCAAACTTCACTAATTCCCAATATATCTAACTTCAAACCTACCCATTTCCCTTTCTAAATTTTCTAACCTACCTGCCTGATTAAGGGATCTTACACTCCGCACCCTGATCCGTAGAATGCCAGTTTTGTTTCTCCTCTTTACGACATCCTCCTGAATATTCTCTGCCTGGAGATCCCAATGGGGGACTATTTTACCCATGGAATATTTTACCCAAGAGGACACAATCATAATTTAACCATACAGTAAAGCTGCACAGCCTCAAGAAGAATTATGGCTGTAGTGTTCCCATTACTTTCAGCTGTTTGGAGTACCATCACAGCAAGACTGTTTTGCTTAATGTTACAAGGCCAGATCAGTCAATTATCCAGACTGTTGCTCCTGCAGCTACTGAAAAGGCTGCTGCCCCTCCTCACAAACTGCACGTTTCTCTGGCCTCTTAACAGATACCCCTCCATTTTGGTTGCACCTACAGTAGGGCTATCTGTAATGCTGAGACACGCAAGCCTTCCCACTAACAGCAAGGTCCATGGGGGGAGGGGGGGGGCTTCCCTTTCACTATCAGGCAATATTTGTTCTAACATTGAATGCAATAAATTGAGTTCTCAGGGTGTGTATGGAACAAGGAAAAAAAATTTCCAGATTTTTCGCGGATTTCTTGTTTAAAAATACACTTTTTTGTGGGTGAAGATGCACACATTTTCCTTTGTGAAAATACACTGGTTCCTGGGTGCAAATACAATTATTCCCATGTGAAAACATACTTTTTCCATGTTAAGTGGTAGTATACTTTTCCTCAGAACTGTAAAACTTGTCAAATCCTTTGAATGGTATGGGTTTTCATACACTGGCATAGAACTTCCTGCCACTTTAGGAAACAAAACCCAGCAACAACACAATGCATTTTGGCATGTGATGTCAGCAAACAGCAACATCACTATTAAGTAGTGTGAACCCAAAAACAAGAAAAGTTAATGGTTTAAATTAATATACATGTAGTATAGCTACAACAAAACCTAAGCTTCTACATACAATATTCTCCTTTTTAACTGTGTTACTCTTTAAGATACATCAAACACAAATGACCAGTAAAATTTTAGATAATAACATAAATGTCTGGTCTTCTTGGTCAGAAACTTTTTAGGTGCCTGTTTCTCAAAGTGTTAACTTTAGAATGAGAGTAAAAAACTCTGTGCTTCAATAAATTCATTGCATAACATAATTCATCTTCTGTAAAAGGAAATTTACTTTGAAAGTAGAGCTTCTCATAGCATCATTCACAATATTTTACCACGACCTGTTAGAAATAGATTCATTTAAACAATTTCCAGCGAATGTTGGAAAACAGGTGTTAGTGAGCATATGCTGCTATGTTTTATACTTGGCCGAATATCTGTTTAGAATTTCGTATGTAGTGGGGCATCACGTGACGGTGAGTATAACTGTGGCATGATGTGCGACAGGTTGTTCGGAGGGCATATACAGAGTTATTATAATTGGGGCAATTGTTTTATCATATCCTATCCAGATAAGGAATTTAAAATTAGACTCGACAACTCAAAGTAGCCTAATATTTTGCTAGGTGGTGATTTGATCCTTTATTCATATTCTGCAGTACTGTTATGTTGCATTTCCAATCAAGTTTAGACCCACACAGCACTGCTAAAAGCTAGTAAGGAAGAATTTTCTTGCAAAAATAAAAAAATAAAGAAACAGTTCTTTGCACACACTAGAACTAAGAACAATAAATTTTGCACGACATTTTCAAACTGTATAAAAAATTAACAAGGTTATTTGCATATACTTGGCAGTTTACATTCTACTCCAGGAGTAAATGTAAAGCCCTGTGGGGAATCAAAAAGATAAAACACAATGCACTGCCAGATTATAATTTACCACAGAATGTTCTGTAAATTTAAGTTGTAAACAACAAAAATTAAGAAATAACACCTTGCCTGGAAGATGTATGAGATAAGTGTTGGAAACGTGTGTTACCATTGAAAATCATTGTTTTTCATGGAAGGCATGTGTAAAAATTCTGCTAAAGCTGTCAATATATTTGAAACAAAACATTTTATTCAATACTACTGACCAAATTTGCCTGCTTATTCATCTCTAAAGAACTTTAATATATGGTCGTACACATATAACATTAAGAGAACTTACATTATGTTAAAAGAAACAAGACATCAAAAATACTTCAAGAGCATCGGAATTTTGTAAACCATGCTAAGATTAATATTAGTCTTAAACTGCACATTCCTACATCCAAATTCACAATGAAGCAGGCCTCTACCTGATATTAAGCTTTCCAGTGTGGTTTTCAGTATGCCAATTTTCTTGGAGTACCAGTATTGTATTATCTTATGTTTTGTTCTTTTTTACAGCATAATGCCATACATGCCTGAAGAGCAAACTGTGCATTTGAAATTCAGTGACCAATTAAAACTAGCCAACAGTGTGAAATGAAAGACTTCATTTCAAATAAATTTATTGCCTCTGTGGAAAACAATAATAAAAGCCAAATTTCTTTAGCAAACTGACAAAAATAACTTCATTGTTCTGCTCAGTAATTAATGCTTGATTACAAATAAAGTGGAAATAAAATAAAATCAGAAAACTGAAACTAATAAAATATTTTAGTCTTCCAAAATTATGTAATATCTCAAAGCCACAGAAATCCATTGGGTTTTCATTTGATGTGAGAGGTGTACGTGAAGAGAAAACAGCAAAATCATGAAACATACATTTGCCATGTGGAGACTACCCTCACACCCCTCACTTTCAGCTAAGATTGCTCTGCACACACGCGAATCTGGCATCTTGGACATGCCAGAAAAATTTTTCCAGGTAGCATCTGTCTGCTTGCTGCTAATGCTTGAACAGCTAACAGCCATGTATCAAATTCCCAGAAGCAGGAGAAGGAGCACATTGTACGTGATTTCAGCTGTGCACATACACATGAGGCCAAACTGCTCAAACAAACCTAATTTAAACAGGTGTGAGATCATGTTCATTGAAAGCATTTGTTGTCACAAAGTATTGCATAACTGGTAGTGGATGGCAGGATCCAGATGGCCTGGGTTGTGAAGCAGGCACTGAAGTCAAGCACATTATGTTCTGCTGTATGTTCTGCCACAGGGTGGTCCACTTTGCTTTTGGCCACAGACTGACAATGGCCATTATTCCTGGTGGATAGCTGGTTGGTAGTCATACTGATATAAAAGGCTGAGCACTGATTGCAGAAGAGCTGGTACACAACATGGCTGCTTTCACAAGTGGACCGGCCTCTGATGGGGTAGGATAGCCTGTGACAGGACTGGAACAGGAAGAGCTGTGTTGGTGGACATCCACTCCGGGGTCTTGTATCTGGGTCTTCCACAGGAATATGATCCCTGTGACAAGAAGTTGGAACTGGAAGTAGCATATGGATGGACTAAGATGTTGTGGAGGTTGGGTGTGTGACAGAGCACCTCTTCAGAGGTGTCGGAAGGATCTTGGGTAGGATGTCCCTCATATTAGGACACGATGATGGGTAATGAAAGCCATGAAGGATAGTGTGATTCAGTTCATCCAGTCCAGTGTGGTATTGGGTGATGAGCTCTTTCGCAGCTTGTTCTTGGAGGTATAGTTGAAGGATTTGGGGTGTGTGGGGATATAGCAAGGAAATCTGCTTCCAGACTAGAAACAGAAACTACAAGTATTAATTTGTTGACGTCAGTCTGTTACAGCATTTACCGCACAGTATCTAATATTCATTCTGTGGCCATTATTTACCTCTAAATCTAAATTACATCAGTAATAAATGCAAAACAACCACTGGGACTGCCACCACCCATGAAGACAATAACAAGAACAATCTGTAACAATATATATTTCATTTTGATCATATTGTATGGGCAGTTGCCATGCCTTGGGTTAGCAAGAAATACAACCCCACTAAAAAATAAAAAAAAAATACTTTGGCTATCACTATGTTTTTAATAATATTGTAACTTTCAGGAGAATATACTCACCAGACTAAAACCATCAAATGATCGAACATAAACCTTATATTTTCTTATTCTTCCATTCGGATGCAGCGGTGGCTTCCAAGAAATCAACACAGTCTTTGAATCCATTACAAGAGCTTTTATGTCAGCTGGTGCTCCTGGAACTATATTTGTATTATGAGTAAATTAGAAAAAGATAATCAACAACTGGTGCATCATTTCAAAACTTCCACCAGTGACAAGCAAAAGTATCCAAGGCGGACAGGGTAGACATAGCAGAAACTGCTGAAAATGTGGTCTCAAAATGATTCATAAGTTATTAGCTGAATATACCATTCCAGGTAGATGGTTACATAAATGTTTCTGTGACATACACTGGGAACCAAAATACAACCAAACATAATATAGACACCTCTTCAACAATATTAACACAAACACTACTCTTTGACATCAGAACAGCCTAAAAATTAAAGGAACATAAAAACATGAACTGTAATTGGATATTAATACTTTTAGTATCTGTCTCAAATTCAGAAAATAGTTTTATATTCTGACAGTAAAATCTCTAACAAGCTCCCAGCATATGTGTAGGAGAAAATTAGAAACCTATGATCAAATGTAAATAAATTTGCTTAGTTTTCTTCTCTACGCATCAAGGTCTCTACAAACCATCACAGAGGCATCATTCAAGGATATGAGATGTGTCACAAAGTATGATTGTTGGAGATACAGAAATTATAATAGGCATGGCCATGGAACAGACCATTTTGAAACCTCCACCCGTGATACAAATTTATTCACAGTGATATAAAATCAAACAACATGAATTTACAATGTTTGCAATTTGAAATGCCAATCACTTGAAAATGACCTCATGTAGCTGGCCACCATCTTCCTTCAAACCCATTTCAAGTCTTTTACAGAAGTTAGACATCACATCTTGCAGGATTGGCACTGGAATTGAATCAGCTTCCTCCTAAATGCGATCCTTTGGTTGCTGGATGTTGTGTGATTGGTCACACTAAAAGATGTGGGATCTGAAATGACCCCAAAGAAAAAAATCACATGCTGAAAGGTCAGGGGATCGGAGGCCAGGAAATGTCCCCTCTCTCGGAGATGACATGACCAGGAAAAACGTTTTCTAGCACATTAATGGAATGCTGTGAGATATGGCATGTGGCCCCCTCTTGTTGGGAGGTGTTTTCAGTTGCAGGAAGATCAGAAAGCTTTTGCACTACGAAACAGATCAACCTCTGAAGATAACATTCTGTATTCACAGTTACAGAACTGCCGTAATCATCTTAAAAAAGTAAGGCCCTATTATTACAAACAATATGCCATACCACACTACCAGTGTCTGACTGAGAAGTGGTGTTTTATGAAGCATTTCAGGATTTTCACATGATCGGTACCTAAGTTTTGCTTGTTAACAAAGTCTGATGCATAAAAAATAACCTCATCACTCATGATCAGATTGTTGCACAGGCCTGGGTTGTCATTGACGAGTTCCTAAAATTCTCAGAAACAAAAGTCATCCCCATTCAGGTTTTGCACTACCTGAATGTTTTAAGTGTGGTACTGCAGTTCCTTGTGCAATAATTACCATTCACTGTGATCTGATATGTCAAGTTGCAGTGCATGTCTGCATGCAGAACACCTGGGACTTCGGATGAAGATTTCTTCGGGGGAAGATTTCTTCCACTATTGCAATATTATATTGTGTGCAGCCATGTTTTGTACTAGAGAACCATCTCACTTATTTGTCAAAGATCTGTTCTAACACTTTGAGAGCATGTGCCAGTAGGAATGGGGCATGATGTGCGAGACTGTAATGAGCATGAAATACAAGACTGCAGTCTGACCTCGGCAGCCAGAGACAGCGGTCATGTGTGTGAGTTGTGTTTGTGTCATTATGTGCATGTATAAGCTGGTTAATTCAGAAGAAGGCATTTTGGCTGGACACTTATTTGTTCAAAGTCATTTTGTTGTGCCTGTCTGCAACTCAACATCTCCACTATTTGATGAGTAGCAATCTTTCCTTTTCATAATAATGTTGTAAATATTTGACATTAAGCATGTAAGCGTTAAGCAAGGGTTGATACTGCATGTAAGGTTGGTTGCAAGTCACAAAGTGCTCTCACTCTCACATACTGGATGAATACAATATGGGTAGTATGTGCATCATAAGTTATTCTACATTCAAACACATACACCTATAATACTTTATACCTGTAATACTTTTACTTTCTGTAATAAATGTTTTCAAGGTGATTTTTCCTGGATTTACTGGTTAAAAATACATTTTTTTCCAAGTGAAAATACACTATACCCTACGTGAATATACATTTTTTCCATGTTAAGCGACGATATATTTTCCCTCAGAACTGTAAAACTCATCAATCCATTGAAGGTATTATGCACCAGCATAGACCTTCCGGGAATTTTAGGAGATGAAACCCAACAAAAAAAGAATATGTTTCGGAAAGATCTTTAATTTGCGGCACCATGTACACTGCATAGTTTGATATTATAAAAGTGTAAACATGAATTTCACCACAGACAGCATGGTAGCTTCTGAACTACTGAAATAAAGATTGCGAAGTGCTTTTCGCAGCCAATCACAGCTCATGTCAAATGTCAAATGCTCTCACCAGCCAATGACAGCATATATTCAGAGCATAGGACATATGATGTAGTCAGCCAATAGCAACATAACTGGTAAGTAGTGCAAACACACAAATAGCAAAAGTTAATGGTTTAGATTAATATACATACATTATAGCCACAACAAAAACTAAGCTTTAACAAATAATAATGGTTGTAATTTTTTTTTCCCAAGTGTGCAGTTAGGCAGGATTGTAAGAGCACAGCTTATTAAATCACAGCACCTGAATATTTCTGAGAAACACAATTATAAATTTCACTGCTATGTGCTGAACATTTCATGGATTACCTGGCTGAATATATGTTACATCAAGCACTGTGTCTTTCCCATAGATAAGCCATTTTTGAGTGAAATTGTTCACTTGTTTTTGGGAGGATAATTATACATTTTGCCATTCTTACTACATAATTTGTAATATACAAAAGAAACAAGTATGAACACTAAGATTGAAACTTAGTCCTTTCTAGTGCAGGGTGTATACGTGAACAAGGAAAAAAAATTCCTGGATTTCCCGGTAAAAAATACACTTTTTCCGTGTTAAGTGACAGTTTATTTTCCCTGCAAAACTTATCGATCCTTTGAATGGTTATGGGTTTATACATGGGCGTTGAATTCCACGGCTGTAAAATATCTTCGATGTGCAGCAACATGCATGCTGCGTATTTTCATATTACGAAAGTATACATTGGAATTCCACCAAACACCACATGTTTCTTTCCGAATCATTGAAATCGAGATTGCAATGCAGTTTTGTAAGCCAGTTATTGCTCATGTCATGTGATCTCACCAGCCAATGACAGCAGATATTCAGAGTATAGGACACATAATGTAGGCAGCCAACAGCAACGTCACTGTTAAGTAGGACGAACACACAAACAGGGAAAGTTAATAGTTAAAATTAATATACATAGTGTTGCTACAAGAAAAGAAAAGCGTTCACATATAATATTAATAGGCTACAACAGAAGCTAAGCTTTTGCATGAGCGTGTTACAGTTTAAGATACATCACACAAATGTGCCAGTAAAATTTTTAATAATGACATAAATGTCTGATCTTCCTGGTTTGAAATTCTTCTAAATGGCTCTTCATCATAGAGCTGATTTTTAAATGAGACTCACACACACTCTGCTTTAAGAAATTCATGGTACATTCCCGCACATAGTTCAACTTACGTTAAAGGATATTTATGTTGAAAGTAACGCTTTTCAAACCACCATTCGCAATATTTTCCCGCGACCTGTTAGAAATAGGTTCGTTTCAGCAGTTGCCAGAGAGTACAGATAAAAGGCGACACCGTACTTGCGTAGCTACCATGACATAGGAATCCCGTATGTACGTATGTGTAAAACATTAAAAGATCACACATTATGTCATAAAAGAAACAAGACATCAGAGAAAACTGCAAGAACATCAGAATTTCATGAACCATACTAAAATGTGCACATTTAAAGTGCATACTTAAAGTGCGCATTCATATGTCCAGATTCCCAAAGAAGTAGACCTCGACCTGATATTAAGTTTTTCAGTGTGGTTTTCGGGATGTAACTTTTCTTGGAGCACCAGTACTGTATTATATCACATTTGGTTCTTTATTATGGCATAATGCCATAAGTGCTAGAAGATGGAAACATGCATTTGAAATGCTGCGAACAGTCAAAACTAGCCAGTACTGTGGAATTAAACATTTCGTTTGAAATACATTGAGTGCCTCTGCCAAAAAGGTTAATAAAAGACACATTTCTTTAGCAAACAGACAAAAATAACTTCATTGTTCTGCAAGGTGATTAATGCTTGGCTGCCAGAAAGGTGGAAATAAAATAAAATCTGAAACTAATAACATATTTTAGCCTTCCGTAATTAGTGAATGTGTTGTAATTCATTTGATAGTGCCTGGCCACAGATATCCGTTTTGTTTTCATTTGACGTGAGAGTAAATGAAGGAGAAAAAGCAAAATCACTAAATGTAACCATTTTCAAAAAGTTTCAAAAATATGTTCATCTTGTAGTGCACATCTTCCTGAAAAGTCTGAAACATAAAACATATGTGTTCGAGGAAATGTAAGACATGTTGTTTGGTCTTAAGTGTGCCAAAGTGCAGTGCCACACCTCTTTAGACAGCATTCTTCTATCGCACATCACTGTACTTCGTTCTGTGGAATTTAAATGTGTATATTTAGTAATGCATGCCATCAAACTATATTCAGGACAGTGGAAATTGAAATGTCCTGTGGTGCCTCTCCTGCTCCCATTCGACCGGTTTGACAGCCTGGCCCTCTTTCTTAAAAAAAAAAAAAAAAAAAAAACCAAACCTCACGATTAATAGCGGATGGGATTATTTGTCATCAGGAGAACAAGAACTATTTAGAAATAACTGCTGTTTTGTGTGACATAAAATTAAATATAGGATACACAAAACCAATAGAGACGAGACAAGCAATAAAGTACACATTTCTTCAATTCTTAGCTCCCAGCCTTTTTTCTCTCTAATCTTGCTACAGCTTTACATGGAGTGGTTTCCTTTCTGGGAAAGAAACTATTACCTCAGCAAAGTTCGTCAAACGTTTTGCTACATAATCGAAATGTCGTTATCTAATATTGAAAAAGCTGTTAACACAAATATTACCCAAGACTGGTGTGGTTTCTCGATCTGATTATGTCTATTTTGTTCACTGTCTGCTAGATAAAACAAAATAGGCCTTTCTAATATTGCAGCAATTTTGTAACACACACCAAATGAACAAGAACTGTTTTGGCAGAAATGGCCATTTTTATAACAAGACAGAATATAATTCACGAAGTACCAATATCAAATGCCTGTTAGGCCTACTACAAGCAAAAAGCTTAATGTTAGGAAACAGTTTCACATTTCGTTCACATGCACCAGTTTGTCAAGCATGAGATCGAAAAGTAGTATTATGAAATTGTTATATAAATTTGGAATCGTCTTATTCTTCCATAATTTGTATTATGTCCCCATTTCTTCTCCTTCCCCATTCTAACAAACAATCTTGTCATCACCAATTGTGAAGCTATTCCTGTCATGGTCAAAATTTGTTCGCCGATTAACTTCACTAACCCCGCTAGAATACAAGTTTAGTTAACCCATGATTATTCTTCGGTTAGGCGCTGTTACGTATTCGTACAACATGTTTTCTGCATTACTTCCAGAATAGAACTTACGCAGCTGCTAGCCGGGGATTGTACAACTGGTCCTTACTACTGTAGTGATCTGGCCAAAAATTTTCTGTCAAAATTTCATTTTCTTGGATACACCGAGAAGACAATATGTAATCTTTCTGACCTGTTATTCCTGTTAGTCATTTATTTCCATCCTGGTAATCTGAATCCAAGGATTTTGCTAGTAATTATAGCAATGCTGATCATTCACAAACCCAATCAACCACATAATCGGATGGCAACTGGCATTCATCCATTTGGCTTTACTACACTCAGCTCGTATAGCCCCGTCCCCTTTTGCCTGAAGAAAGTTTATTTCTAGATGCAACGAGGATGTGTTCAAAGATGTTTACAAACCAACAGGGATGCGTTTCAGAATCATATCAATAATTGATACACCAATGTGCGGTGGATACTAAGCGCTTTGTGAAACCAGCTTTTTCTCGGCAAGAATATGAATTTGGTGCCCCCTTTTCCCGGTAGCATCTAGCTGCTTGCTGCGACTGTTTGCACAGCCAACAACCACATTCCTGTTGCCAGAACTGGGACAATCTACTGCTCAAACGTGACTCAACTGCGCATGTGCATGCTCATAACTGCTAAAACGACTCATGTAAACCATTGTGATTTCATGCTCATAGGAGGCAATTTGTTGTAATGAAGCATTGCATAGTCTTCCTAAATCCTTTGACACATTTTGCTGTTGGTACACACTTGCATGAGCCCTGTGTGTCGTTGTTGTATATGGCACATTTCCTTTGCAATTTAAGTTATTTTCGTTTTTCTCTCTCGCTTATGTTTTATTGTTGAAGAGTTATTCTGCAGTAATGGGATCAGTAATATCCTTTGTAAGAGTACTGGTTCTCACCAGTGAATGTTACAAAAATTTAACTGAAAACTAAAACATAGAAAAATTCCCAGAATTCTAAAAAATTTCCGGGTTTTTCCCGGTTTTCTCCCAGATGAAAAAATTCCCGGGTTTTTCCCAGATCTCCCGGTTGTCCCGGGTTGTATACACCCTGTAGTGCGTTACCCTTTATCTATCAAACACAAATGTGCCAGAAAAATTTTAAATAATGACATAAATGGATGGTCTTCTGGGCTCAAAATTTTTCTAACTGGCTGGACCATAAAGTGTTAAATTTTGAATGAGAGTCAAATGCTCAATGAGTTAAGAAACTGATAGAACATTCTCACAGAACATAAATCATCTTGAGTAAAAGGAAAATTAATTTGAAAGTAACACTTCTTAAACCACCATTCACAATATTTCCCTAGGCCCATTAGAGATGCAAACAATTGTGACATCATGTTCATTGAAAAGATAACCTATAGTTCACAAGACTTTGTTCAAACATGACATCATTTTGACACACATGTAGTTATCAAAAACTGCAGGATCTGCCACTGACTTTCATTAACATTCAATGTGGGATACTTGAAAAACACCATATTGCATTCTGTAATTCTGTACCATAATTTGTCTGTTATGAAAGTATACTGTTTAAGGGCAATGGCGTAATGATTATTTATAAAAACACATCATTCTTAGTATGATATGTTATACTTAAACCTCATATAATGACATATCCTCATATAATGACGTATCAGCTCTTAACGCTTCCTGGTCATTCCAAGTCAAAACACGCAATAATTGAAGGATAAGTAATGCGCTATCTTGGATTTTCACAAAACTTCGCACATTTGCTTATACTTATAAAAGAGGAACTTCTTTAAAATATTTTTTATCCCAGACAACAACTTTATTTTATATCACATTTTAAATGTAGTGATATTCTGATATCTTGGCTCTGCAAGAATGTCAATGCAAAATGATACTTATATCTAAAAACAAAGATGATTTGACTTACCAAACGAAAGCGCTGGCACGTCGATAGACACACAAACAAACACAAACATACACACAAAATTCTAGCTTTTGCAAGCAACGGTTGCCTCGTCAGGAAAGAGGGAAGGAGAGGGAAAAACGAAGGGATTTGGGTTTTAAGGCAGAGGGTAAGGAGTCATACCAGGTATATGTCTGCTTGTGCCTGTATATGTGTGGATGGATATGTGCGTGTGTGCGAGTGTATACCCGTCCTTTTTTCCCCTAAGGTAAGTCTTTCTGCTCCCGGGATTGGAATGACTCCTTACCCTCTCCCTTAAAACCCAAATCCTTTCGTCTTTCCCTCTCCTTCCCTCTTTCCTGACGAGGCAACCGTTGGTTGTGAAAGCTAGAATTTTGTGTGTATGTTTGTGTTTGTTTTTGTGTCTATCGACGTGCCAGCGCTTTCGTTTGGTAAGTCAAATCATCTTTGTTTTTAGATATATTTTTTCCCACGTGGAATGTTTCCTTCTATTATATTCAAAATGATACTTACCTTCATGAATGTCCATAACTCTTCATGAATGTTGATAACTCAGGTGTTTATGAAGGGCTTGATTTGGAAATTTTTACAGAAGTTAAGTAAGGTACACAGTTAACAGATATCCAGTTATTGAAGCATTAAAGTTACAAACAAAATTTTTAACAAATATTAATATATGTCAATTTTTGACTTCAGTAAAATTGTGAGGATGTGGAAAAGTGATGTATCACATTTTTACAACCTGCTGGGAACCTGATTTTGGTCTTAAATAATCCCCTAGATTGTAAGTTTTCTAGTAAAACAAAAATTTTAATGGGTCTTCTGCTAACTGACACACACAGCTGAAATCAAAATAATTTTTGATGTGATGGAAACGGGTCTTTTCAATAAAATTCAGCCACTCACCATCTCAATGCCTCACATGCAACGGTATCAAATCACCATATTTAAGTATAACTCGTTCTAGGTAGGCAAGTTAACTTTTTGTGAGAATTTTTTTTTCCTTTCATATGTGTTCAGACAATCACCTGATCACAGTCATAAAAAAGTGTTCTGAGATAGCAGTACTTTGTCTGAAACCTTTATAGGCATGAAAAAATGCAACAATTGCTGAAATTCACAGTTGAGAATAACTAGCATGAAACTATTAGTCTATTTGGCCTCAGTTTCTCTTTGTCACTTGATAACCTACACCTTAGTAAATGCTCTACAAAAAAATAGAAGTGCTGCGATCAAATATAAGCTTTCCACAAGACCAAGAAAGTGTTACTGCATGTGGACGTCACAGATACTATTATCTGAAAGTTTTTGAAAGTCCTCAAAGAACTTGTTGTAATACCCTCAAAAAACACAAATTAAGTGCTAAAAGAATCTATGTAAAACAAGGCCAAAACCTGTGCACATTTGTGAACAGAAAACTGACATCAGTGATATAAATGAAAGTGATGCAAATGACCCAGATGAGACAGTTCACAAATCAGTACTAAACAGTCAAGATATTGAGGCTGCAAATAAAACTTCACATGATTTGAGGTGCTCTCCCTTAAAACATTGCTCCATTCCAAATTACAAAAAGACTTCATATGACAAAAAGAAGCTAGAAAAAGTGAAGCATGTTTTGAAAAGAAAAGTGTGCCAGACATCAGATTGCAGTACTGAAGATTCTGACCACAGAGAAGAAATATTTGATGAAATTGCTAAGAGAGCCAAAGATTTTTATGCTATGATATTGTTAATGAAAGAAAAAGTGGCTAGTGTAGGAGTACCCAAAAAAATTCAAATTTTACCTTTCGGTCCATGCTCTTGGTCAAAAGAAAAGATAAATCAGAATTCAATGTTAGTGAATAAGTGGTTAAAATATATCTAAAAACAAAGATGATGAGATATGTTTTTAGATATATTTTTCCCACGTGGAATGTTTCCCTTTATTATATGAATATGTGGTTAGACGAACAAGGAAACTGAAAACAGAAATGGGTATTTTATCAATTCCTAAACCAAAAAGGGGAAGTTATTGTTGATGATGTGGTACAGATTGTCACTGATTTCTATCAAAATGATGAATCTACTCGAATAAAGATAAAGTTGCATTGAGAAGAATGTGTATATGCAAACAAGACTCATCCTTTCCAACTTAACAGAACTGTACTCGTATTTTAAATGGCAGAATCCAAACATTACCATTGGTCTTTCTAAATTTTGTTCATTATGACCAAAGTGGTGTATTTTAGCTGCTGCTGCTGTCAGCACTCATTCAGTGTGTGTGTGTGTGTGTGTGTGTGTGTGTGTGTGTGTGTGTGTGATATCCACCAAAATGTAAAACTGCTTTCGGATGTGGAACACTTTGAAGAAACATACAAAAACTTATAAAATTTCTTGTATGTGACTCTGGAAACTACGACTGCATGCTTAATCACTGTGATAATTGTCCTAGTGATGACACTTTCAGAATTATTAAAACAGAAATTAGCTTATGAAGATGCTAATGATGAAACTGAATTCAGCCAGTGGTAGACACAGATCATCACGCAGAATTGGTAAAGCAGTCTGCAACTGATGGTGAATACATAGACCTGTTTGTAACAAAATTACAGGCACTTAAACCACACTCATTTCTGTCTCAATATCAGTCCAAATCACTAAAAAAATGGAAAGAATATCTAACCCTGGAAAAAGCAATTCTGTTAATGGGCTTTGCTGAAAACAAAAGTTTTGTAATTCGGAATGAAATTCAGAGTTACCACTGGACAAGAAGCAGCTGTACAATCCATCCTGTGTACATTTATGTGGTACACGAAGAAAAAAAAATGGTAATACTGAGCCACTGCTTTACAACTGATGATATGGAACATGATGTCAGATTTGTAAATGCTGTCCAGAAAGAAATGGTTAAGTGGCTGGCAGAGTGTTAACCACAAGTGAAGAAAGCACTTTATTTCAATGATGGATGTGCTGCTCAACATAAGAATAGAAAAAGCTTTAAAAACTTGTGTGAGCACAAAAACGATTTTTCTAATGATGCTGAGCAGTCTTTTTCTTTGCTACTAGCCAAAGTAAATCTGTATGCAATGGTTTGGGAGAAGCTATGAAACGTAGAAGAGCTGATCTTCAACTAGCAGATGATGCACAAATGACAACTGCATCTGGTGTTCACGATTTCTGCAAAGCTAATTTAGGCAAATTTTTTTTCACCTGTTAGAGAACGTCAATGCAGATTTCCTACTAAAGAACCTTGAGAAGAGATTTTCAACATCCTACACAATACCTGGTACCAGGAATTTTAACCATTACAAACCACTTTCTTGTGATTCTTTAGATGTTAGAAGAGTAACTTCTTCTGAAATGCCTTCCTTGATTTTTTCATTCAATGAAAATACTCCACAATGGACGTGCAATTGTCCTCAACAAAATTCTTTTGTAGCAGCTGTATATGATGACAGATGGCACATTACCTTCATCAGAAATGTCTGCGATGAAGAGGGAGACACTGAACTAGTTTTTCTCCTCTCACCTGGACCATCAGTGTCATTCTTTTGGCCTGAGAAGGAAGACTCATGTTTTGTGCTTTTGGAAAACATTTTATGTGCTGCTGGTGTACCTAAATCAACAGCATTAGGTACAATGTATTGTTGTTGTTGTTGTTGTGGTCATCAGTCCAGAGACTGGTTTGATGCAGCTCTCCATGCTACTCTATCCTGTGCAAGCTTCTTCATCTCCCAGTATCTACTGCAACCTACATCCTTCTGAATCTGCTTAGTGTAGTCATCTCTTGGTCTCCCTCTACGATTTTTACCCTCCACACTGCCCTCCAATGCTAAATTTGTGATCCCTTGATGCCTCAAAACATGTCCTACCAACCGATCCCTTCTTCTAGTCAAGTTGTGCCACAAACTTCTATTCTCCCCAATCCTATTCAGTACCTCCTCATTAGTTACGTGATCTACCCACCTTATCTTCAGCATTCTTCTGTAGCACCACATTTCGAAAGCTTCTATTCTCTTCTTGTCCAAACTAGTAATCGTCCATGTTTCACTTCCATACATGGCTACACTCCATACAAATACTTTCAGAAACGACTTCCTGACACTTAAATCTATATTCGATGATAACAAATTTCTCTTTTCAGAAACGCTTTCCTTGCCATTGCCAGTCTACATTTTATATCCTCTCTACTTCGACCATCATTGGTTATTTTACTCCCTAAATAGCAAAACTCCTTTACTACTTTAAGTGTCTCATTTCCTAATCTAATTCCCTCAGCATCACCCGACTTAATTTGACTACATTCCATTATCCTCGTTTTGCTTTTGTTGATGTTCATCTTATATCCTCCTTTCAAGACACTGTCCATTCCGTTCAACTGCTCTTCCAAGTCCTTTGCTGTCTCTGACAGAATTACAATGTCATCGGCGAACCTCAAAGCTTTTATTTCTTCTCCATGGATTTTAATACCTACTCTGAATTTTTCTTTTGTTTCCTTTACTGCTTGCTCAATATACAGATTGAATAACATCGGGGAGAGGCTACAACCCTGTCTTACTCCTTTCCCAACCACTGCTTCCCTTTCATGCCCCTCGACTCGTATAACTGCCATCTGGTTTCTGTACAAACTGTAAATAGCCTTTCGCTCCCTGTATTTTACCCATGCCACCTTCAGAATTTGAAAGAGAGTATTCCAGTTAACATTGTCAAAAGCTTTCTCTAAGTCTACAAATGCTAGAAACGTAGGTTTGCCTTTTCTTAATCTTTCTTCTAAGATAAGTCGTAAGGTCAGTATTGCCTCACGTGTTCCAACATTTCTACGGAAACCAAACTGATCTTCCCCAAGGTCGGCTTCTACCAGTTTTTCCATTCGTCTGTAAAGAATTCGAGTTAGTATTTTGCAGCTGTGACTTATTAAACTGATAGTTCGGTAATTTTCACATCTGTCAACACCTGCTTTCTTTGGGATTGGAATGATTATATTCTTCTTGAAGTCTGAGGGTATTTCGCCTGTCTCATACATCGTGCTCACCAGATGGTAGAGTTTTGTCATGACTGGCTCTCCCGAGGCCATCAGTAGTTTCAATGGAATGTTGTCTACTCCCGGGGCCTTGTTTCGACTCAGGTCTTTCAGTGCTCTGTCAAACTCTTCACGCAGTATCTTATCTCCCATTTCGTCTTCATCTACATCCTCTTCCATTTCCATAATATTGTCCTCAAGTACATCGCCCTTGTATAAACCCTCTATATACTCCTTCCACCTTTCTGCCTTCCCTTCTTTGCTTAGAACTGGGTTTCCATCTGAGCTCTTGATATTTATACAAGTGGTTCTCTTCTCTCCAAAGGTCTCTTTAATTTTCCTGTAGGCAGTATCTATCTTACCCCTAGTGAGACAAGCCTCTACATCCTTACATTTGTCCTCTAGCCATCCCTGCTTAGCCATTTTGCACTTCCTGTTGATATCATTTTTGAGACGTTTGTATTCCTTTTTGCCTGCATCATTTACTGCAGTTTTATATTTTCTCCTTTCATCAATTAAGTTCAATATTTCTTCTGATACCCAAGGATTTCTATTAGCCCTGGTCTTTTTACCTACTTGATCCTCTGCTGCCTTCACTACTTCATCCCTCAGAGCTACCCATTCTTCTTCTACTGTATTTCTTTCCCCCATTCCTGTCAATTGTTCCCTTATGCTCTCCCTGAAACTCTCTACAACCTCTGGTTCTTTCAGTTTATCCAGGTCCCATCTCCTTAAATTCCCACCTTTTTGCAGTTTCTTCAGTTTCAATCTGCAGTTCATAACCAATAGATTGTGGTCTGAATCCACATCTGCCCCAGGAAATGTCTTACAATTTAAAACCTGGTTCCTAAATCTCTGTCTTACCATTATATAATCTATCTGATACCTTTTAGTATCTCCAGGATTCTTCCAGGTATACAACCTTCTTTTATGATTCTTGAACCAAGTGTTGGCTATGATTAAGTTATGCTCTGTGCAAAATTCTACAAGGCGGCTTCCTCTTTCATTCCTTCCCCCCAATCCATATTCACCTACTATGTTTCCTTCTCTCCCTTTTCCTACTGACAAATTCCAGTCACCCATGACTATTAAATTTTCGTCTCCCTTCACTACCTGAATAATTTCTTTTATCTCGTCATACATTTCATCTATTTCTTCATCATCTGCAGAGGTAGTTGGCATATAAACTTGTACTACTGTAGTAGGCATGGGCTTTGTGTCTATCTAGGCCACAATAATGCGTTCACTATGCTGTTTGTAGTAGCTAACCCGCACTCCTATTTTTTTATTCATTATTAAACCTACTCCTGCATTACCCCTATTTGATTTTGTATTTATAACCCTGTAATCACCTGACCAAAAATCTTGTTCCTCCTGCCACCGAACTTCACTAATTCCCACTATATCTAACTTTAACCTATCCATTTCCCTTTTTAAATTTTCTAACCTACCTGCCCGATTAAGGGATCTGACATTCCACGCTCCGATCCGTAGTACGCCAGTTTTCTTTCTCCTGATAATGACGTCCTCCTGAGTAGTCCCCGCCCAGAGATCCAAATGGGGGACTATTTTACCTCCAGAATATTTTACCCAAGAGGACGCCATCACCATTTAATCATACAGTAGAGCTGCATGTCCTTGGGAAAAATTACGGCTGTAGTTTCCCCTTGCTTTCAGCCGTTCGCAGTACCAGCACAGCAAGGCCGTTTTGGTTAATGTTACAAGGCCAGATCAGTCAATCATCCAGACTGTTGCCCCTGCAACTACTGAAAAGGCTGCTGCCCCTCTTCAGGAACCACATGTTTGTCTGGCTTCTCAACAGATACCCCTCCGTTGTGGTTGCACCTACGGTATGGCCATCTGTATCGCTGAGGCACGCAAGCCTCCCCACCAACGGCAAGGTCCATGGTTCATGGGGGGGTACAATGTATTACTTTAATAAAAAAGATATGAAGTTAACAGAATATAATTTGTCGCAATGGATTAAAAACAGAGATGCTCTTAAGAAGTTTCACTGACAGTTTCAGGGATCTTCACTGCTGAACATGCACATTTTAAATTAATGTTAGTGTGGCTAGAATAATTGTTGTTTAAAGATGCTTATTTCACACCCTAAATACTGTTAACCCATGTAATTAAAATGTTTCAATTAACTTTATATCTTTTGGCTCTGCACTTTCATGAGGCAGCCTTACTATAGGTTATCAATTTACATAACCTGATTTGAATGATCTTCTGAGCAATGATGTGATATATGTTAAATCAGCATCCTATATCTATCAAAACTCAGGGTGCTGCATCTTTTTTTCTTTTTTAAATAATACCAGAGTTTCAATAAAAATAAATCTTATATCAGCTGCAAGGAATTGTTTTACGTATTTAAAAATCATTGTTTGGACCACAACAGCTTAAGTTGATTTTCTATATTCCCATATGTCAAGGATAGTTATTAATTTTTTTCAAATAAAGATACAGCCTCTTTGTAACATCTGGGGAAATATGACAGTGATATGTTGAAAATAAGATACTTTCTGTTATTATTACTGTTATAATTATTTTTGTCTGAAGTAATGCAATCCAAATGACAAACTTCAGTTGGGGCATTTATGTTTGTAAAAAAAGTTCTATTTCTTCCCCTCAAACTACACGTAGCATGAGGAGAAATTTTGCATTGACTATCATCATGCAAAAAGTAACAAGCAGAAAAAGTTTCATGAAAATTTGAAGCAGTGGGTGTCGGGTATGGATGATCTTATTTAGATTTTTTTCCCCCCACAACACAAGATGTTGTGATTTCAGATTTATTTGTGTGTCAATTCATAGAAAATCCACTAAAAATTTTATTTTGTTACAATGTGTACTGCCGTGGGATTTATTTAAGACCAATTACAAGTTCACAACAGATTGGAGAAATCTGATACAAGCATTTTTCAATGTGTGTGTATTTTTTGTGATAATTGGAATGTGACATATATTACATTTTTTTGTGTTGTTCTTTGTAAATTTACTGCTTAAATAATTACATGTATATTAAATAGGTTTTTAGTCCGAAAGCAAAAAGATTTTGCACATGTTCTTATAAGTGTAAGCAACTGTGCAAAGTTTCATGAAAATCTGAGATGATGGGTGACATGACCTGCATGATTTGATGTGGAATGAACCTTTCATGAGGTAAGTTACAGGGTGTAGTTGTTATAAGCATTGAGGAATGAACTGTAGGATAGGCAACCTGCCAGACCTGAATGTTATTATTTTTATTATCATTGTTAATTTTTTATACTTTTTCCTGCTTTCCCATTCCCTGAGACTTCTGTTATTAATCTAATAGAAGTATGTTGTGTACAGAGTGCTCTCCACCCCCACCCCCCTTCATTCCTACACACACAAAAATTAAGCATGAAACATGAAAATGTGGATAAATTTTCAAACATTGATCATCTAGTAAAGCAAACTATCATTTAGAACAAAAAGCTTAGAAAAGACTAAGACATTTGCAACAGAATTAAAAGGTAACCTCATCTCTGCTAGTTATGAAGTGTATAAAAGACAGTTTATGAGCTAGTTCTTTTAGGACACTTCATTTCCAAACAAATGTCTTCAATTCAAGTATATCTTTAACCATCAATATCACACATTTCATCAGTTTATTACAACAAATTTTACCAATAGCAACGTGTTTTTGAGAGCTCATCAATGTATTGATTTTTTGAAACTGCATTTATTCAATGGACATGAGATAAATGTGTGCAGCTTTAATTCGTCTGCTAGAATGGCTATTCACCCTTTCAATTGCAGACCAACTTTTGAAACTAGTTTTCATTCTCTGAAAACAAGCTTATTTTGCTGCCATACCTTAATGACCACTGTTTAATATATAGTATATGTTATTGGATTCAACACCGATTGGCCTTAGGTCACCTCACTTTTGGGGTTGATGGAGGCATTTTAGGAAAAGTAGTTAATACAACTGTTCCATTGCGTTTCTGAGTCATCTCTTGTCAACACTTTAATCTCTCCCTCATCCACAGCCCAGTCAAAATGAAAGTAAAATTTTACACATTTATAAATGGTGTAACTTTGAAGTTAACATACCCTGCAGTAAAGAAAATTCATAATCTCCAGTTCTCCCTCCTTGAGATGAATTTTATCTTTTTGAATGTCATGTTTGCCTCATATGTTGTGGATCAAACAATGCCAAAAGTTAATAGACAGCTCTTTTCATCTTTGATACAGCATGTGAATTCAAAATGATGCCATGTTTGGACAAAGTCTTGTGAACTGCAAGTTACACTGATTAAAAGCAGTTTGTTGTTAGAAAGTATTTTTTGGTCTTCATCCAGAAGTCTTTGACACCTTTTTTTTCAACTAAAGTTCTATTTTGGTGTTATTCTCTCATTTATGTTTTATTGCTGCATATTATTCTGCAGCTGCATCTAAAGCGAAAGTCTTTCTTAGAGTATCAGCTCTTACCAGCCAAAATTATAAAAATATAGCTGTAAAGAGAAACAACGAAAAATTGCCAGAATTATGAAAAATTCCTACATTTTTCCCAGATTTCCTGGTTGTTCCGGGGTGTATACACCCTGCTTTAACAAAAGATTATACTTCTTCACCCCTTCTCTACTATGGGCATGTATACATATCATTCTACGACATTTCCCAGATGTTCTGGACATCTACACGTGTCGCTTGGGTTTTCCTACAGTGCTATGGACAGATGAATGCACCATGGGCCATCGGCCTCACTGCTGCAGATGAGATACTTCCATATTTAGTAATCGCGAAAGCATTACAGAGATGATAGATAAACTCCAGTGGAAGACTCTGCAGGAGAGACGCTCAGTAGCTCGGTACGGGCTTTTGTAGAAGTTTCGAGAACATACCTTCACCGAGGAGTCAAGCAGTATATTGCTGCCTCCTACATATATCATGCGAATAGACCATGAGGATAAAATCAGAGAGATTAGAGCCCACACAGAGGCATACCGACAATCCTTCTTTCCACAAACAATACGAGACTGGAATAGAAGGGAGAACCGATAGAGGTACTCAATGTACCCTCTGCCGCACACCATCAGGTGGCTTGCAGAGTATGGATGTAGATGTAGATGTAGGACAAGAATGGGCAAGTCACACGCAACTGTTCTTTAGATATAACACTCAATAACAAAATGAGATAACCTTCTACTCTCAATTTTAAATACAGGGTGTATACATGGACAATGAAATAAATTCACAGTTAAAAATACACTTATACCCGGGTGAAAATAAAACTTTCCCAGAAGAAAACACATTTTTCTGGGTGAAAATGCACTTTATCCATGTTAAGTGACAGTATATATACTTAACCTTGGAACTGTAAGAAAAACGGTTTTATACGTCGGCATAGAACTTCCCGGCACTTTAGGAAACAAAATGCAGCAAGAAAATAACACATTTAGGAAAGACCTTTTATGTACAACAACATATACAATGCATATGTTCGTATTACGAAAATATAAATATTAATTCCACCAAACACTGAATATTACTTTACAAAGCTCTGAAATTGATATTGTGATGCCCTTTCATCAGCCAAGCATAGCTCAAATCATGTTATCTCACCAGAAAAGGAGAGCAGATATTCAAAGCATAGGACACTTCTTGTTGATGTACCCAGCCAATAGCAGCCTCCCTCCTCCCCCTCCCCCCCCCCCCAAACACACACACACACACACACACACACATCCACATGTCTCCCTTCAAGTCAGATCAAACACAAATGTGTCAGCAAAATTTTGAATCATGGCAAATGTCTGGTCTTCTGGGACCAAAATTCTTCTGAATGGCTGGTCGTCAAGATGATTTAAGAAATTCATTGCACATTCTCATTGTTAACATAACTCATCTTGCATAAACCGAAATCTACTTGGAAAGTAATGCTTCACAAACCACCATTTGCAATATTTTCCACAATCTGTTAGAAATAGGTTCATTTGAACAATTGCTAGAGTGCCAGAAGACAGGCATGCACAGCTATGACAATGTAGCAAGCCCATGCTTGGTGTTTGCTCTGCTCATACACCTTTCATCAAATTTCTGTTTGGGATTCCATCACATGACCATTGCAACACATTGTTCGGAGGGGGCATATGGAATTACTGTACTTAGGGCAAGTAAGGAATGCAAAATTAGAAAGCAGTCCTTGGCACAATATTTGTTTCAAAACTACACTCTAGAACACAGAGTACCCTAATATTTTGCTATGTGATGACTTTTGCAGAAATACTGTTATTTAACATTCCCAGCAAGTTTACATCCACACAGCACTGCAGAAAGATAGTATGAAGGAATACAAATTTCTTGAAAAAATAAAGAGGAACAGTTCTTTGTACACACCAAAACTAAGAACAATAAGCTTTTTGTGATTTTATCAAACTATATAAGAATTAATAAGGTTACTTTTGAAACTGTGTAACCGTCAGTTTATATTACACTCCAGAATAAATATAAAGCCTTGTGGGGGATTACAAGGATGAAACACAATGTACTTCCAGCCTAAAATTTACTGAAGAATAGCATTCTGTAAATTTAAGACATAAACAACACAAATTAAGAAATAACATCAGGCCAAGAGGAGGAACCAGACAAGTGTCGAAACATGTATTGTGATAAAAAAAGACATGTTCCACAGAAGGCAGATACGTATAATTCTGCTAAAGCTTCTCACTGTGGTTTTTGAGATGCCAGTTTTCTTGGAGTACCATTACTGTATTATCTTAGTTCCATTCTTTATAATGGCATAATGCCATATGTGCCTGAAGATGAAAATGCGCACTTCAAATTGAGCGAATAATTGAAACTAGCTAAAAGTGTGAATGAAATGCTTTCTTTCAAATAAATTGCCTGCTTGTGTAGAAAAGATTAATAAAAACCAAAGTTCCTTGGCAAACCAACAAAAATAAATTCATTGTTCTGTAAAGTGATTAATGCTACAGTGTCAGTAACATGGAAATATAATTAAAATAGGAAAACTGGAACTGATAACATATTTTAGTCTTCCATAATTATGTGAATGTACTTTAATTTATTTGATAGCTCCCTGTCATGGAAACACATTTTGTTCTTATCTGACATGAGAGCTGTAAACAAAGAGAGAAAAGCAAATTTACAAAACATAACTGCAGGTCACACGGAGACTACTCCTCACTAAAATTATGACTGCTCTGCACATGCAAAAATCTGACACCTTGTGCGTGCCAATAAAGTTTTTCCAGGTAGTTCCACGCTTGTGCATGAGCCAACAGGCATCTGCTCAAATGAATCTAATTCAAACAGTTGTGGCACCACACTGTTCTAAAGCCTTTGACACATTTTGCTTTCAGTGGATGTTGTGTGTGCACTGTGTTTTGTTGCAGCAAATGGCACACTTTCTTTGCAACTTAAGTTTTATACTGGTGTTTTCTTCATTTGTGTTTTATTGCTGCCATATTATTCTGCAGCAGTGGGCTACAGTAAAATGCTTTGTTAGAATATCAGTTCTTATCAGTCAAAATTACAAGAATTTAACTCAAAACTAAAACAGTGAAAAATTCCCAGAATTCTAAAAAGTTCCTGAGTTTTTCCCAGTTTTCTCCTGTCTGCAGAAAATCCAGATTTTTCCAGGATTTTCCAGTTGTCCCAGGGTGTATACACCCTGTAAATAAAATTTCAGTATCTTATCTGTATTTTGTTCATGGCAATGTATGTCCTACAATCAACCACACACAAAGTTTATGCAATGTGCATTTACCTCTGTAAACTCTTTAATATTTTGTGCAATTCTTTACTTAATTTGATCCAGGGCAGTAAGTATAATGGGTAACAAAAAGAAATTCAGATCTTTATTGTAAGACGTGCAAAAATCAAGTTCTTGAAAAATTCATAGTTGCCAAAACACCATCTCTCAGCACAGGTACCAGCATTTGGCAAGCAGTGTAGCCACAACAAAAGCTGCATCAGCATGGAATGCAAAGAGTACAGCTGTAACAGTGAAAACGTTAATGAGTGGAATACGACAGCATTTTAAATTTGGTCAGTAACTATATGAAATACTGAAAACAAAATCTTGTTGCTCCAGAAGCCATTAGGTAGGCAACCTGCAACTGGGATTGGTGACCACGCCCCAGGATAGCCATGTGGTAATGTAGGTGCTATGAGAGGAAATGGCCAGTGACCTTGCCACATTGATAACACAAGTTACCATCACATTGCCTAAGCTAAGCACTATCAGGGTTGGCTAGCACTCAGATGGGTGATAATTCCTGTCCACTGAGTGCTGTCAGCAAGTAGGGTGCACTCCATGCTTGTGAAGCCAATTGAGGAGTAGCGGCTCTGGTCACAAAAGCTGACAATGACTGGGAGAGTGGTGTGCTCACCACGTGCCCTCTCCATATCCACATCTAATAATGTCAATAGACTGAGCATGACACAGTGGTTGGTCTGTTCCACTGGGCCTTTCACGGTTTGTTCAGATGGAGTTTAGCTTATGGGAAGACACACTGAGGTGCAAGTAGGCACATAGACAATGAAAGTAATAGCTAACATATTGAATTTGTTGGCCTCTTCTACTAACAGGTAGTGAATTGATGATCATTGGCATGCTGACAGTTTGGGTGCAGAAGGAGAGGAGACAAATAAGAAAGCAGTGTAAAAGAGAATAGAAGACAAATATTCTAGGATAAGCCAGAAGGGTTTGTGAATTGTGCAAACAGACATATAAATGTGCCTAACTAGTTTCATACAGTTTGTGGAAGTGAACCTGTTAGCTGCTGGCGAAGTGGCATAATACATTAGCTGATATGAACTAACATGTGGCGTACCATCCTCCTGTGTTCTACAGAAGATCGGTTGGCTGGACACACCAACACCTTTGGCTGTGTATGCTCTTACTTCTATACTGTAGTTGCAGAAACTTTCCAAGTTTCTGAGTGTAAACTTCTGATCTTGTGTGACTTGTTCTGTTGGGGGTGATATTTCTGAAAAATAAATAAGACATTACAAGTTTTTTCGTACACTATACAGATAAATACATTTGCATACATTATGTCCACATTCTGCCAAATTGTATAGAAATTAAACCTTTTGTTGCCATGGGCACACATGTACGCCCTGCAGATAACTATGGGAGTATATGTATGCCCGGCAGATAAAATAATGAAACCGATATGGACATTCTTTTACACCCAACAGGTAGGGAGGCCTGCTGGCTAAGGGCATTTGTGTACATCTGAGTGTGGGAGTAGGTATGTAGTAGCCACCAGAAAGATCGCGGGAGGCGCACATTGGCACGGCGCGTCACGAACGGTAATCGCTGCCAGTAGAGTCCCGTCCACCAGAGGGCACGCGAGAATTCGGACGCGACCTCTGCCGGCGTAACAACAAGAACAACAACAACAACTCCGGCAGGACAGGCCGTGCGCAGTCAGTCAACATCGGGCATGCCTAGGACACAGTCCCGGTCTACGCTAAGTGAAGTGCGATGTAACGTGAACAGTGTTACTACAAGGTAAACGTGCACAATGGAATGGCAACTCGCTGTTGTCTATGTTTTTCTTTTTTTTTAACATTCCTGCCAAGATGTATTTATCAGCTTTCCTTTGTAATGTTGGAAAGCAATACAGCTTTCACCTGCTCCTTGGCCCTTTCTGCTTATGAGTTGATCTAATAGATGCAATTTGATTTCCTAACTGACACACAACAAAAATGCAAACATATATAACCTGCAACGCATCATTTATTCTAATGAATTGACATCTCAGATGTTACAAAAGTGAACAGCACAGCAAATGTCAACCAGAACAGAAAACCACACACTGCCAAACAAATTAAATTTGATTTTATAATCTACACAGTACTCATGAAACAAACACATTAAAGCTGAAACGGCAATGATATATCAGATGATGCAAAAAATGAACAGCACAGCTAAAGCATGAACAATTTCTCAACAACACTCACTGCTGCATCGAACAGAAAATGTTGTGTACAGCCAAGTAAATGCAATTTGATTTCTTAATCTACAAAGTACACATGATACAAACATACTTGCACACAATCTGAAAGGGCATGAATTATCCTACTGAACTGATGTATCAGATGTTGCAAAAGGTGAACAGTGCAGCAAAATACATGCAGTTTGACAGCAACACTCACTGCCAAGCAGAACAGAAAATGATCTGGGTTTTGGGTGCCTTCACTAGGAACTGCTCACTTTAAAATTGTATGTCTTGAAAGGTTTTTGTCTGATGGTAATGAGATTTTAATGGTTAAAGGCACAGACAGATCTCAAGCAACACGATTTTCCAATCTCAAATAAAGAAAAATTCTTATCATTTTTCTAAAATTACCTTTACTCAGACTTTGTTAAACTTATAACACAAAGCTTGGATTGGTTTTGAATAAGTCTTTCATGGTTATCAGAAACTGCAACTATGAAGACTATCGTTGAAGAATGACTCTACATGCATTGAAACATGTGAACAGGCTAGAGTGACCATAGCCGGCTGCCCACTGGCCAGGTGCACGGTAAGCTCGATCCAGTCAGCTGGCCGGGCACGCAGTACTCTCAGCCCTTGCGTACGCGAAAGTGTTAAGGATGGATTTTAAAATAATTTAAATGTGTTTCCTGTTACTCAATATTATTATAAACTTCTATCTTTGTGGGAAAAAAGAATAATTAGAAAGCAAAACTATCATTACACGAACATAGCTACCCAACACAGATGGGAATTGGTAATTCATACCCATCGCCTTTTACACATTACAAAAATACAAATTTTTCTATAGAATAGAAGTAGTTGTTAAGGAGAAACTATGTCAGTTTGTTTTCAAATTTAACTTTGCTCATTGCCAGATGTTTTAATCCATAACTAAGGGATCAAATATTTGCTGACAGCATTGTGCACCCCTGTTTGTGCTAAAGACAACCTTAATGTGGGATAATGAATGCCATTTTTTTCATTATAGGCCTCTCTTTTGCTGTCATAGTTTTATTCATAAGTTGCACAGGAAGAACATATATTTACTTATTGCCAGTTTTGGACTGTTTGTCCATCATCAAATCAGTCATAAATGTAAGTCTTGCATTACACCAGTCATACTAGTAGAAAATTGGCCATGAAATCAATAAATGTGATAGTAGATAATGTGTGCTCATTGCTAACTGTCAGAGCAAGAAGAGTTGATTTCGTGACCAATTTTCCACTCATATGACTAGTGCAATACACTGTTTACATTTGTGGCTGATTTGATAGTGGATGAATAGTCCAAATCTGGTCATCAATAAATAAATGTTCTTCGTGTGCAACTTAAGATGGTATTCATAATGGTTACTGTTATCACAAAAAAATGTTGTCGATCCATCCTAATCTAACAATGAGATATATAATAAAGTATTATTAGTACAATTTTGGATGTTTTATGTTTACCACTGTCTTCAAACAAGTATTTTCACCAACATATTGAGAGTAGATTACCACTAACTATAATTGTTTGAGTCTGGTACCTATTTTGAACAAGACTCAAATTTTCCTTGAACATTTTAGCACAATATCATTTGTCTTGAGTGTTAGTAAAGGGACTCAATTAATTGATCTGGTTATCAGGTATAACCTCTGCGTCGACCAGCTTACAGGAACTATCTGTTTCAGTTTATACTTCTCAACACTGTGAGGTCATTGGAAAAATCTTCAGCTGAATTTATCTCTGGCTTTAGCCAGCTTCCAGTATCTATAATAATTTCTGCTTCAATCCCATTTGATAAGCAGTTGGAGATCTGTTTCTTTCCAATACCACTTCAATAATTTGCAACTACCTTGGTCTACCATTACCCTGTGTTAGATAGCTCACAGGAGTTTGCAGCTTATATGGTTGCAGAACTGTCTGAACCTCTGATTCAGACCAGCCAATGGCCTCTGTAGCAAAGCAATGCAGCCAGTCTGCTGCAAATGGTGAGCTCTGCCTTTATGTAGCAAGTCAGGTTGGCCATCTATGAGCCATCACCTCCTGCAGTTGGCTTCACTCTGTGCTCTATATGGCATCTGAGGGTCCCACTCCACGTCCTCACGTCCTCAATGACCCCCCCCCCCCCCCTCCCTGGTATGCACATAGAGTGCACACTGGATTTCTTCCTGTCCTTGGTAGCCATATTCCTAAGAAGCTCCATCACCTGCCTAAAATTGGAGCTCCCAATGATCTGTGAGTACCTTGATCTTGCAGGTCTGTGTTAATTTAGATAAGGCATTGTATTAAGCAACATATATAGTTGGATGTATATACGTCTGAAGATAAGTGTAACATACTTGAAATGTGCATTGTGTTAAGTAAATGAAAAAATGTGACTGGCAGCAGTATGACATACATAATTATCCCACACAGACACAGTCTATACACTGAGCCACAATTAATTACTATGGTGGTTATGGCAGAAATAACAACTAGGTCCTGAAGCGCACTATTAACGAATTGTGTCAAGAAAACCTAAGAGGTCACAATGTACACCTCAGCAGAGAATATTGTAATATGCTGACCTCTTACTTCTTGTTTCATGCATACAGTGAATTCAGTTTTACACTCCAAATGTTTGAGATATGATTTCAGTTTTGAGTTTTTATCGTTAATTTTATTATTCTGTAAATTCTTCACATCACTGGGTAGGCGGTCAAAGATTTTTATGGCTGTATATCTCACTCCTTTCTGTACAACACTAAGGATGAGTGATGGACAGGGTAAATCATTTCTCCTTCTAGCATTGTGCTTATGCATGCTACTATTATTTTTAAACTGTGATTGATGTCAACAGTCAACATCATAAGGGAGCATGTGTGCTGTGAGGCTAGAGTCAGTATGTCCAACAGTTCAAAGAGGTGTCTACAAGACACTCTAAGAGTGGAGACCAAACATTATCCTTATAACATGCTTATTGCAACAACAGCTTTTTTCTGCAATGATGAATTATCCCAGAATATGATGTCACAAGAGATTAGTGAGGGAAAATAGAAAAAGTAAGTCAACATTTCATTTTTCAACTCCAAAAGCTAACATTATACATAACAGAAAAGTTTCCGAGCCTAGATGTTTAAGAAGACCTAAAAGTTGACATCCACTACAGGTTCTTGTGAAAATAAACACAAAAAATTTAGATTATTCTGTTTTATTGATTGATGTACCATTACACAATATTTCTAGTGCTGTGTTCATGTCTTGTACAGTACTGAATTGCTTGTGCAGGAACAGTGAAGAAACTTCATTCAATGAAAATATAATGCTATGCAGCAGTAAAAATTTGAGTTTAGAATAAAATAAAAAGAGGAACTCAAGTTGTTTTGTCAGCTGATAGCAGGTATGTTCAATAATAACATAGGTGCAACAAATAAGGGTACCTTAAGATTTAACAATTTTTCGTCGCCAAACACCTAAGACAATTAACGTGAAACACCGTGTGGCTTTAGAATAGCTCTTGAGCTACTAAGAACAAACACATCTGCTCATTCAAAACAGTTCAAGTATGTTCTAAACTGAAATTTCACAAACAGAGTAAATAGCTTTTTCAGGGTACACGAGGCACTCAATAATGCCACCCCATGTACCCAATAATGCCACCCCATGTACCCAATAATGCCATTTCTAGCAAAGGTGGGTTGGAGATGATGAAATACTGAACAAACAGTCGAAAAAATGTATTACACATTAAAAGAAAAGCAATAAGAAAAATTCTTATTTTCAGACTGAGATTTGAACAGTACTATTTCGCAGCAGGTGCACAAATACGAGTAGTTCTCAGTAGTATCTCTTTTGATAATCATGGCACACAACTCGTGAACACACAGCCTCAGAGAGAACAGTGAATCATATCATGTACCAGGTTCTCAGTGGAAACAGTAAAATACCAGGATGTAGATGAATCATGTTTTGAAGTGCTGAGACCTGCTCCAGAGGTTTTCCACATTGTCTTCCATTTCCTTCATGCTGATGTTCAAGGTTTTCTTTGGAACATACTTTGGGTTAGTTTGTTTCCCACATAATTCAAATTTTTTCTCCTCTGAATGTGACTCTTCTTCACTTTAGGGTTTTTTAAAGGTTGGTGAGGTACCTCCTGCCATATAATGAAAGGGGGACAGAGGAGTTTGGTTCAGGAGAGGTTTCATATTTATCTTGTGAAGTTGGTTCATTGACTGTCATTCTGTCAGCAAGATTTGCTTCATCAGATTACACTGCAGGCATAGCGTGCATCTCAGAGCCATAAAGACAGATTGAAGGTGTTTTCATTATCTGGGAAGTCACCATCCTCCATAACTCTTGTCATGAAGTCTTCCATGCCTACAGTTGGTGTTAGTGTACGTGCAGTGGTTTCATTCGGAGCAAGAAATTCACGAGGGATGATATTAGTGTGAAAGAGGTTAATCACTGTGCTCTGGCACTTAGTATTCACATTGATTTGCTGACAGATCTCTTGACCACACTTTTGAGAAAAGGTTCCTGAATGCTACTTTTGTTATTCTGCTGAAAGGGCTGTTTTCTCCTAATAATGCAAAAGGTGGCCTTGTTAGTCTACACAATGTTTCATCTTTCTTGTGCATGTTTCTGCCATTCTTAACAAGCCCATCTTAAAATAACTGGGAAGTTTCATATTTACTATGAAAATGTTTCAAAGAATCACTATTTCACTAAAGAGCCACAAAAAATAATTACTCCAGAGGTTAGGAAAAACTTATCTTAGTAGCTTAGCAAAAACCTCCACTGAATAACATAAAACATTGCATCTCTTCTTTTCCCTTGTCACTGGGACACTATGCTACCAAGAATCTGAAAACCAATAAATCCTCAGATACAGACTGTATTTCCAAAGAAATGCTGACAGAGGTGTCTTACATTTAATTTTTAATATGGTATGGAAAACTGTAGAGTGGCCTAAAGGCATCCTCTTCACAAAAAAGGATCAGGGGCTGCCCCAATTATAGGACTATAGCACTGATATTGTATGCTAGCAAAGTCTTCCTGCACATAATGAATCAATGTGTAAAGAAATTTCTGCAATCCCAAATTTCTGCAGAACAAACATGTTTTGTGACAGATAATGGTACTTGGGTGGCAATCTCAAATTTGAGGCAGATAGTTGAAAAATGTTGTGATATTTTGTTCCTGCCTTCATTTATTTCCTAGATTATAAAAAGGGCTCTGATTGTGTCACCACAGATACCACACCTCTATCACATGCAAACAGAATACATCATCATGGGAGCATGGATGGCTGGCATAGTGAAATTTCAACTGTCGCCTGGAAATCAGCAATCTACACTTTGTAGATCTAAGACATGGGTACTGTCAGTAGTGGACCCAGGAGAAGTGTATGGCACTGTTGTTATTTTTTGTGTACATAAATGATTTGGTGGATAGGGTGAGCAGCAGTCTGTGGTCGATGATGCTGTGGTGTACAGAAAAGTGTCATCGTTGAGCGACAGTAGGAGGATACAAGATGAGTGAGACAAAATTCTAGTTGGTGCGATGAAAGACAGCTACATAGAAAAATGTAGCCTAATTTAATGCAGATCAGTAGGGAAAACAAACCCACAATGTTCAAATAAAGCATTAGTAGTGTGCCGTTTGACAGAGTCACACTGATTAAATATCTAGGCGTAATGTTACAAACCAGTATGAAATGGAACGAGCATATAAGAATTGTAGTAGGGAAGGTGAATGGTTGACTTCAGTTTATAGGGAAATTTTAGTAAAGTATGGTTCATCTGTAAAGGAGAACACGTAAATGATACTAGCATAGCTCATCCTTGAGTACTGCTCCAGTTTTTGGGATACGCACCAGGTTGAAGTAAGGAAAGACATCAAAGCAATTAGGAGGGGTGGGGGTCTGCCATTTGTTGATGGTAAGTTCAACCAACATGCAAGTATTATGGAGATGGGACTCCCTAAAGAATAGGTGACATCCTTTTCAAGGAACACTACTGAGAAAATTTAGAGTACCGACATTTGAAGCTGACGGCCAACTGATTCTACTGCTGCTAATGTACATTTCACAGAAGAACCATGAAGATAACAGAAGAGATATTAGGCCTGTACAGAGGCAGATAAACAGTCCTTTCTCTCTCGAACTATTTGCAAGTGGAAAGGGAAAGGAAATGGCAAGAAGTGATACAAGGTACCCTCCACTACAAATGGTTCGGCACCTTGTAGGATATGAATGTAAATGTAGATGCAGACATTCTACACTCATTGCATAAAGTGAGGGAGAACTTAGTGATCTGGTCTCCACGGTGAAAACTAACTAATGGATATTAATCATCATGGCATAGATTGAATTCAACAAACAAGGTGTTTAAGGGATCTGTAGGTAGTACATGGCTGTGTATATTCAGGATCTCTCATCAATGATCCAGGAAAATGTGATAAAGAAATAGTGTAAAATCAAGAATCATCCTTGCCAAGCTGCAATGGTTAAACGAAGATCTGACAGAATATATACAAAGAAACATCGGTGTTGCCTGTGTTGTTGTATGGCTGTGAGATGTGGACCAAGAAAGCAATTGACTGGAGCCAAATTGATGCCTGAGAGGTGTGGTATGAGTGTAGTGTCGCAGCATGTGTGTGCTCAAATCAACCACCACTTTATCAATGCGGGTCAGCAGCTAATGCTGAATCATGCCTATAAATGTCCACCTGCTTAGCTGGCTGGTTATGTGCTTGCCTCCCGTGCAAGTGGACCTGGGTTAGATTCCCGGCCGGGTTGGAGACTTTCTCCGCTCTTGGACTGGGTGCTCTGTTGTCCTCATCATCATTTTATCCTCATCATTGACATGCAAGTCACCCAATGTGGCATCGACTGCAATAAGAGTTGCACTCGGCGACCAAACTTCTCCAAATGGGGCCTCTCGGCCAACAATGCCATATGCTCTTTTCCATTTCCATGCCTATAAATGCATGGAGCAGCACTGACTCACTCTATGTTCTTCTAGTTTTAACCACTCACATCAGGTGCACTGTGTATTGTTTATGTTGCACATTCTGTGCGCTTCTTTTGTCTTGTTACACAGTCACAAGAGGCTTATTCCTGATATTGTTCAGAGGTTTATGAATAAAGCCATATTTGTGTTACTTGGATCGGTTTCATGTACTATGTGGTTACTACATGACTGTTGACTAATTTGGGACAGTTTCCACATGTGCAGTCTTTAAATGCAGTGTCATCAGATTTAGTCAGAATGGACACCATGCTACTGGCCCTGACTGAGCAGCTTACTTCGGCAGTGACCACTTTGTCAGCTTCCATTAACAGATGAGGTACTGTTCCACCAGTCTATGCAACCTCTTCTCCCACATACAATATTCAGCCAAGGAAGCTTACGAAAAAAGACTCAGACAAAAATTTTTTGCATTTTGGCATGACGGACTCAAATTTGTAAAAAGCCTTATTTCGGTCACGGATTTCACCAAAGGTGTATAAAGTACTGTGTCTGCTCGCCCTTTTACAAGAGCCAGCAGCTCTTAGTTTTGCCACATGTGCAGTTTACTGTCCAACTACCATCACAAATGAACATATGTTGTAGTGGCGTGAGTTGGATTCCGACAATGCTACAAGAAACCTGGGCAGCTGAATTTAACAGCCTTAGTTGCAAGTGTCCATTTGTTACTGATGTCCATAATGACACTTGTGCAGACTCTACTGTGCACAATGCAAATTATCTGTTTGGTTCTGGACAAGGAAATGCTCCAGAAGGCTTTACTTTGTGCAAACCCCCTGTTGGCAATCTTTCGAAGTCTCTCAGGCAGCAGATGACCAAATTGAATCATGGAGCAATGTGGCAGTAGTGTCACAAGATGTGACCACTAGGACAACAGATAGCTTGCAAGAAGAAGTGGCAGTGGTGGCGGTAAATATGTGAGCCCACTGCTGAGCAGACTGAGGCTGGCCCAAGCACCCATGACTGCCACATAACCAGCATTAGCATTAGCGTTTTCCGTTTCCCTCTTGTCTTTTTCGTTTTGTTCAGAATGAATGTTTATCATGTATTAAGTGCCGGGGTACTTGTAATGCTTGCCAGAAGGAATGCTACATTGTCTCCAGTGTGCTTTTCACCAAAGACTGACCAGGATATGGACATGGACATAAACTGTGTGACTCCAATGCTGGTGACCTCTCAAAGTTGTTTATCAATTTACGTGTTTTTCGCCAAAGCTACGGGTCAACACAAGTGCTGCATTGACATTATTGAATTCTCAAATCTATGTGAGTTTAGGCTCGTCACCACTGATACTGGTCATGCGGAAGATGGTCAGTTAAAACAAACAGGACACTGCACCGTTGGAAGAATTTACGGCAACTGCCTCTTACGAGTCAATGGTTTGTTCCATTAAATTTTTGAGGGTTGCTGATGCTGTTGTTGAGAACTTGTTCAGGATGGGCACATTTCACACATTTGGATTTTCCATCAATGATGGAGTTCATCTTGTGTCCAATCAGGTACTGTATTCTGAATTGGAAACACAGAGTGAGGGATATTCAGAATTGTTTTCAGGAAGTGTAGGATGTGCTACGGGTTTTCCTGCTCATATTTCTTTGGAATCCATAGCTCAGCCTTGTTTTTGCCATGTGCATCCTATTCCTGTTGACCTAAGGCATCAGGTGAAAGTGGAATTGAACAGATTTCTGTCCCTAGGGGTGGAACAACCTATTATGGCTACTGAATGGTCATCTCTGCTAGTAATTGTTTGGAAGTGATTGGGGAAACTTCACCTCTGTGGTAACTTCAGTACTACTGTCAACATGCAGTTGATTGTACATACATATCCTCTCCCACACCTGGAGGACCTGTTGGCAAAAATATTGGGTGGCAAGTGTTTTTCTAAAATCGATTTGTCTGAAGCATATCTACAGCTTCCTGGTGACAAAGAGTCTCAGCAAGTTCCGGTTTTGATGCTCCTTTTGATCTCTGTGAATAATTATGTCTTCCTTTTGGTGTGGCTAACACGCTGCCTATTTTAGAGCAACTGTCTATGCCTGTTCTGGGTTGCATTAATTATCTGCATGATACTGTTGTCACAGGCTCCTCCATGGCCAATCACTTGAAAAATTTATGCACTTTATTTTCTGTCTTACAGTCCACATCCTTATGGTGTAACCTCCCAAAATCACAATTTTTTTGAACCTTCTCATTTATTTGGGGTTCGACGTCTTGTGGGGTGGGAGTCACCCTCTGCAAGACCACATCTCTGCTGTTATGTCTATGCCTCGTCCCTCATCCATGAAGAATTTTCACGCCTTCCTAGGGAAGATAACCTACTACCTGAAATTCCTGCTAGGGGCAGCCACACTGGCCTACCTGTTGCATGCCTTGTTATGCAGGAATGTACCTTTTTGCTGGAGTCCAGACTGTGAATGTGTTTTTCAAATGTTGAAATCCAAACTACTCCCAGTCCCTTGTTTATCTATGTTCTCTCTGGACCAGCACAGTTTTGGTGACTGACACCTCATAGTATGGCCTCAAAGAGGTCCTAGTGTGCTGATATGCCTAGTGCTCTGAACTTCCTTCAAGTTTTAACTTATTACTGACATAAACCCTTGTTTACCTTTCACATTTCCTTGCCTGACAAGGTAACATGCCACCTACAATGCTGGACGCTGTTCTTGTCTCACTACAATTACAAAATCCATTTTTGACCGATATCTATTACAAACCAATAAAAGTAACTTGCCCCACCTTCCTGTGGGTCCTGATCCTGACTTTGATCATGAAAAATTGCTTTGTTTCCATCTTGATAATGAAACGCAGACCGCAGTCAAGGGTTGCCCAATTACAAGCTCGCACATAGCAGTTGCCACTACTCCTGACCCATTTCTCCACTAGGTGGTTCAGTTTGTTCAACAGGACTGATAACTCTATTTCCTTATGGTATCACCTTTCTGTTTTTGACAGTGACTTGCTGTTGCTCACAGAAGACCTCACTCCCAGAGAGGTTATTCCTGCCATGTTATGGAGCGAGGTTCTACGCCTTCTTCATCAGGGGCACAATTGAGCTTTGTGCACAAAACCGCTATCTACGAGATATATTTTTTTCGCCAGGGCTTGATGACAAAAAGAGTTCATTTTGTCATGGCTCATGAGCAGTGTGCCCGACAACAGGCAGCCCAAGTTCATCTCTGCCCCCTGGCCTGCACAATGCCAGCTATGGGAATGTATTTATGTAGACTCTGTGGGTTCCCTTCTTGAATTCCTATTGGCTCTGGGTTGTGAATACATTTTTGGTTTCCTTACATTCTCTGGTGTGCATCATCATCAGCTGAGGTCACAATTCATATGCATTTTGAGGGGTTTTTCTATTGAGGTGCTGCCATGTATCTTAGTTTAGGATAATGGGTCCCAGTTTGTTTCTCTCACCTTCCAATGGGTTTTTCCCATCACAGCATTCATCATGTTATGACTCATCCATTCTACCCTCAACCAAATCGTGAGGCGGAATGAGTAGTGCGTACATCCAAGTCCCAAATGGAAAAGTTTCTTGTGTAGTCTTTGACAGATGATGGCCTTCTCTGTTTTCTGAGAATCTATTGCTTCACACCTATGGGGGAGCAGAGCCCAGCTGAAATGCTTCATAGCTGGCAGTCAAACACACACTACCATCTTCTTCGGCCTGTGCTGCACCTGCGGCAGTTGGGTCCGGCCAGCATCTGCCATGGTTGCCAGCCCAAGTGGATCCGGCCACTGTTGTCTACCACCAGGCATGCTGTTCTTTGTGATGTCTGTATGACTGATGGGCTGGTTGTGTGCCACTTTCATCAGCTGCACCCCTGCTTGCTGTTGGAAGCTATCACTTTGCAGGTGTGGCTCCAAATGCCACAGTCTGCCTTGCCAGCCTCTGTCTCAAATCCTCCATTGATTGCTGCAGAGGTACCCCCATCCCATTGGCTACCTCCTCCGCATGTGATACACTGGCATTCCAGATTCCTGGCACTGATCCATTTCAGCCTCAGTTCCATTGCTGCAACTTGCTGTTCTGGTTAAGCTGCCTTCAACAGCCTCCTTGCCACCACCTCATAAGCCATCATAACTGATGGGTTCAATCACATCTCCTCCACTCTAGGACATGCCTGATAATGATGCCACAGAGATAGCAATGACACCCTCTTCCCCAGTGTTGTCGTTGGGTTCCGCGCAGGCCCACCGCAATTGGCCATGTCGGCATCCCAGCACACTCTGGCCCTATGCTCTGGTATACACACAGCATACAGTCCCGTCCCCAACATTGGCACCAGCTACCACCACTCAGGATCCAATGGATGTGTTGCCAGCATCTCCTCTGTTGCCTGGGCACTTGCTTCCCATGAGGGAGAGGTATGCTGTATCCTACTACTAGTGCATGTGAGTGTGAGTGCATTAAATACAGTATTGCCACACATGTGTACTTAAATCAGCTGCCAACTGTATGAGTGCAGGCCAGCCAACAGATGTTGCCTGTAGGAATTATGCACACAGCATATTCTCTACTGGTGTCTTGCGCCTATATATGCGCAGAGCACTGCTGATTTACTCTCACTATGTTGTTGTAGTTGTACTACTCACATCAGTTGTTCTGAGTATCGCTTATGTTGCACCTTTGGTATGATTCTTTTGTCTTGTTAACTGTGGAGTCATGAGAGGTTTGTTTTCATTATTTTTCAGAGGTTTATGGATAAAGTCATATTTGTGTTACATGGATCAGTTTAATGTATTACTTGGTTACTACACTTAGCATCACAAGAAGTTTATCTTCCCGTGTCAGCCAAAGATACTTTCAGTTCCTTGGGCACATTTTGAGAAGGAAAGGGGATAATTTAGAAAATGGATAATTTGGAAAAAGTCATCTTCCAAGGCAAAATCAAAGGCAGAAGACCATGGGGAAGAGCAGCAAGCAAATAGTTGGATCAAGCAAAGAAGATTACCAGCCTACCACTTCAAATATTTAGAAGAGCTGAAGATCACTGTGGATGGAGATGTCTAGTCAAAGATTCAGTTGTTAATGAAATGAATGGGGAAGTGAGGTCACGACACTCAGCAACAAATTAACCAAGTAATGATGATGAGGTGCTGCCCTGCCGTACAATGGATTTGATTGGAAATTTCTAAACTAAGAGGGGTGGGGGGGGGGGGGTGTTATTAGGGACTATGGCCTTATTTAGCACGCCTACCTTCCTACAACAAGAAATTGACTCCAATTGGATAGAAACAACAGGCAGAGAGTGAGAATACTTTCATCCTTTAGTACACACAGTGTATCCTGGCAGGTCAAAAAGAAAGCAGGCATGTATATTGTAGTAACACTGTTCACGTTACGTCGCACTTCACTTAGCGTAGACCGGGACTGTGTCCTAGGCATGCCCGATGTTGACTGACTGCGCTCCGCCCGTCCTGCCGGAGTTGTTGTTGTTGTTCTTGTTGTTACGCCGGCAGAGGGCGCGTCCGAATTCTCGCGTGCCCTCTGGTGGACGGGACTCTACTTGCGGCAACTACTGTCCATGACACACCGTGCCAATGTGCGCCTCCCGCGATCTTTCTGGTGGCTACTACACTCCTCCTCCTTCGGGGGGTGAAGCCACTGTGATCCACTGCGTCAGAAGGTGGAGCGTCGGGCAGGAGCGATGACTTCCACATCCATGGGATGGCCGGAGTCGAGGGAATCTGCCAACCCTCGAGCCGGAACCTTCGAATACGGCTGGAAGTGACCCACACGAAGAGGCCCCCGTCGTCCCACAACCGGAGGCCGGGACAGAACGGGCGACAAGCTGTCGAACTCTGGATCCTGTTCCACCTCAGGAGGGGCAAGACCCAGTGGTGGGGACGAAGGGGAAGGGACGACCACAGGGGAACTAGCCCCCTGCGAAACCGGGCCGGTTAGGGGGGCCGGCTCTCGCTGGGGCAGCTCGAATGACGGCGATGCCGGTGCTGGAGCCACTGGAGGCTGCCAAGGCTGAGAACCATCACAGTGCGGCAGAGTCACAGCGGGGAGAGGAGGTAACGTCCCCTGTGAAACCAATACAGGTGCCGGCAATGGGGAAGCCGGTGTCCGAGAGGTCGGAGGGTGGGTGCCCGAACATGGACGTAGCTGATTTTGGTGACGACGTACCACCCGGTCCCCCACCTGCAAGGTATAGAGCCGGCGGCCATGGCGGTGCAGGACCACCGCTGGTATCCAACGTGGATTGCGACCAAACCCACGGGCCCAGACTGACATACCCAGTGGAAAGCCAGGTACTCCGTTTTGGGAAGACTGGCGAGGACCAGGCTGGAGGAGGTGCAGCAGAGTCCTAGGTTGACGCCCATGGAGGAGCTCTGCGGGGCTGCGGTCTCCCATTGGTGTGGTCCGGTATGCCGTCAAGAAAAACGTCAATGCTTCCTCTGCAGGAAATTCGTGCACATACTTTTTCATCTGTGTCTTAAAGGTGCGCACCATGCGCTCAGCTTCCCCATTCGATTGTGGATGGAAGGGGGGAGAGCAAACGTGCCGAATACCGAAGCGCCTACAAAAATCCTGGAAGGTCTGCGAAAGAAACTGCGGTCCATTGTCCGAGACCAGGGTGATTGGCAGACCTTCCACAGAAAAGATTTTTGCTAGTGCCTGGATTGCAACTTCTGAAGTGGTTGAGGAGCAGCGAACCACATATGGGAATCGGGAATACGCATCAATGACAATGAGCCAAAAGCCATTGAGAAACGGCCCCGCAAAATCGATGTGAACACGTTCCCACGCCTGGGTTGCCGGCGGCCATGAAGAGAACGCTGCCCTGGGAGATGCTTGTTGGCTCGCACACTGGGAACAGGCGGCCACCAAGTGCTCAATTTCTCTGTCAATACCGGGCCAGTACACAAGTCTGCGAGCCAAGGTTTTAGTACGGGAAACACCCCAGTGCCCCGCATGTAATAACTTGAGGACCTCCCGTCGTAAACTTGCAGGAACAACCACGCGAGGAGCTGTATCATCGGTAGCCAGAAGGAGAACTCCTTCTAAGACCGAGAGACGGTCTTGTAGAAGAAAATAATTACGAAGAGGGTCCGAGGCCCGGCCCGGAGGGCGGGACGACCACCCCTGCTGAATGAGGCGAACTACTTGCCGGAGAACCGGGTCAGCCGCCGTTTCCCTGGCGACTCGAGAACTAGTGATCGGGAAGCCATCAACCGCCTGGCAGGACGCCACATCCAAATGAAAACACATAATCTCCTCTCGATCAAATGTAGGGTCCGGGCCCACCGGAAGACGGGAAAGAGCGTCGGCGTTGGCATGCTGGCCTGTAGGGCGAAAATGAATGTCATAATGGTACTTAGAGAGGAACAAGGCCCAGCGCTGTAGTCTGTGGGCCGCCCTATCCGGAATCTGAGAGGCGGGGCCAAATAACGATATTAACGGCTTATGGTCAGTGATTAACTGAAGTGCCATACAAGAAAGGGTGAAACTTGGTAACAGCGTAGACAATGGCCAAAGCCTCTTTTTCCACCTGGGAGTAATGGGCCTGCGCGGGACTAAGCGTTTTCGACGCAAACGCCAGTGGTTGCTCGGAACCATCTGCGTTGCGATGGGTCAGGACCGCCCCCACCCCATACTGCGAAGCATCCATAGCCAGGACCAACGGCTTATGGGGATCAAAAGTAGCCAAACAAGGGGCTGACGTGAGGAGGCCCTTCAACGAGGTGAACGCTCGCTCGCATGCAGGCGACCAATCAAAAGGAACACCCTTGTGCAGAAGGCAGTACAGGGGGTGGGCTATAGTGGAAGCCCTGGGAATGAACCGGTGGTAATAGGCTATCTTGCCTAAAAAAGCTTGTAACTCCTTCAGCGATGTGGGCCGAGGAAGGTTGACGATACCTTGGACCAAAATTCCTAGTGGCTGGATGCCATGCCGAGAGATGGTGTAGCCCACATACTCAATGGACGGTTGGAAGAAGGTTGACTTATGCAGGTTGCAACGCAAGCCCACAGACGTGAATTTGAGAAAGAGGGTGCGAAGGTTGTGCAAGTGGTCCGTCGTGCTGCGGCCCGTGACAATTATGTCATCCAGGTAATTAATACAATGAGGGATTGTCGACGTGACATGCTCAAGATAACGCTGGAATATCGCCGGGACACTGGATATTCCAAAAGCCAACCGCTGGTATTGGTAAAGGCCAAACGGGGTGTTGACGACTGCCAGCCGTTTGGAGTCCTCATCAAGTGGTATCTGATGATAAGCCTCTGACAGATCGATTTTCGAAAAATAGTGGCCTCCCGCCACGGCGGAGAACAATTCATCAGCACGAGGCAAAGGATAGGTGTCCACCACCAATTGGGAATTAATGGTGGCCTTAAAATCGCCACAAAGACGTAATTTTCCTGAGGGCTTCTTGACAATAACGACGGGAGAAGCCCACTCACTGGAAGAAATGGGAAGAACGACCCCTAGGGCTGTCAGCCGGTCTAGCTCTTCCTTTACCTGAGGGCGGAGAGCCAAGGGGATCTGCCTCGCGCGTAGAAAACGCGGGCGAGCCGACGCCTTCAACGTTAAGTGAGCTTCAAAATCTGAAACACGCCCCAGGCCCTCCTCAAAAATATCTGGAAAGTCGGAGATCAAAGATTCTAATGAGTGATAGGGAACGTCTTCGGAGACCAACTGTATGGTGTCAGCGATAGAAAAACCGAAAGCTTGAAAGGCATCCAGGCCAAAAAGGTTAGCGGAGCTCGCATCACTGACAACAATAAAAGTAATAGGCCGAGTGACTGATTTGTAAGTCACGTCGGTAGTGAATTGACCCAGTAGGGGAATGAACTGTTTACCATAACCGCGTAGACGCCGGTAAACTGGCGCCAACGGGGGCGATCCAAGGTCGGAATACGTTTGTGCATTCAACAACGAAACTGCCGCGCCCGTATCTACTTGCAGTTGTAACCAGCGCGACCGAACTGACACCTCGATAAAGAGTTTGCGTGCCGAAGCGTCGGGAGCCTGGCCCGATGAAACTTCCTGAATGTCAACGTCCATGTCCTCTGTACTTGCTTCCTTCCATTCCTTTGAGGCTGAGCGGCAAACTTTAGCAATGTGACCGTTTTTATGACATTTGCGACAAACGGCCCAACGCTGGGGGCACTTTGACCGATCCTGATGTATATAGCACGACGCACAGGACGGCAACAGGGGCCGGCGGCCGGAATTCTGTTTACGCGCCGCACGGGAGCGGCCGTAACGGCCGGATTGTACCGCTCGCACGTCGTCCACCCCGGACACAGTGGACGCGGCCGCGCCGCCCTGAACCTCCGCGACGTCGCACCACGCTTCCAGCTGTTGACCTGCTGTGTGAGAGACTTCATACGATTGAGCAATGGACAGGACTTCTTCGAGGGAAGGGTCTTCTAACTGCAGGGCCCGTTGCCGGACCTCCCTATCAGGGGCCGAACGAACAATGACGTCGCGTACCATAACATGGGCATACGACTCCCGCGACTGCTCTGTGACAAAATGACACTTGCGACTAAGACCGTGCAGGGTTGCGGCCCATGCCCGGTAAGACTGATGGGGCTGTTTCTTGCATTGATAGAACTCGACCCTAGCCGCCACAACATGTGTGCGGCGGCGATAATATGAAGACAGCAATGAACACAATGCGTCACAAGACAAGGACGAGGGTTCCTGCAACGGCGCTAGCTGCCGCAAAACTTGATACAGCGAGGGAGATATCCAAGACAAGAAAAGAGCACGACATACCTCCGCATCGGCAACATGAAACGCCTGGAAATGCTGCCGAAGGCGATGTTCATATGCGTCCCAATCCTCCGCCGTCTCGTCATACGGGGGAAAGGGAGGAGGGAACGCGCCGGAGCAGACGGCGTGGAGAGCAACGCCGGAAGCACTTGTTTCATGGCGGCCATGAGCTCCGTCTGCTGCGCAACCAAAACCCGCACCAAATCCTCCATGCCGTGGAGAAATTGCGAAACCGGAACAACGACGCCACACGCGAAAGAACGACCCTACTCGTCGCCAATTGTGTAGTAACACTGTTCACGTTACGTCGCACTTCACTTAGCGTAGACCGGGACTGTGTCCTAGGCATGCCCGATGTTGACTGACTGCGCTCCGCCTGTCCTGCCGGAGTTGTTGTTGTTGTTCTTGTTGTTACGCCGGCAGAGGGCGCGTCTGAATTCTCGCGTGCCCTCTGGTGGACGGGACTCTACTTGCGGCAACTACCGTCCATGACGCGCCGTGCCAATGTGCGCCTCCCGCGATCTTTCTGGTGGCTACTACATATATTTAACACTACTTCCAGACTGATACTTGTACCATTCACAAAAGCGTACAGCAAACTGAACAGTAATTTTTGCAGACAGAAAATGTTGAATCACAGTTGTAAAAAATACTATGGATTGCTCAGAACAACATGAGCTGTATACATTACCTTTTGTGCAAAACCAAAAGAAAAATTCAACAGCTATATGTTATTCAGAGAGATCCTAATCTACGTCGGAAGCATGTAGTTGAGGAATTCAAAGATTGATTTGCTTATGATATCAACACAAAAATTACCATGAAAATGAGACTATAATGAGATAAAGATAGAAAAATTTTCCTGTTTACCAAGAGAAGCAGACACATGTGAACTATATAGATCATTGACAACATTGGATTTATGAGCATTAGACTGCATCATAAGGCATGTTTCTGTGCCTAATGTTTCATCCCCTACTGCAGGAGATGTCCTCAGAGGCTACAAAGATATAGCTACTTTATATTCAAATGTAAATTTGTTCAACTATCATGTATAGTTCAGACTCAGAACTCTCTTGATCTTCAGCATCTCACTTTTCATTGCTTATTTATAAGTTACATTTTACATGATTGTACATTGTACATTTCTTCTGTATAATGCTACTGCTCATTGTCATGACATTCAAATAATAATCACAAATAATTTAGTCTCAGTAATGAGTTTTAACTGTTTATTATTCTTGAAGAATCAAGTCTGCCAAGATCTCTTCAATTCTTATCATTACTATCAGTGGTTTCCGTAGATCTATGCTGTCATCATTAGACATAACATCATAAGTTACACATGCTTGTTACAGTAATGAAAGTCAGATACTGCTGTTGTGTCAAATAAGCAAGATCTGATGATGACAGTGTAGATCTGTCGGAATGATTATGGTAATAAAAAGAATTGCTAGAGATCTTGCTAAACTTGATTCTTCAAAAATAATATGATTCTCATATGACCCCCAGATTGACACAATGTCAAGCATATATATGTTTATTGTTACTTACCATTCCAGTCTGCTAATGAACGGTAAATGACCTTATAGCCTTTCAAAATTCCATTTATTTCTGTGGCTGGTGGAGACGACCACATAACCAAGATACTTTTTGAAGTAAGTGCTGTACATTGTACATCAAGAGGTGCTGCATCAGGAACTGGAAAAGCAATTTACACCACATAACCAAGATACTTTTTGAAGCAAGTGCTGTACATTGTACATCAAGAGGTGCTGCATCAGGAACTGGAAAAGCAATTTACACCATCCAAGAACAGAAATGCCTGTTTATACAATGAAATTCTGACATCACTTTAAACAACCAATCATGCCTTAACTTCAGAAACATGGATTAACCAACCATTGATCCTAATGTCCAGCAACAGTACTCATCTTTAACAACAAAATGAAACAACTGATTTCATTATCATGTGTGCAAAAATACAGAAAGTGATCAGAATCATTTACAATCTTTACTTTGCTGTTTCAATGCTCAAGTTCACTAATTCTTCTCTTTGCGTTTCTATACGGAGAAATCACATACATGATATGTTCTGGCGTAAAAGTCAAGCGCCAGAATGGCAGTCAGGAACAGTAGAGCAGAGAGGGCAGTGAAGAAGACGTCAGCCAATAATACGCTGACCAACCCCTCTCTAGGATTACACTGAGACAGAAGTGGCCTCTAAGTGAAGAGAACATAAGCATCACGCTGCCTGGTTGTAGCCCAGTTGAAGACTAGTCGTTCTACGAGCTGTACAGCAGCAAGTTAGGACCTGTATTGTTTAATTCGTATTAGGCATTGTGTACTGAAGAGATTTTCTTGTTTTTGTCGGTCGCTCATTGCTTGTGACACACCATTGTAAATTCTCAAAGGTACATATTGTCATTTATCTTGCTGTAATAAAAGTTCATTAATACGATTTGCTTGAATTGTTGTCTAGTAATATGAGACAGTAGGTTTCCTAGGCACCACATATTTGATGAATAGGCAGGACACAACATCATAGATTTCAGCATAGCTCCATTGAATCATACGTTTTGTACCTGTTTATAGAATGTTCTACTTTTCATTACAAAAAATATTAGCACACCACAATAATCCAATCTATGTAGGGAACTTGTCCAATCATCTAAGACCTCTTGACTTATAAAATTATGCTGTTATGATGTACATGGTATTTGTTACAACTGGTTTAAACCTTATCTTTATGGCATGCAACAGAAAGCAATATACACTCCTGGAAATTGAAATAAGAACACCGTGAATTCATTGTCCCAGGAAGGGGAAACTTTATTGACACATTCCTGGGGTCAGATACATCACATGATCACACTGACAGAACCACAGGCACATAGACACAGGCAACAGAGCATGCACAATGTCGGCACTAGTACAGTGTATATCCACCTTTCGCAGCAATGCAGGCTGCTATTCTCCCATGGAGACGATCGTAGAGATGCTGGATGTAGTCCTGTGGAACGGCTTGCCATGCCATTTCCACCTGGCGCCTCAGTTGGACCAGCGTTCGTGCTGGACGTGCAGACCGTGTGAGACGACGCTTCATCCAGTCCCAAACATGCTCAATGGGGGACAGATCCGGAGATCTTGCTGGCCAGGGTAGTTGACTTACACCTTCTAGAGCACGTTGGGTGGCACGGGATACATGCGAACGTGCATTGTCCTGTTGGAACAGCAAGTTCCCTTGCTGGTCTAGGAATGGTAGAACGATGGGTTCGATGACGGTTTGGATGTACTGTGCACTATTCAGTGTCCCCTCGACGATCACCAGTGGTGTACGGCCAGTGTAGGAGATCGCTCCCCACACCATGATGCCGGGTGTTGGCCCTGTGTGCCTCGGTCGTATACAGTCCTGATTGTGGCGCTCACCTGCATGGCGCCAAACACACATACGACCATCATTGGCACCAAGGCAGAAGCGACTCTCATCGCTGAAGACGACACGTCTCCATTCGTCCCTCCATTCACGCCTGTCGCGACACCACTGGAGGCGGGCTGCACGATGTTGGGGCGTGAGCGGAAGACGGCCTAACAGTGTGCGGGACCGTAGCCCAGCTTCATGGAGACGGTTGCGAATGGTCCTCGCCGATACCCCAGGAGCAACAGTGTCCCTAATTTGCTGGGAAGTGGCGGTGCGGTCCCCTACGGCACTGCGTAGGATCCTACGGTCTTGGCGTGCATCCGTGCGTCGCTGCGGTCCGGTCCCAGGTCGACGGGCACGTGCACCTTCCGCCGACCACTGGCGACAACATCGATGTACTGTGGAGACCTCACGCCCCACGTGTTGAGCAATTCGGGGGTACGTCCACCCGGCCTCCCGCATGCCCACAATACGCCCTCGCTCAAAGTCCGTCAACTGCACATACGGTTCATGTCCACGCTGTCGCGGCATGCTACCAGTGTTAAAGACTGCGATGGAGCTCCGTATGCCATGGCAAACTGGCTAACACTGACGGTGGCGGTGCACAAATGCTGTGCAGCTAGCGCCATTTGACGGCCAACACCGCGGTTCCTGGTGTGTCCGCTGTGCCGTGCGTGTGATCATTGCTTGTACAGCCCTCTCGCAGTGTCCGGAGCAAGTATGGTGGGTCTGACACACCGGTGTCAATGTGTTCTTTTTTCCATTTCCAGGAGTGTATATTAATGAGCTTGTGGATGAAGCTGATTCCTGTTATTACCCTTGGTAGCCCTGTTGTGCACTATAAAGTTTGTGTGGTTATAGGTGATGTAGCAGTGCTGAAATGAGTGTTGGAAGTGGTTGCCATCAGATCATGGTGGATAGTGGTCAACATCTATCTGTTTCACATCAACATATTTTTCGGGAGTGGGGATACAGAAGTTCTCAAATCTCATATATTCTTAAACTTTTAATAATAGTCTCTAATGTTTATGAGTTCTAAAATGTTCTATGAAACAACCTGCAAATAGCACATATTGCATAGATCCACACTCCAGTAAAATTGGCTTAACTAATGAATTGTGCAGTATATTAAAATGCATAGGAACAACTCATCAAAAAAAGAGTATCCTCTTAGAGAGAGACACTAAGTAAACAAATAATGTTATAGTGAGTGATGAGTGAACAATTTTAGCAACAATGACATAGTTAAACAAACAAATCAAAACATATAGAATATGGCATGAATGCAAGACAATATTTAAATCCATTGATGCAACTACACACTAAGACAAATTGTAAGCTTCTCAACAGAACTCGTAAATTCGCTCAGTGCTCCCTGAATGCCCCTGCAAAAATTTTCTAAATCACATCACAGAAATGTAAATATTAACTGGAAAAGAAAAGTCAAATAATTATTCATACCACGAATTCAACTCACTGGAAATAACTTACAATTCAGCTTTGAAAGGCAACAAATTATTGTGAGATTAGTGTACAAAATTGCTATCAATATAGCACAAGGGTACAAATTCCAATGTTGTGCAGTAAATTTAAAAGAACTGCACTTCTCACATGAAAACTGTATGTTACATTGTGTTTCTTTAAGTTTCTAGTGGATCAAATATTCCATCATTTTTTGGGCATGCAATTGGGATATTATTAATTCTTGTTCCAATACTCTGACTGACCAACTTTCAGCGATATATGTCTGAAGCATGCCCATTTACTTCACATCATTGTGTAAGGTCTTTTAAAAACCTTAGAAGTGACTCACCTTGTGAATGGTTGAAAGGCTGTCAGCTGAAATATTGAAATGGCAATTGATCATATCCCATGCGCATGTCCAAAAGATGATGAAATATTTTTAGCGTATTTGTGTGTTATACAACTATAAAACTTATTTATCTTTGCACCCAAATGCAGCAAATGTAGTTTACATAAATATTCTTTGAATATCTTTTATGGTATACAAATGAGAGGATTCAGAAAGGAAATGGGGAAAATAAACGAAGAAAAGCAGATTCTTTTCAACATAGCATACAGAATATGTTCCTTTACATAAAAATATTAATTACAGAGTTTTCTAAGACTCCATATTATGCCCATTCTTATTCTTAGTATTATTAAATGTTCTCTCATACCAGAAGAGACATTGCATTTTTAAGTCACATTATCTCTTTTACTAAAGGGTATAGTGATGCTGTTTTTCAATTCTGGTCCTGTGCAAAATCTCTAAGCAGGTCTAAGGCTTCAATCAGTCCCTCACTGACAAGTCTGGCGTGGCAGTTTAAGGTAGCAAAACAAATGCCCAAGTTCTGAATTTCATGTTCAAGAAATCATTCACACAGGAGAATCATGGAAACATATCCTCATCTGACCATCAGACACACACTTGTATGGAGGGCGTAGTAATAAGCACTCATTGCATGGAGAAACAACGGAAGGATTTGAAAGCAAATAAATCACTAGGTCCAGATGGAATCCCAATTTGATTTCATAAAGAGTGCTCCACGGCACTGACCCCTTACCTAACTTACAGCGCGAAGTCCCAAGTGACTGGAAAAACACGCAGATGACTCCTGCGTATAAGAGAGGAAAAAGAACAGACCCACAAAATTACAGACCAATATCCCTAACTTTGATTTGCTGTAGAATCCTTGAACATATTCGCAGTTAGAATATAATAAATTTTCTTGAACCTAAGAAGCTTATGTCCATGAATCAGCACAATTTTAGAAGGCAACCACTTGTATGGCAACGACCTGTATGAAACTCACCTTACCCTTTTGTCACATGATATACTGTGAACTATGGATGAAGGGCAAAAGACAGAGCCCATATTTCTGGACTTCCAGACAGCTTTTGACATGGGCACCATTGCACGCTGTTAACAAAGGTACGAGCATATGGAATAAATTCACAGATATGTGATTGGCTCAAAGACTTCTTCAATAATAGAACCGAGTACGTTGTCCTGGAGAGCGAATGCTCATCAGAGACGAGGGTACTGTCAGGAGTGCCCCAGGAAAGTGAGATAGGACAGCTATTATTCTCTACATACATAAAAGATTTGGTGGACAGGGTGGGAACCAATATGCGATTGTTTCCTGATGATGCTGAGGTACACCATAAGGTGTCGAAGTTGAGTGACTGTAGGAAGATACAAGACAACTTAATCAAAATTTCTAATTGATGTGATGAATGGCAGCTAGCTCTAAATGTGGAAAAATGTATGTTAAAGTGAATGAGTAAGAGGGACAAACCTGTAATGTTTGGATACAGCATTAGTAGTGTCCAGCTCGCCACAGTCAAGTCAATTCAATAGCTAGGCATAACGTTACAAAGCGATATAAAATGTAACTAGCATGTGGAAACTATGCTAAGGAGGGTAAATGGTTGACTTTGGTTTATTGGGAGAATTTTAGGAAAGGGTGGTTCACCCACAAAGGAGACTGCATATACAGCACTGGTGTAACCTATCCTTGAGTACTGCTCGAGTGTTTGGGATCTATACCAGGTTGGATTGAAGGAAGACATCAAATCAATTCAGAGATGGACTGCTAGATTATTAGCAGTAGGCTTGAACAACATGTAAGTGTTACAGAGACACTATGGGAACTCAAGTGAGAATCCTTGGAGGGAATGTGATGTTCTCTTTGAGAAACACTACTCCAAAAATTTAGAGAACCGACATTTGAAGCTGACTGACATCTGATTCTACTGCCGCCAACATATATTGCATGTAAAGACCACAAGTACAAGATACAAAAAATTAGAGCTCATATGGAGGCATGCAGACAGTCATTTTCTCCTCACTCTGTTTGCTAGTGGAACAGGAAAGGAAATGATTAATGGTACAATGTACCCTTCACCACATACGTCTCATGGTGGTTTGTAGACTACCTATGCAGGTGTACATGTAGATTTTCAACAGTTCTGCAACAATGCAAGAAGCAGGAAGATAGTGTAAGAATATATACTTGACTGTAATTGAAAAGAGTCAGAAAGTGTTGGGTTTAATGTCCTATCAAAAACGAGGTTATTGGATATGCAGCACAAGCTCAAATTTGGGAAGGAAATCAGTTGAAACAGTCTGGCATTCACGACAAGCAATTTATGGAGAGCATAAAAGCCCAAATCTGGAGACTGTTTGCTCTCCTGAAAATGAGTCCAAAGTCTTACCACTGTATCATCTTGCTCAAATAAGTAAAACCTAAAAGTCATCTTCATATACTTGGTACAAACATGAGAAGCAATATCAAATTAAAATAAGAATTATAGCACAGATCAAACATTCTTGTAAACAATTTCTGCCTCCATAGCTGAGAAGTCAGCAGGTATTCTAAATGATTAATGGAAAATCTCATATAAAGATGTGAAACAAATACTAACAAAGAGATAGAGGGGCTGGCCAGTACTTACCTCAGCTCAGTACAGCCGATAGATACACATAAAACAGAACCGAAAATTTACGTTCCTAGCTTTCGGAACAAATGTTCCTTCATCGGGGAGGAGAGAGGGGAAAGAAAGGGAAGAAGGGAAAGCAGATTCAGTTTCTCACAACCCAGGTTATGAAGCAACAGGGAAAGGAAAATAGGGGGTAGCAAGGATGGAGGCATGGTTGTCAGAGGGAAGTCAAAGATATTCTACTGTAAGTACTGTGCCAGCTTCAAACCAAAGAGGATGCATACAGAAGTAAAGAGGTATATAGTATAAAGATAAAGACAACTATGTAGGATGAAAAGATGCTTGAATGGCTAAAGAGGAAAGGGAAAAAGGAGAAGACTGAAGAGTAAATGGGAGTGAGGTTGTTTAACGTAGGTTCAGTCCAGGGGGATGGCGGGATGAAAGGATGTGTTGGAGTGCAAGTTCCCATCTCCACAGTTCAGAGGGACTGGTGTTGGGTGGGAGAAGCCAAATGGCACATACGGTGTAGCAGGTTCCTAGGTCCCTAGAATTATGCTGGAGGGCATGCTCCGCTACTGGGTATTGGGCATCTCCTAGGCGGACAGTTCGTCTGTGTCCGTTCATGCGCTCAGCCAGTTTAGTTGTTGTCATGCCGATGTAAAAGGTTGTGCAGTGCAGGCATGTCAGTTGATAAATGACATGTGTAGTTTCACACGTGGCTGCCTTGAATTGTGTATGTTTTACCAGTAGCGGGGCTGGAATAGGTGGTTGTGGGGGGATGCATGGGGCAGGTTTTGCAGCGAGGTCGGTTACAGGGGCAGGAACCACTGGGTAGAGAAGGTAGTCCGGGAATATTGTAGGGTTTAACAAGGATGTTACGGAGGTTAGGGGGGCGACGAAAGGGAACTCTGGATGGTATGGGGAGAATTTTGTCAAGGGATGATCTCATTTCAGGGGTTGACTTGAGAAAGTAATATCCCTGGCGGTGTAATTTGTTGATGTTTTCGAGGCCAGGATAATATTGCGTGACGAGGGGGATGCTTCTGTGTGGTATGGGGGTAGGAACATTGTTGTTGGACGGGGAGGAATGTATTGCTCGGGATCTGTTTGTGGACAAGGTCTGCAGGATAGTTGCGGGAGAGGAAAGCACTGGTCAGGTTATTGGTGTAATTGTTGTGGGATTCGTCACTGGAGCAGATACGTTTGCCACGAATACCTAGGCTGTAGGGAAGGGAGCGTTTGATGTGGAATGGATGGCAGCTATCAAAGTGAAGGTACTGTTGTTTGTTTGTGGGTTTGATATGGACAGAGGTGTGGATGTGAGCTTCAACAAGATGAAGGTCAACATCCAGGAAGGTGGCTTGGGTTTTGGAGAAGGAACAGGTGAAATTCAGATTCGAAAAGGAGTTGAGGTTATGGAGGAAATTAAGGAGTGTTTCTTCACCATGAGTCCAGACCACAAAGAACGTCATCTATAAACCTATACCAGGCCAGGGGAAGCAGCTGTTGGGTCTTCAGGAAAGCCTCCTCCATGCGGCCCATGAAGAGGTTGGCATAGGACGGAGCCATCCTGGTTCCCATGGCCGTTCCCCTGATTTGTTTGTAGGTCTGGCCTTCAAAAGTGAAGTAATTATGGGTGAGGATGAAGTTGGTAAGTGTGATAAGGAATGAGATTTTTGGAAGATCTTCAGGTGGGCGTTGGGAGAGGTAGTGCTCAAGGGCAGAGAGACCATGGATATGTGGGATGTTTGTGTAAAGGGATGTAGCATCTATGGTGACAAGAAAGGTTTCAAGTGGGAGAGGAGTGGGAATGGATTTGAGGCGTTCTAGGAAGTGGTTTGTGTCTTTGATGTAGGATGGGAGTCTGTGGGTGATAGATTGGAGGTGCTGGTCTACCAGAGCTGAGATACGTTCGGTTGGGGCTTTGAAGCCTGCTACAACGGGACGGCCAGGATTGTTCTCTTTGTGGATTTTGGGTAATAGGTAGAAGGTAGGGGTATGTGGCTCAGGTGGAGTGAGTAAGTCTATGGAAGCCGTTGTGAGGGAACTTGGATTTTTAGGATTTTTTGCAGCTCAGTCTGGATGGAGGGAATGGGATCCTGGGTAACAGCTTTGTAGGTTGAGGTGTCAGAGAGTTGACGCAGTCCTTCTGCCACATACTCCACACGGTCAAGTACGACAGTTGTGGAGCCTTTATCCGCCGGGAGGATGACAATAGAGCAGTTTATTTTCAGCTCCTTAATGGCACAGGATTCAGCTGGGGTGATGTTGGGGGTTGTCGGGATGTTCTTCAAGAAGGACTGGGAGGCAACACTGGATGTGAGGAATTCCTGAAATGTCTGCAAGGGATGGTTTTGGGGGAGGGGAGGAGGATCCCTTTGAGAAGGCAGTCGGAATTGTTCTAGACAGGGTTCAACACTGGGTCTAGTATTTGGGGGTTGTGTTTGGGTAGTGAAGTGATATTTCCAGTTGAGGTTCCGGGTGAATGAGAGGAGATCTTTAACCAGGGCAGTGTGGTTGAATTTAGGCGTGGGCTAAAGGTTAAGCCTTTTGATAGAACAGATGTCTCTGGAGGAGAGAGGGATCTGGATGAGAGGTTTAGGACTGAATTGGGACTGGTGATATGTGGCATTTGACTGTGGTTATAGTTGAGATTTGGTCTGTGTGGGGTATGTGCTGGGATGGGGAGATTGAGTAGGGTGGCTAGGCTAGGTTTGTTGGCTATGAGGGGGGTTTGTTGAAGGTTCTGTTGTGGTTGGTGTTTGTGAGGGATAGGGAGAGGGACCCCACTTCTTAGGTGTTGCACTAGCACTGTGGATAGTTTTTTCAGGTGGTGTGTGGCATGGAACTCAAGTTTGCAGCTGGCTTCTAGGATGATGTTCCTGAAAGTGTTCTCCAAGCAAGGGTTTGAGAGGTGGAGGACTTTGAAGAGAGATAGGAGCTGTTGGGAGTGGTGGTTAAATGAAGTAGTGTAGAGATTCAGGACAAGTTGGGTAAGGGCTAAGGGCTGAAGGTTCTGGAAGTCCAGGAGAGACTGGTGGAAGGAGGAATTGCACCCGGAGATGGGAACTTTTAAGGTAAGCCCTATAGGGGTAACTCCAAAGGTTAAGCACGACCGGAGGAAAAGTATGTGGGATTGCAATTTGGCTATGGTGAATGCATGTTTCCGGAATGAATGTAAATAATGTGGTATAGGATTAGGGTACATAGTGGGTAACTGGTGGGTAGGGAAATTAAATAACTAAAGTTGAAATAGTAATCATAAGAAGGAATAAAACACGGAGGGAAGGACGAGAAAGAAAGAAATTGTGTTGGTAATGTTCAATACCAAAGGAAGACCACTAAATAAGAAAAATACAGAAAAAGTTGACCAGACCAAGCAAGTATGTCCAGATCAGGGGAAAAGAACACACGTTACTCAAAAACAGAGATAGAGGGTGGTGATAAAAAGATTGCGCGTGCCACAAAAAAGTACACGCATGCCGCAAAAAAGATAGCGCGTGCCGCAAAAAAGTTCGCAGGTGGTGCAGAAACGTCACAAAAAAATTTTCTTGTGGCAGAGAAAGATAGCCAATGGCACAAAAATATCGCCAGCAACAAGAAATAGACGGAAATGAATGATACTGGTAGGTGTGGAACAGATTGTTGGCAGTGATTGTTGGCTGGAAAACAGCAAATAACGAACGTTAAAACTATGGAATGTTGAATAAATAAATCAATAAATAAAAAAGAGAAGAGGACTATAAACGAAACAAGATAATAGGAGGAAGATGAAACTAGCACAGTTGGTGACAAAAATATTTATTTATGTATATATAAAACACTGAAGAAGAGAAAGTGTTAAGATGACAGAAGTAAGTGATAGCTAACAAAAGGGACAAAACAATGAAGGATGTGGACCATATAGGTGATCTAAATGATTAATGGAAAATCTCATATAAAGATGTGAAACAAATACTAACAAAGAGATAGAGGGGCTGGCCAGTACTTACCTCAGCTCAGTACAGCCAATAGATACACATAAAACAGAACCGAAAATTTAAGTTCCTAGCTTTTGGAACAAATGTTCCTTCATCGGGGAGGAGAGAGGGGAAAGAAAGGGAAGAAGGGAAAGGAGATTCAGTTACTCAGTTACTGACCAGTGCTTTCCTCTCCCGCAACTATCCTGCAGACCTTGTCCACAAACAGATCTCCTGAGCAATACATTCCTCCCCGTCCAACAACAATGTTCCTACCCCTAGACCACACAGAAGCATCCCCCTTGTCACCCAATATTATCCTGGCCTCGAAAACATCAACAAATTACTCCACCAGGGATATTACTTTCTCAAGTCAACCCCTGAAATGAGATCACCCCTTGACAAAATTCTCCCCACACCATCCAGAGTTGCCTTTCGTTGCCCCCCTAACCTCCGTAACATCCTTGTTAAACCCTACAATATTCCCAGACTATCTTCTCTACCCAGCGGTTCCTACCCCTGTAACCGACCCCGCTTCAAAACCTGCCCCATGCATCCCCCCACAACCACCTACTCCAGCCCCGCTACTGGTAAAACATACACAATTCAAGGCAGGGCCATGTGTGAAACTATACATGTCATTTATCAACTGACATGCCTGCACTGCACAACCTTTTACATCGGCATGACAACAACTAAACTGGCTGAGCGCATGAACGGACACAGACGAACTGTCCGCCTAGGAGATGCCCAATACCCAGTAGCGGAGCATGCCCTCCAGCATAATTCTAGGGACCAAGGAACCTGCTACACCGTATGTGCCATTTGGCTTCTCCCACCCAACACCAGTCCCTCTGAACTGCGGAGATGGGAACTTGCACTCCAACACATCCTTTCATCCCGCCATCCCCCTGGACTGAACCTACGTTAAACAACCTCACTCCCATTTACTCTTCAGTCTTCTCCTTTTTCCCTTTCCTCTTTAGCCATTCAAGCATCTTTTCATCCTACATAGTTGTGTTTATCTTTATACTATATACCTCTTTGCTTCTGTATGCATCCTCTTTGGTTTGAAGCTGGCACAGTACTTACAGTAGAATATCTTTGGCTTCCCTCTGACAACCATGCCTCCATCCTTGCTACCCTCCCTATTTTCCTTTCCCTGTTGCTTCATAACCTGGGTTGTGAGAAACTGAATCTGCTTTCCCTTCTTCCCTTTCTTTCCCCTCTCTCCTCCTCGATGAAGGAACATTTGTTCCGAAATCTAGGAACGTAAATTTTCGGTTCTGTTTTATGTGTATCTATCGGCTGTACTGAGCTGAGGTAAGTACTGGCCAGCCCCTCTATCTCTAAGTCAGCAGTTATGTACACCAAGTGTAGACTTGTGTTCAGTTCCTGGTAGTGACAGGGACCATTCCTTTGTGACAGCACAGAAAGAGGGTGCACTCATCTTCATTATGGCAGCTGAGGATATGTAATGGAAAGCTGACAGTGGCTGAGATGGCAGTGGGGCTGACCCCACATGCTTCACACAGCATTTGAATGATGCGTATGGCAGAGGATGACACAGTGGTCGGTCAGAATTGCATGGTCCTTAGGGCCAGAGTACAGAATTGTTAAAATGGTTAAATGGGTTATTTGAGATGGAGAAAATACATGGGCCTTCAGAAGAAAGGACTGATTATTTTTTAACACTGTTTGAAAATTCTCAAGGGCTTCCCTGAAAATTCTTAAGGGCTGCCCTAATGTGTAGGCAGTAACACATATTGACGATATTTTAATGGCTCAACAGAAAAAATCATCATAAAAGGAAAGTAGAATGCCAGTGTTTTGCCAAAAGTGGGATTATTAGAAATTTAGATCTCTTTCAGTTGGTGAAAAACAGAGAAAGGAATCATCTGAAACCATAATGAAGCAGCTGTTTCGGCACTTGCTTTAAATTATTAAGGAGAATCCCAATACACAAGCCTGAAAGGTCAAACAGGAATATGAAATCCTGTGCTCTCAAATGTAAATCACCACCTTAACTACAATACACCTAATTTGGTAATGTCAGCAGTCTCCTCACAAAAGTAGCCTGACTCATACTGAGTGTGCCAGGAGGAATGGTCAATATTCAGGAATATGGATAAAATGACCATTCAAAGCCAAACAGCCTAGTAAACAAAGGCTTTAAAATGCATACATTAAGAGCTATGTGCAATAGTTCATCTTTGGTAGTGTGAAACAAATCTCTTGTACTGCATGCTCTCTTCTTTCCATGTTTTGGAAGGAGATAGTACAGACCAAATCAAAAAAATGTTATCTAGTAAAAATGGACTATAAATTGCATCCCTTAAGAGCTATGAGCACTTGTTCAGTAGAAGAGATGTGTTTCAGAGTAGCAAAGATGAACAACTGCCCATTGCTCTTATGGTATACACTTTAGACCCCATGTTTACTGGATATTTTTTCTTGTTTTCCTCCATACTTCCACCTCCCAAATATGGAAAGCAATGAGCTTGCAGTGGAAGACATTCATTTCACAGTATCAGAGAAGAAATAGTGCTCATAGCTCTTAAGGTGTGAATTTTAAAGCTCATGTTTAGCTGACTTTTTGCTTCAAATGATCATTCTTGACATATCCATTAATATTAGGCCTTCCTACTGGGACACCCTGTATAGAATTAGAAGGCTTAAAATCCATACAGTAATAGGCAAGCACCCTAGCATGTCTGCATATAAAATTCTTAAATTAAATTGTACTTGGGTAACAACTAACCAAATACTGAAATATCTTCTCTAATAATTTAGGAAAGTAAGATGAGAAAAGGAGAAGAGGATAAGATGGTGTGCATTAAAGTTTTTACGCTAAGTACTGTATAATGGCAAGTGCTCTCACAGGAAAAGGCCCCGGATTCACTGCTCTAAATTTCCATCTTCCCTTGCAAATGGCTGGTTCATAAATCACAAAGAGGAGTATTAAATATGTTACTGCTTCTTTTTTACTACAAAGTACACTCATGATCAGAAAAAACAGAACACCTTGAATGACTAGAGGTAGGATATTCATATTCACAAGACATGTACATTAGTACCTTCTACAGAAATGATTAGCACTACAGATTCACATTCAACATCGATATTGCAACGTAACATCAGATACTGGTGAAATGTGCCTGTGTCTCTTGTTTTATAAATTGAAGATAAATGGATCAGTGTGACTTGAGCAGACGTGCTGGATGCCCCATAGAGTTTGAAAGAGGACACATTTTGGCATGAGAGAATGTGATGCACCCATCCACGAAATGGCTGCTCATGTGGGCTGATGTGTTTCATCAGTGCAACAGGTGTGTGCAGAATGGTTCACAGAAGGCCATAGAATATGATGAGATGGGTCAGGTCACACCACCTAGACACCCCTACCTTTCCCAGAGATGAGCAACACCTCATTCGACTATCATTGCAGGACAGACCTGCATCCTCCTCAGCTCTGGATCAACAGTCGAACAGTATAACACATTGTACACTATCAGTGGTCACAGTCTGGCACTGTTTATTATGGCATGGGTTACATGTGCATCATCCAGTTCTCCAACTACCTTTGACAAATGTGCAAAAACATGCTAGACAGAATAGTGCATGAAACATCATCACTGGGGACAGCAATGGCATTAGATACTGTTTTTGGACAAAGCCAGGTTCTGTTTGTTTGAAAATAATGGCCACATTTTGGTTCACCGCAGACAGGGGGAGTAGTATCACAGAGAATGCATTCGCACACGACCTACAGTGCCAACTCAAGGCCTAATGGTGTGAGTTGCTATTGGGTACAACCACAAATCACAGTTGGTGCATATCCAGCATACTATGACCAGTGCGACGTACGTGAATGACAATCTGCAGCCCACAGCCATCCCCTTTCTGCACAACTCAGACATCATTTTTCAGCAAGACAATGCAAAATCACATGTTTCTGCATGAACATATGCCTTCTTGGTATCACAGGATTCCAGCCTTTTTGCTCTGGCCCACCAAATCACCAGACTTGTTCTCAATCGAAGATGTGTGGGAAACTGTGAACCATTCGATCCAGGACTGTGATCCATTGGCAGCTTTGGAAACAGGTAAATACAGAACAGATGGCTATACCATAGGACACCATTTACGTGTTATACATGTTGATTCCATCAAGGCATAGAACAAGTTATCGGGGCCCATGGCAAACTCTATACCTAATAGGCAAGCAACAGGACACATGCTGAACTGAGCTGACTGAAAAGCTAACCATTTCTGCAGAACATATTAGTGTACATGAATATGAACATCCTATCTCTAGTTGTTTAAGGTGTTTTCTGAACATGAATAGACAATCAACACATACAGAACAATATTTGGCTACATAGGTAAATAAATATTTCCATGCAGTATTGTAACATTTATTCTCATTCAACTATAGTATGGTCATTTTCTCTACCATGTGTAACAAATTTGGAGGTGTTATTTTCAGTTTTTCTAACATGTTCTTTGTATCCTGCAGTAAAAACTATCTCTGCCCAGCAGAAAACATTAAAACTGTCACAACTGATTTTATATCAAATATTACAGAACATGCATAAATCTATACAGACAAATAAATGGCAAATTTTATCAGCAAAAATCTCAAAAAGTTCTAGACCCAGTTACTTCACACTTTTAAACAATACTCTAATAACCATTCAGATGGGCACAGGCTGTATTTTTTTAAAATAATAATAATAATAATTATTATTATTATTATTATTCTATTATGACAGATTTTCTGTTGCAACTGACTGTGAGAAACAAAATTTTATGTGTACTACGCAAAAGGTATGGTTTCATTTTTTCCCTCACTGTCAGTTTTAACTAAATAGATTCATTCAATGCGAAATCTTGAATTTCAAGCTTTTTAATACTAACAGGTATATGGGTAAAATGAATGTTAATACCAGCATTGTTTTTTTAAATACTGGAATCATTAAATGCTTCCTTGCACTCTCAAATTTCCAAAGCCTCTGCATCTTTGAAGTCATTCACTATAAGCAGGTACATGAAGAAACACTTTCTTTGTGGATTAAATCAGTTTATTTACATTCCCAAATGTGGACTGTACTTCTTCGACAAGGCGATGTACTATGTGAGCAAAGCATGTCACGTGAATGAAATTGGGATAAAATACTTTGATGTCTTTTCTTGGTTTCATCATGTAGGGATCAGCATGTGTGAGAAACACAAACACCCTTTCCTCCACAGAATTCTGGAAGTAATTTTCTAATACCTTCATTCTGATGATTGTAGTTGATTTGCCTTTTCAAGTCCTTTGCAGGCCACTAAGTAGGAAGAAGAAGGTTCTTATTTTAATGCATCAGTAATTAAATTTGCAATGTATTAGCCACAAGTGTCAGTAGTTTTGTCAACTGAAATCCAAATAATACTGTCCTGAAGTTCACTGCATATTTCTTCCAGAACATTTAGACATCCCTTAGGTATGTACTTTTTATGCAATGTTGATTCATCTGGTATATTTTGATTTAAGCAATATTCATGCAGAAAACCTCAGAGAATAGGATTTGTAAGTTTGCAAAGAGCAATATTACTTGCAGCGAATGCTTCACATAAGAGCCATGTTAAAGCAATTTTTTGCTTACCTTTGGAAGTTAAATTTCTCTTACAGCTACTTGTGACTGTCAAAAGTTACCGTGCGGCTTTCTTTTGCACTGCTGCAATATGGAGACTTGTCTTGACATGCTGGTCTAATTGAAACTTTTTTTTGCGTGAAACATTTTTCTTGCAAACACGGCAATGTAAAACATTTTCTGTCATACGTAAATGTTCCAGTATGATCACCTATCCACGAAACGCCATTTCATTTTATGAGCGGCATGTGCACAAGACGTTAACACACTAGATGTTAACATGATAAACTACGTATAAATGAAATGAAAACTTAACTTACAATGGGTATGTGGCTAACATCTCGCATAACCCTTTGTGCATCACATTTAGAAATAAAATTGGGGAAATTTTTTTTGTGATGAATATTTACCGTATATGTTGCACGTATGCCATATCCATTGCAAGAGTTCTTTTGAAGCTATCGGTTAATAAATAAAATAATGATTCCAAAATGGCATCATTAGAAATTACAAATAATTACTCAAAAAATGCATACATAACTGTATTGTAAACTTACCGTATTTCTTTCCCTTGCCCTTGAGGAACTACGTAAAGTTGATTCCATAACCAAGAATTTCAGTATACACAGAATAAAGCTAAACACAACAGTTATTGTTCACTCACAAATGCAGTAGCACAACTCACGACACTTCTCTGTTGTGCACTTCAAACAAACGGCGAGTCATGAAAGCAAACGCCACTGTGATCTGTTGGCCAAACTTGGAACTATGTGAAGCAATGCCAAATGGTATCACTGAAGCATTGGGAAGCTCAAAAAAGCCAGGAATACTTAATGATGCCATTTGGAATCACAGACACAGAAAGGGTTAAGCAAATTGTTGCTGATGTATGTGGTATGACAGGGGAGGGAATTAAGTGCACTGACTGCCTGCCTGTTCCTGTTTAGGAATCAGTTCATGAGATCAAGCTGGAGCCTGTACACCTAGGTCTTTAAAATATTGCACAGATAGACCACCATCACTAGTTTGTAGTTAAAATAAGCACCGAGCGAGGTGGCGCAGTGGTTAGCACACTGGACTCGCATTCGGGAGGACGACGGTTCAATCCCGTCTCCGGCCATCCTGATTTAAGTTTTCCGTGATTTCTCTAAATTGCTTCAGGCAAATGCCGGGATGGTTCCTTTGAAAGGGCACGGCCGATTTCCTTCCCCATCCTTCCCTCACCCGAGCTTGTGCTCCGTCTCTAATGACCTCGTTGTCGACGGGACGTTAAACACTAATCTCCTCCCTCCCCTCCTCTCCTAAAATAAGCAATAACCAGTAAAGAAGCACCAAATATGCAATTACATATGCAAAATTCAAATGCATATAATTCAGTCTCTAGTAATAAGAAACTAATGCATTCTCCACTGAAACTAGGTTTCTTATGAAACATACAACATGTAATTATTTGTATGATCTGCTTCATCCACACACTCCGAAAACAGAATTGAACATACTTGGAGAGACAGCATAGTAAATGTACCCAACAACCCTTAGTATAGGTACTTGGTACTTCTGAGATCTTGGAAACAACTTATATATCAACAAGAGATATTGTGATGGCTTGAGTCCATATCTGATGGTTAGTGAGCATCGGATAGCATAATTTGCGTACGTATGTGCCTCAAAACTGCGTATATGTAATTGCTATGCCACATTACTTTATGAGTTTAAAATACACTGATTTCTTTCTCTGATTTAATGACAGTATCATATAAAGGCAACTGTGACTGAAATTATTGGTAAATGCACTGGCAAAATGAAGGATTTGTTCACAGTTTAGTCTTGTCTGACAGAAGTGATTAAATTACAAAAATAGAACTGAATAGGGGAAAGTTATAAAATGACAAAAAATAAATAAAAATAAAAAATGCAGCATTCAAAAGGAATTATACAAAAGACAACTACAATCAACTTTGGGAAACTCAAAAATATCAATCATGGGTCATAATTTCTTAAAGCAGTGGTGGGTATCACTATTATTCTGAGCATATTCCTCACCAAATTTGTTTTGCATTTCCCAAAGCAAATTTCAAAAGCCCACAAAATTATCCATATACATACATCACAGAAGGCATAAGAATTTCATTCCAGAATTCTGAACTATTAGATTGGTTCATAAGTTCATAACATTTTTGTATTGTGTGTTGCTATGGGATTATCTATCAACTGTCATTTTTTATTTGTAGTTCATCATTGCTATTTGAGTATACATATTGTCACTGCATCATTTGGAGACAGTGAGTGGAGCTGTAGTTGCTAAAAAATGGAGTGCCAATTGGAGAAATTGGTACATTTCTGACTATTCTTCTCATTGAGTTCAATAGAGAGGTGACAGCAGCAGAGACAGCCAGAAACATTTGTGTGATGTATGGGGATAACGCTACTGGACAGATCATGGCAAGAAAATGGTTTTTTCATTTTAAGGAGACTTATTTTGACTTAAGTGACTCTCCACATTCAGGAAGGTGTTCAAGATTTGGTGAAGATATTTTTAAAACTTGGTCAGCAACAGCTTAAGTAGCTGTAAATAATTGATTGATCAATTCATGTAGTATAACAGGTATGTACATACAGGTGTTAAAATTATTGAAATATAAAACTGAATGAAAAGTCGAACAGTCTGCTGTCGCTATATTTGCCTAAGTCAATTAGAGACCCACATAACTTGTTTTGCACCTTTAAATGGCATCTTCTGGTGTAACTAAATGCTATGTCATGTGGTGTAGAGAGTTGTTACAAAATGTCACAGAGTAACAGTTGGAGTTGCTAGGTAAAATTTTCAGCTTTCCCCAACTGATAAAAAACCATCATCAATGATTAATGTTCAGTCCAACTATCTTCCCTTTACTGATTAAAATATGTTCCTGGGGGCATATGTCGAACAATGATGTCCCTCATAAATTTTATCCCAAACCCAAAATTATCTTGAATAACATAGACAAGGGGCATCATCTGTCGTTTAATGTAGGTCCCCAGGAACAAATTTTAATTGGTAAAGTGATAATAGGTCATGATTTTAACTCAGACTAGAAATTCATCATTGATAATGGTTTTTTTATGAATTGAAGAAAGCTCAGAACTTAGCCTAGTCACACCAGCTATTACGCTGTGGCATTCTGTAACAATTCCCTATACCATGTGACACAGCATTTATACATGCAGACTTAAATAAATACAGCAACAGTGAACTATCAGACTTTTCATTCAGTTTTATATTTTAATAGTTGTAACACCTGTATGTAAATACCTGTTATACTGCATGAACTGGTCAATCAATTATGTATTGATGAAGATCTTTAATCCATAGTTATTCATGTCAGAATACTCAAGAATTGGCAGATGTGATGAACTGTGATTATTTGACCATCATACAACATTTTCATCCAATGGGAAAGGTTTGAAAATCAGGAGTAATAGTACCGCATACACTTCGACAAAATCACAAAAATCAGCAAATGGCCATACATGTATCTCTGCTGGCTTGTCATTATTCAGCTGGTGAAGAAAGGTGACCATTCCCATTCTGTAAAGTTACTGGTGACAAGCAATGGTGTCTCTATGCTAACACAAGGAAATTAAAGGAATCATTGAGCCAAAACAAAACAGCAACTCTCCATGCAAATACCTGTGCTCTTCCACAAAAGATAATGTTATGCATCTTGTGGAAGAACAATGGTGTGGTGTATAAATTGCTTCCCCAAGGTGTAACCATCACTGCTGACTTCATTGTCAACAACTGACATGTCTTGTAAACATCTAACTACAATGACCAGGAAGACTGCGTGAAGTGATGATACTCCATGATAATGGCTGCCCGCATTCTGCTAGATTGGCAAAAAGCACTAAACAGGAGGTAAATTAGAAAGTCATTCTGAACCTACCTTATTCACCTCAGATTATCACCTTTTCTGCTCTCCATACAACAACCTTCAAGGAACTTCCTTTCCAGATGAAAATGCATTCCAAACATGGCTCAATGAATTTTTTCCCTCAGAACCACTACTTCTACAGTCACAGAATCGAAAAGCATTGGCAGACTACTGTAAACTGTGAAGGAGAATATATTATAGGTGACTGAAGTCTTTGTTATGTGTGTGTGTTGTTTTGAAGATAAGACAATTTCAGCTGTAAGTACTTTACTTATAAGCATGACCAGTTACACATAATTTTAGCTGAAACATCTGGCGCAATCCATGCACAGTAATAGACAAAAACACAAGTAAGGCAAGAAGACACACAGTAACTAATATCAAAAGATATATGGGACGAACTCACTCACAAATGAAGTCATGTTCGGATTGAGGAAAGAGAATGGGATAACCCAGTATTTATAGTGAGCAATTTCTTACTAAGTACCAGACATTGATTATAAAATTATTAAACTATTTGATAGGTAAAATTCTTCTAAATCCTACTCACCATGGACACTAGTATGAGGTGAGCTAATTGGTCCTCATACATCAAAAAAGTGATCAAAACATGACCGTGTATGTTCATCTATGGTATTATGTAAAATAAAGCAGCACTAACCCTCATTTACCTAAAATGGACTGAAAAACATACCGGTAAAAACTTCACTTATTCAATCTGAAAATATGGTTCATTCCCCAAAAAATTCAATATAAAGCTATTTTAAGGCTTTGCACAAAAATGACTTGAAGTGACACGAAACTGTCATACTTCAACAGCTCAATTGGCAGAAAGCAACACACTTCAAAGCCAGATGACAAGAGCCTGCACTTACGACAACAAGCGTGTGCTTGTGCACAAGTGAAAGTGGCATGTAGCGACAAGGAGAGAAGGTTCATGTGGAGCAAGCATGCAAAATCCATGCATAACTAGACGTGTAGAAGGATGGCTGGGCTGAAGTGAAAGCTGGGCGATCCGTTACAGTCTATCAAAGCTGATGTAAATTCTTAAAAATGTTGTCTATAGAAAGGCATATAAAATGGATTTTGGTCATTTCTTCAATACATGGGGACCTGTAACTCACCAGATACTGGTACTCATAGTGAGTGGTATTTAGTAGTATTTTACCTACCACAAACTTGATATTAAGAAGTTTTTATTGTATCTTTCGTCATTTCTAGGTATCGCAGAAGTGCTCTATGTTGTTTTATGTTATTTTATAACTGGTGTCTGCTACTTAAGAAAAAATTGCCGACAATGAATGATGGGTCATTCCACTCTCTTTCCTCGATCAGAGCATGACATGATGAGTATGTTCATTCCGTGTAGTTTTCCATTTTAGTTACATTTTCTTGCCTTACATGAGTTTTTGTCTATTAATTTGTACAGACTGCACCTGACGATGTAGCAAAATGCTGTGAAACTGGTCATGCTTATAAATAAAGTACTTACGGTTGAAACTGTCTTCTGTTCAAAATGATATATCCAGGCTGTGGCTGCCCTGACTACAATGTCTTCTGCAGTTATCTGTAGAGTTTATTTAATGCATGGAAAAATACTATGAACTTATGCATCAACCCAAATACAGTTGTCAGAATAATTACACAAGTTTTTTTCACATGTGTCAGAGATCAGAGAAAAGTACACACAGAAATATAAGTGAAGCAAAAAATAGTGCATAATAATAAAGCACTATAACGTACAAAGGCAGCATTTCTCAAATTAGCCTGAATTTATTTAGACCTCTAAGTGCTGCCTGTTTTCTCAAAACACTTAAGATTGTATATAATCTACAACACAGTGCCTAATTTGGATTCAGGCCTGAAACAAGCAACTAATCAATCATAACAATACATGCAAACAACAGTAAAGGTACTCAAGGAAAGTTTGGGCATTTGAAACAGTGACCTGACATATTACAAGGTGTCTTCAGAGAGTAACAAAACTGTATGCATAAACCAAAATTTTAAGTATTAGAAACTTCAAAACTCTTTAAACTAGTCCTCTCCACCATTATATACTTTTTTCAGTGACTTTGCCACGCACTACAAGTATTCTGTAATGCATTAACAAAAATCTCACTCTGTTCATGTAATCACATTGTTGATGTTGTGGTCTTCAGTCCTGAGACTGGTTTGATGCAGCTCTCCATGCTACTCTATCCTGTGCAAATTTCTTCATGTCCCAGTACTTACTGTAACTTACATCCTTCTGAATCTGCTTAGTGCATTCATCTCTTGGTCTCCTTCTACAATTTTTACCCTCCACGCTGCCCTCCAATGCTAAATTTGCGATCCATTGATGCCTCAAAACATGTCCTACCAACCGGTCCCTTCTTCTTGTCAAGTTGTGCCACAAACTCTTCTTCTCCCCAGTTCTATTTAATACTTCCTCATTAGTTATGTGATCTACCCATCTAATCTTCAGCATTCTTCCATAGCACCACATTTCAAAAGCTTCTATTCTCTTCTTGTCCAAACTATTTACCGTCCATGTTTCACATCCATACATGGCTACCATCCATACAAACATTTTCAGAAACAACTTCCTGACACTTAAATCTATACTCGATGTTAATAAATTTCTCTTCTTCAGAAACGCTTTCCTTGCCATTGCCAGTCTACATTTTATCATTTTATATCCTCTCTACTTTGACCATCATCAGATATTTTGCTCCCCAAAAAGCAAAACTCCTTTACTACTTTAAGTGTTTCATTTCGTAATCTAATTCCCTCAGCGTCACCAGACTTAATTCAACTACATTTCATTATCCTCATTTTGCTTTTGTTGATTTTCATCTTATATCCTCCTTTCAAGACACTGTCCATTCCGTTCAACTGCTCTTCCAAGTCCTTTGCTGTCTCTGACAGAATTACAATGTCATCAGCGAACCTCAAAGTTTTTATTTCTTCTCCGTGGATTTTAATACCTACTCCAAATTTTTCTTTTGTTTCCTTTACTGCTTGCTCAATATACAGATTGAATAGCATTGGGGAGAGGCTACAACCCTCTCTCACTCCCTTCCCAACCACTGCTTCCCTTTCATGTCCCTCGACTCTTATAACTGCCATCCAGTTTCTGTACAAATTGTAAATAGCCTTTCGTTCTCAGTAATCACACAGAGCCCATGTAACTGATAAGAAAGCTAAACATGAGCCTACCATAGGGAATCTCATTAGGGACAATTCTATACTGCATATAAATGACTTTTACAATTAGGAAAATTACTGCCTTATGCAGAAAATATGAATTTTGTTATTGATACTGCCATCCTAGAACTGTCTTTGAAGGTCGTCAAAACTGGTTCAATGTACATAGGTTACTATGAATAAAACACTGTGCATGAAAACTGAAGCACCAGGTGATACAGTAATCATATGTGATTTGAATATAGTTTTAAATGAACAAGGGACACTAGTATTGCACAGCAAAGAGTCTTGGAAACAATGGAAATGACACGTTACTCTGTGACAGACAAAATTCTAGTCTCAAGAAAAGTCTTAAATCATGCATATTTTTCCCTGATAGATCTCAACCACCACATGTAGTGAAAAATGTGTAACAACTGATTATAACGCATACTCCAGTTCAGCCACAAATTGAGAAATATCTGGGGGAGATCGAAGATGAAGTGAAGACATGTTTAGACTTCAGTAAAAAAAACGACATTCTAAAACATTGCAAACTACCCATTACAGTCACAAGAATTCTTCTCCTTCCAAGTATGCACATCTTTGAATACACAGAGAAAATTGTTACCACTTGTATATGATAGTATTTTCATTTCCTGTCAAGCCGCAGTATCCACATAGAGTCGGACGTACATGGCTGGCAAGCAGACACAATTGCTCATGGCTCTGCAGGTGGCACACACAGAGGGCACAATGGGCACACTCTCTGGTGGACTTCAATGTTTAAACATAAATGTGTGTTCATGTACAACCTCTTGCGTATAATCACTTCAGGCTGCACCATTTAATAGAATGCCCTAATATTGCTTATTTTAAGGTATTCTCTCTTTTGGTATTCACTCTGAACTGATGCGTGCTTACAATGACCCTGTTGTGGTTCCAGCTGTCCAGTCACTGTGTGAATTTAATCACTACCAACAACACGGAACTCCCATTTGTTCCGACGGTCACCGAGTCTTCATGTGCCAAACAATACTGAACTTTTGCAACCTGTGCAGTAGGACAGTAAAGTGGAAACAAGGACATTATTCACTGTGCAATCATGGCTTATGGTGCCTCAGTTTTTAAAGTTGTGGCAACAGCAATTGGAAGTACAGCAGCAGCAGCAGCAGATGGAACTGAAAAACCAGCTTATTCACATGATACAACAATAACAAAGACAACAGGAATAGTTGTATTGCTTCTCCCTCAGCCATTCACTTGTTCTAGTGAAACAAGTGAGAGCTACTAATCTGTGTAGGTAGAAACACACTTTAAGATAACTTGCACTGGTGGTAATGAGGAGACAGGTGGAATGAAACAGGCAGTTCCAAAGGTGACTGACAACAGAGACCAGAAGTTGAACAAACATTTCCAGAGTGTAGCCGATTTGTCTATGCATATACCAAAATCCAGGAAAAAGACCAAATCATAAAACATTAATCAGTCAAGATGAAAACACACTGCTATCCAATAGCACATATGTAAGAACTCAGTGACTAGCGAGAGACTAGACGTGATTGCTGGGCTGGTGTATATTGGTAAATGCTAGTCAGAGTTCCATGCCACCTCACATGCTTGCCACAGCGGCTATTCCACTCTCACCTCGAACCCAGATATCTCTGTTTTGTTCTCTCTATTGATATTCAGGCTAGTGGGGAGTTGAATCACCCTCACATACTAAAATTTGTCTGCACCCGTATGTTCTCCATTGCATGACAAGTCAGATACCTGACCCCAGCTGTCTGAGAGCTCTTTTACTGTCTTCCAAGTAATAAAGGTACACCACCATATGAGTGACAATTGAAGGAAAGGTTGCTGGGAAAAGATCAGTAGTAAAAAGATGAACACTGTAGCTACAGAATCTGAGAGAACAGTTCAGAAGCACTTCTCTAGAACTGTTTAGATCTGCAAAGTCAAGAACAGGATTAGCCATAATGACAATCAACTTCCAAATCAGATGTAAAAGCAGTAAATTGTATGGATTGGTTCAGGAACTATGGCCACTCTCTGATCCTGAGTTTGATCTTTACTAAAATTTGTGATTTGCTGAAGGATTACTACAGTCAACAATCCCACACTGTATCAGCTACACTGAAATTTAATCAGTATATTCAGCAAAATAAGCAAACATACGCATCTTGTGCTGCAGACATACTAAGTTTAGTACACAAGGGTGCAAATAGTGTGGTACATCTAATGGTAGTTCTCTACTCTGTGATGCCTTTATTTGTCCAGACATGTCAGCACAACGGCTGTAGTATTATTTGATCCAACATTGGGTTAAGTGTTTAAAATTGCTGAAGCTCATTAAGTTATAGCTTTAGAAGAAGCTCCGTTTGACATTAGTGTACAAAATCTTTCTAGTAATTGACTGCATGCTCATCAATCAACTTATGACAATTAATTAACATTTAATCATCTGTTTCACAGAGCACTTGGCCCTTTGGTAATCTGTTCGTGCTGGATACAATACTTAATAAGTGATTGACTCTCCTCATCATTGGCAAATACAAACATAAAAAAGTGTTTAATTTACCATGGTTTCATGCAGATATTTCCCCCAAGTCATTGCCAATGATTCGAAAAGGCCAACCCAAATAAATCTTGTGCAGATTATGGCATCCCACGACACCGGCTGTTTTGGTTGTGACAAGCACTTTCCACAGTTCTAGAACAACAACAAGGGCTACTGTATTGCTGCCTGCAGCACTGAGTGATGATGTATGACAACCAGTAAATCCCATTACAGGGCCAAACAATGTCCTCAGGTAAGTATAGGAAACTTAACCTTCTTTAGTGGTGAATTTCTACACAGTTACTGACATTCATGGGCTGGATGCATTCACATTTTTTGGGTCCTGGATTGAATACCAAGTTAACCTAGTCTCTAGCAAAATTCCATTCAGGGAACAAACAGGTTTCTGAACTTTGGGTGAGCTGTGAATTTTGAGATGCAAAAATCATAAAAATAAACAGAAGCACCAAAGCTCTGTGGGGCAAGTCTAGTGGGATACGATATGTGAGAGCAATTTATGGCAAAATTGGACAGGTTGCAAAGTTTAGAGCTCATCTCATTTGTATCTTCAAGTCAATAGGGAACACAATTGACAGTCATTCAGAAAATAACTAGAGAAATTATATTATGTGGTGATTTAAAAGTTAGTATTGATTCTCAGTTGCATTTAGGCCTGTATGTAATTCCTAGGCTAGAAAAAGTGCTAGCCAAGTTGATTTGAAATGCAATTCCACCCCAAGCTGCCAGAGTTAGCAGTCACATGGGCATGAGGTGTCCTTGCTCGAACTTATGAATGGTGAGTGTTCCTCTTTTGCTGATGAAGGCTGTAGCCAAAAGCTTTATGTAAGTGTCTGTCTGACACCACTCTAAGAGAATGATCCATATTACTCTGCAGTTCTTACGAAAGGATGATGCTAGAAGCAGAAATAGGATAAATGTAATTCTTAGATATTTTCAATCTCCTTATTTGTATGTGCATGTGAAGTATTTGGAGAAGACATATATCTTAAGTGTGGGATGGCATTTGTAGCGATTTAAATAGGTGAGCTGAGAAGCAATACCTGCTTGAGTGCAGCACTAGTGTGTCTTTGGAATGTGACATGCTGCCCTGAAAGTATGCCAACAGCCCTGAAGTGTACATACAAGAATATTAAGAAGACTGATGTGCAAAAACAATATTAGTTTTGTCAGTTGGTTTGGAAGAAGTTCTGTTGCGACTTTGTCACAGGTTTTATTTGTCCACTGAGTGATTAATATGCGCAGGATTAAGCAGATGCATCGGTGTCAGATGCTTATTTAAAAAGATTTATGCGAGAACACACTAAATGTAGTGTATATTGGTCAGTGTTAGTGTTTTCCTGGAAAATAAGTTAAAGTATTCATCATGGGAAGTGATTTGGAAACTGCATGTAATTCACTGCTATTTGTTTTAATTGGTGTTTAATATCTTTTTTTCTTTATAATTATTTAACTGTGGCACTACTTTCATTACGTATCAAACTCAAAAAATTCACATTACCCCCAATAACATGTAAATGATGAAATGGGAATTTGGATGTCAACCTAATGATACTCTGTTAATGTGTGAACAAACTTCAAAAGATATAAATAAATTTTAATTTTAAATAATGAAGAATTTGATTCAGGAGTAACACTTTGTTTGAATGTGATGTATAAAAAGAGGAAATAATTGTGGAATGGCAAAATGATTATTAACACAAAAAAGTAAGACATGCTAAGAAAGTATGTTAAAGGTATTATATGAGTATAAATAACTACACTGCTAATATCTCAATGAAAATAATCAATTTTGAAAATATAACTGGATAGATAGAAAGTCTATTCAGCAAGTGGCAGGAGGAGAAAAAATGTAAAAAATATATATAAAGGTTAAGTAAATGTGCAATCTTTTGGAGCCAGTGGCTTCTCCTTTTGCAGAAGGGTTGAAGTGGAACAATGAGGGCATAGCAATCTTTAGACAATGAGGAGAGTTCAGAAAAGTCATCAGAACCCTGGATCATGGGAGACGTACCAGACAAGATGAGTAGGGGATTGCACCTTATGAGATTTGAAAACCTGAGAACTTAAAGGTGAAAGATAGTGTAATAAGCAAGACAGAGATTACTGACAAAATATTTAGCAAGAGCTAATTGTGTCAAAAGATAACTCTATTATATATATTCTGTAAAGGCAGGGGAAGGATAAAACTTGAATGGCCAAAGCTTTCTTCAGAAAAGAAAACACACTAACACATTCCTTCACACAAGCAAACATGCCTTGCACACACATGACTGCCATTTCCAGCGGCTTGGTCCATAAACAAAAAACACACACAAACACACACACAAACACACACACATATGACCGCCATCTCTGGCAGCTCAGCCAAGAAACAGAAAGGCATTCCAGTTTGAGTTGCTGGTCATATGTGTGTGAAGTGTGATTGCTTGTGTGAATGAGCAGTCTTTACGTTGTGCCTGTCTGAAATTCAATGTGTCATCTTTACTGGGAGTAGCAGTCTATAATTTTCCTGATACTGTTGATATTCCAGCCAAGAGATCCTACTGTTTGAAGAAAGGAATAATTATTAACAGACATGCTATGCCACTGTGGAAAAATCTATGAAAAGATCCTGGAGAAGAGAATAAGAAGCAGTATTGAAAGTAGACTGCAAGAGGAGCAGTATGGTTTCAGACCGGGAAGATCAACAACGGACCTCATATTTACGGTAAGGCAACTGCAGGAAAGGCACTATGAGTACGGGAAGGACTTAATCATGGCCTTTTTAGATATTGAGAAGGCGTATGACAGTATCTGTAGGGACAAGCTCTGGGATGTGCTGAACGCAAAAGAGATAGATGAAGAGATAACACGAAAAGTCAGAAAAATGTATGAGGGAAGTGAGAATTGTGTGAAAGTGGGGAGGGAATGTACTGCATGGTTCAAGCTGGAAAATGGGCTGCGACAGGGAAGTGCACTTTCGCCTTTATTGTTTATTATTGTTATGGATGAAATCCTACAGCAAGTGTCAGATGCAATTGGAGATCATAAAATGAAAGCAGAGCTTTTTGCCGATGACCTGATGTTATGGGGAAATTGCGAGAAGGAGGTGCAAGAGCAGTTAGATGCATGGGAGGCAACGGCAGCACAATATGGAATGCATTTCTCTGCAAAGAAAAGTGAAATAATTGTCACAACAAGGAAGACGAATAGGCCAAATGTGGATATAACTTGTGGAGGGGAAAAACTACAAGTGGTAGAGAACTTCAAGTACCTGGGAAGCGTGATTGAAAGTAAGGGGGGAAACGCAATGGAAATAAATGAAAGGTGCAGAAAAGCAGGGCAGTTCTACAAGTGCATTAGGGGGCTTATTTGGAGCAAGGAGGTGCCACAGAAATCCAAGGGAATTATATACCGAACCTACTTTGTCCCCATATTGGCATACGGAAGTGAGACATGGGTAATGCACAAAAGCGACAAAAGTAGAATACAGGCTAGCGAAATGAAGTTCCAGAGGAGCAGGTTGGGTGTAACAAGACGAGACAGATTGCGAAATGAGTATGTGAGGGAAAGACTAAAGGAGGAACCAGTACAGGACAGGATAGAAAAATCAAGACTGCAGTGGTATGGACACATGAAGAGAATGGATGAGGGAAGAATTCCTAAGAGGATGTTTGATCTGCAACTGGAGGGGAAGAGGCCCAGAGGAAGACCAAGAGATAGATGGGTGAAGGGAGTGAAGGAATGTGTGACGAGAAGAGGAGAGAACTGGACGAAGGTGGAAGAGGGGGAATGGTGGAAAGACAGAACACGATGGAGAGGCTTGTGTTCCCGACAGACCCAGCCAGTGGCTGGAAACTGTCCAAGATGATGATGATGACATGAAATGAGGTCCATTCTGTCTGACATTTTGCCCATCGCATCCACAACAGCTAATCATCCGAGGCTTCACAAGATACTGGTGAGACCCCATGCTCTTTCTGCACCCATTTGTCTATGCTATCGCTCCTACCTCTTTGCCACTCCTGCTGTAGGACTGGTCCTATGCACAATCCCAGCACACCTGTTTAAGTCCTTTAACTAGAAAAACATATACTATCAAAGGGAGAGACACGTGTGACATTACACACACAGTGTACCACCTGTTTCATGTACACTGTCTGGCCTTCTACATCAACACAGTGTGTACACTGGTGAAACACAATATCTTGTTGCAGAGCATGCTATACAATATGACAGTGGTGACCTCAGTGCCTGTTTCATCACATGTACCACCTAGATTCTTCTGCCTGACACCAGTTTCTCAGAACTCTGCAGATGTGGAAGTTGGTGTAACAAGATATCCTTCTTTCTCGCCACCCATCTGGCCATGTTTCTTCTCAGTAACTCTTCCTTTCTTCACTCTCTTTCAGTTTTTCATAGCTTTTATTTTATTTTCTGACCTGTGTATCCTCCCCTGCCCCCTCCGCCCATCAACAACATTTAATACCCCCAGTTTTCCACTCTTATTAACTCTTGCACAATATCCTGTCAGTGATCTCTGTCTTGCTTATTACCCTATCTTCCACCTTTAAGCTCTCAGGTCTCAAATCTCATTTAGTGCAGTCCCCAATAATCAGTCTTCCCTCCTCATCCAGTCTGGCAAGTCTCCCCTGACGTGGGGTTCTGAAAAAGAACTCTTCCCATTTTCTAAACCTCGTCAGTCCATTTCCTACTCCCCCCCCCCCCCCTCCCCCACTGCATTGCCCTTCAGCCCTTCTGCCAGAATAATGAGGCAAAGCTTGCACATTTCCTTAATGTTCATATATGTTTTCTGCTGCTGCCACTTGGTGAGTAGACTTTTTAATCTGCCCAATTATAACTTAAGTGTTAGGAACTTTAAAGCAACCAACCAACAATGGCTCAACTATGAAAAGGAAGGCTCAACAGTGACTACTATGTCCTGTCTTCAGTAAACCAGGACAAAATTTGTTTGCTGAAATCTACATAGAAGGAAAGATTTGAGAAAAATTCAAGATTCTCTAACCTCTTACAGCACACTCTAACTTCTAAATACAAAACAGACAGAGAAATGAGAAAGAGAAAGGCATACAGAAACAAATTAATTCCACAACTGATATCAAGTGTCAATTTTTTTGTAAGATGATTATACAGTTAGTTTCTGTAAGTGCGAGCACAATTTACAAAACTAACAATTTAATTTTTTCAGGATTTTGACTTCTTTCCACATTATGGAGTTCCCTCTCTGTGGTATCCATGTGATAGGTATTGCAGTGTAACAGTAACATAATTAAACATCCATACTGCACACCATAGTAATCATCTGCTGTCTAGGCATCTAATTATTTGAATATACACACATCAAAAAAAGTTTTGCATCACCCCACTTCCCAGAACTCCTGAAGATAGACATTGACTGTGGATATTGTATCACAGACACAGTCTCTTTGACTGTTCAGAGATGTCACTAAACCTGCCCAAAGATGCAAACAACCATGCATGAGCAGTGCCTATTAGACAGAGGGGGTCTGACAGCCGATGAGTTCCAGTCATTCCACCAGGAAGGGGGTACATTGCTCATGTTGTCTGTAGTTCAACCATGCCTAGACAGATAATACCACGGTTTGATTATGTCCACATCGTTACTTTGTGCCAGGAAGAGCTGTCAGCACAGGAAGTGTCCAGTTGTCTTAGAGTGAACCAAAGCAATGTTGTTCGGGCATGGAGGAGATACAGAGCGACAGGAACTGTCAATGACATGCCTGGCTCAGGCTGCCCAAGGGCTACTACTGCAGTGGCTTGTGACTACCTACGGATTATGGCTCAGAGGAACCCGGACAGCAATGGCACCATGTTGAATAATGCTTGTCGTGCAGCCACAGGGTGTCATGTTATGACTTAAACTGTGTGCAATAGGCTGCACGATGCGCAACTTCAGTCCCAGCATCCATGGCGAGGTCCATCTTTGCAACTATGACACCATGCAATGCAGTACAGATGGGTCCAACAACATGCCGAATGGACCGTTCAGCATTGACATCATGTTCTCTTCACTGATGAGTGTCACATATGCCTTAACCAGTCAATCGTCAGAGGTGTGTTTGGAGGCAACCCAGTCAGGCTGAATGCCTTAGACACACTGTCCAGAGAGTGCAGCAAGGTGGAGGTTCCCTGCTGTTTTGGGGTGGCATTATGTGGGCCTGACATACGCCGATAGTGGTCATGGAAGGTGTCGTAACAGCTGTACAATACGTGAATGCCATCCTCTGAGCGATAGTGGAACCATATTGGTGGGATATTGGTGAAACATTCGTCTTCATGGACGGCAATTTGCGCCCCCATTGCGCTCATTTTTTGAAAGACTTCCTTGAGGATAACAACATCACTCAACTAGAGTGGCCACCATGTTCTCCAGTCATGAACCCTATCGAAAATTCCTGAGATACATTGAAAAGGGTTGTTTATGGACGACGTGACCCACCAACCACTCTGAGGGATCTATGACGAATCGCCATTGAGGAGTGGGACAATCTTGAACAAGGGCCTTGATGAACTTGTGGATAGTATGCCGTGATGTATACAGGCATGCATCAAAGCAAGAGGACGTGCTACTGGCTATTAGAGGTACCGGTCTGTACAGCAATCTGGACCACCACCTCTGAAGGTCTTGCTGTATGGTGGTACAACACGCAATGCGTGGTTTTCATGAGCAATAAAAAGTGTGGAAATGATGTTTATGTTGATCACTATTCCAATTTTCTGTACAGGTTCCGGAACTCTCGGAACCAAGTTGATGCAAAACTTTTTTTGATGTGTGTATAATGATTATATCTAGTTTGCCTTATTGAAATGTTGGATAAAATTGACTACCTAGGTCTTCTGATAATTTACTAATCAAAAATACTCAAAATGCAAGTTCACAGCAAAGAGCAATGAGAGAAAGGTCCACTATCTGACATAACAGGTCCAAAAGCTGTATAGGCATACAGATAAGAATTGTGAGTAAAATGTTAAGAGACAAGACCCTTTCACACATGTAACGCAGGTGAAAGTACAGAAAAACAAAATTTGTAAACTTCTGTAAGGAGCTGATGGCTGTCTCTCTCAGAATCCTTGGCCAAATATGTTAATACAATACACTATCAACAGTGGAGATATTCTATGTTTGACATGCAACAGTGAAATTTCCTCATGCACAGCATCACTTGTAAATAACTGTATACTTTTACCCCCTTTACAGAACATAAATGTGTGTTATAAGGACTTTGAATGTATTGGGCTACACTTACCGTCCTCATCTGTGGTTGCCACCACTTCCTTACTCCGAGGACCTGCCCCTACTCTGTTATATGCTTGCACTAAAATACTGTACTCAGTAAACTTCTGAAGATTGGTTAGTGTATTCTGCAGCTCTATACCTGGGATCACTTCAAATGTCTTGTAATGAAATGGTTCACTTGAATTTGCTAGTCTGTATCCAATGTAATATCCCATAATTTCCCCATGCTGAAGATGCTTGTCTGGAGGCTAGAAGAAATTTGTTTCACATTAATAATTGCCTATGTAAGACTAGTATGCATATTTCTTCCTATCTTGTAAACACACACACACACACACACACACACACACACACAAATCAACTTACAACAATTAAAGTTTTATACGTATCTATCTGTTGCTACCATATAATTTTGCTACATGCAACTTATCATCTTCTGAGGATGTCAGCTATTAGAACAATCACTCACAAAATCCATCTGCAATCTGAAGAATAAAGAAAGGTAGATAGTTAAACTAAAAGGCTGACCTATTTATCAAAACATCAGGCACTGATACACACAGATACTTTTTGAGTATTGTGTTTCCTACATCAAGGAACTTTTATGCTTTAGGTAAAAATAAAAATGAAGAAAGAATGTTATGGTAGTAACAGGTACTGCAAAGGAGCAGAATGGGTCTTTTCTGTCTCTGTATTATCTTAATAATAATAATAATAATAATAATAATAATGATAATAATCTTTGTTTGTCCTTAATGGAGATGGCTTTAAGCACTATGGGACTAATCATCTGAGGTCATCAGTCCCCTAGACGTGGAACTACTTAAACCTAACCAACCTAAGGACATAACACACATCCATGCCTGAGGCAGGATTCGAACCTGCAACCATAGTAGTTGCGCAACACTGGACTGAAGTGCCTATAACCGCTCAACTACAGCAGCCGGCTTGTCCTTAATAACTTTACTGTCTTGTTCTTAGTCTTCTACATTTAAAACAATGATATCATGCCAACATACATATAATGATTATACACAACAAGTAGCACATTAATTACCATTGTGTAAATATGTACCACCACTGATATCTTGCAGTCTTCAAAAGTAGAACTACTGACGATGCAGTTCAGAAATCTTTGAGTGAGTATAAACATATTTTCATTAACAACATTTTCAACTTGCACCTAAAAAGATTTCTATGGAGTTGCTTTATATTATTTGGTAACCCATCATAGAATTGGTAACCCATCATAGAATTACCTTTCAGCTTTAAGCGGACTGTGGTTGTAGTTCATTTCTTACTCATGTCAGTATCCTATGATAATCACATCTGATTCACTGATTGTAATTACGAATGTCTCTACTCATTATGCTTATTTCATAGTTCTTTTTTACAAAAAAAAAAAAAAAAAAAAAAAATTATTAGCCTGAAGGGCTGTCTTCTATCATGGACATAAGAACTTCAAGAAATTTAGTGTTACTCCTTTTATAACATAAATGTCTAATTTCGATAATAGTGCTTCATGATTTACAGAATCAAAGGCCTAAGATAAATCCAGAAAGCCCCAGTGACTTTGTTTCCTTCATCCAGTCTGTTTAGCAGTTCATGGATAAAAGTTATTACTGCTGTCATTGTGGGTCACTCTATTTGGAACCCACACTGTGACTTGCTTAATATGTTATATTTCCAGAAGAAAGATCCATTTGATCTAGAATTATTCTTTCAAGCAACTTACCACACACTGACTAATTGAAATTGGACTGTGATTACTTATGCCAATGGTTACTCCAATTTTTTAAAGAGCCATATCTCAGTAATTTTTACGAGTTCATGTAAGGTCCCCTGGCCAACTGAACTGTTTATTAGATGTGTTTTTTTGTCATATAGATGATATGTCATTGCAGCTGCTAGATGTTCTTACAGGGTGACAATTATTGAAATATATGAAATAAAATCGTCATAATTTCTGAATGGTTTGCATCTGGATGTTCAAACTGCACCATTGGCCACGGGGCATGATGGGAATTTGTATGCTCATGTGCAGGGATCTTGTTGTTATTGGGCATTTGCACGTGTAAATGTCTCGGTACAGCATACCTGAGCATATAGCCCTTGTGAAGGCCTTCTATGCGAGCAATAACAGCCAAACTGTGGCTCAAAGGAAATTTGTGACTGAGTTCAAGCTGAAGACAGTTGGTCCAAGTGTGCTAACAATCAAGAATTTGATTCACAAGTTTGAGGGAATGGGTAGCATTAATGATGGCAGTGTTGGCAGTGTCGGTCATCCAAACAATGAAAGTGCCTGAAAACATGAAGAAGACATGCTGTATTGAAAACTGCCCTAGGAAACAGATCAGATGAGCTGCACAAGTGGAAATCAACTGTGAGACACTGCAACAAATTGTTCTTGAAGACCTGCATCTCTTCTCATACAAAATTCAAACCCATCAGCTATTAAGCCCAGGGCCATGGAACACTATTGTCCACAGAATTGATGAACAGGACTTTGATGTGAATATTGTTTGCTTTAGCAATTAAGCCCACTTTCATTGGGATGGGTTCGTCAATAAGCAGAATCGGTGCATTTGGGGGACTGAGCACCGTCACTTCATGATCGAGATATCTCTTCACCCTCAGTGGACGATTGTGTGGTGTGCAATGTCCAGTCAGGGAATAATTTGTGCAATATTCCTTTACAGCATGGTAAATGCCGAATGGTACATGAAGTGTTTGGTAGATGATTTCATCCCCATTGTCCAACGTGACCCTGATTTCGATAAAATGTGATTCATTCAAGATGGAGCTCGCCCCCACCGAAGCAGGAGTGTGTTTGATGTCCTGGAGGAGCACTTTGGGGACCGCATTCTGGCTCTGGGGTACCCACTGGAAACTGGCATGGGCCTCAACTGGCCACCATATGCTCTAAATCTGAACACATGTGACACTTTTTTGTGGGCTATATTAAATACAAGGTGTACAGCAATAACCCCAAAACCACAGCTGAGCTGATACCAGCCTTTCAGGAGGTCATCAACAGCATCAGTTCTCTGACACTTCAGTGGGTCATGCAGAATTTTGCAATTCATTTGTGCCACAACATCACCAAGGATGTCAGACATATTGAACATGTCGTAACCTAAATCCAAATATCTGTCATGGCATTTACATGCTGAATGTGTGCATGCCCTAGTTTGTGAATAATTTACATCCCCCCACCCACCCATATAATTCAATAATTGTCACCCTGTATTTTGAGTTCTAAGACTATTTGCAGTATCACATATTCTGTTACACTCCTTAGGAAAAATGAATTACTCATTTTAACTGAATTTATTTAGTATTACCACAATTTATTCTCTGCATGGCTCCCTACAATGTTTTAAGAAGGCCTCATAAACTATCTTTGGCTCACTCATCAATTTTCTTATGGTGTTCTGTTGCTATTGCACTTTCTTAGGATGTATCAAAAATTTATCTCTCTTTATATTTTCAATTTGTCAATTTTTGGAGGAATTTTACGATTCTTTGTGTAAAAGTAGTTCACACCAATTGCCCCATTTTCCATTAATATCATCTGATGTGTATTTCTTCTGCCATTCTTTGTGTGAAGGTCCTCCTTAAATTTATTATAGTCAATTTTTATGTTATAAGTGAGTAAGCCACTATTTGGAACTATTTTGCAATCCATATTAATCACTATGAAAAGAGACTTCTTAATAGCTCTCACCATTAATTCTGCTCATTTAACTTTGCACTGACATAGTCAATTAAAGACTGTGAGTCACGTGTTATTCTGGTTAGTAACAAATTTATGTGTACATGGTTACAGCAGTGTTACACACCAGAATCCCTCAGATAATTGACATTGTAGCTTAAAGAGTGTATCTTCACAAATCCAATTCTTATAATCTGTTTCTCGTTTGTTGGTAGTTTATGTGAATTTCATTCTAAATGGTGGAAGACTTAATCTACATCACTACTGGGTGATCTATAAAGGCCAACAATTATTATGCCATTTTCTGCCTAGTTTCATTTTTACTGCTGCTCATTCAAAGGCCATCTCCACAGCATGTTCATCAACCCAATCAATGTTTTCACACTGAACATTATTTATAACTTGAAACCCTATACCGCCACCTTTGTGTATCTTTCTACAATGTGCACCAACAGTTTTGTAATTATTTACCTTAAAACTACACATTTATTGGAGCTTACATGCAATTTCATTAACAATGTTTAAGTTGACTTTGCTCCCTCCTAAAAATTCTGCAACTTGTTCTGTTTTATTAGTGATATACTGGACGTTTTGGAGCTTTATTTTACATTCTTTGTCTCCTTTGGTTTTGTCAGCAAGTGTTTTCCCCTCATCTGTGAACATAATTTTATTTGCAAAGTTGTCTTTCTCTCTCAGATGTGCTGCATATTAATATGGAAAGTAGAGTAAGTTCAACAAAACATGCTTACCAGAGAATATTTTGTAATTTGTAATTTATTTGTGTGAAACATGTAATTACATGCAAAACAATTGGTAGTACAATACAACAGTATACAATCTAAATTTACTTTATAGTAGGAACTTAAGAATGTAGTCCAAATTGACATAATAATACTTTCGATTTTAATTTCTACAGTAGGCTATAGAATCACTGCTCAATGAGCCATGATTTTAGATGTTTTTTTTTTTTTTAAATGTCCCTGCAGTTATTACCTTCAATTCATTTGGCAGTGCATTGTAGTATTTTGCTCCATTAAAATATGGACTGTTTGCTGTTTATTGCAGTCTGCTGTTTATCAAATGGAAATTTTGTACTTGTCTAGTATTATCATATGGAAATTTTGTACTTTTCTAGTATTGTGATCATGAATTTCTGCATTACGGATGTATATTTCTTATTTTCTACATTTAATACTATTGTTTAAAAAATATACATAGGACAGTCAGAATTTTAAAATCTATAAAAAATCCCTTACAAATACAGATTTGCATATATTAAAATAAGCTGCTGAGGCATCAGCAAGGCAAGATCACTCTATGTAAATGAATTACATTATCTTATTGTATCAAATGATAATTCAGTTGAGTAAAATACTAAATAATATGATCCAATTTCAAGAAACAAAATTTGTAGTACTGCTGATGGACACATATAAAAGTAAAATGGGCACACTATCCTAGCTTTTGGAACAGACAGTTCCTTATTGAGGGAAGAGGGAGGGATAAGGTTGAGTGAGAGATAAGGTCAAACAAGTTTAAAAAGAAAGAGCAGATCACTTAGACCCTGTATCCACCCTCATGAAGGAAGTAGTACTTCCAAATGCTAGGACTGATCAACACTTTTCCTTTATATGTGCTTCCAAGATGTACTAAACATTTTGCCGCCTCGGGTTAAGTACTAGCCTGCAATTCTGTCTCACAATTGATAACCTTAGCTTATGCTATTTAACTCTTCCATGGTTAAAATTTCTTTTGCTTTTATTTGAAAAACAAAATGTAAAAAATTGTCTTTCTTTGCAAAAAATAATTCACATTCACTAACAAAGATTTTTTAAGCTGACTGACTTTGAAAACTGGCAAGGCAGGACAGATGTGTCCCACGAACATAACTAGATTCATGCCTTCACGTGAACCTAGGATTCTCACAGTTAAATTTTTGAATTAGAAATGGTTTTATCAGGATGGCAATTATAGGAAAAAAACATAATAAATCAGTACCAAAACATATTTATTCTCTTCTTATTTTAAGTTACTCATGTTGGCAGTTGTTATTGATCCAAATGCTGGAACATTTACTTCATCTTCTTTGATGAAGGAATTTTGAAAAACTGTGTTTAATAACTCTGCTTTAGTGATTCAGTCATTGGTCCTGTGAAGTGGAGGTCCAATGGCAGTCCAATGGCACTATCCCATACACAACACAAATATTTCTGGCTGCTTCTGTTGCTGTCACCCTTCTATTGAACTCAAACAGAAGAATACATTGGAAATGTTCTGATATCTCCACTTGGCAGTCCATTTTCTAGCATCCACAGCTCCACTAACTACACTCCTGGAAATGGAAAAAAGAACACATTGACACCGGTGTGTCAGACCCACCATACTTGCTCCGGACACTGCGAGAGGGCTGTACAAGCAATGATCACACGCACGGCACAGCGGACACACCAGGAACCGCGGTGTTGGCCGTCGAATGGCGCTAGCTGCGCAGCATTTGTGCACCGCCGCCGTCAGTGTCAGCCAGTTTGCCGTGGCATACGGAGCTCCATCGCAGTCTTTAACACTGGTAGCATGCCGCGACGTGAACCGTATGTGGAGTTGACGGACTTTGAGCGAGGGCGTATAGTGGGCATGCGGGAGGCCGGGTGGACGTACCGCCGATTTGCTCAACACGTGGGGCGTGAGGTCTCCACAGTACATCGATGTTGCCGCCAGTGGTCGGCGGAAGGTGCACGTGCCCGTCGACCTGGGACCGGACCGCAGCGACGCACGGATGCACGCCAAGACCGTAGGATCCTACGCAGTGCCGTAGGGGACCGCACCGCCACTTCCCAGCAAATTAGGGACACTGTTGCTCCTGGGGTATCGGCGAGGACCATTCGCAACCGTCTCCATGAAGCTGGGCTACGGTCCCGCACACAGTTAGGCCATCTTCCGCTCACGCCCCAACATCGTGCAGCCCGCCTCCAGTGGTGTCGCGACAGGCGTGAATGGAGGGACGAATGGAGACGTGTCGTCTTCAGCGATGAGAGTCGCTTCTGCCTTGGTGCCAATGATGGTCGTATGCGTGTTTGGCGCCGTGCAGGTGAGCGCCACAATCAGGACTGCATATGACCGAGGCACACAGGGCCAACACCCGGCATCATGGTGTGGGGAGCGATCTCCTACACTGGCCGTACACCACTGGTGATCGTCGAGGGGACACTGAATAGTGCACGGTACATCCAAACCGTCATCGAACCCATCGTTCTACCATTCCTAGACCGGCAAGGGAACTTGCTGTTCCAACAGGACAATGCACGTCCGCATGTATCCCGTGCCACCCAACGTGCTCTAGAAGGTGTAAGTCAACTACCCTGGCCAGCAAGATCTCTGGATCTGTCCCCCATTGAGCATGTTTGGGACTGGATGAAGCGTCGTCTCACGCGGTCTGCACGTCCAGCACGAACGCTGGTCCAACTGAGGCGCCAGGTGGAAATGGCATGGCAAGCCGTTCCACAGGACTACATCCAGCATCTCTACGATCGTCTCCATGGGAGAATAGCAGCCTGCATTGCTGCGAAAGGTGGATATACACTGTACTAGTGCCGACATTGTGCATGCTCTGTTGCCTGTGTCTATGTGCCTGTGGTTCTGTCAGTGTGATCATGTGATGTATCTGACCCCAGGAATGTGTCAATAAAGTTTCCCCTTCCTGGGACAATGAATTCACGGTGTTCTTATTTCAATTTCCAGGAGTGTATCTCAAAATGATAATTTGTACATTCAAATAGCAACAGTAAACTACAAATAAAAAATTACAATCGATAAACACACCAATAGTAAAAAATGCTACGCACTTATGCACCAACCTAATATCACTACACAGTGAGTCTGATCAGTAGTCACAGACTGCACTTGTCATGATACCAACAGGTATATCCGTGACAACCATCCCCTAGCTCACAATAATACAAAACAAAATGGCCTTCTTTGAACTTTTTCAATGTCCTCCATACTCAGAATGGCAACAGTTCAGAAATACTCTAGCAGAGGATGAAGAAGCATAGTGTAGGCAGTCTCTTTAGTAGATCTGCTGAACTTTCTAAGCATTCTGACAATGAAATGTAGTCTTTGGTTTGTCTTTGTAATTCCTAGATATGTAGTTGAATTGACAGCCTTTAAATTTGTGTGATTTATCATCAAACCAAAATTTAATGTATTTTGCTTTGTACTTTTCCTTATTGAGAGGCAACTGCAACATTTCACACCATACACATGTTATGTCTAAGTCGTTTTGCTATTGATTTTGGTCTTCTGAGACTACTATATAGTAAATGACAGAACCAACTGAAAACAATCTAAGAGGGCTGTTCAAATGGTTTCCCATATCATTTATGTAGATTAGCAACAGCAGAGGGTCTATAACACTTCCTTGGGGAACACCAGACCCATTGCTTCTGTTTTATTCAATGATTTTTCATTGATTGCTACGCATTATGATCCTTCTGAAAAGAAATAATGAATAGTTGCACAACTGAAGCAATACTCCAGAGGCACACAATTTGACTAGCAGTCTCTTGTGAGTAATGGTGTACAAAGACTTCTGGAAATCTAGAAATAAAGAATCAGTTTGAGATTACCTGTTGATAGCACTCCTTGCTTTGTGTGAATAAAGAGCTAAACAATTTTCTGAATCCATGGAGACTGTGTGTCAATATGCGATTATCATCCAGTTAATTGATAATGTTCAAAGACAGTATATGATACAAATTTCTACTGAAAATTGATGTTAGTGACATGGGTCTGTAATTCAACAAATTACTTTCTTGAGTATGGTGTAACTTTCCAGTGTTTTGGTACAAATCTTTTGTCAAGAGAGCGATTGTATATGATTTCTAACTATGGAGCTACTGTATTAGCATACTGTGTGAGGAACATTACTGTTATACAATCTGTAGTGGGAAATTTGCTTTTATTAAATGCTACAATCTACCTCACTATGGCAAAGATAACTACTTCTAAGCTACCCACGTTGGCAGTTGTACTTGACCTGAATTCTGGAGTATTTATTCTGTCTTTTTGGTGAAGTAATTTTGAAAAGCTGTATTTAACAATTCCATTTCAATGGTGTGTCATTGGAAATATTGCCATTGGTACTGCACAAGTGAAGGTATTGACTTTTGTCTTGTTGCGGGTGTACTTTACGTAAGACCAGAATCTCTTTCAATTTTCTGTCCAATTTTGAGACAGAGTTTCATCACAGAAGCTATTAAAAACACTCACATTGAAGCCCGCACTACGTTTCGATCTTCCAAAAAACATCACCAATCTTGGAGATTTGTGGTCTTTCAAATTTGGCAAGCTTTTTTCATTTGCTTCTGTGACAATGCTCTGGCCATTTCATGTGCCGTGAGGGAATAGCAGCAGCTTTTATAAATTTATTTGTTATAAATCTCTTAATTAGCTCAGACAGAATTTCTTTGAACTGAAGCAACATCCGTTTTATACTTACATAGTTAGTTGGGAATCCTGAGCATGACTGTTGTCTGTAGCAATCCGGAAGGGGAAGAAAAGAGAGAGAGAGAGAGAGAGAATGCGGTTTGGAAATATCTTTGATGTGCATTTTCATATTACAATATGCTGCATATTTTCGTTTTATGGAAATATAAATTAGAATTCCACCAAACACAGCACATTAATTTCTGAGGCATTGAAATAAAGATTGCAATGCGCTTTTGTTAGCCAATCATAGCTCATGTCACATGATTTCCCCAGCCAGTGACAGGATATATTCAGAGCATAGGACACATGATGTAGTCAGCCAATTGTAACATCACTGTTAAGTAGCATGAACACACAAACAGGAGAAGTTAATGTCACAGCTTAAAGTCAGCACCGGCATGCTAGTCGGGAACAAAAGAGAAGGGATGGCTGTGAGAAGATATCAGCCACTCACGCACTGACTGACCTCCCTCAAGGATGACAACGTAACAGCAGCGACCCCTCGGTGAAGAGGGCATATGCGCCACACCTGACTGGTGGCAGCCCACTTTGATAGCAACTTCACTTTGTTAGCTATCTCTATGTAGCACAGCTAATCATAGCTAACACTTGGTTCCAGAATCATAGAAAAAGGTTGTATACATGGAAGGATCCTGGAGATACTGACAGGTTTCAGATAGATTATATAATGGTAAGGCAGAGATTTAGGAACCAGGTTTTAAACTGTAAGACATTTCCAGGGGCAGATGTGGACTCTGACCACAATCTATTGGTTATGAACTGTAGATTTAATCTGAAGAAACAAAAGGTGAGAATTTAAGGAGATGGGACCTGGATAAACTGAAAGAACAAGAGGTTGTACAGAGTTTCAGGGAGAGCATAAGGGAACAATTGACAGGAATGGGGGAAAGAAGTACAGTAGAAGAAGAATGGATAGCTTTGAGGGATGAAATAGTGAAGGCAGCAGAAGATCAAGTAGGTATAAAGACGAGGGCTGGTAGAAATCCATGGCTAACAGAAGAAATACTGAAATTAATTGATGAAAGGAGAAAATATAAAAATGCAGTAAATGAAGCAGGCAAAAAGGAATACAAACGTCTCAAAAATGATATCAACAGGAAGTGCAAAATGGCTAAGCAGGGATGGCTAGAGGACAAATGTAAGGATGTAGAGGCTTGTCTCACTAGGGGTAAGATAGATACTGCCTACAGGAAAATTAAAGAGACCTTTGGAGAGAAGAGAACCACTTGTATAAATATCAAGAGCTCAGATGGAAACCCAGTTCTAAGCAAAGAAGGGAAGGCAGAAAGGTGGAAGGAGTATATAGAGGGTTTATACAAGGACGATGTACTTGAGGACAATATTATGGAAATGGAAGAGGATGTAGATGAAGACGAAATGGGAGATAAGATACTGCGTGAAGAGTTTGACAGAGCACTGAAAGACCTGAGTCGAAACAAGGCCCCGGGAGTAGACAACATTCCATTGAAACTACTGATGGCCTCGGGAGAGCCAGTCATGACAAAACTCTACCATCTGGTGAGCACGATGTATGAGACAGGCGAAATACCCTCAGACTTCAAGAAGAATATAATCATTCCAATCCCAAAGAAAGCAGGTGTTGACAGATGTGAAAATTACCGAACTATCAGTTTAATAAGTCACAGCTGCAAAATACTAACTCGAATTCTTTACAGACGAATGGAAAAACTGGTAGAAGCTGACCTCGGGGAAGATCAGTTTGGATTCCGTAGAAATGTTGGAACACGTGAGGCAATACTGACCTTACGACTTATCTTAGAAGAAAGATTAAGAAAAGGCAAACCTACGTTTCTAGCATTTGTAGACTTAGAGAAAGCTTTTGACAATGTTAACTGGAATACTCTCTTTCAAATTCTGAAGGTGGCAGGGGTAAAATACAGGGAGAAAAAGGCTATTTATAATTTGTACAGAAACCAGATGGTAGTTATACGAGTCGAGGGGCATGAAAGGGAAGCAGTGGTTGGGAAGGGAGTGAGGCAGGGTTGTTGCCTATCCCCGATGTTATTCAATCTGTATATTGAGCAAGCAGTAAAGGAAACAAAAGAAAAATTCGGAGTAGGTATTAAAATCCATGGAGAAGAAATAAAAACTTTGAGGTTCGCCGATGACATTGTGATTCTGTCAGAGATGGCAAAGGACCTTGAAAAGCAGCTGAATGGAATGGACAGTGTCTTGAAAGGAGGATATAAGATGAACAACAACAGAAGCAAAACGAGGATAATGGAATGTAGTTAAATTAAATCGAGTGATGCTGCGGGAATAAGATTAGGAAATGAGACACTTAAAGTAGTAAATGAATTTTGCTATTTGAGGAGCAAAATAACTGATGATGGTTGGAGTAGAGAGGATATAAAATGTAGACTGGCAATGGCAAGGAAAGCGTTTCCGAAGAAGAGAAATTTGTTAACATCGAGTATTGATTTAAGTGTCAGGAAGTCATTTCTGAAAGTATTTCTGTGGAGTGTAGCCATGTATGGAAGTGAAACATGGGTGATAAATAGTTTATACAAGAAGAGAATAGAAGCTTTCGAAATGTGGTGCTATAGAAGAATGCTTAAGATTAGATGGGTAGATCACATAACTAATGAGGAGTTATAGAATAGAATTGGAGAGAAGAGAACTTTGTGTCACAACTTGACTAGCAGAAGGGATCGGTTGGTAGGGCATATAATGAGGCATCAAGGGATCACCAATTTAGTACCGGACGGCAGCGTGGAGGGTAAAAATCGTAGCGGGAGACCAAGAGATGAATAAACGAAGCAGATTCAGAAGGATGTAGGTAGCAGTAGGTACTGGGATATGAAGAAGCTTGCACAGAATAGAGTAGCACGGAGAGCTGCATCAAACCAGTCTCTGGACTGAAGACCACAATAACAACAATATGTAGCACAGACTTCTCTTTGTCTATTCTGAAGAAGACTGACTGATTATTTTGCATGTCGCCCTTTGCTTGCGATACATATCAAAGTTAAGTAGCTGTAATTGTCTCTTCTAATAAAACTCATTAATGAAAATGGTCTGATAGTGTGTCTAGCTCACCGAGTATGCAGAATTCCTAGACACAATGACATTGGTGACGAGGTGAATGAATACCGTAGTGACAACCTGTTAACAGAGCCACCTGCTGCCACAGATTGTCTCTGTTTTCTTTCATGGGCTTGTGTGTTTTTGTGGCACCTTGATTCTACCTTGTCTTTTCTTTGCAGGGGTGTGTTTACATATTTTAACAGTGTCTCTTATAGTGCTGTTTTCTATTCAGTGTTTTCAGGTGGGCGTTTCAGAATTTTTTTTCCTTGTGTGCTCATTTTTATTGCTTGCATTGTCTGTTTATTTCATTTACCTATTCCAAAATAAGCAATCCACCTCTCCCACCACCTGCTCAGGCACTTTAGCTGCAAGTGATAGGTGTAATGCAGCTAACACGTTTTTCAGTTTCAGATGCAGCAGACTGCATCCCATCTAATTGTGGTACAGCAGTTACTGGCTAATCAAGTGACCAATGTAGCACACCCCACAGACCAGCTTGCAACAACTGTAGCGCTGAGTGCCATGCCGCCTTTTCACCAGTTTAATGAAAAAGAAGAGGAATGGCTCAAGCGATTGCAATAGTCTGAAGCCGAAATCATTGTTCATGAAATATCAGGTACTGTGAAACTACATTACTTTTTGTCAGTGGTAGGAAGTGCAGTATTTTGCCTCATTCAGAAATTGTTCTCTAACGACACTCTGAGTGAACTTTCCAATGATCAGTTTGTAGGTTCTCCAATTAACTATTGCGACCAGCAAGTGAATGTGGTGGAAGTTAGGTACCAATTCTGTCATTGAAAGAAAAGGTTGGACCAAACTTATTGCAAGTGGGTAACAGGTCTGCAGGGTATGACAAAGAAATGGAAATTCAAATGTGCTTGTGTTGCTTTATATTCACATTACGTTGCGTGATGAGATCATGTACAATATGGCTGATGTCAAATTTACAGAACAGATTTTGAAACAATCAGATCCATCATTTCAGCACGTCATGCAAATTCTAGATCAGTACGATTCAGGTGCCATAGCAGGCGATAAAGTTGAGCACCCACCAATTTGTCGGGTTGAGTTGTCCATTGCTCATGACTGGCTTAGTAGGCAACAACAGCACACATGTGCTAAGCCGTGTAAACAGTTCTCTAAACAAGTAGCTACATCAGTGAATAGAATAAAGTCAAGCTCTTGGTGATATTCATGGGACAAATGCGAAGATTTCCTGTCCTGACAAGCATAGATACACGCTTGTGGTAATAAAGGTCACATACAATTTGTATGCTTCCAATGGAACAAACATAAGAATTCTGCCCACTCACAAAAATCTAGTCACAAGGCCCATGTAATCAATGCAGTGTATTGAAAGCCTGCTGCAGGCATTAGCAAAACTAGCAAGCAAAGTTTCTTCAGTGCTACGCCAGTCCAACAAACTTTTTGTTCATTTATATCTTAGTGGAAAACATGTTAAATTTCAGTTGGACACAGGTGACTTTGTTAAATTATAGAATTGTAACATATATGAACTATTAGGCTCCCCACACCTGTCTAAAACTAGGACACACCTGACAGCTTATAATGGACAAATCATTCCCCATTCTCGGAAAATGTACTTTACCTATCACATACAGCTTGCATACACAAACTGTATTTTCACTGTGCCACAATCACGCGATTGTGAATACATATTTGGCCTTAATTTGTTTAGATTTGTTTGGCTTTCAAATTCAGAACAATATGTTGTTAGTGGCTGCATTCAATGCCAGAGACAGTGTAGCTCGCTTGCTGAAAGAATTCTCTGAACTCTTTACTGAAGATTTAGGTAAAGCTAACAATGTTGTCGCACAGATTACTACGAATGACAATGGTCAGATGAAATTTTGGCAGGACAGAACTGTTACCATTGCATTATGGGACAAAGTGGCTGCTGAACCTAAGGAAATGCAAGATAGCAGAGCTATTACCGCCCAGACGAGCTAGTCAATGGGCAAGTCCACTGGTTTCCCTCCCCAAACCTTCAGGTCACATTTGCCACTCTGTTGTCTACAGTCAACCCACAAAGTGTGATTGATACTTGTCCACTGCCACGCCCAGAGGATCTCATGGACATATTAGGTGCAGGTCACTACTTTTCAAAAACTGATGCATGCGACGCATATCTTCAAATACCACTAGATGAACAATCTCAAATTGTGTGTGGTGTGAACAGTCATTTGGGCTTGCCTTTTGGCAGTGCTTCTGCACCCACCATTTTCCAACAGTATTTTGAACAGCTGACTGCTCGAGTACCAAACTGTTCAAACTATTTGGATGATATTGTTGTAGCATGTCATACACCTGAAGAACACATTGCAAATTTGTGTGCTTTGTTTTGTGTGTTATCTGATGCAGGACTGTGGACTGGACAAGTTTGATTTTTTTTAAACCTGAGTTGCAGTATCTAGATTTGGTGATAAAGACAGGCCTATTGCTTTCACAACACAAGTGTTGTCAAAAGCTCAGCATAGCTATTCACGAGTAGAGAAAGAGGCAATGGCTATGGTGTATGGTGTCACCCAATTCCACCACTATTTGCATTGCAGTTCTTGTTTCATCCAAGGAAGACAGTTCCTGTATCAACTGCTCAAAAACCACAAAGGTGGGCTTTGTTATTGTCTTAATACCAGTATGAGATTGTGTATCATCAGACAGCTCAACATGGATGCACTTTCATGTCTTCCAATTGGCCCTGATACAGACTTTGATGCTTCTGCTGCATCTTGTTGTCAAATTGATGCTCAGAATTCTGAATTGCTTCAATCCTTTCCTCTGAGCTATAGGAAAATTGCACAGGCCATTGAAGCTGATTCAGATTTAACCATTTTGATAAACTACATTCGCTAATTGCATAGCACAGCATAAAGAACTCTATAGTGCACTGATACTTTGCAGATCAGCATAGCCTTGCTGTACAGCAAGGATATGATTCTTTGACAGTGGACACTCACATGTGTTGCCCCCAAAGCTTTGCAATAAGAAGTATTGCAGCTACTTCACCGAGGAGACTGGGGGAATGTTTGTACAAAACAGTTTGTGCGTCAAAACTGTACTTGTCTGGGTACAGACACTGAAATAGAAAAGAGATGATGTCGCAGTGTCATACATGTGTGGAAAATCAGTCTGCTCTGCCACAAAAATTCTCTAGTTGGCCTGTCACAATCAACAGGGAAATGTGTGCACATAGACTTTGTGAGACCTTCTTGGAACATTTGTTGGTTTATTGTGGTAGACTCTTATAGCAAGTTTCCTTTTACTGTGCCAATGAATTCTAAAGTGTCACGTAGCGTGTTTCAGGCATTGTCCTCTATTTTTTGCCTTAAAGGTTTGCCTGAAATCATAGTGTTGGGCAATGGCCCTCAGTTCAAATCAAATGAATTTGAAACATTCTGTGAATGCAATGGCATACAGCATCTAACTAGTGCACTGTTCCAGCCACAGTCAAACTGCAAAGCGGAACATTTTGTCAGAACCTTCAAGCATCAGATGGCCGAACTTCACACTGCACACACCAGGGATCAAGCACTGCAACTGTTTCTCACCTCCTATCATTCGCATCCAAGAGATGGACCATCACCGGTGGAACTGCTTCATGGCTGCCGCCATTGGCCACTGCTCCACCCTCCTCAGCATCCAGTGACAAAGGAAGGCCACAAGTATCGCTTCATGCCACATGATATTGTGTTTTCATGGTTTGTAGTGGCAGCAGACAGTGGGCGCAAGATGAGACCCTTAGTTGACTTGGCACATGTATGTATCTCATTTCAGGCCCAGACGGATTGCTGCACTGAAGTCACAAATAAATTCGCCACTGTCATGTGCACGGTGATCCTTCTGCATCTCTTCTCCCAGATTCATGGATCCTGAGGACAGCACGGCCACAGCAGTCACTGGAGAGTGTTATCTCAACACCGTGGGACGACTCCTCCGGTCCTGCTGATGGAGCTGGACCCGCCCATGTCTCAGCAGCCAACACCTTCTACATCTTGTTATGGGCCTTAGGAGGTGGATGCGTACCATTCTGCGCATCTTATGGGGGACGTTTCCACCAGGGTGAAGGCCGGATGGCAGGGTACGAGTGGAAGTCTGACGTCCTCTGCAGTCACAGCTTCCGGTCCATCACAGCCTCCATGCTGCTGCCTCACCCCCCCATCTCCACCTGTTGTTTTGTTCCATATATGACAGTGGTCCATCACTTTGGGAGGGGGGATGTCATGGCGTAAAGTCTGTGCCAGCACACCAGTCAGGAACAAAAGAGAAGAAGTCAACCAATCATATGCTGACCTCCCTCCCTCCAGTATGACAACACGACAGCAGCAGCTCCTAGATTAAAAGGACATAAGCACTGCGCCCGACTGGTGGCAACCCACTTCGATAGCAGCTTCAATGTTAGTCACTTTGTTAGCTATCTCTGTGTAGCACTGACACATGTTTGTCTATTCTGAAGAAGACTGACTGATTATTTTTCATGTTGCCCTTTGCTTGCGAAACATATCAAAGTTAAGTAACTGTAATGTCTTTTGTAATAAAACTCAATAATACAAGTTGTGTGATTGTCTAGCGAACCGAGTATGCAGGATTCTTAGACACAACAGTTAATAGCTTAAATTAATGTACATAGTGTAGCTACAAGAACAGCTAAGCTTTCACACATAATATTGGTCTTTTTAGTGTGTGTTAAAACTTTAAGATACATCACACAAATGTGTCAGAAAATTTTAAGCAAAAACATTAATGACTGGTCTTCTGGACTAAAAATTATTCCAAGTGGTTTGTACTCAAACTGTTAAGTTTTAAATGAAAGTCAAATGCTCTGTGATTTAAGAAATTCATTGCTCATTCTCACACATGACATAATTCGCCTTGTGTAAAAGGAAATTTCTTTTGAAAATAACACATTTCAAAGAACCATTCACAATATTTTCCTGCAACCTCTTGGACATGGGTTCATATCAACAGCTGCCAGAGAGCGCCACAAACCAGGCATTACTGCACGTGGGCAACTACAATGATGTTTAATGTTGGTACACATATAGCATTGAGTTCTTACATGACATCATAAAGGAAATAGAACATCAGAGGATAATCCAAGATCATAAGAGTTTTATAAACCATACTAAACTGCATAATTTGGCTTAAAGGATGCATTCACATGTCCAGATTTACAATGAAGTAGGCCTCAACCTGATATTAAGCTTTTCAGTGCGCTATTCAAAATGCAAATTTTCTTGTAGTACTAGTACTGTATTGTCTCATGCTTAGTTCTTCATTATATAGCGTAATTCCATACATGTCAGACGATGAAAATGTGCACTTGAAATGCAGTGAGCAGTTGAAACTAGCCAACAGTGTGGAATGAAACACTTTGTTTCTGATATATTAACTGAATCTGCGGAAAAACGCAGATTTTAGCAAACCGAAAAAAATAACTCCACTGTTGTGCAAGGCGATTAATGCTTGACTGTCAAAAATGTGGAAATAAAATAAAATCAGAAAAAAATCCCTTAATATCTTAGAATGTATTCTGTCAACCAATCCCTTCCTTTAGTAAATTTATGCCACAAATTGCTTTTCTTCCTAATTTAGTACCTAAGACAACTTACAAAAATTGAAATGTGATATGTGCCATTTAATGTAAAACAGACTCCAGCTACTTAGGGTTTCATGGCCGCCTTCTTCTTCTTCTTCTTCTTCTTCTTCTTCTATTTCTTCACTATACTTAGCAGGCTTACAGCCTGTTTTGTCTTCATTGAAGTGATCTGTTCTTTAGTTGTCCTGCATCTCTCTTTTCTATTTGTCTATAATGGATTCCATTTATTCTCTTATAACATTGTTCGTGTTTCATTTCTAAGGATACATCCTGTAACTTTCCTCAAGAATTTCATTTCAGTCAATCATATTCTTGTGTCTTTAATGACATATGTTAGAGTAAGAGTTGCCATATTTTGTAAAATAGCATTTTATCCTTTCTGTCTCATCACTCAGTGGACTGTGTACTGTGCCATTATATCATTTGAAACGTATTTAATTTATTAGTAATGCCAGTTTTGTACTCAGTTAATACCACAGCTGATCAGCTGAAACTGTGGTTCCTGTGTTGAAGGCCATTATTGTAATTTTTGCTGACATATTTAGAAGGCGAGTCTTAATTTCTAATTTAGTCAATGTACTGCAATTGAAAGGTCATTTCCTGTCTTCTGACTAATTATTTGGTCATTGACAAAGAGCATAGAGTGTGTGTGTGTGTGTGTGTGTGTGTGTGTGTGTGTGTGTGTGCGCGCGCGCGCGCGTCCTGATATTAATATGAGAGTTCCATGAGGTTTTAGGCTTGCAGCCAGATGATATCAACATTTTGCCACAATGTCTTGGCTGACAAGTGTTATGCCATCATCAGGCATCACTGAATGCCTGTCAACCAAAATATTGTGCTGAGATGTCAAGGTCATCCAGTTGCAAGCACAAAACCTCGTTGGACACTCATTAACTGGGTCAACTTCAAGGATAACATTAATTGGATAACTTGATTAACTTCCAACATTTAGAAGATTTATTCCCTTGCAACAGCCACAGATTTTTCTTTGTCCTTTTATGAGGAGCAGCATCACCTCCACTGTCTTCCTCAATTCAGGTACCATCCATCTCCCTCATTTAAGGGATGTAAGAGTGTCAATTGTCACTTTACTCCTATGTATTCAAGTAGTTCTATGATCACTCCTTTAGGTCCTACAGCTTTATAAATGCATATTTTTTGGTAGTAACATCCCATAAAATGTTCTCAGGTATCCTACCATACTGGATAATTAAACTCAAAAGACTCAGATGGTACACTGCTCTGAACATTTTTTCTCCCAGAGAACTCATTATTTTTCTATGAGCTTCATACTAAAATTTGAAATCTGTGACTACACCTCTTCTCACACAATGAATGAAAGAAGCCCCATGCATACCACACAATTAATCTCTATGAATAAGAGCTTTTCAAACAGAAATAAAGTGATGAGTGCTTACTTTTAGCGAGTGTACTTTAGGGGCTGACAGTGACTCGATAACAACCAGGAAACAGGATGCAGTGAGAAGAAACAAAACTCGTCATGTGAGTCAATCTACATGAAGCAGGAAGTCCAAAACCATAAAGACATGCCTGGAAATAAGTTCTGCATGAAGCTGGTACAGGAGGTTATTAACTGATCACTTGGCAACAACAATTGGCATGAAGTGCAAGGCAACGTCCATGGCAGTTAACAGTTAACCTCAGTGTAAGCGGCAGCCTGCTCCGATTACTGCCACTCGCAGGTACGCATTTCTGTCAGTGGGTTTGCCCATGCTATGCATCCTGTGCAGCATCCACAGCAGGTTTTCACACTAAGCCACTGCACTGTCTACACCAGCTTATCTGAGTCCATTGCAATGTATGCTGGCAGGAACACTAAGGGAATTTCATTTATACTTCACTTAATGTAATGTTATTAATGTCCACACCTCCCTTTCACAGCCCAGAGCTTGACAAAAAATCTACTTCAGGAGTTACAGAAAAATATCCATACCTACTTTTGAAAAATTTGAGCTTAGTTTAACACAATGGATATTGCAAATACAAATCTATTCATCAGAGAAAATAGTGACATACTTCGATAAACACAAGTTACACAGTTTTGCAATGGGTTCGCTACCATCGATACACACAAGTTGCACAGTTCTGCAATGGGTACACTACCATACATAAATACAAGTGTTCATACGTTTATCAGGGTATATACATGGACAGAAAGAAAAATACACCTTTTCAGGATGAAAATACACTTTTTCAGGATGAACATACACTTTTTCAGTGTTAAGTAACAATATAATTTTCCTTGAAGCAGTAAAACTTATCAATCCTTTGATTTATACACCAGTGCAGAACTTCCCGGCACATTACAAAGTGAAACTCAGCAAAAAAAAATTGTCTTCTGGAAAGATCTTCGATAGCATGAACACTGCATATTTTTGGACCATAAAAGTAAAAATATGAATTCCATCATATACAGCACAGTAGACTCCCAAACAATGAAACCAAGATTGTACTGTGTGATGTACTTATGACAGCCGATCAGAGCACATATCATATTATCTAACAAGCCAATGTCAACAGATATTCAGACTGTAGGACACGTGATGTAGTCACCCAATAGCAACACCACTGTCAAGCAATGCATGCACACAAACAGGAAATGTCAATGATTTAAATTAATATACAAACAGTATAGTTACAAGACAAATTAAGCTGTAACATATAGTACTGGTTGTCAAAAACATTTTGATGTCACCCCCCCCCCCCCCCCCAAACGGTGTGATTAGTCAGGATACTAAGAGCATAGTTTAACACTTCTAACAAGTATGATTATAAATTTCACTGCTGTGCGCCCAACATTTTGAGGGTTTCCAGGCTGAATACATGTTCCATCAAGCACTTTAACTCATCAAGATAGAAAAGTCAATTATGAGCAAATTTGCTCAAGAACTCACCTTGCACTGTTTTGAACATTAATTATACTTTTTGACTTTGTTATTGCACAAATTGTAATCTATGAAAGACCTAAAATATCCTGGGAGCCTGGTCTTTCTCTTGTGTGTGTTACCCTACAAGATACATCAAACACAAACAAGCCAGTAAACTTTTAAATAATGGTATAAATTACTTGCATTCTGGGCTCACTATGTTGCTCGTCCTCCAAATGTTATGTTTCGAATGAAACACTCCATGGTTTAAGAAATTCATCACACATCATTCTCACACATCACTTGATTCATTTCACTTAAAAGTAAATATACTTCAAAGGTAACACTTCTCAAACTATTTGCAATATTTTACTGCTATCTATTAGAACTGTAAACAGTTGTGGCATCACACTCATCAAAAGCAATTTGTTATTATAAAGTACTGCACAATCTTTATCCTATGCACACATTATGCTATCAGCAGATGCTTGTGTATAATGTGTTTGTTGTAAATGGCACATTTTCTTTACAACTTAAGTTTTATTTTGGAGTGATTCTCTTGTTTATGTTTTATTGTTGCAGTATTATTCTGCCATTATGGGCTAAAGTAAAATTACTTGCTAGGGTATTTGTCCTTACCATCAAAGTGAAAACAGAACAATGAAAAATTTCCACATTCTTTTCTGGAATTTCTGGTTGTCCTGGGGCATATACACCCTGGTTTACACACTGTGTAGGATATGAAATTAAAGAAAGGAGACCTAGATAAGATGAGAGAACCAGATGTTATTGGGCGTTCAACAGGGGGGACTAGGCAAACACTGACTGAAATAGGGAAAATAGACACAACAGAAGACCTATGGGTAGCTTTGAGTGATGAATTGTGAAGGAAGAAAGGAAGATTAGTGTTGAATGTCCTGTCAACAATTATGTTATTAGAGACAGTGCATAAGCTCAGATTCAGAAAGGAAGGGGAAGGAAATCAGCTGTGCAGTTTCGAAGGAACCATCCTGGCATTTGCCTTAAAAAGTCATAGGTAAATTATGGAAAACCTAAATCAGAATGGACAAATGCATATTTTAACCACTGCCCTCTCATATGTCAATCCAATAAGCTAATCAATGTGCTATATTGCTCAGTGTGGAAATAATAAGGCAGCAGAGAATCAAACCATTGAAAAAACAAAGGCCAAAAAATCCTCAGATAACATCGTCCATCCTTTCTAACTGATGAAACTATAAAAATGCAGCAAATGAAACAGGCAAAACGGAATAAAGACAGCTAAAACATGAGACTGACTGGAAGTGAAAACTGACAAAGTAGCAATGACTTGATGAGAAATGCAAGGCTGTAATACAAGTGTGCATGACTAGTGGAAAAATAAATGAAGCATATGTTTTTGTTGTTGTTGTTGTTGTTGTCTTCAGTCCAGAGACTGGTTTGATGCAGCTCTCCATGCTACTCTATCCTGTGCAAGCTTCTTCATCTCCCAGTACCTACTGCAGCCTACATCCTTCTGAATCTGCTTAGTGTATTAATCTGCTTAGTGTATTCATCTCTTGGTCTCCCTCTATGATTTTTACCCTTCACACTGCCCTCCTGTACTAAATTGGCGATCCCTTGATGCCTCAAAACATGTCCTACCAACTGATCATTTCTTCTAATCAAGTTGTGCCACAAACTCCTCTTCTCCCCAATTCTATTCCATACCTCCTCATTAGTTAAGTGATCTACCCACCTAATCTTCAGCATTCTTCTGTAGCACCACATTTCGAAAGCTTCTATTCTCTTCTTGTCTAAACTATTTATCACCCATGTTTCACTTCCATACATGACTACACTCCATACAAATACTTTCAGAAACGACTTCCTGACACTTAAATCAACACTCGATGTTAACAAATTTCTCTTCTTCGGAAATGCTTTCCTTGCCATTGCCAGCCTACATTTTATATCCTCTCTACTTCAACCATCTTCAGTTATTTTGCTCCCCAAATAGCAAAACTCCTTTACCACTTTAAGTGTCTCATTTCTTACTCTAATTCCCTCAGCATCACCCGACTTAATTTGACTACATTCCATTATCTTCGTTTTGCTTTTGTTGACGTTCATCTTATACCCTCAATTCAAGACACTGTCCAATCTGTACAACTGCTCTTCCAAGTCCTTTGCTGTCTATGACAGAATTACAATGTCATCGGCGAACCTCAAAGTTTTTGTTTCTTCTCCATGGATTTTAATACCTACTACAAATTTTTCTTTTGTTTCCTTTACTGCTTGCTCAATATACATCTCGAATAACATCGGGGAGAGGTTACAACTCTGTCTCACTCCCTTCCCAACTACTGCTTCCCTTTCATGTCCCTTGACTCTTATAACTGCCATCTGCTTTCTGTACAAATTCTAAATAGCCTTTCACTCCCTGTATTTTACCCCTGCCACCTTCAGAATTTGAAAGAGAGTATTCCAGTCAACAGTGTCAAAAGCTTTCTCTAAGTCTACAAATGCTAGAAACGTAGGCTTGCCTTTCCTTAATCTTTATTCTAAGATAAGTCGTAGGGTCAGTATTGCCTCATGTGTTCCAACATTTCCACGGAATCCTAACTGATCTTCCCCGAGGTCGGCTTCTACCAGTTTTTCCATTCGTCTGTAAAGAATTCGCATTAGTATTTTGCAGCTGTGACTTATTAAACTGATAGTTCGGTAATTTTCACATCTATCAACACCTGCTTTCTTTGGGATTGGAATTATTATATTATTCTTGACGTCTGAGGGAATTTCGCCTGTCTCATACAACTTGCTCACCAGCTGGTAGAGTTTTGTCAGGACTGGCTCTCCCAAGGCTATCAGTAGTACTAATGGAATGTTGACTACTTCTGGGGCCTTGTTTCGACTCAGGTCTTATAGTGTGCTCTGTCGAACTCTTCACGCAGTATCGTATCTCCCATTTCATCTTCATCTACATCCTCGTCCATTTTCATAATATTGTCCTCAAGAACATCGCCTCTGTATAGACCCTCTATATACTCCTTCCACCTTTCTGCTTTCCCTTCTTTGCTTAGAACTGGGTTTCCATATCAGCTCTTGATATTCATGCAAGTGGTTCTCTTTTCTCCAAAGGTCTCTTTAATTTTCCTGTAGGCAGTATCTATCTTACCCCTCATGAAATAAGCCTGTACATCCTTACATTTGTCCTCTAGCCATCCCTGATTAGCCATTTTGCACTTCCTGTCGACCTCATTTTTTAGACATTTGTATTCCTTTTTGCCTGCTTCATTTACTGCATTTTTGTATATTCTCCTTTCATCATTTAATTTCAGTATCTCTTCTGTTACCCATGGATTTCTACTAGCCCTCGTCTTTTTACCTACTTGATCCTCTGCTGCCTTCACTGCTTCATCCCTCAAAGCTACCCATTCTTCTTCTACTGTATTTCTTTCCCCCATTCCTGTCAATTGTTCCCTTATGCTCTCTTTTTGCAGTTTCTTCAGTTTTAATCTACAGTTCATAACCAATAGATTGTGGTCAGAGTCCACATCTGCCCCTGGAAATGTCTTACAATTTAAAACCTGGTTACTAAATTCATGTCTTACCATTATATAACCTGTCTGATACCTTCTAGTATCTCCAGGATTCTTCCATGTATACAACCTTCTTTTATGATTCTTGAACCAAGTTTTAGCTATGATTAAGTTATGCTCTGTGCAAAATTCTACCAGATGGCTTCCTCTTTCATTTCTTACCCACAATCCATATTCACCTACTATGTTTTCTTCTCTCCCTTTTCCTACTCTCGAATTCCAGTCACCCATGACTATTAAATTTTCACCTCCCTTCACTACCTGAATAATTTCTTTTATCTCATCATACAGTTCATCAATTTCTTCATCATCTGCAGAGCTAGTTGGCATATAAACTTGTACTACTGTAGTAGGCATGGGCTTCGTGTCTATCTTGGCCACAATATTGCGTTCACTATGCTGTTTGTAGTAGCATACCCACACTCCTATTTTTTTATTCACTATTAAACATACTCCTGCATCACCCGTATTTGATTTCGTATTTATAACCCTGTATTCACCTGCCCAAAAGTCTTGTTCGTCCTGCCACTGAACTTTCCCTTTTTAAATTTTCTAACCCACCTACCCCATTAAAGGATCTGACATTCCACATTCCGATCCGTAGAACGCCAGTTTTCTTTCTCCTGATAATGACGTCCTCTTGAGTAGTCCCTGCCCAGAGATCCGAATGGGGGACTATTTTACCTCTGGAATATTTGACCCATCATCATTTAATCATACAGTAAAGCTGCATGCCCTCCCCTTACTTTCAGCCGTTCGCAGTACCACAACGGCAAGGCCGTTTTGGTTAATGTTACCAGGCCAGATCAGTCAATCATCCAGACTGTTTCCCCTGCAACTACTGAAAAGGTTGCTGCCCCTCTTCAGGAACCACATGTTTGTCTGGCCTCTCAACAGATACCCCTCCGTTGTGGTTGCACCTATGGTACGGCTATCTGTATCATTGAGGCACGCAAGCCTCCCCACCAACGGCAATGTCCATGGTTCATATAGGTTCATATAGGAAACCTGTGAGGAAAACAAGAATACCCACGTGAATATCAAAAGCTCATGGCAGATTCAGAAAATATCATTCTTGTGAAACACGACCACAGTAGAACTTCGATTTTACGTTCTCCGATTTTACATTTTTCAAGATTCTACACGATAAATTCATAGCCCCTGTGAAAAACCCACAAGATCAATACTAAAATTTCCAATTTTACATTTCTTCCTAGTAAGGTTTACCTTCATTCTAAGCTCTTACTTGACATCTTGTTTGACTCCATCTGTTTTCTTCCTACTGACATCTGATGTGACTGAACACGTTATAAGTGACACAATGAAACATGCAAATTATGCCAGACCCAGCCAATATATGAAAGAATATCAATCATCAGCCTCTTAAATTTAAACACTGCGTCTCAAAAAATATGCTTCGTCATAACTGAGGAAGTTTTGCCCATTTCTGCCTAGTGAATTCTTATTGGCAGGCTACTTGTTAAGTCACTCAATAGCCCATGCAACCATGACATCACACTAACACCAGTAAAATGAGCTCACCAATAGGATATGTGGAGAGGAGTGGCCGTTCAATGACTGAAGTGCAGGTAGGAATGAAACCATTTTGTGAAGTGCTGAAAATGTCCTATGAGAGAGATGTCACATGGAAATAGAACAAGGGTTTTGTGGTAGCACGTTCTGAAGACTTTTGTGTTCAAATCTGACATAATACAGTCGCAACAACTACATACACTACCCATGTATATACTTTGCGCCACACATTATAGATCATAAAGATTGGCAGCAATGATATAAGGCATGAAGTGAAATTGTAGCACCCGAGTTTTCTTTCACATTTACATTTTACAGAGCGTACAAAAATTCACTGAGCCAACTTCTAATAAGCTTGTAACGTCAATTGGATAAGTAAACTATTTTTTTCACGTCTCTGTTTCTTTCATCAAGCCTGAAATAACACTTTAACAGTGGCGAGAAAATGAAGTGCAGCTTGTAAGAAAGGCATTAAACAATAACAGTAATGATGACAAGATTTGTCACTAAGCACATGTCCACAATTAAGCTTATGGTTTAACCACTTAGCTGCTGTGATGTTTTTGGTTTAATCCAACATGTTGCTTTTTTCTGTGTGAGCACAATGGATGATCTCTCCAGAACGTGTGTTTTGAATGTAAATTTGTGGTTGTAACATGTATGAAAATAGCTGAGTTAACTTGTATCCAGATACCAATTTCAATTTTTTGTAACTTGTTAGTTCACATCTGTGATTTTTTAAGAACTGGTGAAATCCATTAACACAAACTATTGTATAAACATTATACTGAACATTTAACTTCCTTCACTTATACAGATTTTATACAAAGTATTGAGAGGATTGCGATTTTTAATCATATACGCTGAGTACATGTTTTTTTGTTCGTATTTTGGGGAGTTTTAAAATTCCATCGATTCTGCATCATTTTCATCAATTTTGTGTTTTTAACTCTGGACCACACGAAAACTGTAGTTCTTTATTCTCATGAAGTAATAAATGTTATCGAGAGGGGATGTCAGACTGATTGCTTATTTTTGGAATTCCAGAAGGCTTTTGACACCGTTCCTCACAAGCGATTTATAATCAATTTGCATGCCTATGGAGTATCATCTCAGTTGTGCAATTGGATTTGTGACTTCCTGTCAGAAATGTCACAGAGTGTAGACACTGACAGGTCATGAATATGGGTGCATGTCTGAAGGACATTGTAAAGTACGTTAGAGCAACACAGACACTGCAATATAGTATTTAACACCAAATAACTGGTCTTTGACTTCAATCATACATCTCTTCTTGAGATCTGTGTGAGTATAGAATGTAGACGAAAGTGGTAACATGTGGAAGTTTGGGATGATACAGGGAGCATGCTAGGGTGGCCGAGGTGGTCAAGGTGACCTCTGGTGTCAAGCAGAAGATTCAGGTTCAATTCCTGGTGCATGCACAAATTTTAACTGTAACCAATGCATAGTCCAGCCAATGTTCAACAATATTCAATAATGTGCCTATAATTCTCATACCTTTCAGGTTGTCTGCAGAAAATGCTGTCATTTACCTTCTTGTAAAGTCATCAGATGATCAAAACCAATTGCAAAATAATTTAGATGATGTATCTGTTTGATGTGAAAAATGGCAATTGATCCTAAGTAATGAAAAGCGTTAGGTATCTACATAAGCAATAAAATCCATCTGCTAAATTTCAGTTACACAAAAAATCACGCAAATCTAAAGGCTGCAAGTTCAGTGAAATACAGAATAACTTATAACATAGGTAATGCTGTGGGGAAAGCTAACCAAAGACTGCAATTTATTGGTAGTACACATAGAAAATGCAACAGGTCTACTAAAGAAACTCCCCACACGACATTTGTCCACCCTCTTCTAGAGTATTGCTGTGTGGTGTGGGATCAGCATGAGATAGGACTGAGAGAGAGCATCAAAAAAGTTAAAAAAAACGGCTGCTCATTTTGTATTATCATGAAGTAGAGGAGAACTGGGGTGGCAAACATGAAAACGAAGACTTTTTCTATGCAGCAGGACCTCCTCATGAAATTTCATTACCAACTTTCTTTCCAGAGTGTGAAATTATCTTATTGGTGCCTACAGGGGGAATTATCATTACCATAAAATGAGAGAAATCAGATCTCACATAGAAAGATTTAAATCTTTCTTTCTCCCACATACTGGTCAAGAATGGAACGGCAGGGAAATAGCTTGTAGGTAGTTCCAGGAACCCTCTGCCAAGCATTTAATTGTGAACTGTGGAGTAATTGCATAGATACAAGTGTAGATGGCAAGCCCCTACTATGCACAGAAGGGAATGCTGGAAGGTGGAAGGAATGCATGGAAGGTTTATATAAGGAAAAGAAACTGAAAACGATATTATGGAAAGAGAAGAGGAAGCTAATGAAGGTGAAATGAGGAATATGAAACTGCAAGGAGAATTTGGCACAGCTCTAAAAGATCCAACTCACAACAAATTACCTAGAGTAGACAACATTCTCTCATTGCTATTGAGGCCCTTCCAACAACTCTGTTTTAACTTGTATGCACAATACATCAGATGAGCGGAATAGCCTCAGACTTGAAGAAGAAAGTAGTTATTCCAATTCCAAAGAAGGCAGATACCGACAGGTGAGGATATTAATGAGCCACAAATTTAACAAATCAGAACTCCAAAATACTGAAAATAATTATCTGTAGAAGAATCAAAAAACTGGTAGAAGCCAATCTCTGTCAAAATCAGGTTGGGTTTTGGGGAAATGTTGGAACACACAAGACCATCCTAATCAATAATACAGTTATCTTAGAACATACAGTGAAGAAAGCAAACCTACATTTACAGCATTTGTATATTTAGAGAAAGCTTTAGACAAAGTTTATTGGAATACACTCTTTGAAATCCTGAAGATAGCAAGATTTAAAAAAGAAGGGAGCACAAGCTTCATTTTATGATTAAAAACTGCCTTTTTCTTTCTGAAATGTATTTTATTTGTTCCAAGATGTGTTTTCCCTTTAACTTTGAGGTATCTTCAGTAAAATCTAGAATGATACAATTTTTTTCTGCATGATTTATAGGCTATAAAACCATTCAGGTCTTATTTTTTCGTGTAAGTAAGTGATTACTTACAGTTTTTCAATTTTTTACCTGACATCTGTGTTTCCTCTCATCTGATCACATGCTGGACATAGCATTATAATTTCATTTATGAAACATAAGCTCTTATTCATGTTACAACTTTTTCTTCTTCACAACTGTCATGTTCTTTGTTATAATTGCTGTGGAGCACTATTATTCTTCTGTCACTAGTTGCAGATATTTCACCAAAAACTGTTACTTACAGGCATAACTACTGTGTGTTCACTTTATGTCACTTTATTTGGTTTGCCTGCATACATCATGAACATAATGAAATATATGCTGAAAACTGGTGTCTGTTCATTTGTGTTCTCCTTGTACCTGTGTGTGTGTGTGTGTGTGTGTGTGTGTGTGTGTGTGTGTGTGTGTGTACTGTGTGGGTGTGTGTGCGCATCTGTGTGATGAGTGTGGTTAGTCAGGAGAATTGTTGAAGGTTTTGGTGTTCAGCTGATTAGAGTTTTGATTTAAATGTTTTGTGGAGGGCGTCATAGAAGAGTGAGTAGAAAGGGGCTAGGTGGTATGATAATAATCCTCCGTTGGAGTGTTACTCTATTATTTTATCTATTAATGTGAAAAGTAAGTTGTTTGTCATGTGTACTTGATTGTTCAACACAGTTTTCTTTTCTGCTTTGGTTTATTTGTATATGGTTATTTCATTGCAGGGTTATGAGGTGTTTTTATTGTTAATTCTAATTATTTTCATGCCTTCTTCTACAGAGATCAGCTAGTGATTGTGCTCTCTCAGGTGTTCTGCAAATGTGGAGTGGTTTGCCCATACTTCCAGGCTCTCATCTGTTTTGTATCAGATACACAGAGAATATGAGATCCTGGAACTATGGGACTAAACACTCCACATCTGCAGAACACCCGAGAGAACACAGTCACTAACCAGCCTCTATAGAAGACATTAAAATAATTAGAATCAACAATAAAAACCTCCTAACCCTGAAAGAAAATTATCACATACAGAAAACCAAAGCAAGAAATAAAATCCTGTTGAATGATCAAGTACACATGACAAACAGCTCACTGTTTGCATTAACTTATAAAATAATAATGTAACACTCCAACAGAGGATTATTATCATAATAAGACCACCCAACCCCTTTCCACTCGCTGTTCTTTGAACCTCTCCACAAAACATTTAAACCAAAACCCATATCAAATGAACACCAAAACTTTCAACCACTCTCCAACAGGCATTACATACACACTCAACTTTCTACAACTCTCATGACTAACCCCCCTTCCTCACACCCCACACACAAATGGGTATGAGCTGCTGAGACCCAAAGTGGTATAACCCAATTTTTCCCAATTCTGAGAAATGAGAGATTGTGCATTTCATTTAATGTAAATTCATCCTTCACAATAATTTATGATTCATTTGATGAAATGTACCAATGCAATATTATAAGTACCTTTTCTACAGACTTTTTTTATTTCCTTTTTATAGTTCCTAAAAGTTGGAGTATCACTTTTTTAATTTCTTTTTTATAGTTCCTAAAAGTTGGAGTACCACTTTTCCTCTCAGCAGTTTACTCATACTGAAAGATAAAGTGATGTAAACCAAGAGTTTTACCACTCCTCTTATAAACATCTAGGTGAAGTTGAATACCTAAGAAGGAATATGCTTCCTTTTTAATCTCCATAATTGCAATTTATTTATAAAACATAAACATAATGTGATTCAGGAAATGTATGTCTGCACTTATTGCTCCCATTATGCACTTTTCTCTCACAAACTGAGTTAAAATAATTGCATTATTGTTGTTAATTACTGGAATGCTATCTACTGAGTCTGTTTAGTTGTTCAGCAGTGCTTTCACCTGCAGAATACAAATAAATTGTTGTTTCTAAATGTTGAAATGTCTTTAAGTGTAATTCTTGTCATGCTGATATTTCAAGAGTCTTTACAATGGAGCATGTCTGTTTACTCGATTTCACCATCTACATCATCTTCCTCTGCTGAAGGGGCAACATGTCCAAGTCCAGATTCCTGAGCCAAACTTGCAGCTGTCAGTTGATTGAAGAAAGTTGGAGAGATGTATGGGAGAAGTGTTATCGTGTCTCTCCTTCTTGATTTGGTGACAGGTCGCAAAGCATTTTTGAGAGGGATGAGTTGAACACTAGACAAGCGAGGGTGGCCTCGAGCACAATGTGAAGTTGTAATATCCAAAATTTTGAAAGGGACTGCATCAAGAGATTCTTTGTATAAAGCAAAACGTGGGCATTCATTCTGGAAATGAAGCTATCAAATGTGAAGCCAACTGATCTTTTCATTTTTGTGTTATTCTTTCTAAATGTTACACATTTCTCTACATAGTTTGTTGAGAAAAAAATCATTAAGATCCTTTCTACAAATGGTAAAGGGTTGTTTCCTCCTTGCCTTTTGAATGACATTATACCAATCATCCAGAAAATACCCAAATTAATGCTAGTTTTGAATTCTGATTTTGCCCAGTTGCTGCTTCACTGTATGTCATTACGTGATGAGCATTATGGGCATGGAGTTCTACTTGCCCTAGAAGGCAGAAACCTGCTTCTAGGAATCCTTTCTATGAGACAGTCTCATCACAAATGTACATAAACACATTGTTCATTTTGAAATCATGAATGCCACAGTTGTATACATACAAGTTCCTCAAATAATAAGCTTTAGATGTTGAAACCTTAGGGAAAGGGAGTGCTTTCTGAAGATCAAAAATTATGGTTATGATATTCACATTTCCTTGAGCTAAGTTGTGTGTCCTCAGACAAACACTCCCCTGCTATTTCTGCTGTTCTTTAATGTTCATTTTGTTTGTGCACTAATAGTGATTTAAGTGATTCTTCTGCTGTCACATGTCTCAACTTTAAGGACACACATGTAGCACAAGTATCTTTCACTGGGGCACGGAATGATAAGTTGGATCTCTTACTGAGAATACATCTATAGAAAGTTTCCTTCACTACACTTCTTTCTGGAACTTGTTTCTCAATGTAGTCTTCTTTGTAAAGATCTTAGATGGTCTTAACATTGAGATCAGGGCTGAGATATTTTCTATTAACTTTGTGTACGCTAGTGTAGTGACTTTCATAAGCTAGGAAACATTTAATGTGGTCCACTACTACGTTGACAACATCCTTGGGAATTTTGTTTTTTGGAATATTCTTCCCTCCCAAATCCTTCCCAGGTGTTTGTCCTTCTTCTTTCTTTAGTGCTCAAGTTAATTGATCATTAGAAATGGAAGAGGTACTGAAGAAAAAATGTTTGTATACAAGAATGCTTTCTGTTTTTACAGTCACAAAGCATTTGTACATAACTGATTTGGGTCCCTTGCACTTGCCTTCATAACGAACATGTTTCACCAGTACAGAGGTAAGCATTGTTTGCTGAAGTTTCCCAAACCCCAAAATGCTTCAAACAAAGCATACCTCTCACCAGTACTTAACAGACACACATTTCTTACATCAACCACAATATTTCCCACTGAATTTCTTTGCTTCAACACGTTTCCTTTTGGTTGATACATAAGATTCCCCTTGGGTTTTCTTTGTAGTTGCCTAATGTTTCTGTTGATTTTGAGGTTGACATTTACATTTTTTCCTGATTCCAGAGTATCCTTTATAATTGGTTTCATTTCTAGGCAGTGGATCTCGTGTTGCAGTATGTTTAAGTTTCAGGAACATCACTTTGATACACTAGTTCAGCGGTTTGTGAGGATGGTCCTGTGGCCCCTTTAGGACGTTGACATCGATTTTCTAGCATAGTGATCTGTGTTAATTCTGATGCCTAAAATGGAGGATGTTCAGGACTGGTGTCAGTCTCCAAAGATGAAACCATAGTATTAATAATATTTCTCCTGTAGTACTTCGTAGTTGTTTGATCCAACAACAAACACTGTCCTAAATAGTCCACTGATCTGTTATCAGAATCTTTACGGCCGGAACCTTCACTGCCACTGGAAAGTTAGTAGTCTGGACCATTCATGTTCAGTCCTGGAAATAAGGCTAAATGTTCACTACTAGATTCATATACATTTTGACCTAAAACATTTGCAACTAATGTGATTTTACCCTGCTTAACGTACTGTGAACTGTGTTCTCCTGTCTCAAAATTATTATTTATTTTTTATAATTTAACTCAACCTGTGCCATAAATTTTAAGGAAACAGGAACAGCATGTGCAAAACTTCCATAGACACGGAATGAATAAATAAATAAATAAATAAAAAGAAAAAAGAAAAGAAATCGAAAATAAATAGCTGATATCATAAACTTGAAGTCCAGTAATTAAAATTCCTCATTTGGCATGTGAATATTCTGTTCTGATCCTTTTGTGAATAGATCAAACAAAGCACAATGTGTTAATATAACAACAAAAACAATCAATTATTTAATTGGATGGATAAAAGATAGACTCACCAGGTGACAGCACAACATGCACATAAAAGACCGTTACAATTGGAAAGCTTTCGGTGCCAGTGGCTCCTTCTTCAGGCAGAAGGGTTAAGGGGAGTGAAGGAAAAGGACTGGAGAGTCTGCATCCAAACAAATACATTTGTCTTGGATGCCAAGGCTGTATGGGAGGAAATGTTGGATATGGAAAGGACAGCAACTGTCAGATTGTAAGTACTGTTGCTTGTTGTTAGGTTTAAAGTGGAAGAAGTGTGTTGCTGACCTTCAGTGAGGACGTGTTCAACATCAAGGAAAGTGGCACGGGATACAGAATAGGACCAAGTGAAATTTAACTGGGAGAAGGTATTCAGATATTATGGGAATTTTAGACCGTCAGCTTCACCAGTGCCTTATAAAGACAATTTCTGTTTAAATAACATCTGGGTAATACAAATCTGAAGAAAGAAAATGATGCTAATATTTACTAGCACTGTTGCAATGCCTTTTTGATTTTAGAATGTAAACAAACATGCAAAACAACACAGAACAACATGACCACATGGTCTTGCCTCTTGACTTATACCACTGCCCCACAAATGCGCTCTTCATCCTGGCGTAAGAAGAAGAATGTATTTGTTGCGCTCAAGTGGCTCCAGTGGGAGTTATCATTATACAACTTCTCCACAACAAATGCTGGCGCATTGAGAATAAACTGAGTGGTATAACTCAGAAACTAAATTTTTTTGACTTAGACCACTTTGGTTCTCAGCAGCTCATATAAAGAGAACAGAAATGAACTGATGTTAGTTTTCATCATATATTTTGTTATGACTGCAACATGTACATACACAAACCAAATAGGAAGAGATATAAAATGAACACATGGTAATTATGACTTTACATCACATTTTTCGGTAAAATTTCTTCAATTGTTGACAGAAGAATAATAGAGCTCCACAGCAATTAGTGCATCAAACATGAAACTCATGACGAAAATATTTCGTACAGTGAATATGTGCTTATGCTTCATTAAGTGAAGTTATAGAGTGACTTCCAGCATGTGACAAGATGAGAGGAAATTGACATGTAAGTCAAAACCTCAAAAAACTGTAAGTAATCACTTGTTTATGAAAAAACAAGATGTGAATTGTTTTTTAATCTACAAATAGTGCATATCAAGACAAAACAAGAATCTACTGAAGGTGTCTTAAAGTACAAGTGAGAACATACCTGGAAGAAATAATGTACATTGTTACATTGTAGCAAGTAAAATGCTGTTTTTATTTACAAAATGAATATCTCTATGCTTGCTGCAAATGATGGCGATGCAAACAAACTTGTTATAGTAAAAAGCGTTTTTACTAACTGGAATCTGTACTGAAATACAATGTACATATCTGTTACTAAGTGTAACAAGCCAATATTAAAAAGTTGGTGAAAGGGTGCCTGTTAACTTTTAAAACAATCAGAATATCAATCTCTGTGCACGCTTATGGTGGACATTCAGAATTTCGTCTTCTATTATGGTCGATGTGAACAAACACATAAAGAACAAAGCTTTGTGATGGTTTTAATCACAGAGTCATGCTTTGACCAATGTTTTACTACTGACATGTTACACTTAGCAACAATGATGGCCAGCATTGAACTTACGCACAGATTCCTTTTTTATTATTTTTGTGTTTTAATATTTTTATAAATAGTGTATGTTTTAAAGATTGTTAGGTGTTCACATTAACTGAAAGTTAACTTCCAGTTCATTTCCAGAGATCTGAGTTACACTTCGTAACATTGATGTTGTGGTCAGCATGGTACGCAGATTCTGATCCTTTAGTAAGCATGGTACAATTGTTATTAATTTAGGTTGCAGTTCACAACAATGTACATTTACGGAAATTTTCTGTTTATTTTCATAAATCTAAAGATGGATGTTAAAAAACAAAAACCTGTAGCCGGGAAATTGTTATTTTATTTTTTAGTGTGATCGAGACTATTACAAATTTTTAACAAATAATACAGATCAATATATTTCCTTCACCTGACAGCGTCAGCCATTACAAACAAATATGTCTCACTCATTATTAAAGCCCTTACACAAAATTCATATTTTATACCACCAAAAGCTGCCATTAAAAAGTAATTCATTCTACTCTAACTAGTCTGAAATCACCTTACAACTCAATGTCTTATAAACAACATGTCTGTCATCACCATTGTACCTCAAATACATAACTGGGCTTAGAAAAATGATATTCTGTCCATCATGATTAAGTGATCAATTGGATATGTTCTTTAATTACATCTCTCTGAGCATACACTGAAGAGCCAAAGAAACTGGTACACCTGCCTAATATACAAGTATGGCCCCCGCAAGCATGCAGAAGTGCTGCAACACAATGTGACATGGACTTGACAGATGTCTGAAGTAGTGCTGGAGGGAACTGACACCATGAATCTGTAAGAATACAAGGCATGTTACAAAGCATCCAGGATAGCACAACAATGTTTATGTCTGGGGAGTCTGGTGGCCAGCGAAGTGTTTTAACTCAGGAGAGTGTTCTTGGAGCCACGCTGCATAAATTCTGGATATGTGGGGTGTTGTATTGTCATGCTGGAATTTCCCAAGTCTGTCGGAATGCACAATGGACATGAATGGGTACAGGTGATCAGATAGGATAATTATGCACATGTCACCTGCCATAGTAAGATCTAGACATATCAGGGGTCCCATAACACTCAAACTGCACATGCCCCACACCATTACAGAGCCTCCACCAGCTTGAAGAGTCCCCTGATGACGTGCAGGGTCCAAGGATTTATGAGATTTTTTCCATACCTGTACATGTCCATCTGCTCAATACAATTTGAAACAAGACTTGTCTGACCAGGAAACATGTTTCCAGTCATCAACAGACCAATGTTGGTGTTCATGGGCCAAGAGAAGGCTTAAAGCTCTGTGTCATGCAGTCATCAAGGGTATACGAGTGGGCCTTCAGCTCCAAAAGCCAGTATCAATGATGTTTCATTGAATGGTTTGCACGCTGACTTTTGTTGATGGCCCAGCACTGAAAATCGCAGAAATTTGAGGAAGGGTTTCACTTCTGTCATGCTGAACGATTCTCTTCAGTTGTCGTTGGTTCTGTTCTTGCAGGATCTTTTACCAGCAGAAGCTACGTTAGAGATTTGACGTTTTACTGGATTCCTGATATCCATGGTACACTCTTGAAATGGTCGTATGGGAACCCCCCCTTCATCGCTACCTCGGAGACGTTATGTATAGTCCGCGCCAGGTATCTGAGAGCTTCATGATCGTTACTCTGAAACTGCTGGATAACCACTGCGCATGCACTAAAGTGTTCAGCTCTGACCAAATACATTCGGCTGCCACATGTGTCCGTTGTGAGTACAGTACACTTTCCACCTTTGTGTTCTTTTTCGGTATTTGTATTACTAGCACACAGTGACTTCATACTGAAAATGACATCTATTAGTACTTCAAAACTAAAAGGCAGAAAAGTGAATGTTTATGGAGGCTGAATCCTCTCAGGGGATGAATAATCCGGTGGAGCAAGCTCAGCTGAGAGTTGAAGTGGCCACAGGCATTGCACGTAGCACTATCCAGAAAATTAAAAGGGAAGGCAAGCTATTGAAATATTGCAGGAAAAGGAAATTTGAAACTCCAGATAAAAAACGTAAACGTAAAAGAATTAGAGATGTTGACAGTTTTGATGAGGCCGTTGTTAGGAGAAATTTTTATGTGGCTGAAAAATGTAGGCCTATAGGCCTACAGTGGAAGGAATTAAACAGAAGTTGAAAGAAGTAGTAGACTTTCAAGGTAGCGACACTAGTGTAAGGTGGCTACTTAAGAAATTCGATTTACACTGGAAAAAAACAAAATCAAGTAGACTGATACTGTTAGAGAGAAGTGATATTACAGAAAAAAGAATATCATATTTGAAGCAAATAAAAAAATGTAGGGATGAAAACTAAGACATTGTTTATGTTGATGAAACTTTTATTTTATCGTCACAAGTCACTGGGAAATCATGGAATGATAATACTGCTCACAGTCTCCTCAATCCGCTATCAAAGGGACAACACCTAATAATAACTCATGCAGGCGGTGAAAATGACTTTATTCCTAATGCGCTTGTTATGTGGAAGTCAAATCAAGCAATGGGAGATTACCACAACCAAACAAACCAATCAAATTATGAGAAGTGGTTGACAGAAAAGCTGATTCCCAATTTAAAATCTAACTATGTAATGGTTCTCGACAATGTGCCCTATCACAATGTTAAAAATAAACAAAGTTCCAACATCTCACTCAACTAATGATGATATCAGAAAGTGGCTAACAAAGGAATGTATTCCATTCTCGGATGACATGTTGAAGCCCGTTCTCTATGAGCTCATTCAAAGAACCAAGGCAACGACCCTTGAGTATTCCATCAATAAAATCCTTGAAACTGCTTGTCACATTGCCTTACACCTTCCTCCTTACCATCCAGAATTAAATTCAATAGAAAATATTTGGTCAATTGTAAAAGGTTGGGTAGGTTCTAGGAATGTTCTCTGCAAGAACGTCTGTGAAAAATTTGTGTGAGGAGATATTTAATTCCATGAGTAAAGAAGACTGGATTCCGCTGTGTGAACACATTAAAAATATTGAGTGGGAATACATGCAGAAAGAAATATTTATCAACAATGAAATAGATAATATAATCCTAGATTTAGGTGGTGCAGACAGTGATAGCAGAACTGATTACTGTGATTCTAGCTCTGTAGATGACAGAGAACTGGAAGGAGTGGCTGTGCTACCTGATGATGACTGAAGGTGAGTACTCACATTCTAAGCTGATCAGATTTCAAAGAGAAAAAACCAGGACACTTTTGTTTATAGTTTATACTTAACTTCATTAGTGCAGTTACATCTTACTCTCGTTTTTCTTGCCACATAGCATGATATTTTGAAGCTGATAATAGACCCATGATGATGCTACACTTGAAGAACTCAAAATGAGAGTGTATCTTCAATTTATGAATTGGGATGGGAAATGTAAATATTACTAATCTGTAATAAGACACAAAGTAAATAATTTATCGTAAGATTTGCCTTAGTAGTATTTATCAGAAGAATGAATGGATTGATTTTAGTGGTTACACATTTGAAAGAAGGTATTTTATTATTAATACAGTAAATATTGTGAAATACATTTCTCTAACGTCCTACTACTAGGGAATTTAATTATCATAATTTTTGATTAAGTAAGAAATGTTACCACACACATTTTGTTTCTCGATTAAAACTGGGAAAATTAAATGTCTGATTATCTCAAGACACCGGGACATTTATGTGAAAGCCGAGACATCTGGTCAGCCTAGTGCAGTCAATGTCCTCAGCTCGGCGTGCATACGCTTGCTCCGATGTCCACAGCAGTCCCCGCCGTGACGTCACCAATGCTTTCAGATATCTGGTGCGGAGTGTACCACTGTTCGTATGCTGACTATAACACCAAGTTCAAACCCACTTAAATCTTGATAATCTGTCATTGAAGCAGCAGTAACTGATCTAACAACTGCACCAGACATTTGTTGTCTTATGTAGGCGTTGCCGACTGCAGTGCCGTATTCTGCTGTTTAGATGTCTCTGTATTTTAATTTGCATGCCTATACCAGTTTCTTTGATGCTTCAGTGTATACTGGAGTGATGGTGTGCTAGGCACTGTATTGTCATACTCCAAGTCCAATAGATACTACAGTGTTAAAGCAGCTTTTGACGGTATAAAAATGACTTCCATACAACAAACTGAACCTGTGGAGCACAGTTTAAAGGATATAATTTTCCTTATAATTTAAAGTAGTATGCTTACTGTCTTTACCTTCCAACTTACAAGCAGGGTCTCTGAATCTTTCATTTTAACTCTGACATCTCTTGGTGGGGCCTCAGGAACTTCCTCCTTTGTCGTTACTGTGAGAATATTACTGTAGTTAGATGCCCCAACATCATTTAGAGCAAGAACTCTTATGTTATATACATGTGCTGGCATGAGGTCACTCAACGAGGCTACCTGCTGGAGTCCATCCACCTCTATCTGTGGTACATCGAGACTCCATGGCACTGTCAACATGCGTAGACACTGCTAGGAATTACGCTGTTTCTGAGAAAAGCACATATCAATGAAGATACATTTATGTCAAACTATGGAGAATTACTACAGAACAAACATACCTGACACATTTTTATACTGGATTATGTATGATGTAATAGCACTGTTTCCATCATATGGCTCTTTCCAACTCAGTTTTAGTGAGCGACTGGTAAAATTATTTACATGAGCATTTATTGGTGGTTCTGGTGGCTCTTGTACTATCAATTTTACTTCCAGCCGGTCACTTCCATACTCGTTTGAAGCCACACATTCAAAAGTAGTAGTATCTTTCCTTTGAAGATCGCGGACAATCAGTTTTGAAGACGTTCCATTTTCTGATTCCTCTTCCTTCAATATGATATGTGAGTATAGTTTTCTGTCAAACTGGTGCCCATTACTAAACCAAGTAATTGAAACTGGCTTATCTCCTTCAGCTGTGCAATCAAGAACTGCTGTGTCACCTTTCAAAGCTGTCACATTCTGGTGTGCCATACTAAATCTTGCTGGTACTGAAACAGTAATTTGATAAATATTTCCTAGTAGTCAACAGAGACAATTCCAGTTAATTGCACATTGTTTGCTACTGAAAAACTTGCCAAATATTTTCATTAGAATAACGATAGAAGAATGTAATTGTTAACATTGCAGATGAATCCAGGTTACTTTCACAAATTAGTATTGCCTGTGGTCAACTTTCAGTCAACGACCAGCTGAGTCAGTGGACCTGATCTACAATAAAAAAACTGCACTGAAAATTCATCAAACCACAATTATAACTCTCAAAATTATTTGGAATTACGTTCAGTGCACATTTAAATGTATGCATCAGGACAACAATAGAATTATCAACACCCGCATTATTTCTATTACTTTGTCTATGCAAAAACTGTGTCTCTCTAGCTCGTTGTCTTTCTTTTGACCCATTAGTGTCCTCCTTTGAGGAATAACCCAAAGGAAATTTATTTTCTTTATAATACTGGAAGTTTCAGGTATTCAAAAAGAATTGAAATTGAAAATTAAAAACACTTCAATGAAAGTAAATGAAAAAACGATGTTAATAAACAATGTTTGTTGCCCCTGACTGCTTTGTTACTGACAACATCAGTTGCATAGCAGTTGTGACATTGTAGCTACCCTGTATGCGTGTGTTATTGCAAATGAATTATTTGCGATATTTAAATATGAATGTCCCTAGAAAGCTATTTCATGAAATATTTACTTAATAATCACAATACTTATACAGAATGTATATAGGTTCTTTTCAACCACAGAAAGCTTAACAAAGCTTTTGAGCAATAATTACATTAAAATAAGAGATCACAGTTGCTGTTATACACTGTGGTGTACAACACACTCATCAGCACCCACCACCTGCACAGCAGCAACCTGTGACCAGTGATAGATGTCAGATCTCACCTAAATATTTTATTAAGTGTTATTTAAAAGTATCTATGGTTGCAGCTTGGTTATCAGACTTTCATAAGAATCTTGATGCTTTTTGTGCCATCCCTCAAAACTGAGTGGAAGGCATGATCCAAGTCAGGGGAAAAACATATATTTTAAATAAAATGCTGCATTCTCCCAATAGGTGGCAGCTTTCTGGCCTTTGTTTCTAGCATCTCCTTTCCCAAATGATGAGCGAGGTCTGTATAAACAAGAGGCACTTTACTCCATGCTACGGTAAGTAATGTGCAAGCCTGATTGGCTGCTGCAGCACCAGTTGGTTGCCCCAACTTCCCACATACTCTTCATCCTTTCAACCGAGCTTTCAATTTTGGAAATTAAAAAAAGTCCACAGGGGCCAGGTCTGGAGTGAACGGAGGATGAAGCAGCACAATGATTTCACTTTTTGTGCGAAAGTCAGCCACCAACAGGGATGGATGTGGGGGTGTTTTATCGTGGTCCAAGAGCCACGAATTGTCTTGCCACATTTCAGGCCAACACGAATTGTCTTGCCACATTTCAGGCCAACACGAATCGTCTTGCCACATTTCAGGCCATTTCCTCCTCAGTAGGAGCATCATCAGAAATAATGATGATTTTCTGTGTCCCTGTTTGCAGTTAAAGAATTTTGCACATTGCTAGCAAAGTATGTGGTGAGTCACGTCCTGTGTCATCACTTATAACTGCACCACTTGTGGTCTTAGTTTTGAAAATATGTCATTCCTGTGAAAATTTAAACCTGGTCATTACTCCAATGATACCCTTGTACTTCTCGTGGGAGAATTGCACACCAGTTCTCAGCAAAATCACAGTGAAGCACTAAACATAGTTCTTCAGCCTGTACACACCCTTTCACTTCTGCAAGTGTAGTTGTTGCGATTTCTTCAGATGCTGGTGTGTTACTGCTTTCACTGGCCATTTACCAAGTTCATCAATGACTGTGAAAGGCAACCGTATTCTTAATTAGTTTATTTTCCTCCCATGTCACATATGTAATTTCTACAGAGTAATCTACTACGTCTTTCAGGCCAAGTCCCTGAAAAGACAGTCCTCCCTTTCCAGGCAGTCACCACATACTTCAAACAAAGAAGTCTCTGAGTTTACATCACAGACTACCAATGACCTCACTCGCCCAACCAAGATGTCATATGTCACTTGCTCTAGTAATTTCTTCAATGTTACCACACAAAGTTCAAAATTCGCACAGTACACACATAAACAGACATCTCTAGGTGGGTGTGGAACAACCAACTTAGATTGTAGTGAATAAAATTTTGATCTTCCAATATGTGAAGATGTACACTTGCTCTTATAAACTGCAAAAGTTTCTTTAACACTGTAAGTCATGTACCTCTTCACTTTCACAACTTTTTGATCTTCAACTGTTACAGTTATAGTGTCTTTTTTGATGGCATTCAGGCGAGAACAGTCCGATTTATCTTCCAGATAAAATTACTGCACTATTTGAACTTGAGCTGCTTCTATGGGATGACCATAATAGGGATCTGGCCTTCGAAAGACTCCTTTTACAGACCTCACATTTCTTGATTTGTCTACCATGTACTTTGATACTGATGGAACGTGGTTCAAAATTGTTTTCTTTGAAAATGTCTCTGGAATAATAGTTAAAACTTGCACTTTTTCACTGTAGGATGCATGATGTTCAACAACTGAATTGATATTTGTGAAAAATTCCTGATTAGAGGTGCAAGAATTTCTACTTTGAGGAGAGTGGTCAATTTTGCTGTAGTGTATTCATCCATAGCTTCAGTAATTTCTCTGCACTTTCTTGATGCATAGAGCTTATGACTCGACTTCACTGACCATGATTTCTTAACAGGACTAACACCTACCTCTGTAGTTGACTGATTCATGGTATTTAATTCTTCCTCTACTGATGCAATATCAGCATCATCTGCACCATGGGAGGCTTCACCTTGTTCAGATACTCTCATTGTTGTTATTCTGTCAAAAGATTTAGAACACAAAAAGTCATCACTGGAAACATCTTCACTTTGAAACAGAGTCTTCAAATGAGAACACTTATTCCCAACCTGAACAAAGTCTGTTTTTTGTTTTTTTGTTTTTGTTTGTCTTATATGTCACTCTTTTATGGATATGCAAATAGTCAGCACACTTCACTTTCCTGTGGCCCCTGTCAGAAGGCATTTCAAACAGTCCTTTTCACAAAACACACTGCAACTGTGTCAGCTGGCAAATTCCTCACAAAAACACAGAACTCTGGATAGTCTCAGATTTCTTACAAGCCTCTTCGGTAAACAAATTAGCAATGAACAACTACAATACAGAAACCTGCAATGAACAACCATGACAAAGAAACTGATAAAAAACTACAACAAAGTTTAAGAAATATCTCCAACAATGAAAGTGAAAAGAAATAACTGCAACAAAGACAATAGAAATAAACATTGTAACAAAGATATTAGTGAGAAACAACTTCAATGAAGACATACATTACCCTTGAAAGTTAAAAAAATGATTTTTAAAAATAAAACTGGCCCGACTTGAACGTGGAAGCTATCCTTTACAGAGAATATAGTACTACATGGTACTAATCAACAGAAAAAAATCCAACTTTTCTGGATTGGCATTTTTTGGGGAAAAAAATTGTAAATTCAAAAGGTGACAGTAAAAGAACTTTGGCAGATATGTCCAAATGGAGGATACCATTGTAATTATAAAGCAATTATCTTTTAAATAAAAAGAGCTCTAACAATATATCTAGAACTGTTACAGATATACAACATTTAAAATTTTTTACTGAAATTTGCATCCTCAAAATGGTGTTCGCAATGTCATCTTTGGAGGCCTGTATCTCAAGGCTTCTTCTTCTTACGTACTCCATATGCTAAATTCAATAACATTCGAAACTATGAAGGTAACATCCCTGCCTGAAGTGATACGGATTGTGCCAGCTTCTTTTAGTCTGGGAGAACCTTTCCCGAGCCACAGTGAACAATGGACCTCAGTCTCATCATCAATTATGATTCTCTTAAGGAACATCTTGCTCTCATTTGCACAATTTGAAAGTTCTTCACAGATTGCAGCTCATGAGCTGTGGGACGCACTTGGTGGCAACACGATGCATTCCAAGATGCTGTGTCAGGATTTCATGAGACGATCCAAGTGAAAAGTTACATTCTTCTGCAATCTCTCAGCCAGTCAGTCTTTAATTGCCACAATTCTGTTGATGTTCCTAACATAAGTGTTATTGGCACACGTTGAAGGGTGTCCTGAATGATGGTAAAATTTAACTTCTGTCCAGCCATTTTTATTGTGTGAACCATTAACACCAAGTAAAGCTTAAGGACTCATCACTGTAAGCATCCTGCATTATTTGGTGTGCCTTTGCAAAGGTTTTCTTGCGTTTCACACAAAATTTAATACAGACGCATTGCTCTTCTAACTTAACCATCTCAAAATTTGCAAACTGTGTGGCACAATGTTCTACAGCACTGAACAATTACTGACAGACACACAACAATGCAACTTCTGGCAGCTACACATTAAACACAGGTGTGCGCAGGGACGCCAATCGCATTTTGCTCCAACGTACCACTGGTGCTAAATTACTAATGTTCTGGGGTTTTCTGAACAGACGTAATATATTATGTACTGTTTCAATCTCTTAATGGTTAAGTGCAGCTGCCTTGTTGGTGTTGCAGGGTTGGAAGAAGAGCAGTCCGCAGCTCATGGTCGTGCAGTAGCGTTCTCGCTTCCCGCGCCCGGGTTCGATTCCCGGCGGGGTCAGGGATTTTCTCTGCCTCGTGATGACTAGGTGTTGTGTGATGTCCTTAGGTTAGTTAGGTTTAAGTGGTTCTAAGTTCTAGGGGACTGATGACCATAGATGTTAAGTCCCATAGTGCTCAGAGCCATTTGAAGAAGAGCAAAACATCATAAGCTCATCAAAGGGTAAGTAAGCTGGAATTGGGCTCCTAGTCAAAGATAGCATGTGTTAACAATGGCAGAAAAGCTGGTAACACACAGAACATTCCCCTGAGGTGCCATTTCCCTTGCTTTTTGATATGCGTGACAGTACTTTCTGAAAATAGTATCTGGAGAACTAATGTGAGAGGAAGGGTCTATATCAAGGTTGGAGGTCATGGAAGTGGCTGGGGGTGGGGGCAGGGGGGTGGTGGGAATTCCTGGGAGTCTCCTTGATGGACCTGATGTCTCCATGTGGGATCATAGGTGTTTTTATGATTAAAAACAACTACTAAGTGTTATTTATATAGGAATACCTGAGTAAAGCTGCCTCCAGCTGGGTCAGGTTATCAATGGTGGAATGAAAGCTCTGAATTCCCAGTAAGTTCAGCCAAAGAGCTACCTGGATTCAAGAACTGGGCCAAGAAAGAATTCACCATTTGCGCCATCATCCTTTCTACGCAGCTACGGGCAGCAGTTCTACAATAACCATTGTGGTTTTATATAGTCCTTCCCTTGTTTTGAGAGGCATATTAGGTTTGTTTCATGCAACACTAAGAAAGTTGACATTCTCCTTTATGTGGCTGAACAGGATGAGGAGGGTTTCTTCGCCAGAGGTCACCTCACTGATGGAACATAAGTTCCAACATTTTATGCAAGCCATGGGTGGGCAACCAGCATGACTGGTTTCAAACCAGACCACAGAAGTATTTTGTGGGCTCGGTGATCGCATTGTAGTCTGTACAGGGCACATTTTCGCATATTTTTACACTCAGTCACCAAAATTGTTTTTTGATAAATATTTAAAAAATGTCTGTTAACAGTGTTTATGGATATTAACACACTCAACTGCAAACATTTGAATGACTGCCCTATGACAAAAAATTGCAAAATTACTCATAACTGCTTGTTGACAGGAATTGTATATCTCATCCCAATATTTTATTTTCTGTTCTTTCTAGTATTAACAGTAAATAATTCCTGTGTGTTGTGGACGTATCAGAACACTCCAACCATTGCCACTGAAAGTAAATTGTAATGAATTACAGTGTGTATTCGTGGACAAGAGAAAAAAATTTCCCAGGTGTTTCTCTGACTTCCCAGTTAAAAATACGCTTTTTCTACAGTGAAAATACACTTTTTACATGTTAAGTGACAGCATTCTTTCCATCATAAATGTAAAACAAACCAATCCTTTGAATGTTTAAGGTTTTGTACATCAGCGTAGAACTTTCGAGCACTTTAGAAAACAAAATTCGGAAAAGAAAAAGATGTTCTGGAAAGATCTTTGATGTGCAGCAGCAACATTTAAACTGCATCTTTTCATATTACAAAAATGTAACTTCAAATTTCACCAAATGCAGCATGTAAGTTTACAAGGCACTGAAGTTGAGATTGTGATGTGCTTTGGTGAGCCAAACATAGCTCATGTTATGTGATCTCATCAGCTGATGACAACAGTTATTCAGAGCATGGGACACATGATGTCATCAGCCAGTAGCAATATCACAGTTTAGTAACACAAACACACAAATAGGGAAAGTTAATGGTTTAAATTAATGCACATAGTGTAGCTACACCAAAACCTAAGCTTTCACAAAGTATAGTGCTTTTTTGTGTGTGTGTTACAGTTTTAAGATTACATCACACAAATGTACAAGGAAAATTTTAAATAGTGACATAAGTGTCTGGTCTTCTGGGCTTGAAATTCTTCTAACTGGTTGGTCCTCAAAGTGTTCAGTTTTAAGTGAGAGTCAAATGGTCTGTGATTCAAGAAATCTTTCTAATTATGTCACAAGTAACATAATTCACCTCGCATAAAAAAGGTCTCTGAAAGTATCGCTTTTCAAACCACCATTCACAATATTTTCCCATGACCTGTTAGACAGGTTTGTTTCAGCAGTTGCCACAGAGCACCAGAAAACAGGCATTACTATGCTTGGGTAACTATGATGACATAGGAAGCCTGTATGTTAAGACATACAAAGCATTAAGAGATCTTACATTACACCATAAAAGAAACAGGATGTCACAGACTATACCAAGAGCATTGGAATTTCATAAATCATACAAAAATCCATACTTCCACTTAAAGTGCACATTCTTATGTCCAGATCCACAATGATGTGGGCCCCAAACTGATATTAAATTTTTCAGTGTGGTTCTCAGGATGTAAATTGGAGACTATCTCATGTTTGCTTCTTTATTGTGGCATAATGCCATATGTGCCAGAAGATGAAAATGTGCTCTCGAAATTCAACAAACAATTGAAACTTGCCAATAGCATTGAATGAAACACTGTTTCAAATAAAAGCCTCAGTGGAAAAGATTAATTAAAGTCAAATTTCCATAGCAAACTGACAAAAATAATTTCGTTGTTCTGCAAGGTGATTAATGCTTGAGTGCCAAAAACATGGAAATAAAATCAAATCAGAAATCTGAAACCTATAATATATTTCAGCCTTCCATAATTATGTCAATGTATTTTGATTCACTTGATAGCTCTGGGCCACAGAAATCCATTTTGTTTTCATTCGGCATGTGAAGTAGCCAACAGAAAGATCGCGGGAGGCACACATCGGCACAGCGCGTCACGGATAGTAGTTGCTGCAACTAAAGTCCCGTCCACCAGAGGGCATGCAAGAATTCGGCTGCGACCTCTGCCGGCGGAACAACAACAATTCAAGTAGCATGGGCCGTCCCCGGTTAGTTTTACATCGGGCATGCCTAGCAGACAGTTCCCGGTCTACACTATGTGAAGTGTGACGGAAAACGTGAAACGTGTTACTACACAACTGGTGACGAGTAGGGTCGTGCTTTCGCATGTTGCATCGTTGTTCCAGTTTCGCAGCTTATCCACAGCATGGAGGATTTAGTGCGGGTTTTGGTTGAGCAGCAGACTGAGCTAATGGAAACCATGGAACAAGTGCTTCCGGCATTGCTATCCACGCAGTCTGCTCCAGCGCTGTTCCCTCCTCCCTTTCCCCTGTATGACGAGATGGCGGAGGATTGGGACACATATGAACATCGCCTTTGGCAGCATTTCCAGGCGTTTCATGTTGGTGATGCGGGGGTATGTCATGCTCTTTTCTTGGATATCTCCCTCTCTAAATCAAGTTTTGCAGCAGCTAGTGCCATTGCAGGAACCCTCGTCCTTGTCTTTTGACGCATTGTGTTCATTGCTGTCTTCATATTATCGCCGCCGCATGCATGTTGTGGCGGCTAGGGTCGAGTTCTATCAATGCAAGAAACAGCCCCATCAGTCTTACTGGGCATGGGCCACTACCCTGCACGGTCTTAGTAGCAAGTGTCATTTTGTCACACACACAGATAACAACATCACAATGTGTTGGACAGCGCACTGAGCACATGATATAGCTTGTATGTGTTATCACCTGAATTTGCTCTGTTCCATATAAAATGCGATAAACTTGAGAATGAATAGGTTATTTTCAAATGAAAAGAAACATTTTTTTCATGTATTTCTGCTTGATATTCCCCATGAAGTTTTCTCCACTTGAAAATCACGAGTTTCATCCAGGATGGTAGTTTCTGAAATGTCAGCCTTGTTGGTAACACAACCTAACAGGTTTCTCCTACATAATACTACTTGAACTTAAATTTCTGTCAATCCATCTGTTCTGGTTTAGAAGGGTGCTTCTATACTTACGAAACACCCTGAAAAATTGTGTCATTAAAAGATAAATACACATTACTACTGAGGAATGGACAATTTTTTCTTAGAATTAAATGTTCTTTTCTTTATGCAAATTTGTTTACTTGGTAATAGTGCAATTAATACATGAATTAAATGAAAAGCATGAAAAATTTTTGTACAGTAAGATGCTACAAATAAATTAAAAAAAAAATTATTCTCAATAAATGGTCACTACACTTTAGAAAACTGATATATACATTTAACACAGAAAATAGAGTACATGCATTGATCAAATGATAACAAATCTGTATCTACACACATGGACACAGGACAGCTAACACATGCCATGAACAAACACATTTCATGCAGAAATAATGTCATGTCAAAATAAATTCTAGTGTCTGTTTCATAACAGAAAATTGAAGAAAAGATCCATACTAACCATGGACAGTGAGGAAGACTAGTTTGCTAAGTCCAACACCAATGCCGTTTGTAGCTTGGCATAAGTAAAATCCTTTGTTGCTTGCCTGGGTATTATATATCACAAGACTACCATTTCGCAGTAACCTGGAAATTATTGACTTACATTATGATCAACAAATAAGTCTCATGTCTACTATATCTTTACCATAGAATTAGGTGTGGTTCTGTCCAAGCATATTCAACACATTTAGGTGTACGGCAGAATCATGGAAACTAACATAGCTTGGAAGAGAATTAAAAATGTATCTTCTGTTAATTTATAACTTCACTCAGTTCATATCCCTTTATGATGGACACTCATAATATAATAAATAAATTAATTGTCACATTAAAAAGCTTGTTTTACTGTATGCCACTTGTGACATAATTCTGTTGAATTCACTTCTCTTCAATGATTTCAGACTGGTTGCAAGCATTCAGTCTACATATATACGAATGCTCTAACTGAAATGTCTTTAATCCTTTAACTTAAATTTCCATGTATTAAAAGTAGATTCTGACGTATGTGTCATTGATCCCATGTAGTGATACAAGAAGATGGGGGAAAAAATTGATATTTGAGCACTGATTAAGTATTTCATTAAGAACACGTATGAAAGCACAGGAAATTCATGTTAGTTTTGGGAACACACTGGGGGGCTCTGGTCCTTCACATTCAACTGTTGCTGCCAAGTGGACACATGATTTAAATTTGGTTAGGGTAGCTTAGATGATGATACACAATGGTCGAATAAGATGTAAGACAGCTGCAGAAATTACTGCAAAAGGGCATAAAATGGTCATGGAGGATTGCCAGCTGAAAGTGTCAGAAATTGCTGAAGCTGTAGGAATGTCATACGAACAGACATATCACATTTTAATAGTGGAACTTGATATGAGAAAATTAGCTGCCAGAAGGGTGCTGTGACTCGTAACACAGAATTGGGATGTTATCAGAATCGACATGTCCGAAAAATATTTGACCTGCTTTCAGAGCAACCAACAAGATTTTTTGCACCAGTTTGTGACTACAGATGAAACTTGGATCTACTATTGTATCATAGAGACAAAACAACAGTCAAATCAGTGGAAACATCATGTTGATTCACCACCACCACCACCACAGCAAGAAAAGAAAATACAGTCAGATAAAAGGTCACAGCATCAGTTTACTGGGATGTGAAATGGATTTCTCTGATAGACTTGATCTTCCCACTGGTCAAACAATTATGGAACAATAGTACACTAATGTCCAGGGCCTACTACAGCAAAAGATCTGTAAAAAAAGTACTGGTTTGACAAGGAAGAAAGTCACCTTTTATCAACATAATGCGCACCCACACGTAAGTGCTGTTTCCACGGTGAAAGTATGTGAACTAAGACACAAACTGTTGGCACACTCACCTTATTCACTTGATTTGGCTCCATTAGACTTCCATCTCTTCCCTAAGCTCAAAATATTCCTCAGTGAACAGACAATCTCTTCAAACAAAGAACTGATAGTTGAAATTCAAGGATATTTTGCAGGTCAGGGAAATCTAGTTTTTGAGATGGAATCAAGGCACTGGAACACTGCTGAACAAAGTGTACTATTGTACAGGGAGACTACATTGAAAAATAAAAATGCTTCACTGAGGTAAGTCGTTTCTTTCTATTCCATTCCGAGAACTTTTCAGACTATCCTCATTACATAATACACACTTATGGCTACAACATGAAATCACTTCAAATTATCTGTCTCCCTTTAAATCAATCATTTTACTTAAATTTGTGTCTCCCTTTATACCAATCATTTTACTTAAATTTACTCTATCAGTTACCTTCAATTGATTCAAGTTTTCATTTTTGCTTCCCTTTAAGAAATTATGATTAATGTCAGTAACATTTATTGAAAGTAAGAACCACTTTTTAATTGTAGTGAGATGATAGGTTTAGTAAACTACAGATTTGATGAGTTAATGCCACAAAGCTCGAAATGAATGCAATGCCTATTTGACAATTTCTAGCAGATTGAAACTGTGTGCTGGACTAGGACTGGAACCTTGTGAAAACCATTCCGTTTTCAATTTCTCCATTTTTTCCAGCAGGCATTTCACCTTAGTTTCCTTACACTGGATTGCTAGTTCATTATACAACACCATAGACATCTGGTGTACGTAAACAGGATATACTTGGTGTGGTATATCACATTGATCACAGAACTTAAGTGCCTGCAGATGAATCTACAGTTTCTTTGAAAGTAATAGCAAATAAATGAATGGAGGAAAAACAGTAAGAGAACAGTGTTCGATTCCTTCTTTTCTGCCCTATTTGATTCATTACTAGTTATCTGATGTAGCCATCTTATGAAAGGATTATGAGAAAGATAGATGCAGCCAAAGCCCTTCTTCAGAATTAGACGAAACACACACACACACACACACACACACACACACACACACACACAGTCTCTGGCTGCCAAGGAGAGGCCTCAACAGCCAGAGATTGTGATCATTTATGTGTGAGTTGCATTTGTGTGAGTGTGTGGTCTAATTCTGAAGAAGGCCGTTTTGGCCAAAAGCTTACTTGTTTGACAGTCTTTTTGTTGTGCCTATCTGCAACTCAGCATACCTGTTATATGGTGAGTAGTAATCTATCCTTTTCATAATATTATGATTTTTCCATCCTAGATATTCCATTGTTTCAACTTATGAAAAGGATAGACTGCTACTCACCATAAAGATTATGGATTTAGTCACAGACTTGCACTACCAAAAGATTGTTACACATTGACTATTCGGTCAAAGCTCAATGTGCAACAGCCTTTCCGCTGTGCCTGTCTGCAACTCAACGTGCAATCTTTACAGCGAGTAGCAATCAATCCTTTGATAATATTGTTGGTGCTTCAATCTGGACTTTGCATTGTTTGAGCTACCCATCTCGTTGGCTCAGATGTTTATTGTCGAAGTTTCACTTCTGTAAAAGGCAGTCTGGCTTTTGCACAGATTGTAGATTACTTTTCAATCATTGTATTTTGTCTCTGCCATCTTCTGAATTTCAAACAGTGTATTCCATTCAACACTGTCAAAAGCTCTCTCTAAACCAATAAATGTAGACTTGTCTTTCTTTAACTTATCTTCTAAAGTAACTCATAGGACCAGTATTGGTTGTCAGTATTCTGGAGCCATGATCTATTCAACTGATGGCTTGGTAAGATTCCTACCAGTCAGCACCTGTCTTTTATGGAATTAAGATTATTAAATTAGTTTTGAAGTCTGAGGCTATTTAAGTTGTATTATAGGTCTTGCATAACAGCTACAATTGTTTTCTTATGGTGGCTTCTTCCAAGGATCTCAGTAATTTTGAGGGTATGTTATCTCCTGGCAGTGCCTTGCTTCAACTTACATCTTTCCATGCTCTGTCTTCCCAAAGTACAATCCCTCCAATCACATCTTCATCTACTTCTGCTTCCCATTCCACAATATTTTCTTCATCTTCAAGTTTGTTTCCTTTGTATGGTCCTGCTACATATTGCTGCCACATTTCTATCTTCCCTTCTTGGCTAAATATAGACTTTCTGTCTGAGTTCTTAAAGAAAGGTGTCCATAATTAAGTTCCTGTTTCAAAATTCTGTAGAAAGAAAAGTGCTACTCAGAATGATGTCAAATTTGAACAGCATATTATTGATTCAGGATAAAATGTCATGGAACAAAAAAGAAGATTTGTTTAAACTTTGAGCAACAGATGGTGCTGTAAAAGTCAGAATACACACACAAACAGATGCGCAGGACATGGCTGTTCCTCAGTTTGCATCCAAGATGCCTAACATGACTGTCTCCATGAAGGATTATGTGCTACTTGTAAAGCTCATTTTTTTAAACAGTTTCTGTGTTCCATTAGCCCTGCAGAAGTTCCCAACATGCAAGTGTATGAGAAAAGGCATTGGTCCAATTTCTGCTAAGAGTCTGGAGAAAATAATCACAAATTATAAAAGGCAGGTTCTTTTGAAGTGCACTATAGCCAAGGCAGAAAAGCAGTAGATACAATGGCTGTTAAACATGTGACCACAGCACTGGAGGAGGGGTCGAGCGGCAATGTGCAAACATGCAGTGGACGAGGAATTGACTGAATTCCAGACATGCTTGCAAGCACAGTGTACAAAATTCCACAAAACAGCCTTCAATGTTATCCGTACACCATCACCCATGTTCAGGTGTTGCTTCCTGCTGACATGCCAACAATACAGACATTGTAACCTGCCAGCATGACAAATGTTACCTACGGACTTTCTTGCTTGCATGAACATGCAAAATGAATTGCCATAGAACATTCTGTGGACAGACAAAACCCATTTCTGTCTCCAAGGACATGTCAATACACAGAGTTGCAGAATATGGGCAACAGAAAATCTGCATGCATATCAACCAGTGCCACTTTGTACTGCAAAGGTGACTGTGTGGTGCAGGTATGACAACATTGTTCATCGTAATGCCGTATTTTTTCGAGATGAGTCCTACGGGTCCTGTTACCTGCACAGTCACTAGTAAGTGCTACAGTTTATTGCACACTAATGTTATTCCAACCCTTCAAGAGCATGGATGTGTGCGAGTACGATCATGTTGACGTAAGACGCTACTCTGCACACTGCACAGACAGTGAAGCAGATGCTGCATTTTGGAAAGGCTAGAATTATCAACTGTCGCTTCCCATCCAGGTCACCTGATCTTAATACCCACGACTTCTGACTGTGAGGTTACCTGAAAGTTGTTGTGTTCAATGCTGCAAATATGAAGATAGCTTAATTGATTGCTTGCATTGCGCAACACATTCTGAACATGACTCCCAAGACATTCTGATCTGTATTGGAACAAGTTTTTCCCAGATTTCAGCTTGTGGCATAAAATGGTGAACAGCACATTGAACATGTCTTGTGCCAGTCTCATTAACTGCTATAACTGCTAAACTAGTACAGTCATCCACACTGAATAGTTCGGCTGGTCTAATGTGCAACTCAAACAATAGCCATCCTACTGCAATTCATCTGTCATTTGTAGCTAACTCCATTTACATTAAAATTACAGTGTAATCTACTGGTAAAATTTTTGTATCTCCCCCCTATATTTCCCCCTGTGTAAATAATACAAATTTTATATTTGATGTCATACTGAGATTCTGAGCAGTGGTTCTATTTCTACAGTTTTGAAACTGGAACTTGAGTTATGGACACCCTGTATTCATAAAGATGTTTATCTATTCTCAAAAGGTTTCTGTGATTTACCTGTGAGTGGTGCAGTAGCCAGCAGAAAGATCGCAGGAGGTGCAAATCAGCACGGCACGTCACGGACGGTAGTTGCCACAAGTAAAGTCCTGTCCACCAGAGGGCAAGTGAGAATTCGGCTGCGCCCTCTGCCGGCGGAACAACAACTCTGGCAGCACGGGCCATGCCCAGTCAGTTTTACAGTTTTACTCCCCCACCTGAGAGTAATGGGCCTGCGCGGGTCTAAGAGTTTTAGATGCAAACACCAGTGGCTGCTCGGAGCCATCAGCATCGTGATGGGCCAGGACTGCCCCCACCCCATACTGCGAAGCATCTGTAGCCAGGACCAACAGCTTATTGGGGTCAAAAAAAGCCAAACAAGGCGCTGATGTGAGGAGGCCCTTCAACGAGGTGAACGTACGCTCGCATGCAGGCAACCAATCAAAAGGAACACCCTTGTGCAGAAGGCAGTACAGGGGGAGGGCTATGGTGGAAGCCCTGGGAATGAACCGGTGGTAATAGGCAATCTTGCCTAAAAAAGCTTGTAACTCCTTCAGCGAAGTGGGCCGTGGAAGGGTGACGATACCTTGGACCAAACTTCCGAGCTGCTGGACGCCGTGCCGAGAGATGGTGTAGCCCACATACTCAATGGACGGTTGGAACAAGTTCGACTTATGCAGGTTGCAATGTAGGCCCACAGATCTGAATTTGAGAAGGAGGGTTCGAAGGTTGTGCAAGTGTTCCTTCGTGCTGCGGCCTGTGACAATTATGTCGTTCAGGTAATTAATAAAATGAGGGATTGATGATGTGACATGCTCAAGATAACGCCATTTGATAAGCCTCCGAAAAATCGATTTTCGAAAAATATTGGCCTCCCGCCACGTTGGAGAACAATTCATCAGAACAAGGCAAGGGATAGGTGTCCACCACCAATTCGGAATTAATGGTGGCCTTGAAATCGCCACAAAGACATAATTTTCCCGAGGGTTTCCTGACAATAGCAAGGGGCGAAGCCCACTCACTAGAAGAAATGGGAAGAACGACCCCAAGGGCTGTCAGCCGGTCTAGCTCTGCTTTTACATGAGGGTGGAAGAGCCAAGGGGATCTGCCTCGCATGTAGAAAAAGCTGGCGAGCCGACGCCTTCAACGTTAAGTGAGCTTCAAAGTCTGAAACATGCCCCAGGCCCTCCTAAAATATATCCTTAAAGTCAGAGGTCAAAGATTCCAATGATTGATAGGGAACGTCTTCAGAGACCAACTGATTTTTGTCTACAATAGAAAAACCGAAAGCTGGAAAGGCATTCAATCCAAAAAGGTTAGCGGAGCTCACATCACTGACAACAATAAAAGTAAGAGGCCGAGTGATTGATTTGTAAGTAACATCGGTAGTGAATTGACCCAGTAGGGGAATGAACTGTTTACCATAACCATGGAGATGGAGGTAAATTGGCGCCAAAGGGGGCGACCCAAGGTCGGAGTAAGTTTGTGCACTGAACAAGGAAACCATCGTGTCCGTATCTACTTGCAGTTGTAGTCGGTGCGACCGAACCGACACCTCGATAAAGAGTTTGTGTGCCGATATGTTGGGAGCCTGGCCCAATGAAACTTCCTGAATGTCAACGTCCATGTCCTCTGTACTTGCTTCCTTCGATTCTTTTGAGGCTGAGCGGCAAACTTTAGCAATGTGTCCTTTTTTATTACATTTGTGACAAACGGCCCAAGCTGGGGGCACTCTGACCAATCATGATGTATATAGCACGACACACAGGACGGTAACAGGGGCCGGCGCCCGGAACTCTGTTTACGCGCCATGCGGTAGCGGCCGTAACGGCCGGATTGTACCGCTCGCACGCCGTCCACCCCGGACGCGGCTGCGCAGCCCTGCACCAGTGCGACGTCACATCACGCTTCCAACTGTTGACCTGCAGCGTGAGAGACTTCACACGGTTGAGCAATGGACAGGACTTCATCAACGGAAGTGTCTTCCAACTGCACGGCCCATTGCCAGACCTCCCTATCAGGGGCTGAACGAACAATGACGTCTCGCACCATAACGTGGGCATACGACTCTCGCGACTGCTGCGTAACAAAATGACACTTGTGACTAAGACTGTGCAGGGTAGCAGCCCACGCTTAGTAAGACTGATGGGGCTGTTTCTTGCATTGATAGAACTCGACCCTAGCCACCACAACATGCGTGCGGTGGCGATAATATGAAGACAGCAAGGAACACAATGCGTCAAAAGACAAGGACAAGGGTTCCTGTAATGGCGCTAGCTGCCGCAAAACTTCGTACAGTGAGTGAGATATCCAACACAAGAAAAGAGCATGACATACCTCCGCATTGGCAACACGAAATGCCTGGAAATACCAGATATAGACTGGGACACTCAGATGTTTAGGACGGGTGGTAGGGACAGAGCATCGAGTGACATTATACTGAGTGCACTATCCGAAAATTACCTCGAGCAATTAAACAGCGAACCGACTCGTGGAGATAACATCTTGGACCTACTGGTAACAAACAGACCCGAACTTTTCGACTCTGTAAGTGCAGAACAGGGAATCAGTGATCATAAGGCTGTTGCAGCATCCGTGAATTTGGAAGTTAATAGGAATATAAAAAAAGGGCGGAAGGTTTATCTGTTTAGCAAGAGTAATAGAAGGCAGATTTCAGACTACCTAACAGATCAAAACGAAAATTTCTGTTCCGACACTGACAATGTTGGGTGTTTATGGAAAAAGTTCAAGGCAATCGTAAAATGCGTTTTAGACAGGTACGTGCCGAGTAAAACTGTGAGGGACGGGAAAAACCCACCGTGGTACAACAACAAAGTTAGGAAACTACTGCGAAAGCAAAGAGAGCTTCACTGCAAGTTTAAATGCAGCCAAAACCTCTCAGACAAACAGAAGCTAAACGATGTCAAAGTTAGCGTAAGGAGGGCTATGCGTGAAGCGTTCAGTGAATTCGAAAGTAAAATTCTATGTACCGACTTGACAGAAAATCCTAGGAAGTTCTGGTCTTACGTTAAATCAGTAAGTGGCTCGAAACAGCATATCCAGACACTCCAGGATGATGATGGCATTGAAACAGAGGATGACAAGCGTAAAGCTGAAATACTAAACACCTTTTTCCAAAGCTGTTTCACAGAGGAAGACCGCACTGCAGTTCCTTCTCTAAATCCTCGCACAAACGAAAAAATGGCTGACATCGAAATAAGTGTCCAAGGAATAGAAAAGCAACTGGAATCACTCAACAGAGGAAAGTCCACTGGACCTGACGGGATACCAATTCGATTCTACACAGAGTACGCGAAAGAACTTGCCCCCCTTCTAACAGCCATGTACCGCAAGTCTCTAGAGGAACGGAAGGTTCCAAATGATTGGAAAAGAGCACAGGTAGTCCCAGTCTTCAAGAAGGGTTGTCGAGCAGATGCGCAAACCTATAGACCTATATTTCTGATGTTGATCTGTTGTAGAATTTTAGAACATGTTTTTTGCTCGAATATCATGTCGTTTTTGGAAACTCAGAATCTACTATGTAGGAATCAACATGGATTCTGGAAACAGCGATCGTGTGAGACCCAACTCGCTTTATTTGTTCATGAGACCCAGAAACTATTAGATACAGGCTCCCAGGTAGATGCTATTTTTCTTGACTTCCGGAAGACGTTCGATACAGTTCCGCACTGTCGCCTGATAAACAAAGTAAGAGCCTACAGAATATCAGACCAGCTGTGTGGCTGGATTGAAGAGTTTTTAGCAAACAGAGCACAGCATGTTGTTATCAACGGAGAGACGTCTACAGACGTTAAAGTAACCTCTGGTGTGCCACAGGGGAGTGTTATGGGACCATTGCTTTTCACAATATATATAAATGACCTAGTAGATAGTGTCGGAAGTTCCATGCGGCTTTTCGCGGATGATGCTGTAGTATACAGAGAAGTTGCAGCATTAGAAAATTGTAGCGAAATGCAGGAAGATCTGCAGCGGATAAGCACTTGGTGCAGGGAGTGGCAACTGACCCTTCACATAGACAAATGTAATGTATTGCGAATACATAGAAAGAAGGATCCTTTATTGTATGATTATATGATAGCGGAACAAACACTGGTAGCAGTTACTTCTGTAAAATATCTGGGAGTATGCGTGCGGAACGATTTGAAGTGGAATGATCATATAAAATTAATTGTTGGTAAGGCGGGTACCAGGTTGAGATTCATTGGGAGAGTCCTTAGAAAATGTAGTCCATCAACAAAGGAGGTGGCTTACAAAACACTCGTTCGACCTATACTTGAGTATTGCTCATCAGTGTGGGATCCGTACCAGATCGGGTTGACGGAGGAGATAGAGAAGATTCAAAGAAGAGCGGCGCATTTCATCACAGGGTTATTTGGTAACCGTGATAGCGTTACGGAGATGTTTAACAAACTCAAGTGGCGGACTCTGCAAGAGAGGCGCTCTGCATCGCAGTGTAGCTTGCTCGCCAGGTTTCGAGAGGGTGCGTTTCTGGATGAGGTATCGAATATATTGCTTCCCCCTACTTATACCTCCCGAGGAGATCACGAATGTAAAATTAGAGAGATTAGAGCGCGCACAGAGGCTTTCAGACAGTCGTTCTTCCCGCGAACCATACGCGACTGGAACAGGAAAGGGAGGTAATGACAGTGGCACGTAAAGTGCCCTCCGCCACACACCGTTGGGTGGCTTGCAGAGTATAAATGTAGATGTAGATGTAGATGTAGAAATGCTGCTGAAGGCGATGTTCATATGCATCCCCATCCTCCGCCATCTTGTAATACGTGGGAAAGCAAGGAGGGAACGGCACTGGAGCAGACTGCGTGGAGAGCAATGCCGGAAGCGCTTGTGTCATGGTTGCCACGAGCTCCTTCTGCTGCAAACCAAAACCCGCACTAAATCCTCCATGTCGTAGATAAGCTGCGAAACTGGACCAATGACACCACACGTGAAAGAACAAGCCTACTCTTCGCCAATTGTGTATTAGCACGATTCACGTTGTCCGTCGAACTTCACATAGTGTAGATCGGGAACTGTCTGCTAGGCATGTCCGATGTAAAACTGACTGGGCACGGCCCGTGCTGCTTGAGTTGTTGTTGTTCCGCTGGCAGAGGGCGCGGCCGAATTCTCGCGTGCCTTCTGGTGGACGGGACTTTACTACGTAGACGTAGCTGATTTTGGTGACGACGCACCTCCCGGTCCCCCACCTGCAAGGTATAGAGCCGGCGGCCATTGCGGCGCAGGACCACCGCCGGTATCCAATGTGGATTGCAATCAAACCCACGTGCAGACCGACATACCTGGTGGGAAGCCGGGTACCCCATTTTGCGAAGACTGGCGAGGACCAGGCCGGAGGAGGTGCAGCAGATTCCTAGGTTGGCACCCGTGGAGGAGCTCTGCAGGGCTGCATTCTCTCATCGGGGTGGTCCAGTATGCCGTCAGGAAAATCGTCAATGCCTCCTCTGCAGTAATTTGTGCACATACTTTTTCATCTGCGTCTTAAATGTGCGCACCATGTGCTCGGCTTCCCCATTCGATTGTGGAAGGTCTGTGAAATAAACTGTGGTCCATTGTCCGATACCAGGGTGACTGGCAGACCTTCCAAAGAAAAGATTTTTGCGAGTGCCTGAATTGCAACTTCTGAAGTGGTTGAGGAGCAGCGAACCACATATGGGAATCGGGAATAAACATCAATGACAATGAGCGAAAAGCCATTGAGAAACGGGCCCGCAAAATCTATGTGAACACGTTCCCATCCCTGGGTTGCAGGCGGCAATGAAGAGAATGCTGACCTGGGAGACACCTGTTGGCTCGCACACTGGGAACAGGCGGCCACCAAGTGCTCAATTTCTCTGACAATACCGGGCCAGTACACATGTCTGCGAGCCAAGGTTTTAGTACGGGAAACACCCCAGTGCTCCTCATGTAATAACGTGAGGACCTCCCTTCGCAAACTTGCAGGAACAACCACGCGAGGAGCTGTATCATCGGTAGCCAGAAGGAGAACTCCTTCCAAGACAGAGGCAGTCTTGTAGAACAAAATAATTACAAAGAGAGTCCGAGGCCCGGCCTGGAGGTCGGGACGACCACCCCTGCTGAACGAGGCGAACTACTTGCCAGAGAACCGGGTCAGCTGCCATTTCCCTGGCGACTCTAGATCTAGTGATTGGGAAGCCATCTACCGCTTGGCGGGATACCACATCCAAATGAAAACACATAATCTCCTCCTGATCGAACTTAGGATCCGGGCCCACCGGAAGACGGGGAAGAACGTTGGCATTGGCATGCTGTCCAGTAGGGCAAAAATAAATGTCATAATGGTACTTAGAGAGGAACAAGGCCCAGCGCTGCAGGCTGTGGGCCGCCCTATCCGGAATCTGAGAGGCGGGGCCAAATAACAATATTAATGGCTTATGGTCAGTGATTAACTGAAACCTCAGGCAGCACAGGCCGTGCCAAGTCAGTTTTACATTGGGTATCCCTAGCAGACAGTTCCCGGTCTACGCTATGTGAAGTGCGATGGAAAACGTGAATCGTGTTAATACATGTGGCATCTATCTCTCCCATAATAATTCATGCTTTTACAGCTTTCCAATTATTGCCTAGCCATTCCTGCTTTGCCATTTAACATTTTCTATCACTCTCATTTTTCAGACATCTGTAATTCCCTTTGTCTGTTTCATTTAATATTTTTTGTTTTCTCTTTAATTCAATTAAATTTAATATTTATACTCTGTCTTCTCTTTTGTCTGTTACACTGCTACCTTCACTATTTTATCTCTATCCATTTGTCCCCTATTGTATTACAGACTCCAAACACTCCCTCTGAAACTTTACACAACCTGTGGTACCTTCAATTTATCTAGGTCATAGCCACTTAATTCCCCACCTTTCTGTAATTTCTTCAGTCTTAGCCTACAAAAGTAATGAATTACATTACTTCACTCTCTTAATAATCTGCAGAACTAAAAGGCAAATAAACTTGTAGTACTGTGGTGGGTGTTGGCTTTAGATTTATTGGGGCTGTAATAATACATTCGCTATGCCGTACGTAGTAGCTTAGTCACATTCTCTTTCTCTTATTCATTATTAAACCTACTCTTGCATTATCCCCATTTTGCATTGTCAACTCTGTACTGACTTTTTCTTTTACAACCTTGCAACCAAATTAATAATGATAACAGTCCACACTTCAACCTGTGAATGCCAGATGTGTTTCTCCTAATGACAACACACTCCCACATAGGCCCCACTTGACATCCAAATGGAGGCTATTTTATCTCCAAAATATTTTACTCAAGAGGCTTTTGTCACCATTAAACCATACCGTAGAGCTGCATGTCCTCAGGAAACTTAATGGTTGTAGTTTCCTGTTTATTTCATATGTTCACAGAACCCATATATACCATGACCACTACAGTTAATATTATAAGGACAATTAGCCAATCATCATTGTCTCTGCTAATACTGAAAATGACGCTGCCCCTTTCAGGAATCATGATAGTCTAACCCCTTCACAGATAGCCCTCCAATGTGGCTGCATCTAAGCCTATTTGTATTGTTGAAGCATGGAAAAACACTTCACCACAGCAAGATCCATGATTCATGGGGAGAAAGAAAATTTAGATCCACTTAGCTGTGTTCTAGAAATAATCCCTAATTTGCATCCTCTTAACTGTGTTCGTCAGATAATTTTCAGTGATAGAATATTACGTATAGTTATTCAGATATGAATACTTGATGAATACACGCTTCCAATGGGCATTCAGCGCGATGTCGCCAAACACAGATGTGACCATCATGATGCTGTAAACAGAACCTGGATTCATCCGCAAAAATTTCAGCCAGCTCCCAGCCACAAAAATAATTTGAGCACAAGGATTTTCCTGGAGGGCAGTAAATTTGGGAATTTTATTACGAATTCTTCAAAAGCTTACTGACAAAATTGTGACAGTCCAAGTGTCTTTATTCTGAACAGCTCATACATCCAATTGCTCACAAGAATAATGGGGCCACAGGTTGAAAATCTGTTAGATGACAATCAGTTTGACTTTAGGAAAAGTAAAAGCTGCAATGAGGCAGTTTTGATTTTGTGCTTGATAATGGAGGCAAGGTTTCAGAAAAATCAAGAGACCTTCATAAGATTTGTTCATGTATAAAAAGCTTTCAATAATCTAAAATGCAGGATGTCCAGAATTCTCAGATAAATAGATATAAGCTTAAGGCAAAGAGTGGTAATACATATTATACATGAACCAAGAGGGAAAAATAAGAATGCAACATCATGAGAGAAGTACTCAGACTGAAAAGGGCAGGGATTGAGTATTTCTCCTATATATTGCTCAAGTGCATGGAGATGAAGTCATAGTTTCTTTGAAATTGATTGTAAATAAAAGTAAACAATAAACACAGATTAAGTGGATGAAAATAGTAAGAGGCTAGCATTTGTGTAGCCCACCCGGCCAGCCACGCAGTCTAACACCCTGCTTCCCACGCGGGAAGGCATGACAGTCCCTGGGACGAATCCGTCTGGCGGATTAGTGTCGAGGTCCGATATGCCGCCCAGTCTGTGGATGGTTTTTACAGAGGTTTTCCATCCAACTCAGTGAATGTGGGCTTGTTCTTCTTATTCCGCCTCAGTTATGCTGTGTCGGCAATTGCTGTGGAAACACTGTCTCCCTGTACGCATACACCATAATTATTCTACAATGCAAACATTTGGGGTTACACTCATCTGGTATTAGATGTTCCCCATAGGGTCCACTGGGGGCCAAATCGCACAATAACTCTGGGTTCAGTGTGGGGCGGTGGTGGGGTGGGTGGACTACTGCGGTGTTGTGAATCACTGAGGGCTACGGCAGGATGAAGCCTCTTTGTTGTTTCTCAGTCCCCGGTTTAATACACAATACACAATGGTGTAAGTGTGGTCCACAATGAACCAGTCAGAAATACATTGGCAGCTAGGAGGAGGAGATATTCAGACAGTTGTACTTTGCGTATAACCAACAGATATGACTAACTGTTAAAGAGTTGGGTGGAGAGGAGTCTCTTGTAGCTGAAGGTTTGGGAACATGGCAGCAGTCCTCAGTAGTTAGGGGGCCAAGTCAACTGTAAAGTGTAACAGAAAGGAGGTGGTTCTGCGCTAGGTAGTTCACACGGCAGAGGTGTGGGACAGCAGTTGCAGTAAGTGTTGAAGAGTGAGTACCAAGTGACCAGCATTGTGAAGCCTAGTGCTGGGTTGGCTCATGTGACTTGTTAACATAGGGGAGTTATGTAAGAACTTTATGAAAGAGGATCAGGTAGTGATTGTGGGTGGAGCAGGGAACAGTCTCAATAGGGATGCAGAATACAATGTAGGTGATGACCTGGTAAAGATAGCTACTCAAAACTGGTGACACTGATATGCACTTTGTGCCACTGTTTCAGCATCATGATCGGTCTCATCTGAATTCTGCTGTTAGGATTGTTAACATGGGGCTGGAGAAGGCACTGATAGCAGAGGGCATGGTTCACATTGTAGTGGTGCCAGCTGAGTCCATCAATAGATTGGGTTTCACTAGGCATGGCCTGCACCTCAGTAGGTATGGGAAAGGAGTACTGGCAAAGCTTATAGACGACAGTGTAGTGGGTGGTGGTAAGATCACTCATAGAAAAATTCCTGTAGTAGTTGGTGTTAGAGCTGCACCTTCTTTAGAATTAAGTCAGCTAACAGGTACCCCGGCTTAAAGGAAATCCTTTCAACAAAGGAATCATCTTCAGAGGTCACGTAACCAAGTAGAGAAGGAATCAGCATATTTCATCAAAATATAAGAGGTATTACAGATTAAGTTAGTGAAATGCTTATAAATGTCGACTCTTGACGTTATGGGTATATCGGAGCACCACTTAAATAATTTGACAATTCAGAGGCTTCCTTTACCAGGATACACATTAACTGGCTATTTTGCAAGGAGTTCTTTGGGGAGTGGCCACTTATTTAAAAAACAGTATTCCATTTGAGTCTGTAGACATATCTCGGCACTGCACTGAACAGGTATTTGAATGTTGTACAGGGGCAGTTGAATTTAGTGAAACTAAATTTCTAATTGTTGTTGTTTATAGGTCCCATAACTCTGACTTCAGAAAATTTCTGCTCAAGCTAGAGAGGGTTCTTGATTCACTGGTACTCATTGTACAAAAACCTACACAGAAATTGTCTGTGGTATCACCCTAAAACCTACTGGAGACAACTGTTTCGCCGGCCGCGGTGGTCTAGTGGTTCTAGGCGCGCAGTCCGGAACCGCGGGACTGCTACGGTCACAGGTTCGAATCCTGCCTCGGGCATGGATGTGTGTGATGTTCTTAGGTTAGTTAGGTTTAAGTAGTTCTAAGTTCTAGGGGACTGATGACCACAGAAGTTAAGTCCCATAGTGCTCAGAGCCATTTGAACCATTTTTGAACAACTGTTTCAGCAACTAGGAATTCTAACAATAGGTTGCTTCCTTATGAAGTTTTGTCATTAACATCTGTTCAAAACTTGAAAACAGTAGCATTCATAGATGTAACAGCACAAACAACAAAAGCTTTCACTAACCTGAGTATAGGACAGAAAGAGGTGAATTATGCTGCCATAAAAGTATGCAACCATTTTGTCTGTGAACTAAAGGTGCTGATGGACAATATGAGCAAACGCAAAAAAAAAAAAAAAAAAAAAAAACTGAAACATTCTTACCTGATAGCTATTTTCCATTCATGAGTTTATCTAAATATGGTTTAAGGTCATTAACATAAACTTTCACAGAAAGTGGACTTTCATGGACAGGATTTCAGTAATTGCTGATATTTGTTTTATGAGCATAAGGCATAATTTCCTGCCTAATATTTCATCTTGGAATGCTTGAGATGTCATCAGAGGTTCTAACAACTCAAAATCCAGTTACAGATCTGAACAAGCTCAGCAAGCCAAACTGTTTATATGTATCCACACAACGATCTGTTCAAGCATCATCAGACCATTGCCTATTTCAATCCTCCACCTTTTCTTTTCAAATTGGTTTTGTGCTTTTGAATTTCTATGGCCTTTCTGTACATTCTAGCATAGTAGCTATTGGTTGTTACTAAAGCAACAGTCCCAGGGAAATGAATATGGTGATTGCCTGGTCTTATTGCACGATCTGCTACTGCAGATTTATACCTCTCAGCTAGGCGACATCTGCTCATGTTCCTTAAGACGGGTATCAATGCTTCTTTTTGTAGTTCCTATGCACACTTGGTTTCAAGTGCAAAGTATTTTATGTACTCCTGCTATGACAAGTGGCTGGTATAGGTCTTTTGCAGTGTTCAAATATTCACAAATATTCCTTTCTGGTTTTAGCACGGTATCAATGTTTCCTGAGTATTTTGCTAATTCAATGTGTGACTGTTTTTACAAACGGAAGGAGAACATTACCTTCATTTGGGCCTTTTTCATTGCAAGTTCTAGACCTTTTAGGATGTAGTGTCCTATCTATGAGAAAGCACCAACTAAACAGAATATCTTCCTCACATTTGTCAAAATTTCATTAACAAAGAACTCAAAAGACACGGTAAAGTATTGATACAATATTTGAACCAAGAATAACGATGCGCAAATACTTGAGCACTGCAATACCTACAACCTCTGCTTGCCATAGCAGGAGTGTATAAAATCCTTTGTACTTGGTCCAAGCATACATACCACAAAAACAAGCATTAGCACCAGACTTAAGGAACACAAGAGCAACTGTCACCTGGGCAAGATGGATAAACCAGCAGTAGCAGATCATGCACTAGGACTGAGAAACCACTAAACTCATTCCTCTAATGTACCCAATAACTACTATGCTAGGATGTACAGAGAGGCCATAGCAATTCAAAAGCACAAAACCAATTTTCACAGAAAAGAAGGACAGCAATTAGTTAGAAAGCTGAGATCTTATTGCTAAATAAAATAGTGCCAACCTTTGCCACTACAAGCTCCATAGCAGACGTCAGTGCGAATACACTATCTTGGGCATCGGTCTGATGACATCACAACCATATCATTGTGTGGATACATTGTCTGTTCGAATCTGTGATGATTGTGTGTGTGTGTGTGTGTGTGTGTGTGTGTGTGTGTGTGTGTGTGTGTGTGTGTCCATGCGCCTGCATGTGCATGCGCTCGTGTGCACATGTTTATACATGCCTACGGACATTCTCTAGAGAACCATGAAATTTGTAGGGTGGGTGTATATTTACTGCTCAAAGCCTCTGTTATTAGTGAATGGTCATCTTGGTCATGTCACCATTCAGAATTAAACCAAATGTATTTTATAGTAAAAATCATAATGATGCTGAATCATAAAATTTCCTGTTGCTTCACACACCTGTAATTGCTCATCACAACATCAAGCTCTTCATACACAGGTGGCTGGGAGCCGCTGTCTTTCTTCCACTGTATTCTAGGGACAGGGTAGCCCTCAGCAGCACATGACAATGCTACTGTTCTTCCAACTGTGGTTTCTGTGTCAGCAGGCTCTGCTCTCCATGAAGGGGGAACTATACAAAAGAAAGTTTGTTTCCTATTACAGACATTTCCTATTACAGACATCTGCAAGTAATTACAATATCATTCTAAATGTCAGAAAAGCACATGTAAAGAATTCAGTAAGCAACAAGCAAATAAACTCAACTGAAAAGAGGTTACTATAAAGTGTGTTGTGATTAAAATGAAACTGGCCTAAAATTATTTAGTGACAATGTAATCTAAGCAAAAGAGTTCACTACAGACTGCCAACAGTGGCTGTTTCTGTTACCTTCTGTAAAGAAGAGTACTCCATTTCATTAACTAGGGCAACTTATTTTATGTCAGACTTACAGCCATTCACTGGGACTTTTTACTTTGCAAAATGTTATTTTTTCCTTGGATGCTGAAACTGTTGTGTGTTCGAAAACCAAAGAAAGAATAATGCTGAAATCATGATCAAGTTGCTTAACTAATATAGCTGCATTCTACAATTAGATTTCACAAACAGCACAATAAGTGAAATCAACACAAAAAACATTTACCCACACTAAAATAATTTCAGAATTCAGGCTCATTTTTTCTCAAGGAAAGACCTACATCTTCACCTAGCTACATACTGCACAAGGCAACCTAAGGCAGAGGGCACCTTGTATCACTACTAATCATTTCCTTTCCTGTTCCAATCACAAATGCAGTATTGTGCATCACAGTGAGGTTTACTACTGAAATTTTGGGAGCACACTTTCTGAGAAGAGGGGACACATATCTTGAAAAATGATCACAATGACTAAACTCAAGAAATCAGAGCTAATAGAAATGCTTACCAACAATATTTCTTCCCACACACCATTCACGAGTGGAACAGGGAAGGGGGAATCAATTAGTGGTACCAGGAGACCCTCCACCACACACTGTTAGGTAGCTTGCGAAGTATGTTGTAGAGGTAGATGTAGAAAAACTACTGTCCACGTGCCTCCATATGAGCCATAATTTCTGTTATCTTGTCTTCATGGTCCTTATGCAAAATGTATGTTGACAGCAGTAGAAATGCTCTGCAGACAACCACAAATGCTGATTATGTAAATTGTCTCAATAGTGCTTTGTGAGGACAATGTTGTCTTCCCTCCAAGAATTACCATTTTAGTTCACAAAGCATCTCTGTAATACTTGCTTACTGACTGAACCTACCAGTAACAAATATAGCAGCACACCTCTGAATTGCTTCAATGTCATCCTTTAACTTAATAGGGACCCCAAACAATTCAACAATACTAAAGAATGGATCATACCAGTGTTCTATACACAGTCTCCTTTATAGATGAACTACATTTTCCTAGAATTCTCCCAATAAACTGAAGTCTACCATTCAACTTCTCTAGTACCAAGTGTATGTGCTCATTCTATTTTATATCGCTTTCCCATTATTTGCCTACATACTTAATTGGCGTGACAGTGTCAAGTAGCATATCTCTAGTTCTGTATTTGAACGATACAGGATTTTTTTCCCTATTCACAAGCATTAACTTATAAATTTCTGTATTTAGAGCAAGCTGCCATTAATCATGCTAAAGTGGTATTCTGTGTAAGTCATCCACATCCTCCTACAATCACATTCCCTCACACTACAGCATCATATCAAAACAGCCCCAGATTGCTGCTCACTCTCTACGTCAGTTCATTTATGTACACAGGGAACAAGAGTGGCTGCATCACATGCATCACACTTCAAACAGGCCCTCCCTATTATACACTTGTCTCTGATCTCTGATGAATACTTGCCATCCAGGAAGCTGAGCCGGCTGGCCGAGCAGTTCTAGGTACTATAGTCTGCAACCGGGCGACCCCTACGGTCGCAGGTTCGAATCCTGCCTTTGGCATGGATGTGTATGATGTCCTTAGGTTAGTTAGGTTTAAGTAGTTCTAAGTTCTAGGGGACTGATGACCTCAGATGTTAAGTCCCATAGTGCTCAGAGCCATTTGAACCACCCAGGAAAACGCAATGGGTTCAAATACTTAAAAAGTTTTCAAGCCACTTACATATCCAGGAACCTATTCAACATGCTCAAGAGAAGTGCATTAACAGTCTGTAATGGGACACTGTGTTGAATGCTTTCTAGAAATATCAGAAAATGGAATCTACCTGATGCCCTTCATCCAAGTTTCGCAGGATATTGTGCATGGAAAGGCAAGCAGGGTTTCGCACAAGTGAAGCTTCCTAAATCCATCCTGATATAAGTACAGCAGCGTTTCTGTCTCAATGAAATTTATTGTATGCTCAAGAATTCTGCAGCAAACTGTTGTTACGGATATTGGACTGTAATTCTGGAGGTTCATTCTTTTGCCATTATTATATGCAGCAATCACCTGTGTGTTTACCAGTCGCACAGGACTTTGCGGTGGGTGACGCATTCGTGATCAATGCAAGCTAAGTAAGGGGCCATTGCAAAATCAGTAAAACCAAATTAAGATTACATATGGACCTCATGACTTACTTGTTTCAACTCTTTTGCTGCTCTTCAATGCCACGGATACCTAGTTCTACATCATCACTATGAGAGTCTGTGCAATGTTCAAATTATTTATGTCTGTATGATCTTCCTGTGTGAATTATTTTTTGAAACGTGAAATCTGAACCATCCTTCCTTTTGCTGTCTTCTATTGCCACACCAGACTAGTCTATGAATAACTGAACAGAAGCTTTCAACTAATTTACTGATTTTACCCAAGACCAGACTTTTCCCATGGTCTCGGCAAGATCCTTCACTACGGTACGATGGCGAAAGTTTGCACATCACTCTTAGATAGGACTAACCTTTCCCTGTCAATATTTCTACATACTTTTTTAACCACAAGTGCAACAATATCTGATTCCATAGCAATTTCCAAATTTTGTTATGGTCAGTCTTTTCAGTCCTTAATCCATTTACTGGCACATGCATCTTCCCAAGCAAGAATTACGATCAGTTTAAACTTTGTCCATAATTCTCTACATCCATCATATTGAAAATAAATGATGTCCATTCTTCATCTAAGTACAAGGCTAACAACTTCTCATCTGTTCTTTTCAGCATAAAAACTCTCCTAGCCTTCTTGTGGATTTAGCTTGGGTAACAATCGCCACTCCAATAACTAATCTCTGTCTCTATACTGACACTGCCAGTAATACCAGACCTGTTTGTAACAACAATATCAAAAATATTTCCACTGTGCGTGTGCTGTTGTACTAGCTGCTCAAGAAAGTTTACGGAACGACTGCTTGCCCATACCTTCTGCAATGAAACCATAAATGTCTCCACCTACGCTCAAGCAGGTTAAAATTACCTCCAACTAATACTGCATGATCAGGATATTTCTGCACAATTGAGTGTAGACTTTCTTTGAATGATTAACTTGATCTCACCTACATAGTTACTTATGTCCATATAACTGTGTAGTCAGACTCAATTTTGGCCTCCATACACGTAATATTTTTGTGGACTGCAATGAATAGCTCCCTCCTTCACCATGAATTTCTAACCTGTCTTTTCAATATACACTACTGGCCATTAAAACTACTACATCAAGAAGAAATGCAGATGATAAACGGGTATTCATATAACAAATATATTATACTAGAACTGACATGTGATTACATTTTCACGCAATTTGGGTGCATAGATCCTGAGAAATCAGTACCCAGAACAACCACCTCTGGCCATAATAACGGCCTTGATACACCTGGGCATTGAGTCAAACAGAGCTTGGATGAAGTGTACAGGCACAGCTGCCCATGCAGCTTCAAAACAATACCACAGTTCATCAAGAGTAGTGACTGGCATATTGTGATGAGCCAGTTGCTTGGCCACTATTAACCAGACATTTTCAATTGGTGAGAGATCTGGAGAATGTGCTGGCCAGGGCAGCAGTCGAACATTTTCTGTATCCAGAAAGGCCTGTACAGGTCCTGCAACATGCAGTTGTGCATTATTCTGCAGAAATGTAGGGTTTCGCAGGCATCGAATGAAGGGTAGAGCCACGGGTCGTAACACATCTGAAATGTAACATCCACTGTTCAAAGTGCCATCAATGTGAACAAGAGGTGACCGAGAGGTGTAACCAATAGCACCCCATAACATCACACTGGGGGATACACCAGTATGGTGATGACGAATACACACTTCCAGTGTGCGTTCATCGCGATGTCGCCAAACACGGATGCGACCATCACGATGCTGTAAACAGAACTGGGATTCATCCGAAAAAATGACGTTTTGCCGTTCGTGTACCCAGGTGCGTCATTGAGAACACCATCGCAGGTGCTCCTGTCTGTGATGTAGAGTCAAGGGTAACCGCAGCCATGGTCTCCGAGCTGATAGGCCATGCTGCTGCAAACGTCGTCGAACTGTTCATGCAGATGGTTGTTGTCTTGCAAACGTCCCCATCTGTTGACTCAGGGATCGAGACGTGGCTGCACAATCCGTTACAGCCATATGGATAAGATGCCTGTCATCTCGACAGCTAGTGATACAAGGCCATTGGGATCCAGCACGGCATTCCGTATTACCCTCCTGAACCCACCGATTCCATATTCTGCTAACAGTCATTGGATCTTGACCAACGCGAACAGCAATGTTGTGATATGATAAACCGCAATCATGATAGGCTACAATGCGACCTTTATCAAAGTCAGAAATGTGATGGTACGCATTTCTCCTCCCTACATGAGGTATCACGACAACGTTTCACCAGGCAACACCGGTCAACTGCTGCTTGTGCACGAGAAATCAGTTGTAAACGTTCCTCATGTCAGCACATTGTAGGTGTCGCCACCGGTGCCAACCTTGTGTGAATTGTCTGAAAAGCTAATCATTTGCATATCGCAGCATCTTCTTCCTGTCAGTTACATTTCGCATCTGTAGCACGTCATCTTCGTGGTGTAGCAATTTTAATGGCCAGTAGTGTATATTCCATGTGTTACTTCATACTTTGGAGCATTATACTTTGGGTTTCATCCAATTCTTAGTTCAAAGTATCATTTGAGCACATCAGCTTTTCTGGAGGGCAGTACATTCTGAAATACTGTTACAAATGTTTCGACTATTTACTGTTAAACTGTTGACATTCAAAGTACCTTTACTTTATATGTGACATGATTTCATTATCTGTGTACTGACTCATGAACTTTCCATCAGAGGACCTCAAACTATCACCTAGCCCAAAAAATTGCCATGTGCATTCCACAAGTGTTCCCACTACCTGAGTAGCTGCTTCTTCTGTGTAAAGCACCTCAGACATACCACTCCATAATGCAAGTCCAGAAATCTGCAGTCAAGGCTGCCACAGAATTGATGGAGCTTCACTCGGTTCCAAACCAACAGGTCCTGATCAACTCACTGCAAACTGTGACCTATGCTTACACCCCATGAATGAAGTAGTCTTCGCCACTTTTGCTAGCCATCTGTACAAACTGAGGATAGCCTCAGAACCTAAGTGACAGGCATTTTTGACACTGACATGAGTCACAACTTGCAGATTACTGTATGCTTGACAGCCTACTCTAAATTAAATCAATGTAGATAAAGCCTAGAACAAAAACAAATATGGTCAAGAATAAAAACAGTGACCTACTTTTTGAATTAGAGGATGTATGTGAAAGATGGAAAGAGTATACTGAGGAACTATATGAAGGAGAAGATACTGCTAATGAGGGGGAAATTCTGGAAGAAGAGAGTAGTGTAGATATTGACATGATAGGTCCACCTATATCTAAAGAGGAATTCAACAGTGCCTTGAATGATCTAAGTAATGGCAAAGCGGCAGGCACAGATAACACCCCAGCAGAAATAGTGAACGTAATTGGAGAATCAAGAAAAGAGTACTTATATAAACTTGTTAAAGAGTACTGTGAAGATGGAAAAGAACCACCTACAAATTTGCTTAACAGCAAAACAGCAATAATGCTCTGGACTGAGAACTACAGAACCATCTCCTTACTAATCCACACTTGCAAAATAATGTTAAACATAAAAAAAATTGAATAAAAAAGAAAACTGAGGCAAACCTAGGAGAAGACCAACTTGGTTTCAGATCCGGAAAAGGAACTAGAGAGGCAATACTAGCTCTGAGGATAGTATTAGAAAGACGAATTAGAGTTAATAGGAAAACCTACTTGACATTTATAGATTTACTAAAAGCATTGCTTTAACATGGTTAATTGGAAATTGTTATTCTGAATGATGAAGGAAATAAGTCTTAATTGGAGGTACAGAAGATTAATGTGGAACCTGTATAAAAGGCAGAAAGCAGAGATAGAAGTGAATGGTGTGAAGAAGAAAGCAAAAATAAGGAGGGGAGTACGGCAAGGATGGCCATTAGTACCATATCTGTTCAACACATTTATTGAAAAAACCATTGAAAAATTGAAAAGAATAACCAAAGGAATTAAAACTAATGGGGAACGGATACACTGTATCTGTTTTGCAGATGATATAGTAGTACTTGCTGACTCAATGAAGAAAATGGAGTTAGTGTTGCTAAAATTTGCCGAAATCCTAAGAGAATTTAATCTAAAAATAAATAAGAAATCAAAAACTATGGTAGTAGGGAAGACAAAAGAAAATGGTAAAGTTAATGTTAAACTAGAAAATTATGTTCTAGAGTAGGTTGAGAACTTCTGTTATTTGGGGAGCACAATCACTGACAACAATAAATATACACAGATATAAAGAGAAGAGTAGCCTTGGCAAAGAAAGCTTTCCAAAATAAAAGGAATTTACTAACAGACAATCATATAAGCCTAGAAAGTCGGAAAAAGTTTGCCAAAACTTTTCTCTGGAGTGTCTTAACATACGGATGTGAAGTGTGGACCCTGGGAAAGGCAGAGAAAAAAAGAGACTGGAAGCAATGGAAATCTGGATTTGGAGAAGAATGATGAAAACAAGCTGGGTAGATAGAAAAAGTAATGAACAGGTCATAAGAGAAGTGAATGAGAACAGAACACTGCTAAATTATGTAGGAAGAAGAAAATCAAAGATGATAGGGCACATAACGACACACAACCAGTTCCTAAAGAATGTATCTCAAGGAATAGTTTTAGGGAAAAAACCAAGAGGCAGGCCAAGAGCAACATCAAAGAGGATATGGGGATAAAATCGTATGGAGAATTGAAGAGGATGACAATGGAGAGAGGGACGTGGCTGAATCGACAAGGCCTACCCTTTAGTTTATGATGATGATGATGATGATGATGATGATGATGACAGCTGTTGGCAGAGCTTCCTCCACATCTCAGATGAGGTGACCCAGCAGGTTTACCAAGTACACAATAGACTTCTTTCCAGCCGTGGACACTGTTTCCTTCAGGTGGTCCATAACACACCTCACACTGAAGCTCCCAATAACTAGCAAATGCCTCCCCCCGTGTGCCACTTTGGACCCTGCTGAAGGGGCAGCCACTTGTCCACTCACAGTCTGAGGTGCCCCTAGCTGATTTTTTAAGTGTGCACTGGACTGTAAGGTGGAGCTCTCAATAACTAACTAACACATCCCCCATGTGCCTCCTTGGACTCTGCTGAAGGAACCGCTTCTTGTCCACTCACAGGGTGAATGGGGTGAGGTCAGATGACCAATCCCCACATCAACTCTCCACAATGAGTGATGCAGACACGTTACAATCTGGCAGCTGCCATGCACACTGTACATTGCAAGGCACTCAGCAGCTGAGCCTATGGGTGAAACGTTCCAACACCTGAGCTGTCCCTTGTGATACCCTAGTTGCTCTGCTACCATTGCACCTGAGGCAGCAGCCTGAAGATGTCTGACCACAGCCAACAGCATCTTCAGCTCTTCACAAATTGCAGTTATCACTTTCTGTGTCTGCACACAGAATTTAGTCACTCTATCCATCCTACTACTAAGATGAGGAGGTGGTGGTAAAAGAAAGAGAAGGGTCCTGATCCAAATAATCAATTCAAATGGAATGAGTTTAAGAAGATCTTTAGCAAACGCAAACACACACACACACACACACACACACACACACAGTTTATGACCTACCAGTGTGAGCACAGAATTGTGACAAATTCAACAGCATTCAAGTGCATCTGGACTAGTTTTCTAATGAAACACGTATAGTTGAGTACCCAGTGTTCTCTGGATATGAACTTATTCAATTCTTCTATTAGTCCATCTCCTCCTTGCCCCACTCTCTCACCATCTCCTCCTTCCCTCTCACTGTCAATCTCCCTCTCTTCTCTTTCTCTGTCCATGTCCATTTCACCCCCCCCCCCCAATACTCTTCCCCGTTCTCCTGCCCATTTCTTCTTCCACCTGTCTTGTCCAACTCCTCCTCTTTCATTTATCTGTTCACATGCTCCTCCCAACTCTGTCTTATCTTCTCCACCCCCTCTGTTAATATCCCCCACCCTCCTTAAGTCTATCTCCTCCGCATTCCGTTTGTCCATCTCCTTACACCCCACTCTCTGTCCATATATATCCTCCTATCCCGTTTCTGATCATTTCTATCTCCTCCTCTCTCTGCCCACCATCCCCCATTTTCTGACTGTCCACCTTCTCCTCCCCAGTTTTCTCCTCACATCATAACCCCACCCCACTGAAGGCTGCTCATTCTTACCCCATTATATTTATTTCCAAAAAGTACCTAATATGTGTACCAAGTTTAGTTGAAATCAATCCAGGAGTTTGGGAACAGCTTATTACCTATGACTTTGCTCACTTACATAAATGTAACATATATTTAACACATTTCACACGTATTTGTACACATATTTCGCCTTTATCTCTAGTGAATTTCACAATTCAGTTTTGTTTTCATGGAGCTCAATGTTTATGACATTGTAGCTCCTGATCTATGTATTGTACAATGATATAATCTTGCAGGTACATCCAGTGGTTTATGTGGACACTGTCAGCAAAACATGTTGCAAATAGAGTTTGTAGTAAAGAAGTAATAAATTAAAACATCATACATGATTCGGCAGTTTCTCATGCATCTCATTGTTTATGATATCATATCTCTTGAAATGTCTGTCATACAATGGTACATTTTTCTAGGTACATTCAATGTAATATGTGGATACCATCTGTGGAATGTGTTGTAAATAGAGTTAGTAGTAAAGCCATACTACATTAAACGGTCATCCCTGATGCGACAGTCTTGCTGCTCAAACTGTGAAAATGAGCAAGTGATAAAACGTTTTTGCTTAAACCATTTAGTGGAGGAGTGTCATCAGGAAACAAATATAAAATTTTGAAACTATGTATAAATTTGTTTGTAAGTCACAGAGGGCTTTCATTCTCAAACACCAGATGAAAATAGTCTGGCTATTTGAGTCATGAGTTACGCTTCTTTTTCAGCCCCACTCTTTTGTGAGCTGGTTGGTTCCTACCACCACTGTGGTTCGTGTAAGACAGTAAGTGATATGTGTACCAGTTTTCGTTGAAATCAGTTCAATGGATTAGGAGGTGTGGAACTTATATACATTTTTATAACAGCAAAGATATATTAATCATATAATAATGGGAGTAACACTGTACACATCATGGTTTTAAGGTACACATGCATTATTATCCAATTAAAGAGTACCCACCAATATCCTAGAAAAAATTAATAAAAAAGAAGAAGGGAGACAGACTTACCACCTATTATCTATCTCAACATGTGTCGCAAACCATACACAAATTTTTTACAGTGCTATATATTTCCATTTCTTTTTATCTCTTTTGTCACATGAAGAAATCCCTGTTTCTAAAAACTAAAACTTCTCACCCTTCATTCAATATTCACATCTACATGATACAGGAAGAAGTGTTACATTTGCACAGCGTCACTACAATATACTCCAAATGGTCAGAAATACTTTCTACTGACATAAATAACTTCCACCATATGGCAACAAGCTAAGCTGACAGGAAATGTTCAAAGTTACAGCTACCAACGCAAAGAACACATTACAATAGCACATAAGAGTTTGCTATGCAATCTCAAACAGCCCTGTTGCCTGTTGTACAGTGTGCCTGGCAGCTAGAATAGTATCAAGCATCCTTTATCACCATCTGACAAGGATTTTGACCAGATTGCTTAATAAATTTATTTATTTATTATGCTGTTTCCACTACTGTGATCATCAGATATCTTCAATTACTATTAAAGGCAAATGAAGAGCAACAGCAGTTCATTACACGACAACAAGCTACAAAAGATGAAACATTGAAAATGTAATCTATTTGCTTTATACAAAGATGTAATTTCTAGCCAACAAGGTGGTGCTAGCATAAGGGACATTGTCTTCTGATTTTATTTTATCTCCCCTTGATATATGTAAAAAGATGTATACTCTTTAAATCACACTCATTCAAAGTCAGATTATGAAACATGATTTAAATGGATGTATTTGCTTACTCATAAAATTAGCTTTTCAGATGGCTGCAATTAGTCCATGTCCAATTTTATGAGAATGCAACTATACTCATTTAAATCATGTTTTATTGTAATTAGACATTAAATGTTTTCATTTACAGACTGTCGGTCTTTTTTTTTAAGAACGAAGTTAAAAAAAAATTTTTTTTTAATATAATTTGATGGCAATGCCACCTACATGAATGCAACCTGTCAGCTACAGCTTACATCTTTCCATAATTTTTTGAGTCAAATTGTAGGTTGATGCCCTGATTAGGCATGGTTTCTTAATACTGATAATAAAACTTGTTTTGCATCTCCTAAGCTTTTTGGTGAGTGTAATTTTAATAATATTTTTTATCTTTTTAACTTTTCTTCTTTTGTAGCTTGATGTATCAAGAATACCTGTAGCTCTTTATGTTCCTTTAATCTTAATTGGAAATATCCAATGATGGCAATAGCTAAAACAGCATAATAAAGAAATTTATTAGGCATTCAATGTGGTTTTATTCACAAAGTGCTTGCAGTCACCATGCACTAATATAGGAAATTTATTTCTTTTATTAATAAGTATAGTGCATGCAACTCCAACATAAAGGTTTCATGTAAAATTGGAGGAAAAATGGACACACTGCAGCTAGTGCAATGAGTTTTTTGAGGAAGCACTCTCAATGGTGAAGCAGCAGCATGAGCAGTTTTTCTCCCATGGGTCATTTAAGACCCTGGACTGCTTGAAGTATTCATTTCTGATGAGCCAACTGGCAGGATTCTTTACAATGCATTAAAGACAACCTACCCTACCCACCACTCTAGGGATGAGGGCCAACAGTTCACAAAACTTCAAAACAGATGTGACACTATCGTCAGTGCCACGAAAGATGGTGTGTAGATCTCCGGCCAAAACAAGGGCTGCCCTGATGTCAGTATACAAAACATATATTGCCAAGATTTGCTGAACCAAAAGTGGTACACCAAGATTTTCACACAGTGGTGGATCCTTCAGCAGAACGAGCAAAAGAGCCATGTCCCATGCACAGTCTGGAGAACAGCATCTCCTTCCATTAGTGTGGCTAGCATGAGGTCCACCAGGCCTATGCGATCAATCTGAGTGACTACAATTTGTTGACTGCCACCTCCAAACATTCAGTCTAAGGAGATGGCATGTCAACATACACCATCCCGACATGCTTCTTTATCTGCTTTGTCATGTCAGATTTGTCATTCCCCTCTATCCTGATATGTCCATGTACTCCACAAAAGACCATCTTCTTGACTCAGTGTTGGAGTCACTGTAAGGGTTGTGGATCCATACCTATATCGACATCTATACTCTGCAAAATACCATGTAGTGCATGTCAGAGAGTATGTCCCACTGTACCAATTATTACGGTTTCTTCCCATTCCATTCATGTATGGAGCACGGGAAGAATGACTGAATACCTCTGTGTGTGCTGTAATTATTCAAATCTTGGCCTCACGATCCCCATGATCTTCAAGAGCCAGCCAGTTCAGTTTCTTCAGCAACTCTCTGGCACTCTCCCATGTGTCAAACAAACCTGTGGCCATCATGTTGCCCTTCTCTTATATGTTTAATATTTCCTGTTACTCCAATTTGGTATGGTTCCCACACACCTGACCTACATTCCAGAAAGGATCGCATAAGTGATTTGCAATCAATCTCCTTTGTAGACTTATTGCACCAGTGAACCAAAGTCTATGTCCTGCTTCACCCACAACTGTGTGTATGTGATCATTCCATTTCATATAACTAGAAAATGTTACACCTAGGTGTTTGTTTCAGTTGACTAATTCCAACAGTGATTCACTGATATTGCGGTCATAGGATACTATGTTTTTTTCATCCTGAGAAGTGTTACATTTCTGAACATTTAAAGCAAGTTGCCAATCTTTGTACCACTTTGAAACCTTATCAAGATCTGACTGAATATTTATAGTACTTTATTATACATAACTGTATCTACTGCAAAAAGTCTGGGGTTACTATTACTATTGTCTGCAAGGTCATTAATACACAACATGAAAAGCAAGGGTTCCCTGGGGCTCACACAAATTTATTTCTACATCTGATGATGACTCTCCGCCCAAGATAACATGCTTAATTCTCCCTACAAAAAAGTCATAAGTCCAGTCACAAATTTCACTTGACACGATATACCATTGTACTTTCGACAATAAGTGTATGTTTGGTGCTGACTCAAATACTTTTCAAAAATCAAGAGATACTTACTGCATTTACTTGACTGCTTTCATCCAAAACTTTCAGAATGTCATGTGAGAAAATTGTGAGTTGGGTTTCACATGATCAGTATTTTCAGAATCCATGCCATTTGACATAAATGAGGTCATTCAGTTCAAGATAGCTTATTCTCTTTGAGCTCAGAACATGTTCTAAGATTCTTCAACAAATCTATATCAGGGATATTTTTGGACGGTACTTCCTTGTATCATCTCTACTACCCTTCTTGTTGCCAGGTGTGACCTGTGCTTTCTTCCAACTGCTCCACACAGCTTTTAGTATGAGGGATCTATGATTGATTATAGTTATAAGAGGAGCTAACTCAGCTGCAAATTCAGTATGGAATCGGATTCCATCAAGCTCTGGAACTTTGTGCAGGTTAAATGCTTTCAGCTGTTTCTCATCACCACTGACACTAATACTTACTTCATTTATCTTTCCAGTGGTATGAGGTTTAAATTGGAGCAATTCTCGTGGGTTTCCTTTTGTAAAGGCACATTTGCAAATGGAGTTCTGCATTTCAGCTTTTGCTTTATTACCCTCAATTTGAATTCCCATCTCATGTGCTAGGGACTGGACACTAATTTAGGTGCCACTAATAGTCTTTACATGTAGCCACAATATGTTTGGATTCTTTGAAAGATCATTTGACAATATGCTGCTATGCTTCACACAATCCTCTCTTGACAGCCAAATGGGTTTCATTCAGCATATCTCTGTCTATAGCCCTATGTTCTAACCAGTGCACAGCCAACTATTCTTTTAAACTTGAGCCATTGTTCCTCTATATGTTCCTTCCCAGCACTGGAAGTTTGAATTATCGAGATATGACACTACAGCTTTTTTTTTTATCTATTTTACTGAGCATATATATCTTTCTACTTGTTTTAGTTGGCCTTTGTGCTTTGGTAATCACTGCTGCCACAACAGCGTCTTGGTCACTGATATCAGTTTCAATGTGGACACTCTCTAAGATGTCAGGCCTATTTGTTGTCTTTAGCTCCAACACATTTTCATTACAAGTGGGGTTCTGAACTATCACAGAGTGTCTTATCTCCCTGGTATCATATGCCATCATTGGGTCAAAATCAATGTTGTCTTTCGAGATGTACTAATTTTTTTCGGCAGTGTATATTTTGCCATACTCATGCATCTATTATATAATAGTATCCACTAATCTGCAAGTTTTGAGCCATAATTTGTGGCTGTGGCATGTTTCTGAGTGAAAAAATTGCCTGTTTTACCTCCTACAGGAACAGCATGATTATGAAAGTTCTACATTTAAACTATGCAACACAACAAAGAACATACAACATCATAGACAGAATTAATAAACTACAAGGGGGAAAAAAAATCTGTCACCGAAGAAACTCAATCCCATGTTAATATGAAAATGTGAATGCTTCACATTACCACTGCGACAAACTGCTCTATGGGCATGTACCGGAATTTTCAGGACTGTTGAAAATACTATCATACGAATATGCACTGTGAAGTGAATGCAAGTGATGTGTTAGCAAGAAAAGTGATGTAGCAAGTTTCCAGGAAGTGGACTAGGATTGTTAATGCATTTAATTAATACAGGGTGTATACATGGATGAGGAAAAAAATTCCTGGATTTCCCGGTTGAAAATACACCTTCTCCCAGATGAAAATACACTTTTTCCATGTTAAGTAACAGTATACCTTTCCTCGGAACTGTAAAACTTATCAATCCTTTCAATGGTTGTGATTTTATATACCGGCATAGAATTTCCTGGCACTTTAGAAAATGAAACTCAGGGGATAAAACACGTTTTGGAATTATGTCTGATGTGCAGCCACATGTACACTGAATATTTTCGTATTACGAAAGTATAAATTCGAATTCCACCAAACACCACATGTTACTTTCCGAAGGATTGAAATCAAGATTGCGATTTGCTTTTGTAGGCCAGTCGTAGCTCATGTGAAGCGATCTCGCCAACCAATGTCAGTGGATATTCAGAGCATTAGACACGTGATGCAGTCAGCCAATAGCAACAACACTGTTAAGTAGCGTGAACACACAAATAGGAAAAGGTAATGGTTTAAATTACTAAATGGTCATCCTCAAAGATTTGATTTTTGAATGAGAGTCAAACGCTCTGTGATTTAAGAAATTCATCGGACAGTCACACACAGAATCCATCTTGTGTAAAAGGAAATTTACTATACTTGAAAATAAAGCTTTTCAAACCATTCAGAATATTTTCCCGTGACCTGGTGGAAATAGATTCGTTTCAACAGTTGCACCAGATGAGAGGCATTGCCGCACTTCCGCACTTGAGCAGCTATGATGATGCAAGAAGCCCGTACGTTCATACATGTAAAACATTAAAAAATCTTACATTATGTCATATAAGAAACATGACATTAGAGTATACTCCAAGAGCATTGGAATTTTGTGAACCATACTAAAATGCATAATTCGGTTTAAAGTGCACATTCATTTGTCCAGATTCCGATGTAAATTTTCTTGGAGTACCAGTACCGTATTATCTCATGTTTGGTTCTTTATTATGGCATAATACCATACATGCTAGAAGATGAAAATGTGTACTTGAAATGCAGCAAACAGTTGAAACTAGCCAATAGTGTGGAATTAAACATTTCGTTTAAAATAAATTGGCCTCAGCAGAAAAGATTAATGCCTATTAGCTAATAACTTGCTGTTTTGTGTGGCATAAAATTAAATATATGATACAGAAAATGAGTAAAGACAAGAGACAAACAAGACAGTACACATTTCTTCAGTCCTCAAGTCCTAGCTTTTTTTTTTTCCTCCCTAATCTTGCCACAGCTTTTTATGGTGTACTTTCCTTTCTGGGAAAGAATGTATTACCTCACCAAAGTTCATCAACATTTTGCTATATGAAAAAATGAAATGTCTGTCTTTGTCTAATGCTAGAAAAGCTGTTAATACAAATACCACCCAAGACTGGTGCGGTTTCTTGATCTGATTACGTGTATTTTGTCACTGTCTTCCAGATAAAATGAAATAGCCCTGCCTAATATTGCAGCAATTGTTACATACACCAAATAAACGAGACTGTTTTGGCACAAATGGTTATTTTTATAACACGACAGAATATAATTCACGAAGTACCAATATCAGATGCCTACTAGGCCTACTACAAGCAAAAAGTTTTATGTTAGGAAATAGTTTCACATTTCATTCATACTCTCTAGCTTCTGAAGCAAGAGATCGAAAAGTAGTAGTACGAAATTTTTATATAAATTTGGAATTGTCATATTCTTCCATAATTTGTGTGAGTCCCCGTTTCTTCTCCTTCCTTGTTCTAAGAATCTTGTCATCAACTAATTCTGTAACTATTGTTGCCAGTGTCAACATTTATTCTCTGGTTAACTTCACTAACCCAGCCACAATCGCCAGTTTAGTTATCCCGCATTTATTCTCTGGTTAGTGTTGTAGTTTATGCAGGTTAACACAGCTAAATGGCAGGTAACACAATTTAAGGGACAAAATAAACTTATGCTTTATTTGCACAACACATATTACTACATTTGACTACCAAATTATATTACGTTGCCCCATCAACAAACACAGAACATGTATATTCCATAGAGTCTAATGCACTCTGCACATCATATCTTGCGCGCCACTATGCATGCCGGAAAATGTTTGTTCACATATCCGCAACAGTTAGGCATTATTACATGTACGTACAACACATTTCCCACACTACTCCCAGAATAGAACTTTAGCAGCTTCTAGCTGGGGGTTGTATAACTGTCCCTTAGTAGTGTAGGGGTCTGGCCAAAAATTTTCCGTCAAAATTTCATTTTCTTGGATACACGGAGAAGACAATACGTGATCTTTGTTACCTGCTATACCTGTTAGTCGTTTATTTCCACTCTGGTAGTCTGAATCTATGGAATTTGCTAGGAATTATAACAGCGCTGATAATTTGCGAACCCAGCCAACCACATAAACAGCGATTGTCATTCTCCCTTTCGGCTTTATTCGCTCAGCTTGTATGGACCCGTCCCCTTTTTTCTGCAGGAAAGTTTATTCCCTGATGTGATGGGGATTCCCCTGGCAGAGACATCACGTACACTACGCATGCATTCAAAAATCAACTTACCATTCATTCAGAAATCAACTTAGAATTTGATCAAAAATGTTCAAAAACCAACAGGGATGCGTTCAAAATCATATGATCAATCGATAGACCAACATGTGCTGGATGCTTGGTGCTTTGTGAAACAAGATCGCCGGCCGCGGTGGTCTAGCGGTACTGGCGCTGCAGTCCGGAACCGCGGGACTGCTTCGGTCGCAGGTTCGAATCCTGCCTCGGGCATGGGTGTGTGTGATGTTCTTAGGTTAGTTAGGTTTAAGTAGTTCTAAGTTCTAGGGGACTTATGACCTAAGATGTTGAGTCCCATAGTGCTCAGAGCCATTTTTTGAAACAAGATCTTTTTCCTGAATAATATGAATTTGGCGCCACCCCCCCTCTGAAACTGCCACCTGCGGCAGATACCCTGGTTTGCCCCAGCCCCCTAGTTCCAGGCCTGCTGCACATATGTGAATCTGGCAGCTTAGGCACACCAGTAAAATTTTTCCGGATAGCATTTGGCTGCTTGCTGCTATTGCTTATGCAGCTAACTGCCACGCTTCTGTAGCCAGAAGCGGGAGAAGGTACTACTCATACCCAACTCATCTGCATGCTCATAAGCTCTCTCACAACTGCTGCAACGAATTTAATGTGAACTGTTGTGACGTCACGCTCATCAGAGACAATTTGTTGTTATGAAACATTGCATAGTCTTCCTAAAGCCTTTGACACAGTTTGCTGTTGGCAGTCACTTGTATGAGCACTGTGTTTTGTTCTTGTGTATAGTGCATTTCCTTTGCAACTTAATTTTTATTTTCATTTTTTTTTCTCTTGTTCGTGTTTTGTTGCTGCAGTATTATTCTGCAGTAGCAAGATACAGTAATATTCTTTGTTAGAGTATTGGTTCTTACCAGTCAAAGTTACAAAAATTTAACGAAGAACTAAAAAAATGAAAAATTCTCAGAATTCTAAAAAATTCCTGGTTTTCTCCCAGATGAAAAAATTCCCGGTTTTCTCCTGGATGAAAAAATTCCCAGGTTTTTCCCGGATCTCCCAGTTGTCCCGGGTCGTATACACCCTGTAATATGTACGAGAAAAGGCCAGCATTGTGGGTTGTACCGCTAAAGACTAAGGGAACTGAGATAAGAAGCAAATTTTGTTGGCTAAAATGACTACAGCTTTTAACACAACCACAGAAGAAGAAACTTATCAGAATATCCAAAATTTAAGGAAATCAGCATGGTATGTAGTTTTATAACATAGCTTAACTAACATAGAGGAACAAGTGGAGTTATGTTTGAAAGTAACTGTTTTGCAACTCAGAAAATTGCCATTTGTTGTTGTGGTCTTCGGCCCAAAGACTTGTTTGATGCAGCTCTCCATGCTGCTGTATCCTGTGCAAGCCTCTTCACCTCTGAATAACTACTGCAACCTACATCCTTCTGAATCTCCTTACTGTACCCCTCTTTTAGTCTCCTACTATGATTTTTAACACTCCCCCCCCTCCCCCTTGCCCAACACTTCCCTACAGTATTAATTGGCAATCCCTCGAAATCTCAGAACTTGTCAGGTTGTGTCACGAATTCCTTGTCTCTCCAATTCTACTCTGTACCTCCTCATTACTTATGGGATCAATGCATTCAATATCTTTAACCTACCTGTCTGATTATTAAGGGATCTAACATACCACACCCCTATCCATAGAATGCCAGTTTTGTTCCTCCTGACGAAAGAATCCTCCTGAGTAGTGCCTGCTCAAAGATCTGAAAGGGAGATATGTTACCCAACAGGATGCATCATCATTTAACCACATAGTAGAGTTGCATGCCATCACGAAACATTACAGCTGTAGTTTCCCCTTGTTTTCAGCCATTCACAGTATCAGCACAGTAAGGCTGTTTTGGTTGGTGTTACAAGACCAGATCAGTCGTCATCCAGACTGTTTTATCCCTGCAGCTACTGAAAAGACTGCTGCTCCTCTTCAAAAACAACACATTTGTTTGTCATACCAACAGGCACAACTCCGTTGTGGTAGCACTTGCGGCACCAGCACTAACTGTATCACTGAGGCACGCAATCTACCCCAACGGCAATGAGATCCACGGTTCTGGGGATTGCCATTTAGCTTTACATAATACGCTGTAGATACAATTTTATATGATGTAGTTATTTATTGATTATATTATATTTTGTGTTGAAGAGGAGACTTTCAGAAATTTATGAATGGTTCCTTAAGTAAATACAAGCAAAATCATTCAAAAATAATGTCTGGAAATGCTTCATTCATCAGGTATCAGCCCTATTTGCATTTTGAATGTCAATAACATTAATTCAAACTGACAATAATGGAATGAGCCCAGGTACATAAGTAGAAGCTATGACATGCGCTCAGTCAGCATCATTACCTAATATCCTTGAAAAAGCAGAAACACTATATGCTGATGTTAATAGAAATGCTGTTTATCTCAAATTAGCACAAAGGTGCAGTGAGTGGACGCTGAATGACAATATCAATGGGAAAACTGATCAAGCAAATGCAGATCTAGTGCTGTCTGAAATTAAAAAATAATCATGGGCAAGAAAATCAAACCTCATTTATTTTATTGATGATTTTGCTTGTTTTGCTAGTGACCTTGAGCCACATTCATATAAAAAAAACAATGTACTGCAATAACTAAGGAAAATGGAAGAAAGTGTTAAATGATGTATATGAGTCATTATCGATAAATGAGATCTGCACTTTGATGAATTTACCACGAGGTTTATAGACAATACCAAACGTGTACTCAAGATCAAAGAAAAGTCAAATGATGAAACTGAACATTGAAGGCTCATTTTGTCGCAAAATGTTATTCTCAAATACCAAGAATGAACACTGATGAAACATTTTTGTCTGTTGTTAATCATTCTTGACGATGTGCCCCGATAAGTTTTAGCAGCTGAATTTTGTCTTGACGCTGAACCCATGGATCTTCAGACAATATTTCTGTAGGGTGATCTCACTGAAGAAGTTTAAATTCATGATCCTGAACACTCGGTGAAAAGGGGAAGGAGATGATGGATTACAAACTAAAGGAAGCAGGCTTCACGCATTTGGAATCAGAAGTTAAAGACATAATACTACACAAGCTGAACCTAAATAAGTCAGAATATGATTGGTGCATTTACTGTGTTATATACTCATTCTGGCTGTTTGCAGACAATTTGATCATCTTCTTGAACAGAAATAATAAGTAGAAGAAAGAATTAATTTAATGAGAGATTTTGGTGAGCTCAGTTGGCGTCTTGGGATAAAAGTAAAATGAACCAGCAAACTGAGGACAATTAGCATCAATCAAAGCAAATATGCAGTGGACTATTCAATAAATATTGTATGCTATGGAAGATTGCAGTCTGGTTGCACATCCAATGAAACCTGGTTTGAAACTACATAAATGTGAAGAAAAATTGACAGATGAGGAAGAACTTACGTTACATCCCATTTCGTATCAGGAAGCCACAGGTTCATTCTTATATTTGGCTCAAGATGTAGCACCACACATTGCATATGCTATGGGGTTGTAAGCAGATTTAACTTCAGTATTTTCAAAAAACCCACTGAGAAGCAGTCAAACAACTAATGAGATACACCCAAGGCAGTCGGTGTATGACTATTGTTGTTATGGTCAGCTCTCCATGCTACTCTATCCTGTGCAATCCCCTTCATCTCTGAATAACAACAGCAACCAACATCTTTTTGAACCTGTTAACTGTATTCATCTCATGGTCTCCCTCAACAATATTAAATTGGTGATTCCTTGATGTCTATCAACAGATCCCTTCCTTAGGCAAAACGTGCCACAAATTTCTTTTCTCCCAACTCTGTTCAGTACCATCTCATTGTTTACATGATCTACTGATCTAAGCTTCAGAACTCTTCTATAGCACCACATTTCAAAAGTTTTTACTCTCTTCTTATCTGAACTATTTATCATCCACGTTTTGCTTGCATACAAGGGTAAACTTCAGACAATTACCTCCAGAAAAAGAGTTCCTAACACTTAAATCTATATTTTATGTTAAAGAATTTCTCTTATTTAGGACACTTTTCTTCCATTGCCAGTCTACATTTTACATCTTCTGTCAGGCATCATTAGTTATCATACTGCCCAAACAGAAAAATGCATATACTACCTTTAGTATCTGGTTTCCTAATATAACTCCCTCGCCATTGCCAGATGTAATTCAACTCGATTCGATTACCCTTGTTTCGTTGTTGGTGATATTCATGAAGAACTAGCTTTACAAAAAGTGGACCTATTGAAACTGAAGGCTTCTGGATGCTGATTATGCATCAGATATTAATCAATGATGGGTTATATTTTTAAGATAGCTGGGGCAGCACATTTGTGGAATTCAAAATGGCAACATACAGTTACTGTGCCAAATATGGAAGCCAAATACATGGCCTTAACAACAGCAGTGCAAAAGCAATATACCTACAAGAAATATTTCGTGGATTATATGTTAAACAGAGTGCAAAACCATTGTCCAGTCACTCATGGATGAGGTAGGAACTGAAACTGAGGGTAGCAAAGGAACATAAAAAATACTTCGCTGCATTATTAAATTTTCCTTTACAAAGGGAAACCCATGAGAACTGCCCCAGTTTGATTCTTGTAACACTGAAATGACAAGTGAAGAGATATCAGTTTCAGTGGCATTGAGAAACAGCTGAAAGTGTTAAAACTGAACAAATCTCCAGGGCCTGATGGAAGTTGTATCAGATTCTGTACTGAATAACTATAATCTATCATAGATCCACCAAGAAACAGCCACCCAGTAGCTGGAAAACATCATAGGTCTCGCCAATTTACAAGAAGGGTGGTAGAAGATATTCACAAAACTACCATGAAATATCTTTGACTTCAATTTTTTGTAGAATCTTATAACATGTTCTGAACTCAAAATATGAGATTCCTAGAAAAGAATGACTTCCTCCATATCAACCAACATGGATTCCAAAAATATCTATTATATGAAATACAATTCACACTTTTTTCACATCTCATCCTGAAAGGTTTGGGTCAAAGCAGTTACGAAGAGGCTGTATTTCTTGATTTCTGAAAACCATTTGATTCGTTATCAGATGTACACTAATTATAAGTAAGATCGTATGGGCTATCATACAAAATTTGTGACTAGATTGACGATTTGTTGATAAGGATGAAGTTATCGTGGGTGGAGAGTCACTGACAGATATAGAAGTAACTTCGGGTATGACCTAGAGAAGTTGTTGGGAGTTTGATATTCATGTTGGATATTAATGATACTGCAGACAATATTAATAGTAATGTCAGATTTTCTGTAAATGATACAGTCATCTATAATCAAGTACTGTTTGAAAGAAGCCACCTAAATATTCAGTCAGATCTTGATTAAGATTTCAAATTGGTACAAATATTGGCAACGCTTTAAATTTTCAGAAATTTAAGATTATGCACTCCAGGAGAAAAAAAATAAAGAGAGAGAGAGAGAGAGAGAGAGAGAGAGAGAGATGAAATGGAATAACAACATAGGCTCAGTCGAAAGTAGAGTAGGTGGTAGACTTCAGTTTATTGGTAGACTACTGGCAAGATGCAATCAATCTATAAAGAAGATTGCTTAACAAATCACCCATCCTAGAATATTGCTTGAGGGTTGGTTTGGTTTTGTTTTGCTTTAGGGTGCAAAAAACAACTGGGGTCATAGGTGCCCAAGTCAAAACTATAGAACATGAAGACAGAGAAGAGTTAAAAATGACTATATATCACTCCTAATTGACATAATAGAAGACAGCTAAAAACAGTCAAGTGGAAAAAGGGCTAGAAAAAACTCCATACAGAGGTCCAAAACTAAAAATTAAATGGAATTTGCCATATTGCTTTGGTGGATAAAAAGTGAAATGCGGACAACAGCCTGCACATTATTTGCTAAAACAGCAGATGAATCAGACGGAAAACACAAGCGGGAACAAAAATGGTTACAAAATGGGCATCCCATCAAAAAGTGGTGTACAGTTAAAACTTCAGCGCAATGTGTACAAAGTGGTGGGGTAATGCCACTTACCAAATGATGCTGGCTAAAAATGCAGTGCCCAACATGCAGCCAAGTTAAAAATAATTTCCTCCCGGCAGGAGGGATGAGACACGAGCAATGAAGGACAGAACGAACAACAACAAGATCGAATCAACGGAGTCACAATAAAACCTTACAACCATGTCCACTCGTAAAAAGAACAAGAAAGTAAATAAGCTGTCTAAGGTGAGGAGATGTGTCCAGAGACGTACGCAAGGTTAGACTGGCTGGCTGAGCGAGAGGCAGGCCTCTAAATACTTCATCGGGGGCGCTGCTATTGGCTGCTGGAATCACGTGTTCCACTGTGGCGCCCTCACACTAAATGCAGGCCAGGAGGCGCGCGTCGCCACAGCTTATGGCGCGATGGTGCAGAGACCTCTAGGGGTCTTTGATGTCCATGACGAGACCTCTAGGGGTCTTCGACATCCATGACGAGACCTCTAAGGGTCTTCGACATCCATGACGAGACCTCTAAGGGTCTTCGACATCCATGACAAGACCTCTAAGGGTCTTCGACGTCTATGACGTCTGGTGGGGATTCAAATTCCACGGCGCATGGTATCAGAGATGGGGATATAGGTACTCACAGGCTGAGGTACGGGGATTGCAGCCTTGGCAGCAGTGTCAGCAGCCTTGTTTCCTGGCAGACCGACATGACCAGAAACATCACACTGGCTCCACCAAGAGTCAGCAAGTGACAGTTTTCCTGGACCCACTGCAATAAGCGATGGGCTGGGCGGTATACAACACACACAAACTTTGAAGGGCACTGAATTAGTCTGAGCAGAGGACACAATTGAAAAGGCTATGTCACCGGATGTACTCTGTGGCCTGATACAAAGTGAAGAACTCGGCTGTAAATACAGAGGAGTGTCGGAAGCCAATATTGAAAGACACAGGTGCCAATGACAAAGGCACACATGACCCCATGGTCAGTCCGAGAGCCTTCAGTGTATACAAAGGAACTATCACGAAGTTCCATGTGAAGGTTGTGAAATTGAAGGTGATAGAGCGAGACTGGAGTAGTGTCCTCAGGAAGTGAATGAAGGCCAAGGTTAACATGAGCTGCTTCACAATGCCCAGGTGGTGAAGGGTTCACACCCTCCTGGAAAGTTGCAGGTAGTGTGAAGGTATGCCACCATAGCAAGTACTGAAAGCAGACTACAGGAGGTGGCAGAGAAGAGAGACGAGCCCCATACTGATGAACAAAGGAATCGTCTAACAAGGAGGCATAGAACTGGTGGCCATGCATGAGACAAACGGCATGCATATCTGCTGAGCAGAAAGTCATGGCAATACAGCAATGGTAGTTCAGCAGCTTCAGCATACAGTCTCTCAACCAGGCTGGTGTAAAAAACGCCTGTGGCCAAATAGATGCCATGATAGTGAATAGTGTTGAGACAGCATAAAAGGGATGGGCGTGCAGACACATGAAGAAAGCACCAATAGGGGTCATTCCATGCCAAGTGGTCTAGGGGCTCCCACATTACCCACATGGATTTTGATGGAATTTTGTATGAACATTCACGCATCTTCTCAATGAACACTGGTAATGTTTCAGTTTCAGAAATTCAATACTTTCAGAGATACAGTCACTTGTTTAAGACCATAGCATAGCTTTCTATAGTGCGTCCTTGAATTTTCAGCAACTTTGAGATGAGATATCTCTGTAAGTATTTGCATGAAAGAAACAAAACTTTGCCATCTTATACAACTTTTAGAGCTCTTTAAAGTAAAATATTAAGAAAAGGATTTCTGAGCAATTTTCATATAGATAATTTGAAGCAAAGTTGGGTGAAAAAATAGCTGTTTAAAAAGAAATGCGAAATTTGGTTTCGTATATCTCCAAACGTAATTGTGAGATGTACATGAAACTTTGCACATCATAACTCACCAACACAAGGTCTTAGAATATAAAATTTCATTCTCCTATCGCTTTCCATTGTTTCACAAATCTAGGGTAAAGTTGACGATTTTTCAAAAAGTGCTAAAAATGGGTATTTTTAGTCAAATTTTTCAAAAAAGTGTTTTCTTCAAACTCTTCTAAACTATGGTCATTAGAAAGAGCATATTCTAAACTATCTAGAAAAGTGAATTTGATTTTGCAATGCAAGCATATAAGGCCCTAAAAAGTAGCATCATCAAAGAGGCGCACTGGAAGTTTGAACACATTTTTCTGGCACTAAAATTATACCTGAAATCTTTTATTTTGCCTTATACACGTTTATTAATGTCTGGGATAAGTGAAATAAGAAGTCCTGATGAATAGGACCCAGCTTAAGTCTGAATAGCAAAAGAATAAGAATGAATGTAAATCGTAAAATTTATTTGCATAATCATCTAATTATTAGTTGCCTGTTTAATGAACAACACCAGCTTACTGATGGAAAAGAAGTGTATAAATGAGTTGCTATGGTCCATGGTGGCTTAACCACTGCTAGTTTCATTTTGCCTCAGAAAACCAGCATTCCCATTGCCATAGGGGCCACACCCGATAGCTTAGCAACAACAGCCACGGGTGGGTTTCTTTACCACAGGATTCCAAGCCTGATAAGGGTTTCTTTACACAGGTGCCTAAGCCTGATAGTAAAATTATTTAAGTGCCCTGTGTAAAATTAGAAGGCATTCATGGGTTCCTTAGATTGTGTTGTGGATTGGCAAGACAGCCAATCCACTATGAGGAAGCCGAAAGGCATGCATTTAAGCTCACGCAGGCTGGCGTGAGGTCTGGAACAGGGCAAGGAATTTATAGTAGCAAAGAACGTACGTAGATGCTGGAATACTTAACTTTAATCCATAATTGGTGAACATCACTCTTGATGGTACATGTTTTACAGCATCAATAGTAACTGGTAATGGTGCCTTGCTAGGTCGTAGCAAATGACGTAGCTGAAGGCTATGCTAACTATCGTTTTCGCAAATGAGAGCGTAATTTTTCAGTGAACCATCACTAGCAAAGTCGGCTGTACAACTGGGGCGAGTGCTAGGAAGTGTCTCTAGACCTGCCGTGTGGTGGCGCTCGGTCTGCAATCACTGATAGTGGTGACACACGGGTCCGACGTATACTAACGGACCGCAGCCGATTTAAAGGCTACCACCTAGCAAGTGTGGTGTCTGGCAGTGACACCACAGACTGTTTCTTATAACCTATTTTATTTTTTTATATGCTACATTAATTTTCTGATGAATATCAAGAGGAATGGTGTATTGCCGGCCAGACGAATTTACTGATGGAGCTGGAATAACTGCAATAATGTGGTGTTCCGGAAACCACTACTTGTCACTTCTTGGTGGCCAATAAAATGAATTTGCTGGACCATGTGGGTGCATAAAGTTTATTAATCCATCCCTTTGCTCTGTGGAGGTCTCACAGATATTCCCAATCCACCGCACGTTTTCATAGATGCATTCAACATATTGTCCTGGTTGGAAAGCAGACATTAATATGCCTCCTTCATTACTGTGACCCATTTTAGCTAGAAAAGATCAACAATCATTTGAAACTCTGCTGACCTGAATTGTTGTTTCATCAATAGGTAAAAAGTAATGATTTTCTCTAGTGCCTGCTACAGTTTGTCCAAGTTTAAACCTCTCTTCTTGTGACACAATATTTTCTTCAATTTCATCTTTACTGACGAAAACAAATTTAATTTCATTAATGTTTTCAGAACAGAAGTGAAACAGATCTAGGGGAGTAAGAATTTGTCCATTAAGTGGCCGTTGCAAGCTTGCTCTTGCTGCTAACCCCTTTGTTGTACCTCCAATCCCATCACAAGGTGATTACCCGTGACTAGTAGCAAAAAAATTCCATTCAGCTGTCATTCCAAAATCACTCTTATGATAGCACAAATTTAGGAAATTCTTGAAATTTATATATTGAGCACTGGAGCCATCACTGAAATAATGAATGTGGGATATCTGTGCAAACCGTGCTTTTATATATTTGATGAGCTCCTTGATAAAAACGTGAACTGTAATAGTGTCATGCCGCAAACAATCACTGATAATGCAAAAACTTAAAGATTCTACTTTCTCATTTTGACGAAAGTAGATAACAAATGGATGAATTGTTGCTTGACTATTGTCCCCCTTGCACAGCATCCTGAATGATAAAAGAATAATTTTCTGCAAAATCCGTTAGGACAACAAGCTCTTCGTCTTTCAGATGACATTTAAGGCCTTTAAGATGCAAGTTTTGATGCTTGGCAATGTAATGATGGCATGACAGACTCCATATTTTATTTTTTACATCTTCAATAAATTCATCCACTACCATTTGCTTCGTGTCCAGTGTGGCCCGATCAGTATGTATCCATTACTTAAACACAATAACTTCCTGTGGCTCATGATCTAGGAAATAGCTGGCAACTTCAGATGCTATAGCTTCAGGCCCAAGATACCTTTCACTGCGATGTAGCATGCACTGTTTAGAGTTAAAACTGCAAACTGCCTTGCTGAGAATCTCCTTATAATTTTCACGTATACCAGTTCCACTAAGCATAAGCTTAACATTTTGGTGAATTGCACAGACGCAAACTGCATGCATTCCAGCTGATCCTACTGTTACACACCATTTGGGTCTAAGTTCACAAAACTTTGAGAACCCTATTTCTGGACCATTCATATTCTTATAGATAACATACATTTCCCGTAAATTGCAAAGTAACAATCTTTTCTGCATGTATGTCTTTCTATCTAAAAGTCTAACTGAAATACTTTCTTTTTTTCCAGGGCACGTACTACTATACTCATCATCTTCAAAAAATTTCACACTCTACTAGCAACTTCTACTGGTAATTTCCTGCTTTGCCTATTTTCGGGAAGTGCCAGAATGCCCTTTTCTGCCTTAAGCTTCCGAGCATTCTTCACCATTCTTTTGGACACGCCAAACTGAGCTGCTGTTTGTCTGACTGTCCAACTTACAGGTGCCAAGGTTTAAAATTTGCATCTGTTGTTTATGAACTGCATTCTGCGTCTTGGCTTTCAGTTCAGTCAGCAAATGTGCATAGTTGGCACAGTTTCCACATTCCTTAATTTCACTAGCATCTTCAATTTGTCGGTTTACTCCTATTGCATTTACAATTGTTTTTAATCACATTTTGAGCCTTTTGATTTTTCTTCTTCACGTATTGGGGCTTATCTCTGTACCTTATTGTTATCTTCAGGGCTGAAATACCGATAGACAATAAGCTACTATTTAATTCTTCTTTCGGTGTAAAGTCTTCATCAGAATGTGATGATGAGGCTGATAAAGGTTCGTCCAAGTGTTTATTTAAGGTAGTCCTGCAAGCCGGACAAATTTTCTGACCTGGCTTTATGTTATTAACAAGCTGCTTCTTCAACATATTAGAAGCCTTATTAGCTGTTTCAGTAGCAAGAGTGCGAATTCCTGCCTTAACATTATGATTCACCTTCCCAAAGGGATTGAAGCATTTTTTTTGTAACCTCTCTTATTGTGTCAATAACAGGGCTTCATGGTGTGGGCAAACTTGAGAGATATTGTCCAGCTTTGCTTCAGAACGTCGGACCAACAATTCTTTTTCCTCATCACTAAAATCTGTAAACCATTTTAAAGCAGCTTTTTTGGCAAAGAAACTGACACAACACTTTGTTCCACTATGTCCTTGCCCAATTGAGCAGGAAGGTATGCTGTTCCCTTCTGCATCCATCTCTAATCAGTAACTAAATAATGTATTTGGCTTCTAAGTGCAAATTATAATCTGCTTAAATTTCAGACAAATTGCTACTGAATGTAATAAGAGATATATGCTATAAAAGACACAATCAAAACAATTTTTTTGTAAATTAGATTACAAACTTTGATGGTCTTACGAATCACTTAACAAGCCAGACTCAGTCAAGAGAACCCACTCACTATGCTGCAAACACACCACTGGAATACTGATTGTTCAAACAAGGCCCACAATAATGAAACAATCTGATTGTTAAAGTAATTGTTGCCATTATATTTTCTATAAACAGTGAACCTTGTGAATTTTCTCTGTGAAACTAGTGGTTACGTATTTACCAAGGTAGTAGGCTACATTTAAGTGTGATTAAATACAAAATTAAAACTCTCAGATGTTTAACCAACCAATTTTACATGTTTTCCTAATAACTTTAAGACAAAAATTCAAAAATTCACAGGTTACAACACCTAGGTATTAAAATCTCTGCAATATTGATTGGAAAATTTACATCACTTGATGCATGATTCAAGCAAACCGATTCTTTTTTGGAAAAAAGTTTTATACAATTGAATCCAAAAATTAGGTCTTCATTTTCCACTTGTAAATATTTACAATTTTGAGAAGTACAAAAAATATGAGGCTATTATTCATTGAATTCTTTATGATCTTTTTTAAAAAATGAGAAGAGTTTTATGTAGATGAACACTTACGATAAAAGCAGAAGGGCTACTTCTCATAGTTTTCAAGTTTTTCTGACAGTATCATTGCCTATTTACCATATATTTTTATTTCAATTATTCAAGGATCTAATAAACTTTTATTAGGCATAATAAAAGGTTTCTGGTAAAATTTAGTGCCAGAAAAGTATGTTCAAACTTCCAGTGCGCCTCTTTGATGATGCTACTTTTTAGGGCCTTATATGCTTGCATTGCAAAACCAAATTCACTTTTCTAGATAGTTTAGAATATGCTCTTTCTAATGACCATTGTTTAGAAGAGTTTGGAGAAAACACTTTTTTGAAATACTTGACTAAAAATACCCATTTTTACCGCTTTTTGAAAAATCATCAACTTCACCCTAGATTTGTGAAATAATGGAAAGCAATAGGAGAATGAAATTTTATATTCTAAGACCTTGTGTTGGTGAGTTATGGTGTGCAAAGTTTCATGTACATCTCACAATTACTTTTGGAGATATAAAAAACTAAAGTTCGCATTTTGTTTTAAACAACTATTTTTTCGCCCAACTTTGCTTTAAATTATCTACATGAAAATTGCTCAGAAATCCTTTTCTTAATATTTTACTCTAAAGAGCTCTAAAAGTTGTATAAGATGGGAAAGTTTTGTTTCTTTCATGCAAATACTTACAGAGATATCTCATCTCAAAGTTGCTGAAAATTCAAGGATGCACTATTGGAAGCTGTGCTATGGTTTCAAACAAGTGACTATATCTCTGAAAGTATTGAACTTCTGAAACTGAAGCTTTACCAGTGTTCATTGAGAACATGTGTGAATGTTCATACAAAATTTCATCAAAATCCATGATGGTCATGTGGGAACATTTCTCGATATTAAACCACTTGGCATGGAATGGCCCATAATCGAGTTTCAAACGGACAAGGGACCGGTACAAACAGAGGAGGGTAGTTCGGTCGATACCCCAAGAAGTACCATTGAGGACATGTAGGACATTTGAGGCAGTGCGTACAGTGGGCTGCCAGGTAAGATACATGAGAGGACCACAAGAGTTTCCTCTCAAGCATGGGTGCCAGGAATTTTATAGTTTAAAAGAACGGAAGGGCAACAGGGCCAAGATGTAAAGATGGTGGGAGAAACCATTTGCGTCACCAGAAATTCATAAATAAAATTTTGTCAGTGGAAAAATTAAGGCCATTGTTGATGCTCCAGGAGCAAAGATGATCAAGACATTGCTGAAGATACCGCCCCATGAGGGAGGTCTGTGGAGAACAGCAATAGATTGCAAAATCATCAACAAAATGGGAGCTGAAGATGCCTGGCAGGAGACAGGCCATGATAGCATTAACGGCGATAGAAAAGAGGACAACAGTCAGGACGAAACCCTCAGGCACACCGTTTTATTGGAGAAAGGTTTCCGACAAGGCAGAACCCACATGCACATTGAAAACTCAATCTTTTAAAAATTCCTGAAGGAAACAGGACAGGTGGTCACAGAAGCCCCATGTGTAAAGAGTACTGTAGCAGCACCACGCTTTAGGATAGGGAAAGTTAGTTTTGTGTGATATTCCAAGCATGGGTTACAGTCAGGTGCGGGCCGGATTGCAGTAAGTTACGCTGACCAGCGGTTGCGGTGGAATGGAGGCCACAGGGCCATCGAACCGCAGAAAAGAGTAAACGGGTTCACATGGCGCAACCTATAGGCAGAAGGGGTCCACTGGCACAACTGGGATGTATAGGTGTTGTTTTCTAACGAGATTCATTCAAGTGTGGCAGCTCTTCTGGATGGCGGGGCGTGTCACTCTGCTGGGCTACATGCAGCAACAGATGGGGCAACAGCGTCCCAATCCACAGCGGGTCATTGGTTCGACCTTCCAAGGCCGATGCAGGGTCTGCAGCCAGCCAGGGTGAGCCATTCTTCGGCTCACTACCATGGGCAGTTGTCTCGGCTCCCGACACACGCCAGAGACTTCCATGGTGAGGGCCTCAGTTTCAGTTGCCGTATCACAGGTAGTCATTGCCACTGTGTTCCTAGCTACGCTAGCGAGGAAGAAGCAGCAGCAGGGCCAGCCTACTGCTCCCCGTGGAGCAGTGCAGAGACAACAAGGACAGTGGTCACTGAGTCGACTGCTGGCATAGCCATCCTGACGTAATCGGAACTCTACGGCTGGCGAACAAGGCCGGCACGACGCAGCGTTGCGTTGCACAGGCCGCTGGCGGTGCTACCTTAGCACTGCAGGGCCTGTTACACAGACTGAGGTGAATGGAGCTCTGTAGAGGAAACGAATAAATCATTTGGAAAGTTCTCAGCAAGTTTTAATATGGCACCTCCTGGCAGCCATCCACTACATTTGGTGTCAATATGCCATGTTTGGCATCTGATATCACAATTTTACAGAGGATACCAGTCCTCCAGCAGGTTTTGTAGGCCTTCTCCAAATCGAAAAACACGGCCACAATCTGAGATTTCTGCAGAAAACCATTCATGACATGGGTGGACAAAGTAAAGGGAGGGTCAACTGCAGAACGCCGCGCTCGAAATCCACACTGTGCATTCGTCAATAAATTATGAGACTCAAGCCACCATGCCAGCCGGGCATTAACCATACATTCCATCACTTTGCAAACACAGCTGGTAAGAGATATGGGGCAGTAGCTAGGAAGGAAGGTTTTGGTCCTTACTGGGCTTAGGTAAGGATATGATGGTGGCTTCATGCCAGCATCCAGGTAATGCGCCCTCTGCCCAGATGTGGTTGTATGTGATAAGCAGGAAGTGCTTGCCTGCAAGAGAAACGTGCTGCAACATCTGAATGTTGATAGCAGCTGGCCCTGGGGTGGAGGATCGGGATGAACTGAGAGCATGATCTTGCTAGCTCATAGTAAAGGTGGTATTGTAGCACTCACAATTCAGAGAAGAGAAGCGTATCGCCTGAGTCTAGTCCGCTCATCTCCAATGGAGGAAGGCAGGGTGATAGTGGAAAGAGCTCAAAACTTCCGCAAAATGGTGGCCTAAGGTTTTGGAGATAGCAATAGGGTCCACGATTACATCATCTGCTACTGTGAGGCCGGAAATTGGGGAATGGATCTTGGTCCCAGAGAGCTGTCGGAGGTTGGACCACGTGACAGAGGAAGGGGTGGCACTGTTAAAAGAACTCATGAATGAAATCCAACTAGCTTGTTTGCTATCCCAAAGAACGCGATGACACTTTGCATGCATCTCTTTATGATGAATGCAGTTTGCCATCGTAGGATGATGGCTAAAAACGTGAAGAGCGCGTCTCCGTGTGCGAACTGCATTGCAACATGCCTTAGTCCACCAAGGGACTGGGACACGACATGGTAAAGGGGAAGTGCAAGGAATTGAACACGGTGCAGCAGTAAGGATAACGTAGGTGAGATATTCTACTTGGTAATCACAACTGGGGAAATCTTGTTCATCTAAGGTCGCCAGGGAGGGGTAAAGCTGCCAGTCAGCCTCGAGTAGGTGTCACAAATAATGGACCACTCAATATATTGGGCAAGATGGGCAGTGCAAAAGGATAGGTCCAAATGGGAATAGGTGTGTGAGGAGTTGGAAAGGAAAGTGGGTGCTCTGTGTTAAGGCAAAAAAGGTTAATTTGGTTAAGGTCAGCCAAGAGGTCACCTCTCTGTCAGACCCTGGGAGAACCCCTAAAGGGGATGAAACACATTGGAGTCACCGAGTAGCAAAAATGGGGGAGGTAGCTGTCCAATAAGCTGAAGAAAGTCTGTCCTGGTAACATCGAATGACGGAGAGACATAAATGGTACAGAGGGAAAAAGTTAGACGGGGAAGGAAAAGGCGAACTGCAACAGCTTGAAGATGGGTAGTCAGGGAGATGGGCTGGCTATAAATCTCATCCCATATGAGCAGCATGATGCCCCCATGAGATGGAATGCCGACCTCAGGGGGAAGGTCAAAACGAATTCGTAAGTAATGTGAAAGATCAAAGCGGTTGTAAGGGCGCAATTTCATTTCCTGAAGGCAGAGTACAAGGGGATGCTGTGATGCTAAATGCAGTCGTAAATCCTCTTTGCGGGACCGAAGGCCGTGAACATTCCATTGGAGGACAAGTTGCTACTACAGAGCTCAGAAGCAGGACAATCCTGCTCCATGGGGTCCACAGATGCATCAGCTTGATTGTGAGGTCAGTCTGTGGAGGTCAACGCTGAAAAACAGTTGGTGGTGAGCACCGGCAATACAGAGGCAGGCCATTCTAAGGTACCACATGGTGACACTGTCGAAGAGAATCTTTGAGTTGGCAAAGAAGAAGACTACCTTTGGTGGACTCCTTTGAGCCTTTCCAGTTAGAGGAAGACTTGGGTGTTGTTTGGCTGGAGGGATGGAGCAAGTTTACACAGTACTCCTTCTATCCTTACCAGCCTACCGATTGTGTAACTGGTGGCTTCACCCTTTGAGGCAAGATTTTGACAGGTTGTTGCACATCTGGGCAGGGGAGTGGTGATACTACCTTGACACTAGGCGATTTCACAACCTCAGAGCTGAGAGTAAGGTCGGATGTCAGCATGGCCATGTCCTCCATGGAGCGAGGGATATCAAGAACGGAACTATAGGTGCCAGATGGGAGAACACAGGGTTTGTGACTAGCCAGTAACTTGGGAGCGGCTGGGTAAGGCACTTTTTCCTTTACCTGGATCTCTTGAAAAGCCCGCTCATCAAGATACATGGGACAATGCCGAGAGGAGGCGGCATAGCCGCCATTGCAGTTGATACAACGGGGAGAAGGAGGCGGACAATCGCTCTCATGTGCATCCCTACCTTGACAAGAAATTCTAGTGTGGTTGAAATGATTACAATAGTAGCACTGCATCAGGTTTGGAATGCATAACTGGACTGTGATAATTTCAAAGCCTACTTTGATCTTGGATGGCAGCATCACTCTATCAAAGGTAAGGAAAAGAGTGCGGGTGGGCACTAAGGAGGAATCTACCTTCTTCATTACATGATGGACGGCGATGACACCCTGATCAGAGTGGTAAGACTGGATTTCAGTCTCAGTATGACCATCAAGAAGCCTGGTATAAATTATACCACAGCAAGAATTCAAAGTTCTATGGACCTCGACATGAACATGGTAGCTGTGGAGAAGCGAGGCAGCAAGCAATTGTTCTGCTTGAGAATCAGAAGTAATCTCCAAAAGTAAAGTGCCATTCCATAAATGAGAGCAGGATTTTACAAGGCCAGCAATTGCATCAACACATTTCTGAATAATAAACAGATTTACCATGGCGAAGGACTGACCATATACAGAACGTGAGACCACAAGGAACCGTGGTGCATCGGGAAGGGTCTTTCAATCATTAGTCTCATTACATTTATGTTTTGTAGACATTGATTGTGAAGATGATTGACTCATTGTGAGGAAATCCCCCATGATTGTCACCATCTCCGATGGCATGCTCCTTCCAACTGGGGCCCTGCTTCACAAGGGGGAGCATCCGCCTTAGGTGATTGTTCACACCTCAGGTCACACCTCCCGAACACCTGACAGATGGTCAGAGAGGAAGAAGAAAAACAGGAGCCTCAAACACCGAAGCGGTAGAACAAGAGAAGGGAAAAAAAGAAATGAAAAGGGAGCGAAAAATGAAGATTAAACTGTTCTTACGTCAGGGACAAACAATGCAGAACTTTCCCAATAACATCTCAGACATGTTCCCAATGGAGGGGAAAAATAACAGCAAGAGGCTAGACATGCAGCACAGAAAAATGCTGCAAAGGCTGGGGCCCTGTGGTAGACAAGCACAAATCCACCGAAGAGGGGCGAGCCCCCTGGGCGGGTTGCTCGAATGTGTGGGACCCACAACGAATATGACCAATAGGGGATACTGAGCGTAAGCAAAGAAGGGCAGCATGAACAGTCACAGGTTCGTTTGATCCATGGGAAAGTGTTACAGAGGTGCTGAAGAAATTGAACTGGCGGCAGACTCTGGATAATAGACATAACCTATCCTGGTTGGTTGATTTGGAGGAGGGGACTAAACAGTTAGGTCATCGGTCCCATAGGATTAGGGAAGGATAGTGAAGGAAGTCACGCATGCCTTTTCAAAGGAAACACCCCAGCATTTGCCGGAAGCAATTTAGGGAAACCTAAATCAGGATGGACGGACAGGGGTTTGAAATGCTGTCCTGATTGTGAGTCCAGTGCGCTAACCACTGCACCACCTTGCTCGGTAACCTATCCTGAGAAAGCCTACTTATTAAGTTAGGACCCAGTTTAAAATGATGACTCTAAGAATATACCACAAACCCCTTCATATCGCTCACATAGGGGTCCTAAGGATAAGATCAGAATGATTACTGCATGCACGGAGGCATTGAAGCAATCCCCCTTACCGCATTCCATTTATGAATGGAACAGAAAACAACACAAATAACAGATAAAGTAGGACATAACCTCTCCAACGCACGTCACAGTGGTTTTCAGAGCGTAGGTGCAGATGTAAATGAAAATGCGGAAGTGTGTTCTATGGTAGCAGAATAGTTGTTGCACTGACAGGGTAACATTCCAACAGAGCATGCACAATGTCGGCACTAGTACAGTGTATATCCACCTTTCGCAGCAATGCAGGCTGCTATTCTCCCATGGAGACGATCGTAGAGATGCTGGATGTAATCCTGTGGAACGGCTTGCCATGCCATTTCCACCTGGCGCCTCAGTTGGACCAGCGTTCGTGCTGGACGTGCAGACCGCGTGAGACGACGCTTCATCCAGTCCCAAACATGCTCAATGGGGGACAGATCCGGAGATCTTGCTGGCCAGGGTAGTGGACTTACACCTTCTAGAGCACGTTGGGTGGCACGGGATACATGCGGACGTGCATTGTCCTGTTGGAACAGCAAGTTCCCTTGCCGGTCTAGGAATGGTAGAACGATGGGTTCGATGAAGGTTTGGATGTACCGTGCACAATTCAGTGTCCCCTCGACGATCACCAGTGGTGTACGGCCAGTCTAGGAGATCGCTCCCCACACCATGATGCCGGGTGTAGGCCCTGTGTGCCTCGGTCGTATGCAGTCCTGATTGTGGCGCTCACCTGCACGGCGCCAAACACGCATACGACCATCATTGGCACCAACGCAGAAGCGACTCTCATCGCTGAAGACGACACGTCTCCATGCGTCCCTCCATTCACGCCTGTCGCGACACCACTGGAGGCGGGCTGCATGATGTTGGGGCGTGAGCGGAAGACGGCCTAACGGTGTGCGGGACCGTAGCCCAGCTTCATGGAGACGGTTGCGAATGGTCCTCGCCGATACCCCAGGAGCAACAGTGTCCCTAATTTGCTGGGAAGTGGCGGTGCGGTCCTCTACGGCACTGCGTAGGATCCTACGGTCTTGGCGTGCATCCGTGCGTCGCTGCGGTCCGGTCCCAGGTCGACGGGCACGTGCACCTTCCGTCGACCACTGGCGACAACATCGATGTACTGTGGAGACCTCACGCCCCACGTGTTGAGCAATTCGGCGGTACGTCCACCCGGCCTCCCGCATGCCTACTATACGCCCTCGCTCAAAGTCCGTCAACTGCACATACGGTTCACGTCCACGCTGTCGCGGCATGCTACCAGTGTTAAAGACTGCGATGGAGCTCCGTATGCCACGGCAAACTGGCTGACACTGATGGCGGCGGTGCACAAATGCTGCGCAGCTAGCGCCATTAGACGGCCAACACTGCGGTTCCTGGTGTGTCCGCTGTGCCGTGCATGTGATCATTGCTTGTACAGCCCTCTCGGAGTGTCCGGAGCAAGTATGGTGGGTCTGACACACCGGTGTCAATGTGTTCTTTTTTCCATTTCCAGGAGTGTAGATCATGAAAAACAGAGGGCCTATAACACTCCCTTGGGGATCACCGGATATTATTTCTGTTTTACTTAATGACTTTCCATCTATTACTATGAGCTGTGACCTTTCTGACAGGAAATCATAAATCCAGTCGCACAACTGCGGCGATATTCCATAGGTACGCACTTTGGTTAGAAGACTTGTGTGAGGAATGGTGCCAAAACCTTCTGGAAATCTAAAAATATGGAATCGATTTGACATCCCCTGTCGATAGCACTAATTACTTCATGAGTATTAAGAGCTAGTTCTGTTTTGCAAGAATGATATTTTCTGAATCCATGATGACTACGTGTCAATAAATTGTTTTCTTCGAGGTACTTCATAATGTTCGAATACAGAATATGTTCCAAAACCCTACTGCAAATTGACGTTAGTGATATGGGCCTGTAATTCAATGGATTACTCCTACTTCCCTTTTTGGGTATTGGTGTCACTTGAGCTATTTTCCAGTCTTTAGGTAAGGATCATTCTGAGTTCGAGTGGTTGTATATAACTGCTAAATATGGAGTTACTGTATCAGCATCTCTGAAAGGAACCTGACTGGTACACAATCTGGACCAGAAGCCTTACTTTTATTAAGTGATTTAAGCTGCTTTGCAACACTGAGGATATCTATTTCCATGCTTCTCATTTTGGCAGTTGTTCTTGATTGGGATTCAAGAATGTTCGTCTTCTGTGGTGAAGGAGTTTCAGAAAATTGTGTTTAATAATTCTGCTTTAGTGGCACTGTCATCAGTGACTTCACCATTTTTATTGCGCAGTGAAGGTATTAATTGTCTTGCCACTAATTTACTTTATATATGACCAGAATCTCTTTGGGTTTGCTGCCAGATTTTGAGACAGAGTATCATTGTGGAAAGTACTGAAAGCATCTTGCATTGAAGTATGCACTATATTTTGAACTTCTGCAAAACTTTGCCAGTCTTGGGGATTTTGCGTTCTTTTAAATTTGGTATGCTTTTTTCACTGCTTCTGCAACAGCGATCTGACCCATTTTGTGTACCATGGAGGATCAGTACCATCACTTATTAATTTATGCGGTATATATATTTCACTCCATTGCTGTCGACACTGTTTCTTTGAAATCGTGCCATACCTTTTCTACACTTACATGATCAGATCAGAAAGAGTGCAGACTGTCTCTTAAAAAGGCATTAAGAGCACTTCCATCAGCATTTTTAAAAAGATATACTTTGTGTTTCTTTTTGATGGTTGTAGGAGTTACAGTATTCAGCCTAGCAGCTACTGCCTTATGGTCACTAATCCCTGTATTCGTCACGATACTCACTATTTGTCCAGGATTATTTGTTGCTAACGGGTCAAGTATGCTTTTGCAACCATTTACACTTCTAGTGGGCTCATGAACTAATTGCTCAAAATAATTTTCTGAGAAAGCATTCAGCACAAATTCGGATGACATTTTATGCCTGCCGCCGGCTTTAAACGTATAATTTTTCCAGTATATTGAGGGTAGATTAAAGTCACCACCGTGAGGTACCTATTTGAAATGAGACTCAAGTTTTCTTTGAACTATTCAGCAACTATATCTTCCGAGTCGGGGGTTGGTAGAATGATCAAATTAATAGTTTAGTCCATTTATCAAGTATGACCTCTACCCATACTATTTCGCAGGAACTATCTACTTCAATTCCACTACAAGGCAAACTACTTCTGACAGCAATAAATACTCCACCACCAATTGTATTTAATCTATCCTTTCAGAACACTATTACAGCATTTGAAAAAAATTTATGCTGAACTTATTTCCGGTTTTAGCCAGTTTTCTGTACCTGTAACTATTTGAGCTTCAGTGCTTTCTATTATGACTTGGAGCTCTGGTTCTTTCCCAACACAGCTACGACAATTTACAACTACAATACAGACTGTTTCTACTACTAACTTACCATGTTTTACCTACCCCCTTTTAGACGGATGCCCTTTCTGTCATTCCCTGAGGCCCTCTAACCTAAAAAACCACCCAGTCCTGTGTGCAGTGAACTCCTGACCTATTAAGCAGAACCCGGAAACCCGCCACGCAATGGTGCAAGTCAAGGAATCTGCAGCCTACATGGTCACAGAACCGCCTGAGACTCTGATTCAGACCCTCCATTTGGCTCTGCACCAGTTGGTTCTATTGACAATGCTGCAGATGGTGAGCTCTGCTTTAATCTCACAAGCAAGACTGGTAGTCTTTACCATCTCTGCTAGCCGCCCAAAACCAGGAAGAATCTCCTCTGATCCAAAGCAACATCCATCAGTGGTATCTAAATGAGCCACCACCAACAGTTGGCAGCACCCTGTACTCTTCATGGCATCCAGAAGCAGCCTTTCCACATCCAGAATAACTACCCCTGGTATGCACACTGGTTTTCTATCCCCCTTTGCCAGCCATGTTCCTAAGGGACCTCATTACGCGCCTAATGTTGGAGCTCCCAACTACCAGCAAACGCACCCACTGTGAATGCCCAGATCTTGTGGGCCAAGAAGCTTCCTCTGGAACAGGGTGGATGACCGTCAAACGAACTGAGGAGGCCCTATGATCAGCCCCTCAAAGTTTTTCGCTGCCTGCCAGACTTTGGAATGATCTCCCATTCAACCACGGGTGAGGGGTCAACCCCAGTGCAGGCAGTACCCGGTGCGGTCACAGCAGTGGACCGAATGGGGGACATGTGGGACGTACTCGACGTCTCTCGCATCCCCGCAGACGACCCCCCCACAGTGATGCCCCTTGGCAGCAGCCTCAAGCTGTGTAACGGAAGGCAACACAGCCTGGAGCTGTGAGCGAAGGGTCGTCAACTCAATATTGTGATATATGAAAATATTTTTCATATAAAAGTTAGTATGTATTGAATGAACAAACGTGAAAACTGTATCATCATCTGTTGTAAGAATTTGAAATTCATGCATACCCCACCACCATTAAGTCGCTTCAAAAATTGAAAACCTTTGTTATACAACATAAATTAAAGAAGCTTGCAAGCCACATTCATCCATGTGTTAGTTGACCAGGGGGAATGGAAAAAAAAAAAGGCAAAGTCATCTGTCCCATCAGGTTAGGGAAGGATGGGGAAGGAAGTTGGTCATGCCCTTGCAAAGGAACCATCCCAGTATTTGCTTGAAACGATTTAGGGAAATTATGAAAAACCTAAATCAGGATGGCTGGACACAGGTTTCAAGCACCGTCCTCCTGTATGTAAGTCCAGTGTGCTAACTACTGCGCCACCTCATTTGGTCACCCATGTGTAATAAATGTCTTTCTGAAATACCTTTTTTGGAAAAAGAGCTGTATACAAGGTGCTGTTGGAGTATTTTCAACATACCTAATTATAATATCTAATCATTCATTATTATTCCACTTACTTTTTTACTTACATTTGTTTTATGTTTAAATCGTTATTTTACATTTTACATTCATGGATATTTTTCTTGTGTTTACCGTTTCATATATGTGTATTTTGTTAATTGAAAATAAGTAATTCATTATTATGATAAAAAATCATTGCAGTTAAGACAATCACTAAGAAGTGCTTAAAACATAACTTTTTTTATACCATACACATAAAATGAATGAATTGTCTTTGCATAATATACATGATGGAGAAATTCCAAATTGTCATGGATGATCCCCTAATTATCCTGATTTGTATCAGACATTTATCAGTACATTGGTAACCCTTGACAAAGGTAATTAGTTATGTACTGGTGACTGTGGCTATATTAAATTGTTTCTCAAGTGAGGACTGATAGTACAATTATCCAACACACATAAATCTCAAAATCTTTCCACATACTTCTTCCAATATTCAAAGCTGTATATGTCATATGGCTGTATCTGTATTGTCAAGCCCTTTGGGGTCAACAGATTTAGAGGTTTCTTGTTCCCGGATTCAATGCTCCAAATGGTGTTTTCACACTGATCACCTGCCTTTTTATAGTTTTAAAAGAAACTAATGAGTTTGGACTGAAATTTAAAAATTGCTTTATGAAGCCCCAAATGTCTTGTGCAAGTATCAAAATCTGGTAAACAAATGTCCAACTAGGTCAAAAGATATTTGAAAGATGCTTTTTTTCCGATTGAGAGAGAAAAAATTGTATTTCCTTTAAATTCTTGGGGTAGTCAGAGTGAGAGAACTGTTTCAAGCATCATAACTGAGGATAAGAAACCCTCTCATCTCGTGAAGCCAAAGGGGGCAATGGCACAGGTACAGCAATGGGGCATATGCAGCTTTCAATGTTGGGAGAACTTTGTGAGAAAATTTTCAAATCTAGTTCAGTTGAATGATTATGATGTAATCTCTACTTGAGAAACAATAAAATCAAGCTGCAGTCACTAGTACATAAGAAATTTTCTTCACCAGGGATCACCAGTGTTCTGAAATATCCACGACACAAATCAAGATATTTAGTTGATCACGTGCAACAATTTGAAATCCTGCTGAGTTTTGTTTCATATTGTGTTCTCTGTCATGTACATTATGTGAAGAAATAGCATTCATTTTATGTGTGAGGTGCAAAAAAAGGTATGTTTAAGCTTTTCCTTACAGATTATCAGTACAGGACAGGCCCATTAATCCGAAGTAATTGGGACCGGACCTTGTTTGGATCACCGATTTGTTTGGATTAGCCAGAATTATGGTGACTAGTTTCTAAAATGCAATATACCAAGCAGGTAAGTAGGTACACCATGGTAACAAATGGCAACAAGTGTGGGAACAATGGCTCACTTGCAAAGCGCTTGGTTACGTTAGTTATTGATCGCTGGCATGTGTTACAGTTGTATTAACAGTTGTATTGTATTTGTTCAGGTGTAGAGCTGTATGTATTTTCATCATGAGTAAACAGAAACAAACATTAACTCTCAAAGAAAAACGGAATGCTTTGAAGCAGACAGACAATGGTGAGAATGTATCTAAACTGGCAACGGAACTGGTTGTTCTTAAAGCAACCATTTGTGATTGGAAGAAGAACCAAGGGAACTCCTCTGAGTGGAATGCTGGTTCAGGAGAAGGCTGTTTAACTGAACAAGTTAATAAATTTTGATGCGTCTTTTAGTGCAAGTATGAAGTATGGGTTGGTTGGACAGATTCAAAAACGTCATGGAATCTGTCAGCTAACAATTACTGGAGAGAAGCTTTCTTCTGACTATGATGCAGTGAAAGAATACTTGGGTGAGTGAAAAAATAAGTATTCTCCCCAACAAATTTATAGCGCTGTCAAGACTGGCCTTAATTTTAGGGCATTGCCAGCAAAAAGCCTGGCATCAAAAGCCTAAGACCATGGTCCTGGTTTTCAAAAGTGCAAGGATCATGTGACTTTATTAGCTTGCAGCAATGCTGCTGGTAATCACAAGCTGCCTTTAATGCTGATCAGTAAATCTGCTAGGCCCAGAGCTCTTAAAAATTGCAACATGAAGTCCCTGTCCATACATTACCGCAACCAGAAAAAGCATGGGTGGATGGTATGTTGTTCAAAGAATGTTTTCATGACCAGTGTACCATCTCACTCCAGTACTGAGGAATTATGTGATGGAGAAATGGTGGCGAAGTTTTTGCTGCTGAATGTTACACCACTTCTACAGCCGATGGACCAGGGCGTACTGCAAACATGAAAACTGATTTACAGAAAACAATTTTTAAGAATGCTGATCCAAGATGACAGCATTCCTTTAGTGGACAAAATAAAAAAGGCCAATGTGAAGAATGTTGTTCAATGGGCTGCTGAGGCATGGCATAGTATTTCAGAAAATACTCTGAGAAAATTGTGGAGAAAACTGTGGTCATCTGAATTTCAGGACAACCTAGTTGAAAATGAAGAGGAAAATCTACCAAAAAAGATACAGACAATCCCTGGATGTGAAGAAGCTAGTGAAAGAGACGTAGGTGAGTGGATGGCAGTGAATGGGGCATGTGTCGAGAACCTTACTGATGCTGATTTAGTTGCTGCTGTGACTCAAGATCAGGAAGAAGTGGACTGCTGTGATGGAAGTGACAATGAGCCTGAAAGCGACAAAGGGGAGCTGGTGCCACACAGTGATGCAGCAGAAGCTCTTGACCTTGCACTGTATTATTTGGAGCAACAGCCCCCTGATACACCTGCTGATTTGATGTTTATGAGACTATGGAGAAACTATGTGTCATATAACAGATTGTCTTCATTATGCCAAAAAGCAATGACTGAGTTTTTGTCATCTAAAAAGTAGGGATAAAATGTCCACTGTATTTTAGTAAGTTTGACAGCTTTTCTTTCATTGTTATGCATTGTTTAAACCTATTGTTTCCTTGCCATTTTTTCTAATACATGTTTACTGCACTGTGTAAATAAAAATAATTTGTATGTACAGCAGTTTACCACACAGCTTTCCGTACTCAGATTAACATTTATCATGTTCAGATTAACCAGACATTAGGATTACTGGGGTTCGGATTAGTGGGACTCTGCTGTACTTAATGATTATTATGATACAAAATCAGTTACTAATTACTTCCAATTAACACAATACATGTGTGTGAAAAAAAGGACAGACATGAATGGCAAAACATAAGCTAACAATTTAAAACATAAAACAAATACAAGTGACATAAATAATGAGGATAATAATGAATGTTTGGGTATTTTAATTTGGATGTTGAAACTACTCCAACAGCACACTGCATACAGCTTATTCCCCAAGAATAGTATTTCAGAGAATAGTTTCATTACACACCATATATGTGGCTTGAAAGCTTCTTTAATTAATGCTGTAACAAAACTTTTTATTTTTCATGATTAATTAATGGTGTGGTATTTTGCAAAATTTCAAATTATTACTCAAGTCAGTTATACAGTTCTCAAGTTCATTAGTTACATATGAACTTTTACACGAAAAACATTTGCATATCTCACCATTTCAAAGATATGCCCACTGAACCTAATACACCCTATAAAAATGAAACTAGGCAGAAACAAAAAAAAAAAAAAAAAGTATTGCATTATTTTGCCCTCTCTACACACCCATCAAGTTTCATCAAGATCATTATTTCCACTTGTGAATGTTCCATTGTGAATCACAATGGTGTGTATTATGTTCAAACAGAATACACTAATGGGATGCACCACTATATTAGTGAGCTAACCAACACAGGAAAGTTCAGCATCAAGTTGATTAATATGGACAAACAGCATGCTGACTGATGAAGGTACTGGCAAAAATTAAGCATCAATGGTGCTGCCACACTGCAGGAATTTCTGAGTTCAAGAATTAAAATCTCAAGCACTTATGGGCGTGGTGGGAACAACTATGTTTTTTTACTTTACTGATATCTTGTGCAACAGTAATTTGTTGGTTTTCATCTCTGATCTCTCTTGCAATTATCATGAATTAGTTCTGATTATCTGCATTCCTGACAATTGGCTGTAATGATTGAATTCATTACTAAGTCAACTTTATAATCTCTTAAAGGACTGATTGGACTCATCAACTGATGTGTTTGATCAACAACAGAAGAAATTTAAGACAATGTTATTAAAATATGGAATGCAACATGGGCAAATAAGGGAGGATAGCAGACAGTGAAAAGAAAACAGCAAATCTGTAAAAATAAAAAACCATTGGTGAGCATAAATACTTAACTGATAATTTTTGATTCTACTAAATAGCATTTTAACAACTCTGTGTCAATATCTTACACCGGTGCTGTTTGGAACAAAAGGATACCTAAAAGGGGCCCATACAATCATTCCTATCAGTTCCTTAAGCTACAGTGCATGTGCTGTACTTGTAGTCAGCAAGTGTATAATCAAAAAACCCATTCTTTGGAGACCTTTCTGTAACATTCATCATCGTCATCGTCATCATCATCACAGTTTGAGAATGCAGAAGTATAGATTATGTATCTGAACAATGGAAACTTCACATAGGAATATCAACAATGTAGGAAAAAATAGATTGCTGCTTACTGTAAAGAAGACACATTGAGTCACAGATAGGCCCTTGCATAACACTTTTGACCAGCCTTCATCAGCTACAAAAGAGAAACCACACCATTCACACACACAAGCAAGCACATCTTATTCACACACGACTGCCAACTCCAGCAGATCGAGCTCCCTGAGATGGCAGTCATGTGTCAATGAGGTGTGCTTGCTTGTGTGTATGTATTGGTATGGTTTCTCTTCTGCTGATGAAGGCTGGGGCTGAAAGCTATATCTTAAGTGTCTTTTAATTGTGCCAGTCTGCAACTTAACATATCTTCTTTATGGTAAGTATTAGTCTATCATCATGCGGCCAAAAAAATGTTCAAATGTGTGTGAAGTCCTGTGGGACCAAACTGCTGAGGTCATCAGTCCCTAGTCTTACACACTACTTAAACTAACTTATGCTAAGAATAACACATACATCTATGCCCGAGGGAGGACTCGAACCTCCGGCAGGAGGGACTGCGCAGTCCGTGACATGGTGCCTCAAACCGCTCGACTACTCCGTGCGGCTCCTGTGGTCAGCAGAAGGTTCTGAATACATGAGATTGTAATCTTACTGCTGTTCTCCGAGCTGTAGTCACACTGGCTGGTGGTTCTGTATTAGATAATTCAAGTGTAGAGCGCCGTACTCTCAGTACTGTCTCAACAATAGGTCAAAAGGCCTGCTAAACAGTATCCAGTCACCGTATGGTCCACATGAAGTGGACCTGCCAGTGTAAGAGGAGGCAGGGATTATTATGCTGTTAGTAGAGAAGCAGTAACAGCAGCATGGGTTGGTCAGGAGAGTTCAATGACTTTGAACATGGACTAGCCTTTGGATATCACCTGAGTAACAGATCTAGCAAGGACATTTTAACTCACTTAAAGCAGTCCCAGTCGACTGCCAGTGATGTGATTCTGAAGTGGAACGTGAAGGAATAATCACATCTGAACCAAGACGAAGAGACCTCATGTACCAACAAACAGGGATTGCCAAGCATTGTGGAGGGCGATTGTAGAAATCACTTGAAATTAGTGGTAGGAATCAATTGTGAATTCCAATCCAGCTAGGAAAATAACTGTGCATAGGAAATTAAAAACAATGTGGTTAAATGGTTAAACAGCTCCTCATAAGCTACAAATTTGTGTAGTCAATGCTAAGTGATGCTTGAGATGGTGTAAAGATGCCCATGGACAGTGGATGACTGGAAACATGTGATCTGGGATGATGAGTAACTCCGTATTCTGTAGCAGACCCTGCGCTAATCCCTGAAGAATGTTAGCTGCCACCGTGTTTAGTGCCATCATCGAAATACATATTTTACAGCACTCTGTGTACCGTATATAGCAGAATGACAGTTCAGAGGCAATGACTGTTTGAATTAGCAAGACACTGTCATAAAGCAGCATCTATGACGCAATGGTTTTGGACAAAACATTCCAAAAACAGAGCGGATTGCCCAGCATCCTGACCTGAACCCAACGGAACACCAAGATGATTTAGAATATCGGCTTTGCTTTTGACCTCAGCGTCCAAAATCACTACCTTCTCTGATTATGGATATGAGGAAGAATGGACTGCCATTCCTCCACAGACATTCAGGCATCTCACTGAATGTGTCCCCAGGAGAGTTCAAGCTGTCATAAAGGCGAATAGTGGACACACCCTATATTAATGTCCAACAATGGGTGTCCAGATACTTTGGATCAGATAGTGTACAATTTGGCAAATACACTATCATGAAACATTCAATAGCACTGCATATAACTAAAGTGTCCAAGGCCAACTGTGCTTCTATGTATAAGGCATCCAGGTGGCTGTAGTGTATTGTTTATGTGTGCTTATGGTAGTGTGAGTGAGGGGGTCGTAGCAGAGAGGGGTGCCTTCACCTCAGTTTGACATGCATGCACCAATACCTCTTTCTAGCGGGCACTACTGTATATTTTCCCAGGAATTATATCTACAATGTGCTATAACAAAACTTCAGCAGATTTAATATTTTGACCTCGACACAACAGTTTCTGGAATTACCTGAGATAATTTTAAAGTGAGATAATTTTAAAGTGAAATTAGTTGAATACTATAAATTGCTAATAAAGGTGATACCATTAACAACCACTTCCACTGTGTAGTTCCTTGAAGCAGCAGCATTTGATGCCTGACAAGTGTAATTTCCAGTATGTTTCATCATAAGGCTGTTGAAACTGAGGGTGCTCGAATACTCATCAAAACTCTTCTCAGACACTCCTTGTTCATAATTTATTGCTACTCCATCTTTTAGCCATTGTATAGCAATCGGGAAGTCCCCTTTGCTGACGACACACATTAGATTCATCCGCATGCCTTCTTGGAGGTCTGGTTTTACAATTATTGGATCAATTTCTGGTGCCTCTGGAAGAAATATGAAAATAAGAATTAATTGTGTTGCTAATATCTGCAGAAATTCTACCACAGTTGCCACTTCAATTACGTTTATTATGTAGATAAGAATAGATATTATCTGTCTATTGCAAGTGAACATTTACTACACGTATTGTTTTCAGCCAAATACTGTTCATCTAACTGTACTAGACTTCATCTGTTGCTTTTTATATCTTCTATTCTTTTTGTGTGCTCTTTGGTCCTTGTGCAATGTTTGAGCACAAGATGGGACACAAAAATTTTAAATTAATTACATGTCACAGTTTTGAATTTCACTTGCTTGCTTGCCTGTAGTGCTTGACCTCACTCAAAAACAATGGAAGACATAAAAACTACTGTTGCTTTGTAATATGATTAGGGGAAACATATTTTTTGAAATAATAATACATGTTTTTTGAACCAATAATAATATTTTAGCTGCAAAAGATAGGTAATGTGTATCCTAATCTACATAATAAACGTGATAGGATTAATAGTGTTTTTTTTCTCATTTGGAACAACATTAACTACAACATTCAATACATATTAACAATCTTACTAACGATGCTTAGAGAAGAATATGCTTGACTGTACAGTTAGCAATACCGAAGGTGTTCTTTTTGGAAGAATTCCCAAATACAATGTATGTTGTATTTAACTAGAAATATTCACAATGGTGTCAGTGTGATGTAGTGTTCACAGTATCACCCGTTAACTAAATCTACAAACCTGTATGTCTTGATTTGCTTATGTAATCCATTAATCAAATAAGGAAACACATTATGATGTGGATCATGTTGTTCAAGGAATATAGTACTGGTACCTGCATTAATTTACTAAAAATATGTTTATTCACGTATCATTATACTGGTCATTTGCACATATGAGAGTTGCCCATAAAGTAATGCTCACTAGTTTTTTCTTCAACAATTATTTATTTCTCGCAATGAAAATTATATGAAAGAATGATGTTTTAACTAGACACCCTGTTTTTCCATATTATCTCCTTCCAAGTCTTATGGAACTCCTCCAGTGAGATCCAAGGGCAGTATGCCTTGTTGGCAAGAGTCCTTGTTCTGGTCACAAAGCCACTTCTTCAATGCATGAGGATGATGTTATCATAACCTTTTTATTTACTTTCATTTGCTCAGTATGGTTTCATTACCTGTCACAACCTGCAATAAAAAGACCTCCCCCAATGTTTCAAAGTTTTGCAACATCACAGAACAAACGTTTTTCTGTGAGATTTGCATTCCACTGTAAGGTAGCTTGGAAACCAGCATGAAAGCACTCCCAAGTTCTCAAGAGCATGGATAGCTTCATCTACAGTTCCTTTGTAGCAGCAATGGTCTCCCTGCTCACTGCAGTCATGAGGTGCCGCTGAACCCCTTTCTGATATTCCCTGTAACAAACTGTACTCCAGCTGACTACAGGTGTTTGGTAGACTTTACAAACATCTGCAAATATTCCCCACAGTTTCTTTCTACAAAATAAGGAAGTTGATAATGATTTGATGCTTGTAGGGTACATCACTTAGAGATGTGATTTTGAAACATCACTACAGCTATGCTATCTACCAGAGGAAACAGAAATTTTGTCCATGCACACAGGAAACTTGAAAGAATTTGTAGTTAGAGGGTCCTACACAATTACCAATTCATCAGCTGACTGACCAATAAATTGTACATGTGTAAGGTTGTTGGCCACTCAACTGCCTAATTTTATTATTATTATTATTATTATTGCTGTTGTGCAGTTGCTTCATATGACCACCTGACAGCCAATCTGCACTCCACTTCAGCCCAACAAATTGTGCAGTGTGTAGCAATAATGTGCCAAGCACCTGACAGAGGTTCCACTTCTTGTCAATGCGCATGCCATTATACGCAGTTCAAATACAGCTACGATGACACAGAGTGAGGCTCCAAAAACATTGATGGCAGAGTTTCCAGAGAAGTTTGAAGACTGGAGATGTCTGTGGGACACATCATACAAGGAGAATAGTAATGGAGATGCAAGAAATGAAGAACTTGTCACATTTTTAACAGATCCATAATGGACTGATGCGGTGTAGAAGAAACAGTGCAAGATATACAAGTTGGTCAGAAACAGTTTGCAAAAGCTTGTAAGGCTGTTGAAGAATAGTTTCTGCTGAAGGATAATTGTTAAGAAAAAATCTGATACATTGCACCATTTCCGAGTTGATAAGCATTGAAGTTAGCCAATCAGGCTATTGTGCACACAAATTCATGGAGCCCAGCAGATACAGTTAGCGGCAGTTGTTCTCATAACATAGATGATAGTGCACGAGACTGCTCAGACTTTGGCTTGGGCTTGATCCTTACTACCAACCCATGTCCAATTTATGTATCATTCTCTTGTTCAGTTTGAGGAAAGCAAACAAAGAAAAAGTTTGGCGCCACCGTCTCTCATGTGCCACTTGAATTGGCTAATTTCAATGCTAATTAACTCAGAAACAGCAAATGGTATTGAATTTCTACTTAAAAATTATTTCTCAGCACAACCTGTGCTGCAAAACCCTTAAAAATTTCTCAGACTGTACATTTTTGTAAATAAAAGTCCATAGACTGTATGTATATCAGTTTTATTTTCAATCGTTGGAAATGAAACCTAAAAATCACTGTAGAGAGATTAGATTTTAGATTCATTTCCCATACTAATAGGGGAAAAAGTGAAATATCCACAGTCAACATGCTGTCTTTCATAAAATATACCCGATTTTTTGTAAGAAAAGTTTAAAAAGTCCATCCTGTCACCATGTCTTCTGCAATGAAAAGCAAGATATAGGACTTTTTTTAATGGTGCTGACAGTTCGACATGGATTTCTTATGTATCTGTTGATACATTTATTACTTGAAGTGTTATCACCATTATTTGTGGTCTTTCTTCTTCTAATTTGAAATGATTTTCTTATACTGTACAATGAATAATTCCCCTGAGAAATTAGGCTGTTCTACAGAGCCTGGCAAGTGCTGTTCACTCTGAGCTTACGAAGCGAAACTTGTGAGAACCTTAGTTGGCGCTGGGAGAATGGAACTGATTATAATGTGACCCTCAAGGCTTTACTGGAGAAATTGATTGTTTCTGATTTGTTCCTTTTATCTTTACACAATACACTGATAGCTTCCTTAGTTGTCTTCATCAAGTGTTGACTACAAATTCAGTAGTTTGCTGTCTGGACTACCACAAAACTTTTCGTTTATATATCAACGCAATATGTTTCAGACAAAAAGGTGAAGGTCTAGTGCATGTTTGAACAACTATTTATGTGTGTAGCTTGGTAATGTCAATTATTTCTCCACATGTACACTGAAGCTAAATTGCCTGCATTTCTACTCAAGCACAGAAACATCACCAGTGTGATTTTTGAAGACAGTACTACAGCTGTCAACCCCCTTAAAAATGTGGTGGAGCTCTATGTCAAAAGGCATTTGCACGTCTATCTTACACTCCGGTGAGGGACAAGTTCGTATTCACTACCAGCTTGTGTTCACTGTAATACATTCTTCTTGGTATCAGTTTGTGTGTATCGCTGAACTCAAACAGCATATTCAATCATGCTACCATAGCATACATCACATAACATTTCCTAAGTCTAATAGGTACAGCACAAAGTACTTGCCTGCATATTATCACCAAAAAGCTTAGTCAGACTGGTTATCAAAATGCACAAAATTGGGCAGATAGGCTGAAGAGTAAATCGATTGTGTCATTAAAAGTGATTCACTATCACAGAATATTGCAGGGTATTAATACTCCTCTCATACGAAGGTGAATGCACAAAACAGGCACTGTTTTTCTCTTATTTTGTTTTTGGTTAGATTAAACATTTCAGCAGATAGGAGTGCAATACCAGATGATATAAAATCATGATTTACCTGAATATAACAGAGAAGATTAAGAAAAAGTTATGTAATTTATCTCACAAATGTAGCCTTCTTCCTGTTTATCCCCAACTTTCTTGTAGATGTCATTAGTCATCAGACATAGAAGTTATGTGCTAATAGGTAAAACAGAGCAGGATGCAGATATCCCATTTATTTTTCACTGCTGAAATTCCTGTAATTATTTTCAAGTTGAATCCGTTTTTTAGCTTGATTTTTATACTGTTTATCGCTGAAAATAGTCTCTCCACACAAGCTGACAAGAGGGATATGCACAAATGCATCATTATGCCTGATAACTTGGGGTATATGGGTGTACCACAAATGCATCATCATGGTTGATAACTTGGAGGATATAGGTGTACCATCTCCCTGGTTTGACTTAGGGACTGCATTCCAGGATCCAGCCCCATAATTACTGTTCATTCCTATCTATGTATATTCCAATAGCTTCCATCTAGTGCCAATTTCTTGAATGTCATTTTTAATTAAACTTAGAAACTCTTGGTCCTAATGCAAATTGGGTCAAATGTCTGCAAGTACATGCAATTAACCAAGAGATTTGTAATGACAGGGATTTCGATACTGGTTACGAACAACTTTCGGGGGTGTTGGTTTTACATGATTTTTCTTCATGTAACATTAGAATACAGTTATCACTGTTTCCTTAATGTCACAATACATCCTGTGGGTTTGAGGGGATTCTGACAGCATCTTAAATGGAAAGTATGTTGGCAATAAGCAACACAAATCCAGAAAGATAAGAAAGAACACCACAGTTTTATAATTAAATTCCTACAATACTGTCTCACTTTCTCGAAGTGTGTCATTAGTCGCAACATCAATAAAAAAATTTTCAAGGGCATCATACTGCTCAAGAAGCCTGGACAGAGGGAGGGTGGGAGGGAGGGAGGGAGGGAGGGAGGGAGGGAGGGAGGGGGAGAGGGGGAGAGAGGGAGATTTCTAGCTGGCATGAAGTAATTTGTCTGGTTTCACTGTTAAAGCGTTCTGTAACTCAGTTCACCGAGAAATTTCAAGCTGCACTGCAAAATATTTACATGCATTCCTCCCTATGACTTCTATATCTCTAGGAAGAGTTAAGCATGCATGAGAAGTGCATACTGCACATGAATGGGATCTACATCTCATCAAGAACAGTCCTGAGCTATCTTACCTAAGGAAAACAAGACAAAGAATGGCCTAACTGTTCTGTACCACAGAACAGAGGACCTGTGGTCACAGCCAAACAAGCAAAGAGTGCCCGGCATTTGCTGGCCCACGAATGTTAACTGTTACAATATATTCTGGCAACAGTGTGAGGCGCAACAGCTTGCACAAGACAAGGCAGCCAGTGCAATCTAGACAAGACAGTGTGACACACACCTCCTGCCTTTCACACTGTGGACCATGTGAGTCAATTTAACACAACTCCCTAGAAACACACAGGCAAAGTTTGATTCATTTGTTTGTTTCGTGTTGTCTTTCATCTGTCTGCAAAAGACAGAACACTGCATGGGTTGCACCAGAAAGCGAACATTTGAAGATGCAACTTTTGTTCCAAGCAGTTTACACAGTCACGCAACGTGCTTATCATCAGTGTGTGTACCCTCCAGGATCAGTGATCGAGCTGTTTCACTAGTGCAATGCACCAGCATGGACATTAAAGGTAAGGGTTTGCTTATAACATCTAGCAAGGTAAGGAAAAATAATTGTACGTAAGTGACCAAGCAACTCTCATTGATTCCCATCACCAAGCCTCTTCCACAGACACAGTGCATGGGTGCGGGAGTAAAACCACCTCACTGCATGTGATAGGACTGTACACAGCGATAACAGCACATCCCCCTTTCAGTGGTGACCCCTATATGATCTGAGGTTAAAATGTAACAGTATTCTGCAGACAAACTTTTGACATTTTTGGTTGAACGCATATACTGTTTTTTTTTTTTTCCTTTTTTGTATGCCTGCTTTGCTCGCGGAACTTCTAGCGTTTCTTTTTATTGTGGTATGTCCACTGTGTGTTTTCCCCTCATATGAGAACTTGACCCTGAGCTAACATGATTAAAGAATATAGAACACCTGCTCGTGCACAGAAGCTAGGGAGTGAGTCACAGGCGCACTCTGGATGCATGCACTCTGTACATCCGCCGACAGCTTGCGAGAATTTCGACACGCAAAACCTCACCACACCTATGTCTCCTACTATTGCTGGAGTGGCAGCAAGCACTGGACGAGTGGTGATCAGGCTGCCTCCCTTCTGGCTCTGCGAACCACTCATGTGGTTCACCTACGTGGAGGTGGCCTTCATAAGTAATACATATCCCGCGACCTTGCAAAATTCAGGCATGTAGCAAGCCAGCTTGACCAAAACTATGTGACCAAAGTACAACATATAATCACTGCCCTGTTGATGCTATCCTCTTAAAAATGACTGAAGGCAGAATTGATTTGTCAGACCTCATAGTCCGAGGAACAATAGGCACACAAACTACTGTGCCAATAGGAATGCAATGACCGGAGAGATTCCCACTTCCTCCACCACTGCAAAGCCTCGCGCATTCTGACATGGTACCAGACTCACTGCTACGCACTATCTGGGTGTGCAACCTTCCCGATCAGAAGCTGGTGGTAATAGCAGCGCAGACAGAGGAGCATCTGGTTGCCACTGTAAATATAACGACATGGTTGCATGACATGCTGGCTACGGCACTTAGCACGTCTGCCACAGCAACTTACAAAACTGTTCTCCCACCCCCCGCAGCAGCACGCACGTCCTACTGCCCCTGTCAGGGATGCTGACCCGCATCAGCTAGTTCACAAGCTGGCCTCACAACTGGCAGCTTTCACAGACACAGGGCCGGCTTGCGCAACCAACAATGCAGCTCCAGCCATTCTAACAGTAATGCACTCATAGCAGAACAGTCACCAAGCAACTTCTGCTGCCACCACGCATGCTTCAACGATGAAGCTATAGCCATCTTCCCTCAGTGCAGCTGAACGCCAGCTGCAACCAGGCCTGTATGTAACCTGCTGCAGTTCAATATCTAGGCAACCCTTCACACCACAACACATGGAGGGCATGAGGTACTTCGTGCCACAGGTTCGGACCTCTCGATATTCCCAAATTCCGTGCTGAGACCACAGGTGGGTTGAGGCACTCTCAATGCAGTGAACAATTCAGGCATTAAAACGTATGGCACACGAACTGCAATCTAGAACTCTGACTATGCATTCTCATGGACATTTACTGTGGCTGAAGTTAATGAGCCAATCCTGGTGGCCGACTTTCTCAACCACTACATGCTGCTAACTGACATCTCAAATCCCACGCTCACGGATGCAGGAACAAATTTAAAGATAACAGGACAGCACCAGCTGGCCGTGTTATATTGTGTAAAACCTGTGAAGCACTCAGGACCTTATACTGAAAAAATTTCCTAAACTCATCCTCCCAGGTGGTGCACCAAAGGACATTAAGCATTCGATGGTGGATAACAAGCCATTGTTTGGCCATCAAGTAGCCCATCATCATCTGCATTACATTTAGTTCCAAAAACAAACAATTTGTGGTTCCCCTGAGAGGACTCACACACCCATAATTCACAAACAGTGCCAGATCAATATCCGGTACCAAACCTTCAAGATTTTAGCTATGTCTTGACTAGACTGCACAAAGCCGTACACACAAATTCAAGTAGCACCCAAAGACATTCAGAAAATGGCTATCGTAAAGACCTTTGGTCTTTTTGAGAGTCTGTTTATGACCTTTGGTGGACATACTGGAGCAGAGCTTCATGGAGTCAAAACTGAATTTCCCATAAGTGACACTGCTCATGCACCTGCAACACGATGTGGACACAGCCGTAGAGGTGGACACTAGCCAGACTGCCATTGGTGCAGCACTACAACAACATGTCAACAGGAGCTGGCAGCCGCTTCACTTTTTCTCGTAGAAGCTATCGGAATCACAATGCACTTCGAGTGCTTATGACTGAAAGTTTCTTGCAGTATACATGGCAGTTAAATACTTCACCCACCATTAGAAGCCAACAATTGCTTGCTAATGCGCCAAAGTCAAGAGGCACGCCCATGCACACCTTCCCGACATCACATGCCAATTTGCCATTTCCATGTGGGCCTTGTTGGCCCGCTCCCTCTCTCCAAAGACAAGTGGTATCTACTAACTACAGTGGACCGTGTCACTTTGCTGGCTGGAGGCAATGCCCATTGTGGACATAACCACCGAGACAGTCTCCACCACCTTCATTGACACCTGGATAGCACACTTCAAATGCCCCAGCCACAGGACAACAGATCGCAGCTTTCAGTTTGACTACACATGGTTCACGAACATCGCCTGTGTGATGTCCAGTTACACAGGACCACAACCTAATAGCTGGCATCAAATGGCATGGTCAAACAGCTCCACAGGACTATGAAAGCCACCCTCATATGAGACGACACTGTTTGGATGGAGGCACTACCATTGGTGCTGCTGGGCCTGTGGGTAATGCCGGAGGAGATGTAAGCGACTTGTACCAATCTTGTTTACAAACAACCTCTTGCAGTCCCAGGTTTATTTGTAGACCCTGGCAGAATGTCTGCGCTAGAGTGCTGCAACGCTCCATGTTTGACCGGTCACAGCTCGCCTGTTGACGGGGGGACCGAGCCGCTCCTGTCCGGCTCCATACGACTCGGCTCGGTCACGTACTCGCCCCATGTCTGTTGTCCGGATTCCGGACACGCGGATAACCGACCATGACCGGTCACCGCTGACGTCTCACCTCGCCTCGCCACGGCTCGCTGCTCTGTACTGTACAAATCCAACGCCTCTCTCTCTCTCTCTATTTCTGTCTCTCTCTCTCTCTCTCTCTCTCTCTCTCTCTCTCTCTCTCTCTCTCTCTCTTTCTTTTAATACAAAAGAAACGTTTCCAAGAACGGGTACATTACACAGCTAAATTCATAGAGCACTTTCTTTTATAATATTTACTCCCGTCTTCCTAACGTCCGGGAATTTTGTTGTAAATAAAACATTGCTCAGAAGAGACCAATCTGTGTTAATGTAATGAGATGTAAGCGTCAAATAGTGCACCTGATTATGCGAATCAGTCCACGTATCAACTATCGCAGCACATGTTTTATTAATAACTTCCGCAATAACAGAAGGCATTATACTGTTTCGTATTGCATCAGCCTGTTCTTTGACATGTCTGCTTATAGTAGAGGGATGTGGCATGACATCTGCCACGTTAATTTTTCCATAATGTGCACCTAGATGTATTAATTCTTGGCCTAGTTCTCTGAAACCTTCACCGCAAACAGCATTAAAAGGTCTCATATCTTTAGCACACATTGCAACACACTTTGCTGTAATACTATTTTTTATTACTGCCGGTATTCCTGAAGGAGCTGTATCTTTGTGAGGTTTCTTGCAACTGTGTTTGTTTAAAAGAGTGGTTCCCGATTGGAAACACAATAATGTGGAGCAGTTTATGCACGATACGTATCCAGTAGACGCACTGTTTTCGTCTACAACCATCAAAAATATGCTTCGTACTTGGCTTTTTAGACCTTCCCGTCTCTTCAATGTGTAAACATTGATTTCAATCTTACGTCTTACTGCACTGGTTTCCTCGCACTGCATGATTGCAGAGAGAAAGAGAGAGACACACCACAAATGAGAAGCTCGTACTGGCTGCAGTCTCACACGGATAATGACACGTGTAATGTGTTTGAAGTTGCGTGCTACGTATTCGGTCACGGCTTCTATGCTCAGTCACTAGAACTAGTGCGAGCAGCCTATCCAGTTAGGGTGTGCTCGCCCCATCTCGTATTTTGTGCTTTCTTACTCCGTCATGCAGGACTCTAGTCTGCGCACCTTATGTGACTTGCCTCTGAGCACATGCACTAACATGAATTGGCACCGGTAAAGTCTTCATTCATGCTGACATGCAGCGCTACATGCATGTCATGTTGTGCACCTCTCTGGTTGCCCTGCTCCAGACTGCATCATATGGTCACCCATGGAGAGAAATGCTGGACATTGAGTGCAAAGGGAAGCAGTCCGGAGTCTCAACTGACTGCATAAATATGGCTTAGTCTTGCCCATACCAGCAGCCATCCACTTATTTGACCCAGCAGAAGATCTGACAAAAGACAACATTCCCTCAGCCAGAAGCAAACAGAGCTCGCACCCTTAGCCAACGATGATGCACAGCTTTAGCCACCACGTGCACCTTCCACCACCTTGACCAGGCAGCAAACACTTCCGCCTGGACCATGCCCATCACAGGCGCACGGGTCATTTCTACTACAGCCACCAACGGGCTACATCAATTGCACGCCCTGGCCGCCACATACACTACGAAAGTCTACACTGCATCAGGGTCTAGTGCAGCAGGGGATACAACCCGTCAGCTTTGAACAATGACGTCATTCCTTAGTCATAGATCGTAATGTCTTCACTTCGAGGCATAGATAATAAAGCAGTTCTGTGTTCTAATAAGCACTATCATTAAAATAATTGAATGTAAATCTAAAAGCGATCGCTTGATATTGGGTGCATCATTAAACGTGTCACTTAATTAACTTAATTATTTGTTTTTTATTCGGCCAGTACTTAATATTTTTCGTAATGATATTGAGGTAATGTGGATTATTAATAACGAAACTAAAACATAACAGTTTTTGCTGTTATGTTTCAGTTTCGTTTCTTTACTGATTGCTTAATGAAGTAGGATCAGTTTATTCTATCTCGTGAGATTTTTTTTTAAAAAAGCCAAAAAACTCTTATTACGTACTGAAGGGAGCTAGAACACTAAGAAGAATCGCTTCTCGGCTTTTGACAAGATATTGCTTAATAAAGTAGGATCAGTTTATTCTATCTCGTGAGATTTTTTTTTAAAAAGCCAAAAAACACTTATTAGGTACTGAAGGGAGCTGCTTAATAAAGTAGAATCAGTTTATTCTATCTCGTGAGATTTTTTTTTTTAAGTCAAAAAACACTTATTACGTACTGAAGGGAGCTAGAACATTAAGAAGAATCGCTTCTCGGCTTTTGACAAGATATTGCTTAATAAAGTAGGATCAGTTTATTCTATCTCGTGAGATTTTTTTTAAAAGTCAAAAAACACTTATGCTTTTGACAAGATCAATGTTTATCTCTCTCGCATTCCTTTGTTTCTCAACATTCTCCTCAGCTCTTTCATCTCTGTAATACATGCTCTCTGGCGACTTGTGACGTCATTGTTCAAAGCCGACGGGTTGTATCCCCTGCTGCACTAGTCCCCTGCATCATCAGAATGCTACACTGTGTGACACAGTAAGCATGCACCCAAGCCGCCAAACCTTGTTAGAATTTGGCACCCTACAGCTGCCGTCTGCTGTATAGACCCTGTCTCTAGCTGACCATGCTTGCAGCCAGTATCTCTGGTCAAGCACTGGAAAGCTCCGTAGGTCACCGGGGCAGAAGTCGTCGCGTGGACGGCGAGCGGAGAGGACCTCGCAGCGCAGCCGCCGACCGCCAACAGCCGTAGCTCGCCCGCTACCCCCTCCAGCCGGCCACTATCAGCGCTGCGCAGCCAGTCGCCCGGCAGCGCCCGGGGAGTGCGCATCAGCCGCTCCCGGCGCAGCCGCCCAGCGGCAACTGGCCGAGTGCCGAAGGGTTGAGCTCGCTCCCCTTCGACACAAAGCCGCGCAACCAGTCGCGGACTGCCGCGAAAGCGCTTCGGCTCGCAGCTCCCGGTAGCCTCCGGTTACCCAACGTGATTCTCACGTTCTTTTAGGGACTCTGAGGCAGTACCAGGGCTCCTTCACGGGACCAAGCCCGCGTGCTGCAGGCCATTCTTCTTCCGCACCTCCTTTAGGTGCCGCGCTTGCACGAACAGCGCATGTTAGCGTAAAGTAGGGACCACCCACTTCAATAGGGAACAAGAGACACTTCTCTCGCCTATCGAGAAAAGCAAAATTGTCGTTTCCCCCTTCCCACCCAATAAATATATAATCCTAAGTGCGAGATGGCGGACGCTACTAGCACTTCCCCTGCTGTCACCCGCAGCAAGACTGCAACACACGAGGCGCGAGGATCGACTGCACCCGCCGAAACTCGCGCCCCGCCCGCTACCGAAGGCAAGGGAGCGGCTGGCGACGCTCGACAGCTCGGCGCGAAAGCGCAAAAGCAGCTCGAGTCGCGCCGGACAATCACCGAACTTTTCGGGGCGGACGTCTCTCCCACCAAAACAACTACACTCAACATCACTTTAGACTCACCTGTCACTGGACAGTCATGTACCATTCTCCCACCGACGCCGCAGCCTCAAGAGATCGAGGCAGCGGCGGCGGATGTGGACACAGAAAACTACTACACAGAGCCCTGGCATGTGGAGGGCCCAAAACGCAGACCCAAAAAAACACCAGCACAAACAAGCGAGCAACCAAACTCGCTAGACAGCCGAAAGGCGCTGTTGCCTACACCCACTAGCTCATCTCAGGCTAGCAACATTAACACAAAACAAAACGCAAACACAGTTGTGGCGAACAACAACAAAGCACACAAAGTCACAACGGTGCCCACACAACACAAGACTGGTTTCCCCCCAGTTGTTATACAAAACTATGGGAACCTTAGTGCCCTTAACACTGCATTCGCGGCAAGGCACATAAACAGCACATTACATGCAAAGTACTCGGGGGATAGGGCCTCACTGTACGTTGCCACAGACAACGAATATAAAGATCTTCTAACCTTCCTCAAAGATCGGAAAATCGAACATTACACGTACAGAACGCTGGACGAGAGAACCCAGTAGTACGTGATCAAGGGAGTGGATCCCAGTACCCCCAACGAGACAGTACATGCGGCCCTTTGTTATCTGGGATTCGACTGTAAAAGTGCCTCCCGGATGACAGGGTTCCGCACACACGCACCGTTACCACACTACATGGTTGAGTTAGCCGACACGGCTGATTCCCGCGCCATCCTGCAGATAAAGAGCTTTCTGCGGATGGACGTACGTGTACAACTTTACGAACCACCCAACGTCCCCCAACAATGCAACAACTGCCAGCGGTTCGGCCACTCGGCCCTCCGCTGAGGCCTGGCAACTCGCTGCCGCGGATGCGCTGGCAATGACAGATCCAACACTTGCACACAAACACAGCCAAACCAGCGACGCTGTGCCAACTGCGGTGGGCCCCATGCGGCAAACTTCAGACAGTGCAACTCATACAAACAGGCGCTGAAGCGAAAACAAGACAAAAGCAGGGTACTGTACGACATACCACGCTCAAGGCCAGCGCCGAACCCAGTAAGGAACGGCGTAACGTTTGCCACGGTTGCACGCCCTGGCGGAACGGCACAGGCTGCGGAACCTCAGCGCCCTACACACACACGTGAAACAACCGCTGCAACAGCCACACAACAGCCACAGGCAACACCTGAAACCCAACAAGCATCGGTACCAACACCTATGCCCCCAAACAACACGACCCCACTCCCGGAAATCACGTGTTGCGAAGAAACGCACCATTTACAGGAAAACACATCCACACAAGAACCCCCCGAACCCCAAGCCCAGAGGAGGAATAGACGTACACGCAAACACAGGGCGGGGAACACGAAATCACCACAACAGGCCACGCAGCAACCACAGAACAGCAACACACAGGAAAACAGTCAACAAGATACCGAGACTGTAACTCACACTACCATCCCCCTCACCACAGAAGTAACACAGGCGCCACAACCTCTGTCACAAAGCACAAATGCCGCTCCTAACAACACACCAATACCCGGACAAGCGGCCGCTAACTCCACAACAGCACCTCAGGCTGCAACACCCAACACCAACACACCACCTGGGGGAATACTGGAAACACTATTCCCCCGACACACGACCGTTCAAATCCTTACCAAGGTGCTGACGGCCGTCGCTACACTCATCACCCAGCTCATGAGCGCCGAACCCGGGCAATACTGGGCTGTCATACACACTGCCATCACAACACTCTTTCATACTCTTACATGAATAATATGCCACACCCGGCTCATAACGCTGACCCGCACACACTATCACCAATCCCGTTCTTGAATGCAGACTCGATCCGCAACAAAAGGGCAGAATTTGCCGCGTTCATGGAGCGCAAGGGAATCCTTGTCGCGCTACTGAGCGAGACTAAACTTAAACCGCACAAACAATTAAACTTTCCTGGCTATTGTGTCTATCGTACCGACCGACCGGGCGACGCCGTGGCAGGTGGAACTGCAATCGTCATACACAAAGACATTGAGCACACAAACATAGAGCTCCCTGAACTGGAAAAAATCGATGCTACGGCCGTCAGAGTCAAGTTCAACGGAGCCTACACAACACTGATATCGGTATACAACAGCCCTGTAGGCATCTCAACACGCGATATCAGCGCATTACTCAACATTTCACCGCGAGTAATAGTCGCTGGAGATCTGAACGCAAAACACCCAGAATGGAATTCACGCATACGAAATCCCAACGGCAAAAAACTGTACGAACATTCGCTAGGCAGAAACTACATTATACTAGCGCCGACTGAACCGACGCACATTCCCTATCAGAGGGGACACAGGCCATACGTGATAGACATGGCCCTCATCAAGGGCATTACAGCGACACTCAACGTCGCCGTTGAAAACGATCTGCCCTCAAACCACCAACCTGTAATACTATACAGGGTGATTCAAAAAGAATACCACAACTTTAGGAATTTAAAACTCTGCAACGACAAAAGGCAGAGCTAAGCACTATCTGTCGGCGAATTAAGAGAGCTATAAAGTTTCATTTAGTTGTACATTTGTTCGCTTGAGGCGCTGTTGACTAGGCGTCAGCGTCAGTTGATGCTAAGATGGCGACTGCTCAACAGAAAGCTTTTTGTGTTATTGAGTACGGCAGAAGTGAATCGACGACAGTTGTTCAGCGTGCATTTCGAACGAAGTATGGTGTTAAACCTCCTGATAGGTGGTGTATTAAACGTTGGTATAAACAGTTTTCAGAGAATGGGTGTTTGTGCCAAGGGAAAAGTTCTGGACGGCCGAGAACGAGTGATGAAAATGTAGCACGCATCCAGCAAGCATTTGTTCGCAGCCCAGGAAAATCGACTCGCAGAGCTAGCAGAGAGCTGCAAATTCCACAATCAACTGTATGGAGAGTGCTACGAAAAAGGTTAGTTATGAAACCTGAACGTCAACTACCCGAGGCGATGGATCGGCCGCCAGGCAGCCCGTGACAGAGCACTTCATCACTGGCCTCCAAGGAGCCCTGATCTTAGCCCCTGCGATTTTTTCTTATGGGGGTATGTAAAGGATATGGTGTTTCAGCCACCTCTCCCAGCCACCATTGATGATTTGAAACGAGAAATAACAGCAGCTATCCAAACTGTTACGCCTGATATGCTACAGAGAGTGTGGAACGAGTTGGAATACCGGGTTGATATTGCTCGAGTGTCTGGAGGGGGCCATATTGAACATCTCTGAACTTGTTTTTGAGTGAAAAAAAAACCTTTTTAAATACTCTTTGTAATGATGTATAACAGAAGGTTATATTATGTTTCTTTCATTAAATACACATTTTTAAAGTTGTGGTATTCTTTTTGAATCACCCTGTACATTGAGGAAACACTGCAGCACACGGAACAACGCAAGATGTTGGACTACGGGTGTGCGAATTGGACATTGTTCAAGCAAACGCTTGATAGCCACATCCCACCTATACACGAAATTAACGAAACAGCACAAATTGACGAGGCAGTAGAAACCGTCACTAACGCTGTCCAGGACGCAATGGCAGCCACCATACCTGATCGCACCTCACAACAACGCAGTGCGGCCCTGCCCCAGGAAATCCTGGGCCTAATCTCAATGAGGAATCGCCTCAGGAGACAATGGCAGCGCACCAGGCGTCCGTACTTCAAACGGCACATTAACAGACTACAGTGCATCATACACGGTAAAATACAAACACATAGAACACAACGGTGGAACCAAAAACTCGAAGGGCTGGACACCACACGACCTGGCGTGTGGCAACTAGCCCGACACTTCACCAGGGAGAAAATATACACCCCAACGCTTCAAGGGCCTGACGGACCTGCATACTCAGCGGAAGAGAAAGCAGAACTAATGGCCCGAACACTCGCAGCGTCATTCACACCGAACCTGGTACCATCAGATCCAGTGTTCACACTTGCTACTGACCAAGAGGTTACACGCATTCTAGCCCAACCATCGCGCGACGACATTCGACATGCTAGCACAGCCGAAGTCTCCTGGGCTATAACGCATTCCGCTGCTAGGAAAGCCCCTGGTCATGATGGCATTCAAAACCGTGTCCTCCAGGAGTTCACGGATAAAGCAACTGAGTACCTAACACACATAACGAATGCCATACTAAAACACCAACACTTCCCCGCCTTTTGGAAGACGGCCAAGGTCCTGATGTTCAGGAAGCCGGGGAAAGACCACAGCCTCCCACAAAATTAGCGACCCATCAGCCTTCTGAGCTCGCTCAGTAAGATTGTTGAGAAGGAGATTCTCAAACGCATCACTAGGCACTGCATAACAAATGACATCCTGAGACCGGAGCAATTCGGCTTCAGGAATCACCACTCCACAACACAACAACTCCTACGGATCGTTGAACATATAACACATGGCTTCAACATAAACAAAGCTACAGGGGCAGTGTTCTTGGACATCGAAAAGGCTTTCGACCGTCTATGGCACAACGGCCTCATCCGCAAACTCAGCGACACGGGATTCCCCGACGGGCTGCTGCGTCTAATACTCTCATACCTCACAGACAGGAGTTTCAACACTGACGTGCAGGGAAAACAATCAACACGACACGGTATACACGCGGGAGTACCCCAGGGAAGCATCCTAGGGCCCCTACTGTTTAACCTCTACATAAACGATCTCCCAACCACACACAACACAATGATGGCAATCTACGCGGATGACACAGCCATCCTTGCGCAAGATTGGAAACCATCAAACATTATGTCGCGCCTACAGACTGCACTCAGAGTGGCCGAGCCTTGGTTGGAGAAATGGCGTGTTAGAGTAAACGTCGACAAGTGCGAAGCCGTTCTGTTCACTAGAAGACCGAAGCAACTGCGCAAACACCGCTACTGCAGACCAATAACTCTACATGCACGTCCAATACGTTTCTGCGAGAAAGTCAAATACCTCGGTGTCTGGCTGGACCGGAAATTACTCTGGGGGGACCACATACAACACCTGACCAACCGAGCAAGCGCGAGGCTCAAACAGCTCTATCCTATGCTCAACAGGCGTAGCACACTGAACAGAAGGGTGTCGAGGTCCATGTACATGACACTTATCCTACCCCTGATGTACGCAGCTCCTGTCTGGGGATACGCTGCGCCTACACGCCTGCGCCGTCTGCAGCTCATACAAAACAAAGTACTGAAAATCATAAGCAATGCTCCACGATACAAACGCATCGCGGACCTTCACCGGGAATACCGACTTGAGACTCTCACGGAGGTAATCCACAAACTCACCACAAGACTATAAAGAAACTCCAGACATTCGCAGAACCCGTTTATTCTGAATCTGGGGAACTACGACCACAACCATAGATGGAAACATAAAAGACCAAAAGACATACTTGCAAGGACATAACATCTATGGCCAAGCATACGCAAACATAACGGCACAGGCGAGCCCCTGTTAATCAGACGCATTTACTGGATATCCAGCTGAAATACACTGTCGAATAACTGGCACCACACAGGGAAGCCGTACCGTGCACTGCATGCAAACAAGCTCCACACATCCCCCACACAGTGAGATGATCTATGGCCGATCTCCCGCTACTGTATAACGATCTTGATTGTTCCAGGAATGTAGCAGCTGCAGCAACTGGGACACATCGCCATCGCTTGTCACGGTAATGATGCATGTTACCTATACTAACAAATCCAACCTTGCATGAGCTATCGCAGCTAGTAAGCCAGTACTGCTCTTACTACCCATCCCACTGTCGCAGAGGTTTTTTTCCCACGGAACGAGCCTTGGCACTTTTTTCCCTCTGCTCTTCAAATCGCTACCCTCACTCGCATTTCCTCCACTATCTATCACCTGATGGACCGTGTTAATGCGTAGCCTTACCCAGACGCACGGACAACACCACAGCCCAGCATCCTGTGATCCACTTACTAGATAACTAACATGTTTACGGAGGTGACAGTAGAACTTTTGGTTTGGTCACCACGTTGGTGCGGGCGTGGAGGGGCCCCATCTCTTTTTTTTGGAAAGCTCCAGACAATGCCTCCATGCTGCTGGGCTCATCCATCACAGCTCTAGAAGCTGCATTAGAGTCCTGGTAACACAGCACTCATGCAAGTTTACATTTAAAATGCAAGCTCCATTACTCCACTGGTTCAAAGGTTGAGGTCAGATCGAGTGCCACACTGTGCTTCTGCGACTGATCCACTGACAAACTTGTTGGACAGTGCAACTCATGAAAATTTGATCGGTCATTCTGGATTTCATTCTGAACAATTCAAATGGTGAACTTCATTTTATTGTAGTGTGTTATCTATATCACTAGTGAACACACTGTATCATTATTAAGCTATCAGTGCATCAGCCTTCGACACACCCTTCAAAGTGACTCACAGCCTTGCGCCTACGCTGCGTGTTGCTAGGGACAGATCGCAGCCAGCACTGGCCACCGCTGCTGTCACTAGCCGACCGTGCAAGGACACGCCCATCTCACACTCGCCTGACCACATGCTGACATCACAGGTTGCCTGTCACACTTCAACCGCAGACTGAGCCACCACCATCCCACTCACACTGACATCACGACACAGTGAGCAAACTCTAAACACACACGCACCACAGACCAATCACCACACTTTCTTGCAGCTATGAAGCTCTGCTATCTGAGGGGGATGTGTGTGGCAGCTGTGCCACAGAAACACATGAATGATGGGTCCGCAGTCACAGCCGACACAAGCAAGCAGTGACCAGCATTCGCTGGACCGCTGAACGGATTTATCATTATGCCAAATTTTGACAACTGTGTGACGGGCACTGGGCCGCACGAGAGAAACCAGGTGGCCAGCGCAAGCTGGACAAGGAAACCCCAACACACACCTACTATCTTTCTCGCCACGGACCTCATGAGTTGAGTTAACATGACTCCCACAGACACGTACACGACGTTTTTGTTCATTCATTCATTTCTTGGTTGTCTTTCATCTGTCCACAAAAGACACTACACTCCACAGATTATGCCGGTAACTGTTAGGAGGTGCGACCTTTTTGTTTCATGCAGTTCACACCGTTGCACAACGTGCATATTACCAGAGTGTGTATCATTCAGGGTTGGAGATCGAGCTGCACGGACATTAAAGATAAAAGAGTTTGTTTGTAACATTTAGTGAGGTCTGGCAAAATGCACATCACCGACAAAACAACTCTCATCAGTTCCTATCACCAAGCCTCATCTCTGCTTCAAATCTAGTATATGCTCCGTCCACTGTGAAACTTAATATACCCTATTTTGTAAGGAATTGTTTGATATAATGTCTCACTAGTAACATCAGGAGGCGAAACCAGTTCTACAAAAGTGTCAGGTATTTTGGTACCTTCTTTCTGAACATGTACTGTCACAAACAAATGGTTTATGCACCCCTTATCTGATAATACAACAATGAGGCTAAATTTATTTGTCTTTTCAATTACATACATTAAACTTGTCTTGCGTATAACATTATTTATGATTCAAGCTGCTTTTGTTCCTCCACAATGAACATGTTTTGTGATCTGTGAGTTAAGAAACATGACATATGTGAGTTTCAAAAAAGCTTTGTATATGAAAACTCAGTATGCATATGTTTATGATCACAAAATTCGAAAAGGCGACTTCGTTGAAATTTAGAAAACACTGCATGTGAATGGGCACTTGTTTTACATACACATTTTTAAACATAGAGAAAATATTACCAAAAACCTCGATACAATGTTGACAGTTTTAATAAAAAATGTTCACAATATTCTGATGAACATTAATTTTTTAAAGTAAATCTGTCACAATCATTTCGAGATCTTAAGTAATAAATACAGGGGAAACACTGTTGCCAAATACTTGACTAATATACTTCCAATTTTTACACATTACTCGAATGAACATTTGGACGATTGTACGATATATATTTCTACATGCAAACAACATGTAAATAGACAGACATACATAATGTGTAATATCAAAAAGTTGGCAATAATATCAGAAAGTTCTTGACCGATTTAGTTCAAATTTTGAAATATATATTGCTTCCTTTGTCGCAGGCAGTCATAACTATGATAAAAAACTAAACTCTGCCCAAACAGGGCATGAAGGCCCAAATGCCTCTGGGCTGAGGATAACATGGTGGCTGGTTGGTACCGCTGGGCCTTCAAGTATGATAGAAGGGCATCTAAACTATTAGACAGATTGTTTCTCCCCTATAGATATGCTATATTCTTTCCCACTATATATTTTTTTCAACATAATTTGTATGAACAACAAAGTACTGTTTTGTTTTCTTCACCACAGACGTTTTTACAGAAAACAGGAAAATTGTATTTCTGGTTTATTAGCTTATGATTAGAATACTACTACACAATGTGAACTTACAGTAACAATGAACAAGGCTCAATGTGAAGGGGGAGGGGGTGTGATACACAAAGTGGTGAGAGGAAATGGATATAGAGAGCGGGAAGGAGGTGATGGATGGAGAGATGGGAGAAGGGGAGTTGGAGAGAGAGGAGGGAGAAGAACATTGACGGGGTGAGGGGAGGAAATGATGAGCAGAGAGAGGTAGGAGGAGGAGGACATAAGCAAAAAGAGGGGAGGAGGAGATTGGACAGAGGCAGGGGGCGATGTTTGGAGGATGTATACCCAATTCCCATACATATTATAAACATGTGGTTTCTTTTTTTGTTCCTTTTCCATTTACGCAGGTTGATAGTGAGACACGTAATGTGTGAATGGGTACAGGTAGAGTTAAATAACACGAAGAGATAAATCATGCTCTACAGAAAACTATGCAAGCCAAATTTCACTGACTTTGTCTGATAACCTTCATTTGTCACTAACTGACATGATATTAGTAAGCTGAGATTGCCCTTGCTGGGCCCCTAATTCAATGACAGTGTTCTTTTTACTGGAATACTATATCACTTGCAGGAATGTCACTTGTAGATCACAAGTACAAGCACAGCAGTATACTAAACAAGGATCTTCCTTTCTGCTTCCAACCCAACTATGATACAATGTTGTTTTTTTTCTTTTTTTTTCTTCCCTCCATTAGAGATTATAATTTGTAATGTATCCTATCTTTGGGTCGAAAGAAGCATCCGATCTCACGCATCGGCTCTGACCTGTGACGTAAGGGTGTTGTGTGTGACGTCATGACGGCGCGGAGTTTGGTTTGTGAGTGTGGCGTGTTTGTAGATATCGTATGTTGTGGTTTTTTGTGCCCTCTGGTGGTATGTTCGGGGTTTTCATTTGTTTGGTGTACTGGGCTCAGTTTGCTGTTGCTCAGTGTCGAGTACTGTTTGTGTATTTTTGAAGTGGAATTCGTTTCAGTGAGTTAACGGTTTTGTGGTTTTGTGTGAAGGTTAATGCAGTGATGATCGCTGTACGTCGTGTGGTATTGTTATTAAATTTAATGGGTTGTTGTTTTTTGTTCAGGAATGGATATGAAAGATAAGATAAATAGCTCTCATTTGAGGGCTATGATGGGGGACACACCTTTAGAGCTGATTAAGTTCCTGCAGCTTTTTGGCTTAATTGCCGAGGTGGTGAAGTGCAGTGTGTACCGTGAAGAAATGAAGTTGGTTAAAGTTCCGGCCTCTCGGACCAGGGACGGTTATACGTGGCGCTGTCGGAAAGAGGACATATGGCGTTCCATACGGCACAGTATCTGGTTCGAGAAGTCTAGGCTGGGCATGCACGAGATTGTGCTTGTTACTTATTATTTTTGTTATAGATCCCCACAGAGTTTTTGCACGCATGAGACTGGTGTGAGTGAGAGGAGCGTTCTGGATTGGTATTCTTTTTGTCATGAAGTGTGTTCAGAATTTATTAAGTACAGGGGTAAGTTGGGGGGGCATGGGGTTGTTGTGGAGGTGGACGAGTCACAGTTTGGGAAAAGGAAGTATGGGAGGGGGAAGTCTGTGGCTGGTCTTTGGGTGTGGGGGGCTGTTGTTCCGGGGGGTGAGGGTTCCGATGTGTTTTTAGGATTGTGGAAGGGAGGTCCAAGGCCAAATTAGTGGGGTTAATTGAGGAATATATAGAGCCGGGGTCCACAATAGTTTCTGATGCTTTTTCTTCATATAAGGGGCTGGGTGAAAGGGGATTTAATCATTTAGTAGTGAATCATAGTTTAGAGTTTAAGAATTATGAGACACGGTCTTGTACCAATACAATAGAGGGGATGTGGGGGGCGGTTAAGTCAGTTCTTGGGAGGGGGAAGAGGCGCTCTTCCAACCTTCAGTCTCATTTAGATGAGTACTGTTGGCGGAAGAGTGTCCCAGAGGGCTATTGCGTTGTTCGTGTTTTCTTAAGGGCTGTGGGTAAAATGTATATGCCGAAAGTGGTTAGTTAGGGTGGTCTGAGTAGGTGGGTGGTTGGCTGCGGCTCAGGGTGGAGTGGGTGGTTTATTTTGTGCTAGAGTGTTAAGGTGGGGGAGGGATTGTGTTTGTTTTTTGTTTTAGTTGGGGAGGATCTATTTTGTTGAAGTTTTTGTGGAGTTGTAGTGTGTGACAGATTTTTTTACGTTGCATTTGGTTTTTGTTTGTGGGTTTTGTATTTTGGGGTGAGAGGGGAGGTTGGGTTGGTTTGGGGGGGTGTTGAGGTGTGGGTGGGTTGGGTTTTTCTTTTGGTTTGGTATTTTTTCGTTGGTTTGTGTGTGTGTGTGTGTGTGTGTGTGTGTGTGTGTGTGTGTGTGCGTGTGCGTGTGCACGCGCGCGCGTGTGCATTTGTGTGTGATTGTGGTGGCCAATCTAGTTTGTGGGGCTGGAACTTTTTTGTGGTAAGTTTTTATTTTTTTTGTTTTCGGTGTATGTGTTGTGTGTTGGGATCTAGGGAAGTGTTTCATTGAAATTTGTGGCTGTGAAGGTTGGTATTGGTATTGGGAGATGATTTTGAGTTACATAGGTAAAGGGAAGTGGTCGATCCTAACTTATGGGATTGGGAGCTGCTGTTGAGCTATATAGTTGGAGGGAAGTGTTCGATCTCAATGTTTGGTGGAGTATGTTGGTTTTTGTAATGGGATATGGGATCGGGAGTTGCTCTTGAGCTATGTAGGTCAAGGGAAGTGTTCGATCCTAATTTATGGGATCGGGAGTTGCTGTAGATCTTTGTAGGTCAAGGGAAGTGTCCGTTCATAATGTTTGGTGGTGTATGTTGGTATTTGTATTGGGAGATGGCATCCGGAGCTGCTGTTGAGCTATATAGGTCAAGGGAAATGTTAGATCCCAATTTATTAGATAGGTATTTGCTGTAGATCTATATAGGTCAAGGGAAGTGTCCGATTCCAGATAATATTATGTTTAGTGGTATTTGGTGAGTTTTGTGAAGTCGATTTTTTTCGTCGTTTTGCGTGGTTTTGTATGGGGGTGGGTGTCTAAATTTGTATATATTTAGTTTGTCCCCACCCAAAAACCCCCAAGTTTCTGCGCGTGTCCCGTTAGAGTCATTAGGCTTTTTGTGAAACGTGTGTGTGTTTGTATTTCGATGTATTTTCGTCTTTATAATGTGTATGTAACGACTTGATATGCGCCATATTGTAATTGTCGTTTATAGTCGTTTCCGCCACATTTGTGACGTCATGGGTCAAAGCAGACAGGTGGGATCGGACGCTTCCGTATTTCCCTATCTTTTTGGGCGTTATCACTACGGATCCAGAATCTTAATATGGATTCATAACTACAAGACTTGTACATAAGCAGAACACTTAAATATTTTGCACAAGCTCATGCCATCATCCATCGCAACCTCCTTTCAGGCACTACAGTCTTTCAAGGAAACTATGAGAAATGTAAATCAGGAAAGGTGAAGTAACTTTTGAACTTATCTTCTGCCACATACGAATCCAGTTCACAAGTACTAGATAAACGCATTTCTTTTTCCTTTCTTTAAAACCATCCTAAGAAATATAAAAGACCATTGCATTTATTGTGAAAGAAGAAGTAGCGATCACCAGGTAATGTACTGCAACTTAGTAGTGGTGCAATGTCGTACAGTCCCAAGTCTGCAGATTTGGATAGCATACCTTTAGTCCAATAGGTATGTAGCTGCAGTTCAGGCCAAACGAGGTTCTATTTTACAATAGATAAGATAAAAATAAAATTGATTCTATCACTGTCTACCAGGAAAGGAAAGCAAACAGCAGCTCTTTGTTTCTTACCAGTAACTTGGACATTAAGTTTGCTCCTGGCAGTGCTTCCGTCGGGATCTGTCGCTATACATACGTAACCACCTTCGTCTATGACTTTTTGAATGTCTTTCACAATCAGGGTGCCGTTCGGGAAGACCTGCTGCCGATGGTGTTCTGGAAGCGGCTTCCCTGCAATGAAATAAACTTTTAGACATGGGGATGGTTCACATTGAACATTATATATATATATATATATATATATATATATATATATATATATATATATATATATATATTACACAAAATTAAAATGGAGAAAACGACAGACTGGACACAACTTTCACGAAGAATCCGAGAGGCCATGAAACTAGCACAAGCACCACGAACACGGAAACACCGTTGGTGGAACCACACATGTGACCAAGCTATTGACCAACGAATCAGTTGCCATAAATCCCAAGAGAATTGGATGAACTTCTTGAAAACACAGAAGCAATCAAGCAAAATCATTCGCAGTGAAAAACGACAGTATGACAAACGGCGACTGACAGAGATCGAATCGGACTTCATGAAGAACAATACAAGAAACTTCTACAGAACGTTCAGAGAAAATATGACTGGATATCAACCACCCAACTTGTGCTTCAGAAGACCGGATGGAACCCTAGAAACCAATACCAAAAACAATTGTGACATTCTGGCAAAGTACTTTGAAAAACTGCTCAACACGGACCCCCCCATGGAAGAAATGATGACAGAAACGAGCACATACAATCCAGATAGTGAACCTCCAACTCTAGAAGAAGTTAAAGAAATAATAAAGTCACTCAAGAATCGTAGAGCACCAGGAGAAGATGGCATCATCGCGGAAATCTGGAAGTTACAAGACCCAGAACTCACCAAAGACATCCACAGGATCTTGGAAGACATCTGGAAAACCATGAAAATTCCTGACGACTGGAAAACTGCCCTGATACACCCACTACACAAAAAAGGTGACAAGACTAACCCGAACAACTACAGAGGAATATCCCTACTACCGGTCACATACAAGATCCTCTCTAAAGCTTTACTGAACAGACTAGAATGCCAAACCGACCACTTGATTGGGGAATACCAAGCAGGCTTCCGTAAAGGGCGGTCTTGTGCGGAACAAATTTGGAACCTGAAAATGATTTTACAACACAAACAGAACCTGATCATTACCTTTGTTGACTTCAAAAAGGCGTACGACTCTATCGACCGGAAAACTCTCTTCAAAATTCTAGCAGAATACAAAGTAGACAACAAAACACGAGCTATCATAGAGCAAGCTTTAACCAACACGACCTCCAAAGTAAAGTTCTGTGGGGAACTATCAGAGCCCTTCGAAATTCGCACAGGTGTCCGACAAGGCGATGGCCTCTCACCTCTCCTTTTCAATCTGGTGTTAGATAAGGTCATAAAAGAATGGGAAACATCACAACAGGGGATAACCTTAGGAAACCTACAGATTAAATGCCTGGCTTTTGCAGATGATTTGGCGATTGTCACGAAAGGTATAAAGGAAACAAAAGACGCTATTGAAAAACTGCACGAAATCGCTTCCAAAACTGGACTACAGATCTCTTACGAAAAGACACAGTTTATGAGCCCAAAGAAACTCTCATCTCTGAACACAAAGTATGGCACGATTTACAAAACAGCAAACTTCAAATACCTCGGTGAAACACTACAAATGAGTGGACATAACAGAGACTCAAATGAAGAAAGAAAGACTAAACTGGACAAGGCATACAAAGTAGTGTGGAATCATTACAACAAGAAGTCTATCTCACAAAAAGCCAAATTACGCCATTACGACACGGTGGTGCTCCCCGAGGCACTATATGCAGCAGAGACCACACTAATTCGAGGGCATACACGTATCAGACAATTAGAAAAAGTAGAAAGGAAAATACTTAGGAAAATATTTGGCGCAACTAACAACATTGGAATATGGATCAAGAAACCTACAGAGGAACTGTACAAACATACGGAGACAATCACAGAAAAGATTAGAAAACGCAGACTACAATTCTATGGACACCTATACAGAATGCCATCACACAGGCTGACCAAACAGATCTTTGACTGGGTAACCACTAGAAACAACAAATGGGTGGCAGAGGTAGAAAACGACCTGAACCAGCTCAACATAACAGCAGACACAATAAACGACAGAATAAAGTTCAGAAACATCATTAAGAAAAGTAAACTACATGAGATACAATGCGACAAACGAACAGGCATAAAATGGACCGAAGAACGAAAGCAAGATCACAGCCAGAAGATGAAAGAAATATGGGCAACCAAAAAGGCAATCAAGATGAAGCCGACAAGAAGCATGGACAGAGGACCGGAAACAGAAACACAGCGAGCGAATGAGGGAAGTTTGGGCAGCAAGGAAGGCAGCAAAAGGAACTGGCCATGTAGTTTAGTCCAAATGCGCTCTTTAAGGGCAAAACACCAATAATATATATATATATATATATATATATATATATATATATATATACTGAATTTAAAGCTGAGATACATTTCACTTAGGCCTATTTTACAAAAGGCATAAAAATCAAACATCAGTGACATTATCAGCCAAAGCAGGTAATGATATTGGACTTCATCTACATCTGGGACCTTTGAAAATAGTACATTGGTATTCTTTTTAGGTGTTATGGCAGCCAGGCTCACAGCCTTTTCAATACATGACTAGAGTACCGACCTGTACAATATTACTGAAATCGTTCCATGCGTAAATGTTAAGAGCCATGGAAATAAATTATAGTCTTATACAGGCAGATTTTAAAATAAATTTCGAGAAGGCGCTGCTTTTTTTCTGGTATGCAATGATGTAATGTCGTTTGTGCACTTCCGTATTTGGTGTTAAAGAGGTTAAGGCGAAGTGTGGAATTCTATTAAGAGTTTCAGAGTCGAAGTGAATGATAAGATTACACCTATGCGGTAATTTCATCTCCAAATTACCAGCGAAGAAAAAGATTAAGTTGGTTAAGTGTGATGCAGAAAATGGCAGAGGTGATGAAAGAAAAAAGTGGAAATGAACTCGCTTGTGCTGCAAATGTGCTACTTGCGTGCAAGCCTACTTCTTTAAACATTGTCTATTGTGATCTTCCTGACTATTAGACAATGAAACAGAAATAAGATTTATGTAAGAAGAATTAGTGGTTGATCGTAAAAACATGGGGTGCAAAAGGTGTAAGAATGTTGGGATAGTGAGGCCACAAAGAAGTAAATAGAGAATGAGTATGTCGCAACAGTTTCACTGTCAACGCTTTGGAGAACGCAAAGCAGACCAGATGACATCTCTTCGAGAGAAATACCTTTAATGAGAAACGAAGTCCAGCCCATGGAGCGTTGGATATATTGTCTGGAGGAAGCTGTGCAGATCAGAGGTTATCACAAAATGTAACTGTATCGTCCGAAACAGCACCTGTCGAACCTTTGACTGAGCTACAACCGACCGTGATCATCACTCGCACTAAGACTACTCCGATCCATCTCCCTTAAATTTACCGCGCTCAGAAATTTTGAGTTAAGTGGAACCAGGAAAACTCTATTTTTCTCAAATTTAGCTGAACACTACGTTCACACATACTAGTAATTACTCAAGAACTATAACATTACAAATCAAACAGTTACCACTGATAAAATAGTCTCCTAAACAAACTGAACAACTCATGATGCGTTTCTAAAATCCGTTCATCATAAGAATAAACCTGATGTAAACATTACACTATGTATTCTTCCGTTTCACGTACGACTGCAGCCAAGCTGTCTTGAGTACTGTCAAGTACGATAATAAGGGTACTTTTGTGTTGTGTGTTACGCGCACATCGACTTCGCGATAATTCGGGACAACAGCGATACCGGCGCATATAACTGGCACAGCACTGGCCGGTCAGGTGGTACAGCTAGCCTGCAGTGACGTGGCCAGCTGCAGCTCACACGTAGAAAGGGACGAGCAGAGGAGCAACGGCTTCGAGTGTCATTTAATGAAATCACGCACTGCAAACCTCCCACAACACGCTCCTTAAGACGACTAGACAAAAACCACAACACTTTATCGTTTTTAGCTAACGTACTACTGTAATTAAAAACAAGAATGATGAAAATTCGTGACTTAACCACAGTGTAATTTCTCTGCGTAAGCTATGTGTAACGTAAGAAGTATTGAAGGACTTCACCATATACGGTAGTTAAATATTGAAGCCACTGAACGTATTGTATTGTATGGAACCGGGGATCTAGAAACTATGGAGAGGCTTCGTCCCCACCGTAGCCCTCAATGGTTCACAACTCCACAACAGGCTACCCCGTGTTTAGCTACGGAACAGAAAGCAGCCTCAGCCATTTTCATGCTGCGCATTAACAGCGCGACAATCAGAGCACAACGCAGCTGATGGGTGTGACTGTAAACAATTTTTGAAATAAAAACTACGTAGCTAAATCAAGATTCAGAAAAACGTTGATGGGTGTTAATGCATTTGTACATCTTAACCCTCGAGCGGGCGCACCTCTGTATAAAGTGCGCGCCGCGCGGGATTAGCCGAGCGGTCTCAGGCGCTGCAGTCATGGACTGTGCGACTCCTTCCTCGGGCTTGGATGTGTGTGTTTGTCCTTAGGATAATTTAGGTTAAGTAGTGTGTAAGCTTAGGGACTGATGACCTTAGCAGTTAAGTCCCATGAGATTTAACACACACTTGAACTTTTTTTTTTTTTAACATATAAAGTGCGCCAACCGCAAATAACGTTGTTGCGTACAGTTCCAGTGTTGTTTTACTATAGGAAGCCCGTACCTATTCCTGCAATATTGTTTCAGCTAGCACAGTGAGAGGTTGTCTTGGCATAGGTTCACGTGAGCTACAGCAGTTTAAAATAAACTGCTGTGTGTCATCTTAGTGTACAAAGTACGCCACGCGCCCGGTCATGTACGTAATTTTTCCTTCACTTTGACTTATCTCCTTTTTAATCGAATAAAAAGATGACGCGTAACAAGCGATTATATCACTGTGCAGGGAGAGATCAAAGCTGACAGACGACGAGCCTGATTGGTTACTCAACTTCAGACTTCAATCCCGCACCAGACAACGAAAACGATGACTCTGAAGAAGAAGAAGAAGAGGAATTTATCTCACAAAGTGACCACAGTTCAAATTCTGATCAAGTCCACAATTCAGATGATGACAGTTAAGAGCCACTCTCCACTGACGGTATTTTTATTGGGAGGGACAAAATGTGTAAATTGAATAAAATACATTCTAATATGACTTCGAAAACAAAAAGAAAGACTATCGTGAAAATATTCCTTGGGCCTACACGTGTTGCCAGACGGGTCACAAGTGAAACAGAGGCTTTATGGACAATGCTTAGCCTGGAAACGATTGATGAAATTGTAAATTAAATAATATATACATTCAATATAGGAAAGAATGTGTACAATATTCCAGGGAAAGGGACGCTGTTCTTTTGTTCAGTATATCCCGAACAAACCGACGAAGTACGGGGATATAGATTATTGTTTCCGCACATGCTTAAACATTCTACACTAGTAATATTTTAAGTATATTGTTGAAAACAACCTGAAGGACCGTACGATGTTTCTAACTGGTTCAAATGGTTCAAATGGCTCTGAGCATTATGGGACTTAACATCTGTGGTCATCAGTCCCCTAGAACTTAGAACTACTTAAAGGTAACTAACCTAAGGACATCACACACATCCATGCCCGAGGCAGGATTCGAACCTGCGACCGTAGCAGTCGCGCGGTTCCGGACTGAGCGCCTTAACCGCGAGACCACCGCGGCCGGCCGTTTCTAATTCTCCCTGTGATATTGTGGGAATGCTAGTTACACTGAAGACTTCGGAAGAAACGTTACAATGGATAATTGGTACACTAGCTATTCCTTAGCCAACTCCACTTTGAAAATGCGACTAACATGCATCGGCACGTTGAGAAAAAACAAAAGCGAGATCCCGCAAGAATTTTTACCTGGGAAATGTAGGGCTATCCACTCCTCTTAATTTGGTTTTCAGAATGATATAACACTAGTTTCGTAAACAAGGCAGTTATATACTACTTTCAACTACGCTCGATTTTGGAACCATTGACGAAGTTACAAAATCAGAGATAGTTTTGGATCACAATATAACAAAAGGAGGAGTCGACACAGTCGATCAACTGGGAGGTGCGTATTCCGTCGCACGAGTGACAAGAAAATGGCCATCGGTTGTATTCTATGCTATACTGGGTATAGCAGAAATCAATGCTCAAAAATTTTTCATGCAAAGGAGGCAGATCCATAAAAGGACAGAAGAATTTTCTCGAAATATTTAGCCTGTCTCGTATGAAGCCTCCGCTAGTGGAAAGAGCTAATATTTCTTCACTTCCTGCCGCCATTGCAATTTCCCTCGTGAAATACAAAGATCAACATGTTAACAAAACTATGTTTTGGCTAATGATGAGGCGTGTGTGTCTAGGGTTTTAAAGTTTTGTGATGTGTCTGGACTCTGGCCTAATGAGGTCGGTGTGTGACTTGTGGACGAGCAAGAAACACATCTACTACCATAAGGTGTAACTCATGTCATAGCTTTGTTTGCAAAGGACATGTAAAAACGGTGCATACACATAAGAAATGTAAAGCATTTCCGAAAATGCGGAAGACAATTAACTATGTCGATGGAAGGAATCTTGTGATAACTGATACTTCTTCAGTATATAAAGGTTTTATCCTTTTGTATTGCAATGAAAGTGTGTTTTTGTTCAGCACGTGCTTAAAAAAGTGTTAGAATAGATTGATATGTCAGCTATGGCAATAGAATGATATGAAAATTTCTTATTTGTGTAATCAAATAGTAAATTGACGACGTAATATCGGATTCGCCTCCCTGATGAATATACTGTTTTCATGGCGGAGCTCCATGCGATCCTGAAGGCACTGGAGCAAATGAATCGTGTTCGGGGCAATCGATTTCTCCTCGGCTCCGATTCTCTTAGTGCCTTACAATGATTGCAGAATCTGTACCCAACTGAAGAGATGAGCCAGCTGATATTATGACCAACTGTACTTGCTCCAACGGCGGGGTAAGGAGGTGTCCTTCTGCTGGGTGCCTGATCATGTAGGTATATGGGGCAATGTACAGGCCGATCGGGCTGCCAAGGAGGCCTGCAGACAGAAGGATGCGGTCCAGTGTCCTATTACCTAGCAGTGTGTCATTTCTGCACTCCACAAGAAGTGCATGGAGTTGTGGGAGGAAGAATGGCTGGCGGTGACGGCCAATAAATTGCGGTTGGTGAAGTCAACAATTCGGGCCGTGGCGTTCCTCCTGCCGGTTGCTCAGGCGGGAGGGAGTGACCTTCACGCGTCTTCGGATTGGGCACTGACCTCTCACACATAGCTTTCTATTACGGCGGGAGGATCCCCCGTTTTGTGATGCTTGTGGTGTGCATATATCTATCTGGCACATTTTAACAGACTGCATTTTATACCGTGATGCAAGGGCAAAAGCACAAGTGGCTGGGGATCTGCCCTGTGTTTTAGCTAATGATGAGGCGTGTGTGTCTAGGGTTTTAAAGTTTTTCGATGTGTCTGGACTCTGGCCTAAACTTTCAGGCTGGAGGTTTTCGTGTATTGTAAAGTGGCCGGCTCCTCCCTTTTTTCCTTGCGGTCGGCCAGCCACTTCCATCTGCTACATTGTTTTAGCTCTCTCTGCCACTTTCTCCTTGTGTTGTCCATGTTTTACTGCTGACGGCATGCTTCGTCCCACGTTTCGGTGTGGGTAGGCACATATTTTTCCAACCTTGTTACCTGTGTTTTATGTTCTGTTTTATCTTACTGTTCTGAGTATTTTCTTGACACCCGTCTCAATCTGTTACTGAGCGGGCGCTGAAGACCTTGCCGCTGTGCGCCCATACAACCCTCTTCATCATCCATCATGAAATTAAATTGTGATTTAGCAAATCCACGTTTCCCTTGGTAGCATAATGACAGCTTGTGACTACGTGTGTACAAAGTGCGCCGCACGCCCCCTCGTGTTACGAAAATCGGCGCGCCTGCTCGAGGGTTAAAGTTTCATTTAATGTAACTTAGTAATAAAATATCTAATACATAAGTAGGGCCGACTTCCAAATGCGTAACATCACCCGTGTACGTGTGCTACGGCTTCTGACCAATCATCGTTTGTGTTTGTTTATATGATTTATTCGTATGACGATCGAATCATACCTAACAATACCCTAACAGGGCGCATAATCCATTAGTACAGCACAATAATTCGCATGAGATGAAATGTGGAACAGTAAAACATGAAATTAAGCACTTAAACATATAAACAAAGAAGCACTATCAATTAAAAGCAAATAAACGGGAATAAAACTGATTAACCAATTCTACCTGTATTTATGGCAACTCTTTGCAATAATACGGAACAAGTCGTACGTTAATGAGTTTGTAAAATTATTAAGGTTGTGGAAAAAATAAGTTAATGGGCGAAACCAGGTTTTCAATGCTATTCTGAATGTTATTACTGAAAAGAAAAGAAAATAGCATTGCAATATGACAATTTGCAATTACGTTAAGTTAATCACCGTGAGAAGTTACTCTTGCTTCTGCGCACTGAACTTTTACGTCACTGATTAGAACAATAGAGTTCTGTGTCTCTTAATAAGTCAAAATAAGTTTCCACTTAGCGCATGCTGCTGACGAGTTGTCGACGTCCGCCGCGCTATAAGTGCATTCAGAATTGCTTTAGGATTGAAAGTTCGGAAGTGGCACAGGTGAGCGCGGAACAGAGTTGCCAAGTCCCACACGGAACTCGCGCTTAATCTCATGTTTCATTCAACTCGCTCACACACGCTATTAGGTCTTCAAATGTGAAGCCGACTGTAATTCGTTGTGAAATAGTTTCACTACGTGGTGGTTTCATTTTTATTTTTTTTTAATGGTTGTGCAGACAATAAAGCTACAGTTTTCAAGAAACAACTTTCCGACAACGTTATCAAATTTTCGACATGCGAGAAAGTTTTTGTTATTGAAGTTATGTGGACACATTATTCGAATGAACTGTCAAGAAAACATCAAATTTTCATCTGTTTCAAACCCTAGCTGCGTCGAAGATCTCTAACGCGAGATACAGATCGTCTGCTCGCGTAGAGTAGCGATAGGCAACAGCAGATCTCTATATTTGTAAAGACCTGCTATATTTCTGATATTCGTCCTTATTTCCAACACAACAAAAAATAAAGTAATGCTTGTTTGGTATCTTAAAATTGAGCAACATCTATTCTCAGAAACAAAAACAACAGAAAAACGGCCAATGTACTGGAAGACATTATTTTGTATACTGTAATATGTATGCACAGATTAAATTCTAGAAATGTACTTTCTTTGGAATTATATTTGATAATGCCGCCATATTAAAATTTCAAAACTTAGTGTGAATTAATTTTGTTATGCCAGTACTTACAAGTGCAAACTGCGCATTCCAGACGTGTCGCTGAATCCGTTTGTGCTGCATCTCTATGTGGGTAATGGTAGGACTCCACTGACATCACTCTCGTCGCTATTACAGACACTTGAAGTTTCGCTGTCACTATTGTCATTTAAAGAGATAATCATCTCTTCTACTTAAGGCTCCAAAGCACTTTCATCCTGCCATGCTCTTTCCATAATGTTGTGTGTGTGTTTGACGGCTTTCTTCCAGTCTTCAGAGGTAACGTGAGTAATAGCTTCTTTAGTGCGTGCTTCTACTGCGGAGAGCGTAAATTTTTGGTTGTTCCTGGCAACATAACCTTTACTTTGGGCCCATATCAACTCTATAGGGTTGAAGTGGCAGTGGTACAGTGACGATAGGCGTTGCGTGCAGAAACAACTGCAGAAGCACGCCTATCTGACGATTGTATACCCATATTTTTTTGCGAATTCGTTGATTTCATATTTTGGAAATTACGGTTTATGGAAATTTATTTTTCCCATAAGATCGACCTTCTTAAGGTCATCAGATACATTTACGTTACGACGCTCAAGCAAATTAATCAATTCCTTCTTTCACTTTACCATGGTAGGTGCTTTTATCAACAACTGAATGATGTGGAGCATTGTCTAAAACAATTGTTGACGCTTTATCTAGATTGGGTATTAGAGCTTCTACGAACCACTTTGTGAGTGTAATTTGGTTCATATATTCATAATGTCCTGTATTCTTCGGTTTAAAGAGAAGGAGACAGTTTGGTACGAAACCTTGAGAGGTGCCTGCATACAGTAGAATCAATCTGCCCCCCTTACCAGACGGCATCTGCATTGTTCCTTTAATCATGGTGTCTGTCCACGACTGATTAACTAAGTGACCCGAACTAACCCATGTTTCATCGAGCCAAACCACTTCATTAACATTTACGCTAAATATTTGTCTTAAAAATAGGCATCGCCATGCAGCAATATCCTCCCGTTCCATCAATAGCTTACGGTCGCAAAATTGTCCGTGGTGAAACCCTACGTTGTGCAAAACTGTGAATAACGATGTTCGACTGACCTGAAAAAGTCCTGATTTTCTAAGTATCGCCAATAACTTTGAGAGTGTGGGATATTCCTTTCTGCGATGATAATCGTAAACGTGTCAACGAATTGCATCCCCTGCAAATAAATCTAAATCGGTAACACGCCTATCCACAGGACGTTTCTTCCCGGGAGTGCCCAGTTTGGATGGTTCTCCAACTTCCTTTTCTGTCTCAAACAGTTCCTTCCCAATTTTTACGACAGTGTTTCTGTTGACATTCAGGGCTGCTGCCGTTCTATCTACTACCGGTACCTTGCTAACGGAGAGTAGTCGGCCACCATTAAGTTTTTCATTCTCAAAGTAAGCTCTTAACGAACAAACCATTTCTCTACACTGTCCTCGTAAAGCAATCAGCTGTCCACGAGAACGACGTCGAACTTTTCCACTTCTAACTTTCGATGTACTTTCTTCTGACATGTTAAATAAGACAACAAATAACTGTCACAGAAACAACACGGTAACTCCGAAATTGCAACGAAACAAACACAGTGCGCAGCGATCGCACAGACTCACTCACTGCAACTAAATCACAGCACAAGCTCAAGTGTTGTGGACTGAGATTTGGCAACTCCGGGTGCACGTGCACGCTGGGCTGCGGCTACAGCCATCACGGGATTGGCTGAATCCGAGCCGTGCCTCCGGCGCAGCCTTCTCCCTACCACTTCCGTCGCAGCTGAAAATACTAAAGTAATTGTGAATAGACTAGTCCATAACAGAGATGGGCAAACTGAAACACGTAACTGTTTCGGAACAAATGGAACAGTACAATGTAATGTTTCGATACGTTGTTTCGAAACAGTTTGTGTTTTGTATTCTAATAAACCTACTCATTTTATCATTTTGAATGTCTACTGTATAAGTATGTCCATATAAGCACAAATGAGGTGCGAGAGCGCTAATCATGTGGCAGAAAGTATGAAACTATCAATTAGGCGTGTTGGCAGTTTCGTATTTCCTGCAGCAAATGCGCTGCTTTCGTGTCGCGTGACTTTCATACTTTTCAAATGGCCGAGGAGAGCCATAGCTGAAGACAGAAGAACCACCACGAACGGAACTGGCGGTGGGAGCAAACTACAGAAACACACATTCCGTTAGTATGGGTAATATACCCATCCTGCTAATTTCCATCTACACAAAGGGAATCATTGTGGATAACAGGCACAGTGACTATAGACTCACAAATAACGCCAAATAATTCGAATAAATAACAAAATATAACAGAAAAATTTTTTGTCTTTCAAGGTGTTTCGAACCGTTACTATAAATTCACCATGCATCCCAGCCCTTCCCATACACCATTACACTATCAGTGATTTGTCAAACAGATTGCTTGCAATTATACCTACATCAAATTTATGTATATGTCTAATAACTGTCACTCTACGCCTTTTTTTATTCAAAATGTTGTAGGCTTACTTGCGTTTCTTAATATGATTACTGTACATGAACAGAGAGGCGTATGTTATAAAAAAAAGTGTAATTTAACTGAATGATTTTCACATATTTATTATTTTGAATGTGAAGAGTGTGCGTTGTTTTATTGTTTGGTTAGTGTTTATAAAGCAGATGTTACTCCATTTCGAAACAGGACAGTCAGCTAGAAACGAAGCTTTATTTTCGGATATCTTAAGCTTCATGCTATTGCTTGTCAAAAAGATTTCGACACTCTTGAAAGAGTTTCATGAAGTGATATGTTGTGTTTCAGTACCTGTGCCGAGCCCGAATCTCGTCCGACACAGAGTGGAATGAAACATCACTGTTTCGATACAATTAGTCCGTTCCAGGCACAGGTGGACTGAAACAGCCTTATTTTGAAACAACGATACAGTTTCTGTGTCTGGCTCGAGATCGAATCTGGTCCGAGACAGGGGCGGAATGAAACACCACTGTTTCGAAACAGTGAACCACAACCGTTCCGAAACACTGAAACAGTTCCACGTATCGATACACTGTATCGAAACATAGAAACAGTGGCCAAGTCTAGTCCATAACCCTCGAGGGGGTAATCCAAGAACTGACATTGTCTCGTTGAGCTCCTAAATCGTGAGTGAATGCAACGACGAACATAAGATACCCTTCTTGCCATTATCGCGTGGCGTAACCTGACGTCATAATGTTTGTTGCACATATTAGCCACAGTTCTCATATTTATGGTTTAGGATCGCGTCGGGGCACTTTTCACATTATATCACTCCGCACTGTGAAAGTAAATCAGTTGTACTGTAAATCATTTGTCAGTTGTTTAAGAATTACAATAAGTACCGCAAGCAATTGTCAACACAATCACCTCAATTACGCGGTAATCAGCACATCATAAATTCAAAGTTCTTCATATCAATACACGACACGAAAATGTGTAACCATATTATGTTTCATTTTACAGCCCGTGGTATGCACAAAAGATTTTATGTTGCCTACAATCGAAAACAGTATCTTTACGGCGTGCACATAGCCTTCCGATCTACATATCAAAGTGTTTTACGTTTAATGAGTCAGACCACGGTTCCGGCAAATGAGCAACGCGACACGTAAAGTTACTAGGTCTTACCCCGGTAAACACTGAGATCATAAATCTAGCATTTTCCAAACGCTGACGTTTTTCACCGACCACAGACACCACGTTTCTCACCACTCACCAACACTCCGTCACGACAATGACCTCCACTCTCTGTCTTCTCACTCCTGACTCTTTGTTGATGTTTTCTCCTTCGACCTATCGAAATGATTCTACATCGCCCATACACCTCGTTTCACATAACACGTTCGAAGATTCTAATTATGTAAACAGAAACATAAAAATACCAAGAATGAACTTTACAAAACTCATTCTGGAACAGCCTTTTCAATGAATGATGAAGATAAAGCGGGAAAAGAGCAAAAAGATTTTATATCAGCCTGTAGCGTTTGCTACAAGGTGAAAAATCTTTGGAATCTGCGTTAAAGCACTGTAAAATCACAAGTCAGTAACAGCTATTGTTTTTAGAAATGCCTACAAAGTTGAAAAAAAGAAATCAACCATTATAGGATTTTGCGTCAGAAGTTAAAAGGAGTGGATATGAGCCGTATTCTTCATTCCAGGTTTGCAAGTGTCAATGTATTAAGTCATATTATTGCAGAAATGAAAGCCAGAGTAATCAAAAATATAGCTGAATATCAAAGCAAGATGTCCTTGATACTTGATGGAAGTAGAAATATCTGTACCATTCTTATGACAGGACATAATTTTCCAAGTAAACACGGTTTTCATTCCCCTTATGGCTATTGCAGTTATCCACGTCAATCCATATCTTCCTTGCGACAGGACATAGTCAATTTCTTTGCACATGTGGGAACACACACATACTTCAGAAGGCTGCTGTTCACAGCGAATCTGTCATGCTTCTTCTACTACAACGAAGTATAATACTTCACCAACAACTGAATCCTGGAGATACGAAACAGAACTGAGCAAAAATCCGTAATATATTGACATCTGATTTGTTTTTCTTGGGAGTGGTACCAGTGTGTCTTAGGAAGAAAGACAATCATCTAATAACTGGCCAGCTATTAAAAAAACACCTGATGCAATGGCTATGTTACTGTCACAGTGTCCGGAACCGCGCGACTGCTACGGTCGCAGGTTCGAATCCTGCCTCGGGCATGGATGTGGTTGGTGTCCTTAGGTTAGTTATGTTTAAGTAGTTCTAAGTTCTAGGGGACTAATGACCACAGAAGTAAAGTCCCATAGTGCTCAGAGCCACTGTCACAGTCTTGGTTCCACATGTGCACTTCGTTCTTGATCGTCCACTCTTATTATTCCCTCTTGGTTGTTGTACATATTGTATATGACCCGTCTCTCCCTATAGCTTACCCCTACTTTTTTCAGAATCTCGAACAGCTTGCACCATTTTATATTGTCGAGCGCTTTTTCCAGGTCGACAAATGCTATGAAAGTGTCTTGATTTTTCTTTAGCCTTGCTTCCATTATTAGCCGTGACGTCAGAATTGCCTCTCTCGTCCCTTTACTTTTCCTAAAGCCAAACTGATCGTCACCTAGCGCATTCTCAATTTTCTTTTCCATTCTTTTGTATATTATTCTTGTAAGCAGCTTCGATGCATGAGCTGTTAAGCTGATTGTGCGATAATTCTCGCACTTGTCAGCTCTTGCCGTCTTCGGAATTGTGTGGATGATGCTTTTCCGAAAGTCAGATGGTATCTCGCCAGACTCATATATTCTACACACCAACGTGAATAGTCGTTTTGTTGCCACTTCCCCCAAAGATTTTAGAAAGTCTGATGGAATGTTATCTATCCCTTCTGCCTTATTTGACCGTAAGTCCTCCAAAGCTCTTTTAAATTCCGATTCTAATACTGGATCCCCTATCTCTTCTAAATCGACTCCTGTTTCTTCTTCTATCACATCAGACAAATCTTCACCCTCATAGAGGCTTTCAATGTATTCTTTCCACCTATCTGCTCCCTCCTCTGCATTTAACAGTGGAATTCCCGTTGCATTCTTAATGTTACCACCGTTGCTTTTAATGTCACCAAAGGTTGTTTTGACTTTCCTGTATGCTGAGTCTGTCCTTCCGACAATCATATCTTTTTCGATGTCTTCACATTTTTCCTGCAGCCATTTCGTCTTAGCTTCCCTGCACTTCCTATTTATTTCATTCCTCAGCGACTTGTATTTCTGTATTCCTGATTTTCCCGGAACATGTTTGTACTTCCTCCTTTCATCAATCAACTGAAGTATTTCTTCTGTTACCCATGGTTTCTTCGCAGCTACCTTCTTTGTACCTATGTTTTCCCTCCCCACTTCTGTGATGGCCCTTTTTAGAGATGTCCATTCCTCTTCAACTGTACTGCCTACTGCGCTATTCCTTATTGCTGTATCTACATCGTTAGAGAACTTCAAACGTATCTCGTCAATCCTTAGTACTTCCGTATCCTACTTCTTTGCGTATTGATTCTTCCTGGCTAATGTCTTGAACTTCAGCGTACTCTTCATCACTACTATATTGTGATCTGAGTCTATATCTGCTCCTGGTTACGCCTTACAATCCAGTATCTGATTTCGGAATCTCTGTCTGACCATGATGTAATCTAATTGAAATCTTCCCGTATCTCCCGGCCTTTTCCAAGTATACCACCTCCTCTTGTGATTCTTGAACAGGGTATTCGCTATTACCAGCTTAAACTCGTTACAGAACTCAATTAGTCTTTCTCCTCTTTCATTCCTTGTCCCAAGCCCATATTCTCCTGTAACCTTTAAGTCGTAACTGAACACAAATCGGGAGCGCTATATCCGCCACCTCCTGCACCCCATGGTGAAACACGTGCAGCTGAGTTAAAGTGACAGAAACGTCTTTTTTGACGTTTTGACATAGCTGCGCCAGTGGTGTATGATGTATAAGGCCAGCGCCGAAACGAAGCTTTCTCTGAAACACAAGGTAGTATAAAAGACAGAGGGAACTGAAAGAAGGACAAGGACTTTACTACTGCACTGCTGTGTGTCTCCAAACTACTCACAGGTACTAAGACCGCTCGGCTAATCCCGCGCGGCAGCACAAGATTTCTCCAGATGCTTGCATGTCGAGGAGTTTAGCATCCCTTATCGGTGTATACTAGATATGAAAGTGTTGTGATGACGTAACAGAAGGTTAAGAAGAAGAAACTGGTAGTTTTTATGCATGATTGAGCACCAGACAGCCGGAGTTTGAAGCATTTTACGTAAATCAGTTGCGCTATAAATTCTAAAGTATTTTTCTAGTGTCTGTGGTCAGTACCAAGAAGGTATTGGTAACGGAGAACGTAAACACATGCACTCCTAAGGCTACACGGTTCTGGACTTAAAAACACTGCAATGTTACATCGTTGCGGTTTCGGACATATTAGCCATCTGGAATGCAACGCTGTTAATGTTCCAAGGTAGGAAATATATTTCCAGCGCACGATACATATTCTTCTTCGAAGTTTGTCTATGATAAACTACTGTGATAAACTGTAAAGTGAACAAAAAGCTTTCTTAAAACGCAGAGAAATTGTACTATGCTTGCATCACTCCTTTAAAATGATCGTTAGTAACGGATAGTACCTCTTACAAGGAAACAGGCAAACACATAGCAGGAGTCTTGCCGCCACTAACTCTGTAAAAAGGACATCTGTCTAGCAGATGTATACATGAGCACTGCACTATCTCACAAACACTTGTCGATAGCTTAGAATGAGCGTAGTTATGAAACTGGAGATTCGATTTCATCTCCACGATGCGCCAGGAGAATGGAGTACGTCGCTTAGATCTTCGTTCGTCTAGAGGAAAGTGTCGATACAGGATAGACATGTTTCATCATCATCACACGTGAGATGGAAGTCGTCTGATGACTGAGAGATTTGCTGTTAACGATCGCAAGTAGATAGCGCTCTAAGTCACACATAGAACACACAGCTGTATGCGAGTGGAACCCAGTTTATGCCACACTACTGATGCACCCGACCGAACCACGGAAAGAATAGTTAAATGACCTGCAAAAACATCTGTTTCTAGACTGCATCATCAGTCTATGGTTAAATCATACCTCATTAGAAATCCATCTCAACCCATCACTCCATCCACTTTCTGTCATCCTTCAACGCAGGTGCAAATAAGTTTAGAGGCGGATGGTTCTCTTTTGAACACAAAAGCATCAACTCGTGTGTATCGCTATTACCTCAATAGAAATGCAGTAGACTGTTGCCATATAGCAACTGCTTGTTAGCTGTCACCACAAGGTTGTAATTGGCGGACAGTACAGAGAACCACACTGTAAATACTACTTGCTAGGGTTTAAAACACCTAATCTGTTCTGCACAGGGTTAAACACGTGATCCATTCTGCAGTTGTGTGAGGTTTGATCAGAAAGTAATGAACCGCATTTTTTTCTGCAACAATTCTTTGTTGAACATAATGAGAATTACACACACGAAAGAATGGTGTTTCATGTACACACCCTATTTTTCCACGTAATCTCCATACCGTCCTATGGCCTTCCTCCAGCGCTAAGCAAGGGAGTGTGCCCTGTCGGTACCAATGCTTGTCTTGGTGTCACAGCCAGTACTTCACTGTGCGAATCTCCTCCTCATCGTCCTCAAAATGTCTTCCACGAATGGCATCCTTTAATGGCCCAAACAAGTGTGATGTCTGAGGGGGCTAGGTCAGGTGTTCAAATGGTTCAAATGGCTCCGAGCACTATGGGATTTAACATCTGAGGTCATCAGTCTCCTAGAACTTAAAACTACTTAAACCTAACTAACCTAAGGACATCACACACATCCATGCTCGAGGCAGGATTCGAACCTGCGACCGTAGTGGCCGCGCAGTTCCAGACTGAAGGGCCTAGAACCGCTCGGAGGTCAGGTGTGTCAGGTGTTACAGCCGTGGATGGTCTCCCTGACCGCTGTAAATCGTAGAGCTCCGCCGAACCGCCTTCTGATGACCTCATCCTTCGTGCCCCGCGATTAACTGTACTTCTGTCGACAGCACATGCTCCATAGACTTTGCACAAGCTTTTGTGAATACTCCCTACAGTTTCTTTCTCTGCAGTGAGGAATTCAATGACGGCATGTTGCTTGTAACTTACATTACCTTCTGACACCATTTTGAAACTGTCCTTCGGCTACGCTATTTGTTGGAAGTGATGGAAGCGTGGTGTACTCACTTCAAATACTACATACGTTACGTTTCTCATTCGTAGCATTGTTTTTGGATGATAAAAAAATGCAGTGCATTACTTTCTGGGCAACCCTCGTATATTGCAGTCACCCGCGCTCGTAATAAACTCTCTTTAGCTGCCTGCGGGAAGCTGTGTGTCCTTCGCTAAAGACTGTTGTGTTACAAGCTGGGGTGACTGCAATATACAGCTACAGAATGGATCGCATATTTGAACCTGTGCAGGACAGATTAGGTGCTAACAAACAGTATTTACAATATGGTTCTCCGTACTCTCCGCAAATCACAACCTTGTGGCGTCAGTTAACAAACAGTTGCTTTATGGCAATATTCTACTGTATTTCCTTTAAGATAACAATGATACACACGAGTTGACTGCTGTCTTTGATAATTTTCTGGACTAAAGGGAACCATCTGCCTCTAAACGTATTTGCAATTGCGCCGAAGGTTGACAGAAAGTGGATGGAGCAGTCGGTTGAGATGGAGTTCTAACGAGGTATGATTTAATGGTAGACTGATGATGCATTCTAGAGAGAGAGAGGGAGAGAGATGTTTCTGCAGATCATTTACCATTTTTTCCGTTGTTCTGTCGGAGTGCACCAGTTGTGGGGCATAATCTGGGTTCCACTCACATACAGCTCAGTGTTCTGCGTATGACTTAGACCACTATCTACTTGCGATCGTTAACAGCCAACCTCTCTGTCATTAGAGGACTTACATCTTATATGTTATGATGATGAAACATGTCAATCCTGTTTCGACACTTTCCTCTAGACAAACGGATATTTGTGCGACTTACTCCATTCTTCTGCCGCATCTTGGGCATACAATAGAGTCTTCAGTTTCATAGCTACAGCGATTCTAAGTTAGCGACAGGTGTCTGTGAGGTACTGCAATCCTCATCTATACATCTGATAGACAGACGTCCTTTTTACAGAGTTCGGGTCATGCAAGAACGCGGCCCAATTTTCAGCTGTTCTTTGTATCCCCCTCCACTAGCCACTGGCGGCCAATACTATTCATTCTCTGTTCGAGCGGCTAGCAGAGACTTACAGCTAGAGATCGAGAATCTCGCTCCTACATGCTGCACTGTTGCTCTACTTCGCGACAACCGAATTATGCATTCAACTATCAATGTTTTTGTTTCCTTTTTTTCTTGTAGCAGTATAACTGTGAATGTGTACACTGGAAATGTTTAAGTGCGATTAAAAGAAAAGTCAGGCGACGGCAATAAATGTGAAGTGCTTCACAAGCAGGAGAGGTGGATTGAAACTTCCTGGCAGATTAAAACTGTGTGCCCGACCGAGAGCAGCGCACACTCCGCTGCAGAGTGAAAATCTCATTCTGGAGAGGTGGATTATTTACCACGTTTATTACTTTTTCAACGTGAATTTAAAAGCAGGTCTCCTACTGTTGACATTGGAAAACACAAGAAAAGTCTCCAGAACCATGTGGTGTTGGCGAGAGAACTGTAAAGAGAATTGTAAACGAAATTGTCAGAGCTGTAGAAACCATAGAGACAGGTGGTTTCGTGTCGCCTGGAAAGCATCGAAATCGCAAGCAACCTGTAACACAAATGGATGATTTTAACAACGATGTTTTAAAGTGCTCCATGTGAATGATGGATGCCCAACGTAACAACGTATTACAGTTATGAAGGCTTCAATGGTAAGCACTTCGTCAAGATAAAGAAATTTAAAAGACGTTGGTTCCAGAATTGTTAAGAAGAGAGTTCTTAGTTCACAGAAGTGACATAGGTGCAGCATAAACAATATCCCATATAAAGATTCACGATACTAGAGAAGGAGGTAGTTCAACGGTGTATTGCCTTGACGAAACATGGGTCAATTAGAATCATTCCAAGAAGATCTGATGGAAAATGAGTGATTGTACTGGCGGTTTTAAAGTTCGCATTGGGATAGGTTCTCGGATAATTAGTCTGCATGGTGTCTCTTCTTTTGGTTTTATTTCTGAGAATAAACTTGTATGTAGGTGTAAGAAAAAAGCAGTGATTACCATTCGGCAATGAACGCTGTCAGTTTCGTGACGTGATTCACAATTCCTGTCATACCTTGTTTCGAAATCGGTCATTGCCAGTTATAATTCAACTGTTATAGACAAAACATCAAGCATAAACACCAAAAAAGCGGATATTTTTCCCCGGCTTAAAAATAAAAATGTTAAGCATCGTATAAACCAGACTCGTGCCGATCTCCTGCAGTTCGTTAATTTATACAAGTCACGTGACAGAATGAACAAACTTGACTTCCTTGCACGTGAATGGGATCACACAGTTTTGCCTTTACCCATGTGTCACTGTCATTGTAGCTCCACGGAATTAATTTGGGCAAAGTGTTTTAAGGCTATGTAGGAGAAAAAAAAAAAACATTCAAGATGACATACGGTGAATCGCTTGTGCATGAGGCAATACACAATGAGGTAACAGACAACATCCCACCTGTAGCGTGGGCACAGTCTGTGTGGCATGCTGAAAAGCTTCAGAAATAAGAATTAGACAGTGAAATGATGATGGATATAAGCCTTGAACCTATCATCGTAAATATACGATCAGATTTCTCGTAAATAGACTCAGATAGAAGTGACGATGTTATTAGGATGTAGACTTTGGAGCAAAGTAATAATATTTCTTAGTTTTAAAAGACTTATGGTTTTAAAAATGTATTTTTTCAAAATATCAATTGCATGCATAATAATGAGAACTTCCTAGCCTTTTGGATTAGGACTTTGTATCCTTTTGATTATGCAGACCATGATATTGTAAACTTCTGTCATTTTCATGGCACGAACTGGTTCAAATGGCTCTGAGCACTATGGGACTCAACTGCTGTGGTCATAAGTCCCCTAGAACTTAGAACTACTTAAACCTAACTAACCTAAGGACATCACACACATCCATGCCCGAGGCAGGATTAGAACCTGCGACCGTAGCGGTCGTGCGGTTCCAGACTGTAGCGCCTTTAACCGCTCGGCCACTTCGGCCAGCGGCACGAACTGGATAAGGCCGTAAAATGACAGTAACTGTTACTTGTCGAGATATCAGTGGTTTTCGATGTAATCGGTCAAATTCCCTGGAGATATTCCCACATGAAGGTTAATTGTTTGCTTGTTCAATGGATTAGAAATGCGGTCTCTCACTGTAATATCGAACGTGTTTGTTTACACTCATAATGTCTGTTAACAACGAAAAATATTAAACTTACTGACCAGTTTGACGATAGTCTTTTACATTAATCTTTTCTACCACTAACTCTTTTTTTACATGCAGTGATTATTACACTTAACTGTAGTCAAATACATCCACACACACACACACACACACACACACACACACACACATACATACACACATACGTTACACATTTTTAAGAATACTATTGAGCAGAAGTAGTTGTCAAGCAAATATAATTATTTCGGTTTGTGCTTGAAGTTAATTTTGTTGTGTATTAAATTTTTACTTTTAATGCAGATCGAATCGCAATAAATGATAATTATTGCAAGCAGTTGCAATTACCTTGTCGTTAGACAATTCTCGTTTTGACAAAAATTCTACTTCAAGTCTTCTCAAAGCTGTGTCATCTGTTCTCGCCTCCCGACCTCACTCAGAGTAAATCTGTGGGGCAGTGGACGCAACGTCGTCAAGACGTGAATTAATATTTCTCTCATGACCACTGATCGAAATTGGTACTAACAGTTATTATTCCCCTCATAGATTTTAACATATAATACAATGTACCGTAGACAGATGATCCTGACTTGTCCGCAGCAATGCGGTTCGGCAACTTTGACTGTTTGTCCGCTCTCTGCTGCCGCACATACACTGTTCTCGTCTCCCCACGCTTCGTTTCCGCTGCGCCTCTATGTGCGGAAACGCCGTGCTAGGTGGCGCAGGCTATGTGGCGGTGAGAACTGCTGCTGTGTGTTTGCCTGTTTCCTTGTAAAAGGTATTATCCATTACTAACGATCATTTTATAGGAGTGATGCAAGCATAGTATGATTTCTGAACAGTGATCATATGTGAACAGTGTGTGCTATACACCTCTGCAAAGCTGTATTGTGTATGTATCAAAAAGACTCTGTGCTTTAATGAAATAGTTTTCTCATTTTACTGTTTGTTTATCGTAGAGAAACTTGCAAGGAGAATCTGTATCATGCGCTGGACATATATTTCCTACATTGGAGTATTAATAGTGTTGCATTGCACATGACTAATAGGTCAGAAACCGCGACAATGTAACAGTATAGCCTTAGGAGCGCATGTGCTTATGTTCTATCTTACCAGTACCTTCTTGGTACTGACCACAGACCCTAGAACAATACTATAGAATTGATAGCACAGTAGATTTACGTAAATTTCTTCAGACTCCATCCGTCTCATGCTCCATCATGCACAAAAACCATCTTTTCTTTGAATATCTGTTATATCATGCAACACTTTCGTATGTACTATACGCCAATAAGGAGTGCTTAACTCCTCGACATGCATGCACCTGGATAAATCTTGTGCTTTTGGATGGATGGCGTGAGTAAAATAGGACCGGCTGCTGTGGCAGAGCGTTTCTAGGCGCTTCAGTCTAGAACTGCGCGACCGCTACGGTCACAAGTTCGAATCCTGCCTCCGGCATGGATGTGTGTGATGTCCTTAGGTTAGTTAGGTTTAAGTAGTTCTAAGTTCTAGGGGACTGATGACCTCAAATGTTAAGTCCCATAGTGCTCAGAGCCATTTAAACCATTTTAAGTAAAATAGGAGCGGAACAGCAGTTGTTGACTCAACTCGCTCTACTCCTCAGGAGATGCGGAATGTAGCAGTCTACTTCTGATCAGTTGCCAATTTCAGTCTATCTGTTCACTGGTATGCTGTTGATTATATCATTATTATTGTCTCATATAACTTGTTTGAGATGGATAAAGAGTCTTGGTGATGGTGGTGGTGGTGGTGGTGGGGGTGGAGGGGGGGGGCAACCCCTTCCAGTGATGGCTAGCACCGAAACAGTGATCACATACATGACTTCAATATGAGGAATCAATTGAGAGGGAACACTGCGCCATTAGTTACCCTGTCACTATGAAGGATAGTTTAGATGTAGAGGCTGTCAATCACTTTACAACAGCTGTTTGAAAACTCTCCATAACGCCCCAAACTCTTCCAGTTTCCATGTTGTGACTGTCTTTTATTTAAAATCATCCAGTTTGTGTTTTGTGGGAGCAGCAGCAGAATAATTTACACTGTGCGATGGCTAGTTTTCTGTGAGAGCGAATGGATAGAAATGTGTTAATGTCAGTTTAGAACTGGACACAGACCCCGAAGTCGTGGTAGAGAAAACAAAGTATATGGTGGTGTAAAAAAATGTGTCATACACTGCTTGGATACGTTACAGCAGAAAAAACCAATGTACCAAACAACACATGGACCCTCTCTTGCAACTGATAGTATAGTCTGTGGGATATGGTCCTCCTCCTACAGTACAGGCAATGACACTTTACACTGGTCTGTACAGGCGCCTGACAGGATCAATACCTGTATATTTACTGGGGGTCAGCGCATATGCTTGATGCCAGCGAGCAAATGGTATTTGTTTTAGATATATATATACACATCAAAAATAGTTTTGCATCACCCAGTTCCCAGAACTGATGAAGACAGATGTTGACTGTGGATATTGTATCACACAGACACAATCCCTTTGAACAGTCACAGCTTTGTCACTAAACCTGCACAAAGATATAAACAACCAGGAAGGAGGTACACGGCTCGTGTTGTCTGTAGTTCAACCATGCCTAGATGGTCAATACCACAGTTCGATCACGTCCGCATTGTTACTTTGTGCCAGGAAGGGCTCTCAACAAAAGTGTCGAGGCGTCTTGGAGTGAACCAAAGCGACGTTGTTTGGACATGGAGGAGATATGCCCTGCTCAGTCTGCCAAAGGGCTACTACTGCAGTGGATGATTGGCTACCTACGGATTATGGCTTGGAGGAACTATGACAGCAACGCCACCATGTTGAGTAATGCTTTTTGTGCAGTGACAGGATGTCGTGTTACGACTCAAACTGTGCGCAATACGCTACATTATGCGCAAATCTACTCCCGACGTTCATGCTGAGGTCCATCGTTGCAACCACGACACCACGCAGCATGGTACAGATGGGCCCAACGATATGCTGAATGGACCGCTCAGGATTAGCATCACATTCTCTTCACAGTGACACATATGCCTTCAACCAGACAATAGTCGGAGACATGTTTGGAGGCAACCAGGTCAGGATGAACGCCTTAGACGCACTGTCCAGCAAGTACAGCAAGGTAGAGGTTCCCTGCTGTTTTCGGGTGGCATTATATGGGGCCGACGTACGCCGCTGGTGGTCATGGAAGGCGCCTTAATGGCTGTATGCTATGTGAATGCCATCCTCCTGCCGATAGTGCAACCATATCGTCAGCATATTGGTGAGGCATTCGTCTTCATGGATGACAATACGCCGCCCCAACGTGCACATCTTGTGAATGACTTCCTTCTGGATAACGACATCGCTCGACTAGAGTGGCCAGCATGTTCTCCAGACATCAACCCTATCGAACATGCTTGGGATAGATTGAAAAGGGCTGTTTATCGACAACGTGACCCACCAACCACTCTGAGGGATCTACGTCTTATTGCCGTTGAGGAGTGGGACAATCTGGACCAACAGTGCCTTGATGAACTTGTGGATAGTATGCCACAATGAATACAGGCATGCATCCATGCAGGAAGAGGTGCTACTGGGTATTAGCGGTACCAGTGCGTACAGAAATCTGGACCACCACCTCTTAAAGTCTCGCTGTATGGTGATGAGACATGCTGTGTCTGGTTTCCATGAGCAATACAAAGGGCGGAAATGATTTTTGTGTTGATCTCTATTCCAAGTTTAGCCGGTCGGTGTGGCCGAGCGGTTCTAGGCGCTTCAGTCTGGAACCGCGCGACCGCTACGGTCGCAGGTTCGAATCCTGCCTCGGGCATGGATGTGTGTGATGTCCTTAGGTTAGTTAGGTTTAAGTAGTTCGAAATTCTAGGGGACTGATGACCTCAGATGTTAAGTCCCATAGTGCTCAGAGCCATTTGAACCATTTTATTCCAAGTTTCTGCGAAAAACGCGGTAAAATTTTGCTGAGTTCTCTTCTGGATGACGTTAGGGGAGACGTATTTTTATAGTTCATAGTTTTCCTCTGTTGGATGATACAAAATAATGATGACAGAGAGAATGTTTGGGTGACAGACGTGAATGCGCCCTGAGGGACGCAGATCTCCTTCAGACTGTAGTACCTGTAAGTAGTTTGAAGACATACAGCAATGCAGTAGCAGAATCCTTGTCCTTCGTTCAGTTCCCTTATTGTCTTTTATACTACTTTGTGTTGCAGAGAATGCTTAGTTTTGGCGCTGGCCTTATACCGGGTGATCAAAAAGTCAGTATAAATTTGAAAACTTAATAAACCACGGAATAATGTAGATAGAGGGGTAAAAATTGACACACATGTTTGGAATGACATGGGGTTTTATTAGAACAAAAAAAAACAATGTTCACAAAATATCCGACAGATGGCGCTGGACAGCAAAACTGATACCGTGACGGGTGAGAGGTACGCCGATATGTTTCAGAATCGCATCATCCCCAGCCTGGTTGATGAACACCTCCTGGAATTGGAACGTACGATGTTTATGCAGGATGGCGCTCCACCCCATATTGCTAGACGCGTGAAAGATCTTTTACGCGCGTCGTTTGGTGATGATCGTGTGCCCAGCCGCCAATTTCGTCATGCTTGGCCTCCCAGGTCCCCAGACCTCATTCCTTGCGATTATTGGCTTTGGGGTGCCTGAAGTCGCAAGTGTATCGTGATCGACCGACATCTCTAGGGATGCTGAAAGACAACATTCGACTACAGCTATTGTTGAAGAATGGTGGTGGACATATTGAGCATTTCCTGTAAAGAACATCGTCTTTGCTTTGTCTTACTTTATTATGCTAATTATTGCTATTGTTATCACTGAAGCGCCATCTGTCAGACAATTTTTGAACGTTTGTATTGTTTGGTTCTAATAAAACCCCATGTCATTCCAAGCATGTGTGTCAATTTGTACCTCTCTATCTACATTATTCCATGATTTATTCAGTTCTCAAATTTATTCTGACTTTTTGATCACCCGGTACATCATACATCATTGGCGCAGCTACGACAAAATGTCCCCACTTTCATTAAGTGGTCAAAAAAGACGGTCCTGTCGCATTAACTCAGCTCCACATGGTTCTCCTCGAGTGCACAAGGTGGCAGGTGTAGCGCTCCCGACTTGTGTTCAGTTCTGACTCAAATAGGAATGATCACATGCAGTAAGCTGAAGAGAGAGCGGGGCAGAGAGTGAAGAACAGTTACAAGATGCATAGGGACTGTCTAAAACCACATTGGAGTTTTGTTGTAGCAGAGAAAAGATGACTCGTTTCGAGATGTGAGAGTGCCACGAATGTGATTCACTTGTGGTTGTAATAATTAAAAGGCCATCACCATAGAACCCAACGTACATATGTGGATGAATGGTAAGACTTGATTCAATCGGAGACAGAATTTCTATCAGAAAGCGTAACACTATAGATCTGAAAAGCCAGGGTACATTTCTTACGACCTTAATCTAGAGTTGCATTTTTAAGTGATTTGTCATATAGCACACCATCTACTGTATGTGATTATTCTCGATCAACCCTCGCCTATAAACCAGTGGATATATCGCACAACTTGTTACATGGCATCAAGACAGAATGCATTACAAATACTTGAGAAGTATCTACCGGCGGCATGAGGGAGTTGTTACATGGCATCAAGACAGAATGCATTACAAATACTTGAGAAGTATCTACCGGCGGCAATGAGGGAGTTGTTACATGGCATCAAGACAGAATGCATTACAAATACTTGAGAAGTATCTACTGGCGGCATGAGGGAGTTGTTACGTGGCATCACGACAGAATGCATTACAAATACTTGAGAAGTATCTACCAGCGGCATGAGGTAGTTGTTACATGGCGTCAAGACCGAATGCATTACAAATACTTGAGAAGTATCTACTGGCGGCGTGAGGGAGTTGTTACGTGGCATCACGACAGAATGCATTACAAATACTTGATAAGTATCCACCGGCGGCATGAGGGAGTTGCAAATACTGGCTTCATAACACGTAACTCGGCTGAATCACTTTCTGAATTCGATGATTATTATAACTACCTTACAACACTGCACCACTGGCAACGTACAACTGTACGTTCGGTGTGTTAATGCACACCCTATGATCACCGTCTATATTCAATGTCGTCGTATTTGTGTGGAAAACCACATGATTCGGAAGCAATGTTATATCTTGATTTATGAAGTTTGTTTAATTTTTTACGTGGATATTTTTACCGATACTTGTGCGCACCTGTGGAACCAAGACCGCTTGTGACAGTAACATAGCCATTGAAATCGTTTTTTTTTTTTTTTACTTAAATATCTGGTTACTTATAACACGATTGCGTGTCTCTTCCCTAGTCACACTGGTACCACTCCAAAGAAAAACAAATGAGATATGTCCATCTATTACGGATTTTCGCTCAGCATTGTTTCGTATCGCCAGTATTCAGTTGTTGGTGAAGTATTATACTTAGCTGTAGTAGAGGATGCATGATAGATTCTCTGTGAGCAGCAGCTTTCTAAACAATGTGTGTGTTCCGACATGTGCAAAGAAAATGACTATGTTCTATCGCAAGGAAGTTATGGATTTGACGTGGATAACTGCAATAGCCGTAAGGGGAATGAAAGGCGTGTTTACTTAGAAAATTATATCCAGTCATAAGAATGGTACAGATATTACTATTTCCAGAGCCACAGTCCGTTGGAGGAGGTATTTCCAATACTTTGATCATTATCGAAAGTCGTCTCATTAAGGTTGCACTCGTAATATTTAATTGTAAGTAGGGTGATAAAATACACTCCTGGAAATTGAAATAAGAACACCGTGAATTCATTGTCCCAGGAAGGGGAAACTTTATTGACACATTCCTGGAGTCAGATACATCACATGATCACACTGACAGAACCACAGGCACATAGACACAGGCAACAGAGCATGCACAATGTCGGCACTAGTACAGTGTATATCCACCTTTCGCAGCAATGCAGGCTGCTATTCTCCCATGGAGACGATCGTAGAGATGCTGGATGTAGTCCTGTGGAACGGCTTGCCATGCCATTTCCACCTGGCGCCTCAGTTGGACCAGCGTTCGTGCTGGACGTGCAGACCGCGTGAGACGACGCTTCATCCAGTCCCAAACATGCTCAATGGGGGACAGATCCGGAGATCTTGCTGGCCAGGGTAGTTGACTTACACCTTCTAGAGCACGTTGGGTGGCACGGGATACATGCGGACGTGCAGTGTCCTGTTGGAACAGCAAGTTCCCTTGCCGGTCTAGGAATGGTAGAACGGTGGGTTCGATGATGGTTTGGATGTACCGTGCACTATTCAGTGTCCCCTCGACGATCACCAGTGGTGTACGGCCAGTGTAGGAGATCGCGCCCCACACCATGATGCCGGGTGTTGGCCCTGTGTGCCTCGGTCGTATGCAGTCCTGATTGTGGCGCTCACCTGCACGGCGCCAAACACGCATACGACCATCATTGGCACCAAGGCAGAAGCGACTCTCATCGCTGAAGACGACACGTCTCCATTCGTCCCTCCATTGACGCCTGTCGCGACACCACTGGAGGCGGGCTGCACGATGTTGGGGCGTGAGCGGAAGACGGCCTAACGGTGTGCGGGACCGTAGCCCAGCTTCATGGAGACGGTTGCGAATGGTCCTCGCCGATACCCCAGGAGCAACAGTGTCCCTAATTTGCTGGGAAGTGGCGGTGCGGTCCCCTACGGCACTGCGTAGGATCCTACGGTCTTGGCGTGCATCCGTGCGTCGCTGCGGTCCGGTCCCAGGCCGACGGGCACGTGCACCTTCCGCCGACCACTGGCGACAACATCGATGTACTGTGGAGACCTCACGCCCCACGTGTTGAGCAATTCGGCGGTACGTCCACCCGGCCTCCCGCATGCCCACTATACGCCCTCGCTCAAAGTCCGTCAACTGCACATACGGTTCACGTCCACGCTGTCGCGGTATGCTACCAGTGTTAAAGACTGCGATGGAGCTCCGTATGCCACGGCAAACTGGCTGACACTGACGGCGGCGGTGCACAAATGCTGCGCAGCTAGCGCCATTCGACGGCCAACACCGCGGTTCCTGGTGTGTCCGCTGTGCCGTGCGTGTGATCATTGCTTGTACAGCCCTCTCGCAGTGTCCGGAGCAAGTATGGTGGGTCTGACACACCGGTGTCAATGTGTTCTTTTTTCCATTTCCAGGAGTGTATATGGGGCCGGTTTCCTAGGACGATTCTATCTGGTGTGCGGGGAGTATGTGGTGGTGGTGGCCTGTGGCGGGAACGATTGACGTTTCTGGCTTATGGTGGGAGCCATATGAATGGAGAGTCCAGCTGGGGTACAGGAATGTAGCTGACCTAACCACGTCGCACTCCAGATGGCTGAATATTGAACTAATACTCAGTATGTGTTGCAACCTTCGTGATCTAGTGCGTCCACTGTGGAAATTTGAGAAGATTCAATATGGACGTGTGTTTGCATTGGACCATTGTTCCCTCTCATGTAAATTGCCGATTGGCTGCTTCTGCACATTTCCCATCTTTATTTGATTGAGAGAACATCGATTGTGGTGTGTGTTGCGTGCATCTAGATGGTGAAAATCGGGTTGAAGACAAGTTTGATGCTTCTCTGGCATGAGAAACGCAAAGCAGAAGTACGATTTAGAACCTGTTGTATCACTGACTGCAGTATTCGCGAGTGGAACTATCATTTTCCGTTATTTTTTCGTGTTTTCCCGTAAAGATCTTTGCAGATGAGAGGAGTTTTTAGTTACTCAGTGGTTTGCAGTAAGCTCCACGTTGCTGCACCTCACTAAAGCTTCGTCTTTCTAGGGAAATAATTTCCAGTTTTTATCTTTGTAATTATACTGTGCAAGCGATTGGTAGCATTCTGCGTTGTGCTTGATATCTAGAACTATCACGTAAATGATATGATATTCTGGCAAGCCATGTGAAAAAACATATGTTCTTGCAATCCCTGAGTCAGGAAATGAGCAATCAAGCAGGTCGGGGCCAGAAACAGTAACATCTTTGTGCCGTGGGTAACCAGCGCAGACTTTGTGCGATGGTTTGGAGAGTGACCACTGTCCGTGGAGGGCGCTCTGATAACTTATCAGGGATGCATGTGCAGGGGGATGGGGAAGAGGGACAGTTGACTAGTGAGTGTTGGCTGCAGTGGATGACTGATCGACCTCGTGGGAAATATCTAGTGCTGCAAGGACTATATGTGGTGTATGTGCCCTATTTTTGGATCTGTCCGTTTTTGCAATATATGTAGGAGTGTCTGATGGTCGACAGCTATATGCAGGATGCAGAAGTGATGATCTTGTATGGCGCAGGATACTAATTGTGTTTACTACATCGACAGCCCAGTTGGAGATCAGTTTCATTCTGAAAAATTCTATCTTTCCTCGACGGTAGCAGAGCAGTGTAATTGAGGAAGTGTCTTCCTGTATTCATGATCTGTATACCACTTTTTCTGGGTTTAGCTGTCAGTGCAATATGGCTGTTGTATGTTGTTTTCGATCTGTACAAAATAGTTTTGCCGCTGAAAGTCTCGTAATTTGTCTTTCTGCGAACCAAAATGGCGGGCAGTGCTCCCACGCCGGAAGCAGCAGTTTGGCAAATAAATTCGGTAAGAGCCAATCAGAACGCTCCATTCATTCACAAGGTATCCTCTATGAGGGTTATAGAAGCTTTTACAGACTGTTTCAAACAAGGCAGGGGAAAGGTATGTACGGAAATTTTTGTGACATCTGAGAGTAACGTGATGTCTTCTTTGTTTGAGTGATCAGAGACACATCCAAGCAGAACATCCATCTCTGTCCCTCATCGACCATTGTGGCTTTAGAGCATCTCCAGACCATGAGCTGTAGGACACCGAAAGCTCACCGAAAATTCCAGCTTTTTTCTAGCCTGTAGGGCAGTGATCCGAATTCTGTTTGTGTAATTGTTCTGATTTTCCTGTCTGTTCTTAGACACCAGTGTATGCTTCGAGAATTGAAGATAATAACCTCCCTGACTGCATCAGCAGCAAATAAAAACTAAGCCCATTAACCGTTTCAGAAAAGTGATGAACAACACCATAGCAATTGAAGGACTCAGAAATTTTTCTCTCTGTCAGTGGGAGTGCCTTCAAACAAGCAGCTAAAACTCGAAAAGCAGTGAGCTTCCTGTTTTTAGAGTTACAGAGATATTTGTTTCGGCTTCCCGATATCGTCGTTTTGTCGTGTAAAATCCGATATTGCAGCTGATATGGGTTTCGAGATCTGTTTCCTACAAAAGCGTGTGAAGTATCTCAGGGAGGTCTCACTAGCGTGCAGCAATCTATTTAGACCCATGCTAGAGTGTGGCGGTTGGATTTAGTAACTCCTGAAGCACCTCACGCTCCAAGACAAGGTTGCTCCACACAAAAGTGCGCGGGATGTCTTTGCGACGGTTTCACAACTATGTCGCGATATTTTTCTTTTAGAGACTGTGTTCAAGTGTGGCGGTGGCGGTATTCTTCGGAATAAAACGTATAATTGTTTAAATATTCTCGAGTTACTTGCAAAGCTCTGTCTCTCTCACTGTCTTTCCTTGGGCAGTGGTACATTTAGTTCCTGTGATATCTTCAAGTTATGTATGTGACAGAATTCTGCAGCACCAGATGTACGAGGGTAATCCCAAAAGTAAGGTCTCGTATTTCTTTATAAGTACAGAACTCTGTCTGTATGGCAGTTGATCACACTGTTATGAAGAGTGCTTCACGGGCTGTGTATAAACATGCCCACGCCGCGCTCACGCACTCAGTCTTGGCTTGGCAGCCGTTGAGAATGGAGCTCCCGTTGTATGTTACCGCCAAGTGCGAATTGCGCGCAGTTATTCGGTTTTTGAACGCAAAGGGCACTGCGCCGATTGAAATCCATCGCCAATTGACGGAAGTGTATGGTGAGTCGTGCATGGATGTCAAAAATGTTCGTAAGTGGTGTAGAGAGTTTGCAGCTGGTCGGACCGAAATTGACGACGAACAAAGGAGCGGGAGACCGTCAATTTCTGAGGAGACAGTGTTGAAGGCTGAGCAAAGCATGCGTGAAGATCGGCGGATCACCCTGGATGATCTCTGCACGTTGGTTCCTGAGGTTTCCCGAAGCACCACTCACAGAATTTTAACAGAAACACTAAACTACCGGAAGGTGTGCAAGATAGGTGCCACGCATGCTGACTGATGACCACGTGCGGCAGCGAGTTGATGCTTCCCGCGCATTTCTTCACCGCCTTGCAGCCGAACAGGACAACTTTCTGGACTCAATTGTCACGGGTGACGAAACCTGGTCCCGGCGGAGGTTCGAGTCCTCCCTCGGGCATGGGTGTGTGTGTTTGTCCTTAGCATAATTTAGCAGTTAAGTCCCATAAGATTTCACATACATTTGAACATTTTTTGAACGAAACCTGGGCATACCACTTTACACCTGAGACCAAGCAACAACACGCCACTGGAGGCATCCTTCTTCGCAGCATGGCAGCGAGCTGGTATGACATGGGCATATAAAAACTGCCACAGCGTCTGCAAAAATGCATCGGCAGAAATGGTGATTATGTCGAAAAATGTTCAAGCTGTAAACTGATGTAAGTCATTGCGTAAATAAACAGGTCTATGTACTTATAAAAAAATAGACCTAACTTTTGGGATTACCCTCGTAATAACTCCTAAAGCAGTTCGTGTTCAATGGCAAAGAGGATGGGAAGGAATAAGGCTGCAGGTATTTCCAACGTGGCAAGAAATGTTTAGCAGCTAACGCGTGACCGTGCCGTAAGCCATCATGCTCCCTGGCGATGCTGTGAGCCAGTGCATTGTCTGTCTTAAAGTGGGGCGTGAAGGCTCTGTCGTGAATGTCTTGCCTCTTGTGCTTTGTAAAACTGACTGATTGGACTTTTATCGAATGACGTACATTTACAGCAAAATCATTTATCATTATTAGTTACAAAGTCTAACTGAGACCCCTATTTATTATTTCATGAAGCACATTCATCTTCACCAAATATCATTGCTATCAGCACAGTCCTCAGATGCTAAACCACTCTTCCTTCTCCAGTACACATTGAACACAGTACACAATTACGCCTGTCCTCCCAATTTCAGTAACTAGACACAGATCGAGTCCTTTGCCAGCCTTTTTTCCCAGACTGCCATCTAGGATTATGTCATGGGAGGGGTGAGGTTCAAATGGTTCAAATGGCTCTGAGCACTATGGGACTTAACAGCTATGGTCATCAGTCTCCTAGAACTTAGAACTACTTAAACCTAACTAACCTAAGGACAGCACACAACACCCAGCCATCACGAGGCAGAGAAAATCCCTGACCCCGCCGGGAATCGAACTCGGGAACCCGGGCGTGGGAAGCAAGAACGCTACCGCACGACCACGAGATGCGGGCGAGGGTTGAGGGGGAGGCACCACAGCACCCTCTGTTGTGTTATTAACTAGGTCAGTTGGATTCCGGACCTCATGGTGAACACTCTGGATGGAGTTACTGCCAGTGACAACTCAAATTGTTTAAGTAAACAATGCATACTTACATCTGTCCTATCTGGCAGCCCAGCACAGACTGGGTCCTTTTGATGCCAATTTCCTGATGGGGGAGTGGATAGGAGGGGAGAAATGCATACAAAATAAAGACTTATGTCCATCCTATCCAAGAGCTCAGCAGTGACTGAGTCCACTTCCAGCCAATTTCCAGATATGGAAGGGGAGGGTTGGGGAAGGGGTGAAAGGGCGGGGGTGAGGAGGGGGTTAGGTTAGTGGAGGCAGCCCAGTTGACCTATTTTCCTGCCAAAATTTCAACTTCATGCCATGATGTCACTGCGATGTTGCCACATCTATGGCTGCCATCTTGGATCTGTCATCTTGAATAAATTTGGCAACAGTGCAATGTGGGGCCATACATACGTTGCCCTACTACTGTTGACAACACAAGAACATATGTGGGGTTATAGTATAGTACACATATTGGCAGGTACTTAGAAACGACTACAACTTGTATATTCAATAATAAAAAATTGATTTGACATTTAAAACTAGGGAACGACTTCTCACCTACCCTGTATTTACGTCATTTACCGTCTAATCAAGACATTGACACATATAAAACAGTTCACTAACGACGTAATATGGACGTCACATCATTTTAGAAGTACTTGATAACAAGTTTAAATGCCGAAACAGTCCATCGTTCTACGGTCGCAGGTTCGAATCCTGCCTCGGGCATGGGTGTGTGTTTGTCCTTAGGTTAGTTAGGTTTAAGTAGTTCTAAGTTCTAGGGGACTTATGACCTAAGATGTTGAGTCCCATAGTGCTCAGAGCCATTTGAACCAGTCCATCGTTGGTAAACATTAATTATTAGAAGAAACTAATCTGACGTGCATAGAGGATGCCTTGCGAACGAATGGAGCATTCTGATTGGCTCTTACTAAATTTACCTGCCAAACTGCTGCTGCCGGCGTGGAAGCAATGTCTGCCATTTTGTTTCTGCAGACAGACAAATTACGAGACCTTCCTAATAATGATTAACTTTGGTTCACTCGCAGGAATTAAAGCTGTCCTCTTAGATTCATGCGAAACCATGCACACGGAAATCGCCACATACACGGAAATAAACAGCCAAGTATCATTTCATCCTTCTGTCACTAATCACTTGGAAAAATTAAATAACGTCGAATATTACAGAAAATACTTGTATTAGCTTCATAAGTGAATCCCAGAATATTTAACAACGCGAAGATAAATAAATATTAAGGATATAGCGGGATTCGAAGCTAAGGCCTTGAAATCTGTAAACTAAGACATTATCCCTACGCTAGGTCTTAGTCGTTGTCTAATTTCTCGTTATTATCGCATATATTGAAGATTTGTATCGTTAATGCGTTAGTAACTTGCTCCTGCCACATCGTTTGCCGATACTGCGTGTGACGTTAGAATGTCGTCACGTTTGTAGGAAATCTCGTAAGATGAGTGTTACCCTTGGTCATGCACAGTCTTATTTATTTATTGTTCCGTGGGACCAAATTAAGGAGAAGTCTCCATGGTCATGGAACGAGTCAGTACATGAAATTATAACACGATATTAGAAACAGATAAAATGAAATATAAAAAAACATATTCAGGTGACAAGTCGTAAATTTAAATAAAGAAAATCAACAATGTAACACTGGAATTTGCTTAATTTTTTAGCTCTTCCAGGAGCTCCTCGACAGAATAGAAGAAGTGAGCCATGAGGAAACTCTTCAGTTTAGACTTAAAAGTGTTTGGGGTACTGCTAAGATTTTTGAGTTTTTGTGGTAGCTTATTGAAAATGGATGCAGCAGAATACTGCACTCCTTTCTGCACAAGAGTCAAGGAAGTGCATTCCACATGCAGATTGGATTTCTGCCTAGTATTAACTGAGTGAAAGCTGCTAACTCTTGGGAATAGGCTAATATTGCTAACAACAAACGACATTAAAGAAAATATATACTGTGAGGGCAATGTCAGAATTCCCAGACTATTGAATAGGGGTCGACAAGAGGTTCTCGAACTTACACCACATATAGCTCGAACAGCCCGTTTTTGAGCCAAAAATACCCTTTTGGGATCAGAAGAATTATCCCAAAAAATAATACCATACGACATAAGCGTATGGAAATATGCGAAGTAGACTACTTTTCGTGTTGAAGTGTCATGTGAAATGAACTGTCTTGGAGGAAGAGCTTTTGTAAATAGAGCTAATATGTTTCAGTAATACTGCTGCTGGCTGGAGTAACTTTTTAATAGTTCAGTATTTGCAAATATTACTGAATATAGTTTCTTTAAAGTTCAGAAACTTTATTTCATCGAATAATCGTTGGAAGCTGCCTCAATAATACAGTCCTTTCATCAGTTAATACAGGGCGAGTCAAAAAGGACTTTACAACTTTGGAATGATATAGAGATTTATTTAGATAACTTACAGAATCTGTAGATGTGCCATTTAGAGGCAAACAACCTCTAGTTTCACATAAAAGTGTCAAGTGTAATTTTGGTTTGATGTGACTACCTTTTGTGATGCAACAAACACACTACGGTAACCCATTTCTTCCCACACTCGCTGCAGTAAATCGGGTGTAACTTGTGCAACGGCTGCGTAGATTCGATTTTTCAGGTCGGCTAAACTGCTTAGCAGGGGTGAAACATACAAACTATCTTCAATGAAACCACAGAGAAAGAAATCCAGTAGCGTCAAGTCTGGGAAGCGAGGTGACCATCAATACATGGGCCACATGGTGAATTATCATGTCGCAGAGAACAACCCGTCTCAACGAAGTTCTCGCGTCAAGAGTAAATTGTAAGCCTGATCGGAGGCTCTTTAGAGTATTCGGCGCGGAATTAACGCCAAACTGTTGTTGCATAATTAATAAAATGTTCTGGTCTACTATGCCGTGGTAGAATTAATTTCAACGTAAAACCCGACATTTCGTCCCTATTCGACCACGGCATAACAGCCCGGAGCATTTTATTAGTTATGACATTTCCGCCTCTACTGGGAGGAAATGTCAAGAAATGAGCGACGCATGAAAGGTCTCCAGCAGATGAGAGCGCAGCTTTTATGTTCCCTCACATTTCTGTCTAGTGGCAGAGCGACCAGTGTTGCTCCGAAGTTTTTGATGATTAAGCGACTATGCAGTTCGGCAAAGGCGCAGCGAATTTTCAAACAGACGGAAGAGGCTTACTTAAAGAGTGGATTCCCCAGACCCGCCGAGACCTGGCAAGCCCACACTGTAAGTTAATGTCTCTCCATATTACTATCAGCAATAAACTGTGTAGTGGTGATTGGGATAGAACTGACAAATTTGCACATTATTATTAGGAAGCGTATATTGACAACATCTAACAGGCGGAAGAAGAACTTTGGTAATTTGCAACCTAATAAGAGGCTCTAATATTTAGACGCTTCCCATACCGTTATCAATTTATCCGGACGTTCGTTATCAGACGATTAGAGATCTGTGCTTGTCGAGGGCGGAAATTTTGCCATTACCCCGCGAGTTGTGCCCACAGAAGAAATAATAGCCAGTGTAGGATCAGGCATTTAACTTGTGGACAAGGTTACGGCTGCAGAGATCCGTTTAGAGGCTGTAACAGTATTGTCCCGAGCAAAGCCTCCAAAAAGTAATTTAATTGTGGATGAGAGGAACGCCGTAAAACGCCTGAATGAGGATAATAGTGTTATCATTCTCCCCGCTGACAAGGGAAATGGAATAGTTATTTTGAATGCGACCGACTATTATGGTACGATTCACGACTTATTAGTTCCGAAAACATAGAGGAAAGTAAGTAATGACCCCATTAACAAAGTTCTTAGAACTGTTACGCGATTGATAAAGAAATCCTCTGTCGAACAGAGCGTTCAGAAAAGTCTGTTCAATTCTGTTGCGCTAGCACGAAGACTTTATGGATTGCCGAAGCTGCACAAAGAACATGTTCCTCTAATGCCTATAGTGAGCGCAATTGGTTCTCTCACCTATTCGATTGCCAAGTTCTTGACAATATTATTACGATCACATGTGGGGCAATTTGATTCGTATATCAAGAATTCGGCACATTTTATCGGCAAATTAAACAGCATAATGGTACTGCCCTGGGACATATTAGTTAGTTTCACGTGATGTTGCTATTCCCTATGGTTCCACTCAATGAAGTGTTGCAACAGCTGAATAGGATTTTTCCTCCCGATGTTACAGAACTGTTTAAATGTTGCTCACAAGCACGTATGTCAAATGGAACGAAGAATTCTATGAACAGACAGATGATGTGGCTACGCGGAACCGCTTAAGTCCGGTTAAAGCTAACTTCTTTATGGAAAAAGTCGAGGAGGAGGCATTGGAAATTGCGAATAAGAAACCGAATATTTGGTTCCGTTATGTGGCTGATACATTTGTTTTGTGGCGGCATGGCAGGGAGGACCTGGATCGTTTTCACAAACATCTGAACGGGGTAAGTCTGAAGATTCAGTTTACCAAGGAGGAGGAAGCAGGCGGAAGGTTCCATTGTCCTGATGTGCTACTTTTCAAGAAAGAAGATGGTAGCTTGGACCACACGGTTTACCGAAAACCCACGCACAAGGACCGTTACCTACATCAGGATTCGAACCACCACCCACAACAAAAGCGAGGCATCATAAAAACGTTGGCGGATAGAACAAGGAAAATCTGCGAATCAGAGCTGCTTGACGTAGAATTAAAACATCTCACCAACGCATTGCTCAAGAATGGTTATTCGTTCGCTGGGCTGAAAAGAGCTTTAAGATCACCGCGTAGAAATCATAGTGACGCTTAAGCGCCGGTAAAATCTATTCTCCTGCCGTTGATTAAGGGTGTGACTGACCGGATAGTAAAAATCTTGAAAAACCGGAACATCGCGATAATCTACGCACCCACACGGAAGATACAACATCACCTACAATCGGCCAAGGATTTCGCCAACCGCTGGAAAAAAGCCGTAATTTATATGATTCCGTGTAGTTGTGTGAAGGTATACATGAGTACTACAAAAAGAGAGCACAAGGGCAATTACAGAAGAGGGGAGACCGACAGATCAGCTGTTGCGGAACATGCTGTACAGCCAGGATACCACCACATTCATTTCAGTAGGGCTCTACTGGCAGCCACAAGCGGATACCTCGAAAGGCTATACAGGGAGGCTACAGAGATTGCGAAACAGCCCCAGAATTTCATTAGGAAGGAGGAGGACGTGAAACAATGAAATCTGGATTCCGGTGCTGAAGTTGATGTGTACCGGTCTTCCGTCGTGGGATGATCGCAACAGCAGGCGACGACAGTCGACAACGGCCGA